>NC_141138.1:116026432-117465807 GCF_053477565.2 Lygodium microphyllum
ACCACATCATTAAATGCACCTATCCACCCATCAACATCAATAGCCACATTACCCATGCTCCATGTTACCTTCCCCACCTAGCCATGTCATAATTTTTAGCTACATTGTCACCCCATCCATAGTAATGTGTCTACCCAAAATTGATCCCCCTACATAATCCTCATCCACATGTGGCAAAGTGATGTCTCTACCCACAATCTTGCTCCCTACCTAGTCCTCATCCACATGTGGTGACGTGACCCCCCCGTCATGTTTCTTTCATGAAAACAAATGGAATTATAGTCCAAGTACTATAAAAGCTTCAAATCACTATGGTTTAGATTCTCCATCCCTTGATTGAAGCATGAACACCACAACACAATATCATGGTGGGGGAGGAGGTATTGAAGGTCAAATCACTTGGCTAGCCCATTGGCCTTTGTTACTCCCTTGATTATTGCATGCCATCATTTGCATTCAACGGAAGTGATCATCCTATCCTCAAGAGCACAAGCACCTTGTCATGGGTGACTCTTCTTTTATTTGGGGTTCTTCTAGGCCATGTTTGCAAGGTAGTGTAGTGGCATTAGTGTATTTGTGCAACAACCTACTAGGGTAGTGTTTGTAGGGTAGCATTGGTATATTATTTGTAGGGTGGCATTGGTGTATTATGTGCATGCAATGTGTTTGTAGGTCTATGTCTTGTAGCTAATCTTTACAAGCAACTATGGCATTTACGTACTGTGTTTGTAGGCATGTAGCATTTGTAGGCAACTATGGCATTGAAAGTGATATTTGGCAATAACGTTTGGAAGTGACTTAGGCATTTGCAAGAACTATTTATATTTTTATATTTGATGGCTTGTGCAATTAATGTGGTTTGTGTATTTGTGTGATGGATTTTGTGGTTTGTGCTCATTTCTTTTGTTGGTAATAGATTGAGTTGTTGTCAATAGTGAGTTGTGTTGCAATTACATTAAACATAATGCATGTTGCAATGGGAATGAAAGGTGATGCTTAAAGTATGTTTTTGATACTATATTGAGGTGTGAGGAAATTTTTGTGCATTTTTTTGTGATTCTTTGCAAAGAAAAGAACTCATGGCTTAGGCTCTCTCTCTCTCTCTCTCTCTCTCTCTCTCTCTCTCTCTCTCTCTCTCTCTCTCTCTCTCTCTCTCTCTCTCTCTCTCTCTCTCTCTCACAATTCCTCACGATGCCTCTGTGTGTGTGTGTGTGTGTGTGTGTGTGTGTGTGTGTGTGTGTGTGTGTGTGTGTGTGTGTGTGTGTGTGTGTGTGTGTGTGTGTGTGTGTGTGTGTGTGTGTGTGTGTGTGTGTGTGTGTGTGTGTGTGTGTGTGTGTGTGTGTGTGTGTGTGTGTGTGTGTGTGTGTGTGTGTGTGGACCATTGGGAGACCATTGGTTTGTTTATCTTCAAATGAAATTCCACGATCTTAGTCACACCCACCAAATCGAGTCGTCAACCACACATCCATAGTTTAGGGTCCTATTAAATTTTTCTTTCACTAGATTTGGTTCGTTTAAGCCACACATGAGCGTGATTTAAAAAAGGTAATTCAAGAACAACTTATTGAAGATGGGTCCAATTTTCTTAGCCCCTTTTTGAACACCTAAAGTAGAGGGATCATAGATCTTGAATTAGGTAAGGACTAGTTCTCCCGTTGAGGAGCCTTCCAAAAAAGTTAGGAATGCTCAATTTGCAACCTTGATGATGCTATTCTTTAGTGGATCAATACTCAAGAGTTCAAAGATCTTGGGAGAAAGAAGGGGATGTGAAGTTTGGGAAGACAAAATCAAGGCTGAAGAGGGGAGTACTAACCAATTGCTTATTGCCATCGTCCGTGATGGTGGTGTGAAGTTGAGGATACAATTGCTACTTTAAAAATTGGATTGCCTAGTGTTTTGTAGGATAGCATGGAAGCCAATGAATCCAACCATTCACCTCTGAGTGCATCCAAGCACAACTTACACTCAACCTTCCCTTTGGGCTATGAGTATGTGATGTGATGGAGTACACAATTGAGGTGAATATTTTAATATCTCATGAATTTATGGTGGATTAACATATTTTTGTAATTTTTCCTTTGTTGATTGACTTCTAGTCACATTAGTCATGTTCCTCATTTGTTAATTTTATCTTTGATGATTGACTTGTAGTTACAATAGCTATGTCCCTCCTTTGTAAAGTGGGAGGCTCATAGGTACAAATGGCAATTGAAAGATGAAGGCCACAAATGGGAGTGGTCATGCCTCCTTAAGAGGTGTGTTACAGACAGTAGGTACGTTCAAGTGTTTTCTAGATGGGTTTAAATCAATAGGTGCAATGAGTCCTTCCATGGCAAGGTTGAACCTATGCATATGAGAGGTAAGGTTGGACCATTGGTTGAAGGGGCCCTTCCTCTTCTAAGAATTAGTGAAGAGAAAAAATTAAATTAAATGCTAATTTTAAAAGATATCTCTTGTGGAGGCAAGCACAAAAAAAGTTTATAGCTTTGAAGCAAAAGTTGTTCACGAAGGAGAAGAGAGATGACTCCATGAATGACCACATGGAGACCAGCTTGAAGAGCTTCATCTTGATTATCTTGCCTATAGTGGTAAGTGGATGGAGTCCTAAGAGTAAGATACATTTCAATATTTTCTAAAAATTTACTTTTTTGGCATAAATAAGATCCACTCTAATGTTTTGATGTATGGTGGGTCATAGAGATGCAGTTGGAAAGGTTGATGATAAGGTAGCCCCTAGCATGGTTAATGATAGTGTGGCACCTCGTATAGCACCTAATGCTTCTAATATTTTAGCATAACACATAGTGCTTCTGATCTTTATTGAAGGTAACTATAGTCTCTCCTTGTTTGGTTCCATAATGTAGAAAAATGGGCCTTCATTCACACATTTTATCTATTTAGGTGTAGATGTTAGCATGACGCTTGACCCCACAATTGTAAACACTAAGAGGTGGGGGGAAAAAAGAAGATGATAATGAACAATAACGTGCTAGGCTTTGATTTGTCAATGTCATGACATGTTCTTCTATAAGGGTTTTTGTTTAAGTCTTGCATGGTCTCCTTTTTATTATGCAATTCACCTAGTTTGATATGTTGCCAGATGTGATCATTATTTTGAAAATGGTTCAATAGAGAATCTCTTTTCATCTATCCCATAACTATGGTTTTTTATTATTTCAAGGCTTTCAGTCATCTATGATTGTCCAGTCAGGGTTAGTGGGTTTGGTGGTTTATGGTTTATGGTTTGGTGATTAAGGGATGTAGGTTTTCTAGTATATAGTTTGGGTTTTGTGGTCATATGGTATGGCTTTATGTCAGTGGTCAATCCTTTACGATTTAATTTCATATTATATGGTCTTGGGGTTAGCATTTTACATTTTTTGGTTTCTAATTTATGTTTTATGCTCTTAAGGATTAATGTTTATGGTTTTATGATTTACCATTATATATTGTACAGTTTTGCATTTGATGGGACCTGAAATGGGCCGGCACTGGCTATAGCACTAGCCGGACCTCATGCTCATGACACACAAACACCCTCACGGCCTCACGGACCAGGAGCGTCAATCTAATGCTAAAGGACAAACCGTCCTAAAGCTTAATTCATGCGTTTATAGTTTATAGTCTAACATTTCCCTTAAACTCCTCAGAGGGAGATCCCAAAGTACTTAGGCATAACGCCTCATTACACACATATAGGAGGCACTCCACCGACTAATAGTCGAAGCCCCATTGCAGCTCTCCTACATCTCAGGGATTGGCCCTTTGATGTGTTGCTAAACATATAACACATACGAGCACAAACTCCTCTCAAGGTACCAATATTTTACGTTCCAAGATGTACCATTCCTCACAACAATTTCCCCTTAGGACTCAACGACTAACCTACAGCTTAGGACATCCTCTCACGCTCATCGTTGATCACAACCTAAGGAAGACAAGTGCCATGCATCCAAGAGGTTTTTCTGATATCTTTTAATTATTATGCTTAATGCAAATCGTGTATGGCTATGTGCTCAAACAAAAGGAAAAATCAGCATTGTGAATGGTGCATAAAGCATTCTTTCCATGAATTTCACTAACGAGTGCTGCGTTGAGAGGAGGCATCGAGCCATATGCCCATGCTACCATCCTCTTTACTTAAACCGTTTCCTATATGCCAAGTGCAATGCATAAATCAAATCTTTCTTTATCTTTCAGTGTTTCAGCCCCCTTTCCTCTAACTCTTAGCATTTCACATTACTGATCGGTTAGATAGGGTTTCCATGCATTTCTCCCTTTTAAAAGAACAATAAATATGCACAAAACATAAAAACGGGGACAAACCAAGGTCAACCTCGTGCTTTGCCATCATTATACATTGCACAAACATAGATATAATTTTTCCTAGTTTTCCTCAGTCCATTTTCCATTTTTTCCTAATTTTAAACCCATTTTTTTCATTTTTAGGTATTTTTTCCTATTTTTCTTTAATAAATAATGATTGAAAATGAAAATTGATTGTGGGCTATGGCCCTTAGGTTCATTGATAGCAAAAACTCAGATTTAGTTGGTGTGACATATCATATTTCTCATTTATATAGCAAAAACCCCAATTTTACCCTTAAAACGCGTATTTTCATGTATTTTAACACTAATTCCGGCCATGTAGCCTTATATTTTCTAATTTTCAGAGCATAAACTGTTCAAACTCATGGCAACCAATGTTATAATGAACTTTCATCCCATATGAACAAAGTTTCATAAAGCAAATAGCATAAAAAGATCATTTTTCTTCATAAAAATAGCATTACCGCTTATTTTCAGATCTCAAATTCTTGGTCTTGATTACGGGACTGATTTCCAGCATGCATTTAATGCTCAGCATCTTCAAGAACAGCACTCTTCATGACTTCATCCATCCGGAAGCAATCCGGTCTCATCTAGACAAGCTTTCCTCCACCATTCTTCATTGTCTTCTTCCACACAAGAACAGCCCCTTAAGGTAGAGAGAGGGAGGAGAGAGAAAGACTAGAATTGGCTCTCTTCATTCAGGCCACCATTGTGCGGGCGAAGACATGCAATAAGATCAACCAAGAAGGAGAATATCAACCCCAAGATCGGTTGTATGGGGTACTCACAGCCTGTCATCTCCATCTCCATCCATGGAGACCAAAAAAAATGGCCTGAAGATGCCGCCCTCTTCTTCCATTCTCTCTCCACGTTTTTTCATGCCCCTCAAACTCAAAAATTGAAGGGGGGCTAAAATTCCCCCAAAGGGCACCCCTTTTTGGCCTCTCAAATGTCCACCTTTTCATATCTTGCCCCTTTTGTGGCCATTTCCCCGTCCTGGCTCCGATTCAAGCGATGTAATTTTTTACGCGTTCGGCTTGACATCCCGCATTGGCCGGAAACTCCTGACAACCCGCACGGTAGTTTGAAAAATTATCAAAAATCAACAAGTATCGTTCGGGCACCTTTAAAGCACTTGACGCTTAAAATCGTCCTAGCTAGAGCCGCCGCCTTCGACGTTGAATATTTTTCCCTTGATATTTGTAATTTTTAGCTATTTTTAAGCACTTCTCGGCATCAAAACTCCGCTCTCAGCATTCAAGGGCTCTATGTTTTATGGATTTTGGATTATTTGAAGGCTTAGAGTTAAGTTCTATGGTTTATATAGTCTTAGAGTTACATATTTATATGATCTTAGGGTTTCTTGCCATGGATATATTAGCTTTGGTTTTATATTAGTTCTTATGGATTTTGATGGTTTGATGTTATGGGTTTACGTGATTGGTTAGTCATTTATATATTTCATTTTATTTTATATGGTTTAGGGTTCTACATATAATATGGTTCCATGTATTATAGTTTTATTTTATGTGGTTTACGATTCTACATGTTATGGCTTAGGGTTCTACATTTTATGGTTCTATGCTATATGCTCTTAAGCTCTTTGTGGATCTATGGATTGAATGCATATTCTCTTTGATGGGTTTATGTTCTATGGTGTGAGGGTGGATTATTTATGCTTTGGGGTTGTGGTTTTGCGCTATATGAGATATTACAACTATGTTCTATGTTGTAAGATATTTTGATTCACTCTGGTTCATAAATGATCAATCTATCCTCATCAATAGGAGACAAGTTTTCAAGGACTTGGATTTCAAGACCAACATACTTCTTGAGTTAGTGAACATACAAGACATCACGAATACATATAGAAGAAGGAAATTTGAGTTGATAAGCAAGATCACCAAATCTCTAAATGATTTTTTAGGGACCATAAAATTTGCAAGTGCACTTGTTGTTGTGCACCCTTTAAGGGAAGCATACCATGATTTGGGCACCTCCAAAAACACCCTATCTCCCTCTTTCAATTCTAAATGCCATCTTCTCTCATCATCATAACTCTTCATAACCTCATATGCCTTACAAATAGTATCCTTACATTACTCCATTAGTACTTTTATATTCTATAACTCTTCTTTAGCTTAAGGATTTACATCATTTTGAAAGAGGACAAAGGGTACTTGAACCTTATAACCATAAATGACCCCAAATGGAGACATGCCAATAATCATATAATGAGTATTATTGTGGAAATTTTTAAAAAGGTGTGGCTATTGATCCCAAGAGGCTTGTGTATCATGACAAAAGTGTAAATACCAACCACTTACTTACTCCTTTGGTTTGGCCATCTATTTAGGAATGATAAGTAGTACTTGGAGTTAATGTAGTGACTATAGAAGTGAATAAAGCCTTTCAAAAAATATCCATAAACTTAATGTCTCTATTAGATACAATATTTATAGCCATGAAGCTTAAAAACACCTTCCATAAATTGCTTTGCCACTTTCTTGGAATGAAATGGGCTGATTTGGTCAGCCTATCAACCACAACAAATATCCTATTCCACCCTATCAATAGTAGTATTAGTCCACTTACCCCATGAGGAGTAGGTATGGGCTGAATTCAACATAAAAAAGAAAAAACTTTGTTTTATTGACAATGTAAACATTGAGAAACATAATCTTTTACATCCTCCCAAATTCCTTTCCAATAAAAGCTCTTGTGAATCTTTGTCCATTCTTGAAGAACTCTATTTCCATGCTTTTAAGATCCATAGAAAACTTGCAAATCCTTTTAAACCAATCAAAGCCAAGGATAATACCGATAGGACCCATAGATCTAGTGTCATAAGATCCATCATAGTAGTTAATTCATATGCTCCATTTACCACTTGTACTAAAGGATAGTCCATCTATTGAATATATAACTTTAGTTCATCAATAAATTTTTTGTTGAGAAACTATGTGTGTTACTCCATTCAATAAGAATGCGAGCAATTTTGCCATTATAGTCCCTTTGAGCCTTAATGCATTCTCCCCCTTGCAATTCACCCATGCATCATGAGAAATAAAATATATCATTGAAAAATGTATCATCCAAACAAAAACCACCCAAATCAAATGGCAATCCATCCATAGGGTCATAATACTCATCATGAGTATCCTCTCAAAGATCATGTAGTCAAGTGTTTCCTCTACTTGAAGAAAATTCCATTTATGAGAATCTTCATCCAAATCCTTTGAGATTATCATACTTATTTTATAATTCTTCACTTTGCATTGTCCATATGATTGGAAGACCATTTCTCACTACTTTTGAAACATAAACCTTTGGAGTGCATGCCTCTTAGTACATAGATGCTTGCTTGGAACATTATTGGATGAAGATTTGTCCATTTGAAGTCACTCTTTGCTTCAGTATTAGGTCTAAAAGTAGTACCCTATTTTGATGTATGTACAATGGGAAAAGTAGGTAACTTGCTAAATCTATGAGAAATCCTTTCCTCTTTCTTACATCCATCCCTTTGTTGACTGAAATAATGCATTATTTTAAAAGATTATTTTGATAGAAAAATATCTTCTATTTTGGGCTCTTATATTTTTTGCTATACTTGTTAGCCAATTGGATGGCTTCATGAACAATAATGGGCTGGATACCTCCTACCTGCAATGAGAGCATCAGGTGAAGTCCAAATATATATATTTTTTGAGTCTTTCTTAGTTGGAAATACCCTCAATATACATGGATAGATTTAGAAAGAAATTGGAATAGCCTCTTACAATGCCATACAACTTGTGTCCTAATTTCTCCTTCATCATAAGGGAAATAAACCATAAACCTTACTTGTTGGAAATATACTCCATATACATCCACCATGTGTCTACATATTGTTCTAGGTGTAGAGATGTATAACAAGACTTGGCTTCATAAGTCATTGGATGGAGGGTAAAATACATTTCTAACTAGCTAATCCACTCCACTAAATCAATAGGTGAAGGATTGTCTTCCTTGAAGTTAGTAATCCCAATCTTATATTTATATTCTTTGTCATAGTAAGTATGCTATCCACCATAATGATGATGTCCAAATGTATGTTGCCCATGAAAATTATTATCGTAGAAGTGTTGTCCATAAGGGAGTTGCCCATGAGAAGGATTCCCATTAAAACATCTATATTTACATATATCTTCAAGTGTTCATTCCTTATGTCCCTCATAAGGAGAATGACGACCTTGTTAATTTACTTTATCATGTTGAAATCTTCCCTAATCCTAATGAAGGCTAAAGAAAATACTTTCACTCTATGAGATACATTAGCAGGCTAAGGGTTAAATAACTTATAAAATGGATCACACCCATGAGGCTCTTCTCTAGGCATGAGGTGAGAATCTTTACATTGTTCATGCTTTTTTGGAGAAAATATGAGGTCAGCCCTTCATAGCACACCTTGAGTATAAAGGCATTATTAGCATCTCTAACTTTGGAAGATTCTTCAACCTCATATTATGTGGATGGGATAGGTTGATTTGACTACTCCATAAGAGTAGGGATATTTGTGGGTAGAATATTTGATAATACTCCACTCACTTGGTCAAATTTTGACTCCATAGTTTGATTAAGTTGAAGAATGCATGCATTTATATTCGTAACATCATGAAAGATAGAGATAACTATTAGATCCATGAGATACATTTGTGTCAACCATATGCTCTTGGATAATGGGCACAATATAGAAACCACCTTCACTATTTCATATACTCTTCTCAACCCCTTCTAAAACTTGATTCATGGCTTCATTCAAAGCGTTAGGCTATGTGATATTCCGACTTTATTTTCAATCTTCTCGACGTCTCCACTTCTCGCAATTAGATTTGAAGAATTCTAGACCATTAAATAGAGAAATTATTGATCAAAAATAGTCCGAAGTTCGTAACCCGACACTTTCCCAAGTTGATAGGGGTTGTAGCCATCCTTCATAGAAGTCACCACACGAACGCAAGTCATAACCATATTAAGCCATAATTGACCAAACTCATTTAAAACTTAGCAAAGCAAGGCAAGTTTAAAGCTGAAAAGCTTTAAGAAAAAAGAAGAAGATGATGATGATGACGATGACAAACAGGCTGATGCCCTTGCCCCCCTTTTTTGGTTAAAAAAATAGCTCATGAATTCTCCTAAAATTGGAGCCCCTAATTGCACGAGAAAAAGTTTGAATTCTCCTCCTCAATCACAGCAGAAAACTCTAGCAATCTCCCCCTCTTCTCAATTCAACGAGAGGCTTAAATTGAAGCAAGATTATCCAAGAGCCAGGTGAATCAGTCATGGCATCTTTGGCAACCTCTCTGGACCTCAAAGATCAAATTTTTAGCATCAGATTGCATCTTGAAAGCTTCCAGAACGCTAATTTTCCAAGATACCCTCCATAAAGAGCTCCTCTTCTTGGCCACAACCCTTCTTCTTCAATTTAACTATAAATACAATGCATGAGGAGCCATTGGGGGGCAACCTGAGTAAGAGAGGGAGAGGCTCTTCCCAAGAGTATAGAGCAATAGGGAGTGGGTCAAGAGAAGCACAAGGATGGGAATTCTTGTCACGAAGACAAGGAGGATACTCCGCGGGCTCTTGGAATTGAATCCTCCATCCCTTCTACCCCACTTCCCTATGGAATCAAGACTCTTCTCGATTTTTCTAAATTCCTAGTGATCGCCAACCCCCATCAATCCAATTGCAACAAACCCAAGTTCTCTTGCCAAAAATCCCCTCTATGATCTCATGATTAAAGACCATGGACCCGAAGAAGAAAGTTATGAAGGTCGCGGAGGCAGAAGCTGCCAATAAAGATGCGGAAACAATCACTACAAATGGAATGATGAGTACTAGGATCACAAACAAATCTGTGAAGAATACCATCAAGCAAGCACTCGTCATGGATCCCTAGGTACTATATTTTGATAATAAAAGAAGGTAGTAGGCCATCATTCCATAAATTGGCAACAAAAAGTTGCATTCGTAAAATAGGATTTTTTTATTATTTCATGCATCTAATCTTTTAAAGGAATTCTTAACCACAAATTCCAAGAGGTAATTTAGGTACCAACAAGGAGAGTACAAGGAAGGTACTGTGTCCCTAAAAGACTTAATAGTTTTTATTTGTATTGATCTAACAAAACCTCTGATGGATAAACACGGATGCTAATTCTAGGTATATAAAAGACCTTGAGATGGAATTGTCAAAAGAATACTTTTCATTATAAAACTAACCAATATATTTTTTTAATCCCAAGTGGCAAGGACCCACGAAACTCCATTGAGAAAAGCCCACCAAGGGAGTTATTTTCAAAAATAGAATTCTTGTTTAGATTCATTCCAAACTAGATCCCAAGGAAGGGGAAATCCGAGAAGACTATTGGAAGGTATTGCCACTTACGCTAAGTTTTGCCTTGATATTATCATTTTTGAAAAGAAAAGATTTGTCTTGAAAATAAATTTGTTAAAATTTTATGTATAATGCATTCGAAATAAGATGTTCATGATTGTAAGTTAGGTACTAATCTTTCCTAAAATTGTCATACTAAAAGATGGATGATCGGGTATAGATCGCCGCGACTGAGGCAGTATTCCGATGAGCACAATGATGATCGAGGTAGTGTTCTTGATGGCACTAGACCTCCCCAAGGCCAGTATGAATAAAATCTACTCCAAGGGGTTTTCTTTTTTGTTTCACGTTAGTGAGTATAGACCAATCATGATGTGAAAGGTCTTGTCATAGGGAACTCTAGTCAGCAAAAGGAGGTGAGGATACCAAGGGGCTATTGTCATAAACTCCTTAGGCTCTTACGAACTACCAACTACCCTTCAAACTCCAAATAGTGTCCTGAAAGTTCCAATACTAGTTGAGGAACTAAACTTGGAAATAATAATACATTCCAGCTAACATCATTCTAGTTAGAACTGAAAACATTATAAAAAGTTATTTTTCTTAAAGGAACTATTGATAAGGGATTGGTTTACTATGTTTTTGTGTCATGAATTAAAGGCATGTAATGAATTTGTATCGGGAGATAATTCAAAGAAGCTATTTTTATATATTGAATCTAAGGTGGTAGGTGATTAGGTAATTAAAAGTACTCGCTCAAGGGAAGCGGGAGGATAGCGGATCCAAACCTATGGTTGGGTGGTCTCGGTAAGCCGAGAGCTTTCCTAAGAAGGAATTAAAATCGCATTTTTGATGGATCATTAGAGATCAAAAAGCCTAACTTGCATCACTTTAGAACCATGGGCAGAAGGGATCAAAGTGCCACACTCCCCTTTGTCTCCCGTTCTCTTTGAACCTAGCACAACGCAAGCCTATTTTAGTCAACAATTTTTATAAGGGATAGAAACTCGAACCACTGACACTAATCAACCGTTACTAGTTGATTTGACCAAAAAGACTCAAGTCGATCCTTATGGGAACGGTCGGAACTTCCACTACGGGGTAGACTCAAGTGAGCCTACTTTGCAAGCATCGAGGATTTTCATCAAAATCCTGAATGGCGTTTTCTAGGATATCTCTTGATGGGCTACTAAGAATGTACCGCCAAGGAAGCAACTCAAGCGGGCACGTTATAGGCTTTATATACCATCATTGAATATCTTCATTAATGATGTCTTTTGTCTTGTTCTTGACCATAGAAAAATGCATATAGTAACAAAAAGTAAATAGTAAAATACCAATAACTCTCTTGATACTCCCCCAATCTGAGAGATTAATAAGTCCAGATGAATCTAGAATATATAAAAAAGGTAGATCCAATAAGCTCTAAAATGAGCTATGGGTAGCTATGTTGAATAGAGCAAAATAAAGAGCCCTATCTAGCTATCCATGGTGCTATCTATAGCAGTAGTAGATGAAAAAACTTGAATATCTCTCGAAATTCAGAACCAAATGGAGCTCATGGTAGCTATTTTGAAAGATGCTATAGTACTTTTTGAGAGGCAAACTTAAAGGCATGTCTTACATGACTTTACAATTTTTTAGGCGGATCCACAAGGTGTTCTTTGTGTAAAATGAAGATTTCAAGTCTAAAAGTGATCCATGGTGTGGAGCATTTAAGATGCAAGGCATAGGCCATTTTAAAGCTAAAGGCATAGCCGAGTGCAATATCAAGTCTACATGTAGTCGAGAAGTGCCTAGCCATGTGTTTTTCATTATTTACACACATTCAAGGTGCACTTTTGTGTCAAAAGACCTTAATTTATGTGGAAACGTGGTGTAGGCTACCAAGGAGACCCAAAATTTGTCAAAATTGGAAGGGGTGTGGATCAATTTTGAGGGACATGGGCCAAAGGGTAAAAAGGCATGAATCTTACAAAAAAAAAGGATCTAAATGAAATAATGAGTTCCAAATTTGATATATGTTGCTAAAAACTTATGATTTTTTATGCATATCATGGGTAGGTCATTCTTGTGCTATTTGTATATCCAAAGATAGCATGAATCAAGAAGACTCAATACTTAGGTTTGTGGAACAATGCCTCAATGTGTACATAAAACTCATAGGAAAAATGGAAAGAATGTTTGTTACACATGCACTTTGGTTTCCACATTAAATATGCTTGAGCACATTTCATTCACATCGTGCATCCATGCATTCTTTTGCACACACTATCATAAATGGCAGTTGTCTTTCTTTGACCAACTGTGTGAGGTATGTCCAAGCCATTTAGGTTCATGGGTCATAATGGATTTGAGGTGCGAAAGAGTGAAGTTCAAAATTTTGTGAACCAAGAAAAGGGCCCTATGCTCATTATTAGAGGCCATGGCATTCAGTCAAGGAGTCTATGTTGCATATGTATAGTTTACTATAGACATCTTTATGTTGGGCACCCTAGCTTGGAGTTTGGGACAGGTAGTTAGATAGTGACCTACAAACACAGTGTTTTAGTGTCAAGAGAGGCCTTTTATCTTATCATTAGTTGCTAATGGCAGCAAGGTCATGGGGGTTAGTTGTGTGAGATCTGATAGTGAGCTTAGAGAGTGAGAGAGCCACTATTGGGCCCATTTTAGGTCTTGACAAGTGATGCATTTGTTGGGAGTCCTCTAAGATTCCCAATGAGGGCCTAAACTCAGTTTTAGAATGTATGCCTCTTCATTCAAAAGCAAAGATAGAATTGCTTAGATATCTCTTAAGAAACCTATATCCCTTAAAGCTTATAGCCCCTCAAAGTAAAAATAGTCCTAGTATGCGTAAAAATGGAAGTTTACCCCTAACATCAGTATCTCGGTAGTTCATCCCTCCAAGGACTAGTCGTAGTGGTGGGTTAACTCCACCTACTACTGCTTTAGTAATTTCAAAGTATATCCCTATATCTACAATGATGGAGGAGCATCCACCTGGATATTTGCTCGAGTGATCCATATTCTAGTTGGTACAACGATCCTTCTTGCTTGAGAATACCCATTGACCATATTCAATGGAGACCCTAATTAGGATGTAGACTTACATATAAAGGATCTCTAGAAGTTAATGTTCAATTGCCAAGTAAATGAGCAGGCTCACCAGATGATATTCTTTAGCATGATGCTAAAGGGGAATGTAGCCCAATGGTATTACTGCCTTGCAGATAATTCAATCACCAATATGCAAGGGTGGTCTTACACCCCCTTTTTTGTAGGGAGTTTTTTCATAAAAAATGGCAGATAATATTGGATGCATATCCTCAATGAGACAAGTTATAATGAGTTCAATGAGAGTGTCAAAGCATGTACTCAAAAGCTATGCAAGATCTTTTGGCACTTAGATGCAACCATTCCATTGCCTTTTACTGCTAGATTGTAGTTCTTCTTGAGAGGGTTGGACTTTAAAATCCAACTTAACTTCAGCAACACTACACTTTAATGATCTTGATGAATCCATAACTAGGGCAAAAGGGGTAGAGTCTAGAATTCAAGCTGCATATACAGCAAGAGGGAATGTCCTCTTAGTTTCTAGTATGATGCCAAATGTGGTATTGACAAGTTACAATTCATTACTTACATTACCCACTAGTACTTTTGGTCAAAGTTAAGGGCCTCTAAATTAAGATTTTCCTCAATTACTCACTCCTTGGGGTGCAACTGTTGCCCAACTGAGGTCTACAATATCTATGAGCAATGTGTAGACCCTTTTCATAAACCAAGGGTTTGTACAGCTAGCAACCCTTTTAAGATTGTAAAAGCTAGTGTGGGGGTGTCTCTTGAGGCCACTAGGTATGAGTCCTTTACATCCAGTATCATAGAGAAAGTCAAGGAATATGATGAAACATTACACAAATATGATCACATAATAATATCAACAAATAGAAGTGGATCTCAATTTCTTAAAAGAATTAGCAAAATTTGATGGGCACTAGGAAGCCCAATGATGTGGGTCCATCAAGATTTAGCTGCAAGTGGTGTGGTGGTCAAGACCTTCCATGGAATTGTCCTCATGTGAAGTGTGACATATGTGGAAATTTAGGACATATGGCCAATACATACTAGATTAGGATTAGTACACTCTAGCAAGGTAGTCAATAACCTAGGCCAGTGAATCATAGTGACAGTGATGGAAATACTCAAAGGGAGGGCCTTAAGCAATTCCTACAAACAGAAAAGCCACCCTAGGGAAAATGCCTAGTAGGATCAGCTTGATAGAGATGCTACCAATTAGTGAGAATACAACCTTTATCAATGTTAGAGCACTTAGGGGTCAAAAAAGAAAGAGTATCAAAAGGTTGACCCTCATACAAGCAAAGGTAAACCTAAGCCTAATGTGGTTAACAAGAAGGTTGTGTATGCAAACACCCAAGTGAATCCTCTTAAACATGATGGTGCCTTAGAGGAGCCTATGGTTAAAAGAAAATGCAAATTAAAAGTGAAGGAGGTCGCTAAGGCCATTAGAAAACCAAATGAGATGATGGTGTGGAAAGAGAAGAAGGAAGTAGCAAACTTTTGAGAGTTTGATTTAGCAAATGCTCTATGTGAAGTCAAGACAGAAGTGAATTTGCTACAATTAATTCAGTTGTCACCAAATTTTTGTGAGCTCAAGAAAATTGTACAAACATGTTATGTTATAGATCTTATTGGTGTTAATTGAGTGAGCAATGAATGGTGGGAGCATGTGGAGAAACACTACCCTAGGGTGCAAGCCTATGTTGTAAAAGTGCAATGATAGACCTAGGCACATCAATAAATATTATGAGCATGGATTTATTGGAGAGGCTAGGTTTGCCTATTCAAAAGGATATCAAGTCCATTCTAAAAATGATTAATGACAATCTAAGACAACTGGAAGGAATGGTATCTCAAGTGCATACGATAGTAGCTCACATCAATTGCATTTTTTACTTTCATATTATTCGATTTGCTGGGAGTCCAAGCTATCAATTGTTGCTTGGAAAACCTTAGATTTAACACTTTTATTATTTAGTAGGCATCCCAATTGATCGGTTAGTTTTTGGGTGTGGGTTAAAAAGGACGGTTTTGGATGCTTACCTCACACAATTTATAGATGATTGGGGGCTACTAGAGTCTACAATGATAGATAGCTTATTATCTTATATAAGTGCTTTGAGTGTTTTCGTGAGTACTGTATAGCACTAAATCCTTGGAAGTGTGTATTTGGGATGCCTTATGGTTTAATGTTGGGCCACGTTGTGAGTGTAGTTAGAATGGCTACTGATTTTAGAAAGGTAGATGTTATTATTATAATGAGCCCACCCATCAGCCCTACATAAGTCCATAGTTTTGTTTCATCAGTGGGTTATTATAGGAGGTTCATTAAGGCATTGGCTGAGCATTTATTATCGTTAACAAATCTTTTGTTGCATAGCCATGCTTTTGAATGGGTGGAACCATGCAAAGTAGCATTTGAGGATGTCAAGATGGAATTATCTAAGGTACTAGTGTTAAAGGTTCCCAAAAGGGGAAAGGTTTTCTATATATTCATGGTTGTAATAAGACAAAGCATTAGTTGTTGCCCATCCCAGATTTGGGAGGTATAGCTATATCATCCAATTGCTTTTGTAAGCCAGAAGTTGGATATTTTAGAGTTTCGATATAGTTATTTAGAGAATGTTTTTTGGGCTATGGCATTTGCCACCACTAAGAAGTCTAGGCATTACATTCTTTATGAGAAGATGACAGTTTTAATCAAGGCCAAGAGGTTACATCTATTGTTGGATAAGCTTTAACCCCTAGAACACCTAGACAAGTGGTTAGTATCTTTCTGACATTTTAATTATGAGATTTGGAGCAAGCCTCCAAAATTGCAAGGAATTGTTGAATGTTTAGTAGATTTTAGTGAGCCTAAGAAAGTGCAGGTTGATATTAGTGACTACAAAGGTCTTTATAAGATTGATGCAACCTCAATCTCATCTTGGTATGCTTCCATTACACATTATCTATCAATAAAAAACCCAGCAAAATCCCTTTCTAAGTCTAAAAAGAGGATGATCAAGTAACAAGCACTTTGCTTTTCTTTAATGGTTTCTTGTATAAAAAGGGAGTGGGTGAGCTATACTATTATTAGGTGGTACCTGATGAGGCCCCATTCATTTTAGAAGAGTGCCATGATTTAGTATGTGGGGTCATTTTGCTAGACGACTCACTACTGAGAAGGCTTTATGTGCTGGATATTGGTGGCTAATGATTTTCCAAGATTCTTTTGAATATTTAAAGCATTGTGATATTTGTCAAATGCATGATGCTAGGGAAAATCATAAGTAACCACTTAGCCTATTTTTGGTGACCTTGCCCTTTGAAAAGTAGGGCATTGATTTTTTTGGACTTGTGCATCCTTCACCTACAATATGGAAGTGATATATTATTGTGGCAACAAACTACTTTACGAAGTGGTCTGAAGCTCATGCTAGGATGAAGAATAATGTTGAGTTTCATTCTAGAGCAGGTTGTTTGTTGTTTTACACCCAAGGAACTTGTGTCTAATTATGGAACACACTTTTTGAATAAGGTCACAGAAGCATTGATTAAAGCTCTAAAAATTAATCATAATAAAACCACACTTTATAATCCCCAAACGAATGGGTAGGTAGAGAGTACCAATAAGTAGCTTGTGGGAATTTTGCCCAAGACTGTATTAGAGGGCAAGAGTGATTGGGATTAAAAAACCTTATGTGGCTATTTGGACTTGCAACATGACATTCAAAAGAGCAACATGTCACACTCCATTTTAGTATATAGAGAAGAATGTGTCTTGCCCTTGGAGGCTGAGTTGGCTATAGTGAGATTTTCTCTAAATCATGCTTTAGGTAAAGAGGAGGCATTGCAAGAACTGTTCCTTCTTTAGTACATCTTGATGAGATTTGATTGCAAGCTTTGTTGCATCAGGAGGTAGGAAAGAAGCAAATGAAAGCACTTCATGATCTTTGAGTCAAGAACTATAAATTTTTCAAGGGTCAATTGGTCATATAATATGTTGCATGTTGTGAGCTATTCCCAAGAAAGTTAGAACCCAAGTGGGATGGGCCTTATAACATTGTTCGCAGTGGGAAGAATGGCTCTACAACTCTTCTAGCATACTTGCAAGGTGTAGACTCTAAGAATAAAGTAAACTTTAGTAAGTTGAAGCTCTATTATATAAAGAGGGCTAACTTAGGACTTGGTGCCTTTATAAGAATTCCAGGATCCAACTTAAACTTGCAAAGTGTACCAAGGCAATTGGATGGGAGAAGTCATCCCTTATCTTGAGCATCCATATTTAGATAAATGCTACCACCAAGGTAGAGTTATTTGGTGGATTAAAGGTTATCACATCTTTGAGTGGCTAGACTAATAGGTCGTTCATGTGGGACATTAAGGTCTATTGCCACCACTATCATAGGGTTCTTATTAGTGTTCCCATTGTGTTTAGTGAGGAAGGAGGAATTGTACCTATCATATACCCCCTCTCAATTAGACTTTGATTATGATAAGTATGAGTAGGTTGATCTATATGGCATGGCATATCAATTATGCCTTGGGTCTATATACTATATTTCAATGGAGCTTCCCAAGGACCCGCCAAGCATGCGAGTACATGGGTTGTCATTAAGGACACCTATCATAGAGTGATTATGAAAATGGGAGTTTATTTAGCCAATTTCACTAATAATATGGCAAAAAAGGATCCTTCTTCAATATTAGCTGGCTCTATCACCTTTTCTCTTGTTGTTTTCTCCTTTCTACTTTGAGAGGGAGGGGTAGGGATCACTTATGTATCATTTTCCATGGAACTAATGCCAAGACTTGGGCTATGAAATAAGTTTTCTTGTTCAATGGGATGCCTTGGTTGCTAGTTTCTTGCTTGAGGGTGCTCATAGGTTAAACTTGGGTGTCATCCTTATTAGTTTAATAGTGAATAGGGGACCATCTTTCTTCTGTAAGATAGCCAATGTAGATAGGGGTGTTCAATTAGATTTCTTGTCATGAGATAAAGTCCCTTAGTGAGTGAGGGACTGGGATTTGAGTGTGGCCTATGGGCTGAAATTTTTTGCAAGTCCCATTGTAGGGAAAAAGGATAAGAAGGGCTAGAAGATACTTGCCGCCTTGCGAGAGCTTGGTAGATTCTTGGGTTCAAGGAGACAAGCTCGGGGGGATGATGCCTTGTCCTCATTGAGAATAATTTAAACTCCTATTAAATTTTCCCTTCGCTAGATTTGGACTCTTTAATCCACACATATATGTAATTTCAAAAAGGTAATTCAAGCACAACTTCTTGAAGATGGATTTGATTTTCTTAGCCACTTCTTGAACACCTAAAGTAGAGGGATCATAGATCTCACAATAGGCAAGGACTGGTTCTCCCATTGAGCAACCTTCGAAAAAATGTTGAAATGCTCAATTTGCAACCCTAATGATTCTATTCTTTAGTGGAAGAGTTCATATTTCTTAGGAGAAAGAAGGGGACATGAAGTTTGGGAATACATAAATCAAGGCTGAAGAGGGGAGTGCTAATCAATTGCTTTCTACCATCTTCATTGATGGTGGGATGAAGATGAGGATACAAGTGCTACTTTGCACATTGGATTGCCTAGTGTTTTTAAGGATAGCATGGACATTAATGAAGCCAACCATTCACCTCTAAGTGCATCCAAGTATGACTTGCACTTAGCCTTGCCTTCAACTTAAGAGTATGTGGTGTGATGGAGTGTACAACTTAAGTGAAATATTTTAATACTTCATGATTTTATAGTGGATTAACATATTTTTTTAATTTTCTCTTTATTGATTGACTTGTAGTTATAGTAGCTATGTCCCTCCTTTGTAAAGTGGGAGGCTCGTAAGCACAAATGGCAATTGAAAGATGAGGGCCACAAGTGGGAGTGCTCATGCCTCCTTGAGAGGTGTGTTATAGACACTAGATATGCTCAAGTGTTTTCTAGATGGGTTTACATCAATAGGTGTAGGGAGTCATGACGTTCTTGTGTGTAAGGGTTGTTGTTTAAGTCTTGCATGGTCTCTTTTTTGTTATGCAATTCGCCTATTTTGATATGTTGCCAAATGTGATCATTATTTTGCAAACAGAAGCATATTTGATTTATGGATTATAGCTTTTTAATGGAAAATAATGATTATGATGTTGTAAGTAGAAAATAATGGTTCATGTTTCAATAAAGCACCTATTCTCATCCATCCCATAACTATGGTTTTTTATTATTTCAAGGCTTTCAATCTATGGTTGTCCATTCAAGGTTAGTGGATTTGGTGGTTTATGGTTATGGTTTGGTGGTTAAGGGATGTAGGTTTTGTAGTATATAGTTTTTGTTTTGTGGTCTGATGTTATGGATTTATTACGTTTATGGTCTAATGGTGTTTGTTCTATGGTTTTGCATTCAGTGATTCTATGTTTTATGGTTTTATGTTATCAGATTCTATGTAATAGGGTTCTATATTTTATGGTTTTTGGGTTATTTGAAGGCTTAGAGTTATGTTCTATGGTTTATATAGTCTTAGAGTTATGACCCTATATGATCTTAGGGTTTCTTGCCATGGATTTATTAGCTTTGGTTTTATGTTAGTTCTTATGGATCAATGGTTTGATGTTATGGGTTTACGTGAGTAGTTAGCCCTTTATAGCTTCGGTTTTATGTTATATGTTATAAGGTTCTATGTATATTATGGTTCCATGTATTATGGTTTTATTTTATATGGTTTAGGATTCTACATATTATGGCTTAAGATTCTACATTTTATGGTTCTATGCTATCTGCTCTTAGGCTCTTTGTGGATCTATGGATTGAATGCATATTCTCCTTAATGGATTCATGTTCTATGGTGTTAGGGTGGATGTTTTATGCTTTACGGTTCTGTTTTAGAGCTATGAGATATTCCAGCTATGTTATGTGTTATAAGATATTTTGATTCTCTCTAGTTCATCAATGATCAATTCATCTTCATCAATAGGAGACAAGTCTTCAAGGATTTGGACTTCAAGACCGACATACTTCTTAAGTTGGGGAACATATAAGACATCATCAATATGTATAGAAGAAGGAAATTGATTCAATAAGCATGATTTGATGGGGACCATAAAATTGATGAGTACACTTGTTGTTGTGCCCCCTTTAAGAGAAGCATACCGTGATTTGGGCACCTTCAAAAGGACCCAATCCCCTCCTCCAATTCTAAATGTCATCTTCTCTCATCATCACCATAACTATTCATAACCTCATATGCCTTACTAATAGTATACTTACATTGCTCCATAAGTACTTCTATACTCTCTAGCTCTTATTTAGCTTGTGGATTTACATCATTTTGAAAGAGGACATAGGGTATTTGAACCTTATAACCATAAATAAGCCCGAATGGAGACATGTAATAATCATCTAATGAGCATTATTATAGCAAAATTCAAAGAGTTGTAGCTATTGATCCCAAGCGGCTTGTATATCATGACAAAAGTGTCTCAAGTATATTTCCATCCACTTACTTACTCTTTTGGTTTGGCCATCCATTTATGGATGGTAAGTAGTACTTGGAGGCCCTGAGCCAGTGCTTAATCACCTCCTACAAGAAGAGCTTGGATGGTAAGTAGTACTTGGAGGCCCTGAGCCAGTGCTTAATCACCTCCTACAAGAAGAGCACAATTCCCATGCTACCATGAGAACTTTTTGAGCTCCAATGATTAGTCAAAAATTCGTACCCAAGTGGTATACTCTGAACATTACTCAAGAGGGTTACCAAATCATGACAAATGATGCAAAGTAATGACGGCCATCAAGACTTTTGAGTATGACTAGACCTATATGGCCCCAATCTAATTTAGAGTATTATCCATGACAAGGAATCATCCATTTAAATACAGCATCATGCTCCTCTCCATACTTGGATAGGATCCTAATGGAGGAGGAATTCCACATTGCCAACCGAATCAACTCTGATGATCTCTTGACTGGTGTATTAACTTATATCAAGTAAGTGGGTATTCATCTACAAGATATGGACTATTATGTATTAGTCCACTTACCATGAGGAATAGCTAAGGGCTAAAGTAAACATAAAAAAGAAGAAACTTTGTTTTATTGCAATGTAAACATTGAGAAACATAATCTTCTATATCCTTCCAAAGTCCTTTACAATAAAAGCTCTTGTGAATCTTTTGTTGATTTCAAAACAACTCCATTTCCATGTTTTTAAGATCCATAGAAAACTTTCCAAGCCTTTTAACCCAATCAAATCCAAGAACAATATTGATAGGACCCACATCTAGCATTATAAGATCCATCATAGTAGTTAATTCATATGCTCCATTTGCCACTTATACTAAAGGATAGTCCATATCTTGAGGATATAACTTCAGGCCATCAAGAGATTTTTTGTTAACAGAGCTATGTGTGTTGCTCACATCAATAAGAATGTGAACAATTTTTCCCATGATAGTCCCTTTGAGCCTTAATGCATTCTCCCCCTTACAATTGGTCCATGCATCATGAGAAATAGAATATATAATTGAAGAATGAAACTCATTCAATGAATCATCCAAATAGAAACCACCCAAATCAAATGGGAATCGATCCATAGGGTCATAACACTCATCATGAGTATCCTCTCCAAGATCATGTAGCTTGGGTGGTCCCTCTATTTGAAGTAAATTTCCTTTATGAGAATCTTCATCCAAATCCTCCAAAATTATCCTACTTATTTTAGAATTCTTCACTTTGCATTGTCTTTATGATTGGAAGACCTTTTCTCACTACTTTTGAAACATAAACCTTTGGAGTGCATGTCGCTTTACTTCTTATTAGATAGATGCTTGCTTTGGAACATTGTTGGATGAATATTTTCCCATTTGAAGTCGCTCTTTGCTTGAATATTAGGTCTAAAAGCAGCACCCTATTTTGATGCATATAAAATGGGAAAAGTATGTAAATTGATGAATCTCTGAGAAATCATTTCCTCTTGCCTACATCCATCCCTTTGTTAGCCGAAATAATGCCTTGTTTTAAAAGATTGTTTTGATAGGAAAATGTCCCCTATTTTGGGCTCCTATATTTTTGGCTATACTTGTCGGATAGATGGCCTCACGAACAATAGTGGGTTGGACAGCTCCAACCTTCAATCAGAGCATTGGGGTGAAGTCCATTTGGCTTAGTTGGGAATCCCCTCAATATACATGGATAGACTTAGAAGAAAATTGGAGTACTTATGGTGGAATCCCTTTATTGTATGTAGGCCATACCACTTGCATTCTAATTTCTCATTCTTCACACGAGAAACAAAAACGTAAGCCTAGTAGTCTTAAATGTACTTGTTGGAAATATGCTTCTCCATATACATCCACCATGTGTCTACATACCCTTCTAGGTGTAGGCCTGAATAACAAAACTTGGCTTTGTAGGTCATTGGAAAGAGGGTAAAATACATTTCTAACTTGTTGTCCTCTCCACTAAATCAATAAGTGAAGGATTATCTAGTGCAAAATCGAATACTATATGCACGTGTAGTAAACGCTAGAAGGTCCCTAAGAACAAAGAACTCTACAAAAGCTCATAAAACAAGAAGAAAGGTTTGCACGACATGAGACAAAAAAACAAATTGGGTACAATCTCCCCCCATGCCTTTGTGTGAGCATTTCACAAGGCATGTATTTATAGATTTATTAATCTCCAAGCTCAAAAATAGCCCAATTTACAATTAGAATGCTTTGGGCTTTTGTGTTTGCTTTTGCCCAAATAAAGAGTAAAGCGGTTGGGCGCCCCAAAAGTGGTTGTGCCCAAATACAATGTCCAATAATGAAATATTAAACCCAAGCACCTATGCGCATACAAAATAATAAATGTTTATCAAGTGCTTTAATAAATAAGTGTGCCTAAATAAATATTGATGCCACGCCTTTAGTGCTAAGACATACCCATCAAAAATAATAATTTTTCTAGATAATTTGAATACATGCCATCGCTCAGTGCTTCCCAACGCCACCAATGCCTACTCTACACATCAACTGAAGATTCACAATTGTTAGAAAATAATAAAATTAAATTGACAAAAGTGAATACCTAGCAGTCTTCA
This sequence comes from Lygodium microphyllum, assembly GCF_053477565.2. Classification (NCBI taxonomy): domain Eukaryota; kingdom Viridiplantae; phylum Streptophyta; class Polypodiopsida; order Schizaeales; family Lygodiaceae; genus Lygodium; species Lygodium microphyllum. The sequence goes on from NC_141138.1 coordinate 116,050,278, forward strand.
GCTACAAAATAAATAAATATGTTGGAACTCTATCATAACCTTAATTTAATATGAGTGCACTCTAAACTCATAAACGTCTATTAATTTAATATGTATTTTATGAAATCACCCGATGTGGAATCACCCACGTGCACATTAAATTAATCTGACGCCCAAAAAGGATAGGCGTCCCCGTCAACTTCTCGCACAATGAATGCACCTTGTGTACGAGCCCCCGGAAATAAATATAGTTTTATGGAATCCACCACAAAACCTCATGGAATCTACCATGGTCTCACAGAATCCACCATGGAATATGCCTCGTGGCATCATACCCCCGGGGTGGGATAGCAATTGTCCTCAATTGCTATTAGCTCAATGTGGAGCGAGCAGTGAGGGGTAAGCACTTAGGTCGTGGGCGTACATCCACTAGGCTTCTTCAACAGGATGATTTTTAAACTTAACCAAATATCTAGAATATCTACTGCTAGTTCTAGTGGTCATAAAGTCAATGTCTAGAATAGTTTCGGGTTCAAGGATTTTAGTTTCTTCTTCTAACAAAGGAGGGTTTTCATAGACATGGTGGACAAGTAATTGGCCTCTAAAAGGTCGTAACAAACTGATATGAAAAGTATTGTGGATTTTTCAATGTTGGGATAGTTCTAATTTAAATGCATTGTCATTGATCTTGTGAATTATTTTGAAATGTCCATAAAATCTAGGTGCTAATTTAACAACAAGGTGTTTCTCAACACTTTGCAATCTTCTCTTTCAATGCGTAACCAAACATAATCATCAACATTGAATCTCATGGCTTTTCTTTTCTTATTAGCTTGTTTAGTGTATGATTGTTGGGCTTTCGCAATCATATCTTTAACTTCAGCAAAAATAGTAGCATGTATATTGGCAATATCATGAGCAGCTTTAACTTTGTTTGACAATGATGTAACTGGTGTAGGCAATCTATATCCATAAATGATTTCAAAATTTTCTTTATGTGTAGCTGTGTGTGGTGTATTATTGTATGAAAATTGAAGTAGATACAAGTATGTGTCCCATGTTTGTAGTTTTGAATTTGTGTGTGCACGCAAGAGATCTAGAATTATACTATTAGTAGCTTCTATTTACCCATTAGTTTCAGGATGAAATGCAAATGAGAAATCAATCTTAGTACCCAAATTAGCAAACAAAGTAGTCTAAAAATTATTACAGAATCTAGAATCACGATCAGAAATAATAACTTTTGGCAAACCATGGTTAGTGAAAACAGTCTTTAAGAATAATTGTGTAGCTTGAGATCCAGTTAATGTTTTATTGCATGGAAGGAAAAATGATTGTTTACTAAATCGATCTACTATAATAGTCCAAATCATATCATGACTAGCTTGTGTGTTAGGCAAACTAGTTATAAAATCCATTGAAATATGTTCCCATGGATATTCAAGAATTGGTAAAGGCATTAACAAACCATATTGCTTACTATGGTGTCGCTTGACTCTTTGGCAAATTAAACACTTAGAAACAAAGTTAGAAACATCAAATTCCATCTATGGCCAATCAAAATCTTCAAGCAACTTTCTTAAAGTGGAAATAATACCAAAATAAAATATAAGTATGCCTAGGTAAGAGTTTACCAAGCAATTACGTAAGCATAAAATATCTTTAAATTATATATGTAAATCATTTTCTCAACCAATTTATGTAGAATGTTTAAAATATCAATTGTGACATTTAATCTAACTAATTTATCTAATGGTAATTTATGAGCATATTTTTAAATATATTTGACTACTAACTGTGGTGCTAAAACAAAATCTAATTACATGTCAAGAATAATAGGACTTTAATATAAATATATAAATCTATTATTCTATTAAATATTCAACAAAAACTAGTAAATTTTAGACAATTATTTAAAAAAATAGAATATAGATTCTCGAACTTAGTATAATATTAGGGCTTAGTAACAAGTAGGAATAAGGTGTCAACAATTTTATTATATATATATAATATACAAAATTTTAGAATAAATTATCGTAAATAAAATTTCATTTAATTTATTAACTAAGATCTCAATGTAAATAATGACATGCTAGTATAGAATACTAAACAAAAGTTGCATAAAATTGAAAAGCGTAACCTGGATTTGATTGAGGATCTGTCGCTCGTCCTCTTATCACGTGTGAATAAGACTACCACGAACTTGCTTTGTTTATTCTGCAGTGCGAACAGTCTCTTACAAACAAACTGGTTCTTCTTGTAATCTGGGTGTGAAGAGATCGTTGAAGATATTGCTCCAAGAAGTTCTTTGACGAGCTCACAATATGCTTTTGCTCTTACGATCTTGCTTTTTTCGATGGTATGGTAATTGATGATGGTCTTCTTCCAAGTGAATATGTCTTCCGTATTGTATGCAAGTGACCGTCTGCTTCTTGGAAAATATCGACTCTGTCAAGGTACAGGTGTGAACATAGGCTTGCAGGAATTGCAAAACGGGTTTGAGATAAGATTGGTGTGAACACCCATTGTGGGAAGGTTTAAGATTGAGATTTTGAGCCTTAGTAAGGCTTAAGACCTTTAAGCTTTAGAATAAAAAGTTTAACTAATCATTTGATCTGCGACGACAGGACGACGATACGTTGACGCCGAATTCATCGCCAGTTAGTACGTGTTGCTGTTGTCGACGTTGAAATTAGAAGCTTAAGCTTTTTCTTAAGCTTATTAAGCTTATTAAACTCCAACTAAATAATCCTCCTTCTCTATTCTTTGTTAACCAAAGAGACTTACAAAGGATCTTCAAAGGTGGTTCTCCACTTCCTAGGAGTGGTCCTTCGTGATCTGACAACACAACAAGGGTTTCTTCACCGCCACGAACACACTAGTATTGATGGTTCGTCGCAAGACTACATGTAGAGCCCGTTCGTTCCAGGAGCTTCGCCTTCGCTCGAGATGGTAACCAATTGGAAGTCCTTGGTCTTAGCTTCGCTCTGATACCACTGACGCGCAAATCAGATGCTATATGCGCGTGTAGTGAACGTTGGAAAGTCCCCAAGAACAAATAACTCTACAAAATCTCATAAAACAAGAAGAAAGGTTTGCACAACATGAGACAAAAAGACAAATTGGGTACAGTCTCCCCCATGCCTTTGTGTGAGCACTTCACAAGGCATGTATTTATAGATTTATTGATCTCCAAGCTCAAAAATAGCCCAATTTACAATTAGCATGCTTTTGGCTTTTGTGTTTGCTTTTGCCCAAATAAAGAGTAAAGCGATTGGGCATCCCAAAAGTGGTTGTGCCCAAATACAATGTCCAATAATGAAATATTAAACATGAGTGCCTATGCACATACAAAATAATAAATGCTTGTCAAGCGCTTTAATAAATAAGCGCACCTAGATAAATATTGACGCCACGCCTTTAGTGCTAAGACGTGCGCCCATCAATAATAATAATTTTTCTAGATAATTTGAATACACGCCATCGCCCGATGCTTCCCAATGCCACCAATGCCTGCTCTACACATCAACTAAAGCATTTACAATTGTTAGAAAATAATAAAATTAAACTGACAAAAGTGAATACCTAGCAGTCTTCAGCTACAAAATAAATAAATAGATTGGAACTTTTTTCCTAACCTTAATTTAATATGAGTGCACTCTAAATTCATAAATGTCTATTAATTTAATATGTATTTTGCGAAATCACCCACTGTGGAATCACCCACGTGCACATTAAATTTATCTAACGTCTGAAAAAGACATGCATCCCTGTCAACTTCTCGCACAAGGAATCCACCTTGTGTACAAGCCCCAACAACTAAATATAGTTTTATGGAATCCACCGTGGAATATGCCTCCTGGCATCATTATCTCCCTTCAAGTTGTTAATGGTAACCTTATCTTGATATTCTTTTTCATAGCAAGGATGTGATCCACCACAATGATGATGTCCAAATGTATGATGCCCATGAAAATTATTATCATAGAAGTGTTGTCCATAACAAGGCTATCCATAAGGGAGTTACCCATGAGAAGGATGCCCATAGAAAGATCTATATTCACATCTATCTTCAATTCTTCATTCCTTATGTCCCTCATAAAGAGAATGATGACCTTGTTGATTTACTTTATCATGTTGAAATCTCCCTAATCCTCATGAACGATTGAAGGAAAGTCTTCCACTTTATGAGATACATTAGTGGGCTAAGGCTAAAATAACCTATAAAATGGATCATATCCATGAGGTTCTTCTTTAAGCATGAGGTGAGAATCTTCACACTACTCATGCTTCTTTGGAGAAATATGAGGTCATCCCTTTATGGTACACCTTGAATGTAAGGGCATTATTAGCATCTCTAGCTTTGGAAGGTTCTCCAACCTCATATCTAGATGGGATAGGTTGATTTGACTACTCCATAAGAGTAGGGCCATTTGTGGAAAGAATATTTGATAATTTTCCACTCAAGTTATTAATAGCTTTAATAATTTGGTCAAATTTTGACTCCATAGTGTAACTAAGTTGAAGAATACATACATTTATATTCCTAATGTCATGAAAGATGGAGATAACTATTAGATCCATGAGATACATTTGTGTCAGCCATATGCTCTTGGATAATGGCAATAATATAGAAACAACCTTCGCTATTAAATATACTCTTCTCAACCCCTTCTAAAAATTTGATTTGTGGCTTCATTTAAAGTATTAGGCTCTATATAACATCATTGAATATCTTCATTAATGTTGTCTTTCATCTTGTTCCTGACCATAGAAAAATGCCTATAGTAACATAGACTAATAAATAGTAAAATATGAATAGCTCTCTTAATACTCCCCCAATACAAGAAAATCTACAACATAAGAAAAAGGTAGATCCAATAAGCTTTGAAATCAGGTATGGGTAGCTATGCCGAATAGAGCATAATAGATAGCCCTATCTAGTTATTCAAGGTGCTATCTATAGTAGTAGTATACAAAAAAACTTCAATATCTCTCAAAATTTCAAGGTGCTCTCTATAGTAGTAGTATACAAAAAAACTTGAATATCTCTCAAAATTTCAAACCAAATGGAGCCCATGTGGGCTAGTTTGAAAGATGATATAGTATTTTTCAAAACTTATCTTTAGGCATATAAAATAATCAAAATTCTATTCCAAATTTGAAAATAACTAGATCTATCCCACTTTAACTATGTTACCAACACTACCTATTTTAACTTCTCTTCTCCAAATCCCTATCTAACTTATTCAAAATGAGTGTCTATTTAATCGTACTTACAAATAGAACTTGTAATGGATTTTGAATCATTGAGGGGGTTGGCCAAGTACCTCCCTAAGTCTATTGGTGCACCCCCTTCAGGATCTTAGATAGTGAGGGAGGGTCACCTCTCTTTTGTCTCAGTACCTCCCCTAGCATCCATCTTTTTCCTCAGTGGATATAATATTAGTTTCATTACAATAATGACAAGCACTAAGAATATAATAATGGATTGAAATGAAAGAGCCTTTTTGAATTGGAAGGAAGAAATCTTTTCAAATGGAAAGAAACTAAAACCGGATTGAGATTGGTAGGCATTACCTCAATGTATTTCAATGAATTCATTGATCATACACTTATTCATTTATTGATTAATTCAATAAATCAAGAGAAGACATTAAATGTTAGGGTTAGATAGAATCCAATGCATTGATAGTCAATTAGAAAGATCTTTTGAGAAATAGATATATAAATTGGATCATTCTTGCTGAGTAAAGCCTAAGTGATACTCAATGGATTCTATCAAGTAAATTTCATGAAAGAAAGGCTCAATGAAAACTCTAAATCTCTCTACAACAATAGGAATTGGCTCAACAAGAGGATTTCATAGTAATTTAAAAGAAACTAATGGGGACAACCTCATACAATGTAACTGGTTGATCCTTCAAGGAAAAATTTGTCTCTAGATGGATCCATTAAGCTTCATGGGCCACTTTCTCTTGACCCTTAGATGCTCCATGATCAGTACAAGTAGTTTAAAATGAAGAATGGGATGAATAAATGTTTTTTCACAAATCCAAGCTCTATGTGTGAATATTGGCAAAGTATCTTTAAGTTAATATTTGTCTCTTGCTCATACATGAGAATTATGTATCCCTTTTGTCCAACAGAAGTACCCGGTCCAAATCTCATGGCACCAAAATTTCCATCCTTTATCTAGAATAGGATCTTCCAACGTCCTAGACATTGGGCTCACGGTAGTTGCTACAAACTATGACACCAAAAATGGGTTGAGGCTAGTACCTGAAAGACAACATAGTTGAATATTCAATCTCAAAATCTTGATCCTATGTTAAGTATCCACCAAAATTGCATTGCCCCTTATAGGTTACAATCTTCCCCCTTATAGATAACCTTATAGTACTAGATGTAGCATGTTTATAATTACCCTCATCATAGAGCCATGGGAGTTGCAAAATTTCTTAATGAACTACCTTATTCTTTTGTAGTCAAGGTGATGCATGGACTTGGTTAAATACAAAGAAATCTTTAGCTCACACAAAATCTTTGGGTATCTCATGGTTAGTTTCTTTGTGACTTAACCACCCATGAACCCTCTTGTGACATGAAGCATACCCTTAAACTTGGAATGAAGCACCATGAGAACATCGATGCAAAGCGCTAGGAGAATCTAGGCATGGAGCACCTAGTCTCGCTTTATGACCAATAACAATTATGGAACTAACCGATAATAGATTTCTCTTAATCTTTGAAACAGAAGAATTGAAAGGTTTTTTACATTACCATTTGTAGTAAGTAGGGAATTTTACATCATTGCCAACAATTTCACAGTGATGGATTATTGTACTCTTATTGTAGAGGTTATATAGATCTTTCTTGTTGATCACATGATGAAGGTGCCACTATTGAATACCCATGAGTCAATGGAAGATAGTTCTTGCATTAAAAAATATACTTTCTAAATGGTTGTCATGAATAAGGGGCTCATCAAAATCTATCACCAAGTCATAATGCATAGAGGGCTCAAAATGATCAGGAGGATGTGACGCTCTAGCAAACCATCTCAAAACCAGTTGTGGGGTATGTATTGCATATCCTCTTTGTCTAAATTCATGATCCTACACAACATGTGGATCCTGGAGTGCTATGTTATCAATAATTGTAGGTAGTCTAACTAGGGCTAGTTGTACTATAATAGGAGGCTCCTTCTAAAAGATTACCCTACATACCTCCACCACTATGTCATTAATAGCTAAATGTAGTCTATTTATTAGGACTAGTTGTACTATAAAATAGGAGGCTCCTCCTAAAATATTACCCTACATACCTCAACCACTGGATCTGGTCTCATATGCATCTTATCCTCATGAAACACATCATCATGGCTATTGAGTACCTTTCGAGCCTATGAATCCCAAAGGTGATATCCCATCTCACATACATCAACATATCTAAGAAAGATACACTTGACAAACTTCTAATCCAACTTGTTGTATTTTTCTTTGGGAATATGGTAGACAGCCTCACATCCAAAGACTCACAAGTATGCATACGAGGGAGATTTACCAATATATACCTCCTCTACAACTCAACCACTAGGAGCAAAATGCATGGGGATCTATTAATAAATTAATGGTAGTAGTAACTGCGTTAGCCCAAATATAATGTGGTAAACTTGCCTGACCAAGCATATTGTAGACTCTTTCTTGAATAGTCCTATTCATACACTCTGCACACAATTCTAGGGTGGGGGTGTAAGAGCCAATCAACTAATGCTTAATACCCCTCTCATCACAAAAGTGCTCAACTATCTTGGAACATATTCACCCCCATTATCTGATCATAGGCAATCAAGCCTATGCTCAAATTGGTTCTCAACCATAGCAAGAAAGCACTAAAACATAGTTAAAACTTATTTTTTCTTCTTTATGAGATAGGCCCAAACCTTATGTGAATAATCATCAGCAAACGTAGCAAAGTACTTTGCACCACCTAATGACTGTGACAAAGCATGGAACCACAAACATGTGAATGTACAAGAGCCAATGGCTCACCTATGCGTGTAGAACTAGACTTTTTATGTGAGTTGTGAGTCTACATGCCATATAAACAATGATCACATAAATCAAAACATTAGTCAAGAGATAATAAATACTGAAATATAAGTCAAGTCTTTCATTCATTTAAGGGACATATGCCCAAGATGATGATACCTATTAACCTCAGTGCAAAGAAAATTAAAAAGGCACAGGGCAAAGTGGAAAAATGCAGCCCTAATTGAAGAAATAGGAGAAAAAAAGGCTGAAAGCACAAGGGCAATCTTAAAATTTCAGAGCAAGTGCAAAAGAGGATAGTATATTTTAAATGCAAAGGCGTACCCTAAATTTCTGTAAGAGAGCGCCAGACTCCCTCCTGCCTGTGCAATTTGTAAATGTGAACAGGCATGGGTGAAGGCATCATGTAAATAGGAAGGGAATAAGAAAAGAGGACCTCGACTAAAATGGCCGGTCATGTTAAAAAGGAGGGGTGCCCAAAGGGGATTAGGGCTTGTATAAAATGTAAAAAGTGAATGAAGAAGCTCATTCTTGTGTATGGCCAAAACTAGCTCTCCTCTTCTTCATCTCCTTCTTATTATTGTTCGCTTGTGCTTGTGCATGAGAGAGGGAGTGTGAGAGAGTGAGAAAGTGAGTGTGTGAGGGTGAGGGACAATAGTGGAGAAGCTCTCTGTCTTCTTCTCTCTTCTTCTTCTTCTTCTTCTCTTCTCTTCTCTTCTCTTCTCTTCTCTTGTGCGCCGTTGTGATGCTGTGTGTCTACCACTGCGAACCTGAGGTTGGAGTTTTTCGCCAGGAATTTGAACTCATTAGTCAGTGTCATTAGGAATTTGTTTTTTGTTGTGTGTATCTTTTCATTTGCTGTTCAGTTTGAACTGTTACTTTGAAAATTTGATTGCTTGGTTTCATCCTAAACTTTTTGTATTCGATGAGTAGTACTCGGACAGAAGGATGTCATATGGAAGTCCTCCATGTGAAAGCTCTGGACGTAGTCTATGTTGGGACAACTTTAAAATGATGTGAACAATGTGATAGTATCATTAACAGAGAGGGAGCTAATAAATCGAAGCATGAAGAAGTATGTATTAGCATTTGGGAAGCCATGTCTTCATTTATGAGCTTTCCTACTTTGTGGTCCTAAATACGAACATGCTCGTCGTCATCACTCTTGCCCAACATTAGCAAGACAACGTCATGCTAAGCGTGATGTAGGCTTGCAAGGAGGCCATTTGGTTGGGTTGTTTAGTTGCTGACCTTGGTATTGACGTTATCCCTACACTACATTCGATCAGCAAGCAAGAAGCCTTGTTGAGCCAGAGGAGATCAGGGAGAAACAGGCTGAACTCTCTAAGGCCCATCAGAGATGCATACATAACACTCAAAACTAAGGCATTAACAGTTATCGATCTGTGACGTCAAGTTAGGCGGCTGCTCTGGAAGGTGTATTCAGTGAAGAAGCGCTGATCCAGGGAAGGAAGGCACTGTCCACCTGACTTGTGAACAGGTTAACAAAGCAAAGGAGATTCCTATAGTGTTGCAGGGAGAAAAGCGAAGAAAAACAAAAGCAAGGCAGTGGATTACTATAGCTTGATCATTTCCTATCGAATCGGTTAGATTTTCAGCCACATCTGTGGTTAGCAGATTGAGACATGACCCAAGGAGCTCCTAAAGAGTGCTGCTAATTCGTGTGGTTGCATGGACAAAAGCAGCTGCGTTATCATGGAGCGCACATACAGGCGGATGCAGTGATGTTGGTCTAGTTGTAATTGACACACCTTGGCTCCCCACTTCATTTGACCAGTAGCACCGTCGATGCAAAGGGAGTCAAAAAAAAGCTGGGGGAAAGTCGCAGTTTCTGACCAGCAGGTCTGGGCTAGGCATGGCTCCGAACAGACATCTTGATGCTGTTGCACTGAATAACACCCCTCAATCTCAGCCATTATTCAATCTCAGCCATGCATGGTTGTGCGTAGAACCAACTCGCTCTGTTCAGGGTTTATTTCTGTCAGAAAGCATCGATTGGGCACCATCGTGGAAGATGAGATTCAGAGTTCAGTATAGCAAATATCACAGCTAAGTGCATAGTCTTCCCTTTATCTTTCCTTTCTCTACGTTCCTCACCATCCGTGTAACTTAATGGGAGGAAGTCTATTCATCAAGGAGGAGCCATGGCCACCTACTATCTTTCCTTTCTCTTCGTTCCTCACCATCCGTGTAACTTAATGGGAGGAAGTCTATTCATCAAGGAGGAGCCATGGCCACATACTTAGTTTCTGGAGGTGTATCCGCCCGGTAAAAAGAACGACGAAGTGATAGGGACTTCAAGAACCAGGAGGTTCAAATCTTTCATGGGGATGCAGTCATTGCAGAGGGAAATGTGCTGCTAGACAAGCACACTTTTGTGGTGTGTACTCTCCCTAATGTGGATCAGGCCTTCGTTGTTGCGCTTGTCATTATCATGGATCGCATTGACGAGGATTAGAGTGGAATCTGGGGCTCAGGATAGATTTCAAGCGGGGTTTCTTGTTTTTTGTGCACGTAGGATGAAGAGGCCGTAAACAGGCCCCACACTGGCGAACCATTCTTTTTTTTACATTCAGAGTAAAACTAAGATTAACTATAGGATGGTGGTTGGATGGCATCGAGCTTGCATCCATGGCCCGTGGGGTCTACTTCTGATAGCGTTGCAGCCTGCAGCTTGCAGCTACGATTCCGCTGCCCACTCTCCCTCCTCTATTAATTGAGTCGTTTCTCCTCCATTTAAAAACTAACTTTAAAAACCTCCGTTTCGGCTCACCTAACAACACTAGTTGGATTTCTCAAAAGAGTGATCTGCACTCCTTGCTCTCCTTACTCTTCTCTCAAGACAGCGCCCCCCTCCTCCATTTCCCCCTCCTCCATTTCCCTTTCTAACATTCATCCATCAAGCTACCATTTCTACCCGTTTATTTAGCAATGTAACAAAGCTACCCATACATAACAGAACACACATTTTTACTATTTTTTGAAGCTGTCATTTTTACCTTTCACCATGATTCCCGTCAATGTCAACCATTCCACATCCACTATTGCCAATCAAAAAATTTATGTCCAAAATCTTCCATCCGGTCCCTTTGATGCCTCAAATCTTCAATGGGAGGCACGTTCAAATCCGTCATCAAAATTTGACGTCCAGAACATCGCGTACATTCCATGGGATCGATTGGATGATTTCATATGCGGTGAATCTCAAAGAAAGGATGCTCCAACTGGATTTCGCAAGCAATGGACCTCAAAGAATGCACCAGGCAAACTTCTACGTCCGATGCCAGATAGTCATATGCAGCTTATCGGGTAAATCCATATTTTAAAAGCCGAAAGTGGTACACTCTAATCAATCTACAATACTTTGTGCAATACCATTGAATGTTATATTTTATTTTTATTCTATAGGTTTTGGTGTAACTTTGGTCCGATTGATGCTCGTAATAACCCACCATCCATGAAAATCCAAAAGAAGACCGGCAAACGAAGGGTTGAGTCCCAAACCTATGCTATGGGTTGTCAATGCCACTTCGTGGCTACGCAACTATATCTTTGGCCCACAATTTGCCGTTTGAATTATATACAATACGAGCATGTTGATGCAAAAGGAAATGTGTGTCATGGTGCACTATACACTGGACAATCCAATGCAAGGATGGCCTTTGCACCATGGCTATCAGTGAGGATGAAATCATGGATCTGTGACATGCTTCACAAAGGGTATACCCCGCAACAAGTTTTGCAACAACATATACACACAGTGCAAAGGGGTGCCAAAGATGGTATCTTGAAGACCACAAGAGATACTTTTCTTACATTGCGGGATATTTTAAATATTTCAAGCAAGTTGGAAGCTGTCACTTTGCAAACAGACCAGGATGATGCACGCAGCGTGCACAATTGGGTCCTTACCAATAAGAGCCAAATCTTTTTTTATCAACTCTTTGATGAGGCAAAAGGGAATGCATTTGCACTTGGTGTGCAAACTGATTGGCAACTAGAGATGGCAAAAGTGCATGGGAACGATGGGTTGTTGGCAATGGATGCTACATTTGGAACTAACAAATATAAGGTATAGTATTAGAAGATAAATTTACACTAATTTTTCTGTTCATTGAAAATGTTTTATTAATGTTAACAAGAATGGTCTTCTGCAGTTTCATCTATACACCATCTTGGTATTTGACTCTCATCGTAATGGCATCCCTGTTGCATGGGTCATTACATCTTCGAGCACCACGGCTGACATTCGAGCATGGCTATTGGCTTTTCGGGATCGAATGTTTGATGCAAAAAAATCATGGCAACCTAATGCATTTATGGTAGATGATGCGCTTGCAGAAATACAAGCTATCAGGTAAGCCATCTATAAAGCATTCCTCCATATTAATTGTTTATTTATGGCACTTTTATGTTGCATTGTGCATGGGATTGGAGGTTCATTATATTTTGTTCTTTGCAATAGGGAGGTCTTTGGCGTGCCAGTATACCTTTGCATTTGGCATGTTCGACGAGCTTGGTTAAAGAACTTGATCAAGAAGGTTTCTGATACCTCAAAACGGGCGGACATGTTTAGGGCGCTAGGCCAGATAATGAACATGCGAAGCCAAGTGCACATCGATCACGTGAATACAGAGCAAGAAGCTAGAGATCTGGTGGATGACTTTTTACATAGGTACAAGGAGGAGGAGGACTTCGTTAAGTACTTTAAGGACCAGTGGATGGCATCAATAGGTAATGTTTTGTGGCCTAGTTAATTATTTTCCCTCTCTTATTTGCCTAATTTGTATTGTTTACTTTCCAAGGAATGTGGATTCGAGCAGCTCGAAATTAGCCACACTCAAATCAAGAGACAAATGGTAGCATCAAGTCCTATCATGGGATTCTAAAATCACGATTTCTTACTGGACGTAAGACAATTCATGGTCGGAGGGTAGATTGGCTTCTACAAAAGCTATTGGGCCCTTGCCATTCGTATTATTGGTATCAGGATATGTTGAAGGAGGGCGGGTTCAAAAAAAACTTTAATATATTGGATGTTGTTGCAAGCTCGGTGCAACGTGCCAAAGGAATCCCAGATGATAATGTAAGGTTTTTGGATGTTGATCACAAGGTTGCCTTGGTGAAGAGCCAAAGTAGAACCAATTTGTGGCACAAAGTTGAGAATGCAAATTGCGAGTGGGCATGTTGCTCATGTGAGTGGGCCATGCGTGGCAACCTTTGCAAGCACCAAGCAAAGGTGTTGATGATCAGTGGTTTAAATTTTTCCCACGTCATCAAGGCATCCATGGACTTGTACGACTTGTCCAACAAAGATATACCACGTGAGTCATTCTGTTGTTGCTAGAAGTTCCTTATTGTGCTTTTTACTATCTAAGTTGCTAAGTTATTGTGATTCAAGAATTTTGATAGGTCATGGATTCTTATGCCACATGGATCCAACCGATGTTGAGGACCCACTTTCCATGTCTCCCCATGGGGTTGGTGCAGGTACAAATAACTATAATCTATCATTGTTAAATTGTTGCAAGTCAATATTCATTGATTATTGAAGGTTTATTATTAGGCTCATCAATGACATCAAATGAGGACAAGATTGCACAAATACGCCAAATTGTTGATGAGACACTCTTCCAGTGTGGTAAGTGTTGGGTATGATCAATCTTAGCTTTGACCGCCTATAAATATTATGGTTGTCTTAAAATAATGTGTGCTTGGCAGATGGTGATGTGGAACTACTAGAGTTTGCTCGACGTCTTGCTCTTCAAATGCAGATGTCTGTCCAACAAGCAAAGGTGTCGAAGGCGCAACTACCACATCCACTTATTAGCTTGCAACCTGTCGAGGATGGTTTTGGGAATTCACTAGTTAGGGCACGTCCATTCTTTGAGACAGGTTGTCGCAAGAAAGTTTTGAGGACTAAAGCACAGGTGAGGAAGCTCCCCTCTTTTCCAAAGCCTCCCAAAAAAATCAAGGTCACAATGCAAGGCAAATTAGACAAGGCATGTGAGGAGGAAGAAGTAGGGAAGGCTTCAAGTTGATTGACATTTTGGTTACTTGGCACATAAGATGGACAAATCTTTTTATGACATTGACGATCAAAGAACCAAAGGGGAATGATTCTTAGCTCATTTCCACATTGACCCATTGTGCCAACATCTCTACCCTTGTGCTACATTTAACCATTTGAAGATTTTTTCAATCATATGGTTTTTGGGGTCCTGTTTGGACTTAACAAATATTTGACTCAAGACTAGCCATGAGTTATCTATCTCTAGAAATTTAGTAGTCTAGATGGCAACCCATTAGACAATAACAACTCTACATCTGGTTATTGTAGTAAGGTAACTTGTAGCGAATCCTCCAACACATGTGTAAAGGTACCAAGAGAAGCATCATTATCTACATATTTGATAAGCTCATGGTGATGGCTTAATAAACTAGTGATATCAATGACCCAAATATCTTGATCACGATGCCAATTACTAGCATGGTAAAGGTTATCACACACTATCCACTTCCAAAAGGGCAGCTAAGGTTTTAAAACATTAGGTTTGTTTATGTAATTAAAAGTAAATAGACCTTATTCTTTTCTTAAGGGTTATTCACACTAAAGTGTGTGCAAGAACTTTAGGAGGACTTATAGTTTCTTTATGAGAATATTAAAATATAAATGCAAAATGTTACTAGTTTGTCTCCAACTTAAAAACCTAGTATGCTTAGTTTATGGAAACTCCAAAAATCATAACTATAGGAAATCATATGATCATGATCAATTTCCCTTGGAAAATGCTAAACCTCACTAAAAGATAAATGCTAAATGTTGGTAGTTTGTCTCCAACTTAAAAACCTAGTAAGTCCTCTAGGTTTTTATCCTAACCCAATATTGCGAGCCTTAACACCACAATATCACAATGCCCAATCCTTTTTTAATGCTTCCAAATCAACTCACACCTATACATATAATCAAAATGTATTCAAGTACATTCTTCCACAAGGATCAATCGAACATTTTTTTTTCTTGTATATCTTCATGCAACCACCTTTACTAAAGGGAAAAGTTGTGTTAAATGCCTTTATCACAAAATGCTTTATTATTAAAAACTTCAAAATGCTTATAAACACTTTTTCCATCTACTACTTGATGAGAAATGGAGAGCTATTTAGGTTGATTCTCTCTAGACTAATTTCCAAAAGTTGCATCCTTACTACAGAGGCCCTTATTGTCATGAAACCATACATGTTCCTCATTTTTCTCCCAACTTAAAGCCCCTACTAATTCCTAGACTTAAATCCTAAATTAGTGTTGTAAGCTTTGATACCACAATTTTACCATACCAATAATCTTCAATGTTCCCAAATCAACTTGCACTTATATAATGAATCAAGAGGCATCTAAGTAAACTTGTCTACAAGGATCAATCCAAATACTTCATTTTCTCATCAATCTTTATGCTACCATCAATAGTGATGTGAACAAAGTTACTCATCAATGTTTATGCTACCATCAATAGTGATGAACAAAGTTGAGCTCAAAGTCTTTCTTAATGAACACTTAATTATTAAATACTTGCAAATGCTTGAAAATACTTTTTCCATCTACTACTTGATGAGATATAGAGAGTTGTTTAAGTCTTTTGCCACAAGAGCAGTTCTCTCTATGCTGATTTCCAAAGTTGCACCCTTACTACTAACACCCTTATTACTTTTAAGAGAAATTGCATATCATCTCTAAAAGTTTAACAATTTTTATTTTCTTGTATATGATAAATTGTATATATTTAAAGAGATACATATTTAGCTTGGTAAGAATTTCTATAGACATATCTATTTGGAAGCTAAAATTCCAACCAACAATTCTTTAGAGTTGTAGCCTTTCTCATTTTTTCGCCGAAAGGTATCAGGATATTCACATGTTAGCTGGAAGGATATGTTTTTATTCAAAGTAAAGTTATAGACAAGAGGTTCGCATATTTAGTAAACGTCCCCCCACCCTTCATAGAGGGGAGGAGCAGATCAAATGCTAAAATATAAAACATTAATGAACGCTTCAGAGAGTTTTCCAAATGACACCAAATGATCAGATCACAAGCATTATGATTTCCTTGAATGAGTCTTTTGAATTTTGAGCATGGCATCGTCTATACTTGTAATGTGCACATAGTTTGCAACTTGATGAGAATTCTACTTATATATATATATAAAATTATAATGCTACCAAAGTACAAGTACCGATTCAACTTAACATTCTTACCAAGACAAATCTATCAGGAAATCTGCCTCGAGTTTCTGGATCTTCTCGTTTGCAATATCTCCTCACCTATTTATCTGCATATGCAGAGAGTAAACCTATTCAAAACTTCACAGCATCCGTGTATAAATCGTTGAGCTACGATATCAATATTTAGAACTAGACATACCAAACTTCATCATGATAATTGCTGTGAAAGGAAGCGAAGCTGTGAAAGAGCAGACCTCGCAATCAAGGAGAAAATAGTCGAGCGAGGGAGTGGCGCAAGCAAGAGGAGGTCTCAGCAGCAAGGAAGCTCCAACTGAGAGAGAGAGAGAGAGAGAGAGAGAGAGAGAGAGAGGAGAACCTTTTACGAAAAGAGAGAGAGAGGAGAGAAACTACGATTACCTGTTGCTCCTCCTCCAGTCGGATGCGCCGTCAAAGATTCATTGCTGTCAAAGATTTTCCTGTAGTCATCAGATGAGATGCTTGATCAATAGACAGCATCTCGTCATATCTCTTCATGCTGTCATGGCAGCTCAAGAGTCAAATTAGCCTTTACGGCTTGGTTAATGGATCCATGGATGGATGGATCAACGGGCAGAGAGAGAGAGAGAGAGAGAAGCAAGGAAACTCCAACGGAGAGAGAGAGAGAGAGAGAGAGAGAGAGAGGAGAGAAACTACGATTACCTGTTGCTCCTCCTCCTCCATGGATGGATGGATCAGCGGGGAGAGAGAGAGAGGACATTTCCAAAATGGGAGTTTGGGGGGCCCACCAGGCTGCACTCGCATGCATGGCCATACATGCATGGCCAAACTTTAACCCTGAAGGGTTAAATTTCCTTTGATGCACACGTCGGCTCCTTAACTGCCAACGTGTACATCAGTCCAAAAAGCCCCACTTGAGATCTATCCCGAGGCGGAATCTGGAGGTGATATGTTAGCAAACAGGCCTGGTGTCATGAGAGATTTTAAGCGAGAAGTAGTCATCATCTTGGGAAGCCGCAGTGCATAACCAAAGGGATCGTGGGGCACACAAGCCTACTCGGATAGGAAGTTGTGGCAGGGAAAACTTAGGAAGAAGATGGTCAAGCCGTCAGCATGATTCTCTGAACAAGTTTGACGACTTTGAGGAGCAACAACCAACCGTAGTAGTAGTGTATGTTTTAGAGAGCCATCATCTTCATCAATGGGGAAGCTTGATTGTAGAGCTATCATTGCTATAGTGTAGTCCAAGAATTAAGAATTAAGTGGCATTATGACATGTTGCAAAAGAAGCTTTTCAATGAGAGAGAGTCATAACTTCTGTACAATCAAGCAAGCAGTCCTTGTGGATCTGTTGTGGCTACAATCTGCTTCATGAAGATGAGCTTGTTTAACGAGAGGGATTTTGAAATCAAAAGAATAAAAGATGGCTATGGGTTTAGCTCTCCTGATTGAGCTTTGGTTTTGTAATTTGGCTTTGGATTTGTACTTAGAATAGGACTGTAATATACGAGACCTTTGTCATCAAATCTGATGTCTTGATTTGAACTTGATCTTGCTTCCATCTCGCATAGTGTCCCTACGACGAGTAACTTTCGTGAACTCCTGCATGTATTCCGTGCGACATCTGGTGAACCCAACGTGAAAGCGTCGCTTTTGTTCATCGAGATGGGAGACCCTTTGAATAATCCACCTTCATCTTTGATTGTTTCTTCCTTTTTTACCAATGAGATGAAGACTTTGTTACAAACTCTTTCTTCAACCATTATGATGCAAAATCAACAAATGCAATTATCTATGCAGCAACAGCAGTAGTTGCATCAGCAACAGTTGGATCAACGACTATTGCATGCAAGAATAGGAGCATACGCTTGGTGCAACTAAGGCAATCGAGGCTGTGATTAGTGAGCAAAAATTATTTGATGGCCAGAATGTTTTAGCCTATATTAAGGCATTTGAAAGCCAGAAGTGCTTCTTCGAAGTTCCGACCAACTCGAGCAACTATTTTTTACGGTTTGTCATGCCTACTTTGCGGGTTAGAGTGACAAATCTATTTGTACATGACTCTAACTGGGATGCTTTAAAGAAAGCACTCAAAGACAAATATTTTCTGGAGGATTGCGGTATTGCTACGTGAAATACATTCAGAGAGTGGGTTTATCAGCCCAACAAAGGACTTGTTGCCTCTGAATTGTTGGGGGAGTTTGAAGAACGATACAACCAGTTGGATGCACTAGAGCAAAGAGCTCTGAACTTAGAGAAAGTGGAGTTATTCTTACATGTGGTTGATCATGCACTTCAGGATGAGTTGGGAGAGTTGCTAGAGGATCGTATGCAGCCTATGGGATTGAAGACGGATTGATAGGATGCTGTCGATGTGATTTCTACACTAACAAAGAGATGGAGATGGAAGGCTTGCTTGCGAAACGGGATGCAGTCACCACCAATGATGTCTTCTCCTACCATGACTTCTCCTACTTCTCCTGTTGCACCATCTACTACTTCTCCTATTTTTCAGCCTGTGTCTATGCCTATGCCTATTCCTGTTGTGGTTGTAAGACCAACTGCAAAACCAATTGTCTAAGATATAGTGGAGGAGATAACAAAGAACTTAAAAGACCTACAAATCAAGATGACTAGAATGGAGTAGCAGCCGCTTAGTCCATCTCCAATTTCAGCCCCAACTCTTGCAAATTCTTCCAGGAGTGATCGTGTCCATCTTTGCATGTGGTGTGATAGTCCTAATCATGAGTGAAAGGATTTTCAAGATTTTGAAGAGATGAAAAGGTTGAAGTTGGTAGTCTAAAAAGACAAGATGATATGTTTTAGAGATACAGAGTAGCTGAACAAACCAAATTTCGGTAAGGGTGGTATGAAGAAATTATTAGAGGAGTCTCTTTTGCGCTCTTCTTATGTCATATAAGAGGTGGCAAGAGAAATTGTTGCCTGTGGCCTTCAGTTAGAGCAATTTCCGAAGGACAAATCTCCTTTATGGTCCTATGCACTACATGCAGAGAAAAAGGAGAAAGCTTCAACATCCGAACTTTTAGCCATAGGTGATGAGATCAAGAAAGGAATTGGATGGGATGATGGAGTTGATGTCTTTTCTATCTATGCTTATTTGGCAAAATCTCAGGGATTCGAAGCGCTTGTTGAGGAGAAATGAAAAAGAGATGATGATCAATCTAAAGGTTCGAAGAGGGTGACTACGAGGAGTAATCCAAAAGTAACCTGGATTCAAATTGCTTCCCGACATTGAGATGACTACGGACTTAAAGAAGGTGCTTAAGGATCGCATTCTTAACTACAAAATCGAATTCACTCTTAGAGAAGTCTTGGAAAATACCAAAAGAGAATGTCATGATGTTATCATCGGCATCATTGAAAGAAAATGATAGATTATTAAAGAACCGACACATGATATGATCCATAGAGAGGCTTTAGCAGTTGCTGAGGCTATTATCTATGGCTTCTAGATTGAGGAGATTGATTTTGATGAGGAGATTATTGAGGAATCTACAGATGGAGCTTTATGTATATAGTCCGAGAAGACTCTTCAGCCTTTACTTCAGCCCATACAGTATGCGAAGAGGAATGATGTGCCTAGATTGGTGCCTCGTAGCTATTTTTCTCGCAGTCACCGAGCTCATGCAACTACAGAGACAATAGTCAAGCTTGGTGAGGCGAAGATCCCTTGTGTAGCTCTTTTGGATCACGGCTTCAAGATTAATGTCATAGTGTGTGGATTGTATGATACTGGTAGATGGCCAGTTGATGTGGACCATGGTAGGCGCAT
Organism: Lygodium microphyllum; assembly: GCF_053477565.2. Classification (NCBI taxonomy): domain Eukaryota; kingdom Viridiplantae; phylum Streptophyta; class Polypodiopsida; order Schizaeales; family Lygodiaceae; genus Lygodium; species Lygodium microphyllum. Next base: position 116,070,343 of record NC_141138.1, read on the forward strand.
GCGTGCAGCCAACAACATTGTAGAAGATTTGTATGCTACTTGTCCGAACTTAAAGATTTCTATTGGAGATGTGGATGAGATTTATCATTTCTTTGTGCAGAACTCTTGTTCCTATCTATTATTTTGGGGCAGCCATTCATTGTTGAGTCTCGAATGGAGACTAAGGTTCTGGATTATGGATTTGTTGCCTATGCACGAATCTGAAGCAAGAATGGAAAGAGGGCTATCCAGTTCATGACAGTTTGTGTCAACCGTCGACGGAATAAGGATTCTTTGAGGGATTCCCCTCTTCCAACAGGAGAGCTACATTTTTGTTAGGTACCGAATCTGCCCTAGTGAGGAATGAAAAGGAAAAAAAAAAGACAGTACAACATGTACACATGTACAACAAGATGAGGAAAGACGTTATCTCATCCCACGCTCATCAACCTCCTGAGGAAAGCAGAGCGCTCTGTAGAGAGGCTTTTCATGAGTAGATCTGCAGGATTTTGGTCAGTCGAGATCTTAACAAGGTCAACATACTTGTCCTCAATGACCCCACATATGAAGTGATACCTCACCTCAATGTGTTTCATCTTCGCATGGAAGACTAGATTCTTGGCTAACAAAATAGCACTCATAGAATCCGAATGCAGTGTAGGGATAGCATCAATACCAAGGTCAACAACCAAACGACCCAACCAAATGGCCTCCTTGCAAGCCTCAATGGTTGCAACATACTCGGCCTCTGTAGTAGAAAGGGCCGTGCATTTCTACACCCTAGACATCCGAGAAATAGCACCTCCAGCATATGTGAATACATAGCCGGAAGTGGACTTCCTACTATCTACATGTCCTGCATAATCAGAGTCAGTGTATCCCATGACTCCTGTATCCTGGCTGCCATAGCATATGTGCATATCTGTAGTGCCCTTCAGGTACCTCATGATACCCTTCACGGCATCCCAATGCTTCTTGCCAGGTGTAGCCATATAGCGTGCCACAACACCAACTGCAAAGGCAATATATGGACGAGTAGCTATCATGGCATACATAAGACTACCCATTGCAAATGCATAGGGAATCTTGGCCATCTTGGTCTTCTGCTCTTCTATCTGTGGACAATCATCCTGTGATACCTTCACATAAGAAGGCAATGGACAGGCAATAGGCTTTGCGTCCTGCATGCGAAAGTGCTCAAAGACTTTATGAATGTACTCCCTCTATGACAAGTAGAGGAGTCCCTGATGTCTGTCACATGTAATGCGCATACCAAGTATGTGAGCGGCCTGTCCCTGATCTTTCATCTCAAAGCTCTTCTTGAGCTGAACCTTAAGAGCATCTAGCTCATCATGAGCTTTCCTTGCTATCAACATATCATCCACATAGAATACCAAAATCAATAAAGAACCATCACGAGCTTTCTTCGTGTAAAGACAGGGATCCATAGCACTCCAGTTGTAGCCCTGCTACATAAAGGCATCAAACTTATGATACCACTCCCTAGGTGCCTGTTTCAAGCCATAAAGACTTTTCTTCAATTTGCACACTAGGTGCTCCCTGCCAGGTTCTGCAAAGCCCTTAGGCTACTCCATATAAATCTCATCATGCAAGTCCCCATGTAAGAAAGTCGTCTTGACATCCATCTGGTATAAATCCAAGTCAAGCTGAGCAACCAAAGCCAAGACTAAGCGCAGGGTGGTCATCTTAACCACATGAGAAAAGACCTCATCAAAGTCCACACCATGCTCCTGCTTAAAACCCTTTGCTACCAATCTAGCCTTGTATGCCAGCTTGGGGTGTCTAGGGGTAATTTTTAGCTTGTACACCCACTTGCATGGCAAAGCCTTCTTGCCCCTAGGCAAAGAAACCAAATCCCAAGTGTCATTCTTATGCAGGGAGTCTATCTCAGACTGCATAGCCCTCTCCTAGGAGTGATTGTCACCCCTGCGCATAGCCTCATTATAAGTGAAAGGCTCTCCTGCATCTGTAACCAAGACATAATGCATCGAGGGCTGAAATCTATTTGGTGAACGTCTGTCTCTAGTAGACCATCAGGCTCTACTGCCTGCCCAGCTGCATGTCCAATGCCCTGACCATGAGCATCTACTGCAACTGTAGGCTGTCCAACTGGTTGTGCAAGAGCTCTTGGCTCCTCCTGAAATATGACCCTGTGGATCTCAATAACTCTCTCAAGTTGTCTATTCATCTTATCTTCATGAAAGACTACATCATGACTGTGGATGACTTTCCGCACCTGCGGAGACAGTAACCCATCTTGCCTGCATCCCCATAACCAAGGAAAATGCATTTGACACTCTTAGGATCCAGCTTACTTCTCTTGTCCCTGGGCACATGGCAAAATGCCTCACATCCAAAGACACGGAGATGCGCATAAGAGGGGGGTTTTCCAATCCATACTTCCCCTGCAACCTAGAAATCCAAACCACTAGAAGGTGATCTGTTTATGACATGCACAGCTGTACTAACTGCCGTAGCCCAAAAGCTTTGTAGTAGGCGCCTGCATGGCTAAGCATATTGCGTACACGCTCCTGGATGGTTCTATTCATCTGCTCAGCCAAACCATTCTGGGGGGGATGTAGGGGGTGGTCAACTGACGCTTAATACCCCTCTCATCACATAACTGCTCAAAAGCACGTGAGACATACTCACCCCTATTATCTGTCCTTAGGCATTTTAGCCTATACCCAGACTGGTTCTCAACCAATACAAGCCATCTCTAAAACACAGCCAAGACATCAGATTTCAGCTTAATGGGATAAGCCCAAACTTTCCGTGAAAAATCATCTATGAATGTAACAAAGTACTTTACACCACCCATAGACTAGCAAGGCATGGGCCCATAGACATCTGAATGTACCAATGCTAAGGGCTCACTCATGCGTGGCCTACCAGACTTCTTATGCGTAGACCTAGTCTGCCTGCCATAAAGACAATGCTCACATGAATCAAAACATGCATAATCAAGGGGTGGTAAGTATTGCAAACTAGAAAGCATTTTCATTCCCTTCAAAGCATATGGCCCAAATGGGCCTGCCAAAGAGATACATGTGGGATAGAACCCACAGACAAAACATGATCAAGGGAAGAAGCTGATACAATCAAGGGGTAGAGACTACCAGCCTTGGCACCTCTCACAATCACAAGTCTGCCACGAGTGATCTTCCATGCAGAGTCTCTAAAAGATACATAATAACTTGCGTCATCAAGCTATCCAGCTGACATGAGACTGCGTGTCAAAGCAGGTACATGACATACATCCTGCATAACAAAACTGCTGCCAGAAGGAAACTGCAAAGCCTAACATCACCGATGCCCACAAAATTAAGAGAGCTGTCATCACCCAAGCGCACAGTACCCGAAACAGTACAGTATGAATGAAACCACTCTCAGCAAGGTGTCACATGAAAGAACGCACCTAAGTCCAAGAGCCAACACTTGCATACATAGAGTGTATCTCTCTCATCTATGAAGCACTAGAAGAAGCTACTAGGATATAATCATCATCATCAACATCCTCAGGCTGCATAACATTGATCTCTTCAATTTTAACACTGGACTTTGCAGGTACTATGCTGCGATTAGAAGACTTATCTTGCACTTTGTCTTTTCCTTTATCTTTGCGCCTTTCATTGCACAATTCATGGCATTGTGGCCTAATATGGCCCTTTTTCCCACAATGATGACAAGTAACATGTGCATTCCTGCCAAGGGATTCGCTACGTGACTTCCCACAAGACTTGGACTAAGATTTCTGAGAATCCTGTCCACGGCCACTACCACTGCCATGCTTTCCATATCCATCATTCCTACCTCCAACTATCATAGCATGAGACACACGAGAGGCATCCAAATTCTTACGGTTAATATCTTCTTGCAGAAGAGCACTCTCAACATCAGATAATTTCAAGGTAGTAGTAGAGGCATATAATGCAGTGCGGAATACATCCCATGACTCATTAAGAGTACCAAGCAAGAAAAGAGGGGTGGCATCCTCTGTAAAAGTGATGTCCTGCGAAGTCAAGTTCTTGAGTATAGCATGGAACTGGCTCAAGCGAGCATATATAGTCACATTCTGCTTCATGTGCAGATCCATAAGCTGCTTCAGCCAATACATTTGACTCGCTGGACTTTTCTTGTCATAGAGATTCTTGATTTTATCCCACAACTGCCATGCACTCTGTTCTTCCTCAAATACATTGTAGTGAGCATGTTCTGTGAGAGACAATACAATGGTGGACTTGCATAACTCATCAAGCTCAAGCCATTCCTCATCTGGCATAGTTGCAGGCGGATGCCCGCTTAACCTCAAAGGTTTGATCTGCGATTTTTGCACCAACACCTGCCAAATTTGGCTCTTCCAATAAGAGTAATTCGTACCATCAAGCTTAGTGATGTTGAAAATAGCATGATCAGTGGACGAACTCGCCATAATGTAGGCTGGAAGACTGTAGACAGTTCAAAACTGCTTGCTGTTTACTGCAGAAAATGATCAAAAAATCACCCAAATCGAGGGAAAATGACGAGGAAAGTGAAACCAAAGCTATTGCCCACTAAGTACTAGTGAAAGTACATCATTTCAGAGTGTTTCACCATGAAAAATCCATGTCAATCCATACATATATGCTTGCTGTAATAAATTTCAGATTTCAGTAAAAGAGGGCTAACAATGCCAAAATCGGATCCCAAGGCAATTAGATATTTCCAAGACCAAATCCGGCATCATGCAGGCATAGCATAAGCATATGACAGTCGATAAGCATGAATCCAACACCCAAGTATGTCATACAAACATCTGCCAGTGAGTAGGCACACCCCCCAGTCTCAACGGGGCAAAGTGTTCCGGCCACTACCAAAACTTGACACAAGTAGGTGTCAGTTTACAAAGATACGCATCCAAAACTGAGACTTAGCTTATAAGCATACAATGAACCAAGACATATGATGTATCATCCCAAAAGGTAAGAAGTCCCAAAGTCTCAAGTGTTTGTAACTACTCAATGGCATGTAACGGCTCAATGCATAAAAGTACTGCTTGCTCAATGTCTAATAAGCATTCAAGAATGCTCCCACTGGCACAAAAGTCGTATGTACGAGCTCAAGAGCTCAAGCCAAGGCAAGACACAGTGCCAATGACATAAGTCTAAGACAATACATCAATAGTACATCTCAAACATGTAGGTGGTAGAGCATCCATATGTAGCATTCGTAAGCATGTAAGACATCAAATACATCCCAATCCAAACTCTGACAAGCCAAGTAACATCCAAGACTTTGGAGCTTCAATGAGAGTTCAAGCTCAACGTATGCATAGGGTAATCAACCGTGACATGAGCATCAAGCCGTAGGCAACGGGTATGCATAAACCCAAGAAGCATCACTGTCAAAGCATATACCAATGTCAATAAGTGCGGGCTGAAATAAGCTTAAGCTTCCAAAAGCATCCGGATTCAATGACAAGCTCAAAGTCGTCCCTCGATGATCAATACATCATAGCATAACCCAAGACATACATCCGGAACCAATAGGCATATGTCAAAGCATGAAAGATAGCTTCAGTCCAAGAGTATTCAGCATGCATTTACTGTTATAAACTATGTATTTCCAGCCCTAAAATCAGGCCAAAATCATAGCATTACATGTAGCTTCAATCCCCCAATCAATCGGGATGCAATAGGTATCAAACCGGTTATGTAGTCATGCCCAAACAAGCATAGACATGCAAATACATGCTATCTCAGACCTAAAATCTGTTGCAAAAGATTCTCTCATCAGAATTTGACAAATCTGACATCACCATCGCATCCGGAGCATGCCAAAACCCCAACTTAGACTCTTACCTTGCCTGAATCGGGTTCCGAATGCCCGAGATATGACAAAAAGAGTGATTTTTGGGCCAGATTTTGAAACAGGCGCAAAAAAAACGTGAGCTGGCTGGGGGGTCTGCTATCCCACATGTCAACAATGGGGCACAAATGAGGGCCAAAGAAGGCCTACACCAAGCCTCAACAAGCCTTGATAGGCTGGAAGCAAGATCCAGGTGAAGGAAGCTCCAAGAGGTGTAAGCTATGGCTGCCCACAACTTGTTTACAGCCTGTGAGACCTGAGAACCGAAGTAAAAATCCAAAATAATGAAGCAATATCTCAATGTCAATGCCCTGATGGTGCCTCAATAGGCTGCGAAGAAGTTCGGGAAGTCGAGGAGTGACGGGAGCTCAAGAGAATGAGCTATGGCTGCCGGGAAGAAGACCCAATGCGAGTGGGAAGTCGATGGGAAGCTGAGAATGCTACGAACCAAGCTCAAGAGTTGGGAAGCCGAGCTCTGATACTAGTTGAAAGGGAGAGAAGGACCGAAGCTTGGACTCGAGAGCTATGGCGGGAGAGCAAGAGCAAGAGAGAGAGAGAGACAAGAAATGGGAACTCCAACAGTCACAATGTGTGACCGGGCCTTCCGGGCCTTCCTTTATTCAAACTATCACTAAAAGAATAAAGAATAAAGTGACAGTTGACGGGCACCCGCCACCTGCAGTGTGCAGTGGCGGTGACTGTCAGTGTAGTAATACACGGGCGGCTAGGCGGAGGCGCCTTTACCCCCAATAGAGACACAGATTGGGACCTAGAGAGATTGAGGACGAAGATTGGGTGTTGATCTACGACACTAGTCTCTAGACGACCAGCACAGTACTATTCACAAGGTTTTGAGACAATGGTTTGGGCCTTATTTGGTGCAGCATGTCCATGACAATGCTACATATTCCTTAGCAGAGCTTGATGGTACAACCTTGTGGATACCGATTATAGGAAAGAGAATCAAACTATTCAAGAGGAGAGATGATGTAGCCTATGCAAAGTTGAGGAGTTGGATGATGAGTTTTATGATGGACTTGAGACAGGAGATGATGTAGATGAGGATGTGGATATTGCAGATGATTTTGCAGAAGATGAGAAGATCACGTTCACCATCGAGCTTGGCAGTGATGAGGATGGGTAGCTGTGGCCCATCCGAAGGATGTGCAGGTTAGGAGGGGGCGGATGTCGTGACGCTGCATGTCCACCACTACGAACCTAAACTCATTAGTCAGTGTCATTAGGAATTTGTTTTCCATTGTGTGTGTCTTTTTGTTTGTTGTTCAATTTGAACTCTTAGTTTGAAAATTTGATTGCTTGGTTCCATCCTAAAAAATTTGTATTCACTGAGTAGTACTCATGCGTAAATAACTTTGTATATGTATGTATATGTAGTAGCTCATATGAATGCTTGCTTGTGTGTCTACATTGTTTATGTATCCAAAAACTTCTAAAATGATGACAAAGGTTTTTAGTGTATGTAGTTTAATGTCAAGATAAGTGGGAGCTGCCAATCTTGTTGGCTCACTATATGTTGTACCTGCACAATCAAAAATCACATACAAGATGACAAGAAAACTACTATGAAACTTGAAGATGGAGAATTTAAAGACTCCCAAGGTACTATGTGATGATGGTAATGCTGGCAATCGTGAGGCTAACAAGAAAATTGTTGCAGATGCTATGAATGTTACAAGTGCTATAGATGCAAAAGCAAAAACAATGATATTGCCAAGGGTGATAAGACAGAATGAGGAAGCCTTGTCTTCTTTGGGATCGTCGAGCAGCCCTAAGGAGGATTGATAGGCAAAGAAAATGCTTTAGTTTCGGAGCCTGAGGCTATAGTGCCTCAAACTTTAGAAGGCTAAGCAATGGAGAGTAGCAGCAAATAAGTGTCCTTGGGAAACAATTTCTCTACTAGTGACTCAGATAGAAACCTCGACAAGAGTGCTGCTATTTTCATCGTGGATAAACCTGGCAAAAATAGTAAAGAGGGTCGCAAAGCTTCAACATTAAGTAATTCAGGTGCTGCAAAAAGCAAAGCTAAAGATAGCTATGAAAAAGCTATAATCTGTGGGATGATTTTGGAGGAGATGAGGTAGAAAAGTTGGAGCCATTTATGTTGGAATCTTGATGACAAGGATGAGCTCGCCTACAAGGTTATCACAAGGGATTCTTTGTTGTCTGCATAGAGTGATGACCTACGAGGAGTGGCAGATATACTTGGTATAAAGCAGCAACATGCAAACACTCTATAGGCAGCACATGAAATGCATGTTATGTGTATGGAAACACAATTGATTGGAGAACATTGGAATTCGTGATAAAGTGGAGAAGTAGACATGGGTGATGATTGTGTCATGTTTTTTGGGTTGGAGGGAGTGTTTATTGTCACTGTGGTTGCGATCTATGTATTGAGGCCAAAAAGTTAATTGTAATTACAAAGCAGATTTTGCGGAGAAGCTATGCTGAGTAGTAGACCTGAGATTCCTCAATGTGTTATAGTTTGGAGTTGTTCATGATTAAAGATGGAGGACTCGATGACTAGTACAAGGTCATGTTTTATGCGAGTTGTTGCAATCAGCATGTTTGGAGCTTTAGTGCTAATTATGGGATGCAAGATATCATCATATAATGTTTTCATGAATCATGATGTGAGAAGGAAGAATTGAATGTCAACAAGAGGAAAGTGAAGCTATGTGCTGAAGCAGTAGCTCATAACCACATCAATGGCTCTATCGGACTAGAGATAGCCTCTTCATAAACCGGGAATAATTTCAAATTCTTTTCATGCTACTTGTATGCTTATCACTTGCATGCCTATCATGTGAGAAGAGCTAATGAGATGTATTCAAAAATGTAGTTGGGAGTCTTACTTCTTATTCCTCATGCATGAATGCCTTTAGTGCCTCTAAACTTTGGCTATAAGAGTATTTTATGATGGATGCACTAGAATGTATTTACAAGATCATGCCTTCAGGGATGTGCTTCTTTTACCGATGTGATAAAGAGAGTTGCATAAATGATGTTGACAAGGATTTTTCTTGTTATTTTGGGTGCCTTGATAGGATCTATGGAACATGTTTTTGGATACTATGATTGGTTATTAATTCAATTGGAAGACTTTCAATGAAACTTGACAAAGGGGAAAGAAGATAACACTGAATCAACTTTGGGTATATGCTCATGGACTTTTGATCCAACAACCTTTGAGCTGGGAGGTCAGTTTCTAGCAGCTTGTGTTTATGACTAGGACAGGCACCTCTATTGTAGTTTTTGTGGAACATAGTCTCTATCAAGGTCTTGGCTTGGAAGTTGGAAAATTCATTTGCAAGCTGCTAAAGATCTATCTACTTGGAGAACTTGGCTTGGATTCTTTAGAAACCTTAATCTTTAATCTTTTCCACAAATATATTATCTGGCTCATATGCATACTTTCCTCTTACCCTCAATTCAACCCTTCTTACACCAAGATCATCCTCCATTGCACATAGGAATTTCTATACTTTTCATTTTTATCAATCTTTGTTTTTCTTGCATAATAAAACTCACCTTTCTTTTCCTTTTTGAATGACTAGAGCATGTGGAAGTTCTACGATTTATCATATTTCATTACTTTGTATCAGTTCCATCCAAACTTCACTGATTGCTGTACAAATATTAGAGCTAATCATGCCATGTCTCCAAGTAATACTTACTCACTTTTTTCATAAATGTTTTATTGTACAAAATTGATAAATTTAATATTATGTTTTCTAAAGTACCTCTTTATTTTTAGATCTTGCAATATAGTCAGGGAGAGGGCATGTCATAATTTCACCATTGCATGTTCTACATGCTATATCCACTTTGAATAACTCTAATAGGAAAAAAAGTTTTTCTTTTCAATAATTGATTTAGAACATTGCCTACTTTCTTGCACATTTTTCTTCTATTATGATTGGGATGCTACAATGATATTTCAATATCACTTTTCCTTCATTCATACTTTTGTATTTGTATGATTTAGATAAACAATGTTATTCGTTACTTTCTTTTATATAGTGAAGTCAATAAATTGCAAGAGTTGTGTATGTGTAGGATTGCTCTTTGATGTGCTACAAATACTCCCCACCTCTCTCTCTCTCTCTCTCTCTCTCTCTCTCTCTCTCTCTCTCTCTCTCTCTCTCTCTCTCTCTCTCTCTCTCTCTCTCTCTCTCTCTCTCTCTCTCTCTCCACTAAGTAATGGCATCAAAATCCTTGGCAATAATGTATACCATATGCTAATGTTGCTTCCCTTCTTGGATACCATAACTTACAGGTGTAGCTCTCCCAAACCCCCCTACACTATGTTGGAATGAGAGAGGATCTTTTGTCTTGCCTTATTAATATGAAGAGTAGGCACTAATCTACTTTGATTAGTGGTTCTTAATTCTACCATTGTAGCATGAGAATTCACACTTGATTTTAGTTAAAAGACATGTTGGTAATTTGAATAGAATGGCATTAATGATTTCAGTTAAAAGACATGTTTTAAGATGTGTTCCAAACTATACATTTATGAAGCTATCCTCTTAGCTACATATATTTTTTTAATGCCCATGTGAAAAATGTATATGTATGATAATCTATTTTATATATTATCCAAAGTTTTAATGAGCCTCTCTTTTCCAAAGCACTAAAATCTTTTCCAAACTTGAGGAAGCTCTCGTACTTTTTTGTGCTTTTTATTGTTTTGAAATGAATTATTTAAAATATTTATTGAAAAGAAAATCCCCCTCTCTTCTTCTCTCTCTCTCATGGCACAACATAGTGGCATGCTACTCTCTTGATAATATTTTTTCGTGCTAGGTGGGAGCACCCAAAGCTCTCTCTCTCTCTCTCTCTCTCTCTCTCTCTCTCTCTCTCTCTCTCTCTCTCTGGGAGCTTCTCCCTTGACTACCAAGACCCATGGACTGCTTATTGTTTCAAGCGTTTCAAGCCAAGTGCAATGGCTACATCTCACATAGTCATGCACACTCTCACACCTATGAGTGTAGTGAGCTTATCTTCATGCCCAGTCAAGTTGCCTCCTCCCTCAAGCTCTCTGGCAACTCCACGATCCAAGGTGCAAGCTCAAGTAAGTGTGTTCCTCAAGCTCCAAGCTCCAAGCTCCATTGCCACATGCAAGATAAGAGAAGATAAGAGAAGCAGAAGAAGAGAGGAGAAGGTAGAGAGCTTCTCCACCATGGTCCCTCACCCTCACATACTCACTCCCTCACACTCCCTCTCTCAAGCACAAGTACAAGCAGGAAGAAGAAGAAGAAGGAGAAGAAAAGAGGTAGTTTTGGCCACACAAAAGAATGAGCTTTTTCATTCACTTTTTTCCTTTTTATACATTGGATTCAGTGTTAGTCTTGGTATGTGTGTCACTGCATCGTGGTCTAAAAAGTCTCGCAACTCATGATCGTCACTGTGTTCTACCCATTGCTTCAATTCTTGCCAAAGTGTCTAAGAAATTCTCCTAATGACAATGTCACAAGAGTAATTATGAGTGTGGCTAGCAATTTTCCATGTGTCTTTCCCTCCTCAGCTTCATGGGCTCCCTACCAATGCTCATGAGCAATGGCCCCCTCATTCTGCCCGTGCAGTTGTTCATGTGGTAGTGTTGTCTTTCGTGCCTGCCCTCAATTATGTGGCAGAGGTTGGTGGGCTCAAGGTTAAGAGCTCATTAATCTCATCCTCAATGATAGGTTTGGTATCTTAAAGGTGAGCTTGCGCTTCTTGTATCCACTCCTTAACCTTGTTTGCAACCCTCAGCTACTACTAGTTGGGGTTAGGGTACTTTGCGATCTTAGCACTTCCCTTCTCTCTTGTCTCAAGAGAAAATGTTTCTACTTCAATGTCCGTGACCTATTTTTCCTTGGGTAATGTTGACTCGCTCTCAGTAATATTGGGCTTTATTTTTGCCTTAGTTCTCTTTTTCCTCCGTCACACTGACTCCTCTTCCCTATAGAGGATGCATCCAGGTTGCTAGGTCTAGGTAGTAATGAGATACCAACCTGCTTTGTTTGAGCTCATGTCATGACATTTAGGGAAATAGGTGTGGCATCATTGTTGGGTGACTCAACACAAAAGAGTTAGAGCGGCACAAATGGCACGATTGTCAAGCTAATGGAGGGTTTTTTCCCCTTGGGCAATCAACGAATAGATGTGTGGCTCCGCATTCAGGACACCTCAAGTTGGCCTTCTCTCTATTTTCTTGCTCCTTTTTAGGGTAGTGGGATGAGATATGCCTTGGATGGCCACATGTCCACATGTCCAACATGCTATGGATTCTAGGCCTCTGCCTCTTCATCTACCTAAGTCCATGATTGGCACATGCCTATAGTCCACCAAAATGGGATTGCCCTCTTTGTCATAAGAGACATTAGGGTTCAAGTAAGAATCTTCCTCTATTGGTTCCTCCACAAAGTGCACTAGAGCTTCGCTTTTGCTGGATGGGTCACGATAGGTACTCTGGAGGTCTAGGGATTCTTGTTAGGTTGATATCTATCCTTAGGGTAGATGGCTTTGAATCGTTAGGCACAAGGAGAGCCAAAGGGGCTCCCCTTCTAAAATATGGTTGTCTAACTCCTGGATAGTACGGCTAAGTGTAAGACTGTGGGAAAGGCAACTATCTTGGTAACTGACAATGCATTGCATCGTGCCCAAACCTACCACAACTAGCAATTGGTCTTGACCTAGGATCCAGGCATTCAGCAGGGAGGTGGATTCCTCCATAATGCATGCATTGCATGTGAGGTCGTGTGGGCCTTCTCATCATCTCTTGAAGCTTAGCCAATTCTAGCTTCAAGTACACCAACTCTTGACTCTGGTCAATGCCCTTTCCCTTGTCTTGTTTGTTCTAGCTAGATCTCTCACTAGTGGTCATAGCTCTCTTTGAGGATCTAGTGGTAGTGCCATCTTAGGTCATGGTTTTGGAGCTTCTCTCCTTGAGCAAGTCATCCATGCATATGGCTTCTTCAAAGACCCTAGCTAGCACGTCCCTTTGCAAGTTCCAATTGCTCACCAAGGCCTTGTAGAGCTCCTCGCTTTTCATTCCATTTATAAATATGGTGGAGAATGCTCATTCATTAGGTCATTCTACCACCACTGGGATTCTCTTAAAGAGACTTCGCATGTGGGTGACGTAGTCTCGGATATCCTCCTTATCCTTCTAGTTGACAATCATCAACCTAACGATGAGGTTGTCATAGCATCTCGCTTTGGAGAATCTCTTGATGAAGAGACTCCTGAGGTTATTAAAATCATTCCATTCGACATTGTCTAGGCTAGTAAACCATGCATGCCTTTGTCTCTTAGGCAAAGTTCGAAAGCTTGTGCTTGTTGAGCAAGGTTTGTGAGGCTGTTTGCCTTGCATACTTGCTCGAACTACTCCACAAAGCTATACGGGTCATTGTCAGGCTGATACTTGTCGAGTTGCTTAGCAACCACAAGTATTTTGGTTTGGCTCTTAGAGTTTGGCATGATTCCTAGTCCTACTAGCAACATAGTTGCTAATGTTGCTCCATAGCAACTATATTGTCTAAGAGTCACTTCGTAAGAATCTCACTCACTGTAAGATCGGCCTCTAACACTCTCTCCATCTTACCATTTGGTCCTGCCCTAATTCTATTGGCGAGAGCTAAGACGTGCTAGACCTCATCCATTTCTATGTCTTGTCTTAGCTTCTAAGCTTGTTGCTCTTAATTGTAGGCGGCTATGCGTTGCAGTGCTTTCCTTGCAAACCTTCTCTCCTCCTCGAGATCGGTTATGATGTCCTCGGTTGGTCTACCATGGTGCACCATTTTGGTTCGCAGGTCATATTGATTTATCCTTTGCTAAATGTTGAATGGGAATCTCCCAAGTTGAGCTCATTATCTATAGGGTTGGTGCTGGTTCCCAACATGTCGACAGTTTCATGAGCAACTAGCATATCGATCTGATTGATCGGATCGGGCAAAGCTACGTCCCTAATCGTGTCAGTTCTCTCTCCCTTCTCTGTCGCTTGACAATTTATAGTTGCTTGCTTTGGGTCCTAGTTCTTGGGTCGTACTACCTGGCTTCTCAAGGTTTTCTCCTATTGGTGGGTCTAGACCCTGCTAGTGTGTTCCTTATTATACAAATCAACTTGCAATGTTACATGAATTGGACACATGAGTGATGTAGTGGACTTGTGCCAAATCAAGCTTTCTCTTTTTCCTTGTGCATTTCAAGTAGTCATGTGATGAAGTGTGTGAATTTAGTCACAATCAATGCAAATCACACTCCCTTTGATTGATTTCAGTTGATGCTAGCTCTCTCATACAAGTGGTGGCTACATGCAGTGGTCCACTCTAGGTCTCTATTGCACGATTGCTGTGTGGTCTGAGGGGTAGCGGGTTCAAGTTGTCCTTCTGGACCTTTATCAGGGTATGGTCAATGGTTGTAATCACTCTTGGACCATCGAGTCTCAACTCTCAGGTCAATTGGCTCTATTGCCCCATTCACTCACCTCGGGATCTATCGAGGTGTCCTATAGCCAGGGCTTGGCACCTATATGGTCTAGGAAGGTGAGAATTTGTCAAAAATTGGTATTTGATTTTCCTGTCCAATTTGCAAGTTTCTAGTTTGATTCTGGGCTTCCCGATTCTAGACTATCTAGGCCGAGTTCAATTCGTCCAAATCAGATAGTCAAGCTGTCCGATTTTTGGGTTATTCGATTCTGTACTAGTCAAAGTTTTTTGATCGGACAATCTAGTTGAGTCCGATTATGAAAATCAGACGACTTGGGGCAATCGGATGAATTCTGTGAATCAAATAGTTTGATCATGGTGGCAACAATGGGCGCAGAGCTGATGAAAATCTGTCTCCTTGCTTGACTATTGCCCTGCAACAAACCTGTCTAGCTCTCTCTCTCTCTCTCTCTCTCTCTCTCTCTCTCTCTCTCTCTCTCTCTCTCTCTCTCTCTCTCTCTCTCTCTCTCTCTCTCTCTCTCTCTCTCTCTCTCTCTCTCTCTCAACTCTAAATGCACAAATGAGCTCCCCTTTGCTCCCTTTACCTCTTAAACCCCTTGTTGTTCAGTCTTCTACTCCCTTTCTTCTCTCTCTCCTCTCTTAATGCACTGAAGCCCCTTTTTCTCCCTATTCTTTCCTATTTTCAGTAAGTAACCCTACTATTTGCTTCTTTGTTTTTTCTAATTTTTTCCTTACCTAAATGCATCGAAACCACAAGCAAACACCTAAGAAAATCCAACCTAATCGCCTAAACCTTAAAAACAAAAAAACTTACTTGCAAAAGAGATCAAATGCCCTCCTCCGACTCACTTCCTACCTATCTCAAGCATCGGTTCAAGGCAAATCCTACTCCAATGCTTGATTTGGAGCATGCAAGCACTCAAAGCTTGAATCTGTTAGTCCTGACAATGGAACCAAAATGTGGAAGTGTCTCACTCGACTGCCAAGACCCACGGACTGCTTATCATTTCAAGCGTTTCAAGTCAAGTGCAATGGCTATCTCTCACATTTCCATGTGCACTCTTACATCTAAGAGTGTAGTGATCTTATCTTCATGCCTAAGCGATTTGCCTCTTCCCTCAAGCTGTTTAGTGGCCCCACAATCCAAGGTGCAAGCTCAAGCAAGCGCGATCCTCAAGCTCCGAGCTCCATTGCTGCATAGGAGACAAGAGAAGAGAAGAGAAGAGAAGAAGAAGAAGAGAGGAGAAGATGGAGAGCTTCTCTACCATGGTCCCTCACCCTCGCACACTTACTCCCTCACTCCCTCTCTCAAGCACAAGCACAAGCAAGAATAAGAAGAAGAAGGAGAAGAAGAGAGCTAGTTTTGGCCACACACAAGAAGAAGCTTCTCTTCTTCATTCACTTTTTATCTTTTTATAGATGCCCTACTCCTCTTTGGGTGCCATCCTTTTTTACATAACTAGCCATTTTAGCCTAGGTCCTCTTTACCTATTCCCTTCCTATTTACATGGTTCCTTCACCCATGCCCATCTACATTTACAAGCTGCACAGGAGGAAGCCTGGTGCTCTTTTACAAAATGAATTACAATGCAGCTTGCCTTTCTCTTTTGTTTTTCTTGCTTTGGGACTGTCTTCCATTTCTAAATTTTGGAGGTTTTTTTGTCTTAAACTTCCAAAGGTCTTGAACTTCCGAAGGAATAACACACACACACTCTCTCTCCTATTTTATGCTGTTGTAATGGGTCATTGTGAGCTTTCATATACCAACGATAGGCATGGACTCATTGTCTTTGGTGATTTCTTGTTTAGATCAGTATCACATTGCAATGGAGCCAAACATCCCATTTGTCTTTGCTGCCTCTATTCAATAAGAACCACGCTACAACCTCTCTCTCTCTCTTTGTGTGTGTGTGTGAGTGAACATGCATTTGGTGTGGAAGGTTGTCCATTGCAGGTTTAGTGCGGCAATTGATTCTCTCCTCCAAAGACAATGCACGCTGTGTGTGTATGTGTGTGTGTAAGCTTTCATGGCAAGTTTTGTGATAGCTGATATGGTAAGCAATGTGGCAGTTGAAGGGGTAGGGTGATAAGGTAGTTGGCACCAAGAGCATGGTGGAAGAGCGGAGGAGAGTAGTGTAGGCAAAGTTGTGGCAATGTGGGTAGTGCAAAGGCTATGAAATGGCAGTGTAGATAGTCTAAGTGGGAGAAGGTGGAGTAGAGTGCGATTGGAGTAGCGTGGTGTGAGAGAGAGAGAGAGAGAGAGAGAGAGAGAGAGAGAGAGAGAGAGAGAGAGAGAGAGAGAGGGGAGGGAGAGAGTGTGTGTGCGTATGTGTATTTAGAAGTTAATCTCTCTCTCTCTCTCTCATCATGTTTAGAGAGATTAATTTCTAATGCATATACTGATGCCAGGAGGCATATTCCACGGTGGATTCCGTGAGGTTTTACGGTGGATTCCGTAAACTTAGATGACCGGGGCTCATACGCAAAGAGGATTCTTTGTGCGAGAAGTTGATGGGGACGCCTGTCCTTTCTAGTGCGCAGATCGGACGCAGGTAGCTCACGTAGTGAATTCCCAAAGGTCCCCAAGAACAAAGCACTCTACTTTTTAGCACAAAAACCAATGTGAAAGCAAGCACGACATGAGACAAGAGACAAATTGGGTTGAATCTCCCCCATGCCTTGTGTGAGCGCTTCACAAAGCATGTATTTAATATATATTTTCAATCTTTTTGCTCAAAAATAGCCCAATTACAAAAATATGACAAGCTTTTAGCTTTTGAGTTTGCTTTCTACCAAAAATAGGAAAATAAAGCTAATGGACGGTGCCCAAAGAGTCTGGCACGCCCAATCTCAATGTCCAAATAAAAATAACATATCCAGGCGCATAAGCGCATACAAAATAATAATAAATAGTCGATGTCTCTATAGACATAATCAAAATATAGGCGTGGCGCCTATCAAAATATAGTCGAAAGATCGGAAACCCGCTAGACTCCAATGCTTTCCTCTGCCACTGCTGCTATCTCTACACATCAACTGAAGCATTCACAATCGTTAGTAAAATAACACAATTAAACCGACAAAAGTGAATACCTAGCAGTCTTCAGCTACATAAATAAATCAACAGGTTAGAAATAAATCCTAACCTTAATTTATTACGAGTGCGCACTCTAAACTCATAAACGTTTATTAATTTAATATGCATTTTGCGGAATCACCCGCTATGGAATCACCCATGTACACACTAAATTAATGAAACGCCCGAAAAGGACAGGCGTCCCCATCAACTTCTCGCACAAAGAATCCTCTTTGCGTATGAGCCCCGGTCATCTAAGTTTACGGAATCCACCGTAAAACCTCACGGAATCCACCGTGGAATATGCCTCCTGGCATCATATACATATGCATATTAACCATATATGTATATGAAGTATCGATAATTATAGATGCAAGTACATATTGTGGTGTGCATGGTTTAAGGGAGAGATGTAAGGTAGAGGAAGTATATGTGGAGCATCTTTTGCAACTAGCTCTTTACTTGGAGACAAGAGACATGTGAAGTGCCCTGACATTTAATGATCATACAAGTAATTTTCTAGGGTTTTGTAAAGTAGTATTTAAATTTGAGAGACACTTACAAACTATTGAGTTGGATCAATCTTCTATTTGAAGTTCAGATTATGTTTATTATATCAATATGCCATGACCCCTTTTGCCACATGAAACACACCTTTGAACCTCAATGTGATGCATTGGGAGAATATCAATGCAAAGCACCAAGAGAATCTAGGCGTGGAGTGCCTAGTACTCTTTGTTGCACGGAGTACGAATTAGGGTGTGAAGCATATGATTTTTGTAATGTTGTCATAGGACAAAGAGTGTATGGCTAGAAGATACAAGGTCTCAGAAAGTCCAGCTATAGGGGAAATAATCTTCAAGGTAGAAATAAGAGAAGTGTAGGAATAAAATAGTGGTTTAAATAGTTTGATTTAAGTTCAAATTGAGAGACATAAAAACTCAAAGTTACATAATCCCAACATATATATTTTGAATATGCAAACCATATTTCATCATAGTTTGGACATATATCGAGCATAATTTATCATGGTTAAGGGCATATAACATCCCATATCCTTATACATCAATAGGTTTGTGTGCAGACAACAAGCAATGCTTTTATGCATCAAGGTGTAACCTTTGAATAGTTCTGTAGAAGGATACTCCATATACTTTTAAGCTACCCTGTTTTGGAGCGAAATCAGCCTGCAAAATCCCTTCACTTTCCTACATAAACCTTAATGACAATATACATACATGTAGACACCAAAACAATCCATGATTCTTCATCAAACAAGTTTTCTATGAGCATTAAGCTATAGGTAAAAGTGGATTACAACAATACTGCCCCATTCTGGATAGTATTCAATAGTGATTCTCTACATACATTCAATTCCAAAATAGGCTAGACCTTCCCTCTTCAATCTATGCATCACATATACATGTTTTTACAGTGCTTTTCAAGCTCCAAAGCTTGTGTTTCCAAAATTTCTTACCTTGCCTTTTGCTTTTCCTTTTTTTGTTTTTGTGTAGGCTCTTAGCATGGCTGCAACTTGTTTTAGCCATAACTTTGTTATAGAAACTCCAAATAGAGTCATCCAGGTACTCAAAACAAAATGAATAGACTTGATTGATAAGTCAATGTGGGTAGAATTATGAAATTCCTCTTAGAATAGTTGTAAATGTTACTTTTCTCTAAATGCATCACTTTTGATACTTTTAGGCTTGGACAACTTGTATCACTCAAGAGAAGTCATTGTATGTATTTAGAATCACCCAAAGTTCTCATTAAGTCATTGGAACTTAATATTGGATGCTCAATCTACTTTAGAGGCCAGTTATGTTCCTAGAAAACCTTGTAAAGACTCATTGCTATTTGTCCATATTGCTTATCACTTCATGAAGATAGGACAAAATATCATCTCAGATGCATATAGTTGAATTTTTTGTGTAAATGGTATTTCCTATGGTTTTCCTTCACTGAACTTGTAGCCACATGACAATGCCATGCAAAGCATAGCCTAAGCAAAAAGCATGACATCATATATGCATTGTAAAGTAGAATAAGAAGCTAACGTTTGGAACAAATATATCTAATATTTCTACATAGACACATGTGTAACTTAATTCTTCCTTAACAATGTCCTTTGTCTCTTTAATTATACATCCTACAATCATATCGAAGAAAAAACTTGAATCACTTGACATATTTTTAGCGCATATTTATAAATGTGTGAAAATTAACATAAAATCAAAATATGATATGTATGTGTGAACCCTCTTGTCACACAAAGTGTGAGTGACATTGTGTCGGCCTGGTCTTGCAATTTGCACAACCTAGCCCCTAGTACTTTGAGAGGGCTACATCTGCCTATGAAACCCAAAAACCGAATGTCAAGGAACTCTCTCCAGTCCTAAAAAGACCTGTCGTCTAAGGCTACGACTAACTATATGGACCCTAGAGAACTTGGCCATTAATAGAATTACCCATTACGAGAGAGAGAGAGAGAGAGAGAGAGAGAGGATGAGGCCTCTCGGATGGTGGCTCACGATCGTAGGATTGATCCGTCTGTCATCGGTATGGTTCGGGTTTGTCGATATCTGGGCGCTGCGATTGGCCGTATTCTCTCAAACCACTAGTAAGTCTCATCGATCTACATCTCCATTGCCCTCACTGTAAAAAAATGTGGAGCGATCGTGCTTTTACTTAAATGTGGCTTAGATCTGATAGATGATCTCTGACGGGGACCTTTCTTTCTACTAAATCATTAGACCCAACACCTTCGTCTCTGTACAAGTGGATGTGCTTATCACGATTCCTTTGTAAAGCAAGTGTATGCAATATTCATGTCTTGCGGCCACAATGTGGCACTTCTGGTGGCGTTCCTGTTCAGGATTACAGTATGTCATAACATATTATGGACTGTGGGAATGAGTTAAGAATGATGCAAGCAGTTATACTATTGCCATTTGCTGTCCAAAGAGATGCAAGGAAATGCTAGATCAAATAGAGAAACACAAAATGTATGGCAC
The DNA here is from genome assembly GCF_053477565.2 of Lygodium microphyllum. Lineage (NCBI taxonomy): Eukaryota > Viridiplantae > Streptophyta > Polypodiopsida > Schizaeales > Lygodiaceae > Lygodium > Lygodium microphyllum. The sequence goes on from NC_141138.1 coordinate 116,090,736, forward strand.
ATGAAAAAACACAATCCAGTGAATACTCGAGGAAGAAGAGGGTGTATAGAAACGACAATGATACATGGGGGCCTCAAGCTCCCATGTCTCGAGGACCAGGGCAGTTGAGAGAGGGGTCAGACAGCTCCAAGAGTGTGTTCTTGAGACGGATTTACAACTGTGCTGTGTGGAAGTGATGAAAGGAACACAGAGAAAAGAGAACTTAGAAGATGAGGAAGGTAGCAAAATCAATAAATAGGGAAGAATGTGGATACAACAGCCCCTGCACATGTGCCTTGGCATGTCAGTGAGGGAGATAGATTACTGAAGGGCAGGAGGGAGAAAGCTGAGTGAGGATCGAGGAGAGAAAAGATGAATGATGGCGGGAGGATGATGATCAGGACAACAACAGGGAAGTAGAAGCTGAATGCAATGCTGGAGTAGGGGCACCCCATAAATAAAGATTTAATCAGTCCAATTTGCTGCCATCAAAGTCACCCGACAACATAAAGTCTATGAAAACTAACTGATTTGTCAAAATTATGATCACATTACATGTCTGCCCCAAAAGTGTCCTGCTTTCCATGAAAAATGGCTTAGAACTGTCCACCTAGCAACAGAGGAAAGTCACTGATCAGCAAAAAGGAGATGTCAAGTGCTGTAGGAGAGGGCCAAGAAGGTTGCACGACTTGCTGGAAAGGTCAGAGGTTGCCACTTGATGTGCCTATGATGAAGGCTACTGCCACATGAAGTAGACTGATTGACAAAGACGGTGCCAACTCCACAAGGCCTTACCAGACTCTAGCTGAGGCTCAGAAAGATGATCATAAAAGAAGACACTTGAATACATGTCTGCTAATGCTCCCTCTCACATCCTAGGTATGTTGAAGGCCAAAGAAGTAGAAATTTAGATGGAAGTTTGTGTTAGAGATCATAGCCAGGCAGGAGGCTGGTGCAGTCGGACAGTGTGCAGTCGGACTGCACAGTCGGACTGCCATGTGGCAGTCCGACCCATTGCAGGCAGTCGGCTGCATTTAATGCAGCCGACAGGGTATTTCTGGCGCCCTATTTTTTGGCAGATTCTGGCTATAAATAGCCGACATTCCCAGCAGTCTCCCACACTTCTCTGCTCGGAAATTACAGACCGGTGACACGCGCAGATTCCGTCTCTGTTCGCAGATTTCAGACAGGAGACAGTGCAGACTGCAGCGGACTTCGAGGTGAACAGCAGGTTGCATCGTCGAGGTGGAGACACGCAGTCCAGCGCACTGCGCCCGTGTATATATCTGCATATCTTTGTATTCAGCACACTTTATACAGCAGATCTTCATCTTCCACTGTCTCTTTCTCTCTCTTCTCTCTGCGTTCTCTCTCTCTCAGTCCTACGCTTCCGCACCGCTGCACTCTGACATGGTATCAGAGCAGTGTTAGAGGGCTGACTGAGTGCAGAATCAACCCGAAGAGGGGTTTCCATCGCAACACAAATTTGCGTTTTTTGCGTTTAAGGGCAGATAGGAGGGCTGCGCCTTGGAACAAGGCTGAAGCGAGTGTGGGCGCGCAGGAAAGGAGTCCAGGTGGTGGATTTGCTGCTATTTGACGCGGAGGAAGTTTGAGTTTTCAGCCTACAAGTGCAGGTTTTGCTTTTTCATGGCCTTCGGCGGGTGAAGAAGGTTCAGGACGCAGAAGAGCCTTAGCAGGCTAAGTTTTCCCAGTCAGAGGGGGCTGCTTTTGTGTTTGTGAAGGCATTACAGGTGAAGATGTCTACAGAGATTGACTTGGAGTTCCAGTCAATTATGGACCGGAAGGTGCCTGTCTTATCGGCTCTTCCTGCAGATCAAAAGCTCGACGGCGACAACTATCGCATTTGGCGCATCATGATGTTGGCCATCCTTGAGTCCTATGATTTGGCGGAGCTGGTACAGGAGGAGATCGACCGGCCCTCGGTAAGAGATGAGTCCAAACTCTCTTCCGATGCTCGTGCGGAGTTGGTCAAGGCTCAGTCTCATTGGGACAAACTGAATGCCAGGATTCGTTCCTTTCTTTTTCTATCCTGTACTATAGCCGTGATCACTCACATCGAGCACATGACGGTGGCTCGGGAGATATGGCTGGAGCTTGATCAGATGTACAATCGGATGACCCTTATGAAGCGGGTTTCTTTGGAGGTACAGATGCGGACCTTGTCCGTAAACAATTCTTCTTCGCTACGAGAGCACATTAACAAGCTAAGGCAGCTTCAGATGCAGCTTCAGAATACGGGGAAGCCGATTTCCTCCGAAGACATAGTGATCACACTTTTGTCCCAGTTGCCGCCACGATTTGGTACATTTTACTCTGTCCTTATTGCTTCGGGGCGCGAGTCTACTCTTCGGTGGGAAGAGTTGGTTCCTATGGTCTTGGACCAAGAGGAACAGTTAAAGGGACAGAATGCTTCCAAGTCGGAGGCGCTGACAGGTCAAGCCTCTCAGAAGAAGGGGAAGGACCAAAAGAAGAAGAAGGGGGATAACAAGTCCAAGAAGGACAAGGAGAAGGATAAGGACAAAGACTCCACATGCCATATTTGTGGAAAGACTGGCCATTGGAAGAAGGATTGCCTTGACAAAGACAAGAAGGACACCAAGGATTCTGGAGCGGTGGCTGCACCCTCATCAGCTGCATTTCTTCATCTAGCTGTCATTGAGGACGCTTCACCGAATGCTTCTGATGCTGCGATGACGGCTCCCCAGGCTCGAGAGTGGATCGTTGATAGTGGTGCCTCGCGGCACATGACTCCTTCATCAGATGGTGTTGCCCAATTGCGACCCTCGCGTGGGCAGATTCTCATTGGAGACAACTCTTCAGTATCTATTGCAGGTCAGGGTAAGATGCAGCTTATTTCCGATGGACGAGGTGGTACCCATACCTCAGAGGTTTTGCATGTACCAGGCTTAGGGTACCATCTCCTTTCAGTTCATAAGATTTGCTCCCTTGGCCTTTTGGTGGAGTTTGACAGTACTACGGTGCGAGTCCTTAATTGTGGATCGAGGAAGGTTCTCTCATCCGGATATGAGAACGGCATTTATAAATTGAAGTCTTCCACCGCCCTCTCTACTCTTCTTCTTACCTCTCAGTCACAGTCAGAACTATGGCATGCTCGGTTTGGTTACCTGAACTATGATTATCTTCGGAGGGCGTCACGTGGACAGCTTGTTCGAGGGTTGCCGGATATAGTGGTGAGCCAGTAGCCATGTGTCTCCTGCATTCGGGGGAAGCAGCATAGGGATGCCATTCCCCACACAGCTTCGCGGCGGTCTACTTCATCGATGGAGCTTGTATCTATGGATCTATGTGGCCCTATGAGGAATGAGTCCTTGTGTGGGAGCTCGTACTTCATGCTGATCGTGGATGACTACAGCAGGATAACATGGGCCTACTTTTTGGCATTAAAGTCAGAAGCTTTCTCACACTTCAAGGATTGGCTTCTCTTTGAGGAGAACCGATCGGGCCGGAAGTTGAAGACCTTGCGATCCGACAAGGGCGGTGAATTTGTTTCTAATGAGTTTGCTCGGTTTTGTGCAGATAAAGGAATTCACCAGGAGTTTGCCAATACCAACACTCCTCAAGAAAATGGCATTCTTGAACGGAAGAACCGCAGTGTGATCGAGATGGCGCGCACCGACAGACCCCTCGGGTTCTGTGGGCCGAGGCTGTGGCTACTGCCGTCCACATCGTTAATCGATCCTCTACTTCGGCCGTGGAAGGGATGACCCCGTTTGAGGCTTATTTTGGAATGAAGCCAGATGTTTCTTACTTCCGAGTCTTTGGGTGTGATGCCTATGTTCACATTCCCAAGGCTCACCGTGATAAATTTGAAGCAGCTTCCTGAAGTCAGGTATTTGTTGGCTACAACTCCCAGTCCCAAGGCTATCGATTGTATGATCCCGTCAAGCGGGATGTGTACACTAGCCGCGATGTGCGGTTTGTGGAGGTTCCGGCTATATCAACGGGTGAGGAGCATCCCGTTCTTGGAGATCCAAGGGAGAGTTGGGCTCCTTCTACAGTTCCACTGGAGCCCGTGCCTTTTGATTATGATTCTGTTTCTGACACAGAGTCTACTGTTCCACCGGTCACCTCAGAGGAGTTACCACCGGTGGATATTCTAGAGTCTTCTGCTGATGGAGAGAGACGAGGGGAGGTTCGGCCTCCTTCTCGCTGGGCCCGTGACACACTCTGTGATTCAGGGATCGAGGGGGTTCCTGAGGAGTGGGGACCGCAGGATGGTCCGCGGCGGTCATGGTGGCACCAGGCACATTCTACGGAGCTTGTTTGCTCTAACTATTGTTTGATGACCCGTGTTATGCAGGATCGAGAGCCCACTTCCGTGAAGGAGGCTTTACAGTCCGCACCTTGGAAGAAAGCTATGGAAGCCGAGTTGGAGGCTATTGAGAGGAATGGCACTTGGTCACTCGTGCCCCGCCCCCCGAATAAGAAGGTGATTGGCGTCAAGTGGGTCTTCAAGACCAAATACCTTAGCGACGGTTCTTTGGATAAGCACAAGGCTCGCCTTGTTGCTAAAGGTTTTGCACAGTGCCCAGGGATTGACTGTCATGATACTTTTGCCCCCACAGCTCGTATGGCGACCATTAGAGCTGTTCTTGCTTTGGCTGGCCATAGGAGATGGCCTGTTTACCAGTTGGATGTGAAGTCGGCCTTCCTCAATGGTGATTTGATGGAGGAGATCTATATTGAGCAGCCTCCTGGCTTTGGATCTTCAGATGGGAAAGTCTACAGGTTGAAGAAGGCCTTGTATGGCCTCAAGCAGGCTTTGCGTGCATGGAACGAGAAGATTGATTCGTTCCTCCAATCTCAGTTGGGATATCGGCGTTCCAAGGCCGATCCGCAGCTTTATGTTCACACTTCCGAGGATGGTTGTGTGCTTTTTGTCTTATATGTTGATGATTTGATTGTCACAGGTGATGATGCTTGCAGGTCCAAGAGACGAAGTCAGCTTTACATCGGACGTTCGAGATGACGGACTTGAGTCTACTCCATTTCTTTTTGGGCCATGAGATTTATCAGTCTAAGAGGGGGATCTTCATCTCTCAACAGAGATATGTACAGGAGCTCTTGGTGTCTTTTGAGATGGAGGATTGCCGGGCCCTTTCTACTCCTATGGATTCGAACTGGAAGGCCACTTCCCATTCAGCTTCTCCTTTGGCGGATGCTTCCCGCTATCGTCAGTTTATTGGGTCCTTGATTTGGCTTCTTAACACTAGGGTTGATCTATGTTTTGCTGTTGGGCTCTTGGCAGGGTTCATGAGTGAACCTAAGACGGTGCATTGGCAGGCTACTCAGAGGATACTTTGGTATTTGAGAGGGACGTTTGATTTAGGGATTCATTACCCTGCAGGGACAGATGGTTCAAATCTTGTACTTGCAGGTTGGAGCGACTCGAATTGGGCCGGTGATGTGGACCACAGGCGGTCTACTACAGGTTACTGTTTTACCTTGGGTACAGGTGTTATCTCATGGAGTGGGTACAGGTGTTATCTCATGGAGTAGCAAGAAGCAGCCCATAGTAGCCCTTTCGTCTACTGAGGCGGAGTATTGGGCCGCATCTTCCACCACATGTGAGGCTGTGTGGCTTCGGAGATTATTGGAGGAGCTTGGGTGCCCCCAGACTCGTCCTACTTTGCTGCAATGTGACAATGAGAGTTGCATTGCCTTGGCACGGAACCCTATTTTTCATGCCCGGACGAAGCACATAGAGATCTAGTACCACTTCATCCGAGAGAAGCTTCTGGATGAGACCATCACTGTGGAGTACTGCAAGACGGAGGACAATCTTGCGGATTTGTTTACGAAGGCACTTCCCCAGGCTCTACTTGGGAGACATTCCAGATCCCTCAGGCTTCTGCCCTGCCCCGGCTCTGAGAGGGGGTGTTAGAGATCACAGCCAGGCAGGAGGCTGGTGCAGTCGGACAGTGTGCAGTCGGACTGCACAGTCGGACTGCCACGTGGCAGTCCGACCCATTGCAGGTAGTCGGCTGCATTTAATGCAGCCGACAGGGTATTTCTGGCGCCCTATTTTTTGGCAGATTCTGGCTATAAATAGCCGACATTCCTAGCAGTCTCCCACACTTCTCTGCTCGCAGATTACAGACCGGTGACACGCGCAGATTCCGTTTCTATTCGCAGATTTCAGACAGGAGACAGTGCAGACTGCAGCGGACTTCGAGGTGAACAGCAGGTTGCATCGTCGAGGTGGAGACATGCAGTCCAGCGCACTGCGCCCGTGTATATATCTGCATATCTTTGTATTCAGCACACTTTATACAGCAGATCTTCATCTTCCACTGTCTCTTTCTCTCTCCTCTCTCTGCGTTCTCTCTCTCTCAGTCCTATGCTTCCGCACTGCTGCACTCTGACAGTTTGGAACATATCAATGTTGATGTACTCCTTCAATGAAGAAAACAAGACAAAGAGCATGAACCTCTCTCTAGATGAGAACCTGATGAAAGGTGTGACAAGAATATGCCAATGGAAGTGGAGAGGCATCGAATGATTGATACCAAAGGAATTGAGTTGTGAATGGATAAGGCAAGTCACTGGGTCGACTACATATACCTTGAAATGGCGTTTTGGATCTCTTTTTTGAAAATGCCATTTTGCGAATGTTTCCGAAACTTTGAAATACATTTTTGGAACAACCTCTCTTTTTTTTGATGGATGAAAAAAGGTTTTTATTTTGGGGGGAGGCCTTAAACTTTACCCATCTATGTTTCAGTTTTACACTAATATTGCATGTGTTTGCATGCCTATTTCTCTTCAGTAAAACGATATATAGAGGATGAAAGCAGTCACACAAAGTTTCATGTTACTAAGAGGGCCGCACATGTAGTGGAGCTAGAGCTAGAGTTAGAGCACGAGTCAGAAACTAAGGCAGAGATTGCTTATCACCCTATTAGTCAAGGAGGGAGTCCTTGGATGAGGAGATGGTGCATGGATCCTCAGATGATGCTTAGAGTCTAGCATGTATGATATGTCATAGTGCCATAATCACCATCATCCAATTCCATGTTTCATCATTCTATCATGGTAGGTGGTGCAGATGCACATGTGACATTGCACATAGGTTATAGCTTTTTGATTTACTTCAAGGATGGAAATCAAGTTTACAGTCAAACCCCCTAATTTGATTGTTCTGGTTCCAACTATGACATCCAGTTTATCACACCAACAGGGAGCTGACACTCCAACATCCTATTTTTCAGATCCATATGCTTGATAACTTGAGAAGACATCGATGCTCTTTACTGCAAATGGCTTAGTAAAAATATATACTGAATTATGTTGGGCAGGAACATATTCCAGACAAATAACTTCTCTTCAGTGAATATACTTCAGCAAGACAGGTCTGTAATGCCTTTGCTGCTGTTGGTTTGAAACAAGACTTGTGGTCTTGGTTACACCCCAATGATAAAAGGGTTTACGTACAGATCTCAGCAGTACATAGGTGTTTGAGCCAGTCTAAATCATATGTACATACATAAGCATGACTCCCTTTTGCTGGAAGTCAGTACCATGCGTGTACAGTACAAGCATTGTTTCTTAGACAAGTGGTTTTTGCGATGTAGAGTCATCCAGTTGACACTCTTATTGGCCAAGAGTCCTTTTAAGCTCAACCGACATTTCTTGGATCATGAGATATTTCACCAGTATAAGCTTCAACCTGTGAATATTTTTGCATCAAAGGCTGCCTCTACTACTGATGCCTGGCTTGGGGATAGTTTTAATAAAATTTACAGGGACTGGCCTATTATATGGTATGAATAACACCTTTTTAAGGCAAATGATGCATCAAAACCTTGTTGTTTGTGTAAAGAGGGAGAGATGAGGGAGTGAGGGATGAAGGTTTGATTGATCGTATAAATTATCTGCTGTAGTGACTGAAATTCATGGGAGGACTTTTGGAACATGGACACTCTTGACTTGTACTTTATGCTTTCTTTGTGCAAGAAACCTACAAGATCGACCTTTATATATTGCCACATTATTATCCTTCGTCTATGCGCTTGGACATTTTGCTACAGAGTTTTTGATTTACCACAGCATGTCCCTGAAGAATCTCCTCACAGTTGGATTTTTTGCAGGTATGGGATTTTTGCTTTGATATTCTTGTTTTGTTTGTTCTTGAAGTGGTGTAACATACTTCCTAAGTGCTGCATGAACAAGATACTGACCTAAGTGTTTCTCATTATTGTCATAAGCAAACTCCTCAGGAATAGGCTTTGTGGATCCAGAAAAGGTGCATCTTACTGGGAAACAAGTTCAGGGAAACATGCACATTTGAGGCAAATATGCTGCCTGCTCCATATTAGCAGCTGCAAGTTTGAACAAATGCTGAAATGAGACATATGCAGCCAAACAATAAAGATGAATACTAGTTCTCGAGGTGCCTTGCTGCTTGTCCGAGTGGCAAGGCAGACATGAGAAGAGAGTGAATATATAGTGGGCTGAAGGATGGCTTGATGCAAGAATGGGAGGCAGAGAGAAAGAAAGAGCAGTGAATAAGGGGGGGCAAGGCAGGCAGGTACAGTAGCAGCAGCAGGATAGGAGGAAGCACACAGGGGGACATGGGAAGGTGCATGGGTAGGTGTATTATGCATGGGGAAATACCCATTTTAGAAAGTGCTTTGATGGACTTTCTTCTATTTAAGTTTCTAAACTGATCCAGCTCTGTAGACTCTTTTTATGAACACATGGAAGTGTGCTCTCTAGAGTAAGTAGCAGACCTTGCTAGAGGTCATGCATTTGATAATTTTCTATACTTGGTGGTAGGCAAACAAGGACAGCAGAGAATGTGGTAATGTATCCTCTTTCATCTGGAACACCACAATCACATTATCTTCTAAAATTGATATGAAGAATAGTGATTACTTGGAAAGCTAGCAGCTTTTCACTAGTGAGGAGTTGCATGCTGATACTTTTGGTATACATTCTGAGTGCTTAGTTTTTTGTTACAGGAACATCGATTGTGTGGATGCTGTTGGAATTGGACAAGACAAAAAGCAAAACTTCTGTGAAGCAACAGTAAAGGCTCCATTTTTGTTGTCAATGTATGCCTTTGACTGTCTGTTGCTGATGACTAACCACAAAGCTTCCCAATGGTCATTTATTAGCTTATGTTTGGATATGAGATATGATTGGATTTACTGTGCAATTCATTGATTAGCTTTGGATGCTTCATATATTCCCATTGAACTGTGCAGTTCATTGATTAGCTTCATTCGCTCCATGTATTCCCATCAAAGAAATGGTCTATGGAATCTGTTGGTACCCATAGATTCATTGATGGCTTCACAGCAAAAAGTTCCATGTGATTTTTGTAGTGGTATAGAAGTTGAATAGATCTCTACTCCTTGTATATTCTTGAGAAGGTTGAAATTTAAAAGCAATATTTTTTTTGTCAAGTCACACAAGGCTTCAACATTGGTACATGAGGATCTTGTATTATATTTTCCTTTTTGGTAGAGAAAGTGATACTCTTTATGTTTAATTGAGGTGGGCAAAGTTCATATAACATCATTTTAGCTGGGGGAATTCCTTACATCTTGCTTGACACATATAGTGATAATGCTCTATGTGCACTTGTTTTACTTATTTATCCCCACTTTTAGTATTCAAGCACAAAATGCACTTCAAAAGTGTTTTACTTGTGTACACACATAATGTGAATCCCTGCAGCACAATCTGAGACTGCAAGGCTGCTTGTTTCAGGAGCACCCCACATACCCCAACTACCTCACTTAGAATCCTGTCCTATCACATTGTCAGTCTCTCAAACAATCTTGATGAGTGTTGACTACAGAATGGCAGGGCTCAGGGTCATCATTGATTAATTGTGCTCTATGCAACTGCTCTACTCTATAAAATTTGATCATCAACACTAGCAGAGCAAAAGACCCCATGAAGCCCGGGAGGTACAACATGATCATGTTGGGCACTCTAGTGGCCAATGTTTTTTGGTTCTCTTCCTGAGCATGAGCTAAGGAGATGGTTGAGAGCCATTGGCACAAAATAGTTGGGACTGGATTTGGCTATGCGGTTCAGATGGATAAACTGCAGTTTTGAAGTGTGATTCAACTAGCAATGGTACTAAAGATCGAGGACCTTGGCCTTCTCTAGGTTCCCAAAGGTCTCTCTATGTAGGAGCATGTACAACATTAAGATGGTGTTCTAATCCTCTCTAAGAACTTACCATAATGTCATCAATATATCGTGAAACCAGAATCAGTACTCTTGCAAAGGGTGCTCCCATCCTTTAATCTACCAAAGGTCATCAATCTGATCAATGTTTGGTCCAACTCATGGGTGGTAGGACAACCCTGCCTCACAACAATCAAACTTTGGACTATGCTAAGTCCCACTTGGGGCCACTACCCTAACTATTGCACACTAATACAAAGTGGTACTCCATGGACAACAACTTGGCTCATGGTTTGTGGAAATCTCTTGCAAAATTCAACAAAGAAGTAAAATATCATGTCTTTATGTTTGTAGGATCCATAGATGAACCAATAGCGGGATCCTCCTTGGGCCGAGAAATAAGAGTAGTGACAAAATCCCAAAGGTCAAAGGTGTAGGACCAAGGGGAGTAATTAGATCCTTCCAAATGATCTTCTTTGGGTGGAGAAGGAAGAACGGGCACTTGGATAGAAGGTGTCATCACAACAAGGGCCAAAAGGATGGGCCCTATGGGAAACATGAAGAGGGGGAGGAGGAGAGGGTTGCTCCGATCTTTGTGACTTGTTAGGTGATGTGTATGGTTCCCATGCACAATGGGACTTTGACTTTTAATCTTCACGAAACACGTTGCCTATCAAAGGGAGTATGAATAGACTCCTCATTCGAGTCATCAAAACCTTGGTCTCGGTAGAATTCCATGTCTCTAGACTCGCACACACACTAAATTTATTGTGTTTTGTTGTAGAAGAGTCGGATTGGGGAGAAAAATCAATTACATGCAATAAATCAGTTGTAGATGTTGTGCCTTTGTCAAAAGCACCTATAGAACACAAAAAAAGTTGCATTTTTAGCAGCAAACAACAGGCTGAAATTTTATGTTTTATGCAGTAGGGTGGTCTTTTGTGAAGGAAACTTTTGTATTCTCACTTAGGTGACGATACCATGTGAGAGGGCGTAGTGGAAGAGGAACACGAATAAAGAGAGAAGGAAAAGAGAAAAGACAGCAAGAATGGAAGAGAAATCTCATTGAATTTAGAAAGAAACTTGAATACAATGATGGACTGATTAGTCCTTGCAAGCAACCCAAGTTTTACTAAGGGCAGTGAATCAAGCTAAAGGTGATGGGAGCACCGGAGAGAGAGACGGAGACAAAGATGGAGTGTGCAATATGCTTCAAACAGAAAGGAATGATCTACCCCAATTAATGGTCCATTTGTATATAGCCAAAAACCTCTAAAACTAGTTGGCCAATTGTAGGAAAATGCCATAAATGTAGTTGACCTGCTAAATTTGGCCAACCAACATCATAGGACTATAGAATCATTGCTAGAGCAAGGAAAAGTTGCTAGTTATGTAGTGTGAACACACCTGACATTGATTGAGACAAAAATGCACATAAAACTTAGTGGAAATGACAGTCAAAGCTCCTATGTCTCTACTAGACTTTGGTGGAGCTCACAATCGGGAGATGACAGACTGACATAATAAAATGGAAGGCTAATACATCATTTGAATTAACATCAAGAGGAGATTAACTTCACTGGAAGCACACCATTGGCACGATGATACCACTTGGCCTTTTACAAGGACCATCCTCTCAAATCTCATTTTCAATGTCTTCATCATCATCAAACCAAGATACCTGTGTATACACATCTTCATTGGAATATCATTTACTATAAGCTAGATGAAGACCTTACTCTAGCTTTGAGTTTAGGTAGGGAGATACTATTTGGAGGGATCGGAGGATAGTTTGGCCTTTACTAGCATTACTACAACATTTCTTTCTTTTCTCATGTCAATAAGAAGCCTCTCTCCCTCTCGCGTGCGCGCAATGAAGCTACATTCATGTCATCTTTAAATCCACAATTGAAGTTGATTGCTACCTTAGAGTAGATTTTGTCACATCAATGTGTCGAGAACATGACCAAACTTCTCAAAGTAGAGCTTTACATCAATGCTACATCATATGGTTTTTTGTTTTGAGAGAGAGAGAGAGAGAGATGTCTTGTATATTAAATGGGGTGAGGATAACTCTTAGGATCCTAGTAGGGGGTGACTAGAAAAGCTGGTTGCATGGCAAGTAGCCACTTTTTCAAGGTTGAAAGAATAACATGAAAATTTGTGTTTTTTGTTACAAAGGTTGTACATGTTAGGGTGTTCGTAGGAGAGTTGCCTCACCAGTCATGGGTTCGGTTAGTGGTGATTCAATCCTTGGTCTTAGGTTAGTTACACACGAAGTGATGAATGGCTAACCCCCATCCAAAGTGTGGGCATGCACTTTTTGAAACTGGATGTGGACATGGGTGCAATACCTTTACACACCAATTGGACACAATTTGCAAAAAGGTTAATAATAATAAACTTATTAATATTTTAATTATTTGCAAAAGCAAAAAGTGCACCCTTGTCCGCCACTTACATCACCCTTAGTATTATCACCACCACATTGATCATTGTGGAAATCATCAATCATAGCTATAGCATCTAAAATATAACCCTTAAGAACTTGGCTTATGGTTGCACCTCGAGTGGAAGTCTCTTTATTTGGTTCTTGTAGATCTTGCAAAGTAGTCGGCCTTGCATCATCCTTCTCTTTGTTGATCATCTCCAAAGTAACCCTTGTTTTCTCATATTGTTTATCCTTTTATCATGGAAATAAATCTTAAATGCATGCATGTGTGTGGACCAACTTCTTTGTGAAGGAGAGTTTCAATATGTTCCTTCTTTTAATATGTATGCAAAAAAGGTCTCTAGATGCAAAACTTCCTTGAGAGAATTCAACTTGTAAATTGTTGCAACTTAAGAATTCTATTGCCAAATGTTTCCCACCATTTAACTGGATAATGCATCCCTTCTTCATCTTTTGCTATGGAGTCCTTCTTCATCTTTTGCTATGGAGTGTGCAAGTGAACCGCCTCTAATATATTTTTATTCTTTCTCCTCAATCAGGGCTCCTTATTAAGCATTTTATCATATTTCTCTAAAGCAAGCATCCATCTACTATTAATGTCTGCATCATTCTCTTGATTCTTTCCTCTCCATAGAGGATGGAAACCAAGCTTATTGCATGTAGGGAAGAACAAAACATACCTTAATGATACAAAGCACGATCTTCATTAAGTTTTCATGCATTGCCATCATTAAGAGACCGAAGCTTCGCCAACCATGCAATCCATTAGCTCATAAATTAGCCCTATCATGCCTCCTCTATTAGCCAAATGAAGAATCTTCAAGATTGTACAAATTGTCACTATCATTTGTGCATTTTGCTAAAACTTAGGTCTCAAGATATTGAATGTGACTTCACTTGCCTTTGAGTGCAAGAAGCATTCAACCTTAGCCGCATTTGAAACTAGCCTTTAGATGCGCTAAGAGAAGTAGTAATATTAACTAGCAAGCTTTAAAAACTAAGTTGTAATCCAATATAGAAATGCTCAAATAATGCTCGAAAATTGAAAAGAGGACAAATGTTGGTCCCAAATCCTAGCATCCATTGTGGCATCCCTTTTAATTATTTTTTTAGTGTGAGACGATAAGATTAAATTATCAAAAGCAAATATTAACAAGCATATGAAATATGCATCAGGTAGAAGCCAATTTCCTTGCAAATAGTTTGAAAATCCACTAGTTTGTTCCCAATCTAGCTGTAACTGATAGAGTCCTTTAGCTCCCTTGACCTATCCATCAAGGAGACTACAATATTCTTTCCTAATGACACTTCATTACGTAACTTCCATCTAAAACTAAGGGTGAGGGCTAAGGCCATCTGGCGATTCTTATGCTTATGTTGTTTTTGAGATTAGCTAGTGTCAGCCATCTTTTAATCAAGTCTAGACATGTCACACTTTGGCACATTCCCATAGTAGGTGGACCAACATTTCCTCCTCTCTTTTGCAGAGAGCACACAACCGTGAGATGTTGATAATTTTAGATAGGTGGCTACAATATGAGATGTCTTAGAGAGATGAAAAAGGCAATGAAGACTCTTAATAATGCAATTTCAAAGTTACCATTCCAAAGGCTAGTCACTGGAAGATATGTGATAGGCACAGTCTCAATAGTTTCGAGTGGACAAGGAGTATTCTTAGTTGCATCTAGGAGGTTACAAATGACTTCTTGATGATTGAGTTTTTCTAGGATGCATACATTTGTGCTACCCATGCACATAGGTTGACACTTATGGATAATGAAATGATAAAAAGGTTGAGATATAGATTCTTCAAGGTTTTAGAGCTAGTTCTTGAATAGATGAGAAGATATACGATATTCTATATGTGCCACCATATAGGAAGAAAAATGAAGATACATGGACTAAAGTGGAGGATATTACACATGAGAGAGATACAAGACCGCATGAGAAGGAGGAGAAGGCTATAGAGGAAAAGGCTAGATGTGAGAGATACAAGATTGTATAAGAAGAGGAAAAGGCTATAGAGGAACAAGTAGAGGGAGCACAAAGAAAAGAAAGAAGCAAAGCAACTAGGAGCACTAGAAAATGAGCTCTCTAACATGCTTGAGAGGGTTAATCCAACAAGTTTTAAACATGCTTGCAGGGGTATCTAGTTTTAAAAGATTTTATTATGATAAATTATTTACATATTATTATTTTTGGATCCCACTGGTGCTTGATTGCCATAGACTACATTAATAAGAAATATTTTTTAATCAATTCTTTGAAAGGAATCCATATAAATCATAAGTAATATAAGAATAATCATTTAAAAAATATTTAATTCTCCAAGAGTTGTGCTTTTCTCTAATCAAACCATGTATAATATCAATAATAGACTCAATTTTGGCTGCTATTCCTCAAGATTAGAAGGATAGACATCTAGAAATAAAAATAAAAATTATCATAATAAAATCTAATACCAAGTTTAATAAAGAATAGCATTGAGAATTGTTAATCCTCAAATGAACAAGGTGAAAAATCTAAATCAAAAGACAAGGCCAAGGCAAAAGTGAAACGGAAGATGAAGGCACGCCAAGAAGAATCTGAAAAAACAAGTGTAGAAAAGTCCTAAATCAAGGAGAAAGGCGCACAAGAAAAAGTACAAGTCAATACTTTTGTAAAAGAGCACAAGGCACACCATGATTTATTTTAAGAGCGCTCGACTCTCACCTGTGCAAATTGTAAAGGTAGATGGGTAGTAGGAAGGAAGATAGGAAGATAGGAGGACAATGAGAAAAAGGGACTAGGCCACGATCAGTCATGTAAAAAAGGGGATAAGGGGATAACCACCCAAAAAGGGATTTAGGGTTTTGTATATAAAGTTGAAAAGTGAATGAGAAGCTCATTCTTGTGCGTGGCCAAAAGTAGCTCTCTTCTTTTTCTTCTTCTTTTTGTTCTTGCTTGCTTGAGCTTGTACTTGAGAGAGAGTGTGTGAATGTGTGAGGGTGAGAGACCATGGTGGAGAAGTTCTCATCTCTTCTTCTCTTCTCTTATCTTCTCTTGTCTTGTCTTGCTTGCAGAAATGACACTTGGAGCATGGAGCTTGAGAATGGATCTTGCTTAAAGCTTGTACTTGGATCATGGAGCTATCGAAGTTCTCGAGAGAGAAGGCAACTCAATCGGGCATGGAGGTAAGCTAACTACACTCGTAGAGAGACATAGCACGTTAGCTATATGAGAGGTAGCCCTTAGTGCTCAGCTTGGAAAGCTTGAACAATAGGCAGCCCATGGGTCTTAGTGGTTGAGCTTGTGCTCACCTCTACATTTTGGTTCCATTGTTGCTGAGACCAATGGATTCAAGCCTTGAATGCTTGCACGCTCCGAATTGAACATTGAAGTAGGGTTTTCCTCGAATCGGTGCTTGAGGTAGATAGGTAGGAAGCAAGGGAGTTTGAAGAGGTATTCGATCTCCTTAGCAAGTAAGTTTTTAGTTTTTGTATTTGGAAAAGCATGTTGGAGTAGTGTAGGTAATCGCTTTGTGATTTGGATGCATTAGGGTAGGAAAAAACAAAGAAAAATAAGAAAAACAAGCGTTGGGGTTTTTGTTTTCATAACAGGGCAAGAGGGTTTGATTTGTTTTCATATTTGCATTTTGGAGTTTATTTGCTATTCCAAGCATATACAACTCTTTTCCTCTATCCATAGCTTTGATCTAGAGGTGTGTATGATAGGCCTGACCTAAATCGTGTGATTCAAGCGATTTATTGTTGCGTTGGCCAAAATCGCACCGCGTTCAATCCATCTGAGTGATGACAATTCTAGGCCGAGTCCTAGAATCGTCCCTTGGCCCTCTTATATTCGACCATTCGGCCCACTTGACTCCAATACCCACCACTCCGCCCATCCGAATTGGCCATTTGGACCAACTTGGCATTCAGCCCATCTTACTCGGATACTTGAAAATTTGGCCCTCGGCCCTTCCGACTCAGCCCAACCCCACTCGGACATTCGGGCTGACCGAATTCACCATTCGTACCAACTTTGCATTCATTCCACCTGCCTCGTCCCTCAGCCCGGGCGACTTGGCCCACTACCATTCAGCCCTTCGGCCCTCGGACAACCACATTTGGACTGTCTGAATTTGACATACAGACCAGTTGCATTCGGCCCTTGGCCATTCGGACAAGCCAAATCGGACATTCAACCCCTACAAATTGGACCTGTTGGACCCCTGCAAATTGGACCTACTGGACCGAATTTGGATTTTGTCAAATTTTTAACATGTAGACCCTGAAACTGACCTAGACATCATATAGAGCTGAAAGCACGTCATAGATCTATCACTAGATTGAAATCTAGAGCTAGTAGTTCGAATATGGACTACAAACGGTCCTTCAAATCGCGCATGGTGTTTAGCGTAATGGCCCTGCCGGGGGGGTTGCCCCCCTAGAGCCCCACAGAGGGGGCTCTGCCCCCCCCCCCCCCCCCCCGCCCCCCTGGACCCCTACAAATTGGACCTACTGGACCGAATTTGGATTTTGTCAAATTTTTAACATGTAGACCCTGAAACCGACCTAGACACCATATAGAGCTGAAAGCACGTCATAGATCTATCACTAGATTGAAATCTAGAACTAGTAGTTTGAATATTGACTACAAACGGTCCTTCAAATCACGCATGGTGTTTAGCATAATGGCCCTGCCGGGGGGGTTGCTCCCCTAGAGCCCCATAGAGGGGGCTCTGCCCCCCCTCCCCCCCACACCTCCCCCAAGTAGATTGGAGAGAAAATGCATGCCGTGACAGGTCCTCCAAATTAGATCCTAGTGTAGTAATGGATCTGCACAAGTATAGATTCTCACTTGCAAAACAACAACCAAAAGCCCATACCCAAACAAAGACAAATAGAGATCCTAGAACCTCAATGGGCCAACCTAGCCAACAAGGGCAAAAAGGCAACACCACCAAAACATGTATAGGTTGCATTCAGACTATATCTAGTCAAAACGCAACGCAACAACATCAAGCTACAACTGCGAGGATGACTAGACATGATAGTCCTGATGATAGATGCACCTTGAATGGCACTGCACATGCGACCCAAGACATTAGTGGAGAATCCACATCTGGTTGTGTAGTTGAGGACTCAAGGGCATGTATCAGAAGGCTTAAATTTATAATCCAAGACCCGAAAGATGAAGATATAGTACTGCCTGCTTATCTTAGGGTTAAACTCACTGCAAAAAGGGAGCACTATGTCGATGCTCTCATTGATAAATGAGATGATTTTAATATCTTGACCTATGAAGTATGGACCCTACTAGGCCAACCAAAGCTCACACCAATCGATGCAACTCTTAATCCTTATGGGGGACACCCATAAGCACTTATAGGGAAGGATAAAATCCTTGTAACTATTGAAATTGAAAGCTTGCCTATCCTATTCCATGTTCCTCCAAATAGCACTAATTGTGGAAAGAAAACCCTTCTAGGATGATCCTTCAAAAGGGTGACGAAGCGTGAGGCCAATTACATAGCATAGAGGATACACTTGACACTACCAGGTGTGAGGATAATCACAATATTTAGTAAGGGTAACCTCATTAAACCTCGGGGGAAAGACAAGGAACATTCTGACATACCAGGAAAGCCTATTAATGAGAGCAAGGACTTGTTGAAAGAGTTAATAAGAGCACATGTTGAATAGAGAGAACCAGTGAGCAAGGTCATGCTCTAAACAAGAAGGTTATGAGACAATGCTAGGGACAGGCTTTGAACTTACAAATATCGTAGAAGACTATGACAGAAGCCCAAGCCTTATAAACAAAGTTATAGATGGAGAGCTAGCACTACGCTGCGATGGATATCCAAAGCGTTGCTACATGCTCAAGGATATTATTCAGGTAACCAATGGATTTGGGTGCCAAAACCCCCTACAAGACCACCTTTGTCAACTAAAGGCCAGATCGCATCAAAAGCGACAAAGTGCAGGAGGAAATCTAGACGAAAATCCAAGTCTTCACTCAACAAGGTTGGAGTGACTGAGCCCCTCATGCTTGAAATCAAGAGACCAAACATGACTATTCGAAAGGTGGATCCTCATCCTAGCATGCTTAACAAGCAGATATTAGATGTAATCATTGAGGGTACACAAAAGTCACTAGTGCCCAAGGAGCCTTTGATTTCCCAAGAGTATAATGAGCATCATAGGTGCAACATTACTCATGGTAAGGTTGATTGCTCAACAAAGCAAATGGCAGAATCATCTAACAGCTACGAGAAAATCTTCCAGCCAGTGACAAGTCCACCTAGGAGTCCCAAATCTCCTACACCCTCTTTCCCTAAACGGGCACAGGAAGCACAACAATAGTCGTCAAGTGCAGCTACTCAATCCCAATCTCTATCTCCATCTGAGCTTCCAAATGTCCAACGTGTGGGACATGATAGCACCCCTAATTCTCAACCTAGGGATATGCATGTGCAATCCACCATGGCTAGCTCAACTGATGCTCGATCTGCACAAGTGAATGCTCAAAGGGCAATAAAAGACACGACCACTTCCGATATGCCTAGGGACTTTACACCGCAATCCACCAATAGTAGCTAATCCATTGAACTAGTTGCTACTACTTCCAATTAGGAATCACAACAATCACAGCCTTTGGCTCTGACAATGGCCCTTACAGAATGTGTCCTTAGCAATTCACCTATGGAAGAGGTGTTGCAACCAACATCCGTGACACCTGCAGCACTTCCAAAGCACCTAAAGCCTAGGCTTGAGGAGAAATATCTCGAAGATTTGGCCAAGGAGATGGCACATCTGACCAATGAACTAGAGATAAAGTGCATAATGAAGCTTGACCACAAGCTGACTGCCATCACATGTGCGTACATCCATGTGGATATCGAAAGGCCAACACTAGAGTACACAAAGCTCATAGCCGAACCCTTGACTTGGGACGAGCAACAACATATTTGCTCTCGCTATGTAGCCATCGCTAAAGAAGTCATAAAGGACATCCTAGAGACCACAGCTAGAGAATTGCGCTTAATACCCTCACTCTATACTACTTAATGTGAGACAAATAAGGAAAAGCTCAAAGTAATCAAACAAAAAGGGAGAGGACCAGACAGCTTTGTATAGAAATGGTACTCCAACCAGAGTTTGGCAACCAAAATTAACCATCGACTAGTGACACTCATTGAGCAAAGGAAAGCCCTTTGGACATCAATACATGATCCCACGTACATTGCCCCGACCTTATTAAGAGTGTTGGAAATGCTCCATGAGTTCCAGCTTTCCGCCACTGTCCAAAAATATCCCTTGTACGATAAATTGCTTCTAGAAGAAGATCTACACGTGGCTAGCTTGCTAGGAGTAGTGAGCATGGTACTTGGTGTTAGTGTATATGTCTTTTGCCTCACTCAAGACCCTGCAATCCTAGATCTCTACACTTCTTACCAATACAACCCTGACTTCTTTACCTGGTTTTTTCCAAGCTCATATGACAAGAATCCTAAACTATCTCTTGTTTCTACACTAGAGTCACCCAAACCTCCTGAGCAAGAGAAAAATAGCTCTAAACACAACACCGACACTGATAAGAAGCAATGGAGGCACGTTCCAATGGGTAAGGACAAGATTCTAGAGCAAACACCCAACCAAGAGCAATTGCCAGTGAAAATGGATGAGGGGCTAAGCGCAAGAGAATTGGCTGAAGAGCTAGACTCTCCAAGAAGAGAGATAGTTGTACCCTCACAACCTAGCGAGGCTATTCAGCAAGTCACAGCTACGTCCCATGAGAACACATTAAAGAAAGAGAATGCTGAGGCCCAACCAAACGCATCAACGGTTGACCTAGTTCAGGGTCCTGAGTCCTTAAAGGATGCACTGCAATTGCCCAAGAAAAAGAGGAGAAAACAACGAAAACAACGGCAGTTGCTAGTGGTTGTAGACTCTAAGAAGATTGAGACCAAGAGCCCTAAAGAGCTTAGGAATAAAGCATCGAGTCCATCCACCAATGAACCCATTGCCATCTCTCCTAACAACGGTGAAACCTCAGACACATCCGAGTGTTTTGAAAAATCAAAGCAACCATTACTATCAACGACTACTTGCAACACTCAATCCATCAACAATAGAACTTGCATTGACCAATCAAGAGTGGACACAACATTGTCACAATAGGTTGACAAAACTATACCAGCCACATCTGAGGAGAACCATGACACAATAGTAGCAAAACCTCAAGAGAAACATGAAAACCCCAAGGATATAAGCAATCCTAGCATTGACCAATCTTGCTCATCTAGGCCTGAGCCCCCAGCTATGCTAAAGCCTGGGGAAACTCCTAGAACCTTGCATGAGATAGCAATTGAGCAAGCCTTCAGAGAACATAGAAGTGTCACAGAGTGCTTAACTGAGTTGGATGCTAAACTCAAATTATTCACAGTGTCTACGTCCTTGCTGACATGGGCACATTCCTTAAGAAGCAGCTTGAGGAATACTTGCCATATTCGCTATCCTGGGAAGAGCAAGAATATATTAATGACCACTATGACAAGCTCCTACATGAATGCATGCAAC
The DNA here is from genome assembly GCF_053477565.2 of Lygodium microphyllum. NCBI lineage: Eukaryota > Viridiplantae > Streptophyta > Polypodiopsida > Schizaeales > Lygodiaceae > Lygodium > Lygodium microphyllum. The sequence goes on from NC_141138.1 coordinate 116,111,922, forward strand.
TCATCTTTGATGGCGAGGAGGCCGACGAACTATGCTCAACTATGGCATTCAACGAAGTGCTTTGCCAACCAAATCTCTTAGAGATAGAGCAGCTAAAGTGCCAATCAGAGGGTCGAAGTCAATTTGAAAAATGTTGTTTGAAAATCGCGTTATAATGGCCGAACTTGGAGCCCAAATTATGAGAGTCTCAGAGGAGCGATTGGCCAAATGGCGGTCTCAAAGAGACCCAACCTATGTGGCGCCAACTTCCTTTCGAGTATTGACTTCCATTTGGGGCATGGACTTAGTTGGAACTAGCCAAGAGAACTCTCTGGTTGATAAGATTCTCACTGAAATGGAGCTACATGTTGCGAATAGACTCGAACAAGGTACCATGCTACTCGATGTTGCAAAATATTTGTTGTTATTGAGTAGGCTGCCACGAGTACTAGATGCATGTCCCACACTCTAATACAATCATGAGTTCTACAATTGGTTTTTATCCTCACGAAGTGACGTGGATTCATAAATGTATACATAAATAAACAATGAGTTTTGTGACTATGTATAGATAATACCAATACACAAAAGCAATGATAGTCAAGCACAGTAAGAAAAGTTTGGGTTTGACAAGCTGAGATCCTCGGGTCCTCCTCTCACCACACGTCTAGAAGTCATGTGACCATTCCCACCTCCAGGTGGAGGGCGTGCAGCCCTCATTGCTGCCATTGGAAGCCCTAACCAACACCTCTGAGGATGTAGATGGGGTGCCGTCCCCTCCTACAGGCTTCCCCCTTTTTCGGTCAATTCTTCTGGGGGTGAGTCATGTCCCATCCCATCACAGCCAGTCCACACAATTTGCCGTGAGCAAAGATCTGCTACTGGCTAGAACCCTTCCCACACTTGAGGCAGGACGAGTATCATCACATGGGTCGTCCCTCTATAGCAAATACTGCATGCCTCGCCTCACCCCTCCTCATCATATGCTCATGTTAACCCGCTGTGTAATCTCTCTCATGCGAATAGCTTTGTCCTACCTCAGGGTGGTCTAACCCTTGGTTCACATTTTGCAGGTTCTTCAACAGTTACTAGTCATGGAGCACCCCATGCCGTGGCCTGCAAGGAAGCTCTTCTCTGCAGAAGGGAGCACATGGCGCAAGCTTCACCACTGGAACGATACGTACCCACCCTGAAGAGGTATTTTCCAAGACAGGGCCCAAAGTGGAACCACCCATGACACATGCCAAATGCTCCCCAAACCAAGAAGAGGAAGGTTCAAAGGAATGCCCAGAGGGTAGCGACCCCTAATGTGCAGACCTCCCCTAGATGCTTGGGCACCAGATGCTCGAAAGAGGAAAAAAAAGCCAAAATCAAGAATGAAATTGTTGAACTGTTCCAGAGCATTCTTGATACAACAACGGCCAGGGACTACACCATTTGGATTACATCCGATGTCTCCCCTATCTTGTCTCATAGGAGCTCCCCACTAGCAACACCCTAGTGATATGGTCACCCGAACTCACCCCGCCTCATACAAGTGGAATAGCCCCAATTTTGTATAAGATGCTTACCAAGTGCATCTTGCCATGACTTTTAGTCTTCAGCTAGTTAAAATGGGCAGATTCCCCAACTATACAAACTTTTCTTACCTACTTCTAATATATTTTACGTCTTTAACAAAACAAGATAATTAAGCATAGGTGATGTGCATCTAAGTCAACACCATGGGATTCGGTTAAGTGATGTCTCTTTGTGTTTCATCTGTTCATTATAGTTGAAGCATATGACTTGCATGTACTCTCACAAGTTGTCAAGTGGATACAAGATGGCACAGGTCTCTATATGAAAGCGTTCAATGTCCAAGTACCACAAAACCACGAACCCCACAAAGAGCCATTTCACAAAAGCAACAAAAATACCAAGAACAAAGTGCCATGATGGAAGCCCCATTGTGGTCCCCTAGCCCTTTACACATCCCCCACAATTGTTCAGGGCACATCAAGGGCAGGACATACCCTGTCACCCTGACCCATTTGCACGATTCTTTTTTTTACACTCCATCTCAGTACCGCTGTACTCAATAGTGGTACGCAAGGCATGAAAGACCATGGAAAGTACACCGTACTCTTCGAACAATACAAGTAGCCACCAACTACCAAAAGCTAAGGTGTCAATGAGCTCAATTATGCTACATCGTGTTGTCAAAATCACAAATGATGTCTCAAGAAGCCTTCATGTGTACTTCTCCTCAACATCGATAATTTTTCCTACCCCATTGAACCCTTGCTTCATCCACACATTGCTACGAGGAACCAGACCAGTAGTCTTAACTACGTAATATCTAAGTATGCATGGGCACTCACATAATATCTGAACCACAATCTATACACAATTTGGGTCCTCAAGTGTAGGACATTATTCTCAGCTTACTTAGAGTTTGACTTGTCTTCTAAACTAATCCAACTACGTCTTGCGCACACAATAACAAGACTAGCACTAACCCCTAGGGAGAGACCATATGAGAGGTTTTCAATTGCAGGTATTGACGACTCCAACGAAAGCATCATTAGCTCTTCATCAACACTCAACTCTGAACTCTTGTCCTTTATTATCATGCAAGCCCACCAAAGAATCGTCATGTGCAGAATCCCAAAAAAAAAAACACATGTACCAACCATCAGTGCAATTCCCAACAAGGAACAACCCTATCACCAACTCCAATAACCTAGCCATCAGCCACCCAAGCCAACAGCATGCCTCCAACGACCTTTATCCGCATCACCACCAAAACTCCTCTAAGGCAAACCACAGATGTCCCTTCCACCCACGTCTTCGATGTATGCCAAAGTCTATTACCTACAACAATGAGTGCCATGGAACTAGCACTTATCTAGGAGGGGGGTAATGTCAACCCTCAAATGAACAAGGTGGAAAATCTAGAAAATCTAAAGTAGAAGACAAGGTCAAGGCAAAAGTAAAACGGAATACGAAAGCATGCCAAGAAGAATCTAGAAACACAAGTGCAAAAAAGTTCTAAATCAAGGAGAAAGGTGCACAAGAAAAAGCGTAAGTTAATACTTTTGTAAAAGAGCAAAGGCACACCATGATTTATTTTAAGAGGGCCGCTCTCACCCGTGCAAATTGTAAAGGTAGATGGGCGGTAGGAAGGAAGCTAGGAAGATAGGACGACAATGGGAAAAAGGGCCTAGGCCCCGACCATGTAAAAAAGGGAATAAGGGGATGACCGCCTAAAAAGGGATTTAGGGTTTTGTATATAAAGTTGAAAAGTGAATGAGAAGCTCATTCTTGTGTGTGGCCAAAAGCAACTCTCTTATTGTTGTTATTATTATTATTATTATTCTTGCTTGCTTGAGCTTGTGCTTGAGAGAGGGAGTGTGAGAGTATAAGGGAGTGAGTGTGTGAGAGTGAGGGACCGTGGTGGAGAAGCTCTCAATCTTCTCCTCTTCTCTTCTCTTCTCTTCTCTTACTTGCGGCAATGTAGCTTGGAGCGTGGAGCTTGAGGATGGATCTTGCGAAGCTTACACTTGGATCGTGGAGCAACCGGAGTGCTCGGGAGAGGAGGCAACTCAATTAGGCATGGAGGTAAGTTTACTATACTTGTAGAGAGAGATAGCGCATCGGCTATGTGAGAGGTAGCCATTAGTGCTCAGCTTGGAATGCTTGAGGTCCGTGGGTTTTAGCGGTTGAGCTTGTGCTCGCCTCTACAAGAATAAAACACTTACAATTCAATCTATGCAAGTGATGATTTGAAGCTCCAGGTTCCAAATGCAACTCTCTATGCATAAATACATGTTGTACTAAAACCCCTTTTATGCTATTCTTATTTACTCTAAGTTTGAAATCTTTGATTATATCATTTCAAGCAGAGATGAAATAACTCTCACAACTCTATCTTTTCCTATGTTTTGCTTCTTGCATGGTAATTCAACCTTTGCTAATAATGATAGGTATCAATCTTCCATCTGTTTGGAATGAATTGAACATAGATATGGATGTGATTTCAGAGCTTGGGCACCTTATAGAAGGTCAAACTTCTGTATCCATCGCAAAGAAAAGGGAGAGAGAGAAACAAGCTACCACCAAGGAAGAAAAAAAACCAAAAGAACAAAACACAAAAGGAAAAAAAGATGAATACTAAGCTTTTTGGTAAATTGAATTTAGATTCAATCATTATTTTCATATAATCCCAAATATGACATTAATGTAAAGGATGTGACATTGATGTAAAGAATGTCATAACCACAATTACAAGATAATGAAAATATATCTTTATAATAAAAATTCGTAGTAATATAGTATCCATTTCTTTTTATAAAATGATTTTTTTTGCTTTTTCAAAAATAGAACTTTTATTCAAGGCTTTGCTCCCATTGGTCTAGGGCACACACACACACACACACACACACACACACACACACACACACTCTCTCTCTCTCTCTCTCTCTCTCTCTCTCTCTCTCTCTCTCTCTCTCTCTCTCTCTCTCTCTCCATCCTAAGAGGCATTTTCGAGACTTCAAAACTCCTCTAATGCTTGATTTCTTTGACTCCTTTATTATCCATCTTTAGTTTTTGCAGAGCTAAAATACTTGGCTTGAATCTATAAACATCTTCATAAATAACTTGTGGATTGTAATTCGTTTTAATTATTGATGAGGTATAAAAGTTGATGCCTAGCTTGTAGTTTGCCAATGCCTATGTGCTTAAAGATATTTCCAACATTATCATTATTGTAGCTGATAAATAACTTGTAAATAATAATAGAGAAATGTAAATCAATCTCTTCTTTATCTTTACATTCTTAATGCATGCTCTTACAAAGTAGTATTGCTTGTTTGTTTGTCCTCTCCAATTGTTCCTTTAACAAACAATAGTCTTTCATGCAACAAGACTAATGCGATTGCTCTCTATTAGCATTAAGATGCTTGATCATTCAATACACATCCCTACTAGTGATTGCATGGCCTTAAAACATTGTGTGCTTATCCAAATTCCAACTTTGGAGGAATGACATACCAACAAATTGTTATATTTTCTTGCAAAACTAATGTCTATCCACTTGTAGGGTCATGTAAAGTAGCACTTTCTCTATTCATCCAAAACATTACCAAAAGAAGATAGAAAAGATGATACACAACCTTAATATAATCCAAATAAAAAATTAATGCCAAAGAATAAGAAAGAAACAAACACACATCTAAGTGAAGAGAAAAAATATATTGCTTTCTTTTGCAATTTGTTGATATGTCCTTGATGCAAGCATAATTGAATTGGACATTTAGAAAAGGGAAATTTTTATTTTTGAGTAATAGTATACACAATTCTATAGACACAACTTTAAATAAATTCAAAGTAGGTATGGTTTGCCCCAAATTTCTCTCATTCTAAAAATGGATTGTGGTGAACCTTGCCTCCTAGATGGGTCCCATTGCACATTCAATTTTTAAAGTTGAAAAGCTTCTACATTAGATTTGCACTGTGGCCTAAGCAAAAGGGAAAAAAAAGGATGTGCATTATGGTTAAGCATCCACCCATGTAATTAGTCCATGTTCCATTTCTTCATAACAATATTTTTTATACAGGCCAAGGTCATATAGAGCCAAAACCATCACTTGAAAATTGTAGAAGTATAAAGAGGGCCATTGCTCCCAAATGAGCTATATAGACAACCAAGAAACCCTATGTGTCATATACATTCAAGAGATATTTTGAAAGCCCTTACACTTACAAATTAAAAAACCCTTATTTATTCATTACTTGCAAGTTTTTCCAAGAATAATTTTAGAAATCCTCCTACGAGTTTAATCATCACATTTTTCTTCAAAATAAGAATTCTCGATGAATTCACCTCCTAAAATGACATATTATAAGATGAATGTCTTGATCATTAATCAAACATGATGTGTGATATCCCACATTAAAATCCATGATAATACAAAATTTACTTCAAATCTCTCATATACAATGTTATGTCAAATGTTCCAGGTTAGGATACGTTTTTTGTTTCATCTCTTGGCATTAGTGATATCTAATGGGCTAGTAATGAACACTATTGGATTTTCTACATGAACATGGATGTAGGTGTAGGAACGAGCCAATATAATGAAGGAAAAAAAGGTGAGAGCAAGGAGGAGAGTAATGAGCCAATAAAAGTAGTCAAGGTGGCCGTGGTTAAGGGTAGAATTATTTGATGTAGGAAGCCAATCTAGATTGAGGTGGGTAATAATAGAGACAAGCAAGGTACTAGCGTAGTTTCCTAAGCCACGACAAATGAGAGGCAAGCACATGCCAAAGCTTTTCATATCATCTGATAGCTCACTATAGAAGAAGTCCATCAAACCAACAACAATAAACAATGCACTAATGCCTGCTAGTACATATTGTGGTGAAAGCCATAATATTGACATAGGAATTATATTTTCATGTGGATCCTCATGTAGGGATAGTCTGGCCACCTGGAGTCTTGCCCTCTCCACCAAGGCAGCAATTATGCTACATACAATGCTAATTAGAATGCCACAACCCACCCTTTGCAATGTAGTCAAGCCCTTCTCTTGGTGTGTTCTCTTTCTCAGCCATGGTGCCAACATATAATCATACATGGGACCAAACACTATGGTTGTTATTGTTGTGAGCACCTGCATGATTACCACACCCAAAAAAGAAAACATGCCTTATTCATTTGTATCCTTTGAAGGACAACCATAGTTGCACATGTGAAAAAGCTAGCTACTATCCTTTATAGACCAATACTTGTGGTATTTTAAGTTCTAATGAGATCCATAATTGCAAAATGCATTGTCTAACAAAGTTCACATTTTAAGAGATTAATAAGTAGTTTATTTGTAAAGCACAAGGATAGAATAAAGGACCTGCATAGATCCTGGGGCAATTTTAAATTGAGTCCTCCCAAGCCGATTGTCCATACTAGCCCCTTGCTCGATGAAAAATGTTGTGACTTGAGCTGCTAGGGTATAAGTAAATATTCCAACCACCACAAATGGAAGAATTTGTACCACACGCTTTGTTTCCTCTACTTGTGTAATTGGGCAAACATGCCAAGGACTTTCGGTCGTGCCTTGTTGCTTTAAAGTTGCTTTGTCCAACCATCTATCCCATAGAATGTAATAAGAACAAAAATGTACACTAGAACTATTGCAATCGTATTTCTCATTTTGTGTTGTTGGATGTCCTACTTGAGGTGAAAGAATCATAGAAAAATTTGTGAGTGTAGGACTCAAGAAAGTATTGACAAGGTACTGGTGTTAATTGCATTGAAAATTAGACATTTGGTAGCCTAGTTAAGTAGTATTACAAGTCAACTATTAAAATGGATCATATCTTGCTTCAATGATGTGGCTTTTCAAGTTTACTTTCTTCATTCATATCCTTATTTAGTATGTTTCTCTTGCCTTTATCTCACACTTCTTTATATTATTGGCCAAACACAAAAAAACTATTATTAAGGCAATGGCTACTTAGATGATGTAGTATCTTAAAAGTTCATCTCTTGCATACTATGTCCATGTACATTTTATTAATAAATTTTGACATTTTGACATTTTCTTTCTATAATTGCAAAAGCAACCATTTCCTTTTTAAGGCCCAAAAATCTATGATGTATTTGGTATGAGTATGGAATGCTCATATTGGGGACTTATGCAAAGGGACAATTTGTTGGTACAATATCATAGTATTAGCATTCAAGGTTATCATGTATGCACAAGTTGGTGTACCAAAAGGGCAACTTGCAATTTAGCCTAAGAAAATGATAGGGTTCTTGATGTTTGCACCTAGTAAATGAGTTGGTCGGCTTAAGGAACATACCATGCATTTTTTGTTAGATAAAGTGGTAAATTGCACACCTGAACTTGGGGATGTGGTTTACTTTTTGACTTCCTAGAATGTTAGAGCGTTGTCCATCTTTATCTTCATAAAATCTCGTCTTTTCTGCTAGCATGGATATCCAATGGTTTCGAGTGGCACATACAAGAACTTGAAGCACTCGTAAGAAAGGGTTTCCTCTAGTCTTGGTTTGTTTGTATATGGGAGCCCCTACAAAAAATATGGCTATTGACACTAGGAGTGCAGCACTTGATATCCAAAATCCTAAAGCCCAATTCCCCTTGTTTTCTATATATGTTATGATAGTTAGGGACACTAATTGCCCAATATTACTAGACACAAAGATCCAATTGAAGAAAATAGCTCTTGTGTTAGGAGATTTAAATTGGTCTCCTCCTAAGGCACCACCAACTGGCTCAAAAGATCCACCTCCCACTGCAACTATATAAAGTGTTAGAAAGAGGAAGCCTTTCATCCAAGGAGGAGATGATGATACTACTCCATTGTAGTGCTCTTGAATTGTCACAACAATGCACAAAAGAATGGATCCCTGCAATAGCAAAATGTGATGTTAAGATCTAGATATTGAAGTTAAACAAATATGTGACTTTGCACCTATGTCTATTCCAACAAGAATTGTGACTATGAAGCTCCTTTTTATGGGCCCCTTGCTTTGGGAAATCAAACCTATCGTATCGTGCAAGTTTATACATGGAGGTTTTTGGAGTTCCAAAATACTTAAGGTCTTACCAAGCCCCGAGGAGGTTAGTCATAAATATATGTATGTATCATGTGGGTTCAACATAAGGGATTTTTAAAACACCATTTTTACACATTTTTTACATATAGAAGGGTCACTTATAGATTGAATAGAAAAGGGTTATGTTTTATTAAGGAAAAATTCACAAAAAGGGATATTTATAAATAGGCCTTGATGAACACATGTGATATAGAGAGTATACATATAGTGAATTCCTCGTGTACCAAGCAAAAGGTGAAGGCAATATAAGAATTGAACAGATGTCTAGGGAAAAGTGTGTAAAAGCCCTTCAATATTAAGTAATTATTGATGCTCACACTTTTTAGATAATGTAAAAGTTGGCCTTAGCATGAGGATTTACCCAACGAACTAATAACACGCACATATAGCAAAAGTTATCCCCTCATTACTCTATAACATGTGAAGTGTGAACAACAATGCACATCATGCCCATGGATCACCTAAGCACAACATGGAAGTTACAATGTATGCATGGCAGAATGCACACAAAGCATACACGTGCGTTGAAGATGTACAATGAGAAGAAACACCAAATTTGTAAGGCATGTTGTGAATTATTTTGAGAATGCTTCTGATTGCAATTGCAAGGTAGTCCATAAAGCTCATTTCTACAAGTTGGTAGCAAATCGAACGTCAACACAAAATGAAATGGTTCTAATCATACCTCACATCCCTAATAATGGTCGTCGAAACTACTAGACAATAACTATTATGCCATTATACCTAATTTGTCTGTATCTTTACAAAGTGCATTAAACGTTGATTGAGAGCTTACCATGAAATAAACCCCTAGAAAGAGGAGGAAAGTCCAAAGGCGGCCCAAGGAGGTGTCTCCAAGGAAGGCCCCAATCAAAGAAGTGAAGAACATGGTGCCCATGACATTGGTGACATGGTTGGCAGCAGTTGCAGGGCTTTCATGCCACACATGTATTAAATATAGCACTAGGTTGAGGAAGAGGCCGCCAAATGCCATGTAAGTGAAGCAGCTGATTCCTAATGAGAGTCATACCATCATAAAGCATGTCATGTAGCATGCATCAGAAATCACACACAATATATATATATATATATATATATATATATATATATATATATATATATATATATATATATATATATATATATAAAGGCCTCATGTAGCATGTACTGGAGAGCACTAGCACTCTAGTTACCTATGATGCAGCTTCCGCTCCTCCACCCCCCGAGTCTCCTCCCTGCGCCTGGTCGTCCCAGCCAATCCATTGTTTCCCCATCCTGCCAATCACTTGTCTCCACGTCAGGCCCATGCGCCGGCTGGCTTGTTGCTGCTGCCATGCTTCAAGCTAAGCGGCCTTTGATTGAAGGAGCCATTCATATATAGCTTCAACTTCGTCAGGAAGGAAATGTAATATTCTCCACGGTTTGCATGTCCCACCATATACGTACACACACACACACACACACATATATACCCATCTACCAATAGGATTTACAAAAGTCATACTTGAACCCAGTCTGCGGCCGGCTTGACAACCTAGTGCCTTACAACAAGAGTAACATTGAATCATGAAAATAATATATGTGTCTGCCTCTCTATGTTGTGTGTGTGTGTCTCTGTAGCCATCCCACATGTTATGTTTCCTTGCTCCATCATGGACATCATCTCCAAAAGTAACATAGGAACCTACCTACTGGGTTTCTTTATTTCTAACTTCATGACAAAGTTGTACATATGTCATCTTCATGATCATTTGCGAACATGGTAGGTACATGGTAAAGTGCCATGATGTTTGAAAGGGCATAATCTACTACACCTTATACTTCAAGTTTATTCCCAACTAGGAAGGCCAAAGCACACAACAACCAACATCATATATGTGGGTCAAGCTTGCACTCACTACAAGATAATTAACTAGCAAGAGGATACTCTATGACTTAGAACGAGATGCCCGATGATAGACACTCATTGGCCAAACCATGGGACTCCATCCTCAAAACGTTGAGATTATATATTCGAGGGTAATATCTAAACATCATGGCCTCATTTTTTATTTAATGCTCACCCCTCCTTTTTTAGCATACATTGATGAGATGTTTGATTCTACTTCAACACCTTGAGTAAAATATGAAAAGTATCAAGATATTGTGGTATAACATCTACTTTTGGAATCAATATTGATGTTTCATATGTGAGCATTATGTACAAGTTATGCCTTCTAACAATACATTTATTGTTACAGGAACATGAGAATGCTTACTAGAAAAACCTTTAGTAAATATAATTATCACCCATACTTTGAAGCAATCAACATCTTCACAATGTAATCTAAGCTAATTACCAAGGAGCCGTTTGAAAAGTCTAATGCTCCCTTCTCATTCTCTTATAAAGAGATACTTGAGAGGCTATGAAAACTAAATGTAATTTTGATTGTTAATAAGTAAAGTCTAAAAATGCTAGTAAAAACATTGAAACACTTATGTAGCTCCAATCATGATACAACATACAACCCCAAAAAACTTTGCATAAGACATTATAAGGTTTATGCTTTAAGTCATTTTAATTTCCTTTCAGCAAAAGACATGAAAGAATATAACACAAAGCATCAATACAAGGAACACATCTTCAATTAGGGAGGTTTAAAAGTACTCTTCAACTATTTCCTATGTAGTTCTATAGAATATTATCCTAATAGTCATGACCTAAGGATTGGTCTTTTTTTCTTGAGTATATTTTGTTGCTACTTTGTACCCTTGGCCATTATATTAGCTGATATTGTGGGATTTGTTTTACTTTAGGAAAACAATGTACTGCATATGACATTAAACGTATGATGTATTAATTATCTTGTTTTCTATAAATCACTAAGTCATATGCATCATACTTGTTTATCATGGGTAAGTACTCAACACATAGGATGCATGTGTAAGCTTCAATAAGCTCAAGATTAATTATAACCTTTTCATATACTTTTCAAACAACGTATTCAAGCTCGAGTGTTCATTTTAAGCTGAATAATTTGGACGATCAACTATAGATTTGACGTTGAACCTTGCTTTTAAAGTTATAGGGTATGACTTAGATATTTTGGAAATATGCACTGTTTAGGCAAGAAACACACTCATTATGGGCCCAATTAGGAATTCCAAGTCATTTTTTGGAACCAACATAAAAATGTTCCAATTTAGTGACTCCAAAGACTTTTTCCTTTAGATGTGTGAATGGACTTCTAAATAGCATTTACACTTGCAAAACGTGACCTCAAAAAGGCCCTTATAAGAATCAAATTAGTGAAATTATGAAAGTTTCGAATGTTACAACTATTGGGATGGTGGAGCTATTTAAAAAACCATGTTTCTTTAAGTCTGGCACACATTATTACAAAATTTTAACATTATCTTTCTTACTATTTTTCCAATGCAACAAAGTATGGCCCTTAAATTAATATACCAAAAAGGAGGAATATTCTCTTTCTTCCTATCTTTCCAATCCAATGTATGGTCCTTTCATTAATATACAAAAAGGATGATACACTACATGCCAAGAAGTTTGGGGGTCCAACCATCTCTTTCCTTGCCACTAGGAAAACGAAAACCTTTACTTGCACTTAGAATACATTGCAAACCATATCTTGTCATAACTACATCTAGGGCATATGATGGCTTCACTGAGCAACTCTTATCACCACATCACAATAAAAACTACCCGAAATTTTATATTTTTCACATTCACTCTATCCTCCAACAAAATTCTTAATATATTTGGCATACTAAAAACAATCAAGCACCCTTTAATAAACTTGCATGTCGTGTAATCCATTGATTATATTGATCCAATATTGAATCAAAGTATGTTCCAAGATGACTAAGCTCGAATTTCTTATTTGTAGGTTATGAATTCAAATTTTGTTTTATCAGGTTATAAATGCAATGTGCCTCCTTTAGGGATATAAGCAAAGTAAAGGGAAAAAATAGCTAGGATATTTGTTCAATGTGGATATTGAATGTCTCAACATATCAATGCAATTGTCTACATAAGACAAGAACGTAAAGCTTTATGAATAAAGGGAAAAAACTTATGACTTATGCTTTACCTAGCATATCCATATTCTTCTTCAAATCCCTCCTTCTATGGTGTTGCAAACTCAATTTGTTGTGTTAATCATAAGGAAACATGTGTCTATATAACATTTTGAAACTCTTTGTAGTCAATTACAATGAGGATGCCACAAGAAAGATTGCTTCTTCATTAAGTTAATACAAAAACAATTGCACATAGGGACAAACAAGGAGATAATTAAAACTCCCAATAGATAACTTGGAAAGATAATTTATAGCACACTAAAATCGTACCTAAGTCTACAAAGTGGTAGAAGGAGAGGAGAAAATATGATTCTTGCCAAATATGGTATTTAGTTTCCTTTGCTTTGGAGAGATGGATCAAGAAGTACTATTGCAATTCACATACTATGCAATGAGGAGGACGTCACTTTGGTCTCAATGTGAGCACCCAATGATATTTCCTTGCCCTAGTAAGGGCTAGAGAGGGAAGGTTCAATAGTCATGTAGTTGCTTGTCCTAAGTGACACCACATGGATCCTACAGAATTCACAAGCTTAGTGCTAGGTTGCTTATGGATCTATCTCATAGGAGAGGCACCTTGCTTGACTCACAAGGATCAACTTGAGGGTTCCTAAAACTCATTTAAGTCACAAGGATCCAGCATCAAGATAAGAGAGATCACTCGTGTGGTCAGAGAAGTGAGCTTGCATTGCACATGGTTCATGACAGTGGGAGATGGGGGAAAGTAGAATACCAACCCCTCTACCCATAATGCAAAATCTTACCCTATCCCCCTAAAATGGTGTTGAGCCAATTCTAAGACACATACTCTATGTCAGTCAATGCATTAGCTCTATTAATTTAGTTCCTAGTTGAGAAGCACCTGACTTGTTGAGTCCACCCTTTTAAAGGACACTTCCATCAAAGAAGTAGTCCACCCCCTTGCCACACACACACACACTTTAGGAATTATTTAATTTTCTAATAATCCCTACCATATTTAACATATACAAGAGGCTTTATTAATTATGTTTGTTAACACAATGTTTATTCACATAACTTTGACACAAACACAAAAATAGTGAAATTAATCATTGGCAAATTGTCTTGTCTTTTACTCTAACCAACAAGAATACATATATTTGACCCCAAGGTCATCACCACCCTCAATTGGGTTGATCTTGCCCTTGATCGAGCAATCCACCACCATCCCTAGCTAGTTGAGGGTGTTTTGAATCCACATGCTCATAGGATACCTATTTCTTATTTGATATCATGGTTGTTATCCCTAGAGCCCTATTGGTCAACATGATCGAGCCTCTCATCATGGGGATTTTCCTAGTTCCCATGATGATAACCAGTTCTTGGTGGGAGAGCTTGTTGGGAGACGTAAGCATACCCATTCCCACCCTTTATACCATTTGTATGGAATTGCCCAAGAAATATCTCTTATCGAAAGCAAGTCCAAAGCAAACAATACAAACTTTACTTAAATATACTTTGTGTAAGGAAAAAAATCCTTTTTAGGGAAAACAACATTTCACAATCAAGATTTTCCTTAAACTACTTCCTTATTATAAGAAAACAACATCGCATAAGGGGTACTTGATGCTTGGAATTACTAAAACTAGGACAACTAGTCATTTTAGTTTCAATCAAAATGTTATTATATCTCTTTGGTTGGCTATGAGTATTCTTTGGATCAAGGAATTTAAGGTCAAGGTTCAAGGTACTAGCCTTAGGCTAGTATTTAGACATTTTGTTTAGCTTTTCTCAACTGTAATTATCCTAAATTAGGGTTCTATGGTACAATAGCCCTGGGATTACAATTGCCCTTCTAAATTTTATCTAGATACCCTTTTGGAAGGAGGGTTTGCTTCTTTAGGAGGAATATAAGCACTAGATCCACTTAGGAAAAGAAATAGCTTGATAGAGCTATTAAACCATATCCACTTTTGACAAGTTCACTTAAGTTCATTAGTCTTATTTAAAGGGAAACCAAATCCTTGTTAAGTCTACTTATGTATTTTTACAGGATTTTCCTAGTCCAACTTTGGCATTCTAAGTTTACATTCTATAAATTAAAGTTTTCACATGTAGCTACCTTTAGGACTTTATATTACAGGACTTACATGACACTAGGTTATGTTCCTCTCTAATTATGCTTCTACTTGATAAATTTACATCTAACAATGCATTCTTAGATTGATCTATCCTTCCTATTTAATGCTATTCAAATTAAACATGATACAATATTTAAGAGGGGCACCTGGAAATCTTGAAGAGGAGGAGGTGCCACCTCTTTGCAACAACCACAGCTGTGGATCTCTTGGGTGACTTGCTTGGGTTGTCTTTGTTGTCTAATAGTTCATGATTATCCAAACTTGTTGCACTAACTAGCCTCACAACTAGAAGCCATGATGAGATGGCCTACGATCCTTGCAAAAATGAAGTAACTATATCATGTGAAATCTATTGTACTTAAGAACCTTCACTAGATTCTATGTTCACCACTTAAATTGGCTATTGATAATGATAGATTAGATGAAAATTAGGACAAAAATGATTAGAGTTACAATAGGTATTGTTGATTTGGGTTCAAAGAAATTGAAGGGATGGAATTAGACATGGTTATAAATTGAGAATAAGGCTGTAAATCAAAGGGAAAGCAAGGAGAAAATTATCTCAAGGAGATTGTTATTCCTCCTTTTCAATTTCTTCTTCTTTGAAAGGGATGGGAAATGATAGGGATGGAGATAGGATTACAAAGGTGGCTTGGGCAATGCTTTGAGAATAAGAGAGAAGCCTATTCACAAGATAGAAGCAATCTAGACACTCCACCGAGTGAGTAGCCAAGGAGAACTTGTCCACAGTAGCATCTCCTCTCTCTTGTAGTATGTCCTATACTTGGGAGGTTCTTAGCTTGTTTTTAGCCTGCTCTTTATATCCTAAGCTTATCAAAGTGCCATAACATTCTCCCAAACGGTAGGGTGGCATGCTCTCATGGCCATTGCAACCCCCTTCTCACAAGTCATGACTAACCTTGTAGGTTGCTTTGTTAGTAATATCATTCTCTCTCTAATGAATTTGTGGATAGAGAAGCAGTCGAGTTGCTTCACATCTTGGTGAAATGGATTTCTCTCTATTTTGATCAGTCTAAGATTGATTTGGGGATCAAGGTGGCACTAATTGTGGGGAGGGTATAATAATGACTATACCATGGGCTTATGTGATGATGGCCAACTTTTAGTCATCAATAACAAGCCTATTATGTGATGATGACCAACATTTAGTTGTGAATAACAAGCTTATTATAGGCTTTATAATATATACATTACATATTATGTCTTATGTTTTTATCTTAAGTTTTTAATAAAGAAGTATTGCCATGGAAACTTACAATTAGACGAGAATACATTATGTGTATAATTGGGGGCAAGCTTCAAATACTCTACAATGTAAACGTGTTGTATTATTCTAGCTAGACCATTGTCTCAACTTCTTTAAACATGAGCAATCTACCTTCCCAATGATTCTTCAATGTGTCACGACATCTTACTTGATGAGGGCTTATTGCTCTTGGTTACACCATGAATCTTTCATTGCTTTTATCCATTGTCCATGCTTCTCCTTTGTGTTATAAACATAGATAACCTCAAAGGAATCTTGAGGACGTCATTGATGACTTGCAGATACCATTAGAATGGTTCAACAAGAAGAAACTTTTAGTTCTTGGGAGGAAGGCTGACTATAAGAAAGCAAGGAATGGTGGTGATAGAACACCAAACTGAGAATGGTATCTTTGAAGCTATAGCTATGCCTCTAAGGAAGGAGGCAATGGAAAGATTTGATGGATGGATTAGTGGAATGGAGAGAAAGAATGCCAAAAGAAGAAAAAATTCTTAGAGAAACACACAAAAATAGCTTTTCTTTGACTATACACAACATGTAATGAGTTTTTTAGGAAAAGGGGGGCTTTTGAGAGAGGAGATTCCTCCACTTATAGATGCTCTATGGGACCCACCTAACATGGGGATTGTGCTGTCAGATGTTAAAGTTGAGGAGAAGGGAGAGTAAATTGGAGTAACGGGACCATCCTATTTATGGTGGACCCAAGTGGAAAAAGGTAGTGGATAAATGTACACACTATCCCCTATCTTGTCAATCTCAAATTTCTTATCATTAGGAGAGTCGTTCACTATTAAACTAAAGTGACATTTTTTGTCCAATTTTTTAGAGAGGGAGAGAGGCTTGGACACACACACACACACACACACATATATATAAGGAGCCCAAGGGATTCACATGGGCAACTTGCAAAATCACGTAAGTGTAAGGGGGGGAGGGATTTCTCCAAAAAAATATGTCTATAGATTAGACGAGGTAGGTTCCCATTAATTCCCCCCTCCAACTATAATAGTAAGGGAGGGAGTGGGGGGGCTTGGAGGGAGGGGAAATTTTTAGGATTGTTGAGTTTGGGGGGGGGGGGGGGGGGTGTTCAATACATTCCATAGCCACAATAATCCATACTAGTAGTATTTTAATTATATCCCCTTAGCCACATGCATTCCATAGCACTAGTCATCTCTCTCTCTCTCTCTCTCTCTCTCTCTCTCTCTCTCTCTCTCTCTCTCTCTCTCTCTCTCTCTCTCTCTCTCTCTCTCTCTCTCTCTCTCTCTCTCTCTCTCTCTCTCTCTCTCTCTCTCTCTCTCTCTCTCTCTCTCTCTCTCTCTCTCAGAGCAAGACTCTTACCACCTTTAGCTCTTTTTTCACATGTGAGTAGGTTATATCTTGTCCTGGGCATCCCATTGTCTCTCTCTCATCTTCCCTTCTATCAAGCTTATGCTCTAAGCAAAGCCACACACCTTCCTTACTCTAAATCTCACTCAGTTATATCTCAACCACTTCAACTAGTACATTCTAACATTTGTGGACTTGTCAACCCCACATCTCTCAGAGGAGCGAAATATTTCATGCTATTAATGGTCCTCTTATAATAATAAAAATTGGATGCATGGAAAATTGGTAGAAAAAGACATTAAAAATTTTTATGGGATAAGGATAGCTTAAAGTTATGACATAATCCCTCTCCATCTACTAATGATCACACTAATTGTTTTGTTAAGATAAGAGCATACCAAAGCCCATGACTATGCAAACTAAGGATTTTTCTTTCTTCACTTGTCTCCTTAGTAGGTTTCACTTTGCAATCACTTCCTTTAAGATATTATGTTCTCCTTAAGCCATGTGAGAGCTAAATAAATACCACATGACCTTCGAAATGATTATAGAGATAAGTAATGCTTACAAAATGTAGGAGATATATTCTAATTGGTAAATCTTGATTATTACAATAGTCAAGTTAGGTCCATTGATTAATCTCGCATCATGATGGAACATTACCATCATCACTTCCAAACATCAATAGGTATCCAATATTTGTTTGTATAATAGTTTATTTTTCTGACTCTAAGCTTAAGGAAATAAATAAATAAAAGCCATCTTGTGCTAATTTGTAGCATCTATAACTACTAGAAAACCCATCTAAGAGACTACAAGTTTCTTTATCTCTACAGTATGCTTTAAGACATGTTTTATAAGTGGTAAGGAGCAATGGTCTTGTATTTCATTTGTATTTACTTGCTTCATGTCTAATGCATACATATTGAACTTGTCATTCTTTTTAGTTGAATGATGATTGATACTCAATTTGAGTGCTCATTTTTTATATGAATGTTATTTTCATAAGCATATAAAGCTCTTCTTTCACCTTAGTTTTGTCCTTCAAATTCGTGTGGTAGGGTCTTTACTAAAAAAGTTATGTTATGCAACACCATGAAGGTGCTTGAACACCTCTAAGGGGCAATCCTTTCAAGGAAGTGCATGTTTCTTGGAGGCGTTTAGAGTAAATCAAAGATGGTGTGGCGTTTTCTTTTATCTCCTTATTTACTAAAATTATATCTATCTTTATGTGCTAGACTCTTGGAAGTCTAGTCAAGTGTATGGGTGCAACACTATTCTTGTGTGTGTGTGTGTGTGTGTGTGTGTGTGTGTGTGTGTGTGTGTGTGTGTGTGTGTGTGTGTGTGTGTGTGTGTGTGTGTGTGTGTGTCCCTTCATTCATTGAAAACATGTCTATCTTTACTTACTAGACTCTTAAAAGTTTAGTCAAGAGGCCAAAGTATGCATATTAATGGACTTGCTAGGACTAAAGGAGCCATCTACTAGTTAACTCGATTGATGAATACAAAGGGCAGCCCATACTCACATCCCCATCTAGTTAGGATGAAAAGCTCAAGTCGCTCTAGGTTTGTTGATGAAGAACAACTTCATCTGGTTGATCATGTCAACATGGATTGGTTGATGAAGAGGCATACCCAAGGAGGTAAACAATAAGTTTGATACTTGAATTGCATGTTGGAAATATCATTCGTTAGAGGAGTCAAAAGCACTTGATGAGGTTACAGGATTCAGCACACCAAGGAAGGTGGCTTGGGAATGTCTGCTGCAAGAGTTTTGCTAGAGATTCAGTTGTCCTAGACTGCGGGGTGTTACCACCTTTTCCACATCTAGCTTCCCGTCCAACGATGTGTACCACCTGTTCTTGGAACAAGGCCTATTATGACTGGGAATTTTTTCATTTTCTCCCATAACAATTTTTTTTCCTTTTATTTTTCCCTACTCTGGAGGGTGTTTCCACCTTTTCTCAAAGAATAGGTCGACATGACAGGGACCTAAGTCCTTTTCTCCCGTGACTAATATATTTTTATTTTGTTTTTTTTTTCTTGTTTTTGAAGAGTAGAATGGCAATAGTGCCATGTATCATAACCATCCTTGCCACCTCTGATGCATCAGACAGAAAGGAAGCCAAGGAGGAGGGGAAAGTGGTTGTAAGGGGCTAACAAAATGAAGCCACATAATCAAGATCAACAATAGGGTTAACAAGAGCATTCGGTAAATGTGTATTGACTGTCATACAAGGAATGAGGAACCTATTGACGATGATTATCGGGAACCCCAGGGAGGGTAATACATCTTGAGGCAATAGCCATTAATCAGGAAGGGATCATTCGAAGCATCGACTGTCTGGACTTGGACAGAGCCATTAAGATTGATGGCAAGTACCTTATAAGGGCCCATCCATCGTTGTTGAAGCTTGCCTGCAAACTTACCAAATCCGGAATCATAGGCTAAGATTAAGTCGCCTTCCTTGAACTCCTTCTACTTGATGAAGCCGTCATGATAGGCCTTTCTACGAGCTTGTGTGGCTTCCATGCACTGTAGGGCCATCCTGCGAGTCTCATCGAGACATTCCAAGTGCAAGCGATGGTGTTGCAGTGACTCACCATCTCCCAAGCATTCTTTGATAGTCACGCGTAGAGAGGGTAACTCGAGTTCAACAGGAAATACGGCTTCTGTTCCCTATACCAGTTGGAAAGGGGTATGTCCTAAAGCAGCCTTATGGTAGGTTCTATACGCCCAAAGGGCCTCTATAAGTCAGTCATCACAATCCCGACGATGTGCAACTATCGTTCTTGTCAAAATCGAGCAGGGGATGTGATTGGTAACTTCGACTTGGCCATTGGCTTTGGGGTAATACGATGGCGAATCTTGTACATTTCTGTCAATTCTTCCATGTTAAGGAAGTGAGTACCTCGATCACTTACGAGCTCTAAGGGACTGCCAAAATGGGTGATGATGTTCTAGTATAGGAACAGGGCCACGCTATTGCCATCGTCCCACTTCAAAGCTTTAGCTTCACACCACTTGGTTACGTAGTCTGTGCAGACCAAGATGTATCTATTCTGTTTCCTTCTAGTTGGCGGATCAATAAGGTCCACGAAATCAATTCTCCACTTCTCGAATGGCTTTAGGGGAAGGATAGGTTGTAGGGGCATGGTGATGGATTTGGTAGGCTTTCCCATTCACCGACAGGCATCACAACGTTTGCAATAGTCATAGGCATCCTTGTGGAGGGTCAGCCACCACCAATAACCTGCAAGCAAGGCCTTTCTGGTTGTCGCTTCTTCCGTGAAGTGTCCACCATAGGACTCGTCATGGCATGCTTTCAATTCTATGCCAATCTCTTCTCCTACAATACATCTTCACAAGACTTCGTCCTTACCTTTCTTGTACATAGTACCACCTAACAAGGTGTAGGGGGCTAATTCCAAAAGAAGCTTCTTCTTCGCACGACTTAAGATACCAAGAGGATATTGTTGGGTTGTCACCAAGAGGTTAGCTATGTCTGTGTACCATAGGATAATAGTTTCAACTAGAAAGAGGGAAGCATCAGGGAGGTCTCGATCATCCTGCTCTGCTTCGTCATCGCTTTGAGGGATCCGTGACAGATGATTAGCCAAGACATGAGAGCAATCGGGTTTGGTAACCACTTCAAAACCAAACTCCTAAAACAAAAGGCACCATCTCATCATTCTTCCCTTCACATCGGCCTTGTTCATTAGGAAGGACAGGGCTTCATGGTCCACATAGAATTTAAAGTGTGTTGATAGTAGGTAGTGTCGAAACTTTTCCAAGGCAAACACCATTGCTAAACACTCAAGCTCTGTCACTATGTAGTTTCATTCTCTATCGGCTACTTTTCGGCTTGCATAATAGATAGGTTGATCTAACTTCGAGGAGCCCTTTTGGCATAAGACTGTACCTAGGCCTTCAATTGATGCATCAGTGTGCACATGGAACTCCTTCATCCAATCAGGAGGCTGTAGGATGGGTGCTTCAATCAAACATTGCTTTAGGGTGTTGAACACGTTGTGACAATCATTAGTCCACGTGAACTTAACATCTTTTCTTAGGAGTTTATGCAAAGGGGCTGCCTTTGTCGCAAAATGCACAATGAATCTTCTGTAATAGCCCACATGGCCAAGAAATCCCCTCAATTGTTTAAGGTTGGTTGGGGCTGTTAAGGCAACAATCTTCTCAATCTTGGCAAGATATATTGCTATCCCTTGTGCAAAGACAATGTGGCCTAGAAGAACTCTTGACGAGATGCCAAAGACACTTTTGTCCGAGTTGAGAGAAATCCCATACTCTCGACATCTGTCAAAGCGCTGCTAGACTAGGTGTCCCCAATGCTCACAAATTAGATTATAAACACAAAAGTCATCAAGGTACACCTCAATGATCATGCGGATGGTTCTGGAAGGCAGTTATCATTGCTCAATGGAAAGTAGCAGGGGCGTTACAAAGCCCAAAGGGCATCACTCTGTAAGCATAGTTTCCCCATTCTATTGTGAAGGGACTTGATTGTATCCACCGAATCCATCCAAGAGGGAATAGAGGTCATGGCTTGCCACTGTATCCAACAATTGGTCTATGAAAGGGATAGGTAAATGATCCTTCTTCGTCTTGGAATTTAGCTTTCGAAAGTCCACACATATTTGCAACTTTCCATTCTTCTTGGATACTACCACAATGGGCAAAACCCATTCACTGTTAGCCACTAGATAGATAAACTCAGCTTCAAGGAGCTTCAATAATTCGGCTTTCACTAGGGCAGAATAATTTGGATTCATATGCCTCTGTCTTTGCCTCACAATTTTGGCATTAGGCTCTAGGTCGATGTGATGTTGGCATACTGTGGGATCAATCCCTTTCAGATCTTTGTATGACCAAGCAAACACGTCCAAGTTCTCCTTCACTAAGTCATGCAAGATCGAGAGTTCTTCTTTTGGAAGATTTATACCCACCTTCAAGTGACATTCGGTACCTTCAACATCCACGAACCTTAATTTCTTTTCTCCTTCCACTTCGCGGATGAATGTCCCACGGATGGCTTTTGGATCCGACTCCTTCAAGGGAGTGGTCTCCTCTTCTGATAATTCACTAAAACTAACTTCCTCTTTCAGTGGAGATTTAGTGCACTCCTTAGGGAATAGAAAGGGTATCATTGCGGTTTCAGGTTTGGTTTGAGGATGAGTTAGTTCTTGGCTTTAGGACTCATCTTCTGAGGATGCATCCAAGAATGTCACATAATAGGAACCTTCTACATTTTGTTCGAGCTTCCGAACTGGGGGTTGTTGGCAAGGTGCATCGTCATCATTTTCCCTTAGGAAGGGTAACTTTGGGTGACAAGAGCCACTTCTAAAGGAAGTCCTATTCTTCTTAATCCATTTCTTATAGAGGCTTTGCTTATGACCTGACTCATGAATCAGTCCAAAGGATACCATAGTCATTCTGTTGAATAGAAATGAATGTTTTGCTTTTGAGGCTTCTAGATATTCTGGCACTTCTTCCTCATCTTTTCCTTCTGCGAGGAGGATAGACTCATCTAGCTCGCTTTCATAGTCTTCTTCTGCATCATCATCTTCATCCTCTTCAGATTATGTTTCTACCTCTATGGGGGTTCTGTCAGAGAAGATGAAACTCTCTGTTATGTCCTCTTCCTCTGCTTCTACTTCTGCTTCTATCTCTATCTCTATCTCTATCTCTACTACTGCCATGTAACAGGGAGAACATTACATCCATGTTTCTATCTTGCTGTCAGAGGTAATTTCAGAAGTCAATTCCTATTCAGGTAGGAGGTATTCTCCCATGGACAATGACTTTGCTTCCTTCCACAATTGGGTTACAGTCCCCACTGTCAGGGATTGTGCCTCTGTTTTTTGGAAAAGATCTATTTGATGGCTTCTTCACCTCCTAATGTACTATCAGTTACATCATTGGAGGAGTCTGTTACGACTTCGATGGAAGTGGATCCACTGCCTTTTTGCGATCCATACAACTTCAACACACCTTGTTGGGTCCTCTGCCTAGGGTTAGGATTCCTTTGAAGAAACAATCTATTCTTGCTCTTACTTAAAAAAGCCAAGGCCTTCCCAACAACAAAGAGTATGAGTCCCGTAAGAATTTGGTTTGACCACCAGATATGCCAATAGTCTCTTCTTGTGAGGATTGTATTCACGTATGGGAGAATGCCCAAAGGCTTGATTCTACTTTAGTCTTCCAATCTGATAAGCCACTACGTAGACCGCATTCCTTGCAAGCCTAGATCCTTCATTGCCACATCCGTCATTATATTTATTGATGAGCCTCCATCAATCAATGCATCTTCTATAAAACATCCTTCAATCCACACACCATCTCTGGGGTTCCCGGATCCAAGAAGGCATTAGCTACATCCACTTCCTTCACAGGCTCTTAGGCTCTGTTGGACTTGGTTGCCATGGAGAGAGCAATTCTTAGGCCTCTTCTTCTTTTCAGTATGCTTTTGAATTTCTTTCGATAGCTAGGAGACAACATCAGCACTATTCAGAATGTTAGGTTAGGTTTAAAAGTGTCTAGGTCTTTGACCAAGTCATATTCTTTGATAGGATCCACATGCTTCTCCAATCGGCTAGGGAATGGGGCAACACCTACTTTTATCTTCCCTTTTTCTTGTATGAATGGCAACATCTGTGCTTCTTCCCCTTGAGGAGATACTTTGGCATCCTCTATCTTCTGGACCTCTAGTCCTGTCTCTACAACTGTCTCTGTAGCTCTCTGTGGCTCTATAGTGCTCTATTCTACATTGTTTTGTTTCTCCCTAGGAAGGTTGACCTTCACAATCTTTTCAGATGAATTTTTCTCTTTTGGACCTACGGGTTCTCCTTACTTTGCACGCGTTATTGCGGCCACTTTCAATTCCACCAAATTGGAAGCAGCTTCTTGGGTCTTTTGTTGGGTATTAGGAGAAGCTTTCATAGGAGCTGAACTTGGACAGGTCTTTTGCAATGTGGCCTTCTCCTTTGCATCAACTGCATAAGGGCTTGTAGTCCATAGACCTTCTAGGGTTTGGACAATTCGATGAGATATGACCCTTTTCTCCACATCTGTAACACTCCACTGTTGATCTCTAGCCACCGCCAAATTGTCATCCTCTGTAACTCTGAGAGGGAAACCTCCTTAGACCAAAATTAGGACCGAACTCCCTAGGCTTTGGTCTAATGTCCTGCGTTGTCATTTTGAATTCCAGCAAGTTGAATCTTGCATCTTCATCTTTCTTTCTTCTTTCTTGCATCTCCTTCAGAGAGCAGATATCCTTTGTATGGTTCTTCCTCAAACAATATGAAAAAAAGGCCCCAAGAATGGTTGGTTTTCGAGTACATTCAGTAGCTAAATATCCTGCTTGATGGCACTTTCTACACCATGTATTAGAATCTATCACATCTCTTCTACCCCCTACAGGAGTGGATATATTGGTGGTATTCACCTTCAACATCTGTAACTATTCTGTAATCACATCCATAAGCTCTTTCTTTTGATACTTGCAAGACTGAATTGGACAAGTAGTCCTTCATATTTTTACCTCCTGGAGTACTTGTAGCAAGGTTTGGAGAAGCTTCTGTAATCACTACATACATTGGTTGGGTTGATCCAAAGGGTCCTCTATTCTAGTTTTGATTCAGAGCTCCTATTGAGACTTGGGGTTGTTGATTCCAATTGGTAGGATTCCACTATTGTTGAGTTGCCATTGGAGGAACTGTTTGAGACCACTCTTGTTTTGGTTGAACCATTATTTGAGGCATTGTCGTCTGCGGCCCACTATGGATTTGGTGCACTGTACTACAACACTATTTGCATCTGGGGTAGGGGTAGGGAGCTGTCCATGAGACTGCATTTGGTGGGTATATCATTCCTGGCATGGGAGGAGGTAAGACTCCTCTTTCTGAGGTCATTAACAACCTTGCTTCAACTTTGTTATACAATCTTGCACCTTCCACTACAGCTTGCAGATTGATTGGTCTTCTCAATTCTACGAACTTGCATTCTTCCGATTATAGGCCTCTGAGGAAAACTCCCTTCTGGATGCCTTTATCCAAATGATGGTTGGACCATCTCTTTACTATGGATTCCATTCGTGAGACATAAGCTTCTACTTGTTCACCATAGGACCTGACTTAGATTCATGAACTCCTCTCTATCCTCTCTTCAAAACCTTCACGCCTGAATTTAGTGAGGAATGCCAACTTCAGGTCGTCCCATGTGCCAAAAGTTCCTCTTTCTTGTCTCTCATACCACTGAAACGCCACGCCTTTGATAGTGATGGGGAATATTGCTAACCAATGCTCAGGGGTTCTAGCATTTTTAGCCACACATGCCACCATAAACTCTGCTACATGAAGATCAGGATCTTCATTGTATTATCCCTTAAAGATGGGCAATGGGACTACATTCGCTGGCCTGTCACATCAATATTTCCAGGATGGATTTGACTACTAAGGGGACCTTGAGTCGCCATCATGGTGGGGACTTCTGTAAAGAGTGCTCTTAGGGTGTCAAAGAAGGCTTCTACTGCAAGATCGTTCTCGGCTTTGATCTTTTCCTTCTCTCTTCTCACATACCTCTGGACTCGTTCTAGTGCTTGCCTCTTGATTGTGTCATTCATCATCAAGGAGTTGGCTCCACCCAGTTGGTCTTCTATACTCAACAAAACAGAATCAGTGGGGGCTTCAGTCCTCTGAAGGACTCTCTTGCTAACATTTCTTCTACTTGTTGATTTTTTGTGTCCCTGATTCAGCTTTCAAACCACTACAGGGGGGGAGATATTCCGTTCTGAAGGTATCAAAACTCATTCTTCTGAGGATTGTTGTTGTGCCATCATCATAGTAATGTCAGCTCTTTTGATGGTTTCAATAGTGTATATTGTGAAGAATCCTCTATCTACCAACTTCCAGTGGGTTGCTAATTGGACAAACATGAGATTATCAATGCACCATGCGTCCCACGTGTCTTGTTGTTGAGCATCCACAAACAAATTCTAGCTCTTTTTTTTCTTGTTTTCATGAACCTCCACACCACTGACCACCATGACTCTTGAAGCTTTTTTTTACACAATGAATGCCAAATATTCCATGGATGATCATTCTCTTTGTTTTTTTGCACTTCAGTTTGTTCCCAAACAATTTGCTACCAAGATGCACGTCTCTATTGCTTCAACAGTAAGAGGAAATAGTCCACCACATAGAGCATGCATCATGATGGTAATATGTTTCTGCCATTGTGGGATGAACTTCTTATGGAAAGTGGCTTTTGCAATAAGAATCTTCAATTCTTCAGTGGTAGAAGGAACTTTGCAAACTCCCATTGAATTCTTCTCTTCCTCACAATGACATTTCCTTCATTTTCAGCCTCTTCTTATGCTTGTTGATGGTAGTTTTCCCCGGATGCGCACCAAAAACATGGAGCTTCGTAGAAATCTTCATGCAACTTCATAGAAACAATTCTCCCACTGCTTTAACTTTAACAAAATCCATCATTATCTTCATATTCTTCATAGAATTCTTTGATAGACATTGAAAACACAAAATAGTACACCATTTTGAATGGAAAGATATCACATATGATTCATCTTCAAAGATTCCATAGCTTTCTCTCACAATCTTTCATATGTAGGTACATTGTTTTGCATAGAATTGGCTATCTCTGACTCTCTCTCTATCAATAGTACATCATCTCCTCACTAAATATTCAATAATCACTCATAATAACCCTTCTTTAGTCATGGTGGATGCCCCTCCCAAGAGGTGTGCCTGATATGAAAGGTCACTAGAGCCACTACAGTGACTCTTCATAGCTCATCACTATCACTTCACTCCAGTCTTCTCTTGAGTCTTCAACAACTGTTTCTTTCACTTCCTTGAGCTCTTTTGAACTTACATTCACCTCTTTCCAAGGCTAGAAAACTTTCCCAAATTCTCACATCACACACACAAATATTTTGAGTTTTTGACATTTTCCCATGTTGGAATAGGGGATATTTTTCCTTATTTTTCCCTATGGTATTCAACACAATGTGCTTCTACTCTAGAGGCATCACATATCTAGCTAGGTTAGGTTGGGAGTAAGAGGTTGCTTATGCAGGGTCCATTGTAATGCTCATGATATTATTCTAACTCAAAATGTGGAAATGATAGTAGACATCTCTCTCTCTCTCTCTCTCTCTCTCTCTCTCTCTCTCTCTCTCTCTCTCTCTCTCTCTCTCTCTCTCTCTCTCTCTCTCTCTCCAATATGATTCTCAAATACAAAAACATAGTAGCATTAGGTTTTATATTCCTTCAAACACAACTCATCACATGATAATTAGGCAACCTATTAAGTTAACACAATTCTACTACTAGACACTATAGTGGCTTAACTAGCTCAAAATTGATGGTACTTTCTTTGTAAATATATATCATGGTTGGCATTCTAAGAATATTAAATGTTGTAGTAGTCATAAAAGCTTTAGGCCATAACTCTTTCTAGGTAGACCCTAGGTGTCTCTTCTCAAATAATCAATGTTGTTACATTGTATACTTTAAGCATTTCTAAAGTGGTTTTACAATGCATCGTATACATGTGAGCCTTGGTCTACATGTAAGTAGGGTTCTACAATATATTTAACTTTGTGATTTTCAACATGGGTGTTTACCCCATTTAGGGTTTCCCAATAACCATGATCACATCCTCCTTGTTTTCTCACTTATTGCCTATACTGCATTCACATGATAGGAGGAGGAGGAAGGGGTGGTAGACGACAAGGAGGAATGAATTCTCCATTGCCACCATGCTCTCAAGAAAATTACATAGAAAACTACAAGCCCCTTAGGTTGATTGCATGGAATAGAGCATCAAAATACATGTCTCAGATGGTAGTACATTCGCATGCTTAGAGACTCATGTCCTTGCTTAAGGCTTATGCCTCACAAAAGGACCTTGATCGAGATAGCATAACTCTTGTTTACATCCTAAAATTTTGTTTAGTTAGAGAAATGGGTTTTTTATTTAATTTTATAAAGAAAATGTTTGTTTCTTTTTCTTTTATCGAAGGTATGGCTGAGTGGCTTAAGGTGTTGGTTTTCTAAATCGATGCATGGAACGAGATATGAACTTTTGAGATGCCATCTTATGGAACATGCTCATTGTCTATTATGCCAAATAGGGGTACAAGGGGCAAGCACTAAAATGTTTTGGATTAATACGACTAGAGGGGGTTTCTCCAAACCTAGTCTCTTTTATCTACATCTTGAAAGTTGTGGTACCAGCATAGGAGTTGTAGACAAAGAGAAAGAAACATATGCTCAAATCTCTAGGAAAGGCTTATTTAGAAAAGGATGTCGATGTTGCCAATATGTTAGTGTGTATATATGTACATATATATGGCAGATGTTGCCCTCTTGAAAAAGCATAAGGTATGTTTGACAAGCTCACAATTTACTATGTGATATCTTGTAACGTGCTAATGACAAGATATCCCCAAAATGGGATGCATCCATCAAGCTATGAAGTGCTTTAAAAGGATGCAAAATTAGACATCTCTCAAAATATAATTACCTTTTTTTGTGTTTTCAAATCTTGCAACATCATCATTGTTTTTGCTATCCTTTGAAAGGTCTCTAACTACATCTCCTCAATTATATGATTTTTGGGGAAGAAATATTTATGTTTCATCATAGCATGACCTCAAACATTGACTGCACTTGGAAAATCACCAAGAAAATGTTGTTTTTGCATTAAAACAAAAGGTGGCCTCTGCATCTCTTCAAATGCATCACCTTGATTACAAAAAATGGCCTAAAAATAACATTTTGACCACTACCTAGGGTTTCTTGTGCATCTAGAATCATTTTTATAATGCTCTAGCCATTGGATACCTTGCAGAGCATGTAGGTGTGAGCTATCCACATTTAGAAGGTTAGACATGGTTGGTCGCCTTGACTGCCACTTTTGAGGCCCAAAATCTTCCATTTTTGGTGCTTGATTGGCATTCATTATAGGACAAATATCTTATGACCTTCCACTAAGCATTCTTACTCCGGTGGAGGTCATTTGAGGCAAAATAACCATCTCTAGACCTTGAAATAGATCACCTTGACAACTTCTGGTCCATTACCTTGATTGCTCATCACCTTGTGTGATCCTTCACCTAGATTGTGACTCATCACTTCCACTAGATCTTTTCCACTATATCGCGTAGACTAGTTGCATATTGCACTCAAGGAGTTCCATCTCTTTGATAGCCACTCAAGGAGATTCCCATCTCATTGAAAATCTTCACAGATTGTCACTGAAAAGCTTGACAAGAACAACTTCCAAGCATGGAAGTTTAGAATGACGAATTTCCTTATGGGAAAAGGATATTGGGAATTTGTTGCAGGAAATGAAGAAGAACCAGTTCTTCCTGATGTTCCCAATCAACAGCAAATGCAGGCATTTAAAGCATGGCATGAGAGAGCCAGGAAAGTTATATACTGGCTGTCTATCAGCATTTCAGACTCTATGATTGTGCATATTCAAGATGCAAGTACGCCAAAGGAGGCATGGGATACTTTGTCAAAAATGTATAGCACAAATACGCAAGCGAGGAAAATGTAGCTCAAGCAAGAGTTGCACAATGTGCAAAGAGAAAATATGAGCATCAACGACTACCACATGAAGGTGAAGAAGATTGCAGATGCACTTGCTTCCATTGGGTCGCCAGTGGAAGATGATGATTTAGTTTCTGTGACCTTGAATGGTCTAGGAAAGGATTATGCACAGTTCCGAACATCCATTTCCGTCCGTGAAAGATTTCCTAATTTTAAGGAGTTGATTGCTCTTCTAATTTCTAAGGAGGAGAGAAATGGTGGTGCATCTTCTTCAGGAGGAACTTCAAAAGAAGCTGTCTTCTACTCAAATGCTGGAAGAGGTAGAGGTAGAGGTAGAGGAGGCTGATTTGGAGGCCGTGGTAGAAATCAGAATATGCAGCAAACTCAAGAAAACCAGTCCTATGGAGGAGGACGTGGTAACTCTAGAGGCAGGGGGAGCCAAAGAGGTCGTGGTGGATGGCAAAGAGGCCAAAATGCAAAAAGCAATGTTGAATGCTACTACTGCGGTAAAATGGGTCATATGGCTAAAGACTGCTATAAAAAGCAAAATGACATCATGAATGGAAAACTGTAACAAGGGAATTATGCATCTTCTAGTAGACAGGGTGATGACAGAAATGAGCATTTGTTTATGGTGCAGCACATGAACAATTCTATGACAAGTGGAGGAGAAAGCAATGATGTGTGGTATGTTGACTCAGGTGCATCAAACCACATGACAAGTCATGCAGAATGGATGGAGGATGCAAGGAAAATGGAAAAACCAGGATTTGTGGAGACTAGTGATGATACTGCACATCCTATTGTGCAGATTGGAAAATTTCCTTTGTCTATGCAGGATGGGAAAAAGAAATACCTGTCTGATGTATTTCATGTCCCGAATATCACCAAGAATCTGGTTTCTGTTGGTCAAATGGTTGAGCAGGGCTTGCAGGTCAGATTTAATCCTCATGGATGCTTTGTTGAGGATATGAAAAATAAAGGTCGCTTGATAGCAAAAGGAAAGAAGAAGTGCATAATGTTTACGTTGGATGCAGACATGTCTGAATTGAGTGCAACAATGTTTGCACATGGGACCGGTGTAGTTGCAGATATTGATATCTGGCATAAACGCATTGGTCATGTTAATGTACAACGACTTAAATCAATGCAGGCCCAAAATATTGTTGCAGGATTGCCAAAATTCAAGGTTGCAGAAATACATAAGGTATGTGAAGCCTGTCAATTTGGAAAACAAGCAAGGAAACTATTTCCTAGACATGTTCAAGAGAGTAAGAAGCCAGTGGAATTAATCCACTCTAATGTGTGGACTACTAAAGCTGCATCTCTTGGAGGCTGTCATTATTTTGTCACTTTCATTTATGACTATAGCAGAAAAGTTTGGGTGTATTTTATGAAAAAGAAAAGTAAAGTTTTTAGGCATTTCAAAACTCTTAAAGCTATGGCTGAAAAAGAAACAAGTCTACAAATAAAATGCCTAAGGTCAGATGGAGGGGGAGAGTACCTCTCAAATGAGTTTGCAAGGTTCCTGCAGGAGCATGGCATAAAGCAGCAATATTCATGCAGTCATACCCCACAACAAAATGGAATTGCAAAAAGGAAAAATAGGCATATTGGAGAGGTATCTCGTGCCATGCTCAATGAAAAAGACTTGCCAGATTTTTATTGGGCTGAAGCCGTTGCTACCGCAGTCTACATAATGAACAGGACTCCCACTGCAGCAATACATGGGATGACTCCAGAGGAGAGGTATACTGGTAGGAAACCAAATATTTCTCATTTGAAAATTTTTTGTTGCATTGCCTATGTACATGTGCCAGATGAGTTGAGATCCTAGTTGGATCCAAAAGCTGAGAAGTGCATCTTTATTGGTTACTCTCTGCAGGCAAAAAGGGTATAGATGCTATAACCCTTCTACTCGTAAGTTTACAGTGAGCAGAGATGTTGTTTTTGATGAGATGAGTAGCTGGTATAAACCAGTAAATGTGATTGATGATGTAGATGCACAAAATGGTAATGCTGCACAGAATTCACAGCAGTAGTCACAAAATATTAGTGGACCTGGAGCGTCCTCTAGTAGTGGTTCACATTCTTCGCCATGGACAGGCAGATTGAGATCAGGAGAATATTCTCAAAGCAATGCAGATAGTGGTATTCAGGTATCACGAAAAGAAAAAGAGAAGGTAGATCAGCCCATGTTTGATGTGAATGCAGGTCACTCTTATGTGGATGGTGAATCCAGTGGCTCAAAACAGAGCATTGATGATGAGTTGGGTATTCCTTCTATTGTTACACCTGGAGTAAGGAAGACCATGGATGTTTTGAGAGCACTTGGGAGTGAACCTACTTTGCGCAGGTCTACCAGAGCTAGGTATCCTGTGGATAGGCTGAAATATGATGGATTTACAGCCATTCACTATGCATATATGGTCAAAGTGATACAGGAACCAGAACCCACTTCTTTTGAACAAGCCATGGGAAAAGAAAAATAGGAGAAAGCCATGGATGAAGAAATGGATGCCTTGGAAGCAAATGCTACATGGGAGTTGGTACCTTTGCCTAAAGGTAAGAATGTAATTGGCTGTAAGTGGGTTTATAAGGTGAAGCACAATGCAGATGGTTCTGTGAATAGATACAAGGCAAGATTAGTAGTCAAGGGGTATGCACAAACATATGGCATTGACTATGAAGAAACATTCAGTTCGGTTGCAAGGATGGCAACCGTAAGAGCAGTCATTGCTATGGCTGCATCAAAGGGATGGCCTTTACATCAGATGGATGTAAAGAATGCCTTCTTGCATGGTGATTTGCAAGAAGAGGTCTATATGGAGCAACCACCAGGTTATGTGCATGCTGTTCATCCTGAGTTTGTTTGCAGGTTGAAGAAAGCCTTGTATGGCTTGAAGCAAGCACCTAGAGCATGGTCTGACAAGATAGGACACTATCTTGTCACTATTGGCTTTCAGATTTCCAAGGCAGATTTCTCACTTTATGTGAGAAAA
This sequence comes from Lygodium microphyllum, assembly GCF_053477565.2. NCBI lineage: Eukaryota > Viridiplantae > Streptophyta > Polypodiopsida > Schizaeales > Lygodiaceae > Lygodium > Lygodium microphyllum. The sequence continues at coordinate 116,144,931 of NC_141138.1, forward strand.
ACAGAGAAAGGTATTATGCTACTTGTCATTTATGTTGATGATTTGATTATGACAGGTGACAGTGATGAAGATATCCTTCATGTGAAAATGCTATTGAAGCAGAAGTTTGAGATGAAGGATTTGGGAGAGCTGCGTTATTTCTTGGGCATTGAGGTGATTAGATCACCAAGTGGGATACAGCTCTTGCAGAGGCAGTATGGATTGGACATGCTGTCCAAATATGGGATGATAGGCTGTAAGCCTATTTCTGTTCCTTTGGAGCAGAATGTGAAGCTGAGCACAGATGCAGGTGAGCTTCTGGAAGACCCTACTATGTACAGACGCATAGTAGGAAGTTTGATTTATATGACTATTACCAGGCCAGATTTGAGCTATGTTGTTGGATTGGTAAGTCAATTTATGTATGCTCCAAGGAAACCGCATTTGGATGCGGCTAGACGCATACTCAGGTATGTGAAGTCCACATTGCAGTATGGACTATTTTATGAGACTGGGGTTCAGATATAGCTGCATGGATACACTGATGCTGATTGGGCTGGTAGTATTTCTGATAGACAATCTACCAGTGGATATGTGTTCTCTTTTGGGAGTGCTGCTGTCACTTGGAGCAGCAAGAAACAACCTACAGTTGCCTTGTCGAGCACAGAGGCCGAGTACAGGGGCGCACCAATGGCTGCATGTGAGGTAGCTTGGTTGCATAAGCTACTTTATGATATGCATCAGCCTACAGATGGGCCAGTTGTCATTTATTGTGACAACATGAGTAGTATACACTTGGCAAATAATCCAGTCTATCATGCTAGAACAAAGCACATTGAGGTGCATTATCACTATGTGCAGGAGAGGGTTTTACTAGGTCTTATTGATCTAGTTTATGTCAGCACAGAGGATCAGGTAGCTGACATATTCACGAAGGCATTGGGCACAGAGAAGCTGCGCAAGTTCAGAGACCTGCTTGGTGTGCAGGAATTGGGATTGAGCTCGAGGGGGAGTGTTGAGATATCGAGCTCCACTCGTGATACGCCAGGGTGACCGTTGTGTATTTATGTCACCGACTTGTCAGTTGCAGATGCGGTTGGTACACCGCCCATGAATAATAGCTAGATGACAGCTATCCTTATCTACTCTAGTTCGTGGCTCAGTTAGTATGCCACCTTAGTTAGTTGAGTTTGGTTTGAGACCCATATATAGGGTTCTTCTATTTCTTTGTAAGAGAGTTTTTTTGGGCTTACACAACTAAGAAGAGGAAAATTGTTTTCAGTCTCCATCCTTGTGTGTATTCCCCCATTGTGCAAGCAAGAAAGCTACGAGTGAGACTCCTTCCTTCTCTCCCACAATCTTGACAATAAACTCCAATTTTGTTGAAGTTTGATTTGCTTGAATCCTCTCATGAAGATCTTTCCAATGATATGTTACATGATATACTTTTGAGGTACGATGGATATAGTTATCCATGGGCTCTCTTTTTTAATAGGATGATGACATGGCAATTCTTACAAGGCACGTAACGATACATATCTCCTTGATATTTGCTCAAGGAGATACCCATCTCTCTCCATACCCATCAAAGTGAACTACATATAGTTCACATAAAGCATTTAGACTTAGGCAATCTACTCAAGGTAGTCAAACCATCATGACTGACCCTCCAAAATCATCCTAAGATCCCACTGAAGGTGATTGATTCATCTTCTTAACTACAATACCTTGACCACAAGCCCACCTTAAGTGCACTTTAGATCTTGGTATTAACCACACAAATACAACCCTTCACCTCTAATATATCCATATAGCTTTGCAATAGCATAAAATTTACTCATATCAAACTTCATCCAATTCCAATAAGATTTTACTATTTTTTGACATGCATTTTAAGGTGCTCAAAAGGTTTCAAATATAACATGTTCACCATGATTAAGATTTTCCAGTCTAGATGTTGAGAGATAGGCATGTGAACCCTATGTATGCAAAGGTGGATAAGGGTAGCTGAGTGTGAATGAATTGGAGGGCAGGGAGAAACCCTAACCCTAGCTATTTGGAGGCTATATAAATAGCCTAAAGGTCACTCTCAATGTAGAGGAGAGAGTGTACTAGTTGTACTTGTGAACAACTCATTAAGCAAGATCTTCTTCTTGTACTCTTGTACTTGAGCTCTCTCTCTCTCCCTCTTCTGCACACTCTCATGCTCTCACTCTGATATTTCAACATGGTATCAGAGCCATCTCTGGTCCAAGAAGCTTCCCTCAACTTCATTTCTCACTAAAGCCTTCATCTTCTTCATCTTATCCCTTGGCCTCCATAGCCACAGCTTGACCCCCTGACCTTGGAAGAGTTGGTGTGAGCAAAGGAGGTCATATTAGCTCATGATTTCTTTTGGAGACTTCATCTCGAGCTTAGGGTGCTTTAGCACGGTGCATTAAACACTGATATTGGTCAACAAGGAAGGCCAACATTGTGTGTTTTCCAGAAACAATGCAGATTTCGCAGCAACATGTTTCGGCCTGATGGCGCAACCAACAGAAGGCACAATCTCTTGAGCCACCATAGGGTTTTGTTAGCCCCCTAAGTGAGCTATCTCCACCTAAGAGGGTTTCGCAAAATTCCATCCCTACTGCTCACACAGAGCAAAACCCTAACTGGGTATCCTGCTGGCAACCATAGCCAAAGCTTGAATGCTTGGTTTTTTGAAATTTTTCCACTTACTGAAATCATTAATAGTGATTCTAATCACTGAAGCATATTCTCTAAAGCTTGTTTCAGATCTGGGAGCAGCTCCAACACTTGGGGGACATCAATGAGCTTACCAAAAAGTCAACTTTCAATCCGGTCTTCACTTAAGCATCTCACTAAGCTTGACATCACTGTTTCTAAATACTTGATTGACCTTCTAATTACTTACTTGTTGGATATTTGTTAAATCTAACATAAACACATTGTCCTCATCCCTCATATGATCACATTTGAGCATGCTATGTATCAATCATCTCCCTTTGCTTCCGCACTTATTAGCCATTGTGTAAAGGACTAGACACTACCATCGCCTAGAGCAATCGGTAAGACCTTCCTATCATGGTCATGGCTTATGCCGATGGTAGACCTCAAATTCGTAAGTTTGATGGAAAAGACTTTCATCCATGGCAGGTGCTAGTGAAGTATAAAATGATGGAATGGGGCTACTAGCCCTTCATCAAAGGAACCAAGGTTATTGATCCATCAAACCGACTTGATGTAGAAGATGATGAAAGAGCCCAAGCCATAACAATGCTTCATCTAGACGAAACACTAATCCATCACATTAACCAACTCTCCACTGTCAAGGAGATATGGGATGATCTTGAAAAGCTTTATGGTGCTATAGAAAAGAACTCTAAAATTTTCCTTAAGATCGAATTTTTTAGTATGGAGTATAAACAAGGAGAAGACCTAGGTAAGTTCATTTCTCACATAAAGGGGCTCATGGCACAGCTATCCTCGGTTCAAGCTCCCATTCATGATGAAGATGCCATTGCAATTCTCTTGAAGGCTATAAAGAAGGTATTTCCAACCCTTGTAACTACTCTTACAAATATCCCTAATCCAACTTTGAAAAGCACCATCCAATCTTGCTTAGATGAGGAGAAAGGAAATCAGAAAGAAGGTAGCACTAGGCAGGCATCCACTTCAATAGCATGTGACCAAGTCTTGGTTCATATTATATCCACTAAATGCTCCTTCTACAACAAAAAGGGGCATCTTGTCATCAACTATTGGGAAAAAATATCTTAACAAAATGAAGTGCAATAAATGTAAGAAGACATGGCACATTACCAGTAAATGTCCTACCATCCCTGAAGTATCAAAAGAATTGGAAGCCAACTTTGTCTCCAACGCACCTAATGATCAACTTTTCTAAATCTACAAATCCTCTACCTATAAGCACTCTTGTAGCCTGGTTTATAAAGGCATCCCACTTTTTTTGAGAGGGGGGAATTAACATGTCTTGTAATTCAATGCCACTTTGACATTGAGGGGGGGTGTTAAGAGATAGGCATGTGAACCCTATGTATGCAAGGGTGGATAAGGGTGGCTGGGTGTGAATGAATTGGAGGGTAGGGGAAAACCCTAACCCTAGCCATCTAGAGGATATATAAACAACCTAAAGGTCACTCTCAATGTAGAGGAGAGAGTGTACTAGTTGTACTTGTGAACAAGTCATTAAACAAGATCTTCTTCTTGTACTTGAGCGCTCTCTCTCCCTCGTGCACACACTCATGCTCTCAGTCTAATATTTCAGCAGTAGAAACATATTGTAGTTTCATCATCTCTATTGTAAGCATATAGAACCATCTCTAGTAATCAATACACATGCTAAGCCTCACTTGCATACTTTAAGTGTAGTCCACTTTTTGGAGAGGTTTTCATGCCGCCCCCAAAAGGTCTCCTAAAAAGTATCTTGAGATGCTCAAACACTCCTAGAGTATCTAGAGTTGGATAATGGAAATCAATTAATCATCTTAGGCCAACACTCTACACTAAGGATAGCCACCCTTTAACTAGGATAGGCTAGAAGAGGCCTCTAAAGGCCAGTTGATCAAATCAACTATAATTTTTTGCTTAAAATATAGAAATTGTTATGTTTGGTAAAGCAAATAACCTCTAGTATGCCAAATTAACATAGACCTTGACAAGGAGAAAAGAGCTCCATAACACTTGAATGGGAAGCCAAAAATAGGCAAAAGCCAGTCTAGGATCTCATTGACTACCACATCATCACCTCGATCATTCCCAAAATTACAAAAAGGCTAAAACAAAGTACAATTAAATTTGTGCATGCAAAAGACATGTTCTTTGAATTTCTCACTTGCCCTGCAAAAGGCTAACGGACCACGAAACCCTAGATAAGAGCTAAGAACACAACACAACTGCATCAGGGGGAGTAAAGAAGCTAAATACGTGCAAGCTAGGAAACCATGAACAATCCATTTACCATACCCACATATCACAAATGTTTTGAACAGCCTCTCCTCTTATCAAATATGCTACAACTACTAAATTTGAATTGAAATGGCAGAGAAGAAGTGATTGATTTGATTTTAGCTTTGTTATGGCAATTCGTAACTATTTTGTGTTTATCTTCAGGCTATAATTGGCCTTTAAGTGACATTTTGTTAATATGATAAGCTACCTATATACACAAATATTTATTACAACAAATCATTAACTATGAATAGAATGAAAGTTATATGAACACGTAGAAGCTCCATATGAATTCTTCATTAGATTGCAAATGTTGCATCATGAACAACTAGTTGCTAACCAATATCAATCGTAGATTCAAAGCGTGACTTGAAAGGGAAGGGGGTTGTTTGGTACTTGTAAGACCAAACAACTAGATTGTTAGTAAGAACTAAGAGGTCTATCCTACAATGCGTGTGACAACAACAATCATCAGTGCATCCCTACCACCCTAGCAAGTAGATGTTAGCTTGCTTGAATCCATGAATATGGAAGGGTTGGATGACAACTCTTAGCAGAAGCACGGATTGCTCCAAAAACAAGGGTGTACCAAGCATAGGAGAAGTTGCTAAGGTGGTCTGCTTTATATACAAGAGAACAAAAGAAAAAAAGGGAGGAGTGGCATGTAACGCCACTAATATGCTATTATAGATAGTATGGGTCGATGTGAGTTTAATTGAAAGCATGAGACATATCTTCATGCTGCATAGCATACAACAATAAATAGAGATGGTTATTGGCAAGAATATTATGAGAAAGGATGATATACATATTTTCCACAATAACAAAAGTTGGCTATTCAAGTACCTTTAAGTGATCTAAAGTGCATAAAGCACCTTCATCCTTAGTGGGAAGTAGAAGTAATAGCTAACAAGCTTTGTTTTTAATAAGAAGATTATCCACATGTCCACTTAAACAAGCCTCGCATCTATAACCCTACATATTCGTGACTAAAAGAGAGCTAATATTCATGAAGTGATATGTCCAAATACCCCACTATCAATCCAACTTATCCTCTTGAGTAAGGACTCCCAAAATCTTGTTATGATCTATGGTGTCCTGATTTTCCATTGCTGCAAATAAATGCACAAATTTAGCAGCCAAACACTTCCAAGCTAAAATTGAAATGTACTCTTCCAAGTACCAAAATCCCAACACAAGATCTTAATGCAAGAACATGTTTCCTATCTTCGAATGTGTGTGAAGCAAAAGCCCCAAATTTTCTCAATAAATTTCAAGAAATAAAACAAATTTTATACTGACAACCTTAGAATTCGGTGTAATGTCACATCAGGATGCACACAAATAGCAACTAGCAATTGGATTTCACCTCCAAATGTGTGTTAATCCAAAAATGAGAAAATCCCCAAATTTCTTGTATTAGTATCGAAGAAATTGTGCAATGTTGAGAATTTTAGTGGCGATTTACCCATGAGCTCGAATTGAGCAAAACCCCCAATTTTTCTCAAAGAAATTTTAAAATTTTCACAAGTCGGTCAAAACCCCCTAGATTTCTTGGCACCAAGTGTAAAAAATTAAAAAATTTTGAAGTTGGAGATGAGATTATCAAGATGGGTGATAACTTATACAAATTTTTGAAAATCCCTAAATTCATAAATTAGGGTTTCTACTTTTTTTATAACTCTCCAAAAAATGGTGGACAAGGCTAGGAAAATGGCGAACACAGTTGAGAATATCATGAACAGAAGTTGCATGCAGCAAGACTGCATACGAAATTGCATGTAGGATAAAAACAACAGTAGCTTATCCTCCAAAACAGTAGCTTCTCTTCCAAAACAACAGCTCCTCCCTCCAAAAGAGCAACTCCTCTTCCTTTATCGGTTGAGTGGACTTCGCGCAGATGGCACTGATTGAGCGGTAGCAAGATAGAATCCACATGCCTAGCTCTCATACCAATTGTTGGAGAGAGAGAGAGAGAGAGAGAGAGAGAGAGAGAGAGAGAGAGAGAGAGAGAGAGAGAGAGAGAGAGAGAGAGAGAGAGAGAGAGAGAGAGTGTGTGTGTGTGTGTGTGTGTGTGTGTGTGTGTGTGTGTGTGTGTGTGAACAATAGACAGTGTGTGAGTTCAAAACGGAGAGTGTACTTCTTGAACTCAAAAAGTAATAGAATGAAAGTAAAACTTAGATCTAAGGTGGACCTAACCCCTAACTTAGTTGGAGTCAACTAACTCTAGTACTAACTCAAAATGTAGTGATACAACTTATTACTTTAGTTGTTTTTTACACTGGAAACTAAACATTGGGCACTACCCATAGAATTGGTAAATTCTAATAGGTAAACAATCATAGGCTCTTGAATTCATGACCTAAAACTTGTTTTAATTTGTTTAGCCCCTAGATCAAATTCTACTTGTTTTATATTTTGTGCTTACAATATCTATTTTCCATTGGCTAATTCAACTAGTAGCCTTTTAACAACTTCTATTTCTAGTTACAACCTTTTAGCATATTTGGGTGTAATAAAACGATGTGGGATACCACAATCAACGAGAAATTTGAAGGATGTATCTTTGTGGTTTTTTTACATCTACACGATAGAAAATTGATGGCTAAGACCTTTTATTGTTGAGGACATGGACAATCTCTCTTCCATTTCCTCCTCAAGAAAAGAGTCTTCTTCTTCTTCTTCTTCTCGACTTGCTTGGGTCTCAACTACAACAAAATCCCTACCACATCCATAGTATGTGTTACCCTGGTTATTCCCTTATGGGAATCTTCTTTGACCATCTTGGTTTCCATTTTCGCCCTTCTTTAGCCATTGACCCACAAGATGCCCTGGCTTGTTACAATGGAAGCACCTTCTATCCCTATTATTCTTGTTGGTCTTGTTTGGAGTGTTGGGAAAGTTTGTTCAAGCCTTCTTTCACTAGCTCAACTACTGATTTCAATCATTCAAACTATGCACCAAAAATGCTCGTTACTAGATTTGCAAGCGGTTGCAAAGATGGTGTAAAACACTTCATTACTCAAAACCTCTTTGCAAGGGTCCTAGAAAACTCGAGTCCGCTAGTCACAATCTACTTTGAGAGAGAACTTAATCTTAAGAAAAAAATTGAGAAACAATGCCTAATTTCTAACTTCTGCTTTGATATCATGTTGAGATGTACTTACCATAACAACACTAGAGAGGTAACATAGTAGCGTTTGATAGTTTCTCGAACACCCTTCCCATGTAGTATCATCAAATGCCATGGAATGCATAGACTTAACGTTGCAAGCGAGGCACTTGACCATCACGACCCACTCAAATCATCTTGAGATTCTTATGAATTCTCGGTCTTTATCAAAATCGAGAAGGGTCACTTTGCAACCAATCAAGAATAAGTGGACTAGCATTACAATTGGTTTATAGAGTGTGAGAGAGGCAAGGGGAAGTTGAGCATCAACCCCTTTGCCATAGCATAATCTCACTCTGATTCTCTAAAATGGTAGTAGTTGAGTTCGTCCCTCTCACTTTGATCCTCTAAAACAATACTACTTGAGTTTTAAGACTCCATCCTATAAGTAGCCAAATGTTCAACCCTATTCCTAATATTCCATTGAGCCCTATTCCTAATATTCCACTGAGGAAGCCACCCGACTAATTTAGTCTACCCAACTATAGTGTGCTCTCTTTTGAGAAGCCACTCACTCACCACTCACGGACCCAAACCATATTTAGTTTACTAACTAATTCTCTTTCACGAAGACACTCACTTGCAACTCGTGCACCCAAATCATACTTAGCTTTCTAATTAATTCCTAATAAAAACTACTATAATTATTTCTTTATATAGGGTTCATTGACACAATGTCACAAAAACAAGAAAATATACTCTCCTTTCAAAGCAAATCTTTATTCGAAATCAATAAATGTAGCCACTAACCCACAGTGAACAACCAATTGACCACACGGCTAGCATACTAGGTAGTAGGGCCATGACATGGCCGATAAGTCAACAGGGTCCATTCAAGCGAATCCTCTACCAAGGTCTCGACTCTCTCGAGTCGCCAGCACACGCCAACGCAAGCCAATGGTCACGGCCACCTGGCAAGACCGCCATAGCCCCCGTGACCTCGGACTATGCCATTTGATCCGTAGGAGAAATGAAATATAAACCGGGCAACTTCAGCCCTCGCGCACTGCGCAACCGACTGCCCATCACGACCCTTGGTCACCCACCAATTGTCCTATATGACCCACCCACCAACTCGGCCCAAACAGGCGATTGCACTCGACCACTATCTTGTCCATGTTTCATCCCCCATTCGGATACAAGCCCACATCCGCATTTTGCAAATGCCATGCAATTCATTCTTAGTCCCACAAGATTCGACACATGCACATAGAATGGCTTTTGGTGGTGTCTTTCTGAAATTATTTTGCTCTCCGACAACTAACCTATGATCTATGTAAGGGTGATCGTTGGCATTCCATCTCTCTTAGGGAAGTTTAGACCTTACCATGAAGCAAAGAAACGAAGCTAAGAGGGTATTGGAGTTGGAGGAGGTTCTCTATGATCGCTATGGGAAGGAATTGCAGCATCCAGATTGATTTTCGTGGGTGGGGTGGACGCGTTCTAAGGTGTCCCATGGGGATAAGCGAGTATATGCTTTTTAGGTAGCCAGAGCCAATGGTTGCATGGCATCCATGACAAATTGGCGAGTGTCAATGGGCATGCATTGTGATACGGCTCTCTCATATGGTTGTGTTTCCGAAACTCTTGATTCTCTACCGCATTACTAGGCTTCCCACACCCCGTCTCTTATCACACCACTTTGGCCAATTTTACTTCTACTCCCACATGGGTCTTCATTTAACATCCCCCTTTGCTGTTAGGTAGAGTTGATCGATTGATCTCTAAAGCTCGAAAACTTGCCAAATTTTTTAAAACCTCCATATTGGATGTCGAAGATCTATCTCACCCAGCAAGGGTAGTTGTATACATGCACCATAAACCCAAAGATTTGCCAATCTCTACCGTGACCTGTCTGATAATCTGATCCATATCGTGAATGTCACAATCAGCCCAAACCTCTGTATGATAATCCTCCATTGAGCAATGTCAAAGGGGTCCACTTGCTGGTTTCTGATACATGAGTTCATGGCATGCTCCAGAAGATGTTTCTGCTGCTCCTACCCATTCTCTTATAATCGATCATGTTATGGATAGCGCAATCATCCACACCGAATAGACTCACTGAACAATATGAAAAGAGGTCCATTTGCTCGTGTTTGGCATGTAGAGTTCGTGGAATGCTCCACAAATAATTGATAGTCCTCTACCAATCCTTTTGTTCCTTGCATAAACAAGGAAACATAGCGATCATTATCTTTCCATAAATTCGGACTGTTCATCAGTCTCTAAATGGAAATTTACTAAACATGGTGCCTATACCATAGTAGGGGGCCTTTTGAAACACTTAGTAAACATCTTCGTTCAGTCAAAACATCTCTAAAATTATAGTCTGGCTGTATCTATGGCACAAGGGTCTGTCCTGCAATGAACAAGCTTATAACCTATCCACAACCATAAAGATGGCATCCCTCTGAGAGTATTTTCTCCTCAAGAAACCCTGTCACAATCCTAAGGGCCATCTAAAAACGAAGAGCTTCATAGACAACCACTGTACGCCCCTCCTAAGTTTTTAAAGGAGGAATTCACATCCAGAACTCTATGCCCTGCAATAAAAGTATTGTGTGACGCATACAGTACGTTAAGCATGTAAGAACCTTTCCTCTCTGCATAAACAAGCCCTCCCAACATTCATGTAATCCTCAGGCAATATGAAAATCTGGCCAATCTGCATGCAAACGAAGAAGCTCTTTGGCTGTAGAGAAGAGGCATTGGGAACATAGTACAATATGTGGGGTGTACTACCAGCTAAAGGCAGAAACCTTGAACGTAAACCTCAGTCCTCCAACAACAATCTGTTCTTCACTTTGCAAGACACAAAATGCCTGCTTCAACATTTGAACCGGTAATTCCATGCTTCAGCACTGATATTACAGGCTTCTAAATAATTTTAGATATAGAACCATACTTACTAATATTCCCGAATTTTTGACAGAACTAGAGCAAGAAGGAAAGAAGAAAGATACCTCTGCAAGTAAGGCTGCTAGTTTTCCCACTTAACACGATAAGGTAGCGACTTGCAAATGAAAAAGGAGCAAGGTTGGCAAAGGTGTCATATATCATACAGGAGAAACCCATAAGGGCATTTTAGTCACGACAATTTACCTATGCACTATATTCCAAGGAGAAAACATCTCTGCTTAATGTAGGGTATTCACAATCGAGTACATATTGGGAAAATCGTAGTCAGAGTCCATGATACACCTAGGCTGTAGAGTTGCTTTATACAAAGGGGGTAAAAACGCACTATGAAGACACGGACACGGCCCCCTTGGAAGAGGAGCTCTCCATGGTCACGATAGGGACAGAGAACCTGACAGGATAACCTTGGTGCCAGCCACCGTTGTCGAAGTTCATAGCATAGCTTAAAGCGTCATAATGGAACCCTGACGAGATGGCAGGCCTGTAGCAATTCATCTTCCTAGTCTCGGTCTTGAGCCTTCTAAGGAAAACCTTCCATCGAGAGGGTTTCTGGCTGTAGTCGTCGATGGCTTCAAGAGCATCATCATGATCGATGCTACCGTCGTTTGCGAGATGCAGTCCGTTTCTGCGGCTGAGATGGAGAGCGGGCCAACTAGCGCGATGCCAGAGTGTTTCATGAGCCGGCCGGGCGCTGTGAAGCTTCGACGGCGAGGTAGAGGAAGCAGCGGCTGTGTCCTTGGAGGGGGGGGGAGAATGGAAGCGGCTGCAAAAGGCAAGGTCACATATGCTTCTGCTACCCTGGCTGCGGCAGCACAAGAGGCAGGAGCGCAATACAGAGATGGAGGACATGGGAGGAAGCAAAAAGGAAGAACGGACAGATAGACAGACAGACAGACAGACAGAGAGAGAGAGACGAATGATGATGTATGAAGGGTGCCAATTAAAGACAGTCCCTTCCGTCACGGGCGACGCGGGGAACTGTTTAATAAGTCTGTTACGTCAGCGTGTGGTCCCGCTCTCATCTGGCCAAAGTGCCCTACAGGGCTTCTGTGTATTTGCACGCAGGAAACAACAACTGTTAATTGAGACTTCTTTTCTGAAAAAAAAAAAACCGAGTATAACTATATTATTATGTAAATATTTACATCTTCTTCTACCGGGATGTGTATGGGCAGTTCTTAACAAAATCTAATACACCAACATGACACTTGCAGTCCCAGAAAGAACACCTTTCTTGCACAATTAGACTCGTCTCGTTACCACAACTCTAATAATCGCCCACCATTAGGCGTCGCTAAGGTTACTTCTGTCCCCTAAGATAGCTTGTTTCTCATTAATCTTGATGCGCTGCCCAACCTTTTTCCATTAGTCTCATCAAGTAGTTCCAACGTTTCATCGCAAAACACATGCTTAATTATTTCCTCCTCCCTCCTACATAAGAGACACGATGGCATAGCATGAAAAAAGTTGACATGGTCCTCTTTATCAATCTCCAAAGCATCAAACTCAACTTCAAGAAAGGGATAGAAGACCATACTTGCTTTGAATTTCTTCTTCCAGAGCTTAAGAACCTATAGGCTTTTCCAAGCTTCTTTGGTCTTCTCAATCCACACCCTCGTATTGTCAAAGAAATCATTATGCTTATTCAATGTATTAGCATTTTTACTTGGACATAGTACTAAAGTTCTCCACTTTTACAGTGAAACGTAGTGGGCCACTCATCCTTCTTCTTGCCAAAATTACTGTTAATTAGGCCTTCTCCCCATTACCAAGACCATGGTAATGAGTCAAATCAATATTGAGGAGATGAAGCTTAGACACATCCCAAAACACTCCAACTCCTTATACCCTTATCAAAACGATTCTTAGACTATAGTGGTTCCTGTTTGACAAGCCAAAAACCATCATTAAAATCTTCAAGTTGAAACCAAATGATCAACCTTCAAGAGTGCACCAACCTCTATGCAATCTGAGAGGCTTTGATGTCAATTTTCAAAGCATTACACATTCGAGTATCCCATGTAGTAGTCCCATGCCAATATCCAAGTAGTGGTCCCATGCCAATGTCCACTTGGTAAAACTGAGGTGGTCATCCACCTCCTAATGAGAACACATCAATGCTATAGCTTACTGAGATACTTAAGGAGTTGATATAATAATTTGGTGGCCTTAAGTTAAAGTGGCTCCAATCCCAATCCTCCATTACGCTTGGGTTGAACAATCTAATCCCATGCAATAGCATGGATTCCACATTAACCATCAAAAGACCAACAACATCTTCTAAATAAAGATTTAGGACCTTTCCAATTAGTTTTAGTAAAAGGGAGAATTGCAACGTTAAACAACACCACAAAAGTAAGAATTGTTTGTAGAACAATAAGTCTGCTTGCTAATCTAAGCAGTATTTGACCCCATTTACGAATCTTGGTTTGAATCTTCTTTAGCATCCAATTAGAATCTTGTCTCATGTTAAGGCCAACCCTTAGAGGACCACCCAAGTAACAAAAAACTTTACCTTTCTAAATGGCATTGAAACCAAATGTCACAAACCCCCCCCCCCCCCCCCAAAACTTCATCATCGCAATCTAGCACCAACTGGTGTAGATTCATCATAAATTGCAAGTAGCTCGTTCAAATGCGCTTAGTTAGCAACAATGATATTGGAATTATCATCAATGTACATTTGAGATTCTCCATTATCAAGAGGTTGAATTATAAGAGCAAAAGCCAATGGAGACAATGGGCATCCTTTTTTAATAATCCACATAAGTGGCAAAGATTGAGAGTAATATCCATTAATGCATATCACAATATAAGCATTAGAGGGCATAGCCCTGATTGTTTTGCAAATATGCTCCCAAAGCCACACCATTCAAGAACTTTTGAAATAAAATGTGAGCTTACCTTATCATATATCTTATTTAAGTCCATCTTGATAAGCTAATATCTCTCCTTCAACTCCATAGCATGAATAATCTCAAAGAATGGATTTAAAATCACATCATGAGTCCTTCTTGAGTGGATAAAGCCATGTTGTGCTGGATGCAAGATCTTTGGAAGAACATGCTTGATTCTTAAAGCCAAGGCCCTGGAGTAGACCTTACAAGAAACATTCATCATAGTAAGAGGCCAGTACTGACTTGGGGTTTTTCTTATCCCAACCTTAGATATTAGCTTGATAAGGCCTTAACCCTCATTGGTGAACATCATGCCTCTAGCCCTAAATTTGTTTGGCATATTACATAAATTAAAACCATGCACATCCCAAAATGCTTCAATTACCTCAAAAGGGATACCATTCAATCGTGTCACTTTGCCTTTTCTCATCTTCTTGGCTACAAAATAATGCTCATCTTTATTGAAGAGTCTCTCGATGCATAGAGATACATAGGCTTCCTAACACATGTTTTCATGGTCTCTAAGGATGCTACAAGGTGAACCTCATACCCTTCAACAATTATTAGTATTTGAATTAACAATTGAGGAGAGACGCTAAAGGAATCTCTTGGAAATGCTCTGCTCTTTCAATTGCATGCCCTTCTTGTCCTTAACCATAACAATGGTATCCCTTCGATGATTGTCCCTAAGCATCTAAAAGAAAGTATGATGAGAAGATTCACCCATAATCAAATCTCTAGATCTTGATTAAACCGTTGCTATTGAAATTCTATCATCTTGGTGACACACAAATAATTTTCAAAGCCTTGCAAGAAGCGAAGAAGATAAGAATCTCTAGGGTCAGCAAGAAGAGAATCAAGAACACAGTCTCTAAATTTTTGAATCACAACAAGTACTTGCCAACTCCATGTAGAAGGGATGCATGCACATGGCAGACCTACTATCAATCATGTCCTCTAGTGACTGAGTACAAAATGTCGGCAATAATGGGGCTTAGAGGTAATGGGGAGGTAATGTTGCCAAATGGCACCTACATGAGGGGATGAGTGCCTTCAATGGTTCTCCCTTATGTGCACGTTGATGGGATGAGTGCCTTGAATGATTCTCCATTAACGTGGGGCACATTCCTAAGAGCAAATATTGGGTGGAAGGTTGATGGGGATGTCTATCCTTTTCGGGCAGTGTGAGACTTGCAGGTGTGAACGCAGGTGAAGTTGTACGTGGGTGATGCCACAATATTCATATCTCAAGTGCTAACGTCTACGTGAATTGAATATTTAATGTAATTCCAATGATTAAGTGATTTATTATGGCTAGCTATATATATTCGATTAATTATTTTTTTAATATGATTTTTGAATTTTTGACTTCTTCATCAAATTATTTAAATAAGACACACCACAATTTATTTTAAGATGCGCGTACATCCTCTTTGTAAATATTTATTGATATTTGAGACTTTAGGAGATATATTGTAGATATTTTAGAAATATTTTATGGCTCTCAGCATTTGTGGGTTGTGCAACTGATTGTAACCATCGATTCAATTAACCCAAACTCTTTTGCAAAAGAGTGATTGTAAAGGGCCTATCTTTGGGCAAAGCTTTAATATTATAAATACGGCATGGAGTAGATGGCCACTCCATGTACGAGGAAATTTGCACCCAATAATGTGTCGCTCAATTTGACTTTACTCTTCTTTAAGTCTATTTTGCTTTTTATGAGTCATGTTTCCAATTTTTATAAGAAAAGAGAGTAAGGGAGAGCTTCTTTGATTTGCTATGCGCAAGTCTTGCATCCAATCTGTGCAACAATGATATCACAGCTCAACTTACATCTAGGGCTTCAAATCGCCTATCATCTTGCGCAAAGGCGCACTCTCTGGAGCAATCAGACTGGTCTCAGCTCAAACCAACTACACAGCTAGATTCCCAAGGCCTCAAAACCCCAAACCCCTCTATCTCTACTCAAAAATATTATAGTTTAGGCCAAGATTGAAAAATTCAACTCCCTCTTCCATGGCACCATTAGTCTTTAAGTTTGAGACTAAAAGGAGGTTAGTTAAAGATTAATTAAGCTTTTTACTTAATTTTGGTTTAAATTGTAAGCTTATTAAAGCTTAAATTTTCAATTCATGGGGGGGAGGGGAGGGGGGGCATTTTTGGCTGCCATCAGGAATTCGACGCCATCCTCAAGTCCTAGAAAGTAAACTTTTTCTTAAGGAAGGCTTAAAGCCTTGCTTAACTTTTCCTAACTTGCCCAACTTTAAGATCCTTTACTCTGAGTCACCTACAAACTATCTAGATCAGTCCAAATAATCTTTGACTTCCAACCTCTAAGAGGTGATTCCTGCGTGATCACTCCAAGGCTATGAAATCGCATCAAATTATCATTTAAAATTTTCATCTTTCTTGCCTATTCCATCTTATTATTTTGCCAAGAAGCTGCTCTTTATTTTGGTGCTTACACGCTAAAGTTTTATTGTTACGGGTGAAGCATCTCTTCAAGGCATCTTCATTATTTGGATATCTTCATCAAATCATCTGCAATCATTATGTCTCATGAAGGCCCGTCCAGCACTGTAAATTTTGATTCGGCATTGCCGCTTCTTAAGCCAACCATGGAGCAACACATGGATTTATTGGCCATGCAACTAGAAGAAGAGCATCAACATCAAACCCAACTGGAGCAAGAGCTACGATCTCTCAAGCATCCGTCCTCTCAAATTTCATCTGATAATGACACTATAGTCCACACCATCAATGCCACCCTTGAAGCACAATCCAACCACAAAGAGGTGAAGATAAGCAAATGTACCTTTAAATTGAATGCTTACGATGGCATTAAAGATGGTCGTAAGGTTCTCTCTTGGCTAAGTCAATTCAACTCATATTTTGATAATGAAAGTTATGCTAAAAATTATCAAACCAAGTGTACTTCACATTTATTTATCGACAAAGCTTCTTTATGTTGGGATATCATACGCAAGAGTATTGATCGTCCTCTTATGTGGGAAGCATTCTGTAAGAAGGTTCTTGCTAATTTTCTTCCTACCAAATTCGAGCTTCGTGTGCAACAACAATGGGATGTCCTTATGTAGCGAGAGCGAGAGACCATTCCTCAGTACACCGAAAGATTCTGGAATACTTTACTGCAACTTCAAATGGTCGAGCATGTAGCTGAATCGACTTTTAAAAGGAAGTATTTTTTCGGCCTTCTTCCATTTTTCCAAGCTAAATGTTTAAACCTAATATATTGGACGAGGCTATCTCTTTGGCACATGATGCCAAAAATAAACAAACTAAACATCGACGACAACTTTCAGGTTCCATGAAAAATAATATGGATAACAACAATTCTCATTTTAATTATTTTCAAACTTCCAACTTTCAATTTGGAGTTGGATGTCCTAATCGCCAACCTTGGATGATAAATTTTTATAATAATGTAAGACAACCTAATCCCAAAATTTCTCATATGTCTACTACTTTGCCTAAGCCATCTGAACCTAAAAATGTTAATGTGTGTCTCAAATACCAATTCTAAAAATGTAATTTGTTATGAATGTAATCGCTCTGGCCATATTGCAAGTCGTTGTCCTATGGGCGACACTCATGATTGAAAAAATCCCACTGCACATTTAAATTATCTTGGAGCTGATGAAGCAACTGAAGACCCTGAACAATGCCTGATTTTGATGAAGCCACGCTTATGGGAAAAAACTCTAACGACATTGACGAACCTGTTGGCAAAATTTCTATCCATGCTTTATTGAAAATGAGATGTAAAATCCATAATTATGAAATGACTATTTTGCATGATGACGGCAATACACTTGACTTTGTTTCAGAAAAGGTAACCAAAAAATTGCAACTTAAAACTGTTCTGTTTACTTATAAAATTAAGGCTACATTTCAAGACAATGATATAACAAAACTAAAGAAGTACATGGATTAGAAATTTGCATTAGATCTTACAAAAAAAAACAAAATTTTCTAGTATCACTGTTACAATCTACCGACGTAATTTCACGCATGCACTAAAATTGATCATGACACGCATTCAATGCATATATAACATGAATGTAAACTTCTTTTTCTTGAAGGACTAACAAACACTAAGTTAATCCTAATATTGATTATGACACGCATTCGATGCATATACAACATGAAGGTAAACTTCTTTTTCTTGAAGGACTAACAGACACTCTAAGTTATATCCATTAATTAGCCATACTCAAGCGAAGCATGCCATTCGAAAATGATCTAAAGCTTTTCTTGTATTACTCAATGAAGTCGAAGCTATTAATTCTAAGTTAACTATAAGACATTAAAATTTTATTGATAGATTTTCTAATTGTTTTTCTTCTGATTTACCTCTTTAACTTCCTCCATTATGACTTGAGGATCATCAAATTGACCTTCTACTTGGTAGTCAACCTCCCTGTAAAACTCCTTATCACCATAATCAAGTAGAGCAAAAAGAAATCCAAAAACAAGTTAAAAATTTATTAAATAGAAAATTATTTGGCCTACCAATTCACCTTTTGAAACTCCCATTTTTTTAGTAAAGAAAAAGAATCAAACATATCGTATGTGCATAGACTATAGAGATCTAAATCAAATTAGTACTGTTAAAAATTAATATCTAATTCCTCGTGTGGATGATTTGTTAGACAAATTTCAAGGTGTTATTGTGTTTAGTAAGATTGCCCTTAAGTCCAGATATCATCAAGTACACATGGCTACCCCTAACATTTATAAAACTACTTTTAGAACCCAATTTGGCCATTACAAATTCCTAGTAATGCCCCTCGGTCTTACTAATGCACGTGCTAATTTTAGAGGAATGATGAATAGAATCTTTCTAAATTTTTAGCATTGTGTTATTGTCCTTTTCAATTATATCCTTGTGTTTAGTAAAACTGAAAGGGAACATGAACATCACTTATCTTTAGTCTTTAGTTTTCTGAAACAAAATCATATTTTGCTAACCCTGAAAAAAGTACTTTCTTTCAAATAGAAATTGAATATGCAGGTCCTATTGTGTTTGCTAAAGGATTTCAACTTAATCCATGTAAAATTGAGGCTATTGATACATGACCTACACCCAAAACCTTGCATGAAGTCCGCTCATTTTTTTGTTTAGCCAATTTTTATCGTAAATTTGTTAGAAACTTTTCATTACTTGCCTTGCAATTAACTATATTATTAAAGAAAGGTCTTGTATTTCATTGGAGCAACAACCAACAACAATCCTTTGACTTACTAAACCATGCATTAATTCACACACTTGTTTTACAACTCCCTGATTTCGATAGACCATTATTTCTAGTTGTTAACTGACACTAGTGGTTCTGACATTAGAGCTATATTGATGCAAGATGATCATCCAATTGCATACTTTAGTTGTAAATTAAAACCTTCGAAGCTTAAGTATAGTACCTATGACAATGAACTTTTAGCTATAGTACATGCATTACGTATATGAAAACATTATTTAATGGGTTCAGAATTTATGATTAAGACAAATCAACAAAGTTTCCAATATCTTCTTTCTCAACCGCAAATTTCTTATAGGCATATACAATGGGCATTTTTTATTCAGTCTTTCCCTCCTTTAATCCAATATCAGCCTAATAGAGAAAATGTTGTAGTTGATGCATTAAGTCATAGACCGTCTGTAAATAATATTTTTGTGCTTCTACATCTTCATTAGATGCTATGAAATTTACTTATTTGCATGACTCTAATTTTCATTATGCTTAGTTGAATTTTTCTTAAAACGAATGGATTCCTGTTAATAATTTTTCTATCGTTGATGGATTCCTTTTTTATGAGAAACGTTTGTGCGTTACTCAACCCTTTTGTCATTTTATTCTCTAAGAAATTCACAATCCATCTTATATGAGTCATCATGGTATCATTTCTAGTCTCCGTAATTTGCAAGAAGATTTTTATTGGTCTCATACGAATCAATATATTTCTATCTTTGTTTCTGAATGTCTTATTTGTCAATGCATTAAAAGAGATCATGGTAAGCAGTATGGTTTGTTAATGCCTTTACCTATTCCTAACTCACCTTGGGAACAAATCTCAATGAACTTTATGACTAGTTTGCCACTAACTTCGGGTGAATGAAATTGAAGCTAAGGAAAATCACATGCATCCTAGGCACGCACAATTTCTTTCACAATGTCAAGATTGTTTTGTTGTTGATTTACCCCTTGGTTTACCACCTACATGTCTTAAAGACCATAAAATAGACTTAATCCTTGGTTCTCAACCACCATGTAAAGCACCTTATAGACATAATCAAATTGAACAGAAAGAAATCCAAGCACAAGTTGAAGAATTGTTAACCCGAGGACTCATTAGGCTCAGTAGTTCTCCTTTTGGTGCACTTGTCCTATTAGTAAGAATAAAAATAATACCTATAGAATATGCATTGACTATCATGCCCTAAACAAGATCATTGTTAAGAATAGATATCCGATCCCTAGGGTAGACAACCTCATGGATAAACTACAAGGAGACACTATTTTTAGCAAAATAGATCTCAAATCTAGATATCATTAAGTACGATTGGATACACTTGACATTTTCAAGACTGCATTTAGAAAATTTGGTCATTATGAAATCCTTGTTATGCATTTTGGTTTGACCAATGCATCAGCTACATTCAGTCGTATGATGAATTGAATATTTTTGAAGTATCAACATAGTGTAATTGTTTTCTTTGATGATATATTGGTTTTCAGTAAGAATGAGAACAAACACTGTGAACATCTATCTTTGGTTTTCAAATTGTTGAAAGAGAATCAATTGTATGCTAACCCTGACAAGAGTGAATTTTTCCAAATCCAAATTGAATATTTAGGTCACATTGTTTCTTCTAATAGTATTTGAGTTGATCCTAAAAAGAATGAAGCAAATTTGAATTGGCTAATCCTTAAAAATATGAATGAGTTATGTTCTTTCTTAGGTCTTGCTAGCTTTTACAGAAAATTTGTGAGAAATTTTTCATTGCTTGCATTACCTTTAACGAAATTGTTAAAGAAAGGTGTTGTGTATCATTGGTCTGATAATCAGCAAAAGTTTTTTGATTTATTGAAACATCCTTTAACACATGCACCTATTTTGCAATTACCTGATTTTAATTGACCATTCTTTCTAGTTTCACTGATGCTAGCGGATCAGGAATAGGAGCTATTCTTATGCAAGATTCACATCCCATCGCCTATTCTAGTTGCAAACTTAAACCCTCTAAGCTGAAGTATTCTATCTATGATAAGGAATTGTTAGCTGTAGTTCAAGCTTTATGTTAATGAAAACACTATTTAATGGGATCCGAATTCATGATCAAAACTAACCAACAAAGTATCAAACATCTTCTTAGTCAGCCACAAATTTTTGACCGTCATATCAAATGGCTTGCTTTTATTTAAAGTTTTCATCCACTTATCCAATATCAACCCGAAAGAGAGAATGTTATTGCCGATGCCTTAAGTAGAAGACCAAGTATCCATAATATTTTCATTATATCTTTTGATTCCCTTATCCCTATGAAAGATACCTGTGACCAAGTTCCCAATTTTCAAGCTCATTGGAATAAATTAGTTGTTAATAACTAGATTCCAATTGATTCTTTGTCTTATTCTAATGGATTTATGTTTTATGAGAAAGATTGTGTGTCACTGTTCCATTTAGATCATTTGTGTTGCACGAAATTCATTGTCCCCCATATCAAGGCCACCATAGAGATATTATTTCTACTTTAAGAACATTGGATAAAGATTTTTACTGGCCACAAATGGAATCTGATGTTTCTGACTTTTTTTTAGAATGTTTAATTTGTCAATGAGTCAAATGACACCATGGTAAGCAATATGGTTTATTAATGCCTTTACCAATTTCTGAACGACCATGGGAACATATTTCAATGGATTTTATAACTGGTTTGCCTAACACACAAGCTAATCATGATATGATTTGGACTATTGTAGATCAATTTAGCAAACAAGCATATTTTCTTCCATGCAAGAAAACATTAACTGCATCTCAAGCTGCACAGTTGTTTTTTAAGACTATTTTCACTGACCATGGTTTGCCAAGAGTTATTATTTCTAATTGTGATTCTAGATTTTGCAATAATTTTTGGGCTACTTTGTTTGCTAATTTAGGTACTAAGATTGATTTCTCATCTGCATTTCATCCTGAAACCAATGGGCAAACAAAAGCTACTAACAGTACCATTCTAGATCTTTTGCGTGCATACACAATTTCAAAACCGCAAACATGGGACTCACACTTGCACTTACTTCGATTTGCATACAATAATACACCACATACAGCTACACAAAAAACACCTTTTGAAATCATTTATGGATATAGATTGCCTACACCCATTACATCATTGTCGAACAAAGTTAAAGCTGCTGATGATGTTGCCAATACGCATGCTATTATTTTTGCTGAAGTTAAAGATATGATTGCAAAAGCCCAGCAATCATACACTAAACAAGCTAATAAAAAAAGAAAAGCCATGAGTTTCAAAGTTGATGACTATGTTTGGTTATGCATTGAAAAGAGAATATTGCAAAGTGTTGAGAAACACCCTGTTGTTAAATTAGCACCTAGATTTTATGGACCTTTCAAAATCATTCACAAGATCAATGACAATGCATTCAAATTAGAACTATCCCCACATTGGAAAATTCATAATACTTTTCATATCAACTTATTACGACCTTTTCGAGACCAATTACCTGTCCACCCTGTCTATAAAAACCCTCGTTTGTTAGAAGAAGAAACTGAAATCCTTGAACCTAAAACTATTCTAGACACTAACTTTATGACCACTAGAACTGGCCGTAGATATTCTAGATATTTGGTTAAGTTTAAAAATCATCATGTTGAAGAAGCCCAACGGATACATGCCTGCAACCTAAGTGCTTACCCTCACTGCTTGCTCCACATTGAGCTAATAGCAATTGAGGACAATTGCTATCCCACCCCTGGGGTATGATGCCAGGAGGCATATTCCACGGTGGATTTCGTCAGACCTCTGTGGATTCCATGAGGTTTTTATTCCACATTGGATTCCGTAAAACTATATTTATTTACCCGAGCTCGTACACAAGGTGGATTCCTTGTGCGAGAAGTTGACGGGGATTCTTATCCTTTTCGGGCGTCAGATTAATTTAATGTGCACGTGGGTGATTCCACAACGGGTGATTCCGCAAAATACATATTTAAATTATAGACCTTTATGAGTTTAGAGTGCACTCGTATTAAATTGAGGTTAGGACAGAGTTCCAACCTATTTATTTATTGTGTAGCTGAAGACTGCTAGGTATTCACTTTTGTCGGTTTAATTTTATTATTTTTTAATAATTGTGAATGCTTCAGTTGATGTGTAGAGCAGGCAAGGGTGACGTTGGGAAGCACTGGGCGATGGCGTGTATTCAGATTACCTAGAAGAATTGTTATTTTTTATGAACATGCACCTTATCATTAAAGGTATGGTGTCAATATTTATTTAGGTGCGCTTATTTATTAAAGCGCTTGACAAACAATTATTATTTTGTATGCGCATCGGCGCTCAGTTTAAATATTTCATTATTGGACATTGTATTTGGGCATAGCCCGATTTTTGGGGTGCCCAATCGCTTTGCTCTTTATTTGGGCAAAAGCAATCACAAAAGCCAAAGCATGCTAATTTTAAATTTGGCTATTTTTTAGCTTGAAATTTAATAAATTTATAAATACATACCTTGTGAAGCGCTCACATAAGGCATGGGGGGAGATTGTACCCAATTTGTCTTTTTGTCTCATGTGGTGCAAACCTTTCTTCTTGCTTTATGAGCTTTTGTAGAGTTCTTTATTCTTGGGGACCTTCCGGCACTCACTACGCACGCATCTAGCATCTGATTTGCATACCAAGACCACCATGGTAGGTCATCTGAAGACATCATAGTAGACCTCGAGGAGGAGAGGAGATTAGTACGGTAAGCATTGTAGAAGATAGCAACTTACAACCATGAGCAACGAACTAGGAAATTGCAGCAAGACATTGAGATGTAGGAAGTCACGCGTGTTAGCTCTAGCCAATAGGAATCGTATAGAACCTAATGCACAAAGGGAGAGAGCCTAGAGGCAAACTTGATGTTGAGTGAGCTTCTCATGAAGCAGCTCATAGACAATATGTCTACAGAGCAAAATGCAGTATACCTAGCGACCTCATTGCTCGCAAGAGGGTTAAGAGTCACCTAGGGCTCCAAGAGCCAGTCGAAGATCCCTGTAGCCGCGAAGCAACTAGACAAATACCAGTCAAGCAACGATCCTTACACATCTTGCTAGACCGACCCTAGATGAAAAATGCGTGAGTCATAGAAGATTGGGGCAACAGTTTGATCTTCTTGGGCAATCGAACAAAAGCGGTAAGGGTAGAGATAGATACCTAGAAGACCACGCTAGTCGACCTGGGTACCATCTCCACCATGCTAAAGGGTGACACTCAAGTTAGGAAATCTTACAGGCCACTAACAAAGTATATCCCTTGCTCTAAGGATGAGCGGAATTGGATGCACATGCTAGCCACAATTGATCTATCATTCTCAAACAACGAGGAGGAATACAAGCAAGCCGCTAAGGCAGCCAATAAGCCCACGAATAAGCCCTCAACACCTTCATGCATGATGGTTAGAAGCTCTTGTTGCCAACCCAACCCTGTCATGTCCCATGTCCCAAACAACAAGCAAGAGCTCCATAAGATCTTAGAGTACTTTACGAACAAGCTAGGTGGCAACCCAATCGCTAATCTTTGAAACCCCTCAAGGATCTCATGGACGAATCCAAGTGAAAATGGACCAAGGTACATTATCTAAACCTGATGTACAACTGGGCCTTGGTCACAGATGAGAAGAAAGAGAAGTGTAGAAACCTAAGAGATGATTAGCAGTCAGATGAGGATAGTTTGGATGATGAGTACAAGGACTGTTGCTTCCTCAGTGAAGAGAGCAAAGAAGAGATTGCCACAATAGAGTATGAAACTGATGGACATGATATTGAGCAAATATGAGTAGATTCCAAGGAGCAAAAAGTGAGTACCTTTAGAGTCGAGAGAGGAATCATGTGAATGGAGTGTGATTGCACGTGGTTGGGCACATGGGAGTGATTGACTACGAATAGGCAAGGCTCACCCAACCAAGTGCAACACTGCTACTTAGGGCGAAATCACCATCAGAGTTACGACCACTAGGAGAGACTCTCTCTTCTAATGAAGACGGAGAATTTGACTCTGAGTCAGAAGTAAGCTCAGATAGCAACCCTGAGATACCCCAATCCCCTAAGAGCAAACGCACCAAAGAGGACCTGCTAGTCCACCTAAGGCATAGACAATTGAAGGAGGAAAGAAAGAGGCAACCCAAGGAGTC
Organism: Lygodium microphyllum; assembly: GCF_053477565.2. Lineage (NCBI taxonomy): Eukaryota > Viridiplantae > Streptophyta > Polypodiopsida > Schizaeales > Lygodiaceae > Lygodium > Lygodium microphyllum. The sequence goes on from NC_141138.1 coordinate 116,170,316, forward strand.
AAACGTTGAGGAGCAAGAAAAACCACAAGATCTATCACATCGATTCACAAAATTTAAGAAAGGTGATAGAGTAGTGATCTTGCTGGGTGCCAAGAGGCAAGGACAAGCAAACAAACTTGTGGAAGGGCCCTCCAAGGTTGTTAACCCTCAAACGAACAAAGGTGGAAAATCTAGAAAAGCTAAAGCAGAAGACAGACAAAAGCCAAGGCAAAGAGAAACGGAAGACAAGGACGCACAAGGAGAAGAGTCCTAAATAAGGGAGAAAGGCGCACAAGGAAAAGCGCAATTCAACTTTTGTAAAAGAGCGCAAGAGCATCATGGTTTAATTCAAGGAGCACAGGGCTCTCACCCGTACAATTTGTAAATATAGACGGGCGGTGGAAAGGAATCTAGGAAGATAGAAGGACAATGGGAAAAAGGGCCTAGGCTACGGCCGGCCATGTAAAAAAGGGGAAAAGGGGATGACCGCCCAAAAGGGATTTAGGATTTTGTATATAAAGTTGAAAAGTGAATGAGAAGCTCATTCTTGTGTGTGGCCAAAAGTAGCTCTCCTCTTCTTCTTCTTCTTCTTCTTCTTGCTTGCTTGAGCTTGTGCTTGAGAGAGGGAGTGTGAGGGACCGAGGAGGAGAAGCTCTCCATCTTCTCCTCCCTTCTTATTTTCTCTTCTCTTCTCTTCTCTTGCTCGCGGCAATGGAGCTTGGAGCGTGGAGCTTGAGGATGGAGCTTGCTTGAAGCTTGCACTTGGATTGTGGAGCTACCAGAGTGCGTGGGAGAGGAGGTAACTCGAACGGCACGGAGGTAAGCTCACTACACCCGTAGATATGGATGGCGCATCGGTTATGTGAGAGGTAGCCATTAGTGCTCGGCTTGGAACGCTTGAAACAATAAGCGGTCCAAGGGTCTCAGCGGTTGAGTGAAAGCTCCCACAAAGATCAAGGAAGTCAACCTGGCTGGAGAAGGGAAAAAGCCACGACCTGTCTTCATAGCTAATGACTTGACCGAGTAGAAAGCAACAGATCTCATTACGCTGCTGCGAGAGTACTGTTCTCTCGAGTTGAAAGGAGTAGATCCGAGTGTAGTAACTCATAACATTCCCATAACACCAGATACAATGCTAGTCAAGTAGCCACCATGCCCCATGAATCCCGAGCATACTCATGCAGTCAAGGAGATAGACAATCTGCTAAGAGCAGGATTCATCTATGAAATTGAGCACATGGACTTGGTTTCTCCCATTATTGTAATCATCCTAAAGAAGAATGAAAAAGTGAGAGTGTGTATTAATTATAAGAAAGTCAATGCTCTATAAAGAGGGACAACTATCTGCTAGCATACACTGAGCATATGCTCGAGAGAGTGGTTGGCAAAGAAGCCTATAGTTTCCTAGATGGCTTTTTAGGTTACAATCAGGTGCAAGTCCACCCCGATGACAAGCATAAGACCGCATTCGCTAACTGAATGGGGTGTTTTCGCCTACATAGTCATGCCTTTTGGGCTAACAAACATACCAACCACATTCCAATGGCTCATGTGTACCATCTTCAAGGACATGCTTAGGAGAGAGTTAGAAGTGTTTGTTTTTTATGATATGTGTATTCACTCAAGTTGGAGGGAACACCTAAACAAACTTCGCACAATCTTTGATAATGCAGATTGTATCGTCTCTCATTGAGTCCCCCTTAACTACCAATTCTAGGTGAAACAGGGCTGCAACCTAGGGCACATGGTATCCAAGAACGACATTTCCACCAACTTCTAAAAAAGTCAAGGTTAGTGTTGGCCTTCCATTTCCAGCCAACTATAAGGGAGTTTGGTGCTTCCTAGGACATACGGGATACTATCGGCGATTCATGTTGATCTATGTGCTAATCTCTAGACCACTCTACAAACTACTGATAATATTCAAATGGACCGAGGAATGCCAATGTGCATACGAAGAGTTGAAAAAGGCTCTGACAACTGCACCCATTCCATGAGCCCCAAACTAGATCATCACCTTCCATGTACATATTGATACTTTGAAGTTGGCCGTGGGAGCTAATTTGTGTCAGTCTGGAGAACACAACTTAGACTATCCTATGAGTTTTGCTAGCAGATAACTCACTGATACTGTTATAAGATCCGAGATACACGCTCGAATTTCTTATATACTTAAAATATATATGGTGAATATTATGCTAGCACAGAGAGAGAGAACAAATGAGAGAAAAGAAAGATGTAGAGAGAGAGAGAGAGAGATTGGCAACACACTAGGGACTGGAAGATGGGCAAGTCCCCCCCCCTTGTGGAGTTATATTATTGACAGGGAGCAAGCTCCTCCGTTACACTTAAACCAGTTCTTACTTGTAGATCTTGGAAACAAGAACACAGTTCCTTGCATGGTATACAACCGCCTAACACTTGCACAACTTGGAAGTTGGCACCTTTTGATCCTTCTTGAGTCTCCTTCTCTCCTACACATATTGTGTAGGGATTTCCTCTTGGAGCTTGATTTCAGCAGAGCTTCTGCAACACTTGCACCTTCTCTTCTCCTCTTGGAACTTGATTTTAGCAGAGCTTCCGTAGTACTTGCACCTTCTCTTCTCCTCTTGGAACTTGATTTCAGCAAAGCTTCCATAGCACTTGCACCTTCTCTTCTCCTCTTGGATACATGCAAAGTGATGCTTCCTTCACCTCTCCCACACCCAAGGAGAGCCTCCTCTTTTATAGGCTTTCAAGAGCTTCTCTTCTTGGAGAGAGACTTGAGTGCCAAGATTGGAAAGGTTGATCTTCATGCAAGATGTGGTTGTTCCAAGACCTACTCTGTAGCACCAATTTCGAGATATCTCTTTGTGCGTTGCTCGGATGAAAAAACATCCAACACAAAAGTTGTAGATCTCGTTGTTTCTGATAACCTAGCGGGCCATTTTTTGAGATCATCTTTCTATCTCGAGATATTTTAAAAATGGATTCACCATGTCTATTTTAAGAAAAATAGCTTTTTAAATTGTACTCTTAACTTGTGGTCATGCAACCACCTTGAGCCATAGATAAGGAGAGATCATTAGATTGCCTTGGGCCTCAACCTTTGAATTCCACACAAAAGCTTGTGTCATTTTAGACCTTAAAAAGAGAAAATCACTTTTATCCGCACTTCCAAAGGATAATGTCTCTTGTCTTTCTTAGTGAGAGAATTACCTCTCTCGTCTTTCTTAATGAAAGAAAAGACCTTAAACCTTGACTTGTAAGGGAGAGGATGGCCCCAAATGAATGCAATGCTCATTACACACAAGTAAATGTTGCCCAGTGTCCCCGGATGCACACATAAATATATAAGCACAATGCTAATGGACTTCCTCTTCTTAGAACTCAATCCATCTTCATTTATGTGTAACTCCTAGGTTCTTGTGTACACTCTCACACTTGGCAGACAATTCTTTCCCCCTTCATAACTTGTACTGCATGTACCAGATATCCTCGTCATACTGCTCTGATCACCCCATTAAGTGATGCACTAGGAATATTGGTCTCTAAATGGTCTCATGGACATGCTAGATCATCATCAACACTTAAAGAAAAGTGAGTCATTAATTTTTTGACATAAATTTATTAAATAGAGAATGGGTAATAAGCAATCACTTTAGTGACAGATAGCGAAGATAAACTATTCCACAACTGAGAGACAAGGTTTGACCATGGTGTTTGTGGTAAACAAATTTCAACATTATCTTCTAGCTATGCCTTTCCCCTTCTTTATTGACCATCAAGCCTTGCTTTATCTTGTGAATAAACCTTGTGCTACAAGACGCATTGCTCAATGGTTGCTTCTACTTTTAGAATTTGACTTCTTTGTGGTTGTACGCAAAGGGAAGCAGCATTACATGGCTAATCACATGTCCCGCATACCCATGGGAGAAGCCACTAGTGGATAGGATATAGTAAGCAACTTACAAGATGTGCATCTTTTCAACCTATCTTAGTGAGAAAAGAACATGTTTAGAGCTGACTTGACGCCATATTGGTGGGTGAGTGGCATAGTCCAAGTACTAGAGTGCGGACTACCTGAAAGACCTATCAAGAAAGCGCGGCTTAGGTGCCTTATCCTCAAGATACAACCCTATCAGTTGATAAGCAGTCAGCTCTATGGGTTAAGACAAGATGGCTTACTACGATGATGTGTGTGTGAACATGAGATGCATGACGTACTTGTGGAGGCACACAGCAAAATCGTAAGAGGACACTTCAGTGGAGATACGATAGCATGCAAGGTGCTGTAGTCTCAACTGTGGTGGCCCACGCTTTTCAGTGATGCAATACGATTCGTGAAGCATTGTGATGAGTACCAATGGACCAATGTCCCTGTTTGGAAGGACAAGATGGATCTTACCCCAATCATTGCAAGACAGTCATTCAAGAAATGGGAAATTGACTTCATTGGGCCCCGATTACACAATACTTGCAGGCCAAGTATATCATAGTCCCCACAACCTATCTCACAAAGTGGATAGAAGCACGAGCCACTAGGAAAAGCAATACTTGGACCACTTCCAAGTTCCTTTGGGAGCAGGTAATCTCACAATTCAGTTGTCCTATTGAACTAGTCAGTGATCAAGGCACGCACTTCATCAATGAAGTGATTCCCACCTCCTGTCTACCTTCCTAATCATCCATACGAAATCTTTACCCTACTACCCTCAAGATAACGGCTAGGCTAAATCCACAAACAAGTTCTTAGTGAATGTCCTAGCCAAGGTAGTCTCTACTTCTCGCAACAACTATCTAGGACAACAAGCTGATGATGGCAACTTTATGGGCCTATCGAATAGCCTATAAAATGGCTGTGGGACAAACTCCCTTTAAGCTAACTTACGAAACTAAAGCCATTCTACCAATAGAATTCTTTGTCACTAGCCTAAGAGTGTCCATCCAAGAGAGATGGGATGGAAAGGAGGCATGGACAGAATGCCTAATTGAGCTAGAATGCATGTGCTTCATGCTTAGGCTGGTGCTCTCTTTTTGTACTCTTTCATGGAGACCGTATCTTAGGGCTCATCTTGTAAGTTCTAGCTCCTCCATAGCCCTTCCATGGTATCTTATCCCTTAGCTTGGGTCACATATAGGAGTGTGTTTAGAAAGGCATGCTATTGGATCTCAAGACCTGCCTCGACTGCTTCCGCCCTTTCCAGTGCCATGATTCATTCACTTTCTGTCAAGGCAAGGCGTTCGGCAAAGTCTCTGAGTCTTCCAATGGTCTATTTCTCCCACACCCTGGCCTTTTTGCTCATCCTCTCTATGCCCTAATTCTAGCATTGAGACACCATCATTATCATCTATTCTTGCTCCTTTCAAATTCTGAGAATTTTCTCTTTTTGCTGTTTGAGGTAATTTAATTACTCTCCCAGTCGTTCTCATTCTAAGAGGGCCACCTGAAGTTGGTTTTCCATTGCTGTTAGTTTTTTTGTTGCCATTTTGTCTCTTTGTGCCTTGGCTTCACGCAGTTCCTTGAGCAGCTCTTCCTTTTATTGTTTTTCCCTCATGCACTATGCGTAGGCTTGTGTCCTAACCCTTTCTAGCTCCTCCGTGAGCTCGTCTTCGATTCTGGTTGAGGTACTCTTGCATCTGCTCATTCTGTTGCTACTGCAAAAGGACCAAAAAGTCCTCCTCTAGCATTACATATTCTCCACTTCCCTCGCCATGGGGCTCTTTTACGACTTTCTCCTCCATTTTTCCTTCTATTGTCTATTTGGCTTCCAACTCTTTCCTCAAGTCGCATATGTACCTTTACTGGGTGGCTATCTGGCATGTTTTTTCGAGTTGGTAGGTCAAAAATTTTTCCTTTACACCTTCCAACTCCACCGATGTTTCCTTCCTCTCCTCCTTTATTCTTTCCAACTGGCCTAGGAGTTCCTAGACGTACTCATCATACTGTGTCTGGCATGGCCAAGGGTATGGATATAGTCGAGGCCTCCACCCTATCTTTCTTTGGGTCTTTTATGAATTCAACATCTAGCAAGCCTCTTTGTTTCTGGTGCATGGCTCCTCCACTGGGTGCTAGTCCAAGATGTTGCACCGTGTTGACTAGGTATTATACACAGGCCATCATGTTTCTTTGGTCCATTGTCGCATCCAAGGTTTCTTGGGTTGTGGTGGCAGTGGCAACCATGAAAGGCGAGGGCACACAGGCCATCACATTTCTTTGGTCCATTGTCGCATCCAAGGTTTCTTGGGTTGTGGTGGCAGTGGCAACCATGACCGGCGAGGGTGCGGTTCCAATGGGGCCTTCCCCTTGCCTTCCACTATGGGTCCTCTAGCTACTTCTATTGCTATGAAGTTGGTTCCATGTGTGTCATGTAGGCTCCTTCTGGCTAGCTCTCTTCGGCATAGGAGGATTACTCGACCAACAACCTGATGGTGAGAGCCATTTGCTCCTCCTCTTCTCTCCTTAGTCTTTCCTCCTCCTCTTATTGCTTCTTCCTTTGGTCTTCCTCTTTCCTTTGAGATTCTTCTTCTACCTTCCGCAGGCATTCCTCATGTTCTTCCAGCTTCTTTTTCTTGCTTGGAATTTTTAGCAATATTTTCTTCCACTCCTCCTGGCTTAATAGGACCAAACCCTCCCTTCCCTGCTCGCTAATGGTCCGTTCATTGGACCCCTCCTCCTATTTCTATTTGCCTGGAGTTGAGTTCCCTTTCATCTTACGGCTCACTTTGTCTTCTCTTTCTATGGCTCTTTCACTTCTTTGTCTCCCACCTTTCTAGCTTTTGGAGATGCTGATGGGCTTTTTGGGACTAGGGAGAGGTGTTGCTCTTGGATGGGAGATCTCTTTGAAGTCTCCCCTACTTCTTCTTCCCTTTCTGTTTCTCCTGCAACTTCTTAGATGATGGCGGTCAGCACCCCTCCAAACCCTATCAGGGATACTTTTGATGCAGGTTTTTTCTAGTCATCCGACTCAGCTGTGGTGGTTGGTGACTCAACTCTTGCAGGTCTTTAGCTCAAGGACAATGCCTTGGCTGATGACTTGATCATTTTGCGGATGTAGGCATTCAGATTCACTTCATCCAAGGCCCCTACTGCAATACTTTCAAGCATTGGCAGTGGGATCCGAGCCATGGGGGTATTGTATCGTTGACTAGAGACCAGGGCATGCACCATCTTTGCATGCAACTGGACGGCATGGTGAGGGATGTCTACTAGACTGATCCCATCATTAGTGTGCACCTTTGTCTTCAGAATCTTTAGCATGGCATAGACATCCCTCTTTGGTCTCTTTCCCTATGTGTGTTGGCCAACCCTAAAGCCTTCTCCACTACTTTAGGGTTGAGCACAACTTCTATCCTTTTGACCGAGCCTTCCTTCATGACAGTCCCCATGCCATTGTTCTTTCTTATGTCGAAGGTTATCAGGAATTCTAAGCACCTGTCATGGTGGTCAATCTTTTGACCAACCTTCTCAAATGTATCTGTGGAGATTGCACTGGTTTGCCTCACTGCGCCTTTCTTGTTTACCAGCCCAAGTTGTTGACGCTACGGTACTTTAGTTGGTTGTAGACTTTCGTTTCGATAGCTAGTCAATACATGTTGTGCTCTTCCTCTAAGAACAGAAGTTGGGCTGCCATCTCGAGTTTCTGTTATGGCACAACAACTTACAATTAGCTCATTTGAGAGTACCTTTTGCGAAAAAGAAAAGTTTAAGAACAAACATTATGGAATGGTGTGATATTTCAATAAGGAATGGAAACTTTTTATCCAAACACGAATTCCATAAAAGATTTTTTCAAGTACAATTTCTTATTCATCCAAGTCTTCTTTTTTTTTTGGATGGTAAAAGGTTAAGGCATGAAGCACTTACTTATTGTACTTTATTTCCTCATGAGCCAAGCATAGAACTATGGGTTATACTCTAAGTGGGCATGATGGTCCATGTTTTGAGGCCTAATGCCTATGTGTGTAATGTAGGTCAGTACATCGGTTAGGAAGCCTCCAAAGTTCATCTTGCTTGGCGACATGCAATTCTTCCTCAGTCAAGAGTCAAAGGTCATATGCGCATGATGGCCAACACTCTGAACAAGATAGGAGCCGCATGGGTCAGATTGTACTCAGAGGCTTTGATTATGCATCTTTGTTTGGCATTGGTCATAATTTGGCAGCCCTCTTGTTCCCATTTGAGATGGAGAGCATACCATTTTCGCAAAAAGAAAGAGTCAGTTTCAACTCTTCTAATTCCTGGGTTGTTGTGCAGAGACCGCCCTTTTGCTATAGGAGGTGAGCAACCGTTGTTTGAAAGCTTACTCTCGAGAAATCTTTTTGTTGGCAATCAAGGCCTCAACCACCTCGGGAATCTTAACAAACATGAACTCATATTCCTCCCAAGTGCATGGCAAGGAGCGTACTTCCGTTGCTAGTAGATCATCGAGGAGGCCTAAATCTAACCATTCGTAACTTTTAGCAAGCGTGGTGAAGGTAGTGTCCAAGCATCTGATGTGGGTGATGAGGTCATCCCCCGTGTTTGCAGCTAGGTCTAAGTCTAAAGTAAGGATAGATCTCCACTTATAGGCGGGTCTAAGGCCTGCGAGAGGTTAGGGTTGGATACCTCCACTGTTGATGCCTACCTCCTGGGCTGTTCAACGAGGTTTTTGTGAGCCCCTTGTCCAATGGATTGGTCTTGCGGCTCAGTTGATGTGATGCTTTCTACTTGTGGAGCAATTGAAATAGTAGAAGTGAACTTGCATTGGGTCTAGATGCAAATAACCGCGGTTTTGGTTCCTTTTATACCTAGCTGGCTTATTGTCTTGTGGAGATGGCATGGAAAGCGAGTGGTTGAGGGTCACTCGTGCCACTCATGGACTTGGGCAAACAAATCCAAGTGTTGCCTTTGTAGTAGCCTTGAGTGCGCAATAAGGCTTTGGGCACCCATCGCGGCTTCCTATAGCACTAGCTTTGTCTCCTAGGCCTAGGGCGTGAGGTTCTAGGATTATAATTTCATGCAGATTGGCTTCTAAGCGATTGTGATTGTCATTTGGATACACATATGAGCTACTACTCGATAGCTTTGGCTGCAGTTGCTGGTGGTTGTGGTGGGTTGGGGTAAGTCACAACCCCCCTCCTTAGGCTTAGCATGGAGTTGCTCTATTGATGGCATTGCGGTCTTAGATGGAGCCATGTTGCCCTTAATAAAAGCCATCACTAACCAAAAATTTCCAATGGCAATGTGAATCCGATGTGAGTCATAGTCGACATTGCAGGTGCTTGCTTCTTGAATGCACGGTCCTTAGCAACAGCAATTCCTTACCAACAAAGGGTTTGGTGTTAGACATCATGTAGAAGATCATTGGTAGGCTTTCAATTTCGATAGAGACTGTCACCTTACACTTTTCTAACAGTGAATAAGATTTCCCCCCAAATGGGCTAAGTTTTGAGTTAGTAGGTCGCAATTGGGCCGACCAATGAGGGTCCAATGACCATGCATAAGGATATCACAGTCAGCTCCCTCGTCAATGAGTGCATCAAAGGCATATGTCTTGTGACCAATGATCGATATGTGGAGGTATGCAAGTGCCACTTCTTTCTCATCCTCTTTCTCAATCTCAGTGATGGTGGATGTTTACATGTGGGTTCAGAATTAGAGGCTCGTGCAGTGGGTGCATTGAAGGGTAGTACTTTTTTAGGTGATTTCTATTAAAGAAGCTTATGCCCTCCCCCTCTAGAGTCTCGAGTTCTACATTTCCGGTTCGATTAATGTTGCAGACCTTGAAAGGTTCCAATCCCCTGAACTTCATCTTTTGCTTATGGGTCCTGCTCGAAGTCACGTTGTTTGACATGCTTGTCAAGCCAACTCTTGCATCTCACCTTTTCACAAATCAGCGCATGAATTGCTAGGAGTCGGGTTTCAGAGAGGCATTCTAACTCCACCAAGCATTCTGTCCACGCTTCCTTACCATCCCATCTTTCTTGTGCTACCACTCCCAAGCTTGGAACAAAGAATTCCACTTGCAGATTGCTTCAGTCCCATAGGTTAGCTTGAATGGTGTTTGCCCTGCGGCCGTCTTGAAAGCTGCCTTATAGGCCCATTGCACTACCATGAGCTTATTGTCCCAATCACTACATGAGGTGGAGACTACCTTAGTTAGGACATTTACTAGGATCTTATTTGTAGATTCTGTCTGACCGTTACCTTGAGGATTTCTTATGGATGATAGAGAAGGTGGATAGCAAATGGGCAATCACTTCATTAATGAAGTGTGCGCCTTGATCACTAACAAGTTTGATGGGGTAGCCAAATCGCTAGATCACCTACTCCCAAAGGAACTTAGTCATGATCCTAGCATCGTTCTTCCTAATGGCCTGAGCTTCAACACATTTCGTGAGATAGTCCATTGCTACAATTATGTATTTTGCCTGCTATTAGTACTGTGTTGGGGGATTAATCGGCCCAATGAAGTCGATTTTTCACTTTTCAAATGGTTGTCGTGATATCACCGGGGTCAATTACATCTTATCCTTCCAAATGGGGACTTTGGTTCTCTGGCACTCATCGCAATGCTTCACGAATTTAGCCAAGACTTGCTCTAGATTTTAGCCCAATGATAGACCTATGATGTGGTTTCGGCTCTATATGTTCTCTCGGTCAGTTTCAAGATCTACAGGTTAAAATTTGAAAAAATCCAAATTTGGCCCAACATGTCCGAATTGCAAGGGCCGAATGTGCGATTTGGCCCGGTCTAAAGGCCGAGGGCCCAATGTAACTAGTCCGAATGTCAAATTCCACCAGTTCCCATGTGGTTGTCCGAGGGCTGAGTGGCCGAGTGGGCCGAGGGCCGAATGGTCAGGTGGGCCGAGTGGCCGAGTCAGGTGGACCGAATATCAAGTTGGTCCAAATGGTTAATTCGAATGGGCCGAGCAGTGGGTGTCCGAGTCGAGTGGGCCGAGAGCCGAATTTCAACGCGTCCGAGTCGAGTGGTCCGAGTGGTAGTGGACCGAGGGTCGATTTTGGGACTCGGCCCAAAATCATCGTTACTCAAACTGATCGAACGCAGCGCGACTTTGGTCAGCACAACAATAAATCACTCAAATCACACGATTCAAGTCATGACCTATCACACACACACCTCCAGATCAAAGCTATGGATGGAGGGGAAGAGTTGTATATACCTGGAATAGCCAATAAACTCCAAAGTGCAAATCGACAACTGAATCAAACCCTCATGCTTGTTTTTCTTCTTTTTCTTTATTTTTTTCTACCCTAATGCATCCAAATCACAAAGCAAATACCTACACTACTCCAACATGCTTTTCCAAATCCAAAAAACCAAAAACCTACTTGCTAAGGAGATCAAATATCTCTTCAAACTTCCTCGCTTCCTACCTATCTACCTCAAGCACTGGTTCGGGGAAAACCCTACTTAAGCGTGCAAGCGCTCAAGGCTTGAATCCGTTTGTCCCACCAACAGAACCAAAATGTAGGAGCTTTCACTTAACCACTAAGACCCACGGACCGCTTATTGTTTCAAGCGTTCGAAGCCGAGCACTAATGGCTACCTCTCACATAGCCGACGCGCTATCTATTCATGAGTGTAGTGAGCTTACCTCCATGCCGATCGAGTTACCTCCTCTCCCACGCACTCCAATAGCTCCATGATCTAAGTGCAAGATTCAAGTGAGCTCCATCCTTAAGCTTCCCGCTCCAAGCTCCATTGCCGCGAGCAAGACAAGAGAAGAGAAGAGAAGAGAAGAAGAGAGGAGAAGATTGAGAGCTTCTCCTCCCTGATCCCTCACCCTCACACACTCACTCCCTCACACTCTCACACTCCCTCTCTTAAGCACAAGCTCAAGCAAGCAAGAAGAAGAAGAAGAAGAAGAAGAAGAGGAGAGCCACTTTTGGCCACACACAAGAATGAGCTTCTCATTCACTTTTCAACTTTGTATACAAAACCCTAAATCCATTTTGGGCGGTCATCCCCTTATCCCCTTTTTTACATGGCCGACCGTGGCCTATGCCATTTTTCCCATTGTCCTCCTATCTCCCTAGCTTGCTTCCTACCACCCATCTACCTTTACAAATTGCACGGGTGACAGCTCGATGCTCTTTAAATTAAATCATGATGCGCTTGTGCTCTTTTACAAAAGTATTGACTTGCGCTTTTTCTTGTGCACCTTTTTCCTTTATTTAGGACTTTTCTGCACTTCTTGTGTTTTCATATTTTTCTTGGCGCGCCTTCGTCTTCCATTTCACTTTTGCCTTGGCCTTTGTCTTCTGCTTTAGATTTTCCACATTGTTCGTTTGAGGGTTAATTCACTTTTGCCTTGGCCTTTGTCTTCTGCTTTAGATTTTCCACCTTATTCATTTGAGGGTTAACATGTCTCCAACCAGTGAAGTGTCTACCAGCAATTCCTCCATGCACTTCGGTAGGTACATCATGCATCTCATGCTCACACACGTATCTTCGTAGTAACCCATCCTGTCCTAGTCTATAGAGCTGGCCGGCTATCAACTGATAAGGTTGAACCTTGAGGATAAGGTGCTTTAGCCTAGCCTTCTCTATGGGTCTCTCAAGAAATCCCTGCTCTAGGATTTGGACTATGTCGTCTATCCAATATGGTGTTAGATCGGCCTTGAATAGGTCTCTCTCACTCGATACTCCAAAAAGGTGCACATCTAGTAGGTCATCTATGATGCCCTGGTTAGCAACTTCTCCTGTGGGTATGTGGGACATATGGTTTTCCATGTAGTGCTATTTACCTTTGCATACAACCACGAAGAAGTCAAACTCTAGTAGCAGAAGTAACCATCTAGTTATACATCTTGTAGCGCAGGGTTTGTTGACTAAATAAAGCAAGGGCTAATGGTCAACGAAGAAGGTAAAAGGCGTAGCTAACAGATGGAACTTCTTCACACCGAACACCATAGCTAGGCCTTCTCTCTCAATCGTGCAGTAGTTTATCTCCGTATCTATGAGTTTTCTACTAGCAAAGGTCACAGGATAATTGAGATTATACTCACTAGGTTGACACAAAATAGCTCCCACTGTAAACTTTGATGCATCAATATGCACGTGTGGAATGTCATGTTCCAATCTAGGGCTCATAGGATTTGAGCGGTTGTAAGTTCCTTCTTCAAATCCATAAGCATGTTAGCATTCATCGGTCCACTCAAATACAATTAGCAATTTGTAAAGGAGTCTAGCAATCAAGTCATAGTTTAGAACGAATCACCAATAGTACCCTATGTGTCCCAGGAAGCACTGAACTTCCTTATAGTCTGTTGGTGGTGGTAAATCGACAATGACCCTAACTTTGGAGAAGTCAGTGGCAATGCCATTCTTAGACACCATGTGTCCTAGGATACATCCATGTTTCACCCAGAACTGGCACTTTAGGTGGTGATTCAAGGGAAGATTATATAGCCTTCACCGGTCAAAAACTATGGGAAGTTTATCTAGGTGCTCCCCCCAACTAGAGTGGACACATAGATCATCAACAAATACCTCCAAAGCATGTCTTTAAAAATGGCACTCATGAGGCATTGAAAGGTAGCCAGTGTGTTAGTTAGCCCAAATGGCATGACTATGTAAGCGAACATGCCCATTCAGTCATGAATGATGTCTTATGTTTGTCATTAGGGTGCACTTGCACCTGATTGTAACTTGAGAAGCTGTCCATGAAACTGTAGGCTTCCTTCTCTACTAGTCTTCCAAGCATGTGGTCCATGTAGGGTAGTGGATAGTTGTCCCTCTTGTTGCAGTATTGACCTTTTTATAATTCATGCACACTCCAATCTTCTCATTCTTTTTCATGTCAATCACTATAGATGACACCCAGTCCATGTGCTCAATCTTGTAGATGAATCATGTCTTCGATAGCTTATCTATCTCCTCCTTAACGGCGTGTGCATACTTTGGATTCATTGGGTAGGGTTGCTGCTTGGCTATCATTGCATCAGGAGTCATGGGGATGTTTAGTGCTTATAGCCAATGTCGGGCCGATTTTAGATCCTGACAAGTGGTGCATTTGCCGAGAGCTACTAATAAGTGGTGGTTTTTGAATCTCGGTCAATTGGGACCAATTCATTAATGTATGCCAAAAATCAGTGAGAGCTAGACTCACAAGACCATCAAGCTGAACTTCAAAAGCAAGAAAGAGCTAAACGAGCGAGACAGTGGGCCAAAATAAAAAGAAGATATTCTCTGCAAAGGAGTGGCCCAATATCCTTACAAGGGCGGGATCTTGGTAACCCTATCTTGACGCATAGTTTGTTAGGGGGAGGAAGCTCTAGTACTTCCCCCCTTTCAATCAATTCATCCACTTCGAGTGGAGTGATAGTTCCAACTGTCCGAACTTCTATAGTGAATCCGGTTGTTACCATGGTGGCACAACCCATTGCAATTCCTTTTGGAACAGCGGATTTTCCAGCCTTAGGGTTTCCTCTATCCATTTTTAATGGGTTAGTAGAGAAAGATGCAAAACTTCACATCAATGAATTCCAGAAGTTAATGTTTAACTATCGGATTCAAGATGAGGGACACTTGATGATGTTCTTCAACATAACTCTGAAAGGACAAGTTGTAATGTGGTATCACAACCTAGAAGTTGGAACCATAACTATGATCGACTTATTCTTTGCGGCCTTTCGAAGAGAGTTTGCCCCTGCAAGGGGAGGTCAGTATTGGCTATGTGTCCTTAATGTTAGACATCAAGAACCTCACAAGAATGTCCATGGATATGCCAAGAAACTAAAGGAGATATTTCGAAAATTGCAAACCTATATCTATATTCTAGCTACTGCTCAATTGCAATATTTTTTGAATGGGTTAGACTTTAACATTCAAGTGAAATTGAGCAGTGTCACTCTTGTCAACATTGATACGGCTATTACACGAGCAGAAGAGGTGGAATTGTGATTACAAGCGGCTTATGCCTCTAGGTTAAACTAGAATCTGAGTTTAGAGTTTGGAAACACTTTAGCGTTGACAAATGGAGATCAAGGGATGCCCATGAGTCCTCCTAATGGGAGAGGAAGCATAATTCCAAATGTGCCCATGTTGCCAGCTCCTCCTAGTGTGACCATGCCTATGACCAGTCAAAGTGGTTCCACCGACTGTTGAAATCCCAACGATAAATCCTATCGTTTTTCCAAAGAATCAATAGCCAATCCCTAATCAAACGCTTAGGCCAATGGAACAACAGGTAGAAAATCGCGGTTATGAGTCAAGTGCCTTGAATGTCCTTGGCGAAGTTGAGAACATGATGAAGCACTATACTGATATGATTAGCGAATAATATAGACAAATAGCCATTGATGTTAATTTCCTTAAGAAGCAGTAGAACTTGATAGGCAGTCGATACCCTGAAGAGGGTGGCCTATCAAGATTCAGCTGTAAGTGGTGTGGTGGCCAATATTTCCCTAGGAATTGTCTAAATGTTAAACGTGACATATGTGGGCAGTCCTGGTCATTTAACTAGTACCTATTAGAGTAAGATTAGCTCTCTCCAGCAAGGAAGTAAACTGCCAAGTCCAGTTAATCATCGAGCACAAGGGAATAGTCTCTGGCAAGATGAAGGACTGAAATAAATATTACAAAGAGGAAAAGCTATGGTAAAGGATCTACCTAGTGGCAATGGAGTTATGCTTATAGAAGCTGTTTGCATCAATGGCACTTAAGCTTCCAAGAGGTCAAAAGGGTAAAGAAGTAGAAAAAGCCAAGGAAAAACTTGTCAAGGAAAACCCGAAGCAAGATGATAAGGGGATGCAAGTCCTTAATCCCAATATGGAAGCCGGACCTCTCAAGGCCGTAGATGGTAAAGCCGACCCCAAGGAGGATAAGGAGTCGCCAAAGAAGAAGAAAAAAGCCAAGAAAGAAGCACCAAAGCCGGTTCAAAGACCAAAGGAGAGAATGGTCTAGCGAGAAAAGCAAGCTCTTGCTAGCTATCATGAATTTGATTTAGCAAGTTCTCTTTGCAAAGTTAAGCCAAATGTAAATCTTCTACAATTGATTTAGTTGTCTCCAGGAGTGTGCAAGGAATTTAAGAAGATTCTATGCACTGGGTATATTGTTGAGCCTTTGGGAATAGCACGAGTAGGAGATGATTGATTTGAGCATGCTAAAAAGCATTGTCCAAGGGTACCAACATATGTTGATGGAGTTTTAGTGGACCATGCTATTGTGGACATAGGATCCTCTATCAACATTATGAGTTTAGAATTGATGGAGAGACTAGGATTAGAAATTTAAAAAAACGCCTCCACGATCCTCCAAATGGCTGATGATAATTTAAGACAACCCGAGGGTTGTATTACTAAAGTCCATGTGACCGTTGCCAATGTAGAATGCATTCTGGACTTTAGGGTCATTAGGTTTGCAGGGTGACCTAGCTATCAAGTATTGCTAGGCAGGCCATGGATCTTACAAGCAGATTGTCAAGTTGATATACCTAGTGGGCGATTGATATTTGGTCGAGGTGCTAGTAGACATGTAGTAGTATATACTTATCCTAAATCTCCTTAGAGTGAGACAGTTCCTTTATCTCTGTCAGAGTTTGATATGCTAGATGCTCCATCTGCTAGTGAGACATCATCAAGTGACAAATCCAATGAGGGATCCACTATAGAGGATATCTACCAAGTGACTTTGAATGAGCCAATAGAGGCTCAAGAGAGGATAAGGGATGCGGATATAATCGAGCTCGACCTTGGTATGATGAATGATTCATGGACAATTAAATTAGGGTCCATGCTCAGTTCGAAAGAAAGGAAGAACTATGTGTCCTTGATTCAAGAATTCCGCAATATCTTTGCTTGGAGTTACAATGAGCTAAGAGGCATTTCTCCCAACTTGGTTGTTCATATGATTCCTTTGAAGCAAGGTAGCCGCCCTGTGTGATAGAAAGAAAGGTGTATGCCTTTCAAATTAAGGGACGGGCTATTCGAAGAATTGACAAAGCTATAAAAGGCTGGCCTGATATTTTCGGTTCAACACATGGAATTGTGTTCACCAATTGTTATCAAGAATAATAATAATAATCAAGTCTGGCTTTATGTAGATTTTAGAGAGCTTAATAAGCAGATGGTTAAGGATTACTACCCATTTCCATTCATTGAACAGATTTTGGATCAGTTAGCGGGTAGGGAAATCTATTCGTTTATGGATTGCTTTGCTGGATATAACTAGATAGCTATTGCGAAGGAAGACAAATTGAAAACGACATTTAATACTATCTTTGGTACCTTTGCATATCATGTGATGCCCTTTGGTCTATGCAACGCGCTTGGATCTTGGCAACAAACAGCTGATAAGACCTTTGGTGATATCTCCCTAGAAGAGTTAAAAGTCTTATTAATGATCTGGGGGTAGTCACCACAAGGGAGAGCCAACTAATTATTCTTAGGAAATGTTTTAAGCATTGTAGGCAGTTTTGCATTGCTCTTAACCCTAGAAAGTGTGTATTTGGAGTACCCTATGGGTTGTTACTCGACCATGTGGTTAGTTCAGCTGGTAGTCACCACAAGGGAGAGCCGACTAATTATTCTTAGGAAATGTTTTAAGCATTCTAGGCAGTTTTGCATTGCTCTTAACCCTAGAAAGTGTGTATTTGGAGTACCCTATGGGTTGTTACTCGACCATGTGGTTAGTTCAGTTGGTATTGCGATTGACCCTGAAAAGATAAAGGTTATAGTCTCTATGAGCCCATCGCATACTCCAAAAGAGGTGCAGCTTTCTGTCTCATCAGTGGGATATTATCGAAGATTTGTCAATGCACTGGTCGAAAGAGCATTGCCATTGACGAACCTTCTATCTTTTAACTACCTGTTTGAGTGGAATGAAGCCTATCAAGTATCCTTTGAGGATGTGAAGCAGTAATTACCAAAAGCACCAATCTTAAAAGCATCCAAAAGAGGTGAAGTCTTCTATATATTTTCAACAGCCACAATGCATAGTATTAGCTGTTGTTGTTTAGCTCAAATTTGGGAGGAGAAATGATATCATCCAATTGCCTTTGCTAATAGGAAATTGGGAATATTTGAAGTTAACTATATGTACATGGAGAAGTTGTACCTTGGAATGGTCTTTGCGACGAAAAATTTTAGGCATTATATTCTCTTTGAAAATGTAGTATTCTTTACGAAGGCGGAAGGACTCAGATTGTTGCTAAACAAGTTGCAGTCGCCTGATCGTTTAGCAAAGTGGTTAATCACTTTGCAGGAGTTTGATTATGAGATTAGGAGTAAGCCACCGAAGCTGCAAGGTATTGTAGAATATCTTGTGGATTTTGAGGAGCCAAAGGAAATCTTGGCTGAAGAAAGTGATATTCAAGGTTTATTTAAAATTGATACAGCTTCCATCCCTTCTTGGTATACGGCTATAATGTATTATTTATCTATAGGAGGATTTGGGGCTACTTTATCTTAATAACATTACCACCACTAGCATCGCCACTACACCACCACATCTTACTCTCCTCCTCATTAGAACCACAATCGATTCTCCTCTCTCTCTCTCTCTCTCTCATATATAGGAGACCAACCACCAATATCTCACTCCCCTCAAACACATCTCTCTCTCTCTCTCTCTCATCTTGGAGACCCACAACATGTATCTCCCTCTCCTTCTCCCCCTCAATAACACCCTCTCCCTCTCCTTCTCCCCCCAATAACACCCTCTCTCTCTCTCTCTATCTCTCTCTGTCTTTTTCATCCCCAACTCTCTCTCTCTCTCTCTCTCTCTCTCTCTCTCTCTCTCTCTCTCTCTCTCTCTCTCTCTCTCTCTCTAACGGTGTATTAGTAGTTATCTCTCCTTAACTTATTTACATCACTAGATTAATCTTATCTTCTTATATTTGATAATATTATTAGAATGTTAATGGTTCAATTATGCATACATATGAGATATCACACTACATATACATCTCCCCTCTCTCCCTTCTTTGCATGTATTTTATAATTAAATCTTGATGTGTTATGCACATAGAGCAAACTAGAAACACGTCCACTTATACTTGCACTTTGTTCTCTCTTCCTCTTTTAATTAGGCTTACATATGGATTGAAGTTATGCATTCATTTACAATAGACCCTTGCAAGCAATTGCTTCACAATCTCCATTAAAGATAGCTCCATATTGCTTTATTGTTTGTAGGATGGTATTCCTTTCAGGATTTATTTATTTTAAACTCCAAACCTTAACAATCAAATATTTTAATATACTAATATACTTCACATTGTACTGCATGAACTTACTACAAAAAATATACTAAATCCACAAATGCATTTGCAAGTTAGTGAACCACTATGTGCAAAGCAAATGAACATATTTATTACATATATTAAATATCAATCAGCTATCCATTGCTTAAGGGTAAAATGGGTGTTCTCTAACAGACTCCTAAACTCCCTCGTGAAAACTTGTTAGCTCAGTCAAACATGGAAGCATGTATTCCAAGAAGATAGTATTGAATGGATTTTTCTCAATCAAATAGGAAAGCACTTATGTGAAGAGGATGATATCCATGGGATTTTCTTGAAATGTAAATGGATATGTGAAGGAGTTAGGTGGGTTACATTGCATCTTCTTTATTCTATCATCCACAAATAGTATCATTGTAGGGCTAAAGTGTTGCTAATCAATATCATCAAAACATTTTAGAAATTGTGGCTTCACCTTGACTCCTTATCAAAGAATGAGTTACAAAAACAAATGCATTGGAGGTATCACTTTCCTACAATCATTTATATTCTCTTTAGAAGAAGACATAAAAGTATAACATATTCTAAAGAATACATGTGAAATTACTTACCAAGAATTTGGATGCTTATGTCTCTTACACCTTTTTTTCTTCGAATATTTTTTGTGTAATGCATTCTTGTTGGAGGGGAATTCACCTTTAGGTAGTCAAGGAAGATAGAACATCTCCGGTACACCTCATTCGATTGCTACTCAATCTAATGATCCTTATATATGAGCTACTCCTCCTTCAAGTACACCTAATATGTGCATTTCCTTGGCAAAGTTTGCAGCATCCCCTTCTCCAATTGCCCACACATGAACCTACCATTCATAGTTCTATTATATATAGAGAATATATTGACAAGATACCATTGCAAATATACTTCTATAGAAGGATACCAAGTCATGCCTATAGAGAAATCTCCATGTTACTAACTTGCATGACTTTTGAGATTCAATATCATCATCTGGTTTGAAATTCTCTTTATCTTCTATGTGAACTAAAAGAACAAATCTTTGTTCACTTGAATGTTATAGTAGTTTTCTCATTGAGAGAGAGAGAGAGAGAGAGAGAGAGAGAGATTATGTGACTTTATAATCATCTTTGTAAGGGAATGTGAAATTATTTGCCGAACAGGGGTTGTCGGTAACCCCTTCTTAGAGAGAGAGAGAGAGAGAGAGAGAGAGAGAGAGAGAGAGACTACATGGCTTTAAAATCATCTCTCTAAGGAGATGTGAATATTTTTTTCTCTAACAAGGTTTCCAACAATCCCTTCTTGGCAATAAGAGAGAGAGAGAGAGAGAGAGAGAGAGAGAGAGAGAGAGAGAGAGAGAGAGAAAGAGAGAGAGCTTTGAATCACAACTCCCCTCTATCGTCTCTCTAAGGAGACGTGAAATTTTTTGTCACCAAACAAGGGTTTTCGGCAACCCCTTCTCAGCGAAAAAAATTTACAAGTTGTCTCCATCTCTCTAAGGGGACTTATGAAAAAAAAAATTGTTAGGAAGGGATTGCTAACAACTCCATATTTAGTGAAAAAAAAATTAGAGAGGACTTGTGAAAAAAGATTTCATTGAGAAGGGATTGCCAGCAACCCCCTGTTTGGCGAAAAAAATTTCACAAGTCCCCTCAAAGAAATGATGGAAGAGACTTGTGACAAAAAAATTCACCTCGAGAAGGGCTTGCAAGCAACCCTCTTCTAGATGAGTTGCTATAGCAACCCCCTTCTCGACCAAAAAAATTTAAAGTGTCACATAATCTCTCTCTCTCTCTCTCTCTCTCTCTCTCTCTCTCTCTCTCTCTCTCTCTCTCTCTCTCTCTCTCTCTCTCTCTCTCTCTCTCTCCATTTATCTTGCTTTCTCCTTCTCTAATTCGTCTCTCTCTCCCCTCTCTTTATATTTTTAATTAGTAATTAATTTAAAATAATTAATACATAAATTATTAACTAAACAATAAATTAAGTAATGCATGTGTGTATGCGTCTCTCTCTTTATGTATGTATATATATGTATTTGTGCATGGCCCTTATCTTCATTTCTCACTATGTGTATCTCTTGCAACTCTCTCTCTCTCTCTCTCTCTCTCTCTCTCTCTCTCTCTCTCTCTCGTCCTCGTCATTAGGATCAATAGAGTCAATAGAGATATATATATCTAAATATTTTTTTATGAGAGAGAAGATAATAGGAAAGTTTTAAATTGGTATTTGATGAGAGAATAGATTAGAAGTAATTACTAGTTAAGAAGATCAAATTATGTGTATATTTATGATATATTTTAATATGAGACATAATAGATTGAGACTTTTTGAATGAACTATATTGAAATGTTTGGACCTTATAATCAAAAAAAAATTATCTTTTGAGAAATTTTTTCTCCTATCATAGAAAACTAATAATTAATATAACATATAATGGCTATTATCTTTTGCAATGTGTATGTGAAAAATAAAGACTTATCAAAGATTTTTTTTAAATTATACTATAATCAAAATGTGACTTTTTAGTCTAATTGTACTTGGGCCAAAAACTTTTAAATAGAGGAAGTTGAGAGAGAGAGAGAGAGAGAGAGAGAGAGAGAGAGAGAGAGAGAGAGAGAGAGAGAGAGAGAGAGAATGTGTGTGTGTATTTTGATAAAGGTCCAAAGTTATTAATGTAAGAGAAGCCCAAAGCTAATATTGTAGTATTATAGGAGAGAGTTGCTATAATTGTTTCAATCCAGAGAGAGAGAGAGAGAGAGAGAGAGAGAGAGAGAGAGAGAGAGAGAGAGAGAGAGAGAGAGTGTGTGTGTGTGTGTGTGTGTGTGTGTGTGTGTGTTGATAAAGATCCAAAGCTATTAATGTGTAGGAAAGGCCCAAATGTAGTATTGTAAGAGAAAGTTAAAATAATTTGTTAAAGCCATACATATACACATACATGCACACACACACACACACACACATAGAGAAAGAAATAGAGAGAAAACATGTATGTGTGTATGTGTCATTTGATAAAGGTCCAAAGCTATTAATATAGGAGAAGTCCAAAGATAGTATTGTGGTATTACAAGAGAGAGTTGCTAGAATTTCTTAAAGCCACAAGGGGAGAGAGAGAGAGAGAGAGAGAGAGAGAGAGATTATGTGTATGTGTGCATGTGTATTTTGATAAAATTCAAAGCTATTAATGTGTAAAAAAGGCCCAAAGTTAATATTATAGTAGAGAGAGAGAGAGAGAGTATGTGTGTGTAAAGATCCAAGGCTATTAATGTAAAAGGGGGTCAAGGTAGTATTATAGAAGAGAGTGTTAGAAAATTTTGAAGTTGAATTTTCTAGCGCTCTCTCCTATAATACTACAATACTACTAGTGCCCGGCCTCTTCTACATTAATTTTAAAAAGGTACCTCTCTATCCAAAGTACTTTTCACATTTCTTTCTCTTCTTTCTTATCAATAATTTTTAAAAAGATATATCTTTCTTGTCTCTCATCAATTGAATCCTAATACCCTTCCAATTGAAACTCCTAATACCCTTCCAATTGAAATTCTTGTCTCTCTCTCCTTCCTCTCTTCTCCATTGAGCCCTAATACCCTTCCAATTGAAATTCCTTACATTCAAAGTATCTAGAATATATTTTTAATTTTAAAGACTAGGTAAACCATTGATGAATTACTTAGTTAAGGTGGATTAGAGTTTGTATGAGCAATAATCTCAAAAGCTATGTCTCTAGTTCTATAATATACACTAGACAAACCTACCTTGATTTGTCTCTCTATGTGTATGTGTGTGTGCATGCATGCATGCTTGTGTGTATCTCATTAAGAACTTGTTTCTATATCTCTCTCTTATTCAAAAACTATTGTCACTAAAAAACTCTTTCTCTCCCTCTCTCTCATTAATATATGTAGATATGTATGTGTGTATGTATTTAGTGCATATTGGAAGTCCTAATATATGCATACACATGTACATACATATGATTAGTTCAAAGAAGTATAACTATATATACATACGTATATGTGCATGTATTTATGTATATAAATTGAAAGTCCTAACATACGCACACACATATGATTAGTTCAAATAAGTATACCTATATTTTATAGCCTAAGAATATTGATATTACAACAACATGATGTCAAGTTAGCAAAGACATGCACAATGAGAGATCTAGATTATGCTCTCTCTCTCTCTCTCTCTCTCTCTCTCTCTCTCTCTCTCTCTCTCTCTCTCTCTCTCTCTCTCTCTCTCTCTCTCTCTCTCTCTCTCTCTCTCTCTCTCTCATTAAGTATATTGATTGAGCATCAAATTTATACTTATTTTCACCAATCAATATCCCTTATTGCCACCACAACAAATAATCCACAAATGTGCAAGCTTTAATAATGAGTTTTTATTTTTTAATCAATGTTTAATGAGATTTCTAGAGCCATGTATAAAGAAAAATGTTTAATGAGTATTTGGAATGGATGTAAATGTAGACATTTTTATACACCAATCCATGCTTACCGTAGAGGACTTACATCTTATATTTGGAAAAAGAACTTTTATAACATTGCCCATAGTGTGACCAACAAAGTAAAGATTGCTAATTCTTAGAGAAAATGCATTTTATTTTGTTGAGAAAATACATATATACCTCGCTTGGTTAGCTATTATCAAATTTATAATAATCCTTTATTATCATTGTTTATCATTTTGTGAAACAATAGTACACTTGCCAAGGTCAATGTAATACAAATCTAAATCCAAATTGCTTGCAAAAAATATTTTATATTGTAAATGTGTGTGTGTGTGTGTGTGTGTGTGTATGTGTGTGTGTGTGTGTGTGTGTGTGTGTGTGTGTGTGTGTGTGTGAAATAATAGTACACTTGCCAGAGGTTAATGTAATACAAATCTAAATCTAGATTGCTTGCAAAAATTATTTCATATTCTAAAAATGTGTATGTGTGTGTGTATGTGTGTGTGTGTGTGTGTGTGTGTGTGTGTGTGAACTACTTACAAGTAAATAGCGAACTATTTGTTGCGACACATATTATAATCCAATGTAAAATAAATTATGTCCAACCTAGAGTACTCACATAAATACTTTTGTGTTGCAAATGTGAGAGAGATTGTGTGTGTGTGTGTGTGTGTGTGTGTGTGTGTGTGTGTGTGTGTGTGTGTGTGTGTGTGTGTGAACTACTTACAAGTAAATAGCGAACTATTTGTTGCGACACATATTATAATCCAATGTAAAATAAATTATGTCCAACCTAGAGTACTCACATAAATACTTTTGTGTTGCAAATGTGAGAGAGATTGTGTGTGTGTGTGTGAGCTATATATTAGTAAAGAGAGAATTGTTCATTGCAACATATATCACAATCCAATATCATACAAGTTCTATCAATTTGGAGTGCTTGTACAAATGTTTCCATATTGCAAACATGAGAGAGAGAGAGAGAGAGAGAGAGAACTCTTTGTTGAAACACCTTTCACAATACAATATAATATAGATTCTATCAATCCAGAGTGCTAGCACAAATTATTTTTGGGTTGAGAGAGAGAGAGAGAGAGAGAGAGAGAGAGAGAGAGAGAGGTGGTGATGGGATGAGATAGGTAGCATAATTTGAGTGAGAGAGAGAGAGAGATTGTATGTTGTGTAAGAGGAGAGAAAGAGAGGGAGAAACAAAGAGAATGAGTTACTTGCATGTAGCAAGAGAGAGAGAGAGAGAGAGAGAATGAAGGTGGTGGTGTAGGTAATGATGGTGGCGGTCTCACAGCGGTGCGGTGGTAGAGATGGCAGTGGCAGCAGCAATATTGGTGAAAGTGAAAGTGGAGGTGGGCACATCTAAGGCTGGAATAAGTGAACTATGTGAAATAAGAATAGAGGGGTTGCCAAAAAAAAAACTCGCTTCTTACCCTTCCCCCCCCAAAAAGCTCTCCGTGCTAGATATTGGTGGCCATTGATTTTCCAAGATGCTTTTAGTTATGTTATACGATGCGAGAGAAAATCGTAGGCGACCTCTAAATCCCATTTTGGTTATGTTACCCTTTGAAAAATTGGGTATTGATTTTATGGGACCAATATATCCTTCATCAACTATGCGAAAGTGGTATATCATTGTAGCAACAGACTACTTTACAAAGTGGTCTAAGGCTTGAGCAACGATGAAGGACAATGCTAAGGAGATGGCCAGTTTCATTATGGAGCAAATTGTTTGCCGCTTCAATCCACCTAAGGAGATTGTGTCTGATCGAGGGACACACTTCTTGAACAAGATTATAGTGGCCCTGACTGAAGCTTTGAAGATTAAGCACAACAAGACTACCCTGTATAACCCTCAAACGAACGGTTAGTTTAAGAGTAGGAATAAACAACTGGTGGGAATCTTATCTAAGACAGTATCCAAAAGTAAGTGCGACTAGGATAAGAAATTATATGTGTTAGTGTGAATAACTATGCTTTCGTGGAAGATGTTTTTTTCAATTGTGATCCAGGGGAGTCCTTACACTTACCTCCTAACATTAGCCATGGACTACTTTGCTGACACGTCATCTTTCGGTCGCCAATGATTAGTTTGGGTTATAAATCAGGTAGCAAGTGAGCACCTTCCTACTCTGTCATGGACGCATAGGATTGTATATCGTCATATTCGTCAGACACCCCTTGCTCTTTATGCAGGGGGATTAACTAATAACCTAATGCACTTAGTATAGGGCCTAAGAGGCCTTATCCTTGGTTGGTTTTGTGGTTTAGTAGAGTAGCGTTATGACCAAGGGATTGTTTTAACAATACACCATGCTGAATGGTAATCAAATGTTTATTTCATAAGGCCAAGAGGATCGTCTTTATCGAGTTAAAATGTTTTAATTTATAAGGCCAAGAGGGCCAGTTTTGTTGGTTGTGAAATGTTATATCTCTTTAGGCCAAGAGGGCCATAAGTTTGGTTTGGTACAGGTACATTTAATGGTTTTCTGTTTAAGTGATTGTATCACGCATGTTGGATGAAGTGTCTGCCTTTGCTGCACAGGAGCTTCTTGTGGCCATTCCAAGTGGTGTCGCATTTTCGAGTTTTTTCCTTAAGCTGATAATATTATATGTGTATGTGAGGGTTATTTTATTTTCGTTTGTGGCGACCGGCAATCAAGGCATGAAGTCCTACCTCCTGTTAGGTATATCTAAGGGAGATTTGAGTAGTTATCTACCTCCTGTTAGGACATTATCAAGCATTAAAGACATGTGATAGAGGATAGTCCTTGTGACCCCGTCCTTTCTGCTTGCTAGGCAACTGGCATGGGAGTCCCTGTTAGTGTGAGGTAGTTAGAGAAGCCTGCCAAAACATTAAAGAAAAGAGAAGCAAGTTCTGCATATATCTAAAGATCAAAATTATAGGGGTGTGTAAAAGTGGGTTCTAACCCCTCAATTAGAAAGAAAAAAAAAAGGAAGAAACTTCCTACAAGCAGTTGATTATCGCCTTGCAAAGGCCTGGTAGGTTCCTGGGGATGAGTCAACAGGCCCAAGGCCAATGCCTTGTCTTTCTAGGAATAGTAGGTAGCCAAAAGAAAAAATAAGGAAGATTGGAGCAAAAATAAAAGTAAGTGGAACAGAAAAGGATTATCGCCTCATGACGCTTGGTAGGTTCTTGGATACCGAGTCAAGACCTGAGGCCGATGCCTTGTTCTCCTTGGCTCAATTTACGCTCAGCTCCCTCCTTTTTGCACGCCCGAGTATGAAACCTTGAAAGAAAATGTGCTATAAGAAAAATATAATGATCATGTTATAGAAGTCCTCACCTAGTAGGAGGTCCTGGTCCAGTTGTCCTCAATTAGGTAGGCAATTCAGGCCACCACTAGGATGACCTCTTTGATAGGGTTTTTAGCCATTTGGGATTTTTAGTAATTTTTTCAACCGCTGGATGGAAAAGAGAGCTTCCCAGCCATTTGTAATGTCGAGTCGGTCAGGCAAAATTTTTGAAACTTAAATCAGAAGCCAGATGGGAGAAATGCGAGACCGAGGAGTGGTCCAGAGGCCAAAAAGTGTCAAGATTGTGGGAGAGAATGAAGGAGTCTCACTTGAAGCTTTCTTGCTTGCACAATGGGGAAATACACACAGAGGTGGAGGCTGAAAACAGTTTTCCTCTTCTTAGTTGTGTAATCCAAAAAGAACTCTCGTACATAGAAATAGAAGAACCCTATATATGGTTCTCAAACCAAACTCAACTAACTAAGGTGGCATACTAACTGAGCCACGAACTAGAGTAAATAAGAAAAGCTATCATCTAGCTATTATTCATGGGCAGTGTACCAACCGCATCTGTAATTGACAAGTTGGTGACATAAATACACAACGGTCACCTTGGCGTATCACGAGTGGAGCTTGATATCTCAACACTCCCCCTCGAGCTCAATCCCAATTCCTGCACACCAAGCAGGTCTTTGAACTTGCGTAGCTTCTCTACGCCCAATGCCTTCGTAAATATGTCAACTACCTGATCCTCTGTGCTGACATAAACTAGATCAATAAGACCTACTAAAACCCTCTCCCGCACATAGTGATAATGCACCTCAATGTGCTTTGTTCTAGCATGATAGACTGGGTTATTTGCCAAGTGTATACTACTCATGTTGTCACAATAAATGACAATTGGCCCATCTGTAGGCTGATACATATCATAAAGTAGCTTATGCAACCAAGCTACCTCACATGCAGCCATTGCTGCACCCCTGTACTCGGCCTCTATGCTCGACAAGGCAACTGTAGGCTGTTTCTTACTGCTCCAAGTGACTGCAGCACTCCCAAAAGAGAACACATATCCACTAGTAGATCGTCTATCAGAAATACTACCAGCCCAATCAGCATCAGTGTATCCATGCAGCTGTATCTGAATCCCAGTCTCATAAAATAGTCCATACTGCAATGTGGACTTCACATACCTGAGTATGCGTCTAGCCGCATCCAAATGTGATTTCCTTGGAGCCTGCATAAACTGACTTACCAATCCAACAGAATAGCTCAAATCTGGCCTGGTAATAGTCATATAAATCAAACTTCCTACTATGCGTCTGTACATAGTAGGGTCTTCCAGAAGCTCACCTGCATCTGCGCTCAGCTTCACATTCTGCTCCAAAGGAACTGAAATAGGCTTACAGCCTGTCATCCCATATTTGGACAGCATGTCCAATCCATACTGCCTCTGCAAGAGTTGTATCCCACTTGGTGATCTAATCACCTCAATGCCTAAGAAATAACGCAGCTCTCCCAAATCCTTCATCTCAAACTTTTGCTTCAATAGCATTTTCACATGAAGGATATCTTCATCACTGTCACCTGTCATAATCAAATCATCAACATAAATGACAAGGAGCATAATACCTTTCTCTGTTTTTCTCACATAAAGTGAGAAATCTGCCTTGGAAATCTGAAAGCCAATAGTGACAAGATATTGTCCTATCTTGTCAGACCATGCTCTAGGTGCTTGCTTCAAGCCATACAAGGCTTTCTTCAACCTGCAAACAAACTCAGGATGAACAGCATGCACATAACCTGGTGGCTGCTCCATATATACCTCTTCTTGCAAATCACCATGCAAGAAGGCATTTTTTACATCCATCTGATGTAAAGACCATTCCTTTGATGCAGCCATAGCAATGACTGCTCTTACGATTGCCATCCTTGCAACCGGACTGAATGTTTCTTCATAATCAATGCCATATGTTTGTGCATACCCCTTGACTACTAATCTTGCCTTGTATCTGTTCACAGAACCATCTGCATTGTGCTTCACCTTATAAACCCACTTACAGCCAATCGAATTCTTACCTTTAGGCAAAGGTACCAATTCCCATGTAGCATTTGCTTCCACGGCATCCATTTCTTCATCCATGGCTTTCTCCCATTTTTCTTTTCCCATGGCTTGCTCAAAAGAAGTGGGTTCTGGTTCCTATATCACTTTGACCATATATGCATAGTGAATGGCTGTAAATCCATTATATTTCAACCTATCCACAGGATACCTAGCTCTCGTAGACCTGTGCAAAATAGGTTCACTCCCAGGTGCTCTCAAAACATCCTTGGTCTTCCTTACTCCAGGTGTAACAATAGAAGGAATACCCAACTCATCATCAATGCTCTGTTCTGAGCCACTGGATTCACCATCCACATAAGAGTGACCTGCATTCACATCAAACATGGACTAATCAACCTTCTCTTTTCCTTTTCGTGTACCTGCATACCACTATCTGCATTGCTTTGAGAAGATTCTTCTAATCTCAATCTGCCTGTCCATGGAGAAGAATGTGAACCACTGCTAGAGGACGCTCCAGGTCCACTAATATTTTGTGACTGCTGCTGTGAATTCTGTGCAGCATTACCATTTTGTGCATCTACATCATCAATCACATTTATTGGTTTATACCAACTACTCATCTCATCAAAAACAACATCTCTGCTCACTGTAAACTTACGAGTAGAAGGGTTATAGCATCTATACCCTTTTTGTTGCAGAGAGTAACCAATAAAGATGCACTTCTCAGCTTTTGGATCTCAACTCATCTGGCACATGAACATAGGCAATGCAACCAAAGATTTTCAAATGAGAAATATCTGGTTTCCTACCAGTATACCTCTCCTCTGGAGTCATTCCATGCATTGCTGCAGTGGGAGTCCTGTTCATTATGTAGACTGTTGTAGCAACTACTTCAACCCAATAAAAATCTGGCAGGTCTTTTTCATTGAGCATGGCATGAGATACCTCTCCAATGTGCCTGTTTTTTCTTTCTGCAATTCCATTTTGCTGTGGGGTATGACTGCATGAATATTGCTGCTTTATGCCATGCTCCTGTAAGAACCTTGCAAACTCATTTAAGAGGTACTCTCCCCCTCCATCTGACCTTAGGCATTTTATTTGCAGACCTGTTTCTTTTTCAACCATAGCTTTAAGAGTTTTGAAATGCCCAAAAACTTCACTTTTCTTTTTCATAAAATACACCCAAACTTTTATGCTATAGTCATCAATAAAAGTGACAAAATAATGACAGCCTCCAAGAGATGCAGCTTTAGTAGTCCACACATCACAGTGGATTAATTCCAATGGCTTCTTACTCTCTTGAACATGTCTAGGAAATGGTTTCCTTGCCTGTTTTCCAAACTGACAGGCTTCACATACCTTATGCATTTCTGCAACCTTGAATCTAGAAAATCCTGCAACAATATTTTGGGCCTGCATTGATTTAAGTCGATGTACATTAACATGACCAATGCGTTTATGCCAGATATCAATATCTGCAACTACACCAGTCCCATGTGCAAACATTGCTGCACTCAATTCAGACATGTCTGCATCCAACGTAAACATTCTGCCCTTCTTCTTTCCTTTTGCTATCAAGCGACCTTTATTTTTCATATCCTCAACAAAGCATCCATGAGGATTAAATCTAGCCTGCAAGCCCTGCTCAACCATTTGACCAACAGAAACCAGATTCTTGGTGATATTCGGGACATGAAATACTTCGGACAGGTATTTCTTTTTCCCATCCTCCATAGACAATGGAATTTTTCCAATATGCACAATAGGATGTGCAGTATCATCACCAGTCTCCACAAATCCTGGTTTTTCAATTTTCATTGCATCCTCCATCCATTCTGCATGACCTGTCATGTGGTTTGATGCACCTGAGTCAACATACCATACATCATTGCTTTCTTCTGCACTTGTCACAGAATTGTTCGTGTGCTGCACCATAAACAAATGCTCATTTCTGTCATCACCCTGTCTACTAGAAGATGCATAATTTTCTTGTTGCAGTTTTCCATTCATGATGTCATTCTGCTTTTTATAGCAGTCTTTAGCCATATGACCCATTTTACCACAGTAGTAGCATTCAACATTGTTGTTTGCATTTTGGACTCTTTGCCATCCACCACGACCTCTTTGGCTCCCCCTGCCTCTAGAGTTACCACGTCCTCCTCCATAGGACTGGTTTTCTTGAGTTTGCTGCATATTCTGATTTCTGCCACCACGGCCTCCAAATTGGCCTCCTCTACCTCTGCCTCTACCTCTTCCAGCATTTAAGTAGAAGACATCTTCTTTTGAAGTTCCTCCTAAAGAAGATACACCACCATTTCTCTGCTCCTCAGAAATTAGAAGAGCAATCAACTCCTCAAAATCAAGAAATCTTTCACGAACGGAAATGGATGTTCGAAACTGTGCATAATCCTTTCCTAGACCATTCAAGGTCACAGAAACTAAATCATCATCTTCCACTGGCGACCCAATGGAAGCAAGTGCATCTGCAATCTTCTTCACCTTCATGTGGTAGTCGTTGATGCTCATATTTTCTCTTTGTACATTGTGCAACTCTTGCTTGAGCTGCATTTTCCTGGCTTGCGCATTTGTGCTATACATTTTTGACAAAGTATCCCATGCCTCCTTTGGCGTACTTGCATCTTGAATATGCACAATCATAGAGTCTGAAATGCTGATAGACAGCGAGTACATAACTTTCCTGGCTCTTTCATGCCATGCTTTAAATGCCTGCATTTGCTGTTGATTGGGAACATCAGGAAGAACTGGTTCTTCTTCATTTCCTGCAACAAATTCCCAATATCCTTTTCCCATAAGAAAATTCGTCATTCTAAACTTCCATGCTTGGAAGTTGTTCTTGTCAAGCTTTTCAGTGACAATCTGTGAAAGAGAATCAGACGCCATTACAGAACACTGAAAAAAATTCTGTCACTGCAAAAAACACGGCAAATCTGCAAAACTGGCGAAAGTGGTATTTGACCACACAGTCACTTCCTAGTGACGATTTTGCATATAAAGAAACCAAGGATGATTCTGTAACTCCCAATGTCTCTGCACATGAGCATACGATACAATATCTGTGGTAACTTTTCACCGACCTGTAGAACAGTGGTCGCACAGCATAAAATAGGGCTTTTTTCTGAGTGCGTGCAGAAAACTTCCGCCTCCAAAACAGGCCCCGAAATGGCCTCAAATCAAAAAAACAGGGTCGTCGTGGGCTAAAGCCCTCGCCCGCAGCATATACTGCCCTCTTGCTTCACCGCGAAGGGCGTCTCAACCTGAGACAATGCACTCTTGCAATTTCCGGTTGTGCTGCCTGGCAGAGATCTGCTCCCGAAACAGAAAATGAAAGCAACATTGCTCCTCTTACCAGAACACCGCGAGCTTGGCTTGCTTTCTTGAGCTCCCTACCACGAACAAGGCTCTGATACCATGTCAAGATTGTGGGAGAGAAGGAAGGAGTCTCACTTGAAGCTTTATTGCTTGCACAATGGGGAAATACACACTGAGGTGGAGGCTGAAAATAGTTTTCCTCTTCTTAGTTGTGTAAGCCAAAAAGAACTCTCGTACATAGAAATAGAATAACCCTATATATGGTTCTCAAACCAAACTCAACTAACTAAGATGGCATACTAACTGAGCCACGAACTAGAGTAGATAAGGATAGCTATCATCTAGCTATTATTCATGGGCGGTGTACCAACCACATCTGCAATTGACAAGTCGGTGACATAAATACACAACGGTCACCCTGGCGTATCACGAGTGGAGCTTGATATCTCAACAAAAAGACCAACAAGATTTGAAATTAAGCATGGCCTTTTGGGGGGGGCAATTGAGCCCCCAATTAAAATTTTTGATTTGTGGGTTGGGGGGGGGCGTTTTTTCAAATGATAGCTGCTACAAATCGATGCCTTCTTCTCCACACGATGATTTGTTGAAGGGGGCAATGACAGGCTGAAAGAAAGACATGCAACAAAGATCAGCAATGTTTTTCTACAATTTTTCCCTCTCCGACGCCAGTCTCTGCTCATGCAATGGGCTGCCTGATCAGAAAGCCACAAATCTAGTCTTTCTCTCTCCTCCCTCCTCTCTCCTCTTGAGGGTTGTTCATGCGTATGAATTTATGCAAGAAAGGGAAGGAGATGGATGCGAGAGGCTGATGGAATAAGTGTTCCCGGGCAGATGAGATTATAGATCAGAGTTGAAGAGAGCGTCAATGGCCTCCCAACCATTAAATATACGTCTCCAAATTGAATTTTATGTGTAAACACTCATTTTATTCGTTTTATGAAAGATGTTTGATAAAATTGTTTGTAAATGAATTCCTTTGATTGGAATGGCTTAACTTTATCAGAAATCTTGAAGAAAACTAGAAAATTTAATCGTTTAACAATTTAAAACAAAACACACAAAACTTGCAATTAAGCGATTTTGATGAAAATGATAAACTTTGGAAGTTTTGTTGTGATTTTAGAATTCATATGGGGTAGAAGAATATAAAATCGATACTCAATAATTGTGATAAGTTTCAACCTATAAATCAGTAATATCAAATTTTTTATTTAAATAAATTAAAAATAGTTAAAAATTTAAAAAGTTTTTTACATTAGAAAATTTAAAAAATGTATATTTTATGTTCGTGAGTGTATGGCACGGTTGTAGCATGAGGGATAAGCCTCAGTTCAGCTGTGTCTTCATGTTAAAGTTTGTTTTATTGCTTTTTACAAAAAAAACACATGGAAAAAACCGCTACTTATATCTATCAACGATGCACAACCTAAACAGTAGGGGAGAAGAGGGGTTTTGACGCTAATTAGTTGCTAGAAACATATGAAATTCTGATCTATTTGTTTGTGCACAACATATAGAACAATTGTAAATTAAGTTTAAAGCGATTAAGCCGCACGAGGAATGTCAAGGCTAACCCTTAGCAATGAAGTATGACATATAGATTGAAATCATTTTTTAAAAAAAATTGTTGCACTCCACAATGTTGATTTATAAATCATAAAATATTTGAGCACTATGGCATTCACAATTGCATTACGCATATCACATGGTAACTTCTAGATGCATTGCAATTGGTTTCCTATATATATGACCCACACCGAGTTGTAAGACACCTAAGTTATAGGTTTAGGTGTTTGGTTTCCTTGGGAAATTGTAAAGTGAGGGAATATCTATCTCCTGGATCATTCTAAAATAAGAGTGGAGCTTGTTACGTTTGTGTTATTTGTGTTACCGGCGCATCAAGGGGCCAATCCCCCCGATGTAGGAGAGCTATAATGGAGCCACGGCATTCAGTCGGAGGGGTGCCTCCTTTTGTTTGTGATTACAAGGTATTTTATGCTGATCTATGTGTAGGGACTCCCTTTGAGGAGTGTGGGGCTTAATCGTTGGACTACAATTTAGAACAAACACAAGATTCACGATAACATTTAGGGCAATGTGTCCCTTATACGCTCGTGGCTGCAAGGCCGAGGGGGTGTGGTTTCTTGAATGTAGAGAGACCCGGCTAGTGCTTATAGCCAATGTCGGGCCCATTTTAGGTCACGACACTAAGATGGTGTGACTTTGTGGGACTCACCGGTAGCACTGGCGGGCTGCTTATAATCCTCCTCTTCATCTGAAAATGACAAATCAATGGTGGCTAACATGTGCAGCCAATCTTCTCTTCCTCGGGGCAAGGCATATGCTTTGTTAGTGGCACGTAGGACTTACTAACTCGTAAGTCTCCTTCTAAAATAGTAGAGATGGCATCTAGGTCAACCAGCATGGTTTTCCAAGTATCCATATCAACTCTCACGACTTCTAATCTGTTGCCTAACAATATTAGACCGTTGCCCCAGTCTTCTATTGCTCATGCGTTTTGCATCCAGGGTCGACCTAGCAGGACGTCATAGTCCACTCCCCTCATGACTATGAAGTTCATTGAGGACTGGACTCTCGCTATATTCAAGAGCCAATCTTTCAGCACTCCAAATGGTCGGACCTTCATTCTATTAGCCAGTGTGACGTTGAACCTAACGGTCTCCATAGGTGGGTTACCCCAAGCCTGCAGGAGTATATGGCTGAGCACACTGACTCTTGCTCCTATATCTATAATTCTCTTCCTTATAGCATCTCATAATGCATTAACAATCAAGGCTATATGCATCTCTATGCCTTCCCAAAAAGCATTTGCATGCAAAGACTTAAACACTAAGTTCAGGGTTAAGCTTGATATGTGTGTTACTACATTGTGGTCAAGCAAGTCGGTCGCTCCAAGCTCGTCAAGTCATTCTACCCACTACTTCATAGTGTTAGGTTCTACCTAAGTAGCTCTCCTAGAGGCAGTCTCACAGGGGCTGATATCAACGTCGTGAGCAAGTTGCCAACCGCTTGCTTTTCGTTAGGCTTTACACTCTTTTGCCAGTAATTCCAGCCAAGCTGCCTACATGTGGCATCTAGGCTTTGTCCATGCAGTGCCACGTGGGGTGTAGATGCATCCCTTGATCTTAGCCCCGTAGGCAAGACTAGTGTGCTCACGCTAGAGAGCGCATTGATCTCATCTTCCATGATGGGTTCGGCATCCTTGAGGAGCTCTTGGGCTTCTCTCACCCACTCCATGACCTTATCCACTATTTCCAATTAATACCTTGGGTCAGGATACTCCCCAATCTTGGTACTCGCCTTTTCTGTCGTCTTAGGAGCAAATTTTTTCACTTCTGCGTCCATGACTTGTTTTCCCTTGGGTAGTATGGTGGCACTATTGATCTTAAGCATTACCTTCGTCTCCGCCCTCTTTCGCCATCTCTTACGGCTCTTCTTCCCTATTAAAGCTGAGTCAAGATTGCTAGGTCCATGTAATGAGATACGAACATGCTTTGTTTGTACTCGGATCATGACATTCAACAGGATTGACATGGCCTCCCCATCAAGTGACTTGACTCCGAACAGCCCCAACAGTATGGATGGCACAATTGTCGAAGTCGTGGAAGGTTTCTGCTTAAGGCACTCACCATATAAGTGTATGATCCCACACTCTGGACATCTCAAGTCGGCTTTGTCTTGATTCGCTTTCTTCCTTTCGAGATAGTGGGATGAGATATGCTCTAGGTAACCGCAAGTCCACACGATGGGTTCTTGGTTATGTCCTCCTAGACCTCTACATCTTCCCCTACCTAACGTCGTCACCGGCACTGGTTTGAAATCCATCAAGATAGGGTTACCCTCCTCATTGTAAGAGACATAAGGGTTCACGTATGCTTTATCATCATTCAGCTTCTCTACATAATGTATCGGAGCGTCACTCAATGGATGGATCGTGATGGGTCCAAGTAGTCTAGGTATCCTTGTAGGATTGATGTCCATCCTAGGGGGGACGGCTCGCTTTGAGTCATTGGGTGGTAGGAGAGCTAATGGAGCTCCGCTCCTGAATTTTGTTGACCTACTCCCTAGATAGTACAGCTGATTGTACAGTTGCAAGTATGGAAATCGTCTTGGCAATCTACAACATGTCGCGTCATGTCCAAACCTACCGCAATTAGCGCATGGCTTTGACCTAGGATCCAAGCATTCAGGTGGGAAGTGATTTCCTCCGCAATGCATGCATTGCACATGAGGTCATGTGGGTCTTCTCATCATCTCTTGCAGCTTAGCCAACTCTAACTACATGTCCGCCACCTCTTGGCTCTAGTTGGCTCTGGTCGATGCCCTTCCCTTGTCTTTTGTGTGTTCTAGCTAGCTCTCTTTGAGGATCTAGTGGTAGTGCCATCTCTCAGGTCATGATCCTAGAGCTTCTCTCCTTGAGCAAGTCATTCACGCGTATGGCTTCTTCAAAGACCCTAGCTAGCACATCCCTTTGCAAGTTCGAATTGCTCACCAAGGCCTTGTAGAGCTCTTCGCTTTAGATTTTCTGTATAAATACAGTGGAGACCGCTCGTTCGTTAGGTCATTCTACCGCTAGGATTCTCTTAAAGAGACTTTGCACGCGTGGGTGACATAGTCTCGGATATCCTCCTTATCCTTCTGGCTGACATTCATCAACCTGACGATGACGTTGTCAGAGTATCTTGCTTCAAAGAATCTCTTGGTAAAGACTCTTGAGGTTATTAAAATCATTATGTTCGGCATTGTCTAGGCTAGTAACCCATGTCTATCCTTTGTCTCCTAGGCTAGTATCATGCTTCAAAGAACCTCTTGGTAAAGACTCTTGAGGTTATTAAAATCATTTTGTGCAGCATTGTCTAGGCTAGTAACCCGCGTCTGTCCTTTGTCTCCTAGGCAAAGTCCGAAAGCTTATGCTCATTAAGCAAGATCTGTGAGGCCGTTTGCCTCGCATACTTGCTTAGACTGCTCCACAAAGCTATACAGGTCATTGTGGGGCTAATCCTTGTCGAGTTGCTTAGCAACCGCAAGTACTTTAGTCTAGCTCTTATAGTTTAGCGTGATTCTTGATCATGCTAGCAACATAGTCGTTAGGGTTGCTCCAATCTGCTCTGCAGTTATATTATCTAAGAGTTGTTTCGTGAGAGAAGCTCACTCAGTGTAAGATTAGCCTCTTAATGCTCTCTCCCTCTAAGTTATTAGCGAGAGCTGAGACGCACTGAACCTCGCGCATTTCTATATCTTGTCTTAGCTTCTAAGCCCGCTGCTCTTGGTTATAAGCAGCTATGCTTTGCAGCGCTTTTCTTGCCAAGCTTCTCTCTTCCTCGAGATTGGCTATGATGTCCTCGGCTGGTCTATCATGATGCACCATTTTAGTTTGCAGGTCGTATTGGTTTACCATTTGTTGAATGTTGATTGGAAATTCTCCCAAGTCAAGCTCGTTATTTTCAGGGTTAGTACTGGTTCCAGACATGTCGATGGTTTCATGAGCAACTAGTGTGTTGATCAGATTATCAAATCAAGCAAAGCTGTGTCACTAATCCTATCGGTTCTATCTTTCTTCTCTGTCACTTGACAATTCGCAATTACTTACTCCAAGTCTTGGTTCTCGAGTCGTATCTAGCTTCTCGGGGTTTGCTCCTATTAGTGGGTTCGTTGCTTACTTTAGACCCCATTAGTGTGTTTCTTATTATACAAATCTGCTTGCAATGTTACACGAACTGGACACACGTGTGGTGGAGTGGACTTGTGCCAAATCAAGCTTTCTCTTTTTCCTTGTGCACTTCAAGTGGTTATGTTATAAAGTGTATGAATTCAATCACAATCAATGTAGATCACACTCCCTTTGATTGATTTCAGCTAATGCTAGCTCTCTCATACAAGTGGTGGCTACTCGCAATGGTCCACTCTAGGTACATGCTGCACAATTAATGTGTGGTATGAAGGGTAGCAAGTTCAAGTTATCCTTTCGGACCTCTATTGGGGTATAGTCAGTGACCACAATCGCTCCTGGATTGTTGGGTCTCAACTCTCGGGTCAATCGGCTCTATTGCCCTATTCACTCACCTAGGGATCTACTGGGGTGTCCTACAGCTAGGGCTAGTTCCTTACAAGGTCTAGGAAGGTTAGAGTTTATCAAAATTTGATGTTCAATTTTCTCATCCAATTTGCAAGTTTTTGTTCCGATTCCCAAAATCGGACATTCAATTCTAGGCTGTCTGATTCTAGACTGTCCAAGTTCGATTTGTCCAAATCGGACAGTAAAGCTATCCGATTTTTGGGTTGTCTGATTCTGGACTGCTATCCATCAAACGATTTGATTGTGTCCAATTATGAAAATCGAACGTCTTTGGGACAATTAGACGATCTGATTCTTGGAATCGGATGGTCTGAACATCGCGGCGAAAATGGATGGGACCTTGACAAAAATCCGGAGCGACACTTGCTATGCTTCCTTCCAACCTCTGGCAATCTCCAAGATCCAAGAATAAGAAGTTAGCAATCAACCCAACTCATCAATAGCTCATGAATGCATCCGATCACACGAATCAAAGCACTCCTTGCCTGACTATTGCCCTGCAACAAACGTGTCCAGCTCTCTCTCTTTCTCAACTCTAAATGCAGAAATGAGCTCCCCTTTGCTCTCTTTTTCCCTTAAACCCCTCGTCATTCAATCTTCCACTCCCCTTCTCTCTCTCTCCTCTCAATGCACTAAAGCTCCTCTTTCTCCCTATTCTTCCCTGTTTACAACTTTAACCCTACTTGCTGCTCTGTTTTTTCTTATTTTTCCTTACCTAAATGCATCCAAACTACAAACAAACACCTAATCTAATCTAAACTAATCACTTAAACCTCAAAAACCAAAGAGATTGAATGTCTTTCGACTTGCTTTCTATCTATCTCAAGCACTGGTTTAGAATAAACCCTACTCCAATGCCCGATTCGGAGTACACAAGCACTCGAAGCTTAAATCCATTTGTCCCAACAAAAACAGAACCAAATGTGAGAGCTTCTCACTCAACCGCTAAGACCCACGGACCGCTTATTGTTTCAAGCGTTTCAAACCAAGTGCAATTGCTACCTCTCACATAGTCGTGTGTACTCTCACACCTACGAGTATAGTAAGCTTACATTCATGCTCGATCGAGTTACCTTCTTTTAGAAGCTCTCGGTAGCTCCACGATTCAAGGTGCAAGCTCAAAGCTCCAAGCTCCATTGCCATGTGCGAGACAAGAGAAGAAAAAGAGAGGAAAAGATGGAGACCTCCACCACGGTCCCTCATCCTCACACACTCACTCCCTCTCTCTCTCAAACACAAGCACAAGCTTTAATCAAACACAAGCACAAGCTTTAACTGCTTTACAAGCTACCATTCTTTTTCTTAAGCATATCTTTGTACATCATGGTTGCCAAACATTATTGTATCCGATCGTGATCCACATTTTTACAATACTTTTTTAATAACTTTATTCTCCAACCTTCGTACTAAAATTGATTTTAGTTCAACCTTCCATCCTGAAACTAATGGCTAAACTGAAGCTACTAATAGCATCATTCTTGACTTAATTCGTGCATATACTATCTCTTCACCCGACACATGGGATCAACATTTGCATCTTTTAAAAAGAGTGATTGTAAAGGGTTTATCTTTGAACAAAGCAAGATTTTTTTTAATATTATAAATACGACATGGAGTAGATATCCACTACATATACAGGAAAACATTACACCCAATAGTATGTTGTTCAAATTTACTTTACTCTTCTTTAAGTCTATTTTGAATTTTATGAGTCATGCTTCCAATTTTTATATTTAAAAAAAAGTAAGGATGAGCTTCTTTGATTTGCTATGTCGAAGTCTTATAAGACACAAAATAACATGTCATTACATGATGCTATTCACAATGCACAATAGATTGAAAATAGTATTTTAAATAAAACTCGATCGGTTTCAAAACCATACACGAGGGAGACCCACGCAATCGACAAGAGAGAGGAAGCTTGCACGGCAAAGAGGAGGACAATGTTCTAGTTCAAGGCCGACAGTAACCATTTAGTGGTGGAAAATCACAGAAGAGTGGGGATGCAATGGAGTTGGATTATGCTAGTGCTCTGTCCAGTGTACCTGATGAATTGGTATCGAGAAGTTGCTGCGGGAAGACCAGAAGAAGTTCAATGACAAAAGGAGAGCTACAATCACGGAGGAGAAGCAGGTCTTGCAAACTCCCATGGCGTTCTCTCTGTCGAAGCTCAAATAGAGATACTTAGAGTTTACCTAAAGTTGCAGGCTCTACATGTTCTTCCTCAGTTGCCTGCTGACTGAAGAAGAGCTCCCCAAATGGTTCTTGAGTACTTATGGAGGTAGGGCTTCACTTTCTCAATACTGTTTCATGGGTAAAGGGTCTTTCTTCGTGGTGGTGGGCTCTCATGTAAAGAGAGAGTGGATTATCAACTCTGCAGTTGGATATAAAGAGACCTGCTGTATTCGATCCCTTGGTCACCTGGATTCTCACCAGATGATGTCCTACAACAGGAATGCCCTGTTTGAGTATCGTTTCCAGGCTTACCGATATGGCTGGATAGTAAGGTCTCTGTGCTCGTGCAAGCCCTGCGTAAAGTGCTATATAATCCAGCAATGGCGAATCAGAATGTTGCTCTTAAGGCTGAAAAGAAAATGTGTATCTTGTGGGATTGAAAAAAAAGGCAACCTGATATATTGGAGGTATCTGATCCGAATGGGATCAAAGTCATCGCTGGTGTCAAGTTTCTGCCTTACCCGATGCCTGTTTTCTCTATAAACAATACAAGCACTACGCCAAAGAATGCCCAAGGAAACTTGCTTAAGGCGACCCTGTTCAAGATACACCGATTGCTCTTAAAACCACTTAGAGGCAAGCAATTGTGGCCACCCTGACACCAGCAATGCAAAAGATTGTGCCTGGTAACATTTTGAAACATGATAAGGGAAAGGAGAAGCTGCATGTTGATGCGAGCAAGGCATAGCCCTTGGAAAAGAAAACCAGTCCATCAAAGAAGCAAGTGGTGCCACTTCATAGGGAAGAGGATAAACAAAATGTTATACCAAAGAAGCCTACAAGGCAACTCGGTTCATCATCTATCTCAATACCTTTGATTCATCTATCTCAATGCCAATCAAAGGTAGGAGGAAGATATCGATTAAGAAAGTGGCAAGAAATCCTTAGGTCAATCGCAATTCTTATGCAGCTTTGGAGGAAGATGATGAAACAGTAGATGGCTTCTATGATGTCTAGGGCCATACTAAAGGTAACAACAGTCTCATGGAATGTGAGGGGCTTGGGGTCTCACAGAAGGAAAAAAGTTTGCTATGCCCTAATAAGGAAGTGAAAACCAGACATCATAGCACTTCAAGTGCCTAAAGTTCAGCACATTCAATTCAGCAGTTATAATGTATTTTGGGACTGTCAAGTCCAAGGCATGAGAGGAGTGATTCTCTTGGTGCATAACAGATTTGAAGCAAAGCAAGTGTGGAACCAAGGGGATGGTAGCTATGTTACAGTGAAACTGGTTACTTCAGGCTTCGGAGTGACTGTGGCTTTCATATATGCCCCCAGTGCGCCAAAGGAGAGAGCTGGTTTGTGGGAGATGCTGTCCACTAAGCTGGATTGCAGTAATGCACTGTTGTTAGGGGATTGGAATATGTTCCTTTCCCCTAATGATAGATCACATGGATTTTGAAATATGCAAGAAGTGGAAATGGATAGGTGGAGGGATCTTGAGAATTCTCATGGCTTGGTTGACTTGTTGGAAATAGCATCTGCAAATGACTCCCCGTACACCTAGCACAACAAACTTGGAGATAATTGGAGAGCTACACGACTAGACAAAGTATATCTTTTAGGAGGAAGTTGGTGAGCATGTCTGGAGTCACGCTACCTCATCCTCACGAATGTGAGCTCCTCAGATCATACTCATGTACTCATCTGTTTGAAATGCCCCCTCATAGGCCAGATTAACAACAGCGCCCCCCCCCCCCCCCCCGCCCCCCCCTTTTTTAATTTAATGTTTCTTTTCTTGATGATCATGTTTTTGTGAAGGATGTTGGCAATGCATGGAGGAATGCTAGTGGCAAGCATGCCAATCCCTTGGACAAATGGTATGCAACTATAGGAGCTATTACAAAAATGGGCAAGTGCAGACATAAGCAACCCGCAAAGCAACAAAGATGGGAGGAGAAGAATGTTGATCGATCCAAAAGAATGGTGTTGAGGCTGCTAAAAGACAATCAACATGATGTGATTCTGTAGAAGTTACTAAAAGATGCTAAAGTTTTTGACCAACAATTAGAATCCAAGAGAGTAGAAGCTGCTAAGGTGCAACTCAAGACTTAATGGCTTCTGTAGGGTGATGCACCAAACAAGTTCTTCCTACATTCCGTAAAAGCCAAGAAAGAGAGAACTAATAACAATGATTCAAGATGAACAAGGAAACATGTTTAAAGAGGATGCAGATATTTTGAAAGCTTTCACAAAACAGATGTCTGCAATCATAGGCAAGCCCCTTGAAAAAGATGCCAAATATGAGAAAAGATTGGGAGCTTTCCCAT
Organism: Lygodium microphyllum; assembly: GCF_053477565.2. NCBI lineage: Eukaryota > Viridiplantae > Streptophyta > Polypodiopsida > Schizaeales > Lygodiaceae > Lygodium > Lygodium microphyllum. The sequence goes on from NC_141138.1 coordinate 116,213,218, forward strand.
AGACTGAGCCTAAATTAATAACACGAGCGGAGGCACTTATGTTGGACAGGCCATTCTCATTAAATGAATTGAACTTTGCAGTCAAAAGTATGAAGGTTGGCAAGTCTCCAAGGATCGATGGTATCCCAATTGAAGTGCTACAAGCTATTTGGGAATACTGTGACAAAGACATCACTTCACTACTCAGTTGCATGACAGAAGGTTGATAGGTCAATGGAGACTTATCACAATGCTTAATGTCATATACAAAATCTTAGCTAAATGCATGGCAAATTGCATCAAATTTTTGCTTGGAAAGAGCATACATCCGATGCAACATGGATTTGTCCAAGGAAATAAATTTCATGATGCCATCATGAATTTAATATTCTTAATGGATCATGCCCTATCCTTGGGTGTTGATTATGTTCTTATAAATATGGATTTCAAAAAAGTCTATTACAGGGTAGGCCGGGACTTCATATTAGGTGTTATGAAGGTGATGGGTTTTGGCAATGGCTTTTTGGGCATGACAATCTTTATTCTCCGACACAATTGTGATTTTTGTGAATAGGTGTATCTTTGAGACCTTCAATTTGGCCAAGTCCATCCAATGAGGATGTCCAATAGCACCCTTATTTTTCACCATTGTCACAAATCCACTACTGAGCAATCTAGATAGAAAGCTACAAGAATGAACAATGAAAGGTCTACCCATTGAAAAATACAACTTTTGGCATAGTTTTTGTTGATGACAACTCAAATCTAGTTTCAGCAGATCAAGGGTCTGTAAAGAAGTTGATGGAGACTTATGATATATTATCTAATCTCTCAAGTTCAAAGGTTAGTAAACAAAAGTATGAGCTGGAATGATCATGATCCTTGGCTTTTGGAGATGGGTGTCATTGATCAAACATGGGCAAACATTCATGTATTTGGGGTGCCGAATGGGAATAGGAATCTCTATGAATCAAAAAGCATGAGTGGCTAGTTGGAAAAATCAATGATAAACTTACTAAATGGAAAGCCAAACCAATTTCCTTTGGTGGCAAGATGGTGATCTAACTTCTAGTGGCCTCAATGTTTGTGTTTTTATCCATGATCCTTGGTTTCAGTTCAACCTCATAGAAGAGGATGGACCAACAAATGAGCTCAATACTGTGGAACATGAACAAGGCTAGGTGTTGGAGATCTATCACTTGCTCTCAAATAACAACTCCTAAAACTCAAGGTGGACTAGGTCTTCTTAATCTTAAACTTGGAGCACAATCTCTAATGTTTAAGGTTCCCAAAAGGATGGACTCAAAGCAACTATGGGCCTTCCTAATGAAGGGCTAGCTAGAGAAGGCTAGGTTAAAAGGCAAATCCACATCATAGATTCATTGGCTTGACCCTCTTCTTTCAAGCCTACGAAATAGGATTCTTTAGTGCATGGTAGCTCAAGCATTAGCTAATGCTTGGGCTTTTGTTTTGGCGAAGGCAAAACGGGCTAGAATAAAGGATGAGAGGGGAGACCCCTTCGTTCAATCAATCTTCTTTTGTGTTAAAAGCTTTGGCCCACCTTATATCCCATTGCACGAAAATCTCAAAATGACTCAAAAGCTAATGGATAAAGGAGCCATTAGTGGGATTGATTTGTGGGACAAAGTGGATTTAGCATTTCTCACTATTGACGAATGTCAGAGGAAATTCTTGTTGAATAGACACGAAGCTGCATGGCTTGGCCAAGTATTAGCTAAGAAAAGGGAAGATTGGCCCATTATAGTTATAATGGAGGACTTAGAAGTATTGAAAGTGATGGTATCTTTGGTGAATAAGCCTCCATCAAAATGTGAAATAGACAAGGATCTTGAACCACACAATCCCCGATTTATTCTTAAGCTGGCTAAGGGCTAGATGGATAGATTTCGAAAGACTACAATAAAAACGTGAAAAAAAAGGAACATAAGGGTACAGAAGACGACACCATCAACTAGACAAAATCTTACGTTGTGGATCAAAATGTGAAAAGGACAAGGATCTTGAATCACACAATCCCTAATTTATTCTCAAGCTAGCTATGGACTAGAAGGATAGATTTCTAAAGACTATAATAAAAACATTAAAGAAAAGAAACATAAGGGTATGGAAGGCTACACCATCAACTAGACAAAATCTTATGTTGTGAAAGGTGGTGTTCAATAAGCTTCCTACAAGAAAGAGACTAAGCAAAATGTATGAAGGTTTTACCTATATATGTGCCCTGCAAAAGAGAAGAATCCAACGGTCATTTATTCTAGGATTGCAAACAAACCATATTGATTAGGAATAGAATGAGAAAGTGGGTAAATAGGGTTGGTATTGATGAAAACATTTCCCAAAAAGCGAATCTATTTGGTGATTCAACAAATCTAAATCCAATAAGCTTCCTACAAGAAAGAGACTAAGCAAATGTACAAAGGTTTTACCTATATATGTGCCCTACAAAAGAGAAGAAGATTCCAATGGTCATCTATTCTATGATTGCAAACAAACTATATTGATTATGAATAGAATGAGAAAGTGGGTAAATAGGGTTGATTTGATGAAAACATTTCCCAAAAAGTGATTCTATTTGGTGATTCAACGAATCTAAATCCAAAATCTCTTAAGACATTGGAATGTTCTTCAAGGTGTAGCCATAAACTAAATCTAAAAAGAGAGGAATAAAATGGCGTATGGAAGTAATTAATAGGATGGCCTAGTCCTAGAATTGCTATTTTAAGCACTCTTAGGTCATCAAAGAGAAGAGAACTATTATTTTAAGCACTCTCAAGTCGTTGAAGAGCAAAGAGCACACCATTAAGGGGGCTTATGGATGCTTAAAAAAGGTTATGGAGTAGACATGGTTGTAATAGTTTGTATTTTGGATCTTTTCCAAGGTTCTAAGTTCCCTCTTAAATTGGACAATGCCCTTGCATCTACAAGGCTTGTTTTTTTTTTTTTAATCTTAAAGATAATTCACCCATTATAAAAACAAGAGAACCACTACCAAGAGTATTGATATACAAAATGTACAATCTTCTATGAGATTACCTCTAGATAATTAAGACAAACCAAGACGCTTTATTTGCAATTCATCTAGTCATAATTGAATGCAACAAGCATAGCTAGTAATTTAGATTATATTATGATTCAAACAAAGTCATTGAAAAAACACCTAAATGTGATAAACAAGTAATGGAAATTTCTCATAATTTTAAGCTTACAATATAACTTGAAAAGTGTAAATGGAACCAAATTCAAGTAATTTTTTGGGTCCCATGATGTGTAAAAAATGAGTTCAAATTGACCCAAACAAAATTGCAATAAGAAATGCAATTTCCAAACCTAAAACTTTGGAATAACATTGTCTTCACATGAACTTTTCAATTGATTTTACACTTAAATTAGCAAAAATCGCAATTCATCTTCATAAACTCTTAAACAAAAAGAAAACAATTTGAAATGTCCTGATACATGCCAATAAGCATTTTAAAACCTAAAAGATTTAGCATCTAAGACAATTATTTTAAGCTATCCAAATTTTAAGAGACCACTATACATACAAACACCTCTCATGTAGGAATAGAAATTGTATTATTATGAGAAGATTAAACCTATAAATTAAGATTGCTTTATTTTATTAGCATTACTTTTGTGAAACAAAAAAGTAATTATTCAACATACAAAGCATGATATCCTTGATTAGGAATAATGATTCAAAAACCACTAACTTTTCTTATATTTTAAAAACTGGTGTAACATGAGAATCAAGGAAAATACTTTTTTTAAATTAAAAAAAGCTTGAAATTTGAAAGACGCTTCACCCACTCAAACCACTTGAGGAAAATAACTTAGAATTGTAATACCCACAGCTTTGCATTGCAAACGCAATTTTAATAACTATTTTCATGCCCATCCATTATTTGGACACCCAAGAATGAACCATTGAACTCACGCACCCATAACGCAAGACTTGAACTTACACACCCATGTATTCACCCACTCAAGCCACTTGAGGAATAGATCTTAGAATTACAATACCCAAATCTTTGCATTGCAAATGCAATTTCTTAAATACTTCCATGCCCATCCGATATTTGGACACCCAAGATTATGCAAATGTATAGCAATTTAATCAACCAATTTTGCATCACACAATTACTACTTTAAAAACTATAAAATGTGAAACTTTTCAAGCATTTGGTTAAACTCGTGAGACAATTACAATGAATAAAAGTTTCAAAATCCATTGAATTAGTAGCTTGAGAACTATTAACCTCTTGTAAGAAAGAATTTATGGAAGTAAATACATAGGATCCTTAAAAAATATGTAACCAGTTGGTGTGAAGTTAAGGCCAAATGTAATTGCTAATTGACAATGTAACTAGCAACCATACCTACCTTAAACTATATTATCACTCCGACAGCAAATTTTCAACTAAAACATCATTAAATATGTAAATGTCTTAGGATCTAAGCAACCTTTTTTTCATTGTATCATCCCGATACAGTTGGACTAACAAAATGTCTAAATAAAACACTAAAACAAATGGTTTCAACACACCTATGCCCAGGACAAAATATTACCATATGTCATCCATGCTTATATGTTCAACTCTAGCTCCAACCAAAGTTGTGGCCCATTCAAGGCACATTACATGAAAGAGTTCCAACTTTTCCATCAAAATTACCCTATTGAAACTACCAACTAAATACAAATATGCCATAGATTGTACATAAAATTAGAACAAAAACCATTAATGCGAACAAATTGCAGTATCCTAGCAATAGCCCAAGCAAGGCAAATAAGACTTTATAATGATAACAAGACAAAAAAGAGAGTAAAGTCGAAGAGATCTTAATTTCCTATCCCATAAACGAATGAATAAATAAATGAATCTCTACAACATGAATGGATGAAACCTTCGTTCCTTCTAGCATTCGTTTTTTGCTAATGGTGTGTCTCCATTTTACATCTCACATTCATGTTATAGACAAAAAAAAGAAAGAAAATTATGCAGTAAAAATCAGGAAAGAGCACTCATAATATAATTGCACATGTAACGAGAATAACAGATTATCTTGAAACTAGTCCTGTGCTGTATAAAGAACTTATGAGCAAAGCAAGGCTTCAAGCGAAGAGAAGGAACATGCGCTAGAAGCGGTGTCCAACAATAGCAGCACTTCTCAAGCAAAGGAACAGAACGAATGCTAGAAGGAACGAAGGCTTCATCCATGTCAGATGGAGAGGCAGGGGAGATGTGGGTGGCCACCCATAAAGGATCGCCCACACGCCAAAAAGGAGGCAGCCCATTAGTCCCAAAAGGGAACCTTTCGGCCCCACATAAACCAAGGTGGAGGCAAATGTTGCAACTCCCCCACCCACTCATATACATCAAACCCCTCGGCCCCTGCTGCGATCTGTCTTGTTTATTGACCACGTTTTTACAACATACCAGCTAAGGTCCATCTAGAGAGCTTGATAAACCGAACATGGATAGAAAAAACAGGAAGTATTGGAAAGACCTAGACCGAACGTGAATAGGATTATCGTAAAGGACTCGACAACATTATGCATCCCATCTCGAGGGTATAGAAGAAAGCCAAAGCAAAGTTGCAACTCGGAACAGAGCCTCCTGATGTCTGCCTTTCCGTTGGTCTTCGTATTACAACATGTTAAACCGGTGACACCAACTTGATCTGAATGGGTATATGACTTGCCCATGGCAGGAAATGAAAACCGTCGATTTGATTTGCATACAGTAAACAACCACGTTGCTTCAACCAGCACTCCTAAGACGATTTCCAGTCTATCGTCAATAATCCGAGCCATTCATGCCGTGGAGAAGTAACTCATGTATTTTATGGGCATCTGTGGAATGTGCAAACAGGCATTATGTTTGATTCGATTGCTAATAGCCCGGAAGCAAATTGATCACTACACAAGGCATTGCCCCTTCAAAGACGTGTGTAAATCGCAACAACGAATGGATATTGAGAGCCGAGCGTTCCTGGTTCGTACTATCGAAGGCGAGCAAACGGACGGATTGTGGGAATTACTGATGTATCTTCGTCAAACAATGTTTGGAAACACTAGATTGAAGCGTCTGTCTAATTTTTTGCTCGAAGGGCTAGAATGAGCCCACCCTCCAATACCCACAAGGGGATGCCTCCCCTCCAAAGCATTTGTTCCTATGTATAGATAGGATAACCTGTGAGCCAAACAAACAGAAAGGCTTGTTTCAACTAGGAGACCTCCTTGGCGACCCATGCAAGGAGGACCAGAGAAGGTTTCTAGTGTAGTGGATGGACAAAAGCCTGGACTGGGCTTTCATGAACACCGAATATGAACGCGGATGTCACCCTACGACATTGTTGTCCAACCAAGTGGTGCACTCGGCAAGCCATAAAAACATAGCCTCGCAATTATGAGCATTCGGATAACTCCAGTACAACGTGCGACGATCATTTTCAAGCTACAAATTTAAATAGTACAGTTCTCGCTGTTTACATTATAGAATTGTTCTAACTTATAGCCAACCGCGATATGGAGGTTTCAGTGTATGGTTGCTGCTAAGGTAATTGGAACAGACGGAGAGTTGTAGCTTCAACCGAAAGTGAGCTTGTGCACAAACAGGCTTCCTTTCATTGATGTCGACTTCATTAAAGATTATGAAACCAATGAGTCAGCGTGGAATTTTTGGTTCAACGATTTATGTGTACGCAATGTTGGCACACCAGTTCTCTCTTTTTTTCTTTTGTGGGTGCTGACTTGCAAAGCTTTTGAACTGTTTAGAGCTTTGATCGGTAACTACCCCTCGCCGCAAAGTTCTGTTCAGACATGCTATAGAGCCAGCTACTGACGAGCTGTATAAGGATGCAAAGAAAACAACTCCGTATATGTTACTAGGCATGAGTAGTATCTTCAGAGAGAATTCTTCAACCCCAACAACAATCAAATGCTGTAGAGGATGCAAAGAAGAAAACAACTCCCGTATATGTTACTAGGCATGAGAGCAGTATCTTGAGAGAGAATTCTTCAACCCCAACAACAATTAAATGCTGTAGCTTCCCTCCGGAGGAGGCCAGTAGAAAAGGACAAAACAGTTGTCACAAAGGCCAAATTTGGAGTAGCAAATTAAAGAAAGCTTCTCTCCCGAATACAAGAATCAATCCAATGAATTAGTTAGTCGTGGATTTGATTTGCGCAAAACCTTCAGAAATGCTGAGGCAGCAAGGAAAATGCAAAAAGAATGGAACCAAAACTTCCTGCAGCCAAGAGCATTTACCCAAAAACCCCAAAAAGAAAAAAAAGAAAAAAAGAAAAAAAGGTAAAGGGCAAAAGGGCAATGGAATGTACAGGTGGGTTACTCGAAATCGTCGCTGTCGACGGAGGCCGCTTGAAGAGGGCTAGAAGGAGAGACAGAGGAGGAAGAACGGTTGCTGCTTCGACACAAGCGCTTGTTGGACTTGGCCTGCTTCCCGTCTTCCTGTTCCTGCGGCTTCCTCTTCTTGGTCGCCCTCGGCTTCTTCTCTTCCTTCTTGGGTGCCTGTGCCTCCTCTCCCTCCTCTCTGTCCTCCTCCGTGCCATTCTCTTTTGCTGCTTCCCCCTGTTCGTCGTCTTCCTCTTTGTCGACCTTTTGCTGAGCCTTCGACCCGCCACCTTTCCTCCCGCCCCCTTTGGCACGCTTTTGCTGCTTCTGCAGGGTCCTCAGTAACGCCTCCAGCTCCCCTACGTCCCCCTCCTGGTCCACCTGTTAAACACGCCAAATTTTTATCAACCCATTGTCACAAATCAGTGCTAGAATTTGAAGGGTAAACTAAATTTCTAATTTCAAGGGCTTCATTAAAAGCTCAACTTCGTTTTAGAGTTTGAAAGGTAACCCAAATTCCTAATTTGAAGGGCTCTACTAAAACCGCGATTTCTTTTTGAAGAGATTGGAATAAACCCAAGTGTGCTGCTGTGTAGTCCGCTTTTATCATCATCATCAAGTTGAAAACCCAATTTTTCTACTAACAGGCAGGGCGAAATATTATCCACCAGTCATTTCAAATTCTTTCTTTTACAAATCGCATACCAGCATGCTCCGCAGCAGCTCTTCCGAATAGTCAGTAAACCTTTCGCAGAGCTCCTTGAATTCCCTCTCTCTCATTGTGTCTTCCAAGGACTCTTCCTTCGTTCCCCTTGCGCTTTCTCCTGGTTTCCCACTGGCCGCTTCCTCAGGAGGCGTCACACCATCCTCAACCTTGCTCTGTTCCTCGCCCTCTGATTTGCCCGAAACACCTGCCTTCTCCCCGTTTTCATCCTCGCCTCCGCTTTGTGCCTCCACATCCGAATCATCTTGAGCACTCTGCTTGAGCGATTGGATCACATCTTCCATTTGCCGATTAACCTGATCAAATGTGAATGATCACGCAGGAGAGAAGGAAATCTATTTCAGAAAGCTTTTGATTATATTCTCTAAGCATGTTCTAGTTCTACAGAATGTTAAGACAATTATACCTGCGGATTAATCAAGAAGTCGCTTATATCTCCTTGACAAGTGGGACAACGTTTGACAACCTTCTGAGTCCGCAAGGAGCGTCCACCAACACCAGTGCGCTCTCGAACATCTTTCTGCCCCGCAAATGAAGATACAAGGCATGTTTTGCAGAAATTGTGACCACATGGGGTTGAGAGAGGCATCTTAAGAACCTTCTTGCATAGGCCACATCCGAACTCTGAAATACAAAACACAGCAGTCAAGTCTCCCCCCCGCCTGTAAAGGTTGAATTGAAGACCAGCTGGAAGTACAAGAGGGCTACCTGACCACTAAACAGAGGCCATACGCAGAAATATGAAAACAGGCTAAAAGCCCACCGAGCAACTAGCAAAGAGACAAATAGTCCCAGTGGGTCTACGAATTATCTGACATTTATATGTTCGAGTGTGTGTCTGTGAGAGTGTGCATGTGTGTCTGTCTGTCTGTACAAGATACCTGATGTATCTAAACACAGACATACATACATATACATTAACCCACAATGAATGATACCAACACTTGTACAGCATTAGGGCTTCAGAAAAAAAATACTTGTTTCTAGCTGGTGCAATCCTCTCAGCACACTTGCATGCATGTCATTTAGTTTAAAAGCTCTTTCATCAGCTTTCCTTGAAAAAGTTAAATGTGATGACCAGGTGTATCTGATCACACAACTTTCCTTTTGCAAGAAGGCTTACACTTTCGTGCTTGTAGACACAAATGGTAATGGTTGGCTGCCTGTTATATTTTCACTTGTTCTTAACAGAGATTTTTCTTTCCTAATAACCACAACCTATTGACATGCACTCTATTCACTCACCTTTCAGCAATCTTTGTCCCATCGTTAAAGATTTTCGGGCCGACCCATATCTTCCTCCATTTGCTTCTTCAACTTTCTTGCTGGGAGGTGGGGGAGTCACCCAACCCCAAGCTCCTTCCTCCTGTGTAAAGAAGGGTAACTATGACATTAGCGAACATACATCCAACAAGACCCACAGCAAGTAACAAACTGTCCAAAGACTGGAAACAGGCAGGATTGACACCTTCCAATCCCATGCTGGTTGAGACCTCCTTTCTGTTAGGTCTACAGCACCCTTCAGCTCATCAATTTTTGGCAAGGGTCGAGGTCTATCACCAATTTCGTCACTGAATTCAAGACAAGTTCAACTATTTTGAGTCTCTTTTTTTTGGCAATCTACTCTCTCTCTCTCTCTCTCTCTCTCTCTCTCTCTCTCTGTGTGTAATGGTGTATTGTATAAATTACAACAAATCTACAAGAGTCACATGGCTACTAAGTATCACACTGAATGAAGAGACAGCAGCACACCAAGGAGCCAGATCATCCTTGGTAAGAAGACCCACATACTTGATGATGCTCAACTGCCTCCGAAGGAGACCTCACAAATGAATGATATGGCTATGCACGCTACACCAAAAATGAAAGCATTACAGATGATCGATGCCAACATCCCCAAAAGCATAGAAAGTGGAAAACCGCCAGCACACACAGCTGTGCAGATCCTGTAAATTTGGGGTTCCAAAAACCTATTCTAAGGATGCTTAAAGCTTCTGGCAACTAACACCAAAACTCGAGACAAGAGAGACCATATACACCAAGTGAATGGCAAGCAAGAAATGAGGAGGGGTCTCCTCAACTGAAGTACAAAAAAGCAGGTGCCATTTGAAATGGTGAATATCAAGAGAGCCACAGCAAGCAGGGAGAAGAGACAACCCACCAACATTGTCCAAATGAAGACTTTGCATCTAAAAGGGGTCATGTTGAACCATCCCACAATCACCAAAGATTTCCACCAAGCTCTGCCCTCATTAATCATGCACGATCCTTGGTAAGCAAATGGTATATCTAATTTGCAAATGCTTGCTTTAATATCATATGATTGTTGACAATCTTGTCAGGGGTGTTCCGAGTCCAAAGGAACGTTTGCAAAACAAGCAAAGAATCCAAAATGTTGCAACAGATCATGGTACTCTCTAGGTACATGAAAGTTGGTTCACATGGAACAGAATGACCACAAAGCACTGCTTGAGTGCTCCAACACATCAGCAATAGAGATTAGGGCAATTCTAGCCATCCTGTTCAACTGGGGGTGAACAGCTGGTTTTGCATCCCAAGCCTCTCTCTCTCTCTCTCTCTCTCTCTCTCTCTCTCTCTCTCTCTCTGTGTGCGCGCATGTCCATCTGTGTCTGCACACAAACATTTCCATGTACATATTTACTATGCAACACCTTATTTAGTCATGCATAGTGGACCTAACCGTTATCTATAATCAACGAGTATGGATAAACCCATCAATAACAAAGTTGAAGTTCATTGTAGTCTCACTTCATATAACCACATCCAAAAATCATTAGATTGATTTCCATACAACACCAAAGCTTGTTTGCTTTATTACAGTTTTGTATGGACAATCAATATATCATGCAATGCACCTAGTCTGATTATGTAAAGTGCACCCAAATCATCAAAATCACGATCAAAAACTGTTAGATTCATATCCATGACAACCAAAGTCAGGTTGTCATAACAACTTCATTGTTTTTCTATTATTGAAGGACATACCCCCCTGAACTTTTGTATTTGGGACACTACTTTTGTGTCCCAAAGCATGAAGACCCCTCCAGTTTCCAGACACAACAAAATCAGTCCCCCTCTCATACTCATTCACACACTCCTTTTTTAGGAGTGCTTGTCCCATTCACCACTGTCACACACGAAATAAGGAGCTTAAACTACAATTTTGAGCAGCCTACTTCATTCTTGGTGCACGCACACGCACACCCATGTATGCTCACACTCCTGCACCCATCACATGATGGACATATGTAGAATATAGATGCTACCTTTGTACACCTCCCCGGCCATCCTGTCCCCTTCCCTGCTGTACCATCTTGGACCCTGTCCTACATGCAACTATGCTTCTTGCTCTCTTCAATACAGACCTGGAAACAGAAAACTGCTGTAATGCAGCATAGTGCAGTAAGCAACAAAGCAGTAGACAACTGGTTGACAGCAGGGTAAAGCATAAGGTTGCAGGCAGGATGTGTCTAAAACATCCAACCACAAGCAAGGTAAGGCATATGGCTGCAGCATGTTCCTAAAACATCCAACCAGAAGCAGCATAAAGCAGAAGGCAGGCAGAGGGCCCTCAGCTGGGATCAGTTTCTGAGGCAATCAGCAAGCAGTAAAGTATGCCATCCGGCTTTAGATAATGCTCTACAAAGCATATCATGGAGCCATTGTCTACAACAACCTAGGAAGAATCCGACACATTTCTGCAAATCCTGGCTTATGGCAGACTTCTGTCTAGCAATGTACTCTCTTGTGGTCTGGGGCCTTCCAGTGTGGGTTCAATCGGGTCACGGTGAGGTTTCAGTTCACACCACAGACAGCTTGCATTCATGCCATACAGGTCAGGGGCTGTCCTATTTTCAGCATTTAGGAGATCTTCACTCAGATTGATTGGAGAAAGGAAATCATTTTTTTAACTCACTAGACTTTTGCACCCGATTTCAACACGGTGATAACTAGTCAGCATTATAGTTCAGGCCAAAAGCAGGTTCAATTCTTGGAGGGTTCTATTAATGCCCTGTAATCATCTAGCATTTCATTTCCCCATCCTCAAAAAACTGCCATTTCCATTTTAATCTCACTTCTGTTTCTAGATTTAGTTGTTTTCAACAGAGTGAACAATTAATGTAAACAAAGTTTCAAGCTGTTAAATCTCTCTTACAGGAGCCTTATGTGCACCCCTGTGGAATAACCCAAAAGCACTTTCCAATGCAGACCCAGTTCAACAAGGAGAGAGTAGGGGGATGAATGGTATTTGACACTCTGCAACATAAGTCAGCAATATGAAGCTAGAGCTGTCCATCCAAAACTAATTAATAGTCAACTGCAAAAGGTTCGTGTAAGAAATGGAATGAGCTCTCGAAAAGCTTGAGATAACATGACCAGAAACCAACTCATGTTTTGAAAACCCAATCTCGGATCCAGAATAGTGCACATGCCAAGGTAGACAAGAGGGAGTGCATTTCTCGAGTGTACTTCAGCATGGCCTAAGTCATACGCATGAGTGTTTATAAATCTAGGATTTGAAACTCTTAACAGCTCACACAATGCAGCAGAGTTACATGCTCTGCACACGTGCATGCTTTTCTGCAGATATGCATGTGCATGCATGCACACACATCCACTTTCCTGTGTAAGCACCTGTATATCCTGCAAGGTCAAGTGTGTACCACACCAAAAAGTCTTTCACACGATTGTAAACCAATCGCAACTTACATTATAGAGGAACTAGTTTAGATGCTTGTAATAGCCTTAAAAGATCGACCTAATGCAGTGAAATTCACATTATCCACAAATGCACTTGTTATGCAACATAGCCAAGCACTGGCCTATATTTGGAATCATACATATAATACAAAAACATGGATAAACAGGTATTGATTCCAGATGTATGAAGTAGCCAGAAAAAACTCACTGTCAAGGAAACTTATGCAAAGTTCCAAGATAATCATTCCTTATGGAGACAACTTTGATGAGTTAAAATTGCTTCCCTCAAGACATAAGATAGTCATTTGAGACTCTTAAGATCAAGCTTCACCAAACCAAGCCCTTAACGTCTAAATACTTGCAAGCCAATCCCACTTAGTCTAGGAACTGGCTTACTACCCGAGAAAACTTGGCTTGAGGTAGGAATTATTCTGTACCTTGTCCATGGAGCAGGCTCATTGTCACACCTTACAAACAAGTATCGACAAACTTTAAACCCCTGAAAAAAGCTCCTTGTTAGCAAGAATAATCAAGAATAAGAGGCTCACAGCAAACTTCATGGTCTCAGGCCTGGCTATTCCAACCACATGCAAACCGAATGCGTAATCAGAAAACTCACACTTCATAGCAGAGGTTTTGACAATGCTTACTTGAATTCCTTTCTTCCTCCAACACTTTTCAATTCGATAAATACCATCATAGCGCACCCCACTTTCCGGAGCATAAGATGAGCGCTTCTCTTTGTGAGACCTGATAACATACATCAGTTTTCCAAATTAATGAACCATGAGATCAAGGATAATGGAGACTAAGGTATGCAGTTTCCTTCATGCAAAATTTGAAAACAAAGCTTCAACATAAAATTGTAAAGCAATACAAAAGTTTGTCAAAACTTGCCTGTTAACTATTGGTAACTCAACTGAAAAGTAAACAAAATCTACACTGAAGAGCTTAAAGGGATGGTGTACGAGGCATCCCCAAACCAATAGTCCAGTATCTTAGGGCTAGGACTCATAAAACTCAGGTTTGGGGTTCAAAGCCCCCATAAGGTCAACTGTGTATCCAGCAGTATAAGCCGCAGTGCATGATTCCTGTTGTTGTTGCACTCACTCTGCTTCATGGCCACGTTTCAATTGTTTGAACTCTGTTCTTGACACTGTAGGTCTTCCTCAATTCCTTGCCCAAAGATCAACAGAGCAGTGGGTCTCACACCAATGAAATGGGAAAAAGAACTATACTTATACAAGGCAACATACACTACAAGAACCATACATTCTTACAGCTACATACCAAAGCTTTTGTTTCTAGATCTGCAACTCAAAGACATCCAGCATTATATATGACTCAGAGGAAAATACTCTGTGGATCCAAAGACATCTTGTTATGTAATGCTTCTCATGTTACCAAAGCAACATCCCTTTTAAAGCTGAACTCCAGCATAAAATGGCTTTGGTTTAAGATTTCTTAAGCATGCAAATGCATCGTATTCATGAGCTCTACAGCACATACAGGACAGCTCCCACATGAGGTAACTACATAGAAGTGGGGCTTTGAGTAGGTAATAGCTCTGCTGATGAAACATTGCATGAATCAAGTGCAAAATACATTCGGTTCCATACAGGAAACATATCGGGTCACATCAGACAAACCACATACCGCTAGTTACACTTCATCACTCCGGAATCTTTACTGAACATAAGAACATGCAAAGATGCATCATGCTTTGTAGTCAAACTTATCGAGCAATGCAGATGCAGAGATATCTAAAAGCAACAAGAGGAATCACCTCACTACTCGGACAGGATATCCCCTTTTACAGCTGACTTTCAGTGCAAGATTGCTTTTGTCAAAAGTTTGATCAAAAGACTGCTTGTCATTAGTACGCTTGTTGCCACTCAAATCTCGCCCACCACTGAAAGACCCACAGAAACATAGTCAAGACTCAAGACAGTTAGAATAATGTTTCTTCCAAAAACATTGAGAAATCAGAAGTGTTCGCAAATCGTAACCTTCCAGTATAAAGAAACCATTCACCATGATCTTCATCATCCTCATAACCTCCTGACAATGCAACTGATTGTGCTCCATAATCTGACTGGCCAGCAATTCCAGCAACATGTGGAAGGTGTGCACCCCACTGCCTGCATTCCAACCTGTCTTCCCAAGTTTCCCCAACAAGAACACCTTGCCCTCGGATAGGATCATTCTCAGCAGTTATAGGACCAAAATGATCTGGCGGTACTGTCACAAAAATCTTCCCACTTGAGGCATTGGCCTTCCCTGGCTTTTTGGCTCTTTCAGTAATAAAGCATTTGTCGGGCCTATCTTGATTTTGGATATAGTTGTATGGTTTTGGAGGCCCGTTTGCAGAGGGAGTTGAGGCAGACTTGGCCATACGTATGGCTACTACAAGTGCACTGTTGATACGTGGTTGGCTAGCCATTTTGGCAGGAATAGGAGCACGGCATTTGCCACAAGCTTTCTTACCTTGCGCAATCCAGCGCTGGAAACACTTGAGGCAAAAGTTGTGCCCACAAGGAGTCTGCAAAACAGACAAGGAAAACAAAACAGACCAGCCATATGAAATACTTACAAGTGATGGGAGTACCAATGATACTAAGCAGACATGTAAAAGTATATCATTGCCACCAGCTTAGCGTACAGTCCATGCAAAAAGTTACTAAACATACAGCTCATATCTGTATGTCTTGCCTGTTAAAAGGTTAGGAGGATTACAGTGGCACATTAAGATATGGCAGTATTGCAGGATCACATATTACCGTCACAGGTCGATCTGCAAGCTGCATACAGAAGATGCAGTTGAGGTTTTCATCAAAGATTTCAAGCATCTTGTGCTTCTTCTTTTCTGCAGCTACTTCTGCAGCTCCATTTCCTGCCGCTGAGGTGTTTCTTGATTCACCCATGATGTCCTGGCATTTCCTAGCTTTCTCCTGGTCACTAAGGCTAGAGTCTGCATAGATAGCACGGACGCGACTAACCACGTCATCTGCCACGCCTGCAATGGCAGCTGGAGGGGGCTGAGAAGCCACAGTGGTTGTCGGCTCGCAGTCGGGGCAGAACCAGTCTCCCGAGGGCACGGACTCCATGGGAGGCTTCAGGCAGCTCATATGCCAGGGACTACTGCAGCTATTGCAGAGAACGACGTCGGAATCGGAGGGAGTGACCTTGCAGACCATGCACATGCCGTCAGCGTCACAGGGGAGGTCCGCCATGGCTGGTGAGGGAGGGACAGGTGTGGTGGAAAGGGGGGGGGAGAATCGGGATGCTTCTTGATGGAGAGCAATGCAAGGGGAGGGAGCAATGGCGCGTCGTGAGCAGCGCTAGCGAGGCTGTTACTTGTCAGTTCCCGCGGCCTGTGGTCAAAGGCGGACGGAGAAGAAGAGGGGGAGACAGGCCAGCATACTGTGCGCCATATGCGAGGGTTCCTTCAAACAAATTGAAGTACAATAGAAGAGAAAAAAGAACCCAAAGAAATAACTATTCAAAAATAGGATTAATCCCGTGCCGGCATTTTAGGGATATCTTTAGTCTCGAATTTAAACGGGTTTAGAGCGTTTGCTCGTAATTTAGCGAAATGACGGGAACTGGTTTTAGGCGGGAAACCAACTCCGCTCTCGTCCCCCCCGTTTTTATTTCTTCTCTGCATGAAATGCTGCTAAGTGGACTGCCAATCCTGCTATTACTATCTTTATCACCGCTCTGCCACTAGGGTAAAGGGGCCAATATTGTGATTTGTTACGTGTAAGGTAACATCCTACGTACACGAGGGACGATGGTGAAAACGCATCGAAAATCCCTTGTGGATATTTTACTTTTTCATTAGCATGTTGATGTGTAGAGACAGAAGAAGTTTTCTTCATAGGCTAGTAACCACTATTGGATGAGAAATGTGCTTGGTGAAATTTGATTTTTTCTTCCAAAACGAGACATGATGATGATTGACATGTGCATTCTAAGCCAAAACGGTGATACTTGCTTGTCACGGTCATTTTACCTCGTGTGCAATGAATAATGTGTATTAAAGGAGTGTGTCTCAGATTAGAGTATGAGGTGTACTAACAATAGGTCATCACAACTCTACTTCGAAAGTGAAGGGGCCAATCCTATGATTCGTTACACCTAAGAAGGTTTCACACAGGGCACATGTTTTGTTGATTTGCCTTGAAAGAAACTATGTCTTGCATTTAATAACTGCGTCAAAAGAGGTAATGTTTGAGAATAAGGGTTAGTTTGTTGCACATAGAGAGAGTGTGAGAGTAGAGAGATAGTGGAAAGAGGAGAGAGTACAGAGTAGAGATAAAGTAGAGTAGAGAGAGGAGGGGAAAAGTAGAGTAGGGGGACAAGTAGAGAGAGGAGAAAGAGGAGAGGGGGGAGAGGGAGTAGGGAGTAGGGAGAGGAGAGAGTAGAGAGAAAAGTAGAGTGGACAAAGGAGAGAAAAGATAGAGTGGTTAATTATGAAACCATAGAAAGAGAGCGAGGGAGAGAGAGAAGGAATGGACTTTAGGCCACCTAGACTCATGCTTACCTTAGTTAGGCTCGGTCTACCTACCTAGACTTGCATATATCTAGCCAAGCATTCCAACTTTGGCTTGCTAATTTACTTGAGCAAGCGTTCTACCACCTCACACTTGTCGTAGCAATAATAGAAAGAGAAGAGAGACAATAGAGAGAAAGGAGAGTGGAGAGAGGAGAGGAGAGGAGAGAGAGATAATAAAAAGAGGAGAGAATAGAGGGTAGAGATAAAATAGAGAAGAGAGAGGAGAAAAAGTAGACTAGGGAAACAAGTAGAGAGAGGAGAAAGAGAAGAGAGGGAGAGAGAGAGAGAGAGAGAAAAGTAGAGTTGCGAGAGGAGAGAGAAGATAGAGAGTTGTTAATTATGAAACGATTGAATGAGAGTGAGGGAGAGTGGAAAGAGAGTATAGAGAGAGAGAGAGAGAGAGAGAGAGAGAGAGAGTAGACTTTAGGCTACCTAGACTTATGCTTGCCTTCGTTTGGCTAAATCTATCTACCTAGACTTGCATATATCTAGCCGAGTTGTTCCTTTTCAACATTGATCAAAAGCTTTCCCATGAAGTTTTCAAGGCTTCGTTAGAGCTGGCGGAATGAATTCTCGTTTTGGATGCTTACAAGGACTCCACACGGAAATTTTCGGCTCGAGACACAGGACCGAAGGAGTAGAATTCCACTTTACCTCGCCAGCATATTAGTTCTGAGGGTGTTTCATATGCCAAGTAACCTATTAGTCTTTATTCTCCAAGGATTTATGAGATAGAGTTGTTTTCTTGTACTGACAGAGGCTTCAGAGGCAGTAATCACTTCTCTTTTCATGCATATCCACGATATATAAAGCTCTCTTGTGACCAAACTCGAAAATTCTCTTGTGAATTGATTCATTGAACTTCTTCTATTCTATCCCTTGTGTGTAGCAATCAAGAAATCTATGTATGAGAACATATCGAGAAGATTGAAATCTTTGTATTCCCACTTCTCCTTATCATGCTGACACATGAAATCATTTGAATGAGAATCCTAACCATTCTTTCACTCCATGTATTTATATTGACTTGAGTACTCTTCTTAATATTTTTGCTCCCATCTTGCTAAGCGTCCCTGTGGCAAGTGACTTCCACGAACCCTTGTGCGAACCCCATGCCACATCTGGTGAACCTGACGTGAAAGTGTCACTTGTGATCATCGAGATGGGAGACTCTTCGAATAATCCACCTTCATCATCGACCACTTCTTCCTTTTCGACCGATGAGATGAAGACTTTATTCCAAACTCTAACTTCAACCATTATGATGTAGAATCAGCAGATGCAGTTATCTATGCAGTAGCAGCAACAGTTACATAAGCAACAATTGGATCAACAACAATTGTTGCATCAAGAACAAGAGCATACGAATGGAGCAACTAAGGCGATCGAGGCTATGGTTAGCGAGTGCAAATTATTTGATGGCTAAATTTTTTCAGCCTATCTTAAAGCCATTGAAAGCCAGATGCGCTTCTTCAGAGTTCCTACCAACTAGAGCAACTATTTCCTACGACTTGTCATGCCTGCTTTGCAGGTTAGAGTGATGGATTTATTTGTGCAAGACTCTAATAGGAATGTTTATGTGGTAAAATAGAAATAAATATGTGACTTTTTATAGACTAGGCAATAGGAGTCCTTGCCTAGTAGGAGTTTATGGCCTAGTTGTCTTAGATTGTCCGATAGGCTCTGTCAGACTATGCTTGGCCTATCCCTTACAAACTTCATACTTTGATATAGTTAGGGGTAGGGTGAGAGCTATGTTTATGCTCGGATGTGTATTTTCTTTATAGCAACTTGATGCTCTTCATGGTTTTGTTTGTGCAGTCAGTTCGTGGATTCAACAGGCTGAGTCGCCCTATCCCTTGATTGCCAACAATGAGCACGGATTTTAAAGCTGGGATTCAAGTACAAAAGGATATTGAGACCCATAAAAATATGCATTTTTGGTGCAAAATGAAATGGTTATGGATCAAGGAGCTGGAGTTTTCCTTGCATTTCGATGCCAGGAATCCAACGTAAGTGTATGTTCGTCAATAATTAGAGTTTGTTTGACCTCCCATTTAATGACTACAAGGTTTGGTGTTATGAAGCATCTACTAGATCCAGAAGGTGAAAAGCATGTGACGGAGGCCAGGGTGATAGATTTCAACACAAAAAACCGCTCGTCTAGTGGGATTGTAATTTTGAGGCCGTTTGCCCTCTCAACTACTGAAACCACTTCGGGCAAGTGCAAAATGACAAACTTGAAACTAGTTATTTGAGAGATTAGTGTTAACCTTGATTAAAGCAGGCATAACTCAAAGAAATGAAACTCCATGGGGAGTGAAATTAAAAAAGTAGAACTTGCATGAGATCAACTATAGTACATGTATTTTTGGCCTTCTAGTAGTGAAATAACCCACATGTTTGGTTGGGGCTCTAGCCCTTGGACAAGGTCTCACAAGTTCTAGGAATTGAGTACGTGTCTCATTAGAGTAAACACATGCTTGGCTAATAAGGATAGAGAACTATGAGGTGTCTAAGTGTAAGGTGGGTAGTATGAATAGGGAGGGGGATAGGATGGGTAGGAAAAATTTGTTGAGAGAGACCCATAGGTGCATATGGAGAAGCATGGTGACTATGAGGGTGCTTTTTTTTTAAATGTCTCCTTCTCCCCCTAAAAGAATGATTTTTTCGGGTTGCAATGATCTCTCTCTTGCTCTTGGTTATTGAATGCATCAAATTTTTAATCTTCAATGCTCCAATTCTTGCAAGGAACGATGAAGTATTCAGCAAGACAAAATAATATTTTTCTCTCAAATTTGTTCCTTGTTCATATGGTTGTTTATGAGAGAGAGAGGGAGGGTTGATTTGACGAATTGGTGATGGATGATGGTTTGGAAGCCTAATAGCAAGTAGATCAGGTGATTTGAAAGTGTCAAGGGGATTGGAAAATTGCATTAGCGGCTCCATTTCCTCGAATTACGAGATGGACGTAAGCGAATTTTTGAATAAGTGATCTTTATTTAATTTTTATAATGAATCATCATTGCATATGATGAGAAAATGGTTGCAAATGATTGAAACATGTTTGTGATGTTTACAATGTCAAAAAATCATCAATTTCTCTTTCCTTATATTAAAAACGATAAAACCATAAAGCTCAAATTAGAGAGATTTAAGGAAAATTAGAGGGTTTATTGGGTTTTGTGGATCAAATGATGTTCATATGGCATGAAATTAAATATATTGATGGATCACACTTCACACAAGCCATACAAATTAGAAAACTCTAAAAAATCAATAATTTATATTGAAATAAATGAGAAAACTTATGAAAAATAGTTAAAGGAAGAGAAAAAATAGTTTTTGTGCATAAAAATTATGAAAAATTAGAAGAATATTTATTAATGTATAATGAAGGTGAAGTGTGAGGATTTACCTAAGTTTGCCTTTATTTATGTGTTAAAGTGCATGTTTTAGGGCTCGTTTCTATGAAAAATTATCACGAAATCTCTCTACATTTGCATAACTAATTTAAATGTTAATGCTAGGAGATATGGGCATGAAATGAAAAGATATTTGATTAAGTTACTGGTTTCTTTGCATTCTTAGCATATACAATGCGGTTTATATAAGTTTTAAAGGCTTTTGTAGCATGGGTTAGCTCGATATTATTCCCTAGCAACACAGTATGACATTAGTAGAAAGAAATGATGAAAATATTGTTTATGCACTTTACGTTGGATGGATTTTAGTTAAGTTATTTGATCATGGAGTACTATACACTTTGCATATGCAATTTAAATATGGTATTAGAATATAAATTCTTAGATGCGTTACAATTGTATGTTTAGGTGACGACCAACATTGAGAGTGTAAGATTTTCCTTTGTTATAGATTAGTTTAATATCTTAGGGAAATCAATTAAGTGAGAAGTATATAGTCTCTTGGATCGTTACATTTATATTATGAGAGGACTCTCTTACGTTCATATTCTATATTAAGAAGGTGCATATTGGTGCCAATCCCTAGGGTATAAGAGAGTCATAGGAGCCACGACATTCTACTAGGGGGAGCTCTGTATGTGTATAAATTGAGGTGTTGATCACCTGTATGTTTTGGATACTCCCTCTATGTAGTCGGAAAGGGCAAAACCATTGGATTGCAATTGAAAGAAACACATTATTTATTTAGAGTAGTGTATACCTACTTGATGCTCTTGGTCGCGAGGCCGTGAGAGTGGTTTGGTGAGCTTAGGAGGCCCATCATCTAGAGCCCTAGAGCCAGTGTTAGGCCTATTTTAGGTCCTAACAATCAACCTCTCCATTTGATTAAATACTTAATGGTAGAACAAGAGCAAAGCTTATTCTCACATTGACCTATGATCTCCTTAGAGATATACTAAATAAGATCTTCTTCATCCGTAAGGGATAGCTCATTAACTATTTTCACTTATCATAAAAGGGTTTGAGCTGGGTGACATGAAATACATGATGAATCTTAGTAGGGTAGGTTCTAATTGACTCGAGATCAAGATATCATCAGATCCGTATGTGAGAGGGTGATGAAGTTAAAACAACCTTTAGGCCTGATCATGGGTTATACCATTTTTTGGTGATGCCATTTGGGCTTACTAATGCTCCAGCTACCTTCTACAGTTTGATGAATAAAATTGTATAGTCTTTTCTCCTTCAGTTTATCCTTGGTTTCTTTGATGACATATTGATTTACAACAATATAATACAATATCATTTGTTACATATGAGGAAGGATTTTGATGCATTGAGGCATCACAAACTTTTTCCTAAGGAGAATAAATGTTTTTTAATGAAAATAGAGGTGGAGTAATTAGGGCTATATTATTAGTAAAAAGGAGATAGAAGCTGATCCTAAGAATGTGCAATGTGTGAGAGACTGGCCAACACCTACCACCACTACTTTATGTAGAGGAATTCTTGGTCTATTGTCATTCTATCATAGGTTTATCAAGAATTATGAGGCTATAGTAGCTCCTTTGATTGATAGGTTGAAGAAGAAAGGCTTTTTTTGTAGATTCCATCTTTAACCATTTAAAGAAACTTCTTACTTTTGCTTCTATTTTGGTATGCTCGGATTTCTCTAGAGAGTTTACCATACAATGTAATGCTAATGGCCATGATGTAGGGGCTATATTGCTATAGGAGCATGGAGTCATTGCCTTTGATAGTTGAAAGCTTACAAATAAGGAAATGACTATGAATATCTATGACCAAGAGATACAACTATGAATATCTATGACCAAGAGATACAATGTGATGCTAGTGGACATGGAGTAGGGGCTATATTGCTATAGAAGCATGGAGTCATCACCTTTGATAGTTGAATGCTTACAAATAAGAAAATGACTATGAATATCTATGACCAAGAGATGTTGGCAAATCTTTATGTGATAATGAAGTAGCACCATTATTTGTATGGTAGCTAACTTAGAGTTCAGAGTGGTCATAGGGTCCTAAAGTACTTCCTTCCTTAGTCAAATCTCACTCGTAAGCAACATAGATCAATAACTGGCTTTCAAAATTATGATTTTGACATCACTCATACATGGGTTAAGGATAATGTGGTAGCTAATTCTCTTTCTAGGATGTGGTCATGTAAGGTTTCAGCTATGATTGAGCTACATAGTGATTGGATTGAAGAGTTATAAGAGGCCTACCTTTTGGATGATGAGCTTAGCCATGTATTTCAAAAATTATAGTAAGGTCTTGTGGAGTAAAACTCACATTATTAACTTAAAGATGGCCTAATATAGTTTAATGGAAATATTATTTTTCCCTCTATTTCTTCTTTCAAAATGAAAATTATAGAGGAGTTGCATTCTTTGCCTATAATAGTTGAACATTTTAGAGTGTTTTAAGACCTATGATAAGCTCAGCAAAAGCTTTCACTAGAAAATAGAGATACAAGTTCATGAGCAACTTCTAACAGGTAATATTTAGCTCCATGGGTACTAAGTTGACTCTTTCAATAGCCTATCATCCATAAATTGATAGCCAAATAAAAAGGGTAAATAAATAGTTGGAGACTTGCCTTCACCATTTTTGTTATGATGTGCCACATGCATGGCATTCATGGTTGCATTTGATTGAGTTTGCTTATAATAACTCCACTTATACTAGTGTCGGGACCTCAAATGGACTGACACTGGCTCTAAGGCTCTAGCTAGGCCTCTATACCCAACTAAAACACCCCTTGGTCTTGCGGCTAAGAGTGTCAAGAGATACACTAACCTAACTTTTAAATTAGATATTTGCATTTGTATGGCTTGTAGTCCAACAAATAACCCTTCCCAACATCCTCACATAGGGAGCCCCTACACACATTAGTGTTATACACCACATAAAACATACAGAAGGAGCACTTATTGATTAACTACCACGGCTCACTTTGGCTCTTCTACACCTCGAGGATTGGCCCCGAGATATGTCGTGAACACATATAACATATACGACACATAGGCCTCTCTTATAATCAATCGTTCCAAGAGATAAAAGATAATTCTCACTGAGTAAGTCCCCCAAAGGAAACAAATCACTAAGCCTATAGCTTGGGATACCTCACCCTCAGCGTGGGTCAATGTTTATGAAGACAATTGCCATGCATCTAGGATGATACCATGTGTTGAATGCAATACAATTGTGAATGATTCATAGTCCTCAATCATTTTTATTCATTTAAAACGACATTGTGACAGTATGAAACCATTTCTTTTCATACTTTCATTCTAAGTGTAATTATTGTGTTACATAGGGTCAGCAACACCGAGTATGCTTGTGCTACTAAACCCTTTAATTCTCAAAACACAATGCCTTATATGCAAAATGCATATAAAAAATATCAGATTCAGCAAGTAATCAACACTTATTACCCCCTCCTCTCCCTACCATTTAAGTTGTGCATTCATGGTGGTACGCTTAGAGAGTGTTTTGATGTATTTTTCTTTATAAAGAGTGATAAATACTCACTTTAACATAAACATAGGGCTAAATTGAGGCTAAACCTCATACTTCAGCTCTATCATACATCCACAGATACATATATATATTTTTTATTTTTTAAGTATAGAAAATCTATTTTCTATTTTATATATATATATATATATATATATATATATATATATATATATATAATTTTTTATTTTTCTAAAGTAACTTGATTAGAATTACTGAGAATTATTTTCATCCCATAAGAACACCATTGACACATCAAAACCCCCAAAATCCATGATTTACCCTAAAACCACAATTTTGTGGGTTTTGTATGTTTATGAAAAAATCAATAGACGATTGATTCTTGCTGATTTTCTTACTGTTTCTCATAAAAAAGATAACTAACAATTTTAAAAAATCATTTTCAACCATTTGCAATTAAGATCTATCATAAAACGATGAAATTTTTCACTTACTCATAAAACCATGCTTTATTTCACATGTATCTCGTATTTAGAAGGCCACTGATGCTCATTAATAGCCATTAACGCTCCTCCAAAGATTGATCTATGCTCAATTGTGTCTCAACATCATCTCCTAATCCAAATCTCTTAAATCAGCCCACCCCCTTCTCTCATAGATTGAACCATAGAAGCATGCATTAAGAGGAGAGAGGAGAGAGGAGAGAGAAAGAATGAATTCTGAGATCTCCATCCGGGCAACCATTTTACATACAGAAGCAAGTGATGGAGGGTAAAAAATTTGGGGAATCGATGGAGATGATCAAATTGGGTACTTCTTTTCAGCCTCACTATCCCCCTTCTCCAAATTGACATGATGGGAGAGGCATCATCTCTGCAGCCGTCTCTATTTAAAAAATGCCCCCCTCTAATCAGCAATTTTTTTATTAATCTCTTTTGGCTCCCCCTCCCCCCCCCCAAAAGGCCATGCCCGCTTCATTTTGGCCCAATTTTGATCTTCCCGATGCCCAACTTCAATCTCTTCCATGTCCGGTGACCAATTTGTGATCCAAAAAATTCTACGTGTCTGACTTGAGATCCTGAACTGTCGGGAACTTGTCCTACTCCGATATGGCATACAAAAAATTATAGAAAATTAGCAACCACTTCAAAGGTTGGTATTTTGAAGAAATTTGCATTCTCGTCTTCCACAGCCGCTTAAAATTGTCGGATCCACATCTCCGCTTCCATCGGGCTTCCATTTCCACTTTGAATTTGCATCATTCTACTCTTATCCATCATGTCTTGGACATTTAAATCCTGCTCTCATTGGTGACCATGGGATAGGGTGACTCACCCTGTCGAACCCCATAAATTGATCTACACAAACAACAATCAGAAAAAGCATCAAGGTGCCACAAAACAAAATACACAACAAGGCACAAAGAGAGCTCTCACCCTGCCCCGTGATGACAAGATCAAGGCATGAAACCCATGAGGGATAGGTCCAACATAATCTGATAGAAATCCAAAGCGGGTTGCCAACCAAGTGCTCCAACACCACATACTGGCAAAAAAGAACTATCAAAGAAGTCATCCGAGGTGGTGGCTTGAACTACCTACCCAACTTAGGACAACTAGACCAGGAACTCCTACTAGGCTTGGACTCCTATAGCCTAGTCAACATATATTTTCATTTTATGATATTTTTTCTTCAAGTTTCCATACTTAGGCATGTAAAAAGGGGGGAGCTGAGTGTAGTGACCCAAGGAGAACAGGGTATCAGCCTCAGGTCCTGACTCCGTGCCCAAGAACTTACCAAGCCCTCATGAGAGGTGACACTTAAATTTGTGTTTCTTCCAATCACTTTTATTTTCACTCCAACCTGCCTTAGTATTTTTTCCAGTTGGAGGCCGCCCCCTAAGAAGACAAGGCATCTCTGACTCGTACCCAAGAACCTACCAGGCCTTCACAAGGTGATGATCAACTGCTCTTAAGATTTTTCTTCTTTTCCTTTTCTATTTGAGGGTTAGAACCCCTTTTTACACATCTTTCTATTTTTATATTTCAAGTATATTCAAAATTTTCTCTTCTTTTGATTTTAGCAGGCTTCTCTAAACTGCCTCACTACTAACAAAAGCTCCTAGAAATGGCTGCCTAGCGGTTAGCAAAACAGGGTCACAAGGACTACCTTCTAAAACAATTCTTAGAACATTTGATAATGTCTTGACAGGAGGCAGACAACTGCTCAGACCTCCCTCAGACACACCTAACCTAACCTTGGGACTTCATGCCTTGATTGCTGGTCCCCAACAAAAGAAAAATTCCCCATAAGTACATAAACACATATAACATAGAGAGAAAGTACTCGTAAAAGAAAAAAATATCACATGGACTTGGCCACAAGAAGCTTTTGTGCAACAAGAGGCTACCCCCAGTTCTGCTAAATCTATATAGCATAGCACTAAAACAAAACCATTAATCCCACTCACACTAGACAGACACATGGCTCTCTTGGCCTAATGAAATATAACACTTCACTGCAGAATAATTGATCCCTCTTGGCCTAACGAAATAAATGATATTGTGACAAAAGAAATGGCACTCTTGGCCTAAAAAAGCACATATCATTTTTCTCTAGCCTAATATGGTCTACTTAGCATGTAGATTGCATCTTATTAGACTAGCCAAGCTAAACCAGAGAGACATAAGGTGTGAGGGCTAGCCTCATACCACATATGCATGCCAGCTCACTATAATTCAATCATTGAGTTTTAATCTTGGATTGTTTGTATATCCACAAGTCCAAGCCTTCCCATTGATATAATATCAATATGGGCTATTCCTTTTTGTGTTCTATTAGCTAAATGAATGACCTCCTTGGGCTCATATGTTCCACCACCTTGATTGTCATTCCAACAGATTGATCATCCAACCTTTCTAGAGTTCCCTTCTATAGGGAGAATCATAGATTTATACTCATTGAAACCTTCCCTATTTGGAATTTTGAATGTGTCATTGTTACCACCCAAATTAGGTAGGCCTTCAATCCTAGGCCCATCACATCGATGCATCCTAGAGCGGTGCATATTGTTAGATGTATCATTATGGCCTCTGGTCTCATCCACTTGGGAATTGACATCCACTTGGAATTATTGGCCTCTCATCTAGCACACCAACCACACATTTAGAGATTTTGGGCCTCCAAACCCATCTCCTTTTTATCATTGCATGGCTTGAATGGATGCCGCCACTTCTTCTATTTTTATATTCTTTCATGATGACATATCTATCTTGGCTCGCTTGTTGCCTATCACTTTCTCTAAATTGGATTCTTTTTCTAGATCCAACCCTAAATGGGTCTTTATCATTATAAACCCTAAGCTCCCTATCACCTTAGTTCTCAATAGTTGAGATAGCCTCCACACGGTAACATATATTAGCTATGTTTTGGGGGGTGATCTCATTGACATGATTTTGTTTCAACCTTAGACCATTGAGGGGTTGCTTAACCACTTTTCTTCCCCCATTAGGTCTACATTGATTTCCATCTAGCTCATGGATTTGTAACATAGGATTAGCTGCACTAGGATGCCAAGGTTCTTGGGCCTTAGGATCTTCATAATTAATGCCAAGATTCTTCATAAGTAATTACTTGTAATCTGCACCTCCGGCATGACTAACATTCAACAAATGTTGCCAATCCTTATGAAATTCAAGGGTATGGGGAAAACTCCAATAGCTCTCCCAACACCTTTGAATATATATTTCATAATATTCTACTTGAACCTTTGCCTCCTTCACTGACTTAGGGTTTCTCATCCTAACTTGAAATTGCATATTTATTTCCAAGCCACTGACAAAGAGTTCACCAAGCACATCTTCCGATAATTGACTGAATTTCCTTGGCCAAAGCTTTAGAATGTCATCAAAGGCTTTCTTGTACTCTTTGACGGAGGTATATGACTCTTGTTGAATTTGTATAAGCAGTCCCAAGACTTGAGTCATGGGAAACTTCTTCTCATATTCATCTAAAAATCTATCACATAATTTCTCAAATGATTTGATTGACCCTCTTGGGAGGCTCCAATACCATTTCCTAGCCTCTCCCTTTAGGGTACTCGAGAACACAAGCATCTGATGTAGATCATCAAACCCACTTGCGAGGCAAGTTAGGCCATATTCTTTCAAGTGTAGCATCGGCTTCTCATCCAGCAACCCATAAAACACTGGCAAATCCCTATAAGGGGAAGGGCATTTAGTCCTCTTCTTTGGAATCAACACTGGGTCATCAAAATATTTGTATTCCTCTTGACTTAGTTCTAGGATCTCAAGGCCTATAATCTCTTCCATTTCCACCTTCATCGATGTAAGAATGTTACTTGCTCCATGGACTTCCCTATTTGCCAACTCACTGAGTGGTTCAGGGTGTCCTATAACTTTTAGCATATCATGCATATCATTCTGACTCTTTCTCAGATGATATTCTATCCCTTGACCATCCATAGGTAATTCCCTAATAAATTTAGGTTGGAGCTTTTGCCCCTTACCTAAAATAAATATATTTGTATTATTTAAAACTTGAGGCTCATGCCTCTTGAGCAGTGGTTTTCCCCTAATAATGACTAAGGCTTCCTGTTGAGAAATAGACATATGATGTATGCTGCAGGATGAGGTGTTGTATCCCATAAGCACAGTGAGGAGAGTGGAGAAGTTGGAAAGCTATAAAGACATGTACTTGGTTCACTTTTCAAGAAATGCTATTGTCCTTTCAATCAAGTGTCAGTGTCATTGTCCTACACACAAGAATGTGTTTATGAGTTCAAGTCTCAATCTTGAAACCTAATTCACTTGTGTGACAATTGGTCTTGTCTGTGTCTATGTTCTCACGATTCTTGTCTTCATCTTCCATCCTCCATAGCTCCTGCCATGCTCTAGATCCATGTTTTCTCACATGGTATCAGAGCTTAGCTAAGCATGGCACAGCTCATACAGTATCTCTCTAGTCTCTCTTCACCTCTGGTCACCTCTGTCCAGCTCATAACTCCATTTTCAACTTCATCTTCTTTGTGTCTGCCATAGCCTACAGGACCTACCTGCCTTGGAGCTCCTTGATCTCTCCATACAAGGCATATCTCACTGAGGTGTCTTCAGGGGAGTTGTTCCTTGACTCAGGACGCAGCATTGTGTTACCTCATAGCATAACATTGGGCACTATTCACTCTAGCATTTCAAATTTTCTCCCTCGCTGCCCTGTTGTGACAGTCGTCTGGTCGTACAGAAGAAACAACCTGCACTCATCACGATCTGTCTTGCAATATTAGGGGTTTTAAAGCTTGCCATATGAGCCTCCTTCCCTCTAGAGATCTCGAGAAATAATCGCCTCCAGGAGTTGCTACAAGCAAAAGTTCAATCGCCTATTTGCTAAGCCCTAGTTCCAGCCATAGCCATTGACCTTCAAGGTTATAAAACTTTTCATTTTCTTACTCCTCTCAATCCACTGAAGCCTCTGTCACTCTGGTCTTACTGAGTAGTTAATTTCCAGCGAACCATCACACTAAATCAGCAACAAGCAAGAAGAAGACCAAGCATCAACATCCGACATTGAGCTCCAAGATAGTATCTTTTTGATACTCATGCAGTGTTGTTAAACACTAATCGTCTTGTATCTCTTGACACGTTGAGGTACAACTCTTTTGCTGGCTGACTTGCTGCTGATCAAAAAATGGCAGAGCTCGAACAAATAGCCAAGTTCAACTGTGAGGGCTCTCATGCTTGGAAGGAAAAGACCATGTACCACCTCATGAGAAAGGACCTTTGGGATCTCTTTGAAGATGATGAAGCTGATGCAGACGGCGAGAAAGAATATTCTGAAAGTGGGATCCTTGCAGTAGCTCCACCAAGAATCAGAGAATGGAAGAAGATGAACAACAAAGCTCTAGGCATCATTGCATGGGGACTATCTGATGATGTCCTGCATCATATCTCTGGCATCAGAGATGCTACAAAGGCTTGGGAAGAGCTTGACAAGATCTTTGGTACTCAAGCAAAGAATTCAAAGGTAAAATTGCTCATGCAATTTTATAAACTGGATATAAAGGATAGTGCTTCCATGTCCATACACATTAATAAGTTTAAGAGTTTAAAAACCTAGCTTGCAACTCTTAAAAAGAATATTGATGAAGATGAAGCAATAGCTGTACTGCTTGCAAGTGTAAACACGGATCCATATGAGAACCTTGTGTCCACTCTAAGTAATGTTCCGAGTCTCTCACTCAAAGATATTGAGCACTCACTGTTTGATGAAGAAAGCAAATTTAAAAGCAAAGATGTAAAAGAGACCAGCTTAAGGGAAAACCTCTTATACACTAGAGGAGATACTGGACCCAAAGGAAGAGGTCGAGGATTCAACACCGACAATAGAAGTCGGATGACATGCCATTATTATGGTAAGACTGGCCATGTAGCCAGTGAATGTTTCCACAAGAAAAGAGCCCAACAAGTGCAAAGCAATCATCACCAGAACCAGTTCATGAATGAAGAAAAAGAAGAACAAGATGCTTCCGCTACCATCAACAACTCTGACAGATTGTTTTGAAGAATTTTTATTGTATGTTTTTTCCCATAGTGGATCTTTCTGGATTTGACTTTGTAAAAACCCTACCAAAAATGTACAATTTCAAGCCTTAACTTGACTAGGCTACCATAGAGCTAGTCTCCTGGTCCATCTTTGTATGCAGGGGGGGCAAAAGCCAGCAAGGGTAGAGATTCATCATTTGAGGGGGGGGTGTTGAGAAATAGACAAATGATGTATGCTGCAGTATGAGGTGTTGTATCCCATAAGCACAATGAGGAGAGTGGAGAAGTTGGAAAGCTATAAAGACATATACTTGGTTCACTTTTCAAGAAATGCTATTGTCCTTTCAATCAAGTGTCAGTGTCATTGTCCTACACACAAGAATGTGTTTATGAGTTCAAGTCTCAATCTTGAAACCTAATTCACTTGTGTGACAGTTGGTCTTGTCTATGTCTATGTTCTCATGAGTCTTGTCTTCATCTTCCATCCTCCATAGCTCCTGCCATGCTCTAGATCCATGTTTTCTCACACTTCCAACATCCTTATGAGGCCTAATATTTTAGCATGGTGACCCAACACATGAGACGTTTCAACCACAAGTAGATTCCATTGTGCGTTGGCACTTTTCCATGGCATTACGGCTTTAGCATGATCATTAGTCAATGCCATGACTGCCATGGGTTCCAACATACTTGTTGCATATTCTCTAGATTGATGGATGGTTGTACACAATGTTTCTTGAATAAAGACGGTAGCGAGGTGAACCTTGGCCCATGCCATCATACTAGAGGACGAACTAACCACTAAGTGCTTACTTTCCATGTCACATAGATCATCCCTCGTAGAGGATTCAATCTTCACATAATTGATTAGCTCCATTAGGAAATTCTGTATAGGGCAAGCCAAGTGTTTGAGACCCTAGGCGACCCCATTTTACAAAGACTTTAGTGCACCCCTAATGGACAAGGTTATAAATTTTAAGTCCCTTTTCGGCCAAGGTTCGAAAAATCGCCACTCATTAGCAGCTCTCTTGGCAAATGCACCACCTATCTCGGGACCTGAAACAGGTCCGATACCGACTCTAAGGCTCTAGTCAGGGCCTCTATGCTCAACCAAAACATCCCCTCACTGTCTCATGGCTAGGAGCGTCTAAGTGATACACTAACCTAACTTCTAATTTAGATATTTGTGTTTGTATGGCTCATAGTCCAATGGATAACCCTTCTCCCAACCTCCTCACAGGGAGTCCCTACACATATTGGTGTTATACACAAAGTAAAATAGACACAAGGAACACCCCTCGGCTAGTTGCCATGACTCACTTTTTCTCTCCTACACCTCGAGGATTAGCCCTGAGATGCCTCGTGAACACATAATCATTTCAGGAGATAAAAGATAATCCTCATTGAGTTAGTCTCCTAAAGGAAATGAATCACTAACCCAATAGCTTGGGATACCTCACCCTTAGCATGGGTCAATGTTTATGAAGACAATTGCCATGTATCTAGGATGATGCCATGTGCTGAATGCAATGCAATTGTGAATGATTCATAGTGTTTAATCATTTTTATTCATTTAAAATAACATTGTGACAGTGCAAAGCCACTTCTTTTCATGCTTTCATTCTAATCGTAATTGCTACGTTGCATAGGGTCAACACCGAGCATGCTCGTGCTACTGAACCCTTTAATTCTCAAAACACATGTGTCCTATATGCAACATGCACAAAAAAAAATCAGATTCAATATGTAATCAGCACTTATTACCCCCTCCTCTCCCTACAGTTTAGGGTTGTGAATTCGATGGTAGGTTTAGAGAGCGTTTTATATATTTTTCTTTATAAAGAGCGATAAATACTCACTTTAACATAAAGATAAGGCTAAACTGAGTTTAAACCTCATACTTTAGCTCTACCATATATCCACGGACACATATATATTTTTTTCTATTTTTTAAGTGTAAAAAATCAATTTTCTCTATTTTTTTCTATTTACTTATCAATAAATATTGATATTTTTTTTTGAAGTAACTTGATCAAACTTACTAAGAATTATTTTCATCCCTCATTCATCCCATGAGAACACCATTGACACATCAAAATCCCAAAAATCCATAATTTACCCTAAAACTGCAATTTTGCGGGTTTTGCGTGTTTATGGAAAAATCAATAGACGATTGATTCTTACTAATTTTCTTAATGTTTCTCATAAAACAAATCATTGACAATCAAGAGCAATCATTTGCAATCAAGATCTATCATAAAAAACGATAAAATTTTTCACTTACTCATAAAATCGTGTTTTATCTCACACGTATCTCGTATTTGGAAGGTTGCTGACACTTACTAATAGCCGCTAATGCTCCTTTAAACATCGATCTATACTCCATCATATCTCAGCATCATCTCCCAATCGAAATCTCTCAAATCAGCCCACCCCCTTCTCTCATAAATTGAACCATAGACATGCGTTAAGAGGGGAGAGAGAGAGAGAGAGAGAGAGAGAGAGAGAGAGAGAGAGAGAGAGAGAGAGAGAGAGAGAGAGAGAGAGAGAGAGAGAGAGAGAGAGAGAGAGAGAGAGAGAGAGAGAGAGAGAGAGAGAGAGAGAGAGAGAGAGAGAGAGAGAGAGAGAGAGATTGAATTCTGAGATCTCTATCCGGGCAGCCATTTTATGCGTGGAAGCAAATGACTGAGGACAAAAAAATTAGGGAATCGATGGAGATAATCAAATTGGGCACTTCTTTTTAGCCTCACCACCCCCCTTCTCCAAATCGACCTCTTCCCCCAAATGCCACGCCCACTTCATTTTGGTCCAATTTTGATATTCTCAGTTCCCAGTTTCAATCTCTTCCCTGTCTAGTGATCGATTCACGGTTTGGAAAATTTTGTGCATCTGGCTTGAGGTCCGAACTTGTCCTGCTCCACCCTGGCATACAAAAAATTTATGAAAAATCTGCAACCACTGCAAAGGTCGATCTTTTGAAGAAATTTGAATTCTCGTCTTCCATGGCCACTTAAAATTGTTGGATCTGCGTCTTCCGCTTCCATCAGGCTTCCATTTTCGCTTTGACTTTGCATCATTCTGCTCTTATTCGACATGTCTTGGACATTTAAATCCTGCTCTCAACTAGTACTAGAGTTTTACCCTTTGAGGCTATATATGGTTATAACGTGCACTTACCTATAGTCATTTTTAGTGAGAATATCAACCCTTATGGGAAAGAAGAATTGAAAAGAATGCAATCCCTTCTTTAGTAGTGTAAGATGAATCTTAGAGAGACCTAAGATAAAATGAAGATATATGATGACGAAAAGAGGTGACCCTTAGAGTTCCAAGAGAAGGAGAGTTAGTTTTGTTGAAAATACCCAAGTCTTGTTGTCGCAGCGCGTAGGGTTGAAGGTCACCATAAGGATTTGGCAAGAAAATAATATATGGGGGTTCAAGAGCTTAGACTCTCGAAATGATAGAGATAAGAGAAGGGTTGAATGTAGATTCAGGGAGAGGAGTAGACAGAAGAGAAGCGATTTGAAAAAATTGAAGACGTAGAATAATACTCCCAAAAAGAATTAGAAAATGTAGAAGAATACTAACAGAGATGAAGCCTGTCAGTTTATTCTAGCATTATGAGAAGGTAAAACTCTAATAGACAAAAACATGTATAAAATAATACCTTTCTCTATGCTGCTCAGATTGCCAATCTGATGCTTCCATTGGCTCCAAAAGGGGGGGTATAATACCAGGACACTTGGCCAAAATTACGCCAAATCAGTCATTCTTCATCTCCCACTTTGGAGTGTTGTTCATCGCCTGAAAACAGCGATCGCGCGTTGCACGATTTCGTTAATTTCTCTTTTTACATAAAATCCTCTCAATTTGGCTAAAAGCTACATGCTTTCTTTTACATGTCATCCTAATCTAGAAGTTGTCTATAGTTTAATGGATTTTTACAATATATAATATCTAGAATATCAAAAATTGACTAAAATTTATCCAAAAATATAATATTTTTGAACCATGGACACTAACACTAATGTGTAAAATGGCATTGGCTCTCTAAATCAATAAGAAAGCAACACTCTAGATTTTTTTAACACAGTGTGCCTATAGTGGCACGATATCCACCCCCTCTTGACTTGCACATCCTCTGGCATGTGCCAAAGTCTTACGGATTTGTAGTGTCAAAAGAAGTATCTTCTGCCATGTCAATGTCTTCATCTTCTGCCTCTTCTTCTTCCTCTATGTCTTCATGCTCTTGAATTATTTCCAAGTCTTCTAACTAATATGTTGAACTTTCTCTTTGTTTGAAGAGCTTGATTCTTTTTCCAATGGGTATCTTCATGCTTGTCCCATCCAATTCAGCGAATGAATATATGGCATTGTCATGAAAGACCTTTATCACATACGTGCCAAACCAATGCTTTATCATCTTCCTAGAAGCGCTGTATTGATTGTCTAGGCTGCTATCATAGACAAGTACCCAATAATTTTCTTGAATTGCTCTTGATCGAAGTCATGTCGCTTATCAAATCTTCTTTTGTTCTTTAGTCTTGCTGTCTTTAGCTTCTCAATAGCTG
This sequence comes from Lygodium microphyllum, assembly GCF_053477565.2. Classification (NCBI taxonomy): domain Eukaryota; kingdom Viridiplantae; phylum Streptophyta; class Polypodiopsida; order Schizaeales; family Lygodiaceae; genus Lygodium; species Lygodium microphyllum. The sequence goes on from NC_141138.1 coordinate 116,248,634, forward strand.
CTTGAACATCTTCAGGCCTTCTTTCTAGCTGCCATATGCGCAAAGTCAGCAACTCTTCTCTACTGATGCCTTCCTTCTAAGGTAGAAGACTCTATGTGAGAATAGATTCTCCAATTGGCATAATTGGTTGTTATCCATGCATAAGTTCAGCTGGCATATAGCCAGTCACTGTACTGTGAGTAGTTCAGTCAACCCATAATGCACAAGGTAGCATTTTAGGCTATTCTTTGATATTTTCTCTACAAGACTTTGCTAGAGCTTTGAGAATAGGCTGGTGCCCTCTCTCACTTTTCCCATTGCCTTCAGGGTTGTAGGTTGATGTTAAAGCCAACTTAATACCCAATTGAGCAAAGAAGTTGCGTGCCTCATCAGCATCCAACTCTCCTCTATCTGTAGTTACTTTACCCACACAGCCATATCTACAAAATACTTCTTCAAACAAAAAACGACAAACAACTTGAGTGGCTTTGGTTGTTAAGGCTTTGCCTTCAACTTGATTGGTTAGATCCTCTCTTGCAAGCACTAAATATCGCATATTTCATATTCCTGTAGGCATAGTTATAAGATCAATAACCCATCTATAATGTATAGACAAAGGATAAGTTGGTTGTAACCCATCTCGATGCTTGACCATAGAATATATTTGGCACACATAATAGGTTTCAACAAAATGTACTATGTCGTTCCGATACATGTTTTGCCACCAATATTTTTCTTTGACTTTACTAAAGGTTCCCCATATGCCTCTATGGCTAGCCCACAAGCTTTCATGAAATTCCTTCATTACTTGTTGTTGCAATCTTTTGTTATCTAAAACTTGGACAGGCACTTATTTCTTCTTCTTGCGTGCTTTCATAGATGCCCTTCTTTAAGAAAAAAAGCCATAAGCTTTCCTCTTCATATGCTTAAACTCTTCATCAATCCAAGACTCTGCCTTCTTCATTGTGCTAAAATATTGGCCAATCTTCAACCAATCTTCTTCATAATCTTCTTCAAGGAAATGAACTAGAACTTGAGTAATGCAATGAGCATACTGGCTTTTAGTTGACCACCCTTTCTCCATTGACAAACTTTTAACCTTTGTTGTGATTTATTGATTTATAGTAGTGCCTTTTCCTGTTCTTGCTGAACTTAATGTTGTATCATTAAAAAGATTAGCTACACTTGCAGTTTTCAACTTTGGTTCTGTATAATCACATCCATAAGCTCTTTCTTGATACTTGCGACTGAGTTGGATAGATAATCCTTTAAATTTTTACCTCCTGGAGTACTTGTAGTAGGGTTTTGGAAAGATTCTATGATTACTGCATACACTAGTTGGGCTGATCCAGGAGGTCCTCTGTTCCAGTTCTGATTTAGAGCTCCTATTGAGACTTGGGGTTGTTGATTCTAGTGGATAGGATTCCAATGTTATTGAGTAGGCATTGGAGAAATTGTTTGAGACCACTGTTGTTGTGGTTGAACCATCATTTGAGGCATCGTCGTTCATGGCCACTGTGGATTAGATGCGTTGTACTACGACACTATTTACATCTGGGGGTAGAGGTAGGGAACTATCCCTGGAACTGCATTTGGTGGGTATACCATTCTTGGCATGGGAGGAGGTAAGACTCCTCTTCCTGAGGTCCAGCTCTTCTTCATTGTCATATCATCGGTTTGAGTAAGGTGCTAGAAAAGGTTCTAAAATCTTCATTTCGATCTTCTCATTTAGAAGTTCCAATAATTTGGGCAAATGCGCTCTTGGAACCGGAATGGGCTTGAGGTTCCAAGGTACATATGGAATCATAAAAATGACCATAGGATCCACAATATTTGGATCCACACAGCTTATTTCACTTGGTTGAAATGCAAAAGCTTTTCCATGTTTCATTAGAATTTGCATAAAAGAGTGTTTTTCAGCCGACAAAAGGAAAGAATTTTCACCTATTTTGAGCTCTTTTATACTTTCAGATGTGAACTTGTGACCAATGTTGGAAGGATCACGAAGACTTGGTTGATTTGCTGCCCTACTAGCCAGCCCTTCACTTTTAGGAGGCAGTGAGACTGCCATAGGCTTGACTTTCTTATCTACTGTCTTGTATTTTGTCTCCACTTGCACTTCAGCCTTGTTGAGTAAACCAATGTCTTCCTACTCAACAAATTCTTGAATTGTTTGATAAAAATCCAATGTACATAATTCTATAGAAAAAAAACCCAAAATATCTTTATTTTTAGCCATCATGTTATAAGTTTTCAGCTCCCTTTTTACATGACATAAATATTTTCTTTCAGCTTTAGCCATGGCTGGAAGAGACTTATAACATCCCATACTATTGGATGTACATACATACAGATTTGCTAGAGACATAGTTTTTATAGTGTTAACCCCAACACGAAGAAAGCAAAAGGAAATAAAAAAGATGCAGGGCAAAGGCGGAAAAAAGGTAGCCCGACTAAAGAAAGAATAGGAGAAAAGGCCAAAAGTGCAAGGGCAACCTTAAAAGTCCAAGGCAAATGCAAAAGGAAAAATGTGCATTTTAAAATAAAAAGGCGCACCCTGAAATCTTGTAAAAGAGCACCGGGCTCTCACCTGTGCAATTTGTAAATGTAGACGGGCGGTGGAAAGGAAGCTAGGAAGATAGAAGGACAATGGGAAAAAGGGCCTAGGCTATGGCCGGCCATGTAAAAAAGGGGAAAAGGGAATGACCACCCAAAAGGGATTTAGGATTTTGTATATAAAGTTGAAAAGTGAATGAGAAGCTCATTCTTGTGTGTGGCCAAAAGTAGCTCTCCTCTTCTTCTTCTTCTTCTTGTTCTTGCTTGCTTGAGCTTGTGCTTGAGAGAGGGAGTGTGAGAGTGTGAGGGAGTGAGTGTGTGAGGGTGAGGGACCGAGGAGGAGAAGCTCTCCATCTTTTCCTCTCTTCTTCTCTTCTCTTCTCTTCTCTTGTCTTGCTCACGGCAATGGAGCTTGGAGTGTGGAGCTTGGGAATGGAGCTTGCTTGAAGCTTACACTTAGATCGTGGAGCTACCGGAGTGCACGAGAGAGGAGGTAACCCAATCGGCATGGAGGTAAGCTCACTACACTCGTAGATATGGATGGCGCGTCGGCTATGTGAGAGGTAGCCATTAGTGCTTGGCTTTGAACGCTTGAACAATAAGCGGTCCGTGGGTCTTGGCGGTTGAGCGAAAGCTCCCACATTTTGGTTCCTTGCCGGGACCAACGGATTCAAGTCTTGAGCGCTTGCGTTCTTCGAATCGAGCATTGGAGTAGGGTTTTTCCCAAACCGGTGCTTGAGGTAGATAGGTAGGAAGCGAGGGAGTTTGAAGAGGTATTCGATCTCCTTAGCAAGTAGGTTTTTGGTTTTTTTGAATTGAAAACGCATCTTGGAGTAGTGTAGGTGATTCCTTTGTGATTTGTATGCATTTAGGATAGGGAAAAACAAAGAAAAAGAAGCAAACAGTAGGGTTTTCTCTTGTTATATGACAGGCTAAAATAGGGAAATAGGGGCACAGATCCTTGGAGTGCCGTTTAATTCGAGCACCATAGTGATTCCAGGCATGTTTGCCATTTCCTTATAGTATTTTGTATCTATTTGGAAGGCGCTGGATGATTCGGTGGAGTAGATGTTGACCTAGAGGCATCGCGCACAACTCGTGGGCCGCCGTCCGCGCCATTGGACCAGGCCGTCCAATTCCCAGAATCGGACCAGTCCAAAATCGGACTGGACTAGTTCAAAATCAGACCAGTCCATAATCGGACCACCTAGAATAGGAGCAGTCCAGAATTAGACCTCCCAGAATCGGATCTCCCAGAATCGGACCTCCCAGAATCGGACCACTCAAAATCGGACAGCTATCAAAATCGGACGTATCGGACCATCATCTCTGATAAGGAGGCTGACGAACTACGCTTAGCCGTGACATTTAATGAAATGCTTTGCCAGCCAAATCTCTTAGAGATAGAGCAACTGAAGCGACAATCAAAGGGTAGAAGCCAATTTTAAAAACGCTGGTCAAATCATGACAGTCTCAGAGGAGCGACTGGCCAAATGGCGGTCCCAAAGAGACCTGACCTATGTGGCACCAACTTCATTTCGAGTTCTAGCTACAGTTCGAGGTATGGACCTAGCTGGAACTAGCCTAAAGAGCCCTTTGATTGATAAAGTTCTCACTGAGGAGGAGCTACATGTTTCTAGTAGACTCGGACAAGGCACCATGCTACTTGATGTTGCCAAATATTTATTATTGCTAAGTAGGCTACCACAAAAGCTAGATATATGTGCCACACTCGAGTACAATCCTGAATTCTACAATTGGTTTTTATCCTCATGGAGTGACATGGTTTCATGAACATATGCATAAATAAACGTGTTTTGTGACTGTGTAAATAATACCAAAAGAAGTAAAGGCCAACACACCCCATGAGCAATGATGACCAAGTGCAGGTGATATGCATCAAGTCAAAACTAAGGGACTCAGGTGGGCGATGTCTTGTTTAGCTGGACATTTTCATTATGGTTGAAGCATGTGACTTGCATGTACTCTCACGCCTTTTCAAGTGAATGTAGAATGACACAGGTCAATGTCTAGAAGCATTTAATATCCAAGTCACCACAAGACCACCAACCCCACAAAGAACTATTATGGAGGAAGTGACAGGAATACCAAGAAACAAAAGCCATGACGGAAACGCCACTGGATGAGAACCCAAGGACACCTCTGCAGAAAGCACATATTGCAATTGAGCATAGCCAAAGCATAATCATCGATTACCTCCTCCTTCTTGGCCAAACTCTATGTTCAAGCAGGAGCCATGCTCTCAACAAGGGCGAACGTCTCTTCATCATCCAGGATTCAATTCGCAAGATGCTCTGCCCTTGTCCATGCACAGCTCACTCCAAGTGCTACCTCAATTGTTCGATGTCTCATATGTGACAAAGAGGTTTGCAAAATCTCAAGTGTATCCCTTCATCTCAACAACAGTTCCTCTAGCATCAAGGATGATGACACAATCATCTCTGTAATATCTATTCTTCATAGCCTTTGGATCCCAACATTTCTCAATCCAAATGAAAGTCCAATAGCCTCAATGTATGGCATTGATTGTATTCATTTTTTTCCAAAAAAAAAAAGGAAAAAAAAAAAAGAGAAGACAACAAAGCACGGAGCAATAAGAAGCACCCACGATCACAGCATCGCACCTAAGGGTCCTTAAGTGAGGTGCGTCCAGTACCGTTGGTCGGCTGGCTCCGTCCCTAATCCCTAGTCCTTTGTACATCCCCCACAATTGTTCAGGGCACATCAAGGGCAGGACATACCTCGGAAGCTCGCCTCGCCTATGGTTAGACCTGTCACCCTGAACCACTTGCACAATTCTTTTGCACTCCATCTCAATGCCATTACAATCAATAGTGGTAAGCAAGGCATGAAAGACAATGGAAAAGTACACCATACTTTTCAAGTACTACAAGTAGCCACTAGCTACCAAAAGCTAAGACATCAAGAAGCTCAATTATGCTACATTGCCTTGACAAGACCATAATGATGTCTCAAGCAATCTTCAAGTGTACTCCCCGTCTTCATCGATAAAATTTTCCATCAACTTAGCCTCTTGCTTCACTAACCCATTGCTATACAAGGAACCAGGCTGACAGTCTTCTAACTAAGTAATACCTAAATATGCACGAGCACTCACATAATATCTGTACTTAAGTATATACACAGTTTGGGTCCTCAAGTGCAGGACAATACTCCAGGCTTGCTTAGAGTTCGACCTGTCTCCCAAACTAATCAAAATATGTCTTGTGCACGATAAGAAGATTAGCACTACTCCTTAGGGAGAGACCACATGAGAGGTTTTCCAATTGCAGGTATTAAAGACTCCAACGAAAGCGCCCTCACCTCTACATCAACAATCAACTCTGAACTCTTGTCCTTTACTTCATCATGCAAGTCCACCATAAAATCATCACGAGCAGAATCCACCATGAGCATCCCAAGAACACCAACACTTGTGCCAGCTATGAGTGACCATTCCCAACAAAGAGTAGCCCTATCGCCACCTACAACAATCATATCACCAACCAATCAGAACAACAAAGTGCCACCAATGACCTTCATCCGCACCAACATCAGAACTCCTCTAAGGCAAGCCACAATAGTCCCTTCCACCCATGTCTTCGGTGCAAGCTCCGCATGCTACCTACGATGGTGAGTGCCATGGGACTGGCACTCATCTAGGAGGAGGGTAATGTTAACCCCAACACAAAGAAAGCAAAAGGAAATAAAAAAGACGCAGGGCAAAGGTGGAAAAAAGGTAGCCTGACCGAAGAAAGAATAGGAGAAAAGGCCAAAAGCGCAAGGGCAACCTTAAAAGTCCAAGGCAAATGCAAAAGGGAAAATGTGCATCTTAAAATAAAAAGGCGCACCCTGAAATCTTGTAAAAGAGCGCCGGGCTCTCACCTGTGCAATTTGTAAATGTAGACGGGCGGTGGAAAGGAAGCTAGGAAGATAGAAGGACAATGGGAAAAAGGGCCTAGGCTATGGCCGGCCATGTAAAAAAGGGAAAAAGGGGATGACCGCCCAAAAGGGATTTAGGGTTTTGTATATAAAGTTGAAAAGTGAATGAGAAGCTCATTCTTGTGTGTGGCCAAAACTAGCTCTCCTCTTCTTCTTCTTCTTCTTCTTCTTGCTTGCTTGAGCTTGTGCTTGAGAGAGGGAGTGTGAGAGTGTGAGGGAGTGAGTGTGTGAGGGTGAGGGACCGGGGAGGAGAAGCTCTCCATCTTCTCCTCTCTTCTTCTCTTCTCTTCTATTCTCTTGTCTTGCTCGCGGCAATGGAGCTTGGAGCATGGAGCTTGGGGATGGAGCTTGCTTGAAGCTTGCACTTGGATCGTGGAGCTACCGGAGTGCGCGAGAGAGGAGATAACCCAATCGGCATGGAGGTAAGCTCACTACACCTGTAGATATGGATGGCACATCGGCTATGTGAGAGGTAGCCATTAGTGCTTGGCTTGGAACGCTTGAACAATAAGCGGTCCGTGGGTCTTGGCGGTTGAGCGAAAGCTCCCACATGTAGCATAAGGAAGTTCAATCTTTTTACATGACTTACTGCCATAGCCTTCTTTTATAACAGTGCAACCCGAAAACGCTTGAAGTCTCGAGCATTAGGAGGCACACGATAATCACACAGTCGATGATGGTTAACACACACAATAAGAAATTGGACAGCTTGTTCATTATCCTCGCTTCAGATTCGAGCATAAGAAGAACCATCATCAAGAGCTTTTGTTTCCAAGTGGGTTTCAGAAATGTAAGGTTGCCCAAGAATGATAGGCTAACTACAAGAGTCTTGAATAAAAAAGTGAAAATTGTCTTTTATGTCTCCAATAGTTACCTGCACATCAGGACATGCAGCATATAACTCTCTAGAAGAGTTGTTTGCAGCTCTCATTTGCCAACCTGGATCAACATCTATGGGCCATCCGCCACTTTCATAGAGACTCCTTGCCATGACGTTTATCTCTGAGCCATGGTTTAAGAGTGCAATACATGGTGTTTCTTTTTCTCCAATTTTGACGATTATCTATGTTGTTGCTCTTGCCCAATGCGTATGGGAGTAGTGACTACTTGGAATGAACCGAGCCTCTTCCTCCTCATGCATGTGCTGTAGATGGCCTTCTTTTTGAGAGGTGGGCTGCCCAACTGGTTTGGACCAGCCGACCATTACATTTTCAACATTTATGCTTTCTTTATCTTCAGCTTCAATTGATGCAATTAATTCTTTAATTTCTTCAAAGATGAATTCCTTATGAAGTGGAGCCCCGAGAGGAACACCAAGGAAAAGGGAATTCTCTTGCAAGAAAATCTATCTTGTAACATCAACAAGCTTGTTTATCATATTTCATATGATCACAATGAAGAAAAAAAACACCAGGCACAACAAATCTTCATGCAGCATCATGTAAATCTCCCACGGTTTTTTTAATAGAATCAACCATATTCTTCAACATCTTCACAAAATCCATCAATAGAACAAAGAAAGAAAAGAAATACACCATCTTGAATGGAAATACATCACATAGTATTCATCTTCAATATCTTCATAGTCTTCTCTCTCAATCTCTCATATACAATCACTCTGTTTGAATAGAATTAGCTATCTCTGACTCTCTCTCTCTCTCTCCATCAATAATACATCATATCCTCACTACAATCTCTCAAAATCACTCTCAATAATCACTCTTAGGTCGTGGATACCCCTCCCAAGAGGTATGTCTGATATGAAGAGTCACCAGAGCCACTACAGTGTCTCTTCACAGCTCACTACTATCACTTCACTCTAGTCTTCACTTGAGTCTTCAACAGCTACTTCTTCCACTTCTTTCAGCTCTTTTGCACTTGTATTCACCTCTTTCCAAGGCTAGAAAACTTTCCCAAAGTCACACATATATTCCACAGAACACTTACAGAAGCATACAGAACAGTCTACAGAACAGTACCAGAACAGCTACAGTACAGAACAGAACAGAGACAGAACAGAAGCAGAAGCTCTACAGAAGACCTACAGAAGGTTACAGAAGGTCATCAAAATCACATAACTCACTCTCAAATCATTCCAAACTCTCACAAACCATTCAATAAACTTTCACAATATCTCATTCTTCATCAATCAATACTCCATCCCTCCTTACAGAAGACAATCAGAACAAAACAGAGCAAAACAGAGCAAAACAGAAGGTATACAGAACCATTCAGAACCTATCAGAACATCACAGAACCATCAACAAACATCATGAACTTCCAAAACACAATCAATATCATCCAAAACACTCTCAATCCACTTCCAAATCAACCAATCATCCCATAAAATCAACCATTTAGCTCTCAAAAACAACAAAAATCAGCCAAAAAACAAGTCATTTCAACACTCAACATATCCCCACACTTAATAAGGAAGCGTCCTCGCGACCCAGGAAAAAGGGAATACAAGTTCAGGGAAAAGCTCAACTTGGATCTTCAATATCTTTTCAAAAAGAATCCATCCACTACGACCCCAACTTATAACCTGTTTCTGATATAAAAATACAAAGAAAGGAAAACTCTTTTAAAATTAACACCTCTTATCAAACTAAAAATCACCACAAATTTGTAAAGGATATAAGAGTTTGCTTCTTCTTCATCAGCATCAGCTTCAACTCTCCAACCACGACCCCATCTCGACAAATCTCCAAAACATAGCTCGTACACAAAATCCAATAGGAAACCACCACGTTCGTTTGACATAAAAGAACTCACAACACAAACACTAATACACAACACAACCATCTGAATGACTTCTTCAAAAAGAGAGTTGTTCATTAAAAGCTTCCACCATACATTGGAAAGGTATCAATGAAGATGATCCCTCTTAAAAGATTGATGTTGTCGGAATCAATCCATAGATAAGGATTCATCTACAAAGTTTTTAGGAGGATTTTGGAAAAATTGGAGACAGCACATCCTTTCCAACAGGACCAAGTATCTGCTAGGTAAACAGAGGGCATGAAAATACAGTATCTCCAACTGCTGGGAATCAATGCTAACATTGACATTCATGCACAACTTTGGAATAGGCTTTGAATCAGTATGAGAGTGCCTATGCATATACGCTAGATACCAAGCAAAGTGAGCAGTTAATCTCACTGAGGGATCTGCAGACTGTGAATATTGTTGGGCAAAATGAACATAGTTTTGATAAGCTTGACTGGAAGCTGTCCATTCCCCTGGAATTACTGGCCAATTAATCTGCGGTCCTGTAAGGCAATCATCCGAACTCCATCCCCTTCTTCTGGAAATCTGAGTATCAAAACTGCCACAGTCACTAACCAACTGAGGTGGTTGAGATATGGAAGTGTTAGGAGAGGGTAATGGAATAAGAGAAAGTGGATGTAGGGAATGATAGGAAAAATCATAAAAGGAAGAAAAGGTTAAAGAAGGAGTGGCAGAAATTTGTAAGGAATCACTAAGGAACGGTGTTAACTGATAAATAGGAAATGTAGAGGGTACATTAATGAGGGGTGAAGGACAGGGTGGAGAAGGGGAAAATACCCTATCCTCAATAAAGGAACAGTAAGTGAAAATGGGAATTTGAGGGAAATTGGAAGGTTGGAAAAGAAGTGGTAAAATTACTGTGGAATTAGTTTGACAAAGGGAAATATATATAGCATAGCGGTGAGCCAATTGTTGGTAATAGAGGAGGGTAGGAACAGAAGGTCCTAAGAGAGATCGTCTATGATAGGCATCAAAGAAGGTAGCATCAAACGGATTATGTTTTGAAAGATAGGTTAAGAGATCCATCCTCAGTTGGTTAGTACTCTGGACAAAGGTAGGAGCTGTGTTTTGTCTTTGATTGAGGACCACCGAATCAATCATGGGATGGCACGAACTATCCTGACAATCAGCTACTTTGGAGGAATTACTTTGAAACATATCAGGTATGCGCAACTCCAAATGATTGACATATAGAACAGCCTGTAAGACCACATCCCCCACATACCATGCCATATCTACCTCATCTAGAATTAACAAATCTCCTCGGAGATACATGTATGACATCAACATGGTGTCTGGCGTGACAGAATCTTCAAAGACCATTCTGACTACCTCTGTCAACAACTCAGCAGACCAAGCCCCACTCCAGCCATCCTCTGGAAAAGGTAAATCCATCGTGGAAAGCTTCATATAGAAGACCAACTTCTGCAAGTGGTAGTGGACAAAGAAAGAATGGTCTGGTAGGACATATTCCTGAAACTGTTCAAAGGTAGACCATAACAAGTCCATTCTGGACTACAATCTTTCCACTTTGTCTTGGAATAGAGGGCACAAAGTAGCCTGTCTCTGTAGGGCAGCCAAATCCTGCTGTGAAAGAGAAGGAATTAATGAAACAGGAGGGCTTGGAGGAACAGAGCGGGACTTTGCAAGCTGATCTTGCAACTGCTGGATTTGGGAGGCTTGGTTGGCCACTGTGTCATTAGCCATCTGTAAAGCTGAAAGCTTGTCATCTAAAAGAACTTGGAATTCTTTCGCTTCGTTGGACATCCTCTCCTTCTCTGCTGAAAGGCTAGTAACCTGTGACTGAGCCTCGAATAACTGGGTCTTTAATGAAGAAATCTCATCGCTTTGAGTGGCCACCAGTTGGGTTTGCTGTTCCATTTGCTTAAATAGATCTGCTAGGGTATCCTTAGCAGAAGCTAACTCAGATGTTGTCTTATGCAACTGGTCTTTGGACTGCATGAGCTCCTCATAGAAAGATGCGTACAGCTGTTGAACACAGGCTGTCACTGACAACTCAATGGAACTTTGAATATCCTTGCAGAGGAAAGGAATGGCATCTCCTGAAACGAGACTGTTCAGGGAGGGAACTGAGATCTCCAAGGATCCTTCTCTATGTGCTCTGAACAGATTATTGCAAGTGAGATACCCAGGGAGTTCACTGCCAGAAGTAGCAGGGATAGGCACTGAGGGAAGTACAGCAGGGGCTTTATCCGCTACCCGCTTCAAGCGTTTGCGCTGTATGACCAGGGGAGGCGGAGAATCATCATCCTCAATGTCAATAGGTGCTGACTCTTCTGAAGGTGGAGGAGGAGGTACTGGATCTGATGGAGGAGGTGGAGGCACAGTCTTCTGTAAACCTGAATAGGTCAAGAAGGCAGACAAATATGATCCATAGGTAACATTGGTAACATTATCCCTCGTGACTTTAACAAAATGTTGATCCATTTTAGTAAGGAGGTAAGTGCTCCAATCAATAGCAACTCCTTTTAGCACCATCCTGGAAGCTGTGAAAAGCTCTTTGGACAAATAATGGGATGGCGTTTTGGCAGGCATGAACCTGTCCTGAAGGAACTGACACATCGTCTTCCATACGGGATCAGTAATCATAGAAAACGAAACTCCTGAAGAGTTTATCACTTTCTTAACATCAAGGACTTCCCTTGTCTGCTTCTGCAACAGCTTGAGAATCTCTTCATTAGAGAAGAGCTGACGAGTGGTCACAAAAGGTTCTCCTTTGAAGGGTAAAGACAGAGCCTTCCCTAAGCCTCGAGACGTCAATGTCATAGACATGCCTTGGACTACTCCTATCTTCTTGCTGTAAGAGGCCAGGAACTCATCACATACGGACGGATCCTCTGGAAGTAATGGAAAAGGAGTGGCCACAAAAGCAGCAAGTCCTGCCTTCGTGAGAGGCTCAAAAGTAAGTAGGGACGAGTAATCCCTACTAACTAATGGGACGTACTGGATAGGGGGAGGAGCATGAGAAGGCGCCATTCAGATGGTTACACACACACCACAAACACAGACAATCAAAGAGAATGCCTGCAAAGCAATAGACAAAAACCAAGGATAAGAGAATTACCAATCAAAACGTGACATGACCTACTAACCCCAGGCAAACCACATCCTAGAAAAAATTTGACATGACCTCGAGACAAATGCGACCGAAAGCTTCATGCGATGCATCAGACAAACACCCTGAACCCCGTATCAGGCAATAGAAGAAAAAAAAAAACTGCATACCGTACCCGTAACCGTAACTAAGACATGAAACCAAAACCATACCATATCCAACACATATCAATACGACATCTATGATAGAACCAAGACTGGACCATGGAAAATAACACTAAGAACTGCATATATCCATCCCACGAAACGGTTCATTGAAAAGGGGATTAAGTGCAGTGAGGGGGGAATTAATTTAATGAAGGGTTGATTTTAATCAATTATTAAAAATGGGTGAATTTTTATTAGGTGATAAACCTTAACAAGAAAACGGCGGTTTCTTATTATAAATTTAATTACCAATTATTAGGTTAAACGGTGCAGTTATTCGATTCCCGGACTTCGATTCTCGACTGGGTCTCTAAATGCAATTCATTGATTATAAATTAAGGTGATGTGGAGCGCTTTTTTGCCAACGCGTGCTCATGTGACGGCTGGTTAATTTTAATTAAAAAATTTACAGTGCATCTGGAGCGCACGTAGCGCGTGTTAAGTGAGCGGCTGGTTGATTTTAATTTAAAAAAATGTGTGTTTAGCGCGAATGCGCGTGGAAACTGTGGGTGAATGAAAGGGTTCATTTTAACAATTAATTTGTGATTAAGGGGAAAAATAAATAAATAAAGCACATAAAATAAATACCTGGAAGGGGTGTGTATGTAATGCAGGAATGCGCACGGAAGAATTCCAGTAAAGGAAAAGCAAAGAACACTGGTGAAACAACAATGACAACACCTTAGTAGATGTGTTAAGTTGGTTTGTGTTGGTTTTTTATTTTTATTTATTTTTTTATTTTTAGTTGTGATTATTTATGGTTAAATAAATGGAGAATGAGCAAGGGAGGTGAGGGGAATTTTTTAGAATTTTTTTAGAAATTTTTAGAATTTTTTACAAATTTTTAAATGAATTTTCTATATTTATTGGCAATTTAGTGGTAAATTTAGGAAATGTGGAATTTTCAGAAATTATAGGGCAGGCAATTTCCAGCAGACAAAGTTCCAAAAATTGACAAAAGGCAAAAGGAATTTTTAGAAATTTTTCTGAAATTTTTTAATGGAAAAATTAATGTAGTGATTAATGAAGTCACCTAAATCACATTAATCACATAAGTCAATTAAACATAAGTCAATTAAGTCAGGTTAGTGGGATAAGTCAGGTTAGTCTACCTAAGTCTAGTCAGGTAAGTCAGTCAGCTAGGTTAGTCAGGGTAGGTTAGTCAACCTAACTAAGGTTAGGTTAGGGTTAGTTTTAACCTAACTAAGGTTAGGTTAGGGTTAGTTTAGTTAATCAAAACTAACTAGAGGTGTGTTAGTTAGCTAAGTAGGAGGTTAGTCCACTAACCTAGGGAGTTAGGTAGGAGGAGGAAGAAGGGGAGGAGGGCGGCGGCCACGGCCGGGGAGCGGCGGCAGCTGTGGCGGACGCGGCGGTGTGGCGACTTCGACGGCGGCTGGCAGAACGACGAGGCGCGGGCGGCGGCGCTGTCCACAGGGAGGAGGCGCGGGCCACAGGGAGGAGGCGAGACTGGCGGGGCGGGGGGAGGAGTAGAAGGCGGCGGGCGGGGGCGAGGAAGGAGGAGGGCGCTGGAGGAGGGCAGTGTGGAGGCGAAGGAGGAGGGAGGAGGAGGCGAACTGGGGGGAGGAGAAGGAGTGGGGGGGTCCCGCTGGAGGAGGTCGTGGAGGGGGGAGTCCCGCTGGCGGGAGGGTGGAGGAGGCTCGCTGGAGGAGGCAAGGAGAAGGAGTGGGTGGAGAGGGAGAAGGAAGGGAGGAGGAGGTCGTGGAGGGGGGAGGAGAAGGAGTGGGGGGGGCGTAGGACGAGGAGGAGAAGGAGTGGGGGGAGGAGGAGAAGGAGGAGAGGGCGCAGGGAGAGGAGGGCGCTGGAGGTGGCGCTGCTGAGAGGGAGGGAGACGGCACTCAGCGAAGGAGGAGGGAGGGGAGGAGCATTCAGAGGAGGGAGCAAAGGAGGCAGTCGGCGGGCGTGGGGTAGGAAGAGAGGGAGGTAGGCGTGTGGAAAGAGAGGGAGGGAGGCGGCACTCAGCGAAGGAGGAGGGAGGGGAGGCGTGTGCCTGCGTAGGAAAGGAAGGAGGAGCGAGGGGAGGGACCGCCTGCAACGAAGAGGACGACCGCGAGGAGGAAGGAAGGGACGTGGAGGAAGACGGCAGGAGAAAGGGAGAGAGGGAGAAAGAGAGAAGAAGAAGACGGTTGGCGGGAGGGGGTGTCCGTTTTTTAAAAAAAAATAAAAATAAAAGGTGGGCGGGCAGGGGGTGGTGGGCAGGGTCAAAAAGGGGGCATATCCCCGGCCCGCGCACGTGCGCGGGGCGGGGTAAAAAAATTTGCCGTGACGGGATTAAAATGGTGCGAGGAAGACGATACGGGGTACGCGGACACGACCGACGCGCATGGAGATTCGTAAAATCGAAAAAAGGCGCGTTCACGCGCAAAACGAGAGCGAGAAAAAAACGTAAAAAGAAAGAAAAATTAATAACTCCCAATCCGGACGTCAAAACGAAATATCGTAAAAACGAAAAGTGGGCAGGACGACAGGGGGGAAACAAGAAAAATATGGGACGAGGGTTCCGGGAGGGATAAAGGGCGGTCACGTGCAAAAACACAAAAAATGAATAAAAAACGCAATTTAAAAATTAATATCGAAAGATCCGTGCATCGGAATGAAGTACAAAAAAAAGGAAAACTGTGCAAAAAGATGTGCCCGACAATCCTATTACGTCAAAACATAATTCCGACGAAGGTAAGACGCGTTCACATGGAAAAAACCCAAAAAATAAACTCGAAAATGGGATCAGAAATTAATATCTGACAAACCGTTCACCGGAATGACGTGCAGTAAGAAGGAAAAATGTCCGCAGAAAGGAGTGGCACAGGGTTATCACGTTAAACCGCAGTTTCGGAGGAAGTAGGAGGGGTTCACATGCAAAAAACTCCAAAAATACTCCCGAAAACGCATTTAAAATTTAATAAGTAAAAATCCGGAAGTCGAAAAAGGGTGGAGAAAAAAGGAAAAAGGTGGGGGAAGGCACAGGGGACACAGTTGTCAAATCAAATTGGAATTCCGATGCAAACAGAGCAGGTTCACATGGAAAGATGTCAAAAATACGCACGAAAAAGTGTTAAAAACCCGGAAAATTAATAACGGACAAACCATGTATCGAAATGATGCAGAATAAAAAGGAAAAATGTTAGGGGAAAAGCGGTTGTCAGGGCTATGACATCAGATCACGATTCCGAAACAAGAAAAGCGCGTTCACATGGAAAACCGGCCAAATTGCATAAAATGATTCAAAAATTAATAACTCAAAAACCGTGCACCGGAACAGGGGTAGGTAAAAAGGAAAAATGATCAGTTCAATGGGGGGAACAGGGCTATAAGGTTGGATTGGGACTTTGGTGAACGTAGGACGCATTCACATGGCAGGACCGCAAAATCAGGAAATGAAGGAAAACTGCAAGGGAACAGCCCCAAGGGTGGGTGGAACATAACTGGGTGGGTGGGAAGGGTCCCCAGGAGGGTAAAAGCAAGGCAAGGCATTCATGCATGAGCAAGATAAGGCATATGCAAAGGATATGCAATGTAGACGCGCAGGGACGCGTCCCCACACTTAAGAGCTTAACGGATAGGGTTAACCGAGCAACAGGGACCTAAGACCACACCACAGACCATCCACTAACTTCCCCACACTTAAAACATGACCATCACTAAGAAACAGAAGTTGTAGGGTTAGAAAAACTTGGCCCGTTTCGTCAAGAATCAAGGTTGAATGTCGACGGCACGTCTAGTGTTGTTGTCGGCGCTGGAGGGACCAAGGCATCTTCTCGGCACACGTCCGTCATGGAAGGGACCACGCGGTAGTACCCAGGGAGGTAGCTGATGGAAGGAATCACAGGAAATTCGTCGATGATGAGGGATACTACACTCAACTCACAGTCACTCAATTGGAATGAAAGAACAGTCACTCGCCCCATGACTAATATCTCTTGAAGAATAAGGATTAAGACCCATATCTCATACCCGGTTGAGGAATCATCAAAGGGGAATTGGTGCAAAAAGAGTATGCCAGGGTGCACGGTTGATGGTGCATTAGTGCGTCCAACCCGTCTGGCATAGGTGCAAGGAGGAATGCAAGGGAGCCTTACAGTGCCGTGTACAGAACAGGGTGACGTGTCTTGTGTTGACAGTAAAGACCCATCCCGTGGGTGCATAGGGAAACGGGAACATACCTGACTCCAAGTGTCGTAACGTCCCTCAATCTCACCTCTCGGTATTTGATTGAAGAAACTCCAGTCACACTCAACCCACCCTCTGTCTCACTCTCTGTTGATAAATACAGGAGGGCAGTCTTTTCCTAAAACCCATTGATGTAATCCTCACGGTCACTTGTGCAAAGGGTGTATGCCTTGTGCGCAGTTGATTGGTGCAACTGTGCATCACGCCCTATGCCGGCATACGGTGCGAGAAGGAAGGCCAGGGAGCCTTATGGTGCAATGCACAAAAACAAATCGTGCTTTGTGCATTGAGAGGCCCATCCCGTGCGTGCAACACTTCATTCACACTTCTCACCTCTCATTCGATTTGAAGGGAAAAGACTGGTCACTCACCCCACCCTCTGTCTCACTCTCTGTTGATAGATACAGAGGGCAACCATACTCACTTCCCCATCCGGTTAAGATGAAAGCTCACATCACTCAAGGGGTTGTCGATGAAGATCGCGTCATCAGTTGTTGAAAAGGCGTACCCAGGGAGGTAGCCATCAAATCGAATGTTGTGTTGGATAGGAACATGTCGTCTGCTAGAGGACAGGTAGTCACTTTGCAAAGAGACCCAGGACACAGCGTACCAAGGGAGGCAGCTTCAGAATTGGATCCTAGGGATATCAATTAATGAATCCACTTTCTGGACTGCTGGGTGTTACCACCTTTTCCACAGCCAGCTTCTCGCCCAAGGGTGTTTACCACCCTTTTCTTGGAACGAGGCCCGCTATGACAGGGAATTGCTTCCTTTTCTCTCATAACAGATTTGTTTATTTGTTTTTTTCTTTTTCTTTTTCTTCTTTGGTTTTTTTTTTCTTTTTCTTATTTTCCCCTATTCCCGAGGGTGTTTCCACCTTTTCTCGAAGAATAGGCCGGCATGACAGGGATCTAAGTCCTTTTCTCCCATGACCGATATGTTTTTTTTTTTCTTTCTTTTTCTTTTTCTTTCTTTCTTTCTTTTCTTTTCTTTTTCTTTTTTTTTCGAATTAAGCAAGAGAATGGTAGAACTACCATTTATCAGAACCCACCTCGCCACTGATGCTGGTGGAAAATAGAGGATAAGAGATCAAGGCTAGAAGGGGGGTTTGAGGGGACAGAGGGTTGCGTCCACTTCATCAGGAGTGATTGAAGAACGACTATCAGAAGTAGCATCATAAGAAGTACAGTGCCGCGCCAACGAGGGAAAGGATCAAGTGTCCGTAATTGTCAAGATCCCCAAGGAGGGAAGTACTTCTTCAGGCGATATCCATTAATCAGAAAGGGATCATCAGAGGCATCAACGGTCTGCACTTGGACAGAACCATTAGGGTTGACTGCAAGTACCTTATAGGGGCCCATCCACCGCTGTTGGAGCTTGCCAGGAAACTTGCCAAATTGTGAATCATAGGCTAGGACCAAATCACCTTCTTTGAACTCCTTGTGCTTGATGAAGCTGTCATGGTAAGCCTTACGTCGAGCTTGCATGGCTTCCATGCACTGTAGAGCCATCCGACGAATTTCGTCCAAACATTCCAAGTGCAGGAGACGGCGTTGCAGTGAATCATCATCCCCCAAACGCTCTTTGATCGCCACTCTCAAAGAGGGTAGTTCCAATTCAACAGGAAAAACTGCTTCTGTACCATACACCAACTGGAAGGGTGTTTGTCCTGTTGCTGCTTTATGAGAGGTTCTGTACGCCCAGAGGGCCTCTGTAAGTCGATCGTCCCAATCACGACGATGTGCGGCAATTGTTCTTGTCAGAATCGAGTAGAGGATGCGATTGGTGACTTCGACTTGGCCGTTGGCTCTGGGGTAATAAGGAGTGGACTTGCGATGGCGGATCTTATACAACTCTGTCAACTCTTCCATGACTTTGTTGAGGAAATGCGTGCCTCTATCACTTACCAGCTTTAAGGGACTGCCAAAACGGGTGATGATATTCTCGTACATGAACAGGGCCACGCTGTTACCATCGTCCCACTTTAGGGCTTTAGCTTCACACCACTTTGTGACATAATCTGTACATACGAGGATGTATCGGTTCTGTTTCCTTCTGGTAGGAGGATCAATTGGACCTACGAAGTCAATGCCCCACTTCTCAAACGGCTTCAACGGAAGGATAGGTTGCAATGGCATGGCACTTGTCTTCGTGGGTTTCCCCATTCTTTGACAAGCATCACATCTTTTACAGTAATCATAGGAATCTTTGTGAATGGTAGGCCACCAATATCCTGCTAGCAGAGCCTTCTTGGCTGTAGCTTCTCCTGCAAAGTGACCTCCACATGGCTCGTCGTGGCAAGCCTTCAAAACAATCCCAATCTCATCCCCGGCAACACATCTTCGGAGCACTTCATCTTTGCCCTTCTTGTACAGTGCACCGCCGAGCAGGGTGTAGGGGGCTGATTCTAGCATGAGCTTCTTCCTTTCCCGACTAGAAATACCAGGAGGGTACTGTTGGGTTGCCAACAGATTGGCAATGTCCGCATACCAGGGAGTGACAGTTTCTACCAAGAATAAGGAAGCATCAGGGAGGTCTGGATCATCTTGCTCCTCGTCTGCAGTTTGTGGGATACGCGACAGATGATCAGCCAGAACATGGGAACGACCGGGCTTAGTAACCACCTCAAAGTCGAACTCCTGGAATAGAAGGAGCCATCTCATCATTCGTCCTTTCACATCTGCTTTGTTCATCAAGAAGGGCAGGGCCTCATGATCCACATAAAATTTAAAGTGGGTGGATAGGAGGTAATGGCAAAACTTCTCCAGGGCAAACACCATTGCCAAGCACTCCAGCTCTGTCACTGTATAGTTTCGTTCCCTATCAGTGACTTTTCGGCTTGCATAATAGATCGGTTGATCCAACTTCGAGGAGCCCTTTTGGCAGAGGACAGCACCTAAGCCTTCAATTGATGCATCAGTGTGTACATGGAACTCTTTCGTCCAATCAGGAGGTTGCAGAATGGGTGCTTCTATCAAACACTGCTTCAGAGTGTGAAAGGCTTTGTCACATTCTTCCGTCCAAGTAAACTCTGCATCTTTCCTCAGGAGCTTGTGCAAGGAAGTTGCCTTTGTCGCAAAATGGGCTATGAACCTTCTGTAGTAACCCACATGGCCTAGGAATCCCCTCAACTGTTTGAGGTTGGTGGGTGCTGTCAGAGCTGCGATCTTTTCGATCTTTGCAGGGTCTGTTGATATCCCTTGTGCAGAGACAATGTGGCCCAACAGGACTCCAGAAGAGACCCCAAAGATGCATTTGTCGGGGTTGAGGGAAATCCCATACTCCCGGCATCGGTCAAAGCATTGTTCCAAATGTCCCCAGTGTTCACTGATCAAACTATAGACACAGAAGTCATCCAAATATACCTCAATGAAGTCATGCAGATGATTTTGAAATGCAGCCATCATGACTCGTTGGAAAGTAGCAGGGGCATTGCAGAGCCCAAATGGCATCACTCGGTAAGCGTAGGTCCCCCATTCTGTGGTGAAGGTCGTTTTGGATTGGTCTTCTTCCGCGATTTGGACTTGGTTGTATCCGCTGAATCCATCCAAAAGAGAATAAAGTTCATGTCCTGCCACTGTGTCCAACAGTTGGTCTGTGAAAGGGATAGGAAAGTGATCCTTCTTTGTCTTGGAATTAAGCTTTCGAAAATCCACACATATTCGCAATTTGCCATTCTTCTTGGGTACAACCACGATGGGTGAAACCCATTCACTATTTGCCACTGGATAGATGAACTCGGCTTCCAGAAGCTTCAGCAGCTCCGCTTTCACCAATGTGGAATAATTCGGGTTCATTCGCCTCTGTCGTTGCCGTACTGGCTTGGCATCAGGCTCCAAGTCAATATGATGTTGACATATTGTGGGATCAATCCCCTTTAGGTCTTTGTAAGACCATGCAAACACGTCCAAATTTTCTTTCAATAAGTTGTACAAGGTTGACAACTCCTCTTCTGGGAGACTGCTACCCACCTTCAAGTGGCGTTCAATGCCTTCTAAATCCACAAAGGTTAACTGCCTTTCACCTTCTACTTCACGGATGAAGGTCCCGCGGACTGCTTCTGGATACAGATCCGACTCCTTCAAGGGAGTGATGTCCTCTTCTGATGTCCCACTAGAACCAACTTCTTCTTTTGGTGGAGACTTAGGTTGCTCATTAAGATGTTGGAATGGGATTAAAGCCGTTCCGGGTTTGGTTTCAAGATTAATTACCTCTTGACTTGAAGACTCCTCTTCTGAAGATGACACATCCAGGAACGTCACATAACAAGGACCCTCTGATGCCTGTTGGGTTGGTGGGACTAGTGTTTGTTGGCACGGTGCATCATCATCATCTTTCTTTGGCAAAAATGGGTTAGGACGGTAGGAGCCACTCTCAAAAGACGGCTTTCTCTTCTTAATCCATTTCTTATAAAGGTTTTGCATATGAGAAGATCCATTTACCAGACCAAATGGTACCATCGCCATTCTGTCCCGTAGCATGAGCTCGTCTGCTTCTGATGCTTCTGGAACTTCTTCCTCAATTGTATCCTCTTCAGGTGGGATAGACCCCTCTGGCTCACTTTCATAATCTTCTTCGTCCATTTCATATCCAACCTCTTCTGTCTCTATCTCTGTCTCTGCGTCTGCTTCTGTCTCTGCTTCTGCTTCTGTCTCTGTAGGAGCTCTGTAACAGAAGAACAGATTCTCTGTTTCCTCTCCTGCCTCTGTCTCTGGTTCTGCTTCTGCTGTGACCATGTAACAGGGAGAGCAGTACATCCATGCTTCTATCTCACTGTCAGAAGTGATTTCCGAAGTCATTTCTGGTTCAAGCAGGAAGTATTCACCCATTGATAATGGCTTTGCATCTTTTGGAAGTCGGCTTACAGTATCCACTGTTAAAGAATGTGCCACTGTTTTCTTGGGAAGGATCTGTTTGACAGCATCTTCGTCTGCTGACGTTCCATCCGCAACCTCATTAGGGGAGTCAGAAGATAATTCCAAGGAGGTGGATCCATGTCCTTTTTGAGAACCATACAGTTTCAGCACCACTTTATTGGGTCCTCTACCCAAGGTCAAAGTTCCTTTGAACCAATCCGTCCTTGCTCGGCCTTCAAAAAGCCATGGTCTGCCTAGTAACAGAGGATAGGATGTACCATAAGAGTTTGGCTTCACCACCAAATAGGTCAGCCAATAATCTTTTCCAGCCACTGTAGTCTTCACATATGGAAGAATGCCCAAAGGCTTGATTCTACTCTGATCCGCCAGTCTGATGAGCCATTGGGTGGGTTGCACACCTTGTAAGCCTAGATCCTTCATTGTCACATCCGTCATAATGTTCACTGATGAGCCTCCATCAATCAGTGCATTTGCAATGAAGCAGCCTTCTATCCATACGCCAGTCTCTGGAGTACCTGGATCTAGGAAAGCGTTAGCCACATCCACTTCTTTTACAGGCTCTGGAGCCTTGTTGGACTTTGTTACTGTTGAGGGAGCAATCCTTAAGCCACGTCTTTTTGTCAGTATACTTTTGAACCTTTTCCGGCAACTGGGAGACAACATCAATAATTGTCGGAATGTGAGGTTTGGTTTAAAGGTATCTAGATCTCTAACCAGATCGTATTCCTTAATAGGATCCACTGGCTTCTCTAATCGGTTAGGGAATGGGGCAACACCCATTTTCATTTTCCCTCTTTCTTCCATCAGAGGAATTACAGGAACTTCTTCTGCCACTTGTGGCACTTCCTCCTCTTCTGTATCCTGGACCTCTGGTCCTGTCTCTGTAACTGTCTCTGTAACTCTCTGTGGCACTGTAGGGCTCTGTACGGCACTGTTAGGCTCTGTTATGTTCTGTTCTTCTGGTGGAAGATTGAACTTCACTGTTCTGGCAGGGGGGTTATTTTCTTTCTGGACAGGTGGTTCCTTCTGCTTTGCACGCGTGATGGCAGCAACTTCCAATTCTACCAAATTGGAGGTAGGCTCTTGGGCCTTGACCGGACTATCAGTAGCACTGTTTTTTACTGGGGCTGGGCTTGGACAGTCTTTTGCAGTGTGGCCTTCTCCTTTGCATCGACTGCATAAGGGCTTGTAATCCACTGACCTTCGAGGATTTGGACAATTTGGTGAGATGTGGCCCTTTTCTCCACATCTGTAACATTCCACTTCTGATCTCTGACCACCGCCAGACTGTCTTCCTCTGTAACTTTGGGAAGGAAATCTTCTGGGTCCGAAATTAGGACCAAACTCTCTAGGCTTGGGTCCAATATCTTGTGTTGTCATTTTGGATTCCAACAAGTTGAATCTTGCGTCTTCTTCCTTCCTTCTCCTATCATGCATCTCCTTCAGAGAGCAAATGTCCTCTGTATGATTCTTCCGCAAACAGTAGGAACAGAAGGCTCCAGGGATGGTTGGTTTTCGTGTACATTCAGTGGCTAAATGGCCTGCTTGATGACACTTACCACACCAAGTGTTTGACCGCATCACATCTCTTCCGGCTCCTGCAACGTTGGATATGCTAGCGGTATTCACTTTTAGCGTCTGTAGTTGTTCTGTAATCACATCCATCAACTCCTTTTTGATGTTTGCAACTGAGTTGGATAAATAATCCTTCAAGCTTTCTCCTCTTGACGTACTGGCAGGAGGGTTTTGAGGAGTCTCTGTAATCACTGCATAAACGGGTTGGGCTGGTATAGAGGGGTCTCTGTTCTGGTTCTGATTCAGTGCTCCTGTTTGAACTGTTGGCTGTTGACTCCAGTTGGTAGGGTTCCACTGTTGCTGCTGATTTGGCATTGAGGGAATTGGTTGGGACCATTGTTGTTGTGGTGGAACCACCATTTGAGGCATGGATTGTGGCCACTGTGGATTTGGTGCACTGTACTGTGATACTGAGGGCATCTGTTGGTAGGGATAGGGAACAATCCCTGGAACTGCATTTGGTGGGTACATCATTCCTGGCATCAGAGGAGGTAGGACTCCTCTTCCTGTATTCATCGCTAATCTAGCTTCCACTTCATCGTACAGTCTTGCACCTTCTGTTGCAGCTTGCAGTGTGGCTGGTCTTTGCAGCTCCACAAACTTACGGACTTCTGGTTGTAATCCTCTGAGAAACACTCCCTTCTGAATGCCATCATCTAGATTATGGTTAGTCCATCTCTTCAGGATGGATTCCATTCTTGAGACATAAGCTTTTACTCTTTCTCCAGAGGACTGACTTAGGTTCATAAATTCCTCTCTCATCCGCTCTTTAAAACCTTCACGCCTGAATTTAGTGAGGAAGGCCAACTTCAGGTCGTCCCATGTGCCAAAAGTTCCTGCTGCTTGTCTCTCATACCACTGAAACGCCGCGCCCTTGAAAGTGGCGGGGAATATTGCTAACCAATGCTCAGGGGTTCTGGCATTGTTAGCCACACATGCTACCATAAACTTTGCTACATGAAGATCGGGGTCTTCATTGTACTCTCCCTTAAAAACTGGCAATGGGACTACATTCGCTGGTCTGTCATCAATATTTCCAGGACGGATCTGGCTTGGAAGTGGACCTCCAGCAGGAGGAGGAAGGGCTTGATGTGCCATTGGGACTTCTGTAAAGAGTTCCGCAAGGGCGTCAAAGGCGGCTTCTGCTGCGAGCTCGTTCTCAGCCTTGATTTTTGCTTTCTCTCTTCTCACGTACCTCTGGACTCGTTCTAACGCTTGCCTTTTTATTGCGTCATTCATCAGGGGGTTGGCTCCACTATGTTGTTAGTGCTCCACAGAGGGTTAACAGAAGGCTTCAGTCTCTGGAGGACTCTCTTGCCAACATTTCTTCTACTTCTTTCTTTTCAACGTCCCTGAATTCGGCTTTCATGCCACTGCACAGAGGAAGGTATTCGGTTCTGAAGGTGTCAAAATGCATACGTCTGAGCATTGTGGTGGTGCCATCATCATAGTAATGCCAACTTCTGATGGTTTCAATAGTGTATGTTGTGAAAAACACTCTGTCTACCAACTTCCAGTGGGTTGCTAATTGAACAAACAGAAGATTATCAGTACACCAAGTATCCCATGTATCTTGCTGTTGAGCGTCCACGAACAAATTCCAACTCTTTTCCTTCTTGTCCCTGTGAACCTCTACAGACCAAGACTCCTGAAGCTTCTTCACAATTTCCCACTTGATGTTGTCTGGAAACTTCTCAATGAATGCCAAATCTTCCATGGATGTTCATTCTCTCTGTTTCTACTCTTCAGTTTGTTCCCAAACAGTTTGCCACCAAGATGCAAGTTTCTGCTACTTCAATAGGAAGAGGAAACTGTCCACCACATAGAGCATGCATCATGATGGTGACGTGTTTCCGCCATTGTGGGATGAACTTCTTGTGGAAAGTGGCTTTGATTATGAGGAATTCCAACTCTTTAGTGGAAGAAGGAATTTTACAAACATCCATTGAATTCTTCTCTTCTTGGCAATGCCATTTCCTTCATTTTCAGCCTCTTTTGGTGCTTGTTGATGGCAAGAATTCCCCGGCTGCGCACCAAAAACATGGAGCCCCGAGAGGAACACCAAGGAAAAGGGAATTCTCTTGCAAGAAAATCTATCTTGTAACATCAACAAGCTTGTTTATCATATTTCATATGATCACAATGAAGAAAAAAAACACCAGGCACAACAAATCTTCATGCAGCATCATGTAAATCTCCCACGGTTTTTTTAATAGAATCAACCATATTCTTCAACATCTTCACAAAATCCATCAATAGAACAAAGAAAGAAAAGAAATACACCATCTTGAATGGAAATACATCACATAGTATTCATCTTCAATATCTTCATAGTCTTCTCTCTCAATCTCTCATATACAATCACTCTGTTTGAATAGAATTAGCTATCTCTGACTCTCTCTCTCTCTCTCCATCAATAATACATCATATCCTCACTACAATCTCTCAAAATCACTCTCAATAATCACTCTTAGGTCGTGGATACCCCTCCCAAGAGGTATGTCTGATATGAAGAGTCACCAGAGCCACTACAGTGTCTCTTCACAGCTCACTACTATCACTTCACTCTAGTCTTCACTTGAGTCTTCAACAGCTACTTCTTCCACTTCTTTCAGCTCTTTTGCACTTGTATTCACCTCTTTCCAAGACTAGAAAACTTTCCCAAAGTCACACATACATTCCACAGAACACTTACAGAAGCATACAGAACAGTCTACAGAACAGTACCAGAACAGCTACAGTACAAAACAGAACAGAGACAGAACAGAAGCAGAAGCTCTACAGAAGACCTACAGAAGGTTACAGAAGGTTATCAAAATCACATAACTCACTCTCAAATCATTCCAAACTCTCACAAACCATTCAATAAACTTTCACAATATCTCATTCTTCATCAATCAATACTCCATCCCTCCTTACAGAAGACAATCAGAACAAAACAGACCAAAACAGAGCAAAACAGAAGGTATACAGAACCATTCAGAACCTATCAGAACATCACAGAACCATCAACAAACATCATGAACTTCCAAAACACAATCAATATCATCCAAAACACTCTCAATCCACTTCCAAATCAACCAATCATCCCATAAAATCAACCATTCAGCTCTCAAAAACAACAAAAATCAGCCAAAAAATAAGTCATTTCAACACTCAACATGAAGTCAGCATCTCTTCATCCTGCACAAAAATTCAAAGAACTTGTAAAAAAGCATGCACTGTTTCTTCAGCTTCATCACCAACATATTGTCTTTTCCTTTTGATTATATTAATAATTACATCATGGAATTCACGTTTAGCAATTCCAAGATTTTCGCCTAAGGTGAATTCAATTTTGCTTCTTAGAATTCGTTCTTCAAGGACTCGTTTGAAATCGGTTGTTGCTGATTCTATGTTAGACTGTAATTTGTAGCATGACTGCTTGCCTTTCTTCTTTCCTTTTGTCTTCTTTGTTTGTGGCGTATCTTCCATCTCTTAATTAGGGGTTATATTTTTAGCAAGCTTTGATTGTTCAGGCGTTCTTCTAGTTACTCGTTTCGGAGGGCCAAAAGAGGAAGGCCCTAGTTTATCTTCTCTTTTCTTCAATCAAGACTTCTTTATGATTGACATAAGCCAAATGTGCAAAGGCAGAAAAAGAATCTACCGGTTTTTTCCAACTAGTTATTCCTTGAATGCACTCATTGGCATTAGCCAAATCTTCTTTGGCTACTTTATCACGTTCCATTTGATCTAGTGCCTGCATCCATACTTTAGATTGCACATTAGCTTTACATGCTTTCAAATTTGATTTAGTTGGTTCAATTTGCAGTTCATAGGTAGCTGCATTAATTGCTGCATAGGCATTCTTTAACAATTCAATCTTCTGACCTTCCATACTTTGTTGGTCTTCAGTATCAAGTTGTCCAAATTTACTTTCAAACTCATGGTATAGAGTTGTTACAGCTAAACCTTTGTTGGGTTTTTCAACCCATTCAGTGAAACTTTTCTTCATCATAAGGCCAGAGTCTTCTAAGAAGAATTCTTCGCGTAGGGATTTTTTGAATGCAACCCAATCCACATCTTGTTGGAAAAGACCATGGATTCTTTCTTGAAGACCATGCTTGGCTAGTCTGGCAAAATAACAGCTCTATGCATGTTGTGGTACACCAAAGAATAGCATTTTCTCAACATACAAATGAATGAAAACAGATACATTTTGACCATTAAATTATTTTAATTCATGCCCAACTTCTTCTAGGGCCTTGATAGCTATGGAATCAATCTTCTCTTCGTCTTGCCTTTGTTGTTGTTGTTGTTGTAACATTTGTATTTGTTGTTGCTAAGTCTGTTGCAGTATGCGCACCAATTGTTGTAGAGTATCTCCTGAAGAATTTCCCATCTTGGAGTTCTCTTACACTAACCTTCACGTCGGGTTCACCAATGTCATAGCGCGTAGGATTGAAGGTCACCACAGGGGTTTGGCAAGAAAACTGGAGCTCCTCTTAATTCAACTCAAAGCATCTATGAATGATCTACAAACATTGCCTCGCCATAGGGGCGCATAATACTTGCATATTTTGACAAGATGTCTTCTATAGAGTAAGAAATGAATGAAAAGAACAATGTTGTAGCTAATTCTCTGAATATGGCTGAAGATATCAATCCCAAATTAGCCCAAATATCTTTCGAAATTCACATTTGATGATAGCATAAACTTTCCCTAACATGATGTTGGTGTGTTTGGTGTCGAGAGTCCACCACGAGGGTAAGAGACAACATTCAGGGAGAGGAGTAGACGGAAGAGAAGGGGTTCGAAGAAATTGAAGACTTAGAAAAATACTCAAAAAAAAAAAAGAAAATGTAGAAGAATACTAATAGAGATGAAGGTTGTTAGTTTCTTGCAGCATTATGAGAAGATATAATTCTAATAGACAAAAACATGTATAAAATAATACCTTCCTCTACACTACTCAGATTGCCAATCTGATGCTTCCATTGGCTCCGAAAGAGGGGTAAAATACAAGGGTACTTGGCCAGAATACTGCCAGATCACTCCTTCATCTCCCACTTTGGAGTGCTGTTCATTGCTTGAAAACAGCGATCGCACGTCGCGCGATTTTGTCAATTTCTATTTTTACATAAAATCCTCTCAAATTGGCTGAAAGCTACGTGCTTTCTTTTAAATGTCATCTTAATCTAGAAATTGTCTATAGTTTTATGGATTTTTACAATAGGTAATATCTAGAATATCAAAAATTGGCTAAAATTTGTCCAAAAATCTAATATTTTTGAACCATGGACACTAACACTAATGTCTCTCTAAATCAATAAGAAAGCCACACTCTAGGTTTTTTTAACACGATGTCCACGTAGCGACATGACATCGTTAATTTACTTTGAAGGATGGATCTAGTAACAAAATTATTCACACATTTAATGGACCTTGCAGGATCCTAAAGCATATTGGACACTTGGTATATAGACTAGAACTACCCTCTTTTACTAATTGTGGGAGCTTTCACTCAACCGCCGAGACCCTTGGACCGCTTATTGTTTCAAGCGTTCCAAGCCGAGTACTAATGGCTACCTCTCACATAGCCGACGCGCCATGCATATCTACGGGTGTAGTGAGCTTACCTCCGCGCCGTTCGAGTTACCTCCTCTCCCGCACACTCCGGTGGCTCCACGATCCAAGTGCAAGCTTCAAGCAAGCTCCATCCTCAAGCTCCATGCTCCAAGCTCCATTGCCGTGAGCAAGAGAAGAGAAGAGAAGAGAAGAGAAGAAGAGAGGAGAAGATGGAGAGCTTCTCCTCCTCGGTCCCTCACCCTCACACACTCACTCCCTCACACTCTCATGCTCCCTCTCTCAAGCACAAGCTCAAGCAAGCAAGAAGAAGAAGAAGAAGAAGAAGAAGAGGAGAGCTACTTTTGGCCACACACAAGAATGAGCTTCTCATTCACTTGTCAACTTTATATACAAAACCCTAAATCCCTTTTGGGCAGTCATCCCCTTTCCCCTTTTTACATGGCCGGCCGTAGCGTCGGCCCTTTTTCCCATTGTCCTTCTATCTTCCTAGCTTCCTTTCCACCGCCCGTCTACATTTACAAATTGCACGGGTGAGAGCCCGGCGCTCCTTGAATTAAACCATGATGCACTTGCGCTCTTTTACAAAAGTTTTGACTTGTGCTTTTCCTTGTGCGCCTTTCTCCCTTATTTAAGACTCTTCTCCTTGTACGTCTTTGTCTTCCGTTTCTCTTTTCCTTGGCCTTTGTCTTTTTCTTTTGCTTTAGCTTTTCCGGATTTTCCACCTTCGTTCGTTTGAGGGTTAACACTAATTTTCATAATGTATTTCATGTTAGCCAACTCAAACCCCTTTATGGTACTCAAGTCAAAATAGTTGATGAGCTGCCTCCTATGGATAAAGAAGATCTTATTCAATACATTGATTATTTGATCAAATGGAGAGGTTTACCACTCGAGGAATCTTCGTGGAGGCCAAATTTTGTATTAGATGAGTTTCCCTACCTACGGAATGCATTAGTGGGGTTGAAGCATAGTTAGTAGTGGAGTGAGTTGTGGTGCAGATAGGGCATAAACAATAGTTTATTTTAGAATAGTTTTTATTATGCCTAATTTTTAGAAATATGCCACCTATATAGGATAAAAAATTACTCTTTAATAACTACATTTTGACATGTGGCACATTTCATTTGATACTTCTATCAAAATTTATGGTAGATTTAGTTCAGGAGGGCCTATTCTTATAACAATCTATCTTATTCATTATAAAGTTTATTTCTTGAAGATTTAAAGGCTCAAATATCTTTTTGAAAACATCCAGATTATGTATATGGTAGAGGCTTTCCTTTATATATTCATTTCAATCAATAAGTCTCAATCTCTTCATTCATTTTCCATCATTTGTATAGTTGAAATCAAAGTATTACTCTGCTTTCTCCATCCTTCTTAGCCATTATAAACTTGTTTTTCTGGGAAAAAACCTTTGCAAAGGGATGTATTGTAAGAAACTAGGATAACATATGTTTTAGTGAAAGATTATTCATAATACCTTGTTACACTAGCATAGGTATAAAAGTTGTGAGATAAGTAATTTTTGACATCTTTTGACAATAATACAATTAGTATCTCTCATGTCACCTCCTTACTCACAGCTTTCATGGCTCCTCTCTCTTCTTTCCTATCTTCCTAGTATTTCTCTCTCCTGATCACTCATTCTTTCTCCTCTTTTCTCTCCCTTTTTCTCTCCTTTCTCTCACATCTCATCCCTCTTCTTGACATTTGGGGGCTACCATAGCCCATTTTCAAAGTCTTGGAAAGCTAATAGTCCCTAGAAATAAGAAAAATAGTTTGGTTTTTGGATTTCTTGATATGAGATTTGGCTCATATATTGATGTACACAAACATGGGGGTTGCTTGAGTAGAGGGAAAACTTGTTTTTTGGTGAGAAAGGGGTATGCTTGTTGCTGAAATAAGAAAGGGAGCCTACTTAAGCATGGGGCTTCAACTATAAACAAAGAAAAGAAGAAGTTTTGAAATATTTCTTTGTGTGGCTTATTGGAGAAACCTTAGAGCTCCAATTCTCATTTTCTATTGGAAAGTAAAAACCTTAATGCCAAGCTCTCCAATTTAAGTCAAATATGTCAGTTGCTTAAGGGAGCAATTGAATCTCAATTTGGGGGCTGCCACAGCCCATTTTCAAAGTCTTGGAAAGCTAATAGTAGCTAGAAATAGGAAAATAGTTTGTTTTGTGATTTCTCAATAAGAGATTTGGTTCATATATTGATGTATGCAAGCATGGGGGCTTCTTGAGTAGGGAAAAACTTGTTTTTTTATGAGAAAGGGTCATGCTTGTTGCTAAAATAAGCAAGGGAACCTACTTAAGCATGGGACTTCAGTTATAGACAAAGAAGAGAAGGAGTTTTGAAATATTTATTTGTGTGGCTTATTGGAGAAACCTTAGAGCTCATTTTCTCATTATCTATTGTATGTGAACATGTAAATCGTTAGAATCAAATGTGATGATGGCATGGTGTGAACCTAGTGTGATTTGAGTGGTCTATAAAACAATGCCCTTCCATTCATTCATAAGGATTATTACAGCTTTACTAAGATTTAAATCTTAATCCATAATATCCCTTTTCACATTAACTTTATCTTGAACTACTTCGAATTCAAAGTAGTTCATGTGGAAACTACTTTCATACTAGAGCAACTCTGTCCATACTTGTAGATTTAGAACTTGAGATTTTGATGTTGATTTCACACTCTAGATGCATTGGAGCTTGCTCAATTTGAACTACTTGGCAAATAGTTGTATTCATACATCGACCATTAGAATCAGTTATTTTGTGAGCCACTTGCATGAATAATGCGAAGATCTAAACTAGTTTTTTTAAAGAACTATTGTAGTTCTTTATTGCTCACATTGTAACATGGAAGTCCCAAATATGGTAGATTTTGGTGCAGAAGTTGCAGATTAAACCCTTGCGTTTCAAGGGTGTCAAACCTGAGGATATGGATGATGATATTTGGATGGAAGTTAATGAGCTATGCAAGTCTACCATTATTTTGTCACTCTCAGAAGAGGTCCATCATAATGTTGTTGAAGATGAAAATCAAAGTGCATGGGATTTATGAGAGAAGATTCTGGAGCTTTATGCGCAGTAGAGTCTTGTGTCACAGATGTATTGGCTAAAGCAGTTAATGGATCTTCGCATGAAGGAGGAGATCTCCCTTTCATCTGATTTCAATCAGTTTCATGCTATCATGAAGAGTCTGTTGTCATAGGGTATTGAGTTCAAAGACAACTTGCACCCGTTGTTTTTGCTTGGCACCTTGCTTGAATCACGAGATGTCTTCCGTATTGCCATATGCACAAACGAGCTTAATGGACTGAAAATCAAAGATGTTGAGAGTGCTTTATTGATTGAGAAAATCAATAGGAGAAACAATGATGCTTCCCGCTCTTCACATGCATTGACCGTTATAGGTGGTAGAAATGGCATGTATGATAATGATCATAAGGGCAGGGACTCTCAGAAGTCTAGGTCCAAGTCACGTGGTCGTAGTAAGTCTTGTGGACGGAAGTCTAGTCTTACCTGTCATTATTGTGGGAAAGCAAGACATATTAGGCCGCAGTGCCATAAAATGCGCGATGATAAGCGCAAGAAAAAGGGAAAAGAAAAAGAGCAGGAAAAGTCTTCTAAGCATAGTATTGTACCTGCAAAGTCCAGTGTGAAGATAGAAGAAGTGCCCGCTCCACAACCAGCTATACAGTGTGCAGCATCACTTGATGCTCATGGCCCATATGCTAGACATGCTGATGTTGGTCAGGCAACAGAGCCTGGATTGAGGCGTTCTACTAGAGATAGATGACCTCCTGACCGTTTTGCGCCCTTTATGGATTATGTACCGATTATAGATACAGGAGAGCATCTCACTTATGATGAGGCTATGCGCAGGGGTGATTGTCACTCTTGGGAGAGGGCTATGTAGTCTGAGCTTGACTCATTGCATAATAATTAGACTTGGGATTTGGTTTCCTTGACTCAGGGTAAGAAGGCTTTGCCATGCAAGTGGGTATACAAGCT
Source organism: Lygodium microphyllum (assembly GCF_053477565.2). Taxonomy (NCBI): domain Eukaryota; kingdom Viridiplantae; phylum Streptophyta; class Polypodiopsida; order Schizaeales; family Lygodiaceae; genus Lygodium; species Lygodium microphyllum. The sequence continues at coordinate 116,281,435 of NC_141138.1, forward strand.
GAAAAGTACCCCTGGACACCCCAAGTAGGCATACAAGGCTCAATTGGTTGCTAAGGGTTTTAAGTAGGAGCATGGTGTTGACTTTGATGAAGTCTTTTCTCTTATGGTCAAGATGACCACCCTACGCTTAGTCTTGGCCTTGGTTGCATAGCTTGACCTGGACTTGTACCAGATGGATATCAAGACGGCTTTTCTACATGGGGACTTGCATGATGAGATTTACATGGAGCAGCCTAAGGGCTTTGTAGACCCTGGTAGGGAACACCTAGTGTGCAAGCTAAAGAAGAGTCTATATGGCTTGAAGCAAGCACCTAGGGAATGGTACCATAAGTTTGATGCATTCATGCAGTCACAGGGCTATAGCCTCAGTGCTATGGATCCGTGCTTGTACACGAAGAAAGCCCATGATGGTTCTTTACTGATTTTGGTACTCTATGTGGATGACATGCTTTTAGTAGGGACAACTCATGAGGAGCTAGATGCTCTTAAGGCTCAGCTCAAGAAGAGCCTTTGAGATGAAAGATCTGGGACATGCCTCTCATATACTTGGTATGGGCATTACGCGCGATTCATCTCAGGGACTATCTTCTCACAGAGGGAGTACATTCATAAAGTCCTTGAGTGCTTCCGCATGCAGGATGCTAAGCCTATTGGTTGTTCCTTACCTTCTCATGTGAAGGTTTCATAGGCCGATTGTCCACAGACAGATGAGCAGAGGGCCGGGATGGCCAACATTCTCTATGCACTAGTCATGGGCAGTCTTATGTATGCCATGATAGCCACCTGTCCAGATATAGCTTTTGCAGTTGGGGTTGTGGCATGCTATATGGCTACACCTGGAAAGAAACATTGGGATGCCGTGAAGAATATCATGAGGTACTTGAAGGGCACAAGATATATGTGCCTTTGCTATGGCAGCCAGGATACAGGAGTCGTGGGGTACACTGACTCTGATTATGCAGGACATGCAGATAGTAGAAAGTCCACTTCTGGCTATGTGTTCACTTATGTTGGAGGGGCTATTTCTTGGATGTCCAAGGCGCAGAAGTGTATGACTCTTTCTACTATAGAGGCTGAGTATATTGTAGCCACAGATGTTTGCAAGGAGGCTATTTGGTTTGGCCATTTGATTGAGACCTTGGTATGATAGATGCTATGCCTACTTTGCATTTGGATTCTATGAGTGCCATTCAGTTGGCCACGAATCAGGTCTTCCATGCGAAGATGAAACATATTGAGGTGAGGTATCACTTCATTCGCGAGGTCATTGAGGACATGTCTATTGACCTTGTCAAGATTCCGACTAAGCAGAATCCTACAGACTTGCTCACGAAAAGCCTCACTACCGAGCGCTTTGCCTTCCTCAAGAGATAGATGGGCATTGGATGAGATGACGTCTTTTTCCTCATCCTATTGTACATGTGTACATGTTGTACTATCTTTTCTATTTTCTCTCTCGCTGGGACAGATTCGCCTTTAAGTGGGAGGTTGTTGGGGGTAAAGGCCCCTATGCCTAGCCGTTGAGGTATTACTACACTAACAGTACCCGCCACTGCACACTACATGTGGCGGGCTGTAATGTTCATGAAAACTACCTCTTAGGAAAAATGATATAACATTTTCTTTTAATGAATAAATGGAATTTTTTTTCCTTATCCCCCTAGCCCCTACGGTCGTGCTGGAGGGGGGGGGGGGGGAAAGGGAAATAGAATGGCCAGCAAAGCTCCTTGCTGGAGCTTCCTCATCTCTGATCGCTATGGAGTCGACAGATAGGGAGGGAGGATCCCCCTCCCCTCCCCTATTTAAATCGAGGGGGACGTCGTGAGGAGAGGGGGTCCACCCACTGTGAAGGAGATGAACGGAGAGAAAAGAAGGACTCTGGTGCTGCCATCGCCGTGCTGAGGAGAGAGTGGAGATTCTGTGTATGGCCGTGTAGGAGGATGGGGAAATAACTGTCGTGAGGAAGAAAGAGGAGGCTGACGGCATTGCAGAGATCGTCGTGAGGAGGGGAGGACCACCACTATGCCGCCTCGTTGGCCGAAAGGAGGAGAAAAGTTGCCGTTGCTGCCGCCATATACCAGGCCATCGATTCCCCCTGCCATCACGACTGTGCCTCCGTCCATCAGAACGTCGTCGATCGGCGTCGTTTTCTTTCTTTCCCCCCACGTGACGTAGAAGCCTTAGAAGCTTCCTGGGGGAAGCTTCTAAGGGGCCTCTTAAGCTCCCTTTCCCCCTTAAGCCCTTCCTTGGCTTTGGGAACCAAAACCCCCCCCCCCCCCCCCCCCCCCCCCCCCCGTGTTTTATTCCCCTAAGCCCCTTTTCACCCCCTTATAACCCTTTTCATCCCCCTCATAACTCTTTTATTTCCACAACCCCTAAGCTTTTTCTTAATCCCCCGTATCCCCATTATTATTTTTCCCCCCTTGAACTTCAAAATACAAATCATCATCATGGCCTCGGATGATGTCCCGTAAGGAAAAAGTAGCCCGTGAGATAAAAGATAGGGAGGGAAAGCAGAGGGAGTGAAAAGAAGGAGTGAAGGAGGAAGAGTGGGAAAAGATAAAAGATAGGGAGGGAAAGTAGAGGGAGTGAAAAGAAGGAGTGAAGGAGGAAGAGTGGGAAAAAGATAAAAGATAGGGAAGGAAAGTAGAGGATAGGGAAGTGAAGTAAAATATAAGGAAGGGAAGTAGGGAGAAGTGAAGGAAAAAAGGGAGTAGTGTGAAAGAAGTAGAGGGTGAGGAAAAGATAAAGAAGAGTAAAAAAAAAAGGAGTAAAAGAGTTAGAAAAGAGAAGGAATAGAGGAAGGGCAAGGAAGGAGAATAAGTGCCTTCTATTCCTTTTACCCCAAGTCTAAGTCCTCCAAGGGTTCTTGTGGTTGCAAAACCACCCTCACCCATAAACTTTTTTTCCAAAGAGACGGTGGAATTCTAGAAGAAAGAGGAAAAGGCTATCTCACATTCGAACTACGATGCCGCCTAAGAAAGTCCAAGGTGTAGCCGCGGGAGGATCATCTCCTGGTATCCATGTGGATATCTCACCCCAAAACCAGGTTTTTCTTCTTGGCTTTAATTCGGTTTTAAGTCGATCATGCAAAGAGAAATTGTTAAGGATAGGATATATTTGTTCGAATTATTTGTAATGAAGGAGTTTAGTTATGAATGATAATGTATAGAACTTAGTTTCCTTCAAATTGCATCAAGCATTATAAATTACGAGCAAGATTATCCATTTACTATAGTAGTATATTTTAGTTAAATCCTAAAGGTATAGAAATTATATCTTGCACCATTAGTCTTATTCCTTTTAGCAACGAATCATTGTAAATGATTAAATTCATGATAGGGTTCTTTCGTTGCTCAAATTACTAGGAAGTTATCATTGCTAGTTGTACATCTTAGCAAGGGAAATGTTTGTTATTTGGCATGAGTTCATCTGCAAGGAAAAAGGAAGTTTAAATTGAATGGTATTGACTGGATAGTAAATTGTCACAAGGATGGCAAAACTGTGACAAGACGATTAATATTACCTTCCAAAAATTATCCAAACCAATCTAAACATAGAAATATTCATACCCTAAGCACTTGACTATTTTCCTTATTGTAGGTCAAACAAATTCGTAAAGATAAAGAACTAGGGCTGTCCCCGAGATCCTTAAAAAGAAACCCTAGGCCTGACATACGTCAGCTTAAAGGATCTAAAACGGATTACTCCATCGCAGAACTTGCGCAGCAAGTACGAAATCATTTAGTCTTGTGATTGATTCACAAGGAGAAAGGGTAAAAACCCTCATCAAGGATGGCAGATCCCTACGCAAGTTATCTTGCAAAAGGACGTATTTTTGGATATCCTTCTAAATAAGGAAAGTTGTAAACCTGAAAGTAGCATATCTAAGTAACTTTAGGGTTGACCAAGTTGGGTTAATAAGGTACGCCCTACACCGGAATGTAAAGGATCTTGCCAATTTACAAGACACCTTGGGAACGAGTGCTGATACACTCAAAAAGGAAAGAACACTTCCTTAGCAGTTTGCCAAACAATGTGGTTGATTAATGGAAATGTTTTTGCTTGCTAGAGATTTTAGGTCTCTGTTTGAATTATGAATTACAAATTAAATGAGTACCTATACTTCAGGTTAAAGACCTGAAGGAAGAGGCAGTTTCAGTTACCCCCGACTACCTGCTTAACCCTAACCAAGGGGGTTGTTCACCGCACCAGGAATGTGGACCGAACTCGCCGCGAGAGGTCTCTTCGTTGAGCTCTACTTGGAGTAGGAGGACGCTTGGGTGCCAGGGGGGGCTCTGGCCATAAATCCCTTGCCTTCCGGGTCCTGCACAAGAGGCTAACGTAACTCGGGATTGTATCTTGAGGCCCGCATACTAGTTTACGGGCGGAAGCTTGGAATAATGATCCTTGAGGATCACTGGATAGCCTTCGGGCGGATTATGGACAAGCCTACGGGCAGAACTCCTTGTATTTCAAAGATAAAATGATGAAATGAAAAAAAAGAACTTGCTTGATATTGTTTTTCTATGTCACGTGATAAGATTACGTGAAGGAACCAGTGCTTAACAGGATTAATTAAAGAAGTTGATTGTTATATGTCAAATTAATGTGTTAGATAACTACATAACTAAAACAAACCGAGGAAAGTGCGAAGGATGGGCCATGGGTTCGTCCTACGGTTGGGTGGTCCCGGCTAGCTGGGAACTTTTCTCAAAAATCTCGAAGAACAGCGGGATGATCATCATCATCAAAACGAATAACGAGAGCGATGACCTAGAGTTACGTCTTACCCGATTTACGCTGTTTTAGGGGAACGGAATGGGACTATGCCTTATGGCAGAGAGGTTGAGCCTTGCATCCCTCTCGTTTCCCATTCTCCTTGAACCAAGTGCAGCGTGAATCCGCTTCGGACCTGGAGTTTCTGCGTAAAGTAGTTCGCTCGGGTCTGACGCTAGTTGCTGTTAGCTAATGACCAATCATGAAAACCCTAATTCCGGTCGATCCTAAGTGGGAACGGCCAGGATACTTCCGCTATGTGGCAGATGCGGAAAGACCTAGATCGCAAAACCCGTAACATTCCATGGGAGTGTCGGGCGAAGTTTTCTAGACATCCTTTCCGATGGACTGCTAAGACGTGTCCTGGATGATACTAGGGGACACGTTACAGTTGGTATCAGAGCCGACCAATAACGGAATTGCTTTTATAAAATCTCAATTAAATGAAGTAAAGAAATTGCTGCTGTCCAAACATTTCCTTACCTTCAATGCTGTCTTGCAGAGTTATGAAGCGTGGAACAAATTTTTGGTATTTCGGGTCATGTTTATGACTGCAATGCATTCTCCCCTTTATAGACAAAGAATTGGGATGATGAACATCCTGGAGCAGATTTATAATCCATCACCTTTATACATAGAACGAAGATGGACGGGGTCTTCAGGAATCTACTATATAGCCACCCATCGGTTTGCTTATCTACAGACCAACCTAAAAAGGATCAAGTGGTTGGAAGACTTGAAAGTCGTGAAACTGTTCATTTTTGTGGAAGCTCACGTAAATTCAACTTTACATATTCAAGGTGGAGGGTTGAAATGAACTCATATGTATATGAGGAAGTAACCTGTGTAATCCTAGCCGACAGGATTAAAGTGTTGGGCCGTCATGACAAGTATGGATTCCAACGGAAAGGGTATCCTGAACTTCCAATGAACTATCGATTCCTAAAGATCCATGATCTAAAACCCTACTATTACACAGTTCCTGTAGACAAATGCAATACAACGTTGTTCTCCCCAAACTGAATGTAATGATTGGCTTATCATCACATGAAACGTTGTATTCAAAAAGGCTATACCCATGCAAATACAAATAAAGACTTCTTTTTATCAATATCTGACTGTGCATAAGAGTTGTTAAAAAGTTAAGTAGCTACATTGTTTACGAGATAGCTGAACTAAAAATGAAAGATAAGCTAACGTCGATTATCATAACGTTAAGAAAACTTTTATCCAGGCACAACCCCAGGTACAGGTTCCAAATTCGCCTCCTACCTCAAGTACTGCTGTGACCTAGGAGAAGAAGTTCCTCCTCAAGCAGATAAAGCCACTCGAGTTTGATGGGAGAGGCAGATTTGTCCAGGCTGATGCTGAAATTTGGATTGAATCCATGGAGGATTACTTTGAAGCAGCTGGTACTGCACCTACCAATCAGGCCATGCTCGCCAAGTTAAAACTCACCGGCGAAGCCAGACTTTGGTGGAAGCAATGGTGCAGGGATCAAGGGATTTCAGAGGGGTTCGTTACCTGGGAGAAGTTGAAGAAAGCCGTGCAGGGAAGATACTTACCACATGTATATCGTACACAGAAAATGAATGAGTTCTACGAGCTAAAACAGCTAGGACTCACTCTTGACGCATACTACTCCAAATTCGTCTCACTTTTAAAGTATGCGCCATAGATGGACATGACGCAGCAGGTGTCCAAATTTTGTGCAAGCTTAAATCCACCCGTAAATACCCGTCTCGAATCTATGCATCCATCAGATCTTCAGGATGCACTCATTCGAGCGGCGCCTATAATTCAGGAGGTGCAAGCTAGACCAAGGGGTAACGAAACTTGATTCTATAGTGACCCGAACAGAGGGGCATTCAGACCTCAAATGAAGAGAGTTCAAGGTCATAATTAGGGACAAAGGAAGAAAGCAAGGACAAATAACGTCAACAACTTTGTTCCTACTCAAAGTAACGGCCGAAACCTCCGTTGTTTCCACTGCAACGAACCCGGTCACTTCAAGAGGCAATGTCCCAAGCTCAGCGGAGGACATCGCCAAACGCCTTTCCAAGGTGCAGGCCGCGGACAAGGAGCCATTACCCGTGGAAGAGGAAGAGCTGCTTGCATTGCCAATAGGCAAAGATGCGAAGAAGAAGAAGAGGAAGATCCGACTATGGAAGCTGAATTCAAAAGAGAGACAGTCCATGCCGCTTTACACAAGAAAGGGCCGAATCGCCAGTTTTCGGTGATCCAGACACCATCGGACTATCAAGGTAAAGGTTTCAAAACCTTGATTGATTGTGGCAGTACACATTCCTTTATCTCACCAGCATGTGCAAAAAGTTTAGGAATAACCACAGTAGAAGCACCTACCCTACTTGTGGAGTTGGCAAACGGTCATGAGGTAACTTGTACCAGGCAAACTGCTAAGGTGGAATTCATCCATGAGTGTCTACTCGGGATGGATTGGCTTAAGCCCAATGACGTCCACATCCACTGCGGAAAGGGTTAAGTTTCCTTTCGAAAATCTGAAAGGGAATTTGTCACAACTCAAGGTGAGGCAGGAGAGCCAAGAATCCAATTAGCCAAAGTATCTCGGATCATAAAAGGAGTCAGAAAAGGATTACCCGTTTACCTGATCAAACTCAACAAGTTAGATCAAAAGCAAGAATCTCATGAAGGACCTTCTTGGCTAAAGGAATAAGCTGACGTATTCCCTGAGGAATTAACTGAACTTCCGCCTCAAAGAGAAGTAGATCATGAGATTAGGCTAGTGCCTGGAGCTGCACCAATTGCAAAGAGACCTTATAGAATGTCCATACCGGAAGCAATTGAGTTGAAGGAACAAGTCAAGCAACTGTTAGATCAGGGTTACATCCGGCCTAGCAACTCACCATGGGGAGCTCCAGTACTATTCCAGAAAAAGAAAGATGGGACACTTCGACTATGTATTGATTACCGAGGGTTGAATCAATCAATAGTCAAGAACAAGTATCCTATTCCTAGAATAGATGAGCTTCTTGATCGTCTTCAAGGTGCAAAGATCTTCTCCAAGATTGATCTCAGGTCAGATTACTATCAGATAAGGATCAAGGAAGAAGATATTCCAAAGACGGCCTTCAATACAAGATATGGGCACTTTGAGTTCCTGGTTATGTCATTCGGGCTTACAAATGCACCTGCCACCTTCAATAGATTAATACAAGATATCTTTAGACCATATCTTGATGATTTCGTGCTTGTCTTCTTCGATGACACTTTAGTCTATTCTAAACAGGAAGAAGATCATGAACCTCAACTTCGGATTGTCCTTGAGACAATGAGGTCTCACAAGCTGTATGCAAAAATGAAGAAGTGTGCATTCTTCAAGCGTCAGATTGAATTTCTGGGATTCATAGTATCATCAGAAGGAATATCAGTAGACCCAGCCAAGGTCAGAGATGTGCTTGAATGGCCAATACCAGTATCCGTCAAAGAGATACGTAGCTTCCTTGGATTAACAGGATGGTATAGGGTCTTCATAAAAAACTATGCTTTGATTGCAGCACCTCTTACAGACTTACTAAAGAAGCAGACTTCCATTACATGGTCAACTTCCGAACAAAATAGCTTCGACAAATTGAAGCAAATTTTGGTATCAGCACCTATTCTAAAACTTCCTGACCTCAATAAGGAGTTCGAGGTAGTAACTGATGCTAGCATTCTTGCCTTGGGGTGTGTACTTATGGAGGAAGGTCATCCAGTAGCATACTCTTCAAGGAAATTGAAGAGTCATGAAAAGAATTATGCCACGCATGATCTGGAATTACTAGCTATCATCCATGCTCTAAAGCTTTGGAGACACTACGTGTTGGGCAACAAGTTTACTCTAGTAATCGATCATAAGAGTCTCAAATGGATTTTTACCGAGAACGAGCTCAACATGAGACAACGTCGGTGGATTGAAGTATTGGAGGAATATGATTTTGAAATCAAGTACCAACCAGGGAAGGAGAATGTAGTTGCCGATGCACTCAGTCGCAAGGGATTCCTAAATTCCCTAATCTTGCAGAATCCATCAACGGCCAGATCTCTGGCTACAAAAGTATCTATACCAAACAACCCTATACTTGAACTAGCTAGAGAGGAAGCATGCCATGATTTGGCCTACCAAACAATGATAAAGGAAATATCTACCAAGGAGCAGAATCAGAAATTGCAAGCTAAGTATCAGGAATTTTCCATTGATAATGGACTTGTCTACTACAGAACAAGGCTGTGTATACCAGCAACCCAGTCACTTAAGTAGAAGATATTATGGGAAGCTCATGATTCTCCTTTCGCAAGACATCCTGGCTATGCTAAAACTCTTAATGCAGTTAGGAAGAGCTACCATTAGGAGAGGATTAAAGGTGACGTTCTCAAGTATGTCACTGAGTGTTTGTCTTGCCAATGTATCAAAGCCGAACATGTCATGATGCCAGGAAAACTGCAACCGCTTGACATTCCCCAAATGAAATGGGAATTCATCAGTATGGATTTTGTTGTGGGCTTACCCCAAGTCCAAGGAGAATACAATTCCATTATGGTTTTGGTTGATATGCTTACCAAGGTTGTACACCTGATTCCAGTAAAGACAAACTATAAAGCCTCCGACATTGCAAGATTGTTTATCAAGGAGATATTCAAGCTACATGGGTTACCTAGAAGAATCATTAGTGATCGAGATTCTCTCTTCACATCACACTTCTGGAGAGCTATCTTTGAAGCTATTGGGACTCAACTCTGTTTTAGCACCGCTTACCATCCCCAAACGGATGGCCAAACAGAGCGAGTAAATCAAATCATCGAAGATATGCTTAGGGCATACTGCTGTCGAGAGCCGAAGAGGTGGATTCAATACTTGCCATTGGTTGAATTTGCCTACAATGCTTCTTACCAGCAGAGCATTCAGATGACCCCTTTTCAAGCATTATATGGTCATGATTGTAGAAGTCCCCTAAACTATTCTGATCCAACCCTAAGAGTTGAAGCGTCAAGACAGATGTTGGAAGACATGGATGATCAAATAAAGTCAATAAGACAAGACATACAAGCGGCCAAGGATAGGCAAAAGGCATACGCAGATTTGAAACATCAAGAAAGAGTCTTCGAAGAAGGAGACATGGTCTTCATTCGTGTACGCCCTAAAAAAAGTTCTCTATCCCTAGGAGAATGCAAGAAGCCAAGTCCAAGGTATTGTGGGCCGTACAAAATCCTCAAATGCCTAGGACCCAATGCCTATAGATTGCAACTCCCTGAGAATCTAAAGGTTCACAATGTATTCCATATCAGCCTCTTGAAAAAATATGTACCCAACCCTAATCATGTACTTGATGACCAACAAATTGTAATGCCTAGTCAAGGAGTCCTTGAACTAAGGCCGGAAAGGATCTTAGATGTTAGGGAGAGACAGTTGAGATCTAGAACCTTAAGAGAATGCCTCGTCCAATGGAAAGATTATTCCGCAGAGGATGCCACTTGGGTAGATGAAGGCACTCTCAACCATTAGTATCCCCAGTTTATCTCGAGATGAGGACATCTCGATTCCTCTAAGGGGGAGAGAATGTAATGTTCATGAAAACTACCTCTTAGGGAAAATGATATAACATTTTCTTTTAATGAATAAATGGAATTTCTTTTTTCCTTATCCCCCTAGCCCCGACAGTTGTGCTGGAGGGGGGGGAAAGGGAAATAGAATGGCCAGCAAAGCTCCTTGCTGGAGCTTCCTCATCTTTGATCGCTATGGAGTCGACAGGTAGGGAGGGAGGATCCCCCTCCCCTCCCCTATTTAATTTGAGGGGGACGTTGTGAGGAGAGAGGGTCCACCTACTGTGAAGGAGATGAACGGAGAGAAAAGAAGGACTCTGGTGCTGCCATCGCCGTGCTGAGGAGAGAGTGGAGATTCTGTGTATGGCCGTGAAGGAGGATGGGAAAATAACTGTCGTGAGGAAGAAAGAGGAGGCTGACGGCATTGCAGAGATCGTCCTGAGGAGGGGAGGACCACCACTATGCCGCCTCATTGGCCGAAAGGAGGAGAAAAGTTGCCGTTGCTGCCACCATATACCAGGCCATCGATTCCCCCTGCCATTACGACTGTGCCTCCGTCCATCAGAATGCCGTCGATCGGTGTCGTTTTCTTTCTTTCCCCCCACGTGACGTAGAAGCCTTAGAAGCTTCCTGGGGGAAGCTTCTAAGGGGCCTCTTAAGCCCCCTTTCCCCCTTAAGCCCTTCCTTGGCTTTGGGAACCAAAACACGCCCCCCCCGGTGTTTTATTCCCCTAAGCCCCTTTTCACCCCCTTATAACCCTTTTCATCCCCCTCATAACTCTTTTATTTCCACAACCCCTAAGCTTTTTCTTAATCCCCCGTATCCCCATTATTATTTTTTCCCCCCTGAACTTCAAAATCCAAATCATCATCATGGCCTCGGATGATGTCCTGTAAGGAAAAAGTAGCCCATGAGATAAAAGATAGGGAGGGAAAGCAGAGGGAGTGAAAAGAAGGAGTGAAGGAGGAAGAGTGGGAAAAGATAAAAGATAGGGAGGGAAAGTAGAGGGAGTGAAAAGAAGGAGTGAAGGAGGAAGAGTGGGAAAAAGATAAAAGATAGGGAAGGAAAGTAGAGGATAGGGAAGTGAAGTAAAAAATAAGGAAGGGAAGTAGGGAGGAGTGAAGGAAAAAAGGGAGTAGTGTGAAAGAAGTAGAGGGTGAGGAAAAGATAAAGAAGAGTAAAAAAAAAAAGGAGTAAAAGAGTTAGAAAAGAGAAGGAATAGAGGAAGGGCAAGGAAGGAGAATAAGTGCCTTCTATTCCTTTTACCCCAAGTCTAAGTCCTCCAAGGGTTCTTGTGGTTGCAAAACCACACTCACCCATAAACTTTTTTTCCAAAGAGATGGTGGAATTCCAGAAGAAAGAGGAAAATGCTATCTCACATTCGAACTACGATGCCGCCTAAGAAAGTCCAAGGTGTAGCAGCGGGAGGGTCATCTCCCGCTATCCATGTGGATATCTCACCCCAAAACCAGGTTTTTCTTCTTGGCTTTAATTCGGTTTTAAGTCGATCATGCAAAGAGAAATTGTTAGGGATAGGATATATTTGTTCGAATTATTTGTAATGAAGGAGTTTAGCTTATGAATGATAATGTATAGAACTTAGTTTCCTTCAAATTGCATCAAGCATTATAAATTACGAGCAAGATTATCCATTTACTACAGTAGTATATTTTAGTTAAATCCTAAAGGTATAGAAATTATATCTTGCACCATTAGTCTTATTCCTTTTCGCAACGAATCATTGTAAATGATTAAATTCATGATAGGGTTCTTTCGTTGCTCAAATTACTAGGAAGTTATCATTGCTAGTTGTACATCTTAGCAAGGGAAATGTTTGTTATTTGGCATGAGTTCATCTGCAAGGAAAAAGGAAGTTTAAATTGAATGGTATTGACTGGATAGTAAATTGTCACAAGGATGGCAAAACTGTGACAAGACGATTAATATTACCTTCCAAAAATTATCCAAACCAATCTAAACATAGAAATATTCATACCCTAAGCACTTGACTATTTTCCTTATTGTAGGGTCAAACAAATTCGTAAAGATAAAGAACTAGGGCTGTCCCCGAGATCCTTAAAAAGAAACCCTAGGCCTGACATACGTCAGCTTAAAGGATCTAAAACGGATTACTCCATTGCAGGACTTGCGCAGCAAGTACGAAATCATTTAGTCTTGTGATTGATTCACAAGGAGAAAGGGTAAAAACCCTCATCAAGGATGGCAGATCCCTACGCAAGTTATCTTGCAAAAGGACGTATTTTTGGATATTCTTCTAAATAAGGAAAGTTGTAAACTGGAAACTAGTATATCTAAGGAACTTTAGGGTTGACCAAGTTGGGTTAATAAGGTACGCCCTACACCGGAATGTAAAGGATCTTGCCAATTTACAAGACACCTTGGGAACGAGTGCTGATACACTCAAAAAGGAAAGAACACTTCCTTAGCAGTTTGCCAAACAATGTGGTTGATTAATGGAAATGTTTTTGCTTGCTAGAGATTTTAGGTCTCTGTTTGAATTATGAATTACAAATTAAATGAGTACCTATACTTCAGGTTAAAGACCTGAAGGAAGAGGCAGTTTCAGTTACCCCCGACTACCTGCTTAACCCTAACCAAGGGGGTTGTTCACCGCACCAGGAACGTGGACTGAACCCGCCGCGAGAGGTCTTTCCGTTGAGCTCTACTTGGAGTAGGAGGACGCTTGGGTGCTAGGGGGGGCTCTGGCCGTAAATCCCTCGCCTTCCGGGTCCTGCACAAGAGGCTAACGTGACTCAGGATTGGATCTCAAGGCCCGCATACTAGTTTACGGGCGGAAGGTTGGAATAGTGATCCCTGAGGATCACTGGACAGCCTTCGGGCAGATTATGGACAAGCCTACGGGCAGAACTCCTTGTATTTCAAAGATAAAATGATGAAATGAAAAAAAAGAACTTGCTTGATATTGTTTTTCTATGTCACGTGATAAGATTACGTGAAGGAACCAGTGCTTAACAGGATTAATTAAAGAAGTTGATTGTTATATGTCAAATTAATGTGTTAGATAACTACATAACTAAAACAAACCGAGGAAAGTGCGGAGGATGGGCCATGGGTTCGTCCTACGGTTGGGTGGTCCTAGTGAGCTGGGAACTTTTCTCAAAAATCTCGAAGAACAGCGGGATGATCATCATCATCAAAACGAATAACGAGAGCAATAACCTAGAGTTACGTCTTACCCAATTTACGCTGTTTTAGGGGAACGGAATGGGACTATGCCTTATGGCAGAGAGGTTGAGCCTTGCATCCCTCTCGTTTCCCATTCTCCTTGAACCAAGTGCAGCGTGAATCCGCTTCGGACCTGGCATTTCTGCGTAAAGTAGTTCGCTCGGGTCTGATGCTAGTTGCTGTTAGCTAATGACCAATCAGGAAAACCCTAATTTCAGTCGATCCTAAGTGGGAACGGCCAGGATACTTCCACTACATGGCAGACGCGGAAAGACCTAGATCGCAAAACCCGTAACATTCCATGGGAGTGTCGGGCGGAGTTTTCTAGACATCCTTTCCGATGGACTGCTAAGACGTGTCCTGGATGATACCAGGGGACACGTTACAGGGGCGCCCGTCACAATCACTTATTCTTTATTCTTTTAGTGACAGTTTGAATAAAGAAAGGCTGACCACACATTGTGGTTGTTGGAGTTCCCACTTTGAGTCTCTCTCTCTCTCTCGGCTCTTGCTCTCCATCTGCCATAGCTCTCACTGCCAAGCTTCTTCCTCTTGGGTTCCACTTCCCTTTCATAAAGAAGGTATTTCCAACCCTTGTAACTACTCTTATAAATATTCCTAATCTAACCTTAGGAAGCACCATCCAATCTTATGTAGATGAGGATAAAAGAAAGGCATCTACTTCAATAGCCCATGAGCAGCTTTTGGTTCATATTGTCTCCACCAAATGTTATTTTTGCAATAAGAAAGGACATCTTGTCAGCAACTGTTGGAAAAAAGATCCAGACAAAATGAAGTGCAACAAATGTAAGAAGATAGGGCATGCTACTAGTAAATGTCCTACCATCCCTAAAGTACCAAAAGAATTGGAGGCCAACTTTGTCTCCAAACTTGATGATCGACTTTTCTAAATCTATAAATCCTCTACTTATAAGCACTCTTATAGCCTAATTTATAAAGGCATCCCATTTTATTTGAGAGGAAACATTTAATATCTTGTAGTTCAATTCCACTTTGGCATTGGGTGGGGGGTTTGAGATAGGCATGTGAACCCTATGTATGCAAGGGTAGATAAGGGTAGTTAGGTGTGAATGAACTAGAGGGGAGGGGAAAGCCCTAACCATAGCCATCAGAGGCTATTTAAACAGCCTAGAGGTCACTCTCAATGTAGAGGAGAGTGTACCAGTTGTACTTGTAAACAACTTATTAAGCAAGATCTTCTTCTTATACTTGAGCTCTCTCTCCCTCTTGTGCACACTTTCTCTTGCTCTCACTTTGATATTGCAATATCCCTTTTATACCTATGTCAGTATGACAAGGTATTACTATTAATTCTATACTAAACATATCTTCTTCCCAGCTTCTTATACCAAATGAGTTGGATTTGATTCGGACAAAGTTGATCTAGGTGGACACAACAAATAGTAAAAATCCTAGTGCACAGAAAAGAGAGAGAGAGAGAGAGAGAGAGAGAGAGAGAGAGAGAGAGAGAGAGAGAGAGAGAGAGAGAGAAAGAAAGAAAGTTATATTAACGTCTTCTAAAGACCAAAACTGGCCTATGAGACAAACTGTGATACAACTGATGAGGTCCAGCTATCCAAAATAAAAGTGCTGAATGAAAAGCTAAAAACTGGAAACTGAAAATACGGTGCTGTGAATGTGATAAGTGTCGTATATGTGTATGTGCGTATGTAGCTCTGGTACTCCAGATAATGGCTACAAAAGGGGAACAAATGTCGGCTGTGATAGGGGAACAACTGTCGGTTGTGATAAAGTGGTGCGATGTGTATATGTAACAGATGCAGGGAGATATACTATCCTGGGATGTAGTAGCAGTCGTCGAAGTCGCTAATAGCAGGTGATCCCTCCTGGATGCAGGATGTGGTACATTGGCGGTGGAGAAAGAGCAACCTGGAGATCTGAGATCCAATGTGTCGAGTGTCGTCGGATCTTAGTCTGCTGTCGATGTAGATCAAGAATCCTCTGAATCTCCTGTCGGTGTGGCTGTGGGGTTCGAAACCCCCGGATCCTCGTGCGGCGTCAGGTACGCTAGTCCTCAGCCTGCTGTAGTGTGAGCTCGGAGGTTTGGCTGGAGGCTGGTATAGTAGCTCTCACTCTGTCTGTCTGAAAGAACTGTGTAATAGTCGTCTGGGTGGGCCCCTCTCTGATTGGGACCCACTGTGTGCTCTGCTCTCTGATGTGCCATGCCTCTCCCAGAAAACAGCCAAATGATCTCTGATCCATATCAGTCATACATCCCTAAAGTGAGCTGCTCAATGTGTATCTAGATCTCAACTCTAAGTATGCCCGGCATTTGAGAACAAAATGCTCCTCACTCTCCACCTCTGATCTGCAAAGGGGGCATATCCTCTCCTCCCATGGGACGCCACTGGCTCTGCCACTCTCAATCATAAGCTGATGTGATGATACCCTGAGCTGTCCAATAAGAACTCTCAATCAATGTGGCATATAGATCAGCATATATCTCGGAATCTCTATGAATCCTTGCTCTGATATGCTCAAGAACTGTGTATAATAATGTGCCATCTTCGATGGCAGTGGCTGTGTAGGGCTGACCCATGTCCTCTGTATATAAATATGCCATATCTCCTGTCTGATGACTCTGTTCCTCTCAGAGAGAGAGAGGGTGTAAGTGGGAGCCTGAGTATCATATAGAAGAGGTGGGAGTCTATCAATGTCCAGCCCATGTCTGTCAAACCAAGCTCTAGTCTGTGCATACCATGATGTGGTATCCCCCGCTCAAGCCATCTCCTGAGATGCCATATATGCTCTATATGCAATGCGATCTCTGTCCATATCCTGAAATCTGTGTAGGAAGCAGACTGTCTGAAATAATGCCTCGACTAGCATGGGCGGTGTGGCAAGCTCTGCTCGCACAATGTCATGTGGGACTAAGGCCTTGCTGCGAATCAATCTAGATATCTAGAGAGAGAGAGAGAGAGAGAGAGAGAGAGAGAGAGAGAGAGAGAGAGAGAGAGAGAGAGAGAGAGAGAGAGAGAGAGAGAGAGAGAGAGAGAGAAGAGTAGAGTAGTTTATTATCATCCACGGAAGGCCAAATTATGACCCATGGAACCTTTCCAAATATACAATGATTCTCCTCCCCCATGGTAGGAAAGGGGTAGTTATGGTGAAAGAACAATCTATGCAATGTGGATCTCCCAAAAGCATAACATGCGGGTGATGAGAGCCCCTAACTTTGATATAGGAGTAGTGGCCAGAAATTGGTGAAGTGGCCCTTGTAAAGGGATATCAAAGTTAGCCCATATGTGTGCATATGTTGGGCATGTCATAATCATGTGCTCCTCTGATTCTATACTCTGTAGTCCACACAGCTTGCATAACCTCATCTCTCTTGCCTGTCCATTCCATGCACATGTCTCGAGAACTGATGGCTTTGGAAGACGTAAAGGGCTATTTTTATCAACTTTTTTGGGGGACTAATTTTTATGCTTGAAAATTTTGCAAAAAGCTACAGAAATTAGCATGTATTGAGTTCTTGGACACCATTTTAGCATTAAAATTAGGCTATTTTGAGTCTATTTTGGCAATATGTATGTCATCATTTGGGTATTGTGGTGACATTTATTGCAACTCTATTTGTTTCTCGATTGTGGAGTTGATATTATCTTGGTTTCTTATTGGTTTGCACAAATTAGAGTGGTTATGGCTTCATCATCTATTTCAAAAGATGCATTAGAAGAAATAGATATATGATATATTGGTGCAAAAGAAGCATTCTAAGTCTATCAAATGTGAATGTATAAAAATGCTTAAAGGCATGGATGGGGATGCTATATCAAAATAGATTTACTTGAATAAATGATAGCGATGCTGATGTATATGGAGTTTGGAAAAAACTATGCAACCTCTGCGAAAAGCAAAGTGCTCCATCACAAATTTACTAGTTAAAAAAGTTGATTGATCTTCATATGGAATAGTGGATATCCATGTCCAACCATTTGAACGAGTTTAACACTATCTTTAGTTAGTTGTCTTTATATGGGAAGAATGGATATCCATGTCCACCCATTTGAATGAGATTAATACTGTATTTAGGTAATTGTCTACTCAAAATATTTCTTTTGAGAGTTTATTCAAAGCTATATATCTACTTGTGACATTGGGTAAAAGTTGGGGTTTAGGATTGTAATCAAGAATTTAGCACTTATTGGGGGTTTGACTAGTTCAAATGTTGAGAACAATTCGCTTATGAAATAAGTAAATAGAAAGAATGATGTAGGTATTAAGGGCTCCATGAACGTAGGTGAGAGGGAGATCAAATGCAAAGGGGAAATCTTGTGAAAGAGGTGACCATAGAAGCCAGTATCATAGAAGGAAAGATGTGAAATGCTATTGCTATAATAATAAGGGTCACATTAAAAAGCACTACTTTAAGCAGACGAGGATGGAAAAAAGGAGGAAAATTTGAAGGCAAAGATCTAGGAAGTAAACACTATATGTAGCAATAGTGACAACGATGATGTATAGAATATACCTACAATTCATGATGGATCCTTGATTCAAGGGTATCCTTGTATGTTATGTCTCCTAGGGAGTGGTTTGCTACATATGTAGGGAGAAAAGGATGTGTCTATTTGGATAATGACTTCACATGTAACATTGTTGAAGTGGTAGATATACGGTTATCAATTACCGGTGGTTCTTCTTTTGTGTTGAAGAATGTATGTCATTTACTAAGTTTAAAGAAAAACTTGATCAACATCAGACAATTAAATGGCTACAACTACTATGTTGTCTTTGGTAGTCACTCTTGTAAGATATGCAAAGGGTCACTTGTTATAACTAGAGGGCCAAAGTTTGGCACATTTTGCTCTTTATGTGTGTCTAGTGTAGATGATCATATTATTGTTGTGACTGAGCAACCATCTATATCTCTTTGACATTGTCATTTGCATCACGTGTTTGTGAATGGAATGAAAGTTCTTCCTCTTTTGCAGTATCTTCCTTTTTTCAAAATTTCAAACTTTGAAATGTGTGAATACTTCATATGGAAAACAAACTAAAATGTCACATGAAAAGAGTCTTGCTACAAGGGAATCCAAACCATTAGAATTAGTGTATTGTGATGTATGTGGGTCTATGCCTACGATTTCATTGGGAGGAGCATCTTATTTTGTGACAATCATTAATGATACAATTAGAAAATTATGGGATTATCCTATTTGTAAAAAGAGAGATAAATTTGATGCATTTCAAAAATTCTTATATAAAAGTCCAAATCCAATTAACCAAGAAGCTTAAATACCTAAGCATTGATAATGGTGAGAAGTATACTTCTCATTCTTCTAGAATTTTTGTGAAATATGTGATATTAAGCCTTGAATACTCTTGAAATCCTAGCTTAAAATGGGGTAATTGAAAAGATAAATAGGACCATATAGAAAAGGGTTCCAAGTATGCTATCAAATATAGGTCCTCTATATGTCTTACTTATGCATTTTGGGCTAAGACTATTAAGACAACTCTTCACTTAATCAATCAATCACCTAATAATTCATTAGATGGTAAGTTTCCCGAAAGAGGTATGGTTTGGGAAAAAACCCTCCTATGACGACTTATATGTGTTTGGTTGTGAAGCACATATGTACACTTCAAAGGAAAAGTGAAACAAGCTTGATCTTAAGCCAAGGAAATGCATTTATTTGGATATGGAGACTCAAGAGAGATGCAATACTACTTATGGGATCCAAAGACTAAAAAGATATGCACGGCCAAGATGAAGTCTTGAATAAGCCTAAAAGGTGCATAAAGAGCCCATAAAGACAATTGAGATATGTAGGTTGGTATTTCAAGAGAATGGATAGCCATCAAAGAATGAACAACCACCATGTAAGCCACATTTATGACTTGTCCAATATTATGCATTCTAGGACAATAGGAAATGTTAAGGTGGGAGTACCATTAGCTAGTTGGCCAACCTCACATTTAGTAGGGTCAATAGTTGGAATAATGCGATGCTCAAGTTGAATAGGTATTGAGATGATCTACAAAAGTCTCTAGACCACCATAGAGGTACACACATCTCTCTTGATTATATCATGGTTGTAAATTATAGAGAGCCTTCATATAATGATGATATTGCTATGACTAGGGATGATAATCATAAGTGGAAGAAGGCTATATAGTAGAGATGTACTCTTTGGTTAAGAATTCCACTTGTCATTTTGTTCCTTTTCCTAAGGGCAATCATGCATTGCCATGCAAATGGGTTTATAAACTAGAAATATTTACATGTAATGCACTAGTTAAGTATAAGGCATGATTGGTAGCCAAGGGTTTTAAATAAAATAAGAAATAAGGGGAAGTGATGTATGTTGATCCCTCTACCCATAGGTTATAGTCTCAACTCTATCCCCTTAAACTCTAGTCCTTAATAGACTTAAGGGATTATGGCCAGAGCCCCCTTGGCACCCTTGTCACCTCTAACATCCTCCCTATGGAGAGATCTCTCCCATGGTCTCATAGTGTCCAACAGCGTTGAACGAGCCCCTTAGTGAAGGGCTCTTACCACTAACCTTGGGGGAGCTTTAGTATGTAATCATAAATCTGCCCACGAGGGAAAAATAACTTTTGCACAAATATACAACCAAGGTAATTAGTCTATCATCAACAGCTAGAAAAACATTCATTTTCCATAATATTAATCCAAACAAACTTAAAATACTCCATACGAATCAGCCAACTTATCTTGGCTAAGAAGTTAATTTCTTTCCCCCCAAAACAATCAGCTTTTCTTCAAAGGACAAACTTAACAACCAAAAAACAATGTCCTTGGATACTTCATGGAAGAAGATACAATCCCCACAACTTATTTTCATTAGAGTGCAATCACAAAGTGATACACGGCATTCTCCTAGTACTTAAGTCATAAGTTAAAATAATACGTCTCTAGTCCTTTCATTACATCACAATCTTTTTCCCTAAATGATTGAACACTTATCATGCACACTTAGTCCCCTATGACATCATGGAGTATCTACCTTTGCAATCTAATTTGACCTAGGGTTCACTAGGTCCCTTGTAGATTCCTCCTATGACTTTTAGGTCATAACCTTAATGGAATTAGAATCTAAGTTTTTATTTCTATAACTTTTTGTATGCTTGTAATAATAATTTGAGACACATTTTTAGTCAAGCAATCTAATCATGCTTCTATAAGAGACATTTCACGACTTAACACCCTTCTCAAGATTGCACTAATGCTTTGAATCAATACTTATAGTCTTTAGGGTCTTGCCTTGAGGATATTCTCGCAAATCATGGTTCTATACTTATCAACTTTTTACTTTGAGAAAGTTCATCTAACCATGCTATACAATCATTTATCCTTGTATCATTTTCTTTGACTTAACACAAGGGCACATGGTTATTGCTTGGAGATGAAGGTTTCTCTTTTGTTGTGCAAATTCATGGCCTATCCCTCTTTGGTGCCATGATGTTAGCTCCTTCGAGGCTTTAGATTCTTCCATGATCTCTGTGGAGCTAAGATTTGCCCCATACTCACTTTGATGGAGTCTTCTTTTCTCTTTCTTTTCAGTCTCTTCCTTTCCCTCTATCTCTCTCTCTTTCTCAATCTCTCCTTCTCTCTCAATCTATTTTTTTTCTCTTTAAATCTCTCTTTCTTATTCTCTCTCTCCTTCCCTCTATCTTTCTCTTTATCTTTCATTTCTCTCTCTCTCTCTCTCTCTCTCTCTCTCTCTATTCTCCACTATCTCCCTTTCTAACTATATCTCTCTATCTACTCTTTTTATCCCTATCCCTATCTCTACCTCTCTCTCTCTCTCTATCTCCCCTCTTTCCCTTCTCTCTCTTCCTCTACTTCTCTCCTTCTTTATCTCCTCTTCTCCTACTTCTCTCCTTCTATCTCTCTCTTCTTTTCTTCTCCTCCTCTTCTTTCCTTATTTCTCTTCTTTTCTACTTATTCTCTTCCTCTACTTCTCTCCCACTTTATCTCCTCTTCTCCCTTCTCTTCTTCCCTCTTCTCCTCCTCTTATTTCCTTCTCTTCTTTCTCCCTTCACTATCTTCTCTTCTCTTCTCTCTCTCTCTCTCTCTCTCTCTCTCTCTCTCTCTCTCTCTCTCTCTCTCTCTCTCTCTCTCTCTCTCTCTCTCTCTCTCTCTCTCTCTCTCTCTCTCTCTCTCTGATCAACATTTTCAGGATCAAAAATCCTAGTCCAATTAAGCCTTAAGCTAAGGCTTATATAGCCTTTGTAAAGGCTATTAAGCTCTTGATCTACCGAACTTGTATGAACTTACTCCTCCACTTGTTGATGCCCTCAAGGTTGATTCCTAGTATCTTGTTTATGTGAAGTTTCATGGCATTGTGATCTGATTGAGGTAGTGATTAGCTTGTGATGTTGTGAGGAGGAGGGGTGGCAATGATGACTATGAGGATGATGGCCTTGATGTTGATTTTGGTAGTGTTGGTTTTTTCATTTCATTAAAAAAAAATCAAAGGCAATAAATCTTTAAACTCCCCCCTCTAAGCCTCAAGTCATGTTGGTGGGTGAAAATAAGCGACTGGGGATATGATGCTGCGTTGGGTCAAGTGGGGTAACACATGCAAATATCATTTTTTTGTCTTTCTAACACCTACCCATAGCGGAAGTTGGGTTGATAGATGGAAATCCCAAGTGATACCATGCATGTTCGACACATGGTTGTGATATTTCAGTTTTGAGACATGCACCTCATGTAGGAAGAGATATCCCCATACATGGAACATGTTCTTGCTTTCAATCTTGAGTCCCCAAGTGGAATTTCACATGGCAAGGGTCATGTTTCCCATCTAGCAACTAAGGGGAAGAAAGGGATAGCTTGGAAAAATAAAGGAAAAAGCAAAAACGTGAGGAGTTTTTTGAAAAAAGAAGAGAAGGAGAGGGATTTGACACTAGACAATCAACGTATCACAAAGAGAGAGAGAGAGAGAGAGAGAGAGAGAGAGAGAGAGAGAGAGAGAGAGAGAGAGAGAGAGAGAGAGAGAGAGAGAGAGAGAGAGAGAGAGAGAGAGAGAGAGAGAGAGAGAGAGAGAGAGAGAGAGAAGAATCTTGCAGCTTGAAGAGAAGGGAGAAATCTGATGCTCAGAAGAAGAAGAACAAGTTTTTAGAAGAAAGAGGTCGTGAAGGTAAAGTTATCAGAGCTGTGGAGCATGATGACAAGGCTGTTGAAGTCAATGGGCTAATGCGAGTTCTCAGTTTTCAGATGATGGTAATAAGAGTCTTCCCTTTGTGTTATCTTCTTCTACTTCTGCATGGGGCATAGAGTATCCAGATCTGTTCTGGTGTATGGATATGAGTGAGAGACAGTAGAGGGTTGTTCTTCATTGTGTTGAGAGTGATGTATGTTAGTTGTTTGCATGAGGTTTCCCATCAACAGAGAAGAATGGAAGTAAAGGATCTCTACATGTGCAATTGGATATGTGGTAGAGAATATGTATCATGGGCAGATGTTGAATGATGAATTAGAGCTCAGAAAGTTCAAAGCTCTCATAACTCTTCATCAATGCAAGATATGCTGAAATGTATCTGCTAGTATGCTGAAAAGATAACCTAAAATCAAATAAAATGTCTTCCCGTTTGCAAGTTTGGGCTTCTTGGAATAGAGAAGTTATGTGTTTGCTATATAGAGTAGTAATATATTTAGGATTGCAGGCTATGCAGAGCTATTTCAGGATAGTAGATAAAAGAATTTGGCTTTGAGTTGTTCTAGAGAGTTCTAGATTGGAAAGAGAGCTACAACTTTTCTTTTTGAAGCTTGGCAATTCGAGACCTGGTTAGAAAGTTATGAGCTGTTCTGTGTGTAGTGGTCTATGAGGCAATTTCTATGCTCTATGAGGAAACAGGTGAATTCAGCAGCATCTACGTCACCAACTTGGTTTCCCATGAAAGTTATCATGATTATCCATTGCTATATCAATGTAATCTCTATTTTGATGTAGTAATGGAATGTCTACAATAGTGAAATGCTTGTAACATATGAATTGGCATGAAAATTCACCGTATAAACCTTTGGTTACCTACATTTTTGGTTTGTATCTATGTGTGCTCTGAGAAAAGAAGAACAAAAAGGGTCAACAATTGATTTTGCACTGCTTGAGGCAACCACACTTTGTGGGTGGTTTGCTGCGTGGGGTTGCTATTCCTAAAAAATAGGAGTTGCATGAATCTGAAAGCTCGTGTTGTTAGAGTCTCAACCATGGTTGTTTCAACATTGGATTCTCTCTAAAAATGGTAAATTCTAAGCTTAAAGGTTTAAGCTGCTTAAGTGTTGAGTTGAAGTCTCAGTGAGGAGTGAGTGATCAAAAATATTTGATCATGTATTCGGTGGTGTTGTCTCATGGGTTTTGTTGAGGGGAGATCCTTGGTCTTTTTCATGTGGTGTTGTCTTGGGGGTTGTTAGAGGCCGACTACCCAATTCACCTACCATAGATTGGTGCCCCCGCTGAGGAACTCCCGTGTTGAAGATCTCTTGCCGATCATATCAGTTGGCAAGTGTAAGATTTGGAAACCAACCTATACACAAACTCAAGCATGGCGGCTTTTGGATATGAGCCCTTCTTTGGTACTGAAAATGAAGATGCTAATTAGTTTATCAAGAGATTGGAGTGGATGGCTTACCAAGATCGAAGGGACACTGATGCAGATAAGCTTTGAATGATCAGCATGCTGCTTGAAGGTTCTGCAAGATTATGGTGGAACTCACTGAATGAAGAGACAAGGGCAAATTGGAATGAAGTCAAAAATAAGTTCCTTAGAAGGTTTGCAGCTAAGCAAACTCCTAAGAGTTTATGGAAATATTTGGAAAGGATGCTTGACGGGGGAAAATGAGGGAGTGTCTAAATCTGCTGTGAGATTTGAAGCAAAATGGATAGAAATTGCACAGAGTATGGAGCAACCTCCAGTGATGTTCTTGAAAAAAGACAAGTTTGTCTCATTGCTCAGGCCTGAAATTATAGAAAAGATTTTGATCAAAGACCCTGATACATATGAAGATGCAGTCAAAATAGCCAAAGAAAAGCAAAGGAAAATACAATCAAGGTCGGATCTTTGATTAGGTCGAAATAGCATTTTTACAATTGAGCAAAGAAAAGCAAAGGAAAGATACATATGAAGATGCGTTTTTACGACCTAATCAGGTTGACACTGTTGCAGGAAATGTAGGATGTGAATCTTCATGGGGCATTTGAAAGAGCGGAGAATAGAACTCAACAAAGCCATATGAAACCTGATGATGATGTGATTAATAAACTGCAGGAACCATTGGCAAATCTGAATTTGAATATGAGCCTATTACAAGCAAGGCAGGCTCAAATGCAACTTAGATTTAGAGGACCTTTAAGAAATAGATGGGAAAATTTTGAATGCTTTAATTGCAGAGAAAGAGGTCATATTGCTCCTGATTGCCCTTATCCAAGAAGAGCAAGAGGGGAGATGTATCCCATGCCACAACGAAATGCTAGGCAAGATACTAGACCTCAACAGGAACAAAGGCCACTTGAACCAGCTAGGCAACAATTAGAAAAATAAGACCTAGTGAAGGCACATAAGGTATGCATCTGATCGAAACCAACATGTTTGACGATGGGGAAAGTGTAGATATTTTAGCTAACAAGAGAGTTAGAGAGAAGGATACTAAAATTGAAACTCAGAGGAGGGCATCAAGGATTAAAAAGGGAAAACAAGTTGTAGATGGATCCAGAAACCAGCAAGAAAGCTAGACAACAAAGGAATATTCAAATGGGGGACTTTGCTTTGGGTGTCAATCAAGTTCCTTACAACTTGAGGATTTAAAAGGTAAGAAAACTAATGTTACATATGGTAAGCTACTACAAATGAACTCATCTCTGAGGAGGCAATGGCATGGGTTGGCTAGCATCAGGAAAGGAAAAACCCAAACTGGGCATGTTGGAATGGTATACCTATCAGATGTGAAAGACATTATACCTATCATGGATGCATGGATACACAAAAGGAAAATTGATCAAGTTTATGTTGATGGTGGTGCGCAAGTTTGTGTAATCACTGAAGAAGTAATGCTACAAATACATCTTAAAATGACACGAAAGTCACTGTTTAAGGTTAAAATGGCAAACAATTTAAAAGTGAAATGTTTGGAAGTTTTTGAGAACTTGGAAATCAATGTTGGAGGCCAAAGAGCATGTTTGGATTTCCATGTTATGCCTGAAAAACTTGGGGCATATCCTCTCATTTTGGGATGACCGTGGTTAATTGGGATGAGGTCTAGATAAGACTGGTTTAGAGGTCAATTGGAACTCTATCCAGAGAAGCCAGCTCATAAGAGAGTGATCATTGACATGAAAACAGGGTCCATCGTTCAAAATGGACATGCAAGTGATGCTAGAGGTGATGAAAGTAGTAATTCAAAAAATTCTAGCATTGATGAGGAAGATAAAGAATGGGAAGCTAGCCTACTCTCTAGGGATATTGACCTCTTCGTGTTGTCAATCCAAGGTTCAAAAAGAGAGGAAAAAGTTGTAAATATTGTTGTAGGAAGTACAGACCTCATGCAGGAAACATGTGATTAGCAACGTGAAATGAATGTTGGATTGCCCAAGCTTATGAATATGCTAGGAAATGACTTGGCTAATGATGATATAGATAAATATTTAGCCATTTTTCAGAAATACCCGAAATTGTTTGCTATATAATATCACCAATTGAGGGGTACTAACAACATTGTGCACCATATCAAATTGAAAGAAGGGTATAAACCAGTGGTTCAAAAACTTAGGAGACTTGGTACAATTCAGGAAAATGTACTTAAAGCTAAAATTCAGAAGTTGCTTGATGCAGGATTTATCTATCTTGTTTATGATGCAGAGTGGGTGTCTCCTGTTGTAATCAGGCCAAAGAAGAATGGAAAGTGGAGAGTATGTGCTGATTTCAAGCCTCTTAATGCAACTACTAAGAGGGACTACTATCCTCTTCCGTTTCAGGATGAGATCTTGGATCAAGTGATTAGTCATGAATTTTAAAGTGTGTGTGATGGATACTCTTGATATTTCTAGATCAGAATAGCAAAATAAGATAAGAAGAAAACAATATTCATTACCCCATGGGGATGCTTCTGCTATAGAGTAATGCCCTTTGGTCTGATGAATGCATACGCCAGCTTTTCAAGATGGGTTAACTGGATATTTGCCCCTTTTATTGGAAAATATTTGTGGGTGTTTATGGACAACTTTTATGTGTATAGCTCGAGGGCATTACACTCTCAACAACTTAATGAAGTTTTTTGTAGACTTGATGAGGATGGCGGTTAGTTGAACCTTGATAAATGTAAAATAGCAAGAACTAGAGTGATACTCTTGGGTCATGAAGTGTCTGCTAACGGTATTTCACCTGAGCCTAGTAAAGTTGAGGCTTTACTTCTAATGGATTCTCCAAAAACTATAAAAGAGCTGATGAGCTTTGTTCAAAAGTTTAGGTATCTATCAAGATCAATCCATATGCTGGTTGAGTATGTATATCCTTTACAGAAAGCAACTCAAAGGGATCCTTTAGTTTGGACGCAAGTTGAAGAGGATACATTCTTGTAGATTAAACAAAAGTTAAGCACTTTGCCAGTTCTTATGCATCCCCTCCAAATTGGGATGAACCTTTTTTCATTAGCATCAGTGCTGGGGAAAAAAAAAGTGGGAGCGATTTTAATGCAAAAGGGAAAGGGGATGTCTTATATGAGGCCCATGTTTTATATAAGCACATACATTGGAGCGATTGAAAAAGCTTGGATGGAAGAAGAATTGTTGGTATGGGGGTTGGTATATGCGGAAATCATACTTGATTCAAAAACCATTTGTAGTACTTACTAGTTCTCAGTTGCTTCCATAGGTTTTGTGATCTGTTGAAAATGCTCCAAGAGTTACTAAGTGGCTGCTAGCTCTGTAAGAATTTGAATTTATATGTTTGAAGGAGGATATTGTAAGAGCTAGCTTAGTTGATATTTTGACTTATAAAGAAGCTATTGAAGGTGCAACTGTTATAAGATGGAAACAAATTCCGCATCTGCAAATTCATGAGGAGATAAAGGATAAAGATGCTACCTTGTTTTTTGATGGCAGTTATAGAAGAGTGTTGAAAAAGGGAGGGCTAGGTTTTGTCATTATGGATGCTAAAAATTGAGAAGTATTTTCTGGAAGTCAAGAAAGTAAAGAGATACATAGTAATAATAAAGCTGAATATGCGAGTTTACATGCTAGCCTAAAACAGTGTATTCAGCTGGGATATAGGAAGTTAGTTGCAAAAGGAGATGCTATGTTGGTGGTCAGACAGGTTCAAAATGTTTGGAAAGCCAATAAAGACATTTTGAAGGACTGGATGTTTAAGATAAAAGGTCTCATGAGGTAGTTACAAAAAGTTGAAATTTGGCATATTGGCAGGGAGAACAACTGTAGAGCTCATGAATTGGCTGAAGATGCTCTTTCCTAGTATGTTGTTGCCATGAGGGTGGGTAATCCTAGATATGAGGGTAGAGAAAGACTTCACGTGATTGAAGAGTTTCTAAAAACTAGAAAGTCGAAGTCATTGGCTGAAAAATACAAAAGGTATGCCATTGTCAGAAAGGCCAGGGCATATGTCCTCATAAATGATCAGTTATACATGAAGGGATTGATAATGTACCGAGAAGGGTGCTAGATAGTTCTGAGATTCTTGCTTGCTTATCTTCCTGTCATGAGGAAGCATGTGGTGGCCATTTTGGTTTTGAGATTACCAAAAGGAAAATTTTGCTAGTAGGACTTACTTGGCCTAGTTTGAGCACGAATATTGCTCATTGGTTTAAAGGTTGTCATGCTTGCTAGTCATATGCAAAAAGGGTACTAATTCCAGAACCTGCTAAAGCCATTGTTGCCTATGGACCGTTTGAGAAGTGGGGTTTGGATTTTATTGGACCTTTGCATAGTACAAAAACATGAAAGTCTTACATTACAGCAGTTGATTATATGACCAAATGGCCTGAAGCTAAGGCGACAAGGAATTGCAAGAAAGAGGATGTAACTCAGTTTCTCATGGAGGACATATGTTGCAGATTTGGAATACCACTAGAAATAGTGACAGATCAAGGTCTTGGCTTCAGAAACAATCTATTGAGAGAATTAACAGGGAAACTAAACTTGAAACACATATTTGCTACTCCTTATTACCCTTAGTGCAACAGACTGGTGGAAGCATTCAATGGAACATTACACAAGATTCTCTTTAAGCTGGTGGAAGATCATCCTAAAGATTGGGACAATTATCTACACCAAGCTTTGTGGGCTTGTAGAACAATGCAAAAGACAAATACAAGATTCACCCCTTTTCAGTTAGTATATGGTCAAGATGCTTTATTACCTATGAATGTCATGTTCCCTACGATGGAGTTTGTAAGAAAGCACCAGTTAGATCAAATAGAATTAGGAGTTGATAGAGGACTGAAATTGCATACCCTATAGTTGGATAGGCAACAAGCAATGGATTGTTATGAAAAATAGATTGTGAAGAGAAGGGAATGGCTCAATACATAACTGATGAAGAAGAATCTTGCAAAGGAAATGCTGGTTATGAGATATGACAGTAGCTTGGACTCCACTTTCAAACCAAGTTTTGAGTTAGATGGAAATGACCTTTCCTCATCAAGCAGAAGTTTGAAAATGGTACTTACTTGCTACAAGATTTAGATGGGACTACTCACAATAGAAGAATCAATGGGTTTCGTCTAAAGAAATATATATGCAGAATCCTGTAAATCAAGGGATGTATGTAATGTACATACTATACGTAGAGTAGGTTGCTTCCAGTTTATTATTTGGGGCAGATTCAATTTTCTGAAATATGGTGTTAGTTAGATGGTTGTAAATGATGGACGACATATGTAAAGTGTTCTTTGACACATACTAAAGGTCTCTGTCAAGTTTGGTGTTGATGCGAGCAAGAATGTGAAAGTTATGGTCTTTAGAAGGTCGATGTCTGAAGTAGACTGCATGCATAAATTTAGGACTACAGGCTATGCATAGCTGTTTTAGGATAGCAGCTCAAAGAGTTTGGCTTTGAGTTTCTCTAGAGAGTTCTAGATTGGAAAGAGAGCTATAACTTTCCTTTTTGAAGCTTGGCAATCCAAGACCTGGTTAGAAAGTTACAAGCTATTTTGTGCAGTGCTCTATGAGGCATATTTTCAGGAAAATGAGTTTGTCTTTGTTAGATGTTTTTGAAGCTTTTAATACAGGTTTGTTCACACTTTGTGTTCCAAACTAGGGGGAGGCTAATCATGGTGGGTGAAAATGAGTCACCCGGGACATGATGCTACATGGGGTCAAGTGGGGTAACACATATAAATATCATTTTTTTGTCTTTCTAACACCTACCCGTAGTGGTAGTGAGGTTGATAGATGGAAATCCCAAGTGGAAACCATGCATGTTCAACACGTGGTTATGATATTTCAGTTTTGAGACACACCCCTTATGCAGGAAGAGATATCCTCATACAACACGGAACATGTTCTCGCTTTCGATTTTTAGTCTTTGAGTGGAATTTTATGTGGTAGGGGTCATGTTTGCCATCTAGCAACTAAGGGGAAGTAAGGGGTAGCTTGGAAAAATAGGGGAAAATTCAAAAACGTGAGGAGTTTTTTGAAAAAAAAAGAGAGGAAGAGGGATTTGACACAAGAGAATCAACGTATCAGAGAGAGAGAGAGAGAGAGAGAGAGAGAGAGAGAGAGAGAGAGAGAGAGAGAGAGAGAGAGAGAGAGAGAGCTTGTAGCCTGAAGAGAAGGGAGAAATCTGATACTCAAAAGAACGAGAACAAGTTTTTAGAAGAAAGAGGTCGTGAAGCTAAAGTTATCAGAGCTGTAGAGTATGATGACAGGGCTGTTGAAGTCAATGGGCTGATGCGAGTTCTCAGTTTTCAGATGATGGTAATAAGAGTCTTCCTTTTGTCTTATTTTCTTCTACTGCTGCATGGGGCATAAAGTATGCAGATCTGTTCTAGTGTATGGATATGAGTGAGAGACAGCAGAGGGCTATTCTTTATCGTGTTGAGAGTGATGTATGTTAGTTGTTTGCATGAGGTTTCCCATCAACAGAGAAGAATGGAAGTAAAGGATCTCTACATCTGAAACTGGATATGTGGTAGAGAATATGTATTATGGGCAGATGTTGAATGCACGGAATCGAGCTAGTGAAAATTTGGAAGGATTTGCAGGAAGGAAA
Organism: Lygodium microphyllum; assembly: GCF_053477565.2. Classification (NCBI taxonomy): domain Eukaryota; kingdom Viridiplantae; phylum Streptophyta; class Polypodiopsida; order Schizaeales; family Lygodiaceae; genus Lygodium; species Lygodium microphyllum. Next base: position 116,312,224 of record NC_141138.1, read on the forward strand.
ATGATGAATTAGAGCTCAGAAAGTTCGAAGTTGATGAATTAGAGCTCAGAAAGTTTGAAGCTCTCGTAACTCTTCATCAATGCAAGATATGCTGAAATGTATTTGCCGATATGCTGAAAAGATAACCTAAAATCAAAGAAAATGTCTTCCCGTTTGCAAGTTTGGGCTTCTTGGAACAGAGAAGTTATGTGTTTGCTATATAGAGCAGCAGTATATTTAGGATTGCAGGCTATGCAGAGCTATTTCAGGATAGTAGATCAAAGAATTTGGCTTTGAGCTGTTCTAGAGAGTTCTAGATTGGAAAGAGAGCTACAACTTTTCTTTTTGAAGCTTGGCGATTCGAGACCTGGTTAGAAAGTTATGAGCTGTTTTGTGTGCAGTGGTCTATGAGGCAATTTCTATGCTCTATGAGGAAACATGTGAATTCAGCAGCATCTACGTCACCAACTTGGTTTCCTATGAAACTTATCATGATTATCCATTGCTATATCAGTGCAAATTCTATTTTTATGTAGTAATGGAATGTCTACAATAGTGAACTGCTTATAGCAGCTGGATCGGCATGAAAATTCAATGTATAAAGCTTTGGTTACTTGCGTTTTTGGTTTGTATTTATGTGTGCTTTGAGAAAAGAAGAACAAAAAGGGTCTACAACTGATTTTGCATTGCTTGAGGCAACCACGCTTTGTGGGTAGTTTGCTGCATGGGGTTGCCATCCCTAAAAAATAGGAGTTGCATGAATATGAAAGCTTGTGTTTTTTGAGTCTTAGCCATGGTTGTTTACACATTAGATTCTCTCCAAAAATGGTAAAATTTGAGCTTGAAGACTTAAACTACTTAAGCGTTGAGTTGAAGTCTCAGTGAGGAGTGAGTGATTAGGAATATTTGATCATGTGTTCGGTGATGCTGTCTTGTGGGTTTTGTTGGGGGGGATCCTCGGTCTTTATCCCGTGGTGTTGTCTTGGGGGTTGTTAGAGGCCGACTACCCAATTCACCTACCAATGTGGATGGGGGGAAAGAGATGTGGAAATCTTTCATCCTCTCCCGCTTAGAGGAATCAAGGTGTCCTAATCTCGAAATAAATCTAGGGATTCTTATTTGGTAGGATAAGTTGTCTTGTAGGATCTATGGGTTAGGATCCACCATGTTCCTATTGCATGACTCTAATTATGCAACATGAGGACTCAAATTCCAAGATAACTTAATGAAATCAGGGAAAACTTTGTTGTAATGTTTTATAAGTCAACCGTTATTGCAATAGTAGGAGATCCTTATAAGTATAGGGATTATTACATCTCATGAAGAGCTTTCTGGGACTCCTAATCATCCTCAAAGATTTCAATGGGATCTTCATCATTATGTGATTCTTGCAGGAATTCAAATGCTAAACTTACATGGCTTTGTTTAGCCATTGGTTCTTCATCTTCTTGATCCAATTTAGGGAAATTAACTTGGATATGTTCTAGCTCATTGCAAAGAAAGCATAAGCAATTGGGGCATCTCCTTTGGATATGCCCATCTCATCACACTCATGACACTTCTTTCCTTGGTACTTTGAGTCATCATAGCCTTCTTTTGTGTTCGCTAGGAAATAATCATCTTCAAGAAGTTGACCTCCATTAGGCCTGATCAAGGCCTTGGCTTGTATAAGAGTGTCTTGTAAGTCAATCAGTCTTAGGGACTCTAGACAAGTGTCCAATGGTTGAATCAATCCATAGCAAAATTTTGCCACTTGTTGGGTAATATCTATTAGTGGTGCATATTAAGAATTCAGCCACCTACATAAGGTCAAAGTAGTCTTCTCAGTAGCTATGTTTTGATATGTGGCACACTCTATTTGGATACTTCTATCAAAAGTTATGGCAATATTCTTTTGTATGTCCTACTTTATACAACAAGTTGTCTACTTTTTATAGAGGCTATTTCTTGAAGTTTTGAAGGCATCCAGATTATGTATAGCTATCCTTAATGTCTTCATTTCAGCAACTAACTCTTTACCATTTGATTTCCATCACATCTTTTGTATAGCTAAAATTAGAGTAGTACTTTCTTTCATCCGCCCTTCTTTGCCATTCTAACTTTGTTTTTGTGGGGAAAAAATATTTGGGCAGAGGTGGATTGTAAGAAGCTGGGAATACATGCATTAGTGAGAGAGAGTTATTGTCACACTGACATAGGTATAAAAGGTGCGAGGCATATAATTTTTGACATCTTTTATCAATATACAATTATTCTCTCATCTCACCTACTTGCACTCAACTTTCATAGCTTCTCTCTCTTCTTTTCTCTTTCTAGTCTTTCTCTCTCCTTGTCACTTTTTCTCTCTCCTATTTCCTCTCTCTTTTTCTATTATTTCTCTCACCTCTTAGCCCTCTCCTTGACATGATGCCATACCAAAAAAGGTACTATCACATCTCCCACTATTCCTACTATGCCTTTCTCCCTTAACACACACACACACACACACACACACACACACACACACACACACACACACACACACACACACACACACACACACACACACACACACACACACACACACACACACACACACACACACACACACACACACACACACACACACACACACACACACACACACACACACACACACACACACACACACACACACACACACACACACACACACACACACACACACACACACACACGAGAGTCACACTTCATTTTTTCACTATCATGTTGAGCCTCTTATAGGCTCGCCTCCTACTACTCTTTGTTAGGTCCTAGTCACTTTCTTGGTGGTGGTTCCCTATGGTGATCTCTTCACTCTCCATCCCATGATTCAATGCCCCTTTTCCTCTTCTTTTTATCACTTATAACTTGATTTTTGATTTGGTCCATCCCTTTGGGCTCACATGGTCATTGGAAGTGTTTAACATTAGTCCCTTAACATCCATAGACATGACACATACACACACAATCTCTCTCTCCCCCTCTCTCTCTCTCTCATCACAAACTAGGAATAATACGCCTCTAGACTTAATCCTAGCTTTCATAGGGAAAAAAAACTCATTCATCTTGATGGTATGATAAGGTGGCATGTATCTCTATCTTACAACCTTTTTGATATCTTTCTAGCTTGCAAAGGTTTTGATGGTAGTGTTATCTCGACACCACTACTTCCACCATAAGTATGCCTCACCTATCAGCTTAAACTTTGCAATCATAGCCTTATTAGTTGCACTTATTCCTACCACATTAACATCAACACTGGATCCTTCTCTTGTGAATTCAGGTGACTTGATTTGCTTCAAGATGAATTTTTGTTGTGAAGCTTAGCGTTTGTAGACGGTGCCAGGCAATCAACATCACATCATTTAGCCTATTTCTTTAGGATAGTTACAACTCTTTTACTCCTGAACTAACAAGTCAAAATTTCAAGGCAATGCATGCGTAGCTTATTGCTAATTGATTCATTTCTCTCTAATACTACATATAACATGCCTGATTGAGGATCCCTCATATACAATTTAGTGGCCTATCAAGAGATTATCTTAAGCGATACTATTTGACACTCCTTAGAATAACATGGGGTTTATCACCTAGGCTCTCTCAAGTCCACTCCGCAACAATAGAAGGTTCCAAATGTAACCCATAAGGATCAATGTGAATCTAGATTTCTAATTTGATACTAAGGTTACCTAACAACTTAAGTAGCATCGGTTCTTAATCCACTATATTTACAAGGAAACTCAAATAAAAGAAAAACAATGCTACAATTAGTTCAAAATGAGCGAGAAATTAGAGGGAGCGATGTGCATCAACCGCTCGACCCATATGGTATAGTCTTAACTCTAGTTTCCTAAAAGGGCATTGATTAAGATCTAAAATGACACACTAGACAATTAAGCATTTGATCTCTTCCTAATTCTAGTGCCTTAAAGGAAAACTCTTGACTTACCAAGACCACCCATGCATAGAAGTGGACCTGTCGGGGATCTCACCCTCTCGCTTTTCTCAAGGGTACGTTTTAGTTATCTAATTATTCTAACACATTTATATTTGAAATAAAAAGAAAGCTAATTTAATTGACCATTAAATACTAGTTTCTTCACGTAATTTATTGTCATAGACACAAAGACAATGTCAAACAATCCCATGAAAGAAGTCGCAAAACAATATATTTATCTTGCACCTTCTCCAAGATATAATGCCACCCTAGCATTTTGTCCCTTAATCCAAGACTTGTGTCCAAATCTCATGGTACATGATCCACCAATACGCCCTTATCTAGCATTAGGGCCTTCTAGGAAGTCCATCTTGGGCTCACAGGGATTGGGCCAAGGGATTTACGGCCAAAGCCCCCCTAGTATCCTTGTTGCCTCTTAGTCTAACATCCTCCCTATGAAGAGACCTCTCATATTTGGGGCTGGTCCTAGCCTCTAGTGCAGTCAAACCAACCCCTTGGTGAAGGGCTCTTGTCACCAACTTTGGGGAGGTTTAGTGCGTAACTATAAATCTGCCCAAGAGGGCATAAGAACTTTTGTATAAATATACAACCAAGGCAATTAGCCTATCATTAATAGCTAGGAAAACATTCCCTTTCCATAACATCAATACAAACAATCACTTGAAATATTCCATATGAATCAACCAACTTATCTCAGCTCTAAGAAGTCATCTCTTTCCCAAAACAATCAACCTTTTCTCATAAAGACAAAGTCAACAATCCAAAAACATTATCCTTTGGATACTTCACAGAATAAGATGCAATCCACCACAACTTATTTGTATTAGACTATAGTCACAAAGTGATACACACCATTCTCCTAGTACTTAAGTCAGAAGTTAAAATAACACGGCTCTAGTCTTTTCTTTACATCACAATCTTTTTCCTTGAATGATTCAATACTTATCATGCACACTTAGTTTCATATGACATCACGGAGTATCTATATTTACATCTAATTTTACCTAGGGCTCACTAGGTCCCTCATAGATTTGTCCTATGGTTTTTAGGTCATAATCTTAATAGAATTGGAACCTAAGGTTTTGTTGCTAGACCTTTTTATGTGTTTATAATAATTTGAGACAGTTTTGTCAAGCAATCCAATCATGTTTCTATAAGAGATATTTCATGACCTAATGCCCTTCTCAAGATTGGACTAATACTCAAATCAATACTTAGAGTTGCTAGGGTCTTGCCTTGAGGGTATGCTCACAAATTATCATTCTACAATTATCAACTTCTACTTTGAGGAATTTCATCTAAGCATGCTACAACATCATTCATCCTTGTACCATTCTCTTTAACTTAATACAAGGGTACATGGTTATGGCTTGGAGATGAAGGTTTCTCTTTTGTCGTGCAACGTCATGGCTATCCTTCTTTGGTGCCATGATGTGGGCTCCTTTGAGGCTTTAAATTCTTCCACGATCTTTGTGACCAAGATTTTCCATGTGCTCACTTTAATGGAGTCTTCACTCTTTCTTTCCCAGTCTCTTCCTTTCCTTATATCTCTCCTTCTCTCTTAATATCTCCTTCTTTCTCTTTCAATCTCTCTTTCTCCTTCTATCTCTCCTTCCCTCTCTCTATCTCTATCTCTCTCTTTCTATTTCTCTTCTCTACCTTTCTCTCTCTATCTCCCTCTCTCTCTCTCTCTCTCTACACACACATATACATATATGTATGTATGCATATCTCTCTATTCTCTGCCTATCTCGCTCTCTAACTAACTCTCTCTATCCCTATCTCTACCTCTCTCTCTCTCTCTCTTCCCTCTTTCCCTTCTCTCTCTTCCTCTACTTCTCTCCTTCTTTATCTCCTCTTCTCCCTCCTTTTTTATCTCCTCTTCTCATACTTCTCTCCTTCTACCTCTCTCTTCTTTTCTTCTCCTCCTCTTCTTTCCTTCTTTCTCTTTTTTTTTTCTTCTTCTCTTCCTTTACTTCTCTCCCTCATTATCTCCTCTTCTCCTCCTCTTCTTTTCTTCTTTCTCTTTCTCCCTTCACTACCTTCTCTTCTCTCTACTATTCTCTCATTGCAAGGAGGAGGGGTGGCAGTGATTATGACTACGAGGATGACGGCCTTGATGTCAGTTTGGCAGTGTTGGTTTTTTCATTTCTTTTCTTTTAAATATTTTCAAAAGTAATAAACATTTAAACTCCCCCTCTCTAAGCCCCGAGTCATGGGGGGGGGGGGTGTTGAGATGTTGAGCTCTACATGAGCTAGCATCCACTATGCACCTTGGTTATGTAGCAAGATATTACTCAATGGCATGTTAGGTGACTAGCATGTAGATACACCAATGATTCTATAGCTGGACTACACCCAAGTAGTCCACCCTTGGTTATGACACATTCATTGTGCCACTTCTTCTTTCCTTAGCAGGTTCACTCTTAGTGACCACATATAAATGTGTTGTGGTAATTTTCATATTAGTCTGTTATCATGTTGTAGAGAAGAAAAAGAAAGAAGAAGAAGAAGATTTTGGCCCTATCTCTCTGTGTGTGCTCAAGTCTCCATTGCTTTTGTGTGTGTGCTCTTGGTTTCTTTACCTCTCTTCCCTCTTGTCTATTTTTATAGTTTTCAAGCAACCCCATGGCTTTCTAGATCTTGATTGAAGGCTAAGGTAAAGGCATTACAACAAGAAAGCAAGTAAGCAAGCAATGGGTATGAAGCTCTTCCATCTTGCTCGATTTGCCTTAGATTATACTTGTTGCAGGAGACTCCTGAGACTTGTAGGGCTCCAGTCATTGATTGTAGTGAAACTTGTTGAGTAGGAAGAATAATATATATAATGAAAATAGGTCCTTTAGGACTTTCTTACTATGATTTTTGGCATCTAAGATAATTTTTGCATCCATTCTGGACCTATCTCGATATAGCAACTTTTGGGTATATTGTAGTTTTGGTTGTGCCAGCCATTTACAAAAGCGCAAGTTACAGGTTTTGAATATGTAAGCTTTTAGATATTGTTGGGTTATAGACATAGAAGGCATCTATATATAGATTGCAGATTACGATTATTGTTGTGCAATTAGTAAAAAAAGGCAGTGTGTTTAGTTATGGTACACCTAGCCAGCTTGCTTATAGATTGCAAATTTTTGCAAGGTTAATTGTTTTGTAGAAATATCCAATAACTTTAACTAAATTGTTAGCGACAAGCTTGATAAGAAGAATTATCTCACATAGAAATTCATGATGACAAATTTCTTGAACGATAAAGGTGTTTGGAACTATATTAAAGGAGATATAGTAGTAGCACATGAAGTTCCTATGTGAAATGTTACTACAGAATAGGTAAAGGGTAGGAAAGATTGGGGGTAGACATAGAGCAAAGTCATGTATTGGTTGTCTGTTAGTATCACAGATAGCATGCTAGACTATTTGTAGGAATCTGATACCTCTGCAATCAGGCAAGGTTGTTAGAAGTCAATACAAAGTCCAGCAAGTTGTAACTCAAGTCAGAGCTCAACCAAGTGAAACCTATCTATTAATGATTATATCTTGAAGATCAAGAGTATTATGGAAACTTGTGGATTTATTAGTATGGTAGTTGATGATGATGATGTTGTTGTGTGTGCGTGCTTAGATGGACTTGGAGATGAATATAAGAGCTTCACGTCATCTATGACTATGATCCTTGATTTTGTAGACTTGCTTTCTATATTGATACTTGAGGAGAAGAACCTTGGCTTGGATTTCTCTTTTTCTCAAAGCAAAAACAAGTCTAAACAGGTATTTCACTCTACTAGTAGAGATAGAGGTTGTGGCAAAGGCCAAGGTGGTGGTCACATGGTCAAAGTTATGATGCATAAAAAAATAGAGGAGGATAGTCTTGAGGTAAAGGGAGTCAAAGAAGTCAAGTTTCAGATTCTAATAGACAATAAAATTCTAGTGATAGCCATGAGTGCTAGCACTGTGGTTAGAAATGTCATATTTATAAAAACTACTTCAAAAAGAAGACTTAAATTAAAAATGGAAAAAAGAACCAAGGCAATTATACATCTAGCAGCAACAAAAACAATGATAATATAAGTGAATAGTTGTTTGTTATGCAACACTTTATGAATACTATGACTACTGATGGTTCATCAAAGAACGATGTATGGTATGTAGACTCAAGTGCCCATAACCACATGACTTCTCATGGAGAGTGGTTTAGAGAGATGTGTAGTCTAGAGTCTCTCGACTATGTGGAGACAAGGGATGATACAACTCACCCCATTACTCATGTTGGAAATGTTCCTTTGAGTATGCAAGATGGAAAAACTAAGTACTTAGATGATGTGTTGCATGTATCAAATATTACAAAAAATTTGGTTTCTATTGGTCAGATGGTAGAACAAGGATTGCAGGCTTGATTCACATTGGATGGTTGTTATGTAGAAGATCCTAAAAATGATTGTATATTGATTACAAAAGGAGAATGCACTGATAGACTATTCACTCTTGATGTAAGCATGTCCAAAATGAATGCTGCCATGTTTGCACAAAGTTCAGGTGTTGTGGTTGGTGCGCAAATCGGATGTTGGATGCATACGTAGCGAGCACCAAAAGGTCCCCAAGAACAAATGAACTCTACTAAAGCTCATAAAACAAAAAGATAGATTTGCACGACATGAAGAAAAGAGACCAATCGGGTACAATCTCTCCCCATGCCTTGTGTGAGCACTTCACAAGGCATGTATTTATAAATTTATTCATCTCAAAGCTAAAAAATAGCCCAATTTTACAATTAGCATGCTTTAGCTTTTGTGTTTGCTTTTGTCCAATAAGAATAAAGCGGTTAGGTACCCCAAAAGTCGGGCTATGTCCACATACAATGTCCAATAATGAAATATTTAAACCGAGCACCCATGCACATACAAAATAATAAATATTTGTCAAGCGCTTCAATAAATAAGTACACCTAAGTAAATATTAGCACCACGCCTTTAATGATAGACGCGTGCCCATCAAAAATGATAATTTTTTCTAGGTAATTTGAATACATGTAAACGCCCAGTGCTTCCCAACACCACCGTTGCCTGCTCTACACTTCAACTGAAGCATTCACAATTGTTAAAAAATAATAAAATTAAACCGCCAAAAGTGAATACTTGCAATCTTCAGCTACAAAATAAATAAATAGGTTGGAACTCTATTCTAACCTTAATTTAATATGAGTGCACTCTAAACTCATAAACATCCATTAATTTAAATATGTATTTTGTGGAATCACCTGCCATGGAATCACCCACATGTACATTAAATTAATATGATGCCCAAAAAGGACAGGCGTCCCCGTCAACTTCTCACACAAGGAATCCACCTTGTGTACGAGCCCCAGCAAACAAATATAGTTTTATGGAATCCATCGCAAAACCTCATGAAATCCACCATGGAATAAAAAACTCACGGAATCCACCATGGTCTCATAGAATCCATCGTAGAATATGCCTCTTGGCATTATACCCCCAGGGTGGGATAGCAATTGTCTTCAATTGCTATTAGCTCAATGTGGAGCTAGCAGTGAGGGGTAAGCACTTAGGTCGTGGGCATGCATCCATTGGGCTTCTTCAACAAGATGATTTTTAAACTTAACCAAATATCTAGAGTATCTACGACCAGTTCTAGTGGTCATAAAGTCAGTATCTAAAATAGTTTCAGGTTCAAGAATTTTAGTTTTTTCTTATAACAAAGGAGGGTTTTCATAGACAGGGTGAATACATAATTGGCCTCTTAAAGGTTGTAACAAATTAATATGAAAAGTATTGTGAATTTTTCAATGTGGAGGCAGTTCTAATTTAAATGTATTGTCATTGATTTTGTGAATGATTTTGAAAGGTCCATAAAATCTAGGTGCTAATTTAACAATAGGGTGTTTCTCAACACTTTGCAATATTCTCTTTTCAATGCATAACCAAATATAATCATCAACTTTGAAACTCATGGCTTTTCTTTTCTTGTTAGCTTGTCTAGTGTATGATTGCTGGGCTTTCGGAATCATATCTTTAACTTCAACAAAAATAGTAGCATGCATATTGGCAATATCATCAACAGCTTTAACTTTGTTTGATAATTATGTAACAAGTGTAGGCAATCTATGTCCATAAATAATTTCAAAAGGTGCTTTATGTTTAGTTGTATGTGGTGTATTGTCGTATGGAAATTAAAGTAAATGCAAATGTGTATCCCATGTTTGTGGTTTTGAAATTGTGTATGCATGCAAAAGATTTAAAATTGTACAGTTAGTAGCTTCTATTTGTCCATTTATTTCAAGATGAAATGTAGATGAAAAATCAATCTCAGTGCCTAAATTAGCAAACAAAGTAGTCTAAAAATTATTGTAAAATCTAGAATCACGATGTGAAATAATAACTTTTGGTAAACCATGGTTAGTGAAAACAGTTCTAAAAAACAATTGTGCAGCTTGAGATGTAGTTAATGTTTTCTTGCATAGAAGGAAATATGCGTGTTTGCTAAATCGATCTACAATAGTCCAAATCAGATCATGATTAGCTTGGTTGTTAGGCAAACCAATTATAAAATCCATTGAAATACGTTCCCATGGTTGTTTAGGAGTTGGTAAAGGCATTAACAAACCATATTGCTTACCATGGTGGAGTCTTTGACAAATCAAACACTCATATACAAAGTTAGAAACATCAGATTCTATGTGTGGCTAGTAAAAATCTTCAACCAATGTACGTAAAGTAGAAATAATACCTCTATGGCTTTGATATGGGGGACAGAGAATTTCGTGCAACACAAATAATCTAAATGGAACAGTTACACATAACCTTTTCTCATAAAACATAAATCCATCAGAATAAGACAATGAATCTATTGGAATCTAGTTATTAGCAACTAATTTATTCCAATCAGCTTGAAAACTGGGGTCTTGGTCATAGGTATCTTTCACAGGGGATAAGAGAATCAAAAGGTAGAACGAAAATATTATGGATACTTGGTCTTCTACTCAAGGCATCGGCAACAACATTCTCTTTTTCGGGTTGATATTGGATAAGTGGATAAAAACTTTGAATAAAAGCAGCCCATTTGATATGACAGTCAGAGATTTGTGGCTGACTAAGGAGATGTTTAATACTTTGTTGGTCAGTTTTGATCATGAATTCAGATCCCATTAAATAGTGTTTCCATTGACATAAAGCTTGTACTACAGCTAACAATTCCTTATCATAGGTATAATACTTGAGTTTAGAGGGTTTAAGTTTGTAGCTAGAATAGGCTATGGGATGTGAATCTTGCATAAGGACAGCTCCTATTCCTAATCCGTTAGCATTAGTGACTACTAGAAAGAATGGTCGATTAAAATCATGTAGTTGTAAAACAGGTGCATGTGTTAAAGCATGTTTGAATAAATCAAAAGACTTTTGTTGATTATCAGAGCAAAGATATACAACACATTTCTTTAATAATTTTGTCAAAGGCAATGCAAGTAATGAAAAATTTCTCACAAATTTTCTGTAAAAGCTAGCAAGACCTAAGAAAGAATGTAACTCATGCACATTTTTAGGGATTGGCCAATTCAAAATGGCTTCTATCTTTTTAGGATCAACTTTAATACCATCAGATGAGATAATGGTGCACAGATCAGTTGCCGTACGCGCGCGTAGTGAGCGTCAGAAGGTCCCCAAGAACAAAAGAACTCTACTTTTTGCACACAAATCAATGAAGAAAGCTTGCACGACATGAATAAGAGACCAATTGGGTGCAATCTCCCCCCATGCCTTGTGTGAGCGCTCCACAAGTATGTATTTAATATATTATTCATCTTCAAGCTCAAATAATAGCCCAAATTACAAAATAGCACGCTTTAGCTTTTGAGTTTGCTTTTGTGCCAATAAAGAATTAATGCTAATGGGCGCCTAAGAAGTCAGGCGGTACCCAAATACAATTTCCAATACAAATATTTAAATCGTGCGCCCATGCACATACAAAAATAATAAATAAATATCAAGTGCTTTGATAAATAAGCGAGACAAAATATAGGTGCCATGCCTAAGATACACGCCCATAAAAAATATTGACGATAACTTGAATACACGCTATCCTCCAATGCTTCCCAATGCCACCGCTGCTTGCTCTACACATCAACTGAAGCATTCACAATTGTTAGAAAAATAATACAATTAAACTGACAAAAGTGAATACCTAACAGTCTTCAGCTACATAAATAAATTGGTTAGAAATCAATTCTAACCTTAATTTATTACGAGTGCGCACTCTAAACTCATAAACGTTTATTAATTTAAATATGTATTTTGCGAAATCACCTGTTATGGAATCACCCATGTACACATAAAATTAACAAAACACCCGAAAAGGATAGGCGTCCCCATCGACTTCTCGCACAAAGAATCCACTTTGTGTATGAGCCTCGGTAATAATAATAAAATTTTACAATCCACCGCAAAACCTCATGGAATCCATCATGGAATATGCCTCTTGGCATCAGACAATATGTCCTAAGTATTCAATGTGGGTTTAGAAAAATTCACTCTTTTTAGGATTAGCATATAATTGATTCTCTTTCAATAATTTGAAAACCAAAGATAAATGTTCATAATGCTCGTTCTCATTCTTACTAAAAACCAATATGTCATCAAAGAAAACAATTACACAATGCTGATACTTCAAAAATATGCGATTCATTATACGACTAAATGTAGCTGGTGCATTAGTCAAACCAAAAGGCATAATAAGGAATTCATAATGAACAAATTGAGTTCGAAATGCAGTTTTGAAAATGTCAGGTATATCCAATCGTACTTGATGATATCCACATTTAAGATCTATCTTGCCAAAAATAGTGACTCCTTGTAGTTTATCCATGAGGTCATCTACCTTAGGGATTGGATATCTATTCTTAACAATGATCTTGTTTAGGGCATGATAATCAATGCACATCCTAGAGGTATTATTTTTCTTTTTCACTAATAGGACAGGTACACCAAAAGAAGAACTACTGGGTCTAATGAGTCCTCGAGTTAACAATTCTTCAACTTGTGCTTGGATTTCTTTCTGTTCAATTTGATTGTGTCTATACGGTGCTTTACATGGTGGTTGAGAACCTGGGATTAAATCTATTTTATGATCTTCAGGACATGTAGATGGTAATCCAAGGGGTAAATCAATAGCAAAACAATCTTTAAATTGTGAAATAAATTGTGAGTGCCTAGGATGCATACAATTTTCCTTAGCTTCAATTTCATTTACCTATACTAAATATGATTTGCTACATTTTCTCAATGCACGTTTAGCGTGTGTGCGATTAAGCAATGGAAAATTATCTAAGGTGTGTGTTCCATGTAATGTGATTTGTTTTTCGTTAGAATGAATTTTCATGGTATGCGTGAAATAATCTATGTTAGGATTGTGTTCATGACTCTAAGGCATTCCTAAAATAATGTCACTAGATTGCAAAGGCACAACTAAGGAAATTTTGCACTCAACATAATCACCAATTTTAATTTCTAAATCATGGACTTCTTGTGTACCATTGTATCTAGTGCCTAAGAATGCAACTTTTATGCGATAATGAGTTGGAATAGTATGTAAATTCAATTCTTTTACCAATTTTGCAGAAATAAAATCATGTGTGCTCCCATCATCCTACAAAACAATCATTTCTTTACCATGCACAAATATCTAAAGTAGTAGCGATATCTTCATCATCTTTCGTGAAATCGGGCATTTCTTCATGGTCTTCATCTTCAGTTGCTCCCAAGTAGTTGATGTGAACAGTTGGCTTCTTGGATTGACAATTCACTGCTAGGTGTCCAAGTCGTTGACACTTGTAGCAAATTACATACTTGGCTTTGGAAACATTATTGGTAATGACTGAGAGTTTGGATATGTTAGGATTTGGCTGAAAACATGACTTAGGATTTGAATTTGTGTTTGTTGGTAAAGCAAGGGGTCGTGTCCAAGATTTACAGAAAGAAGAAGGAACAAAGCGATTTTGATTGAATCTTCGAAACTTAGAATTGAATTGCTTTGTACCAAAGTTACTGTTAGTTGGAAATTGTTGTGGTCGCTTCTCTTGTCCACGAATTTTATCTTTAGCATCTCAGTCTATTGAGGAATAGGCTCACAATCTCTTTGTTACAGAAGATCCCACTGTTTGATTGCTTTTTCATGGAATTGAGGTGAAAGAAAATTCTGCGAAAATTTCTTTTGAAAAGCCTCCCAAGTAGTAGGACAATTAATACTCTTGCGGACAACAGCCCACCATAACGATGCTCTATCCACCAGATGGTTAGTGACACATTTGAGTTTATCTTTTTTGGCATACTGTTCTTCATAGAAATAATCATTAAGTTGACTGATAAAAGCGAGAACAGTTTTTCCGTCATGTATCCCATTAAAAGTACGAAATTTGAAATTTATTTTAATTATCTTGGCTTCTTTTATGAGAGATTGTGCTTCGAGTATCACATTGATCGTACGTCGTATAACATCTTTGGGTTGTGCTTTATCTTGATTAGCAGTAGATCATTGAAGAGTAGCCAGTTGAGCTTGCAAAGTTTGACGTGCTCTTTGATCCTCTTGAAGTTGCATCATAATTAGGTTCAAATTTTGCTCCACCGTTGGTTCCGGTAAATCACCTTCGGCCATAAAATCTTCCATAGTTTGATCGGACATCCTGAAAAATCTCAAACAACCTCACATACTCAAAATCTTGTTAGAGGGATGAGCGTAGCTCAAGGTTGGGTTTACAAGGCTTACTTTCTTTTTTTTAAATATGGATTTTTACAATCTTTCTTCTTTTGTGGATAGAAAATTGATGAAGGTTTTCTTCCAATGAATCCTTCGTCCGTGTAGACTATGTATAACAATCTACTTGCTAGAATTTAGCTCTCTCAGAGTGCAGGTATGAACAGGGGCTTGTTGGAGTTGCAAAACCGGTTCGAAATTGATTTGGAGAAGAGTTCAATGTGAACGCCTGCTAAGGAGGAAATTTTAAGATTGAATTGTGACTTTGGCAAAGCTTAGCTTTAAGCTTTATAAAAGCTTTATGATTTTTTTTTGGAATTCGATAGGACAAGAGGATGTCGACGTCAGACTCGGCGTCGTTTAGTTCACGTTGCTGCCCGCAGACGTTGGAATTTGAGGAATTAAGCTTTTTATAAAGATTATTAAGTTTTATAATCTCCAATTGACTAATGATTGATGAAAGTCTCTGCTTCTCTGAGAAAAAAAAACGTCTTGATAAAGGAGCTTCCTGAGTGGTCCTTCGTCGCCAAAGAGTGGTCCTTCACGATCCAATAGCACATCAGGGGGTTCTTCACCACCAGGAACACAGTGGTATTGTGACGGTTCGTCCCACGAGCTTTGCCTTTGCGCGGGAGGGTTGTTGAGATATTGAGCTCCACTTGTGATATGCCAGGGTGACCGTTGTGCATTGTGCATTGGGCTTTAGCCCTCGGCGACCCTGTTTTTTTGATTTGAGGCCATTTCGGGGCTTGTTTTGGAGGCGGAAGTTTTCTGCACGCACTCGGGAAAAGGCCCTATTTTATGCTGTGCGACCACTGTTCTACAGGTCGGTGAAAAGTTACTGTAGAAATTGCATCGTATGCTTGTGCTCAGAGACTTTGGGAGTTACAGAATCATCCTTGTTGCCTGTTGATGCAAAATCGTCACTAGGAAGTGACTGTGTGGTCAAATACCACTTTCGTCAGTTTTGCAGATTAGCTCTTGTGAGGCTGAAGTTGTGTTATTTGCAGTGACAGAATTTTTTGCAGTGTTCTGTAATGGCGTCTGATTCTCTTTCACAGATTGTCACTGAAAAGCTTGACAAGAACAACTTCCAAGCATGGAAGTTTAGAATGACGAATTTCCTTATGGGAAAAGGATATTGGGAATTTGTTGGCAGGAAATGAAGAAGAACCAGTTCTTCCTGATGTTCCCAATCAATAGCAAATGCAGGCATTTAAAGCATGGCATGAGAGAGCCAGGAAAGTTATGTACTGGCTGCCTATTAGCATTTCAGACTCTATGATTGTGCATATTCAAGATGCAAGTACACCAAAGGAGGCATGGGATACTTTGTCAAAAATGTATAGCACAAATACGCAAGCCAGGAAAATGCAGCTCAAGCAAGAGTTGCACAATGTGCAAAGAGAAAATATGAGCATCAATGACTACCACATGAAGGTGAAGAAGATTGCAGATGCACTTGCTTCCATTGGGTCGCCAGTGGAAGATGATGATTTAGTTTCTGTGACCTTGAATGGTCTAGGAAAGGATTATGCACAGTTTCGAACATCCATTTCTGTCCGTGAAAGATTTCCTAATTTTGAGGAGTTGATTGCTCTTCTAATTTCTAAGGAGCAGAGAAATGGTGGTGCATCTTCTTCAGGAGGAACTTCAAAAGAAGCTGTCCTCTACTCAAATGCTGGAAGAGGTAGAGGCAAAGGTAGAGGAGGCCGATCTGGAGGCCGGGGTAGAAATATGAATATGTAGCAAACTCAAGAAAACCAGTCCTATGGAGGAGGACGTGGTAACTCTAGAGGCATGGGGAGCCAAAGAGGTCGTGGTGGATGGTCATATGGCTAAAGACTGCTATAAAAAACAGAATGACATCATGAATGGAAAATTGCAACAAGAGAATTATGCATCTTCTAGTAGACAGGGTGATGACAGAAATGAGCATTTGTTTATGGTGCAGCACATGAACAATTCTGTGACAAGTGCAGAAGAAAGCAACGATGTATGGTATGTTGACTCAGGTGCATCAAACCACATGACAGGTCATGCAGAATGAATGGAGGATGCAAGGAAAATGGAAAAACCAGGATTTGTAGAGACTGGTGATGATACTGCACATCCTATTGTGCAGATTGGAAAAATTCCTTTGTCTATGCAGGATGGGAAAAAGAAATACCTATCCGATGTATTTCATGTCCCGAATATCACCAAGAATCTGGTTTCTGTTGGTCAAATGGTTGAGCAGGGCTTGCAGGTCAGATTTAATCCTCATGGATGCTTTGTTGAGGATATGAAAAATAAAGGTCGCTTGATAGCAAAAGGAAAGAAGAAGGGCAAAATGTTTACGTTGGATGCAAACATGTCTGAATTGAGTGCAGCAATGTTTGCACATGGGACCGGTGTAGTTGCAGATATTGATATCTGGCATAAACGCATTGGTCATGTTAATGTACAATGACTTAAATCAATGCAGGCCCAATATATTGTTGTAGGATTGCCTAAATTCAAGGTTGCAGAAATGCATAAGGTATGTGAAGCCTGTCAATTTGGAAAACAGGCAAGGAAACCATTTCCTAGACATGTTCAAGAGAGTAAGAAGCCATTGGAATTAATCCACTTTGATGTGTGGACTACTAAAGCTGCATCTCTTGGAGGCTGTCATTATTTTGTCACTTTTATTGATGACTATAGTAGAAAAGTTTGGGTGTATTTTATGAAAAAGAAAAGTGAAGTTTTTGGGCATTTCAAAACTCTTAAAGCTATAGTTGAAAAAGAAACAGGTCTGTAAATAAAATGCCTAAGGTCAGATGGAGAGGGAGAGTACCTCTCAAATGAGTTTGCAAGGTTCCTGCAGGAGCATGGCATAAAGCAGCAATATTCATGCAGTCATACCCCACAACAAAATGGAATTGCAGAAAGGAAAAATAGGCATATTGGAGAGCTATCTCGTGCCATGCTCAATGAAAAAGACTTGCCAGATTTTTACTGGGCTGAAGCAGTTGCTACAAGTGAGGTAGGTCCTGTCTGGCTATGGCAGACACAGAGCAGAGATTGAGAGTTTTCACAATGCTGAGCTCCAAATGGTCAAATGTCCTGGATTGATGTGATACATGGCAGCTCTGTGAGTTGGGAAATACTTTTCCAGAAGGAAGCTCCAAGAGATTTGACTTGTGGAGTGAGATATAAGCAGCTCAATTTGACAGGGTGCTGTTGGCTATGGCTGCCATGGAAGCTTTAGTGAGAGTAGAGTTGGGAGATGAAGTCATGAGCTGACATTGAGCTAGATTGAGGTTGAGAGGAATATTTCTCATTTGAATATTTTTGGTTGCATTGCCTATGTTCATGTGCCAGATGAGTTGAGATCCAAGTTGGATCCAAAAGCTGAGAAGTGCATCTTTATTGGTTACTCTCTACAGCAGAAAGGGTATAGATGCTATAACCCTTCTACTCGTAAGTTTACGATGAGTAGAGATGTTGTTTTTGATGAGATGAGTAGCTGGTATAAACCAGTAAATGTGATTGATGATGTAGATGCACAAAATGGTAATGTTGCACAGAATTCACAGCAGTAGTCACAAAATATTAGTGGACCTGGAGTGTCCTCTAGCAGTGGTTCACATTCTTTGCCATGGACAGACAGATTGAGATCAGGAGAATCTTCTCAAAGCAATGCAGATAGTGGTATGCAGGTATCACGAAAAGGAAAAGAGAAGATAGATCAGCCCATGTTTGATGTGAATGCAGGTCACTCTTATGTGGATGGTGAATCTAGTGGCTCAGAACAGAGCATTGATGATGAGTTGGGTATTCCTTCTATTGTTACACCTGGAGTAAGGAAGACCAGGGACGTTTTGAGAGCACCTGGGAGTGAACCTACTTTGCGCAGGTTTATCAGAGCTAGGTATCCCGTGGATAGATTGAAATATGATGGATTTACGGCCATTCACTATGCATATATGGTCAAAGTGATACATGAACCAGAACCCACTTCTTTTGAGCAAGCCATGGGAAAAGAAAAATGGGAGAAAGCCATGGATGAAGAAATGGATGCCTTGGAAGCAAATGCTACATGGGAATTGGTACCTTTGCCTAAAGGTAAGAATGCAATTGGTTGTAAGTGGGTTTATAAGGTGAAGCACAATGCAGATGGTTCTGTGAACAGATACAAGGCAAGATTAGTAGTCAAGGGGTATGCACAAACATATGGCATTGATTATGAAGAAACATTCAGTCCGGTTGCAAGGATGGCAATCGTAAGAGCAGTCATTGCTATGGCTGCATCAAAGGAATGGTCTTTACATCAGATGGATGTAAAAAATGCCTTCTTGCATGGTGATTTGCAAGAAGAGGTATATATGGAGCAGCCACCAGGTTATGTGCATGCTGTTCATCCTGAGTTTGTTTGCAGGTTGAAGAAAGCCTTGTATGGCTTGAAGCAAGCACCTAGAGCATGGTCTGACAAGATAGGACAATATCTTGTCACTATTGGCTTTCAGATTTCCAAGGCAGATTTCCCACTTTATGTGAGAAAAACAGAGAAAGGTATTATGCTACTTGTCATTTATGTTGATGATTTGATTATGACAGGTGACAGTGATGAAGATATCCTTCATGTGAAAATGCTATTGAAGCAAAAGTTTGAGATGAAGGATGTGGGAGAGCTGCATTATTTCTTGGGCATTGAGGTGATTAGATCATGAAGTGGGATACGGCTCTTACAGAGGCAGTATGGATTGGACATGCTATTTGAATATGGGATGACAGGCTGTAAGCCTATTTCAGTTCCTTTGGAGCAGAATGTGAAGCTGAGCGCAGATGCATGTGAACTTCTGGAAGACCCTACTATGTACAGACGCATAGTAGGAAGTTTGATTTATATGACTATTACCAGGCCAGATTTGAGCTATGTTGTTGGATTGGTAAGTCAGTTTATGCAGACTCCAAGGAAATCGCATTTGGATGCGGCTAGATGCATACTCAGGTATGTGAAGTCCACATTGCAGTATGGACTACTTTATGAGACTAGGGTTCAAATACAGTTGCACGGATACACTGATGCTGATTGGGCTGGTAGTATTTCTGATAGACGATCTATTAGTAGATATGTGTTCTCTTTTGGGAGTGCTGCAGTCACTTGGAGCAGCAAGAAACAGCCTACAGTTGCCTTGTCGAGTATAGAGGTTGAGTACAGGGGTGCAGCAATGGCTGCATGTGAGGTAGCTTGGTTGCATAAGCTACTTTATGATATGCATCAGCCTACAGATGGGCCAGTTGTCATTTATTGTGACAACATGAGTAGTATACACTTGGCAAATAACCCAGTCTATCATGCTAGAACAAAGCACATTGAGGTGCATTATCACTATGTGCGGGAGAGGGTTTTACTAGGTCTTATTGATCTAGTTTATGTCAGCACAGAGGATTAGGTAGTTGACATATTTATGAAGGCATTGGGCGCAGAGAAGCTATGCAAGTTCATAGACCTGCTTGGTGTGCATGAATTGGGATTGAGCTTGAGGGGGAGTGTTGAGATATCGAGCTCCACTCGTGATATGCCAGGGTGACCGTTGTGCATTTATGTCACCACTTGTTAGTGCAGATGCGGTTGGTACACCGCCCATGAATAATAGCTAGATGATAGCTATCCTTATCTACTCTAGTTCGTGGCTCAGTTAGTATGCCACCTTAGTTAGTTGAGTTTGGTTTGAGACCCATATACAGGGTTCTTCTATTTCTATGTACAAGTGTTCTTTTTGGCTTATACAACTAAGAAGAGGAAAACTGTTTTCAGCCTCCACCTCTGTGTGTATTCCCCCATTGTGCAAGCAAAAAAGCTACAAGTGAGACTCCTTCCTTCTCTCCCACAATCTTGACAAGGGTAAGCAATTGGAAGCCCTTGATCTTAGCTTCACTTTAATACCACTGGTGCATAAATTGGATACTGGATGCGTACGTAGCAAGTGTCGAAAGGTCCCCAAGAATAAAGGAACTCTACTAAAGCTCATAAAACAAAAAGATAGATTTGCACAACATGAAAAAAAGAGACCAATTGGGTACAATCTCC
Source organism: Lygodium microphyllum (assembly GCF_053477565.2). Classification (NCBI taxonomy): domain Eukaryota; kingdom Viridiplantae; phylum Streptophyta; class Polypodiopsida; order Schizaeales; family Lygodiaceae; genus Lygodium; species Lygodium microphyllum. The sequence continues at coordinate 116,332,974 of NC_141138.1, forward strand.
CCCCACGCCTTGTGGAGCACTTCACAAGGTATGTATTTATAAATTTATTCATCTTAAAGCTAAAAAATAGCCCAATTTTACAATTAGCATGCTTTAGCTTTTATGTTTGCTTTTGTCCAAATAAGAATAAAGCAGTTGGGCGTCCCAAAAGTCAGGATGTGTCCAAATACAATGTTTAATAAATTGAAATATTTAAATCGAACGCCCATGCGTATACAAAATAATAAATATTTGTTAAGCGCTTCAATAAATAAGCGTGCATAAATAAATATTAGCGCCACGTCTTTAATGATAAGACGTGTGTCCATAAAAAATGATAATTTTTTCTAGGTAATTTGAATACACGTAAATGGCCAGTGCTTCCCAATGCCACGACTGCCTGCTCTACACTTCAACTGAAGCATTCACAATTGTTAGAAAATAATAAAATTAAACCGATAAAAAGTGAATACCTAGCAGTCTGCAGCTACAAAATAAATAAATAGGTTGGAACTTTGTCATAACCTTAATTTAATATGAGTGCACTCTAAACTCATAAACGTCCATTAATTTAAATATGTATTTTTCAGAATCACCCGCCATGGAATCACCCATGTGCACATTAAATTAATATGATGCCCAAAAAGGATTGGCGTCCCCATCAACTTCTTGCACAAGGAATCCACCTTGCGTACGAGCCTCGTTAAATAAATATAGTCTTACGAAATCCACCGTGGAATAAAAAACTCATGGAATCCACCGTGGAATATGCCTCCTGGCGCATCAGTGGTGGTTGATATTGAAATTTGGCATAAGAGAATTGCTCATGTGAATGTGTAGCAGCTGAAAAACATGGTCAAAATATTGTGGATGATTTTTTCAAGTTTAGAGTTGATGGGATACACAAGCTATATTAAGCATGTCAATTTGAAAAGCAAGCAAGATGTGTATTTTCACATGAAAAGCATGTATACAAGAAGCCACTTGAATTGATACATTTTAAGATGTGGGGTTCTACAAAGAGTGCAACTTTGAGTGGTTTCAAGTATTATGTCTCCTTCATTAATGATCATACTCAGAAAGTATGGATTTACTTTATGTGTGAGGTGAGAAAAGTGAGGTGTTCACTTACTTTAAAAGATCTAAGGATTTGGTTGAGAAGGAGATAGGGTTGCATATTAAATGTCTAAGGTTGAATCAAGAGGGAGAATATCTCTCCAATGAGTTTTTTGATTTCTTACATAAAAATGGTATACAAAGGCAATATACGTGTAGATATACTCCTCCATGGCAAAATGGAGTTGTTGAGTAGAAAAACATGCATATTGTAGAGGTGGCTTGTGCATTGATGTCAGAAAGAAACTTGCATCATTACTTGAAGTAATTGCTACTAATGTATATATCATAAATAAGACACCCATTCATTCCTATACATGGTATAACTCCCAAAGAGAAGTTTACAGGTAGAAAGCCAAATATGTCCCATTTGAAAGCATTTGGATATATTGCTTATATACATATTCATGATGAGTTGTGCAATAAATTAGATCCAAAAGGAAGAAAATGTGTATTTTTTGGATATTCACTTGAGAAAAAGGGATATAGATGTTATAACCCTATTACACGTGAGCTAAAAGTTAGCAAGGATGTTGATTTTCATGAAATGAGTAGTTGGTATAGCAATGTGTGGAATGCAATTGGGGTTGATGAGCATGAGAGTGTGATTGTGGAGAAAACAAGTCAATAGTCATAGATATTGAGTGGGCCATGAGATTCTTCTAGTCATGGGTTTGTTGATAGACCTTGGAGTGGCAGATTGAGGCCATGTGTTACTCCACCAAGTACATCATAGATATCAAGAGAAGGTAAAGAGAAAGTTAGGGACTCACCTATTATGGTGACAGATATATCATCTAGTTTCTCTCATGCTGATATTGATTCAAATGGCTTTGAGCAGAGCTTGGATGAGTAGTTTGGAATCCCATTTATTAAGACACCTGGTGTGTGGAAGGCACAAGAGGATGCTAAAGCACCTAGTAGTGATCTATGTCCACACAGGTCAAGTAGAGTAAGAAAGCTAATGCAACAATTGACATATGATAGCTATGTAGCCAATCACTATGCATTCATGGTTAAGGTTGCGCAAGATGTGGAACCTGCTTGTTTTGAGGATGCAGTGGGGATAATCAATATTAGGATCGTGTTATGAATGAAGAAATGGTTGCACTTAAGGAGAATGACACATGAGACTTGGTGCCTTTACCTAAAGGCAAGAAAGCTATTGTGGCTGCAAATGGATTCATAAGGTCAAGCATAAGTCAAATAGATCTATTGAGCACTATAAGGCATGGCTGGTTGCCAAAGGGTATATGCAAACTCATAACATTGATTATGACGAGACTTTTGCTCCAGTAGCTAAAATGGCCACTATAACGGATGTCATAGTAGCAATGGCTACATCTTGAAGTAATAAAACATGCATTGGATGGAAGTTGAGAATACCTTCTTGCAAGGGGAGTTGCAAGAGAAAGTTTACACGGAGCAGCCACTTAGCTATGTGGATGAGACTTATCCAGATTATGTATGTAGGCTTTGCAAGGTCTTGTATGGGCTAAAGCAAGTGCCTAGGGCATGGCATGTTAGAATTATAGAATACCTTTTTAGCATTGGATTTTGTAGAGCATAGGCTGATCAGTTACTCTATGTATGTGATAGTGATGCATGCATTGTGATCATTACTATATATGAGGATCATTTTATCATTGTGGGTGATAGTGAAACAAATGTCAAAATGGAGCTTATGACAAGCACTTTGAGCCCATGTATAAATCATATGGTTGTAATTAATGAAGGTACAAAATTGTTCTAAAATAGTGTGCAATGTGTAGGCAATATGGGGTCAAAACTGGGTATATCCATCTAGTCTTTAGCTTGTTGGGTCTCTCACAGAGGTGAGAAAACTTCTCCATGATAGTAGCTGGGTGCTAATAGGCTTCTTCCAAGAGTAGGCCTTGCCATTTGATGAGGTATTCCTTGATGGATTGAGATCTCAAGTGTTTATCTCACTGCCCAACGGTTGTGTTAGGGATATATTGAATGATGCCTTCTTCATCTATGGGAGGTAGCTCTTCTACATATTCCACTCAAGTGTCAATGAAGGGCTTCAGCTAACTAATATGAAACACATTGTGAATCTTGGTGGTGGGGGGAAGCTCTAATACATAAGCCAAGCCACCAATTCTCTCTATGATATGATAGGGGCCATAAAAAAACTATGGACCAACTTATAACTGCTACCCTCTTGGAACTTAGGCACTTTCAATAGAACTAGCTCTCTCTCTTGGAATTCCAAATGCCTTCTTCTCTCATCAACATAAAGCTTTAGGTGATCTTGTGCCTTTTGAAGATTCAATTTGCATTACTGAAGTAGCCTACATGCGCTCTAACTACTCTTTACTCCAGGGATTAATCTTGTCATTGAACATGACCATAGGGAGGGGAATCTTATACCTATATAGTGCCTCAAAAGGGGAAACCCCAATGCTAGAGTGGGTGGAGTTGTTGTATGAAAATTCAACCAACTGGAGCCATATATTCCAACTATATCGTACATCATGGCAAAAGTGTCATAGGTAGGTCTCAAGCCATTTATTTATCCTTTTGGTTTGACCATTAGTTTGTGAGTGATGTATGGTGGATGGAGCAAGCTTGGTGTCCATAGATGTGAAAACTGCTTGCCAAAATTTTCTCATAATCTTGGCATCCCTATCTTGCATGATGACTTGTAGTAACCCATGTAACTTAAACACATGATCCATAAATTGAGTAGCCACCTGAGATGCCGTATACTAAGTTTTAGTGGGAATAAAGTGGACAATCTTAGTGATGTGGTCAACTACCACATATATATTGTTCCATCCTTTCTTGGTGACGGGTAGGCCAGTAATGAAATCCATAGTGATATGTGTCCATTTTCCTTCAGGAATAGGTAGGGGGCTACAAGAGACCGATTAGTCTATGTATGTTTTCCGTATTATGTTGGCATGGGACACAATTGGCCACAAAGTCCTTGACATCCCTCCATAGGCCCTTCTAGTGAAAGCTCTTGGTAATCCTATCATAGGTTTTGAAAACACCCAAATAACCAGAAATGGGGTAATAATATATCTCTTCCATAATCTTCCTTGTGAAGGGAGAAGTGTGGGAGATGACAATCTTGTAATGGGACCATATAAGTCCATTTTTGAGTTGATATTGGGAGTTTTCGTCCATTACCCCATGTTGTAATTTTTGAAATATGTGGCTGAAGTCCTCATTCAACAAATAGGCCTTGTGAAACTCCTTAATCCAATCACTACACAATTCTAAAATGAAAGACATTTTGCATACCCACATCTATGATAGTAAGTCAGCCACTATATTCTCTTTGATCCTAGTGTAAGAGATGTCAAAATCATAAATTTGCAAAGTTGCCACCCATTTCCTTTGCTTAGGAGTCAAAGTAGATTGAGTCAGAAAGTACTGGAGGACTCGATGTTGCTCTTCACTCTAAATCAGTTTCCATATAGGTAATGGTGCCATTTCTTAATAGGACATGTAATATCTCTTGGTCATAAACATTCATTTGCATCTTCTTTTCATCAAGCTTACGGCTTATCATACCATGATAATGAAATAAGATATTACCAATACCTTGACCACTAGCATCACACTAAATGGTAAACTCTTTCAAGAAGTCAAGGCATATGAGGATGAGGGCTGAAGTAAGCATTTCCTTCAATTGGTTAAAGCTACGATCAACAATAGCATCCCAAAAAAAAATTCCTTCTTTAATTGATTTTTCAAAGATGCTATAATGGTAGCATAATGATGATGAATCATTTATAAAATAAAGAGAGACCAAGGAAACCATGTAATGAGGTAGTGTTGGATGGTATGGACTAGTCCTTAACACATTGCACCTTTTTGGGGTCAGCTTGTATGCCGTTTTCACTAACAATGTGCCCCAAGTACTCTACTACTGTCCACATGAAGATGCACTTACTTTCCTTAGCAAATAGCCTTTACTCTCTCAAGACATCAAACACCCATTTGATATGTACCGTGTTCCTCTTATGCTTTGTTATAAGAATGCCATCAAAGAATATGAACACAAACTTGAAAAGAAAGGGATGTAATATATTATTCATGAGGCTCTGAAATGTGGCAGGGACATTAGTCAATCCAAAAGGCATCAATAGAAAATGATAAAGCCCATGATCAATCGTGAAAGTTGTTTTGACCTCATCACCATCCCACATATGTATCTAATGATAACTAGAGTGCAGATCAATCTTAGTGAAATATAGTGTCCCTTTCAACTCATCCAACAAGTCATCAATTCGTGGATAGGATATTAGTTCTTAACTATGATCTTATTCAAGTCCATGTAGTCAATGTATATGAGAAAAGAGCCATCTTTGTCCTTGACTAGTATGACTTAACTATGATCTTATTCAAGTCCTTGTAGTCAATGCACATGCAAATAAAGCCATCTTTCTTCTTGAGTAGTAGGACTGGGGATACATAAGGTGAGAAGCTCAGTTCAATAAAACCCATCTCAAGTAACTATGTGACTTGCTTTGCAACTTCTTTACGGTCACACTTGGAGAGTCTATAAGGTGGCTTGTTCACTGGCTTAGAATGGGGCTCGAGATTGAGTGGATGGTCCACTTGTCTCTTAGGAAAAAGGGCTATGGACATATGAAATAAATCATCATAGTCCTCTATTAAGGCTTTCAAGGGTCAATTCTTAGATGCTTTGGAGGGCTAATCTAAATTTTTCTTATTCAAGTGCAAGACAAAGATAGGTGGGTATTTTTCAAACTCCCTTTTGAGTTGCTTTGTTGTAATTAGCTGAAAATCAACATTATTACAAACTCCCTCTAAGAAAATGAGTTGTCCATGCATCATAAACTCCATCTAGAGATGAAAGAAGTCCATAGAAATTTTACCCCAGTATTTTAGCTAGTCACAACCTAAGAGAACATCAATGGGGCCATGTCTAATGCAATTAGATCAACTAAGGCCACATAGTTTTCAACCAAGCATAGGGAAACCTTGGAGCATACATGTGTGTTGATTTCTTCTTCACCATTCACTACTTGAATTTTCAGGGGTGTTGTTATTTCATAAGGATGCATTTCAACCGATCAATGGCTGATTTATTAATAAAACTGTGTATACTACCACTATCCACTAGGATAAATACATACTTTCCATTAATGATTCCTTGAATCCGTAGGGTGATGGGGCTCCTAGAGCTAGTCCATGCATCCATGGAGATGGAGCAAAGGAAAGTGGTAACTGGGGGGGGGGGGGGGGGGTTGGGGGGGGGAGGGTATAGTAGAGGTGATCAAACCCAAATCATAAGGTGGGTAGCCACCTGGGTCAAATGAAAACCCATCCTTTGGATCATAGAACTAAACTCATCCTTTGGATCATAGAACTACTCCTGGTCCAAGTTCTTTGCATACTTCTCATTTTTAGCATGTAAGGCATGTAATTCCTCATCATCATTGTGTCAATCTTCCATTACATACATGTTATGAATTTTGACCTTTGTTGTCTTGTAGGGACATTTTTGAGGCATGGGAGATTTTTAATTCAAATCAAAGTGGAGAATTCCCTCTTCAAGATAAGCTATAGGGTTCTCTCCTAGATGCAATATAGAATTTACTATAGTAAGCTTTTTGTGATTGTCGTTGAATTGTTATGAATTTTGACCTTTGTTGTCTTGTAGGGACATTTTTGAGGCATGGGAGATTTTTAATTCAAATCAAAGCAGAGAATTCCCTCTTCAAGATAAGCTATAGGGTTCTCTCCTAGATGCAATATAGAATTTACTGTAGTAAGCTTTTTGTGATTGTCGTTGAATTCTTGCAACTAAAACACTGCCTGTCCTAGTCCAAATTCACAATATATGAGTGGCTCAAGGGCTGAGGATCCTAAGCATTATAGTAACCACCAACATACATAGCATACTGAGCATGATTCAAAGCACATTTAGGTATTAGTTTGCTTTGCCATAAGTGCATATGGAAGCCTTAGTGCCATACATCTCACATTGACTGCATACATATGAAGTGCCATACATGGTTGTCTTTATCAATGAAAGTACCTCATATCAAGGGGCATATCATCTGAAATATCTCGATTTAACTAAGCAACAATTCCTGACCTAGACCTTGATAATTTGGTTATTTTGCTTGTTGATCATTGTGTTAATGGGAGTAACATTAGGCCTCAATGTTGGTGTTTGCCACATCCTCATTGATTTCCACTCTCAATATGATAGTAGTTGGGCAATGGCAATTAGTTCCACATTAGCAACACAACACTCTTGATTCTCCTATTCAACCCTTTAATGAAATAACCGATGGTCATTTATCTGAATTTGGCAAGTTTTTCAATATGTTAAAAAATTTCTAAGCATAATGTTGAACTAGCACATCATTATGCTTAATTCTTTTGATTTTACCCAACATGTCATCCATTGCGTTATCCAACAAGAACCTTTCTAAAAACTTTTGCTTGAGATCATCACAATTAGTAAAGTAACCTTATCTATAGCTACCATTGAACCAATCCATTGCCTTTCCAAAGTTGTTGCAAATTGTTGCTTCTTCACATTGTCACTAAGGATTTTTATATTCACTTGCCATCCATCTCATCTCAAATTGCATAATATGAAAATTGGGGTCTTGTTTCTTTTGCTTTGAAAACTTTGGGGATTAGTGATGGTTGACCCATCTTCTTAGATATTGTTTCCTTTCTTAGTGGTAAAGGATAGAAACTCAACCTTTGATGTGAAACTTTGGCTCAACAGTGCTTCTATACCCACACTCAAACTTTGTATCCTTCTCTATAATTTAGGTAGTGGGGTACGTATTAACAATTGAGGACTATAAATAGGTCTGATATTCTCCTCATTCCTTATATCCTCTAATTTTAAGTCCTTCGAAGTAGCATTCTAATATTCTTCAATATCTTCAAACTCATTACTTTCGTGATTTGAAGAGATCACCTACTTCCTTGCATGATTGCACTTGTAGTTTTTGCAATTGCCTTGCTCTAGCTCTAGTTAATACTCCTATAGTAAATTAATTCCCTCTTGACATACAATTGTACAAGGCAGTGCTTCCTTAATATATTTCGGACATAACCATTTTTGTATGAAGGAAAAGAATGCCCTCTCTCGTGTCCAAACATTTTAGAGATTGTCCTTAATCACATGATAAACTCATGAGAGGCTTGCAAGATCACGAAGTGTTTTTGCATAATTTACCACATTGGAAACAAACTGCACAAAAACATTTGAAATTGATAGAAAGTGATATGTTGGAAATCCCGATTTGTTGATTATAGATTTATCAAGAACATCATGCACTTTTAATAGAAAGAGAGAACATGAATATTTAGAACAATGCACATACACTTTTTTTCTCATTCTCTACATTCGAGAGTACACTCTTGAAATCTACAAAAAGGCATCAACATGGAACATTGTTCTTGAACTAAAAAGGTGCAACTTACACTTTCACAAACTCCTAGGAATCTAATATTGATATACTAAGGCTCAAGATGTAGCAGTTTTGAGCGTAACATCCCTCTACTTTGCTACTATGAAATTATGCTCTTTTGTATTTTAAAAATTGAATGGTGGAATGAAATGGGCTTGTTGTTGCCAAGCTTTGCATGAAGTTTTTTAATTTTTTCTACATTGAACACGAGTTTACAAGTGTTTATAAACACACTAGGCCAAAGCTAAAACATGATTTGGACATGTAGTTAAACGTGCTTAGATTGCAGTTTACTTGCTATTATAAATATGCTACACTCTTAAATGCACTTTGTTTGTAATTTCTGTGTTCTGTTAAACATGTGCTATTATTTGATTTTCCATTTCTTTCTAATTTTTGCAAGGATTTTATATTTTCTAATCAATTCAAATAATCTCACTCTTTGTGTTTTAGTTTGCATACTTGTCTAATTGTTAGTTTGTTATGGGTTCAACGTTAAGGGTTGGAGTTAGATTTGTCTTATTTGAATGTGCTTAGAGAAAAAAGACAAAAGAAGAAGAAGATTCATCTCCCGTAGTCTACAAAAAATCAAAGGTATGGCTGCCTATTTTTCTTTCAATATTTCGTTGGATTTCTTATACTTGTTCTTACTTGTTATTGCATTGGTTGAGTGGATGACAGTGTCCATTGCTTGGCATCATTAGGATATTCTAGGGATTGTTGTGAGGACCTATGGAGTGTATGTATGTGTATTTATACATGAATGTTAGGGTATCTAATCCTTAAAGTAATAAATAACACTTGGTTTAGAGGCTGTTGCAATTAATAGGAGGAACCTACTATTGTTACGTGGTGACATGGTGACCAATCTATTTGAGAAAATCCAATATATTGGATTTGAAATTGATAGTTACTAGTTCATGCTTATGCATTGCTTATGCATATACATGTGTGTAGCCTATGCTTATACCTATGCATGTGTTGAGTCTATGCATATGCATAACTTATGCCATAGTTATGCATACGTATGTATATGCACATAGGCTATGCATACACACATATATACATAAAACCTACACACGATGTGTGTATGTGTGTGCATGTGTGTGCATGTGTGTGTGTGCATGCACCCATACATAAATATATGCATATGTACATATTTACGTGCATGCACATAGGCTATACATATGCACATATGTACATAAAAGCTACACATGATATGTGTGTGTGTGTGTGCACATCTGTGCATGCACCCACACATAAATATATGCATATGTATATGTGATGCTTATGCGTATGTGTATACATGTTGCTTATGCACATGCCTATATCTAAGTATGGTTATGCTCATTCCTAATATATGTGTGCATAACTTATGTGTATGCACGCCCGTATCCAATGTGTGTATATAATCTATATGTTTGCATATACATAAAGGTATGTATGCATAGCCTATACCTATGTCTATGCATGTGTGTAACCTATGTATATGTGTGTTGTAGCCAATGCATGTACATAGCCTATGTATATGCATATGTTATGTGTAGCCTTTGCATATGCATATGTTATGTATGCCTATGTGTATATGTATGCTATGCATAACCTATGTGTAGCCTATGCATAACTTGTGCATATAGCCCATGCATATGTACAGCCTATGCATAGCTTGTGTAGATAGCCCATGCATATGCATAGCCTATGTATACACATATGCGTATACGTATGCTATGCATAACCTATGAATATGCATAAATGGAGCCTATGTATATGTATATGCTTTATGTACCCTATGTGTAGCCTATGCCTATGTGTATGCTATGCACATGCACATACAATATGCATAGGCTATGCATATGCATATATATACACATCTACACATGCATACATACATACACATGCGTATGCATATGTGCAACCTATGTGTATATGCGACATATATGTATACATATGTGTAGCGTATCTATATGTATAGCCTATGCCTATAACTTATGTATATGTGCATGCCATGTCATGCCCCCTACTAATCCTAATGTGATGTACTTTGGTAGACATGTACGATCATCTTGTTGCAAATTTTGTCATGGGTGGGATCCTCATCTTAAAATTTTGACCTTGATGTTGAGAGAGAGAATGTAAAATGTGATAGCTTCATGTTAGAGGTGGAGACTTTTTTGGGCATCCCACTTCCGCAATTGAGTTATACAAGTATATGAATATGAGTAGCCCTCTACCTTCTCTACCAAATTGTAAGATAGTCCCTAATTAAAGTTGCAATCTTTACATTGTCTCCTTCATGGGAGTCATCCAAAAGAGACTAGTCATGGCCACAAGCATAGAGGGAGAGGCCAATGTAGGGGATGTTTAGATAACTATTTTAATGGTGATCATAGCCCCTCTTCACTACCAACCAAACATCATGAAGATAGGCCAAGTAGAAGCCTAGCAAGTTAAAGGCAAACTACATGTATTCCATGATTTGACTAGCAATGGTGGGAACTTCCAAGACCATAGAGGAAAGAATGTTGTGAGCTTCATATGAATCATATAAGAAGCTCACTACAGATATTTCTTTAAATACTTCACTACAACTAAGCTCTAGAAAACCATTGTAGCTATGCATGGGAAGTCTCCCAATCCAATGTAGTTGAGGTTTACAGGCCTGCTGGGCACAAGAAAGGATCAGGAAAATGATTACTAAATAAGAGGACCTTAGTTAAAATGAGAGTAGTGGAAAAGAAAAGGAGGCTAGAACAAGGTTTGGATCCTACCAAAGTCAATTTTTGCACATGGTTTAGAGTGGTTGAAGCACAAAGCGTGGTAGAGCATGGGATCTTTAGCCCACAATAGAGACAAGTGCAATGAATCTAGATGGACCGATTTGGATTGGATCACGAGTTATGATTGATTTTACCGATGCTTGTGGTCACTGGTGGTTTTACTTTGCAAATTGGTCAATGTGGCCATCTATAGGTCTAATTCCTTATAGTATCTTGAAGTTCTTGGGATGTTACTACAAGAGTCTGAAGAGATAGTATATGGCTTCAATGACAATAATTGGTATATAATCTTGCATGGTTGTATATAGGTTGAATGTTAGTAATTGGTATGTACTCTTGCATGGTCAAACTAATGTACTACTTTTATGGTTAAAGCTGAGTTTGCCCAAAGACGTCTAGCTATCAATCTAATAGAGGCCTCTTTGTGAATCATGCACACATTGAGTCAATCCCAAGTAGTTTTCCTTTTTGCAATAACAATGTTCTTTCATGTAATCAAATCTATTTGAGCATATTGACTTGGCATGCTTTATAACTCAAAGCAGCTCCCATGATGGAGACAAGGAGAAACTAAAAAATGCAGCGATCTAGTACCCAATACCCTAGGAAAAGCTAAATGTCACCATGTGCTCACACAATGAATTCTTGTTACTTTTTGTAGAAAGAGATTAACATGTAGATCTACTTCTTTTGTGAAACATGCAAAGGAATAAAGGATAACTCACCATTAAGTTCAAGGTAACAACAAAGCACACTTGAGAAAAAGGAAAAATACATAAAGAAGCATGATGAAAAATACAAAATTGCAACCCTCATCATCAAATGGTGTATTGTTAAAGCCTATAGCATGCAATATATTATAGTTTGAATACCTACCATAGTTAAATCCACAATCTTCCACCACCATCACAACCGATGTATCTACATAAGCATTTCTCCATGCCAGAAGCTACCATTTATAGCAACCAGGAGACATGAATTCTACATGTGTTGTTGTTCTAAAAGCCACTGTTTGTAGCATGGGCAATGCATAATTTATGTAATGCTTAATAATACTTTATTTTTCTTACTAAACATTATGCCTCTCTGACTTTGATTTTTCTTTGACTGAATATGCACATTTCCTTTTTGTAAAATTAAACTAGTCCATGTGGCTAGCAAGAAGGGAAAACATCAAGGTGAATTTGATAGGATGGAGAGGGATTACTTTTCCAAGCCTTCAACATAGGGGTGAACTATGTTTGAAGGATGCATGTTCATGTTTTGAGGATGAAGGGTAGGCTGAAGATGATGCAACTAGTTATGAACAAGATCAAAGCCTACATGAAGAGGTAGAGGCAAAGAGCAAAGCACCACAAGATATAGTGGATGCTAATATAGAATTTGCAGATGGTGAACTACAAAGAATTTGAGGGTATAAGTACTAGAAAGGATGGAGCATAGAGGCATTGCCACTTAGATGATAAAGGGTTAAAAGGTAAGGGTGTAGAAAACATAGAACCATAGAAGGAACCTAAGTTGAAATTGATAAGATGCACATGATGCATCTTGTGGAAAACATGTAACTCAAAATTTTAGATCAAGAAAGAATTTGAGCAACAACTTTAAAGCTTGAGATATGACCGAAATAAGAAGATTGTGGTTGAAGGCAAACCAAGTGTTGGCCTTAAATTGAGTTTTTCAGCTTAACGTGAGAATATTTTTGTCATTTTAATTGATGACTCCGCTTGCCGATTGCATGGAATGCAAATTGAAAAACAGGGGATGTGCTTGGATTTAGGTCAAGGGTATGGGAATAGGATCCATATATAGTTCTATATACAATGTAAAAGAGCTTGTGACATACTAGCTAGTTGGGGAATAAGTGGCCTTTGATCCTAGACTTGAATGATGTGTTGCTAACTTATTTGGATTTCAACTATGTCACAATACCTTATTATTCAAAACATATGAAGGTTCTTGAAATGGGCATGAGTGACAATTTTTTTGGATTGGTATATGCAACTCTTCAATGCATTTATATGGACATATTGCATGATCAAAAAGGCATTCATCATATTGAAATGGATATTTTCTAACAAGTAGAATTAAAGGTCCTCTCTCAAGAGAACTTGTGAAATTTGTGATCTATCCACAAAAGAGGTCCATGTTCTATAAGAATTTCACCATAGACTTAAGTGTTTGAGAAACCCAAAAGGAACATATTTGATCCTACAATAGTTGACTAACCAAGGAGATTACGTTATGATAAATGTACGGATGTGATTAATGCCATAGCTCTTTAAGTGATCTCCAATGGGACATGATGCAAAGTGAATGACAAATTGAGACTAATGATGAGAGTATGCGATCTTCTATGGAGGCAAGGGTATGGTGGCATGAGATGTCACCCAACTCTATTTATAGTATATCCTTTCTTACAACTTGATTCTATCTTAAGTTATAGAAGTGCACACCCATATTAAGTTATAGTTGTAATGTCCACATGTAATTGAGGCCTCAAGACTTCTTCTAGGTGATAGTCTTAGGCCTCAAAACTTCTTTCAAGTGATAGTATATCTTTTCTTGCATAGGTTCAACAACAAATAATGAGTCGTCTTTGTGGGAAAAACTATATTGATAAGACTTTTGAATATATGTTCAAGCATTACCTATGTACCAAACACCTTCTTATGCAACTCCTTGTGAGGCATCTCTCCATCCCATAAATCCTTGTGATCCAAAGGTTGGACACAAGGTCGCCTTGCCCTCGTACGTTTCCTCGAACTAGCGTGAGAAGTCTTCCTCTAGAGGAGGGTGCCCCAAGAAATAGAGATAAACACCAGATGACAAAAGCATAGCATACCTCTGCTTAGTGCTATCAAAAGATAGCACCATTGATGCCTTGTGTACCCGTGCTCCCTCGATGTGGCTTTTGCCCTACACTCACTGTTGTGGTGCACTTGATCTTCTTGCAAGATACACTCGACCTCAACCATGTCCTTATTGGGACTACTCAAAACTTGCTTGTAATTGACATTTGTCAACGAGCCTACTTGCCAGCACGACAAGTAGACACATGTGTCTCTAATGCGGCAAAACAGACTTGCCCCTGCCCCCTGACTTCCAGAGGCTTCTTAGTTGATGGGAACACCTTCAATGTTAATACAATTGCTTACTAAGGGTGGTTACACACCTAAGTGCGGCCGCCCAAGCTATCAAGATTTGGCCAATAAGAAGGCCGGATCTTCAAAAATGGGCGCCCCCCTCTTACACACTGGGGGCGCTCGGCATCTCCCCCGAAAGGGGGTCTTCAATGCTCCCCCCACCCCCTTTCAGTGTTTCGCAGGGCGGGGGAGCTCCCTCGTCTGGTTTCGTCTTGCGGACTCGACGGGCCCTCTGATTGGCTCCTCTGTTGATACGTGGGCTCCAGGACAGAGGGCTTCTCTCTATACATGCCCGTTGCTACAGCCCGTTGCTACAGAGGGCAATAGAAAGGCATGCAGGATGCTTCTGCCTCTTCTATTGCCCGTTTCTCCACCTCCTGTGAAGTATCTCTGGCCGCCAGGCTCTCTCTCTATTTTCTGCCCACATGAGTGGGTTCTAGGTAGGCGTAACCACCCTGTGGCCATTGCTACACAGGGAGCCATTGCTACACAGGATGCTTCCCCGTGTTGCCCGTTTCTCCACATGTATAAATGTCATGCCAGGGGTTGCCATGCATTCATGTTCATCTCTCTGTGTTCTTCTGGATTCATCATCCCTCTCTTCGCATGAAAATATACACATCGTGAAGGTGGGAAGGCATCTTTGATGATTATGCATCCACCAAGTCTCTCTCTGTTCCAGAAATCGGTTTAGGGTTTAATCATGGCCAATTGGTTGCATGTAATTTCCAAGCTTCACAGGTGATTCACAAGCTTCAACAGAGGTCTTTATCAGAGTTCTGAATCGAAGGCGGAGGTCTTTATCAGAGCTGTGAATCGCAAGCTTCACAGGTATGCTCTCTCTCTCTCTCTCTTTGATTGACCTGGTAATGTTTTATAAACCATCGAATGTTGGGGAATTCATCTCAAGCATGAAGCACAATTGTCTAATTCAAAGAATACGAGATTGCGTAATTTATGGAGGAAAGAAGCAGACTAGCTGCTAAAGCAAATCATTGCAGGAATAAGAAGTCAAGCTCTAAAAAGATAGTGCCATTTAGCTGGATACAATAAGTGATTCTATTGATTATGATTGACTGGTGTGATTGTACCTTGTGTGTGCCTCAAGTGTGTTCCTAAGTGTGCATGTGTGTGGTGGTCTCCATCATGTTTGCTGTCCCAACTCATGGCTGCTGATCACTGCAATCGTTGCCCAGTTTTTGACCTTAACTGATCAGTTTGCAGCAAGTGTTGATCAGTCAGAAACATTAATTGGGCTGTGTTTTGATATTGTGTCTTGCCTGTTGTGCATGCATATTGCTACATTTCTGGGTCTGGTTAGTTCATGCAGGTCATTTTTCCATCATTTGCATGCCTAGCTGCTTGTGTTTCAAGCCTGCAACATTTCAGAATGGAGTGGAAGTGCTTGTAAAAAGTGACCTAGAGATTGTCACAAAATTTATTCACATTTTTCTAGCTCTCAAAATAGTCCCAAAAAGAACTATTTCAATAAAAATGATACTCCGGAACTTTGGTAGTAAAATTGGCTCTGAAGGTTCTATAAACTGTAATCATTGTCATTGCCACTTTCATCCCTTATAATTTCCACATTAGTGTCAACTCTCCCACCACTCTTTACTGCCTTCATCATCGTCACTATCATCATATCATCATTGCCATCATCTCCTATTGCCACCCTGCTGCCCCTCTACCTCCATGTGTTGCTGCCCCACTGTCTTTGGCTTCTCCCTGCCATCACTAGCCCTGTCAGTTGCTGTCACTATCATATAATGCTATGTTTTCATCTCCTACAGTCATCTACATCTGTGATTTCAACTCACTAGGGGGACTACTGAGTTAATGAGAGAGGTATAGATGGCCTGCACACTATAACATGAGATAGCAATGTAGAGGTCCCAATTTCTGATACATATGAGTGAGCTATTCATCTCAAGCATGAAGCACAATTGTCTAATTCAAAGAGTATGAGATTGCATAATTTATGGAGGAAAGAAGCAGACTAGCTGCTAAAGCAAATCATTGCAAGAATAAGAAAATGAACAAAACCTCCGACTGCTGATCTAATGAACCACAAAGGAGGCATAACCACAGCTTCAATTAATCATCAATCAAGCTTCAATTGAAAATAATGGTATGGAGAATTGTATGAACATAAATGAATATCATTAAGAAACTTTCTGAAGTAGAACACTTGATGACTGCTTGTTTTATTATTAGTTGAAAATTTGAATTCCTTGCTGACTGCTTGTTTTATTATATTGAAAGGCCTATTGTGATTCTCTTGCAAAAAACTTTCACATGTAGAGTTTGACCAATCTTTTAGCACCAACGTCTTTGGAACCCCACAAAATCTTGAAACTTTTTGAGTGGATCCTCATTACAATTGTTGTTCTACCAATTAATTTATTTAATTGTATTTGTAGGAATGTATTATTGTAAATTTTGAGTATGCTAAACTGTTGCTAGGTGGTCTAGTTTCAATTTGACTTAGGTTTTATTGGAGGGTTTTTGTTTGCTTAACAGTGTTTCATCATTGCAGTGAATCCTTTCTTAGTTCCGCTATATATGTTTGGCATCTATTACAGGTTGACAATGGCTAAAACTTCTTGTCTATACATACATCCCATCATTTTGTTTGAATCAATGTATCTGTATAACATTTCCTTATCTTTATTGTTCTTTAACCATATTGTTTTCTAATTGTAAGATAAATTGCAATGTTATTGGAGTTATCCTATAGTTGTCACCTTACTATCAATTATTGATATGTAAATAATAAAAATGGATCAATTATGTAAAGAACAATAAACCTGTTTGTCCATTCACATATTGTAAATGATGGATCAATTTTCATGCGTAAGGTGGAGCTTGATGGATTCTCAAGAGAGCACTCCCATGGAGGAGTTTCATCAGTTCGTGTCTCAAATGAGCCAAGATGCAATATGCAATAATGACTTCATGTACTTTTCGAGCCAAAGTGTGGGTGTTCCAAACCACATGACAAGCCACACTGTTGTTGGCAATATCCCTGTAAATGTGTTTCCAAACCGCCCTCCTTTGATCAATCCCCGTCCTCCTCAATTCGTACCATTCCAACGACCAAGACAATTAGGTATAGAGAGACCCACAATAGTACACAATAATGTAATTCTTTGTCCAATTGCACATAGTCCTCAACATGGTCCCTTGGCACCACGACAACAAGAACCACAAGCAATAAGTTCTTGTGATGCCAACTAGGACACGTGTGAAGAGGTTGACTTGGTTCAGGCTCAAGAACCAATGGTGCCATCTTCCAAGAATGCCAACAAACAACGTCCACGATGAACATCATCGGAGTCTGATGCTCCTAAACCTCCTAAACCAAAGCGGGCGCAGAAAGGAAAGAATCAGAATGACGGTCCTGAGACACAAGATCATTCAATAGCCACAAAAAAACCGTTTGCGCAATGGAAGGATGCATGGACAATACAACTCATTCACATTCGAGGATCCATGAGTGTGGAGTTCTCAAAGCCACCGAAGCAAGGAGTGGATATATGGTCCAAGGTTGCCACCCAGCTAGCATCGTTATTTCTAGAGTTCGACAAAGATGGTGAGGCATGCAGAAAACGTTGGGGATGCGTTTATGAGTCATATAGAAAGGATAAGGCCCACAATGCCATATCAGGCAATGATCACAGGATCATTTGTTAGTGGTATGATATTGTGGATGAATATATGTGGAATTGTGCCAATGTTGTTAGCGATGCACATGCCTCGTCTATTGGTGGGTTGTCTTCATCAGAAGACAACAATACATCAGTCTCCAATGATTAGGGTGACCACACCCAAGAAGACATTGGCTCCAATGAGCCTCCGAAGATCGTGCATGATCAAACAACCAACCACTAAGGAACACGCAATAAAAAGGGTAGAAAGATAGAGGAGTCACTCAGTGACATGGCTAGCACCGCCCAATCAATGTTAGCCAACCAAAAATCAAACCTAGAGGAAAAAAAAACATTTGAAGAGCGCAAGCTCGTTATCATGGATACACTTGCCTCCTCGGTATCTGGTCTATTAAATGTAATCAAAAGTCTTAAAAAGGAATGATGAATTCAACTGTAGATGAATTTGGAACTTTAAAAAAAAAACAAGTTTTTTATTCTACCTTTACATCTCTCTTCAATTGTCTCATAAAGTTTGGTCAAATGTTTTGACAGGTGAATGGACGACGAAAGTCTTTTGATAATGTGTGTCATCGGTGTTGTAGTCGCTGTCATAGCAATGTTTCAACTATTGTTGAGTGGTTTGGATGACGGGGACGATGACAGCATGCTATTGCATACTTTGATGGAGTGCATGGCTCGAGGTTACGTTGCACGTCGAGCCAGGATAGGTCAGCGAAGGCACGATCGATGGTCATGTTGGGTCTATCCAAGACCACAAACTTTTATGGAGCAGGGGCTTCTAGGGAGTTATACAAACCGAATGTTTAAAAGCAGGTTACGAGTTAGCAAGAGTACATTTGAATATCTCGTCGTGAAATTATCACCACAAATGCGACGCAAGAATACGAACTATAGAAGGACAGTACCTGTGGAGAAGTGGGTTTGTGTGGCTTTGCATCGCTTGGCAAGTGGCTCAAGTTTGGAACTAATAGCTGATTTGTACGGAGTCTCAACTTCGTTTACATAGCTGGCTGTTTTGGACTTTTGCATTGCATGTTATGTATGTAAAGTGGCCAATGCCACAACAAATGCAAAAATATGCTGGTGTATTTCAAGCCCTTCGAGGCATACCGTATGTTATTGGTGCAGTAGATGGTAGTCATAAACCCATCATTGCCCCAAGGGAGAACCACGAATATTATTTTAATAGGAAGGACTTCCACTCTATTATTCTACAGATAAGCGTGGCAGCCAATTGTGTTGTTTGGGACTATGACGTTGGCTGGGCATGCTCTATGCATGATTGGAATGTTTTTCAATGTTCAGACCTAGGAAAACGATGCACAAACAAAGCTTTGGGACAATATTGTCTACTAGGCAATTGTGCTTGGATGCTTTTTCCTTTCAAGGGTATTAAGGATGGGCTATCTCCGGAATGTTATTATTGGAATTACATACCATCAAGTACTCGTATGCCAGTTGAAAGGGCATTTGGCATCCTTAAAGCACGATTTCGTATATTGTTAAAGAGATGTGACATGCATTTACAAAATGTCCCAAAGATGGTGGCAACATGCATTGTTCTACATAATATATGCATTGTGCATGGAGATGGTTTTGATGATGCATGGATACATGAA
The DNA here is from genome assembly GCF_053477565.2 of Lygodium microphyllum. NCBI lineage: Eukaryota > Viridiplantae > Streptophyta > Polypodiopsida > Schizaeales > Lygodiaceae > Lygodium > Lygodium microphyllum. Next base: position 116,352,730 of record NC_141138.1, read on the forward strand.
GTGACAGCAGAACTTGATAGAGAAAGTAATGCGGCTCATCAAGACATGGACCAGCAAAATAGTTTGAGGAATGGATTAGCAGAGGTTGCTATACTAACTAACACAGATACCACACAAGCAATACAAAGAGCTCAAGTAACGGAGCCAACACAAGAGGCAATCCATCTTGGGGGGGCATCTCGAAGAGACAACATTGCTCGAGCCATGTATCGAGAGAGGGAGAGCGCAAATGTGAGAACAATCTTTGGTGATTCTGACTCTGCGGAGGAGATGGACGACGAAGACAACGGTGAGTGAACACATTCCGACTCTGCCTATTGTTCAGCCCATACTATTAAGCACAATCACATCCAAGTAAGTAATTTTCAGTCGTCCTTGTATGATTTTTTTAAATTTTTAGTCATCCTTGCATCTGCAGCGCAGGTGGAAAGGTGGAAAGAGGGGTGGTGTGCTAAAAAAATTTTCCTCTTTCCACCTTTCCGCAGAGAGCTCGGTAGAGCCATGCCTCAACAACATGGTGAAGGGGTTCAACTCCCCTGTTCTTTTGGAAGTGAATGAGCTTCCAAAAAGCAAAAATTGGTCAACAGCAATTAGAGGAGGTGGAGCTAGGTGTTTCCCCTTCTATGTAATTTTACATCCATTGCATTGGATGTTATCCGAAGGAGCACAAAGCTTTCATTATAATTTGAGAAGCAAAAGTAAAGCTCTCACCTCACTCTGATTCAAGATGTTATCCGAAGGAGCACAAAGCTACAATATGTTAGGGCACACAATTTTATGGTTCATGGTTTGTAATTTGTGATATATCTGGCTATAAGGATAGTTGATGCACATCTATTGTTGATAATCGCCAGGTAATGTAAATTTAGTGTTGTGTTGTCCCCAACTAGTATGCTTGATTTCATTTTTCTGGTACTCAAAGATAAATGATTTATTGTGTTTTGGTATCTGTCAACTATTGTGGCCTCACATCTAGTGTGTGCCAGGAAATCACAGAAATTGCAGCAGCAGCAACTCTCTTTGCAACAACAACAACTTTGTTTGCAACAAAATACTCCATCACTGCTTCAACATTAAGCGCAATCACATCCAAGTAAGTAATTTTTAGTCATCCTTGCATGATTTTTCTAAGTTTTCAATCATCCTTGCATCTGTAGTGTAGGTGGAAATGTGGAAAGAGGGGTGGTGTGCTAAAATTTTTTCCCTCTTTTCACCTTTCCACAGAGAGCTCGGTAGAGCCATGCCTCAACAACATGGTGAAGGGGTTCAACTCCCCTGCTCTCTTGGAAGTGAATGAGCTTCCAAAAACATGCATAGTAGTCACCATAGAAACAAATATATTGGCACAGAAAGCAACGAGGCAATAAGGTCATATTCTTGGAGTTCTTTGGTAGGAAAAACTTCAGATTCATGCTTTTAGTTTTATTGGTGACTTTTTTTAAAGGTTTATTAGTCGGTTTAAAGTATTTAATCAAGTATTCTAAAAATAATTATCATGAGAATGATGATCAGCATCCGTAGCGTCTCTTCATTCACATGCGATTCAGGAAGTGTCCGGTGCGTAAGTGGTGGCCGGTGTGTAAATGATTGTGGGCGGAAAATAGACGGACACTTATTGATAACGAAAAGTGTCCACTGCCCAGTGTGTAAGCAGGTGGCGGACAAGTGACCGCCCAAGTCAACTTTTCTTGTGCCCACAAACTGGGCACAGATTGGGCGGGCAATGGCGGTGTGTAACCACCCTAAAAGTTACAGCCCAACCAAAATGAAAACCCTATATTGAGTTCTTTCGAGGAGCTATCTTTTTCTTTTTATCTTGTTGCCAACGTTGTTTTTTCCTAAGCTTTTCAAAACGAACGCTTCTGCAAACTCTACCCAGAGCAACATAGTTGCAGGACATTCGAAACTTCGAAAGAGAGAGAGAAACTCGTAGAGGCTTCCCGAATCCTCCTGGTACATTTGGGAAAGAGAGCGTAACGTGTAAGCTATTTATTGAAAGCCCAAAGGATGGGCAATGAACAAGAGATGATATACACGAATAAAAGCATCCGATTGTGCCCCGCCATCACAATATAACTTCACCGAGTTCTGAGCAACCCTCACAACACAGATCTCTAATCATGGAGTCTTTGATAAACTTGATGACCATAAGTCGGAGGTTCTGATCCCCCTGGTGCGTGTGCAAATCCCATCCACGTTGCATACAGCATACCAACATCACGGCGACAATAGCCAAAATGCCGCCAAGTTTAGCAATAGCAGATATCAATAGCAGCAGCCCATCGTCCTCGAAGAGAGGACCAGCAACGTCTGGCAATATTCAGGATGAACCTTCAAAGTCCCCGTTCTTGAGAAGTAGCCTTCGCTCTACTACTCCTTCTCCCGGCCCTCGACCTGGCAGCAACCACTGATTAATTACCACAGCAGCTGATTATTATCAGATCAGTTGATCTTCCTCATCCCTCTTACACTCCCCCTCATCATCCACGACCATCATCCACACTTTTTTTATACTTTCGGATCTTCTCAGACAACTAGCCAGACACTCAATGCACCCACGCGCACGCACACACACAGTCTCGTGCGCGCAAGCAGTATAAGTGAGCAGATAGGCTGTAATGGCATTCAGCCCATCCTTCGGCAGATGGAGCAGCAGCTCCGCCCTCTTCAGCAGGACTTTTGCCGACTGGCCCGTCCGCCTCCTGGACAGCGAGCCGTCGCGGCAGCTGGCCCGCGAGGCATCGGCCGTTGCCAACACTCAGGTGGATTGGAAGCCCACATCTTCCAGGCCGACCTGCCCGGGCTGAAGAGAGAGGAGATGAAGGTGCAGGTGGAGGACGGGCGCGTGCTGTGCATCGGCGGCGAGCGCAGCAGGAAGGAGGAGAAGCAGGAGGGCGACAAGATGCACCGTGTGGAGCGGGCACATGGCAGGTTCCTGAGGCGCTTCCGCCTGCCCGACAAGGCCAAGCCCGAGGAGATGAGCGCCCGCGTGGAGAATGGGGTGCTCACCATCACCGTGCCCAAGCGTCAGACTCAGCAGCCCAGCAAGCCCGCCATCACCGACGCGCCCATCTCCAGCTGGGAGAGATTGTGCTGTAAATAAAACCGTTTTCCATGCTGTACCACCACAACAAATCTTGACAAAATTATTTTCGTCCACCAATCTAAATTCCAAGAAAGGTTTTGTATGGTTGGAAAGTACAGCGTAGGGAGAGCGCTAGTTTGGCAAAAACCCTACTTTATCTTGTTCTGAGATTCATATTTATAATGTAATATGATATATGTTTTCATATACAACTTCCAAGAAATGATAATTTGCAAGAAGAAAATTTAAGGAACTTGGTGTGCGACTCTCTTCTCTCGTGGAAAGAAGGGTGTGTGGGAGTGAGGTGGAGCGCCACTTGCAAAAAGCAGGTTACTTGGTCCCATACCGATCGTTTGCGGCGGTTTTGGCGCCAATGGTACTGTTACCACTTATGGATACACACGTGGAGGCTTCAAGACTCCTACCACATTCTCAGCTAATAAGATATTCATCCTCGGGGATAGTCAACATGCCGTAATAGGTGCTCATGCTGATAGTCTAGTCATCCCACAAGGGCTACCCCCTCACCCCCCTCAAATGAGGGCTATGACAAACCATGTCGGGATATCTCCTCTCCATCATGGAGGTAACATCCCCCCGTCCTCAAGTAGCTCCGTCCCCCACCCCACTTCTTTTCGGCACGTTTGCGGCATCCTCTTCGTCCATAATGGATAGGACAATGGCATCCCACTCCCCGTCTACTGATTACCAAGGTAGATTCCCTATCAAGGATCTTGGATCTGGAGGAACCATGTTGGAGGTATATAGTAGCACATACAGTCAGAGACCCCACCCCTCTCTGTTGCAGCATCAATCGTCCCAGTAGGCCGAGAAAGGGAAAAGCTTCACACTCGTGCCCTCGGCCGCCCTTGGCTCACCACCCGTCCCCACTCAGGCAAGAAGCCCTTAAAGGCCTCACCAAGTACTAGTAAGAAGTGCTCAAGAAAGGCGATATGGGGAGCCTTGGCATGTAGACTTCGGGAAGATTCGAACCTTTTGCCTCTATGTCGGATGCTGAATCCCCTCCCCCCCCCCCCCCCCCACTCGATCCCCATCCGATTCCAACGAAGAAGCGGACCAAGAAGGTACATTCTCGGTACAGATCCCAGATGAGGGTGTCTTTCATCGGATAAAAGAGTATCGAGGTAGAGCGTTGTGTGGTCTTTGTCATGGGCCGCATCTGCCAACAACAGAAGTCCTTAGAGCTTGGATGAGAGATCATTGGCAGCCCCTCGATATCAGGGTACTATATGCTAGGTATCTTCCCAACAACTACATCCTATTCCTCTTCAAATCCCACCAAATGGCCGTCCAGGTCATGTCCTTTGGACAATGGATGCTCAAAAGCTCCCCGTTAACCCTGTTTAGGTGGGATGAATCTTTGACCCTCTTGGTCCCAAGCCAAGCAAAGTACCTGTATGGGTCAAGTTCTCCAACCTCCCTAACCATTATTACCCCTTCCTTCACTCCATAGCCATCCCCATAGGAAAACTCCTAGGGCAACACCGTTACTCGGTAAACCTGAGATGGCACCCCCAGGTGCTAGTCGAGGTAGACTTGAGTAAAAAATTGCGCAACTTCGTCCTAATGAAAAACAACAGAGGAGACGTTCTAAGAAAGCAAGAAATTGTTTACAAGAACCTCCCCTATTCTTGTTTCAAATGTCACAAACAAGGTCCTTTCATTAGGGATTGCCCCAAATGGGCTAAAGAAGATGATGGTAGTAACTCGAAATCAGGGGTTAAAGAAGTACCAGAAGCTGGTGGTAATAAGGAAAAATTCGATAGCTTCCAATTGGTTCAGAACAAGAAATAAAAATGCTCCAAACCAAAGGGTAAGGGCAAACATGCCTCCATTTTAGCCTCTAGTAATAGATACTCTCCATTGCTTATGAGTCTAGAGGACTCTGAAACATAGTTCATGACTAAAGGCAAAGCACACCCACTTATGTTAGATTCAGATGAATCAGGTAACGAGGATTTTATTGATGGTCATCAATTTTTCAACGAAACGGCCAACTCTGTCGATGGTTCAGAAATTAAGCCCTCTCCATAGGGTGAGACCATGCAAGAAGGGGAGGACCTAGAAGAGGAAGAGGAAGAGAGTCTCCCCTCCTCCAACCATAATGTGGGCCATCATGAGCTCACTCCCCCTAATAAATTAAGGATAGAACTTCACAAATAAGACTATAATGGGCAGATTGGCCCACTCCAATGGAGATGAACAATAGTAGCAGGAAACGGTGGCATTCTAAGGTAGGTACCAGACTAGGTAGCGCTGTGAACACCCCGAGGAAAGACCAAGGTAAGAAACCAAATAAATTAGGTTAAAAATGAATAACTTCAAGATTATCTCGTATAATTACAAAGGACTCTCAGAAAAGTCCAGAGCTTTAGTAATTTGCAACTGGCTATTTCAGAATGCCATTAACCTCGATATCATTTGCCTCCAAGAAGTCAAAACAGTTGGTAAGCGTTTGGAGAACAAGCTCCACTCCATTAATAAAGAATATACATGGTACTCAACCATTCATAGGGGGAGGCAGGAGGAGCTGTAATTGGTGTTTACTCCAAACTGCAACCTTACATAAAAGAAGTTCTCATGGATCCGTGCAGCTGTTGGGTCGGTGTTAGGATCAAGGATAGTGAGGAGTTTGCAGTAATCTCAATATGTGTTTGGGGAATGAATAAAGATAAACCTAGAATATGGGACTCGATTAAATTTCTGGACTGCCCGATAATCCTTGTAGGGGATTTCAATTTTGTAGAAAAATTAGATGATCGATTTGAAGCTAAGGGAAACATTATCTCAGGTAAGGAGAAAGACTCTTGGCTCAATCTCAAAGGGTTCCAGAGCCTAATCGAGCCTAACCCAGAGGCTAAATTCACATGGTCGAATAATCAACGTGGGAGCCTCCTAAGGAAAGCCAGACCTGATAGATTCTATGTCACATTAGGACTGCTCTCCACCTTTGTTGATGCCAAGACCAAGACTTGGCACAACATTATCCTCTTTGACCATAAACTAGTCCAACTTACCCTATCCATTGTCGATCACACTGTTAGAGTGGGGTGGTTTCACGTAGATCAGTCTTTGTTCTAGCTGGACTTTGTTTAGAAAACCTTGGAGGACATATGGAAGTGGAACTTCACACTCCCACTTACCCCTGGGAATCAACAGTAAAGGACACCCAAAGATTCTTGAGAGAGGCCAAACTTCAAGTTACTAAACAGCAAAGGGATAAAAGAAACCTGATCTACCAAGAGGTTATCTTGCTGGAAAAAGCAGTGGAAGATGGACAGATCGAAGCACAAGATAAACAGTTGGAAACTAAAAGACGGCTTTGTCATGAAGAACTAGTTGAAGCCGAATCCCTGTAGGTGTACTTTCATGAATTGTGGGTAGGAAAAACTGATCGTCCCACGAAAGAAAAATTTAAGTTACTAAAGCTTAAGAAGGAGAGGGACAAAGTCCCACTCCTCATAAAAAACGATGGATCTCAGGCTGTCTTGCAAGAGGAAAACCTTGAATTGCCTTTGATTACTTTTGAAAGATCTTCAGTCAACTCTCACAGTCACACCCTGTCAAGACTACTGTGAGGGTAGAAATAGCTAGATGTCGTCAAACAGTAGTCCCGGAATCCACAGCAAAGCTAGTGGAAGAAGACTTAAAGGAAATAGAATTAAGCGACACCATAGACTCTCTCTCAAAAGGAAAATCTCCAGGCCTTGATGGCCTCCCCAATGAATTCTTTCAAGAATTCAAGCGATTCCTCCTCTCCCCTCTTACTAGGGTTTGGAAGGAGGTTGTAACTAAAGGGACTCTTCCTTTGTGCATCAATGTAGGGGTAGTCAAGCTGATTCATAAGAAGGACTCCAAGCAAGACCTAGCTAATTAGAGACCAATCACGTGTTTGTCAACAGGCTATAAAATTTTTGCCAAAAATCTTGGTAGAAGGCTAAATGCCCATCTAGATAAATGGATCAAACACGACAAAAAGGCTTCATCAAAGGTGGGTACATTTTAGGCGCAATTATAGGACTGTGGGAGGGGCTGGAGCATGCCTAGAGAACCAATCAAGACATCGTCTTCCTTAAGATCGATTTTGATTAAGCATATGATAGAATAGAGTGGGATTTCATCCTACAATCCCTCCATGATATGGGACCCGAGCTTAGATTCATTAGAGATGTTAGTGTGCTGTTCGGCAATGCTATAGCTAAAATATCCATCAATGGAGAGCTTACCAAACCTTACATACTAAGAAGATCGATCCGGTAGGGATGTCCCCTGGAACCTCTACTGTTCACCATAGCTATGGACGCATTAGGATGGCTATTAGAAGACTAACTCATCCAGGCCAATATCCAGGGTATTCAACTTCCAAACTCAGTTAGACAGATGCTACTTAACCTGTTTGCAGATGATACAAATGCCACCATCAAGAATGATGACCTCTCACTTAAAACCTTCTAAATGTGCCTCGACAAATTCTGTCTGACTTCAAGATCTAAAATAAATCACTCTAAGATAAGCATTCGGTCCATGCTAGCCCCCCCGGCCCAATGGTTGTTGGATGAAGGCTGCTAGGTCATCCCAGAAGGGAAAATTTTCAAACTTCTAGGTATTCCGATGGGATTTGGGATCACATTAAAACAAACATGGCAGTGGGTAATGGACAAGCTAAGTGTTAAGTTAGATCGTTGGAAGGGCTTCCAAAATGGGATGGCCGTGAGGAAGCTTGTCCTACATCACTTTGTATACTCAGCCTGTATCTACTTCCTTGCTTGTTGGAAACCTAGTAATACATGCCTTAAACAGTTAGATACCTTGTGTGGGAACTTTCTGTTGGGGGGGGGGGGGGGGGGGAGATTTTCATGGATATAAAATACCTAAAGTAGCTTGGAATACTTGCACATTAGAAAAAAAAAGGGGTGGCATGGGGCTTCCAGATTTAAAACTCCTGGCATCTAAAATTGCTGCAAAATGGATCATTAGAAGCCAGCTTCTACCGGAGGATGACTGGGCCATACTCTTGAATCATAATTTCCAAAGAGTAGTATTCTATGAGGGGACTAACTTCCAAAATCTACCGGTCATCAGCATCCTCTCCGGTCAAGCATGTTTCCAGATCAAAAAACCTTTGGAACTTCTCAGGAACATGTGGGAGGCCTGGCTACAATATAAGATAGAGTACCCAATTGAAATTAAAAGACAAAAAATTCAAGCATGGGCACTGAATGACTCAGTCTGGTTCAGCCTTATTGTACCCCCAATCAAGGAATATTTAGCCAAAACAGCAGGTAAACTCCAAAAGAAAGGCATCCACACGTGGAAGAACCTGTGGGATATCACAGAAAAGACTTGGAAAACACCAACAGTCCTCAAAACAAAGTTTAGACTCAACAATCGAGACCTCAATACAATCAAGGATAAAATTAATGTTTGGGATGCTTCTAATTCTTATTGGATGCTTAGTAAACTATATGTTAAAGTAGAGGACATCCACTGGAAAGGAAGGTCTCGACTTCTCCCCCTCCTGCCCCTTCGACGGACAGACACAAGACTAGTGGGTAAGCTCAATAAACGGTGGAACATGCAGTGGTCAGAAGTTCAATGGTACTACCGGTTTGAACAAGCATGGTCGTGGTCTCCCTCCCTCCTAAGCAATCAATTTTGTTATGGATTATCCTTGATAATGTTGTGTGGACTAATGAGAAGGCAGCCCAAGGGAAATGGACTATGCCCCAGGTGTGCTCACCGATCAGAGTCCATTCCCCACCTATTTATCTCCTGTCCAGCTAACTAAGAGTGCCTACAAGAACTACACAGAATCCTCTTTCCCCTTCACCCTTCCTCTCTCTCGTGGAAAGAGATACTCCTAGGAGAAGCTAGCCGCCTCCCCCAGTTATTTGGACGATGATAAGAGGAGCATATTTATGGGCCATAAGGACCTCCAAGAACGGCATTGTTTTTAAAAGAAAGTATACTAAACCTAAATTTACTTTTATCTCCCTTGTTTTGTGGCAGGTGTTTGACATGAAGATGACCATCTGTAAAGAAGAAGCTAAGAAGATGCTGCAGAGAGACAACACTCCAATGAGGAAGAAGGATAGGAAAATTGCAATGCTTGCTAAACAAAGGGAAGCCGTTGAGGTACTCCTTTCCTTAAAGGAAGCCATCATGGAGGCCCATCCATCTATGATCCCGGGAACTTAGTGTGCACCGGCCCACGATAGTCATGCTCCCTCTTTTGCTTCCCCACCACCTGCCCGTGTCCCAGTGTCACTCAGTCCACCTTATGTGTCATCTAGAGACCACAACCCCTCCCCTTGTAAGTTATATTTTGATGAGGATAAGCTACCTCACATCGTGAGACTCTTAAACTCAGTCACACTCAGGGTCACCTCTCCGCTCAGATCAAAGCAACTCTACTCTTCAGCCAACCTTGGTTGAAACCTCTCCTTGTATATTACCCTCTTATCTTAATCCAACTTAATGTTTGCACAAAAAAAGAAGAAGGATAAGAGACTCAAGTTTTTCATTTGAATCATATTAACTAGCCACCCAAGCCCATTAACTACACATCATTGTGAAGCTCATTCACTTCACATTTTCATGACCAAAAGGAAGCTCTTGTGCTACTTGCACAATAGTGCAACAACTTCCTTTTGCTCACAAAAAATATCAAACAACATGCTATAGTGATATATAAAATAACAACAAACACAAAGCATACCTCTATGTGCATGTATGTGTGTATGTGTGTGTATATGTGCACCCCTCTCTATACCTCCCTCAAAGTCGTATGGTGTTTTCATAGTAGGTGTAACATCCTCTAAGTAGACTTAAATATTGTTTATGGTCTAGAGATAAAAACGAGAGTGAGTGAGTGTATTTATAAGTAAAATTATAGGCACACACACGTGCGTGCGTGCGTGCACACACACACACACACACACACACACACACACACACTCTCTCTCTCTCTCTCTCTCTCTCTCTCTCTCTCTCTCTCTCTCTCTCTCTCTCTCTCTCTCTCTCTCTCTCTCTCTCTCTAGAATGTGTGTGTGTGTGTGTGTGTGTGTGTGTGTAGATACACACATATCCCCCCCAGCCCTTTGTTTTTTTAGGTCTTCCAATGTAAAAACTTTTAGTACATGGAGATTTGGTGTCTTACAAGCATGGATAACATGTTCTATAACTCAACTTATTTGTTGTTACATGGATATTCTCATGCTTAGACTTAGAAATATCTAAATCGACAATGATTGCTAATAATCAATATGTAACACATATCATACAAAAGTCCATGTACTTTCATAACACTTATGTGGACAATATACGCATAAGTGAAAATGAATTACACCTAGGTATTTTGAAGGGAAATTGATTTTGTGCGCACACGTGGGTGTGTATGTGTGCACATGCATGCATGCATGTGAGTTTAATGTGTGTGATACATTATGTATCCAAATGTAAAATATTTATAATGTTGTTGCTGCTGTGAACCCCTATATTGTGAGGTTGCACCTAGCAAAATCTATTTTAAAGTTAAATAATTCTAAGTTCCAATAGTCAAACCTACATTTTATCAAATATATATAGTTAACATGATGGCATGTAGACTTGCTTGGAGGGGATTACCAATTTATAATCTATTGTGGCATGTGTAAGAATGATCATGGGTACTTAAACATACTTCTAATGGATGTTTTCTTCATTATGCCTTAGTGTATGTTTTATAATAGGCTCCCAAATGTAGCATTATCCATACACAATACACATAATTACAACATAAGATAGTTTGGGAAAATTTTGATACTTCAAGAATTCGAAGTTTTTGGATTCTCTCACCAAAAAATGGGGAGCATGATGAACCTTATGAAGCTTTTGTTAAAACCCATTTGTGTCGCATATTGTTAGAAAGCTCTTGAATAATGTGCCTTAAATGCACACAATTGAATACACAATGCTTGAATAAAAATCATTTATGTGATCCAATCCCTCCCTTTTCCTCATGTATCTCTATTTTGCACATAGATGTGCACACATGTATGAAAAAAAGAAAATATGTGCAAGATCAAAATATAATAATTATATTTTATAAAGGTTATCATATCAAATCCTAACTATGTGATGAATCAAAAGAACGCTCATTATATGGAGTCAGAAAGAGAACTTCATGGGTGTTCCCATAAAAGGTCCACCATGTGCTTGTTTAGATGAAGCTTAATGCTTAGTGACCACCCTAATTACAACCATTTGCACACGAGTTAGAGCATGGTCACACATTTAGAGCTTATCAAGAACCATCATTGAGGCCATACCGATAAAGGGATTAAGAACAAACTAATTGGCTTTGTCTTAGTGGCAATGAGAGCACAAATGCTTGAATTGCCTTCCTCTTTTCCAACATGTTTGCCACCTGTCATTATGGCTATTGTATTAATTGGCTTGTCATAACAACCATGATTCATCAAATGCCACAATGCTCTCAAAAGACTAATAGCATGTTCATGATGCCTCAAAAACTCAGCATGAGTTAGTTTCTCAATGCGATTAGGGTTGTAATAATTGTCATGGATAGCATCGAGTTAGTTTCTTAATGCAATCGGGGTTATAATCATTGACATGGATAGCATCGAGTGAAGTCACCTTGAGGGTGCTAGAATTGGCTTTGAATGGGCCCACCACGCAAGCTCAGGGCCTTTCGAGAGCCTATGATGCCATTTTTCACATTCTATTTGAATTACTTATGCTCCTGGGCTGGATCCATTGGCATCCAGATGAGCATATGGGATGCTAACTTCACTTTCAACATGTGGAGCCCTCACATAGAGGTCCAATGATGTACATAAACAACAAGTCATGTCCTCCTCAATCACTTATGACATCATGCATGGCACCACCTCCCAAATCCAACATGTATACCATCGTCTCACGTGTGACTTAGTCTACAACCTCCACAAGGATAGCATATCCGTTAAGGTGTTTGGAGCCATGGGCATTAGCATTTTTGTATCAATCTATACCATCAACATGGGAACAATTTGGACCCTCAATGATGCATGTCTGCTTTGGATCTCAACCAATAGTCCGCCAAGGCAAGATCATCATCTACAATGTGACAAAAATCGCTATCTCATAAAGGGCAAGATTGTTTGGAAATCCTCTGTTGTAAAGAGCATAGGGCTATTGATAGCAAGGGTCTTGGCTAATGCACACATCCTCTTGTATCATTGGAATTAGAGAGGTATAAGTTAAGGGAGAGCGGAAAGCCATGTTGACTCTAGCACATACATGCTCTTGGACATTGTTGAAGAGCTATTGAGTTGGTGAAGGGGGGTGTGGCAATATTGCCAGAGGCTTTGGATTGCATGAAAGGCTGATCACTTTTACATGTGCTAGGGTGGCACCTATTGCCATTAGGGGAGATTTTGACTCAAGTTTCGGCCTTCAAGAAATTCCATCTCTCTTAGCATAGAGAGAGGTATTTAAAAATTTAATAAATAACATAAATTTTAATTTAATTAAAATTTTCTCTTTTCTTCAAATCATGAGTGTATAAATCCTTAAGTATGAAAAATAAATGTTAATTTTTTTCTTTTTCTTCTAAAGAAATATTAGGATTTTTTCATGTAACAAAAAGATTTGTGATAGGATATGGAGTTCCAATAAGGCAATATAAAAAAGAGGATATATCCAAATAATGAAGTAACATATTTTCTAAACATATTTTAATGCGCATTATTTCTCTGTCTCAAATATTTTTCCTTTGCTTTCTTGAAATTGACCTTGGATTTTTGAGAACAAGTCTATCCATTCAATTAAAAAACATCCATGTGCATATATAAGAATGTTATTGAGTCTATCAAAGCAATACATCATTTGAGATAGAAATCTTATTTGTTGGAGCTTTTCTTGTACAAAAGGTTTATCAAACAAAGAGTGCCATATACTTAACCAATTTAACCTTGCATTTCAAAGTGATTTACTAATTTAAAATGGATTGAATTCTTTGATAGCACAATCAATACAATCATATTCCTTGGCTTTCGAATGAATATAATAGTATATCAATTTAGCCAACTCAAGAGGTAGAGAAGCCATGGTATTGAGTGTTGAGATTTAGGCAATCACACTTAGTATAGCCTCTTTGAGGAGTAGTCTAGGTAAAGGATATGCAAGCTATCCAAAATCCCATATGCAAAAAGCAAAAAAGTGGACCTATTCTAAAGCTATAAAGCATTGTACTTGCCTTTCCTTTTGAATGCAATATGATGGTACTTTTGTCCTTTCACTTAAGTGTCTGAGAGTCATTGTCCAACCACACAAGACTGTGTTTATGAGTCCAAGTCTCAATCTTGGAACCTAATTCACTTGTGTGACATTCTACCTTCAACTCTATGTCTTCATGAGTTCAGTCTATGTGTTCAAGCCACCATAGCCATGCTCAGATCCATGCATTTCAACATGGTATCAGAGCCATGGTGAGCATGGTGCTGATCCTCCAGCTCCTTTCCACTTCTGTCTAGCTCAACCTAAGCTCATGAATTCATGATCAACTCCATTTTCACTTCCAGCTTGACTCAAGCTTTGAGCTCATGGATCTCTTCAACCAAGCTAGATCTTGGCTGGCTTTCTTCTGAGGATTTGTCTCTCTAATCCAAGCATAGCTCCCTGTTAGCTCAATCATTGACATTGGCCCTTCTACAGCTCGACATGATCAAAATTCGTGGTCTCTGCCTGTTTGTAACCTGTCATCTGGTCGTACGGCTGTTCTCCCTGGGTGCGTAGTGCACGTCCACTGTAACCATAGGGCTTTGAAAGCCCACTACTCAAGCTTCCTTCTCATCAAGGCTTGTGCCAAATGATCACATCCACGAGCTACATGAATTCCCATGTTGGATGGTTGGAGCAACAACAAATCAGCACCGAATTCTCATATTTGAGTAGCAAAAAATTTGATTATGTCAAAAGACACAAGTGCTAAGAGCACTAGATTAGTGTCAATAGACATCGTGTTTGTATCTTCTTCCGTGAGTCTTCCAAATCTTCAAAATCCTTCAAGATATTCTAAAACTGAACCTTCCCCTCCTTGATTTGATGTTGGGAATTTCAATACTCAATAAGATTAGAGTGTTAGTAGGTCCCTTGAGCCAAGAGGAGTGAAGAAATGAAGAGAAGTAAGCTTTATGTTTGAAGGTTATGGCTTCTCTTTAGGGCTTCATGGCATGTGACAATTGAATATTTCTCATATGAGAAGAGAGTAGGGAGATCAAAATATCCTTTCAATCCTTCATCAATTAAGGTTAGGGAACAAAGTATTCCATGATGGAGTGATGTTTTGCTTGTACCTGAGAAGAATCAACATGTTTTGGTATAATGAATTGTATTATGATTTTGGTATGCATGGTGTGATTAGTTGTAAATGTTTTATTATACATGAAGTTTATGAGAACTTTAGAAGAGTTTATGGTACAATGAATTGTATTGAGATATTTTGTTTTTTGGATATGGAATTGACAAAAAAAAGTGCGGTTACAGATATTGCATTCCCACAATATATTAGAAATATTTAATTACTATATTAGATTTGTGCCATGATTTCGTCATTGCTTGCCTTATTAAGTGTTGGATTTCTTTATTTTGCATTGGCTTTATGGAGCAAGATTTCTATATGTTCACCAATATAATTCCTTTAGAATATTAACTTTCTATACTCCATTACATCTTGTATGGTTGAGTAATATAAATGAGCTTGATGTTGAAATGCATGGATTTGAGCATGGCTATGGTGGCTTGAACACATAGAGTGAACTCATGAAGACATAGAGTTGAAGGTAGAATGTCACACAAGTGAATTAGGTTCCAAGATTGAGACTTGGACTCATACACACAGTCTGGCACAAAGCAAGGCTCCCCCCACTAAAATTAGTGGGGTCCACCTCGCATTGTGCTGATGCTCTTAGATTGACATTTTGGGTGGAGAACTTGGTAAAATTAATGGTGCCATTGCATTTCATTATTCAAACCCCTTATCTACATTAAAAAAATGCTTAAAATGGACACAAGGAGGCCAACATATGAAGAAATAGAAGTGTCACCTAAGAGGACCCACACAATTTGAGGGGGTCCCCCTTGCATTGTACTGATTCTCCCAACTCGACTTTTTGGGTGGAGAATTTGGCAAAGTTAATGGTGCCATTACGTTTGTAATGATTGAAAGTCCTTGTCTAGGGTTGAAAATTGCTTAAAATAGATGCTGGGAGGCTAAGATATGAAGAAATGAAAAAGTCACCTAGTGTCTATTTTAAGCATTTTTCAACCCTGGATGAAGATTCTTAGTCATTCTAAATGCATGGAACCATTGGTTTTGCCAAATTCTCCATTGAAAATGTCAACTCAGGAGGATTGCAAGGAGGTTCGCCCACTAATTTTGGTGGGGGATCCCCTCACATTTTGTGGGTCCTCTTGAGTGATACTTCTATTTGTTCATATCTTGGTCTCCTTATTAAGAGCAGATTTTAAAGGCTATTTTTGGCTATTTTTGAAGCGGAAAAGAGCTCGGAAGGCCTTCAAAGACCAAATTTTCATGCAAAATGAAACAATTGTGGATTGATGAGCTAGAGTTTTCCTAGATGGAGTTCCATGCCAAGAACCCAACACAAGTCTCAATTTGTCGATCGGAGTCCGTTTGACCCCCATTGAATCCCTGAAAGGTTTCATGTTATGAAGCAGCTAAATGATCCGAGAGCCAAAAAGTGTGTCACAATGGCCAGGTTGATAAATTTTGATGTCACAAAGCCAGCCGTCTAGACAGATCTGAATTCTGAGCATGGTTGCCCCCCTCAAAATCGAAAAAACCACTTTTCTTGCAATGTAAAGAGTCTAAGGTGAACCGTTTTTTCTCAAAAGCTTTAGTTAAGCTTTAAACAAGCTTAAAACCAAAAGGAATAACTTTTCATGAATCGTTGCCTCCATTTTTGATCAATTTTCAGTCAACAATTTCATCAGAGAAACCCTCTTGGCTATGAGATCCACTATTTTTTCGCTCTTCATCGCTACGAAAATGACCAGATTTGATGCATTAAACAAAGAGATATGATTTCAGTGTTTCTCTCTCCTCTTGTGGAATGTTTCTTATGGATCATTGCAAAAGAGAGGGGGATGCTAGTGTCAATACGTCATCATGGTTTAAATGTTGAGAAGCCTTCCAGTTCTCTGGGACCACCCTGCCATAGGACGAACCCGTCAAGGGTTCCGCCCACCCACTTCCTTTGATAGCTTTAGTTTTCTACTTACCTAAGGACACATTACACATGCAAGCAACTTCCTTAATTAACTCGTTAGTCACATGTTCCTTTACATAATTTTATGCACTGATATGAAAATAGTTCAAACAATTTCTTGAATGTGAATTTTATATTAAAGTTTCAATTGAGATACAAATCCCATCCATAGGATGATTCACACAATCTGTAAGGATGTGTCTTATTATTCTCCAAGTTTCCACCCTTGCATTAGTAACATGGCCTCCAGAATCCATCTCGAGTCACATAGACCATTTTAGTAGGACCTGGAGGCAGGGGATTTATAACCAGAGCCCCCCCTGACATCCAAGCGTCCTCCTATGATCGAACTAATCCATGGAGAGAACTCTCATAGCAGGTTCGGTTCACATTCCCATCATGGTTATTTAGAACCCCTTGGATAGGGTTGGTGGCCCACTAGGGTGGCTTGGCATGCCCCTTAAGGAATTTAACCCGATTCTTTATACAAGATTCTTATAAGAGCTTTAGTCAAACAATCCTTTCACAAACAATGATTCTAAAGTTACAAGTACAAACAACAATGTGGGCGAGTGCTTAAAACACTTACTAAGGTGGAGTTCCTTTTTGAACGCATAGCATTCAGCCTTTGGATTTTACTTGCCTTGGTGTCAACTGCAATGCCCACTATGGGGGTAGGGAATACCCTTGTTTATCCCTCATTCTTATGCAATAAGAACGACAATTTACGCAATTGGTCTTACATCCAATTAGCAGCATCCATTAGTTTCTGGATGGTAAATTTTTCCTAGGTCCTATAGCTCGTGGGTTGTGTTTTTGGAAGATCTTAGATAATCCAATCTAACATCTTTGAGGACCATTTGAGGGTGGTTCCACCCTCTTGATAATTCATTATGAATTTCAGTTCCCCTCCAGCCTCCACTATAATGCTTTCCGATCTATCTTGTGGTTGAATTCTTGGTTTGTTGTTGTCAAAAGGATGACGTAACAAATTTTCCTCTTACAAGCTAGCTTTAGTACAAGTTATGATGAAGACCACATCCTATGTGCGTTACAATCAAAATTAAATCTATGATATCAAGAGAATTAGGATGCAAGATTTAACACCCTTGAGAGAAAATTCTTTCTATGTAATGTGCAATCCTTCATGCTTAATATGGAGATGCAAGCTTCCTTTTCTAAACACACCTTGAGATGCCATTCCTACAATAAATCAATTCTAGAATTTTTCTAAGGATGTATCTTACAACCACAAGGTATTGGCACATACACCTAAGAGTGCGACTTTATGAGTTCAAAGACGAAGATTTTTATCTCTTCCTATGAGTTACTTAGCACATATATCTACCCTTCATGTGCGAATTTATGCAAGCGTTGTTAGTTGCGTGGTTTTATGAGTGTGAATGACCTATGGATTACATGTAGCTCTTTTGCAGAAGTGACTCTAATTTCATGCACCCATTTACTCAATTCCATGCAATAAAACATGATCATGTCAATACAAGGAAGTGTGATCTTTCATAAGTCAAATATTTTTTTTCCCCTTTACCTACTATTTGTTATATAGGAAAGATTATTGATAGCACCTGGTTATTCAGGGACATATTATCTACACCTGAGTTGTTATTTTTTGTACTGCGTGTTTGTGGGATTTCCATCGGCACGAACCAAATCTTTATTTCGGGGCTATCCCAGGATACCTTCCTGCTAAGGATGAAGACTCGAACAACCACTGATCAAGGTAAATTGAATCCACTCCTTGCGCATGTGTCCTTGGTAGATGGCTTGCTCCTTACGAAAGATAGTGCGTGGGAACCCCTCTGAAGGGGGGGAAGCTTGGAAACTTCTAGAAGTTTCTTCTCTCTCTCTCTCTCTCTCTCTCTCTCTCTCTCTCTCTACCCAGTTTGGTAGGGGGCAGAAGGGTATCGCCTTCATCCCAGGGGGGAGTCTTTATAGGGAGGAGGAGGAGTGGTATGGGGGTGACGGTGCCCCTCTCCTCACCCTCCACTCGGGTGGTTCAAAATGGCCGCCGCCATGTAGGCCATTGCTGCAAATTGGGGGAGGGAGGGAGGTGGCACATGTGTGCCCCTCCTCCTCATTGTCTTCATTGTCATCGTCATCGTCTTCATCGCCAACTTCTGCTTCCCCTCCCTCCCGCTAGTTGGCGATGTCGACAGGGGGAGAATAATTTTTTTTTGAAATAATTTTCATGAAAAATTATATTGGGGGGTCCTATGGGACATGTAAAAACGGGGGGGTTTATTATATCCTTCCCCCCTTAAGGGATCGAGATGTCCTCATCTTGAAAGGAATTGGGGGTATTGTTGGTTGAGAGTACTCTCATCAATCCATGTGGCATCTTCTTCTGGATAGTCCTTCCACTGGGTGAGGTACTCCCTGAGAGTTCTACTCCTCAATCGCTTCTCCTGAATATCTAGGATTCTATATGGCCAAAGCTCAAGGACTCCTTGGCTCGACATTACAACTTGTTGACCATTGAGTACATGGCTAGGATTAGATACATATTTCTTTAGGAGGCTAACATGAAATACATTGTGAACCTTTACATTCTCGGGGAGTTGGAGTTTGTAGGCATTGGGCCCTAGGCACTTGAGGATCTTGTAGGCCAACAATACCTTGGACTTAGCTTTTTAAAATCTCCCAATGATAAGGAGCTCTTCTGGGGTCGTACAGGAATAAAAACCATATCTCCTTCTTTGAAGAGCCACTCTTTCCTATTTAGGTCTGCATAGGCTTTCTGCCTATCCTTGGTAGCTCTAATGTCTTGTTTGATGGCATTGACATGCTCATCCATTTCCTCTAGCATTTTCTTGGAAGCCTCTATCCTTAAGGTAGGATCTGAAAAATTCAATGGAGTATGATAGTCATGCCCATACAATGCTTGAAAAGGTGTCATTGGAATGCTTTGCTAGTAAGAAGCATTATAGGCGAATTCTACCAATGGTAGATATTGGATCCATTTCTTGGGTTCACGACATCAATATGCTCTAAGAATATCTTCAATGACTTGGTTGACTCTCTCCGTTTGGCCATCGGTTTGCGGGTGATAGGCTGTATTGAAATAGAGTTGAGTCCCAATGGCCCCAAATATCCCTATCTAGAAGTGAGATGTTAAGAGGGAGTCACAGTCACTAATGATCCTTTTGGGCAACCCATGGAGTTTGAATATCTCCTTAATGAATAATCTGGCAATATCTGAAGCTTTATAGTTTATCTTGACTGGAATGAGATGTGCAACCTTGGTGAGCATATCTACTATAACCATAATTGAATTGTATCCTCCTTGAATTGAAGGTAACCCAATAACAAAGTCCATGCTAATAAATTCCCACTTCATTTGAGGAATGTCAAGAGGTTGCAACTTCCCAAGCATCTTGACATGCTTTGCCTTAATGCACTGGCAAGAAAAACATTCTATGATATATTTGAGTACATCTCCCTTAAGTCTTTCCCAATGATAGCTCTTTTTGATCATGTTGAGGGTCTTAACATATTCGAGATGGCCTGAAAAGGGGGAGTCATGTGCTTCCCAGAGTATTCTCAATTTGAGTTTTTTGCTTGAGGGAATGCATAATCTTGTCCCTAAAATAAACAAGTCCCCCATTGACAGAGAATTCTTGATACTTAACCTTAAGTTTGGGGTTTTGGACCTTTTCCAAAATCTCATTTATCATCTTCAAATATTCTGGGTCATGGCTAGCTTCCTCATTAGCTAATTCAAGGATAGGTAGGCATTGACACCATAGTTGCTAATGATTCTGCCATTAAAGGTTCCTCCATAATAAGAGAATCGAGGAACGCCTCTTGCAACTTAAGGCATCAGCCACCACATTCTCCTTACTAGGTCTATACCTGATCTCAAAGTCATATTCTTGCAGAACCTCAATCCAATGACGATGCCTCATGTTGAGGTCAGCCTGGGTGAAGATCCATTTGAGGCTCTTGTGGTCCGTGACCAAAGAGAACTTGTTATCAAGCAAATAGTGTCGCCAAAGTTAGAGAGCATGAATAATTGCTAGCAACTCCAGGCCATGAGTAGCATAATTCTTTTCATGGGTTTTTAGCTTCCTCGAAGAATATGCTATAGGATGACCTTCTTGCATTAGTACATAGCCTAGTGCAAGTGAGCTAGCATCCGTGACAACCTCAAATTACTTGCTCAAGTCAAGGAGTTTCAGAATTGGTGCTGTCACTAAGCTGCACTTGAGTTGATCAAAACTTGATTGTTCAGTGGGCGCCCACACTATGGCAACCTGATTTTTTAGTAGATTTGTGAGGGGTGCTGCAAGTAAGGTATAGTCCTTAATGAAGACCATGTACCATCCTATTAGGCCAAGAAAACAATGCACTTCTTTGATAGTGGTTGGTGGGGGCCACTCTTGGACATCCTTAACCTTTGTAGGGTCTATAGAGACTCCCTCTTCTGACATAATAAACCCAAGATATTCGATCTGTCTCTTGAGGAAGGCACACTTTTTCTTCTTAGCATAGAGCTTGTGTGTCCTCATGGTCTCAAGGACGATGCAAACTTGGGGCTCATGATCCTCCTCTTCCTTGGAATAAACCAAGGTGTCATCAAAGAAGACAAGTACAAAATCATCAAGATATGGTCTAAAAATGTATTGCATTAGCCTATTAAATGTGGCAGGGGAATTAGTCAATCCAAAGGATATTATTGTAAATTCAAAATGACCATATCTAGTATTGAATGCCATCTTAGGAATATCCTCATCCTTGATGCGCATCTGGTAGTATCCTGATCTCAAATTAATTTTGGAGAAGATTTTTGCACCCTGCAATCGATCAAGTAACTCGTCTATCCTTGGGATAGGATATTTATTCTTGATGGTTACTTGATTTAGGCCTCTATAATCGATGCAAAGGCCAAGTGTGCCATCCTTGGAGCCCCCCAAGGAGAATTACTGGGATGTATGTACCCTTGGTCCAATAGCTGTTTGAGTTGTTATTTTAACTCAATAGCTTTAGGAATGGACATCTTGTGGGGTCTTTTTGCAACTAGTGCAACACCTGGCATCAGCTTAATCTCATGGTCAACTTCTTTAGGCAGTGGTAATTCTGTCAATTCTTTCAGGAATACATCCATATATTCTTTTAACCATGATGGTTCTTCGTTGGAGTCCTCTACTTGTTCCGGCTTATTTAGCTTGATCAGATAGACGGATAATCCTTTCCTTATCCCTTGAGCTATTCGTGTTGCCTTGGCTAGTTGGATCTTTATTTTACCAACTTCTCCCTGAGTTGTAACTAACTCACCTTTAGGATTCTAAAAGGAAACTTGGCCCTTTCCACAATGGATGTGAGCATCGTTGGGGACTAGCCAATCCATCCTGAGTAGGCACTCATGCACCCCTAGATTCATTACTCTGAACTTAACAGATGTGGGCTCTTCTCTAAGTAGAAATTCCACCTTAGCAATTTGTCTAGTGCAAGTAATTTCTCACCTGTTTGCTAATTCAACAAGAAAAGTAGGTGCAACTATAGTGGCTATTCCTAACCTTCTTGCACAAGCAGGTGAAATGAAAGAATGAGTATTGCCACAATCAATCAGGGTTTTGAATTTCTTACCTTGGTAATCTGATGGAGCTTGGATCACCAAAAATTGGCGATTCGGCTCCTTTTTATGGAGAGTGGCATGAACTGATGCCCTCTCAATCTCAGCTTCCATGGATGGGTCTTCTTCTTCATTGATTTTCTTAATGGAGACATTGGAAGTTTTTACCCTTTCCATTGTTGTGCGACCGCAACCATGGGTAGCCCTGGCTTGCCCACTGAATTTTCCCTAATGATGATCTTCGCCAAGTTTGAGACACTCTCTTTTGAAGTGCCTAGGTTCCTTGCAGTAAAAACATCACAGATTCTGGTCATTTCTTTGAGTGGGGATAAAGTCACTAACTGCATTTGCCTTTGGCTTCTTCCATTGGCCTTGACACTATCCTTGTGCCCTTTTGAATTGAGCTTTCGATGTCCCTAGACTTTGGTCTTTGTAAGACTAGGGTCTGTTATTCCTAGATTTTGGATGGACTTCTTGGGTAATGGGTCTCGCTCTTATCAATGCATCTTGTAAATATGAAGGACACATTGATTCCAATCAAGTGTTCATTGGTAGATTCAACCCATCACAAAACTTAGAGACTTGTTGGGAAATACTAATTGTCGGGGCATATTTTAACAAGGAGACAAATTTTGAGTAGTATGCCTCTGGAGACAGACCCAACTGTTTCAACTTAAAGAACTTGTTTATCTTCTGAGTTCTATATGCAGGTGGCATGCACCTTCCTTGCATTGCTTTTTTTAGCTTATCCCAAGTTACTGTGTTTTTTGTGAGGACTGCTTGGTCTTTACACCACTGCTTCCACCAGAGCCTGGCTTCGCCGCTGAGTTTGAGCTTGGCAATCACTGAAGTAATCCTCCATGAATTCAATCTATACTTCAACATCTGCTTCAACCATCTTCCCTTTCCTATCAAATTCTGGGGGTTTGATTTGTTTGAGAAGAAACTTCTTCTCTTGTGCCTCTGTCGTCGGGCTTAGTGCGGGAATAGGGTTTTGATTCTGTGTTTGGGGTTATATCTGGTTCAATTTAAACTTTCACGTTAAGATTGCATTTACACATCTCTTCACAACTTATCTCAATGCACATATTATTTTTCATCAATACTATGTAACAAGTCAGATAATCATAAAATTCTCATTTATCCATAAAGAGGCATAAGCCTCAAGTACAATTATTTGGGGGGATAGATAGAGATAGGCTGGGATGAATTTTTTCCTTTCAAGAGATACATTAGTGCCAGGTTAATAATTCCTTATTGGATTCAGCTACAGGGATAGAATAGTAATATGGGTTTGGGGAATGGATTCTTAGTGAGTGGTAAGTCATGGAAAGTTTAGGAAATTCTTGTTTTTGATAGCCATGACATTTGTTTTATCCCATTACTTTAATTCTATATGCTGGCAAGACTTTGACCATCTTCTCATAGATGTAGCGAGTTTGTTCTACCTGCCAACGTCCGATGTGTAGGATCGAGTTCACACGTTCCTCATGGAAGATGAATAACTTGATAATATTCAAGTCCTCCAACCATTTTAGCCTCTTCAGATTGTTTTGAAGATAGGCAAGCTGGTTGGCATCTATGTAGTAGTAACCTACACTCCAAGTCCAACGCCTTTCCCCATATAGTGGTGAAGGGTTGTAGAGGCGATCCAAGATCCCCATCATGTCAGTTCTTCTGCAATAACTTAAAGAATTCATAGCAGTCCCGAACATGATATGAAGTATGAGGAAGTTGCTCCATGCCTCGTAGGTTTGGAAGTAACAACAATCCAGAAGTGAGTAAAAGAAAAATGTTTTCTAGTGAAAACATCACTTTACTCTTCCTGATTTATTCTTATCTTGAATAAGTTATTTGTTAGTTCGCTCTGATACCAACTATAATGTGTTTGGAACTTGACACATTTTAGTAGTCTGATCTAAAGACGCTACCTAGCACTTCCACAAAATGTCATAGGATTTGTCGGTTAGCGACTCTCGAGTCTTGATGCCAGGAGGCATATTCCACGGTGGATTCCGTAAACTTTGATGACCGGGGCTCATACACAAGGTGGATTCTTTGTGCGAGAAGTTGATGGGGACGCCTGTCCTTTTCGGGCGTTTCATTAATTTAGTGTGTACATGGGTGATTCCATAGCGGGTGATTCCGCAAAATGCATATTAAATTAATAAACGTTTATGAGTTTTGAGTACGCACTCGTAATAAATTAAGGTTAGGATTTATTTCTAACCAGTTGATTTATTTATGTAGCTGAAGACTGCTAGGTATTCACTTTTGTCGGTTTAATTGTATTATTTTACTAACGATTGTGAATGCTTCAGTTGATGTGTAGAGATAGCAGCAGTGGGGGTGGAAAGCATTGGGGTCTAGCGAGTATTCGATCTATGGATTATATTTTGATAGGCGCCACGCCTATATTTTGCCATGTCTATTGAGGCATCGATTATTTATTATTATTTTGTATGCGCCCATGGGCACGGTTATGTTATTTCTATTTGGACATTGTATTGGGCGTGCCAGACTCTATGGGCACCGTCCATTAGCTTTATTTCTATTTTTGTAAAAGCAAACTCAAAAGCTAAAAGCTTGATATATTTTTGTAAATAGGGCTATTATTGAGCATGAAGAAGAAATATACATAAAATACATGCTTTGTGAAGCGCTCACACAAGGCATGGGGGGAGATTACACCCAATTGGTCTCTTGCTCTTTTCGTTAATGCTTTTTACCTTGTAACTTGTGCAAAAAGTAGAGTTCATTGTTCTTGGGGACCTTCCGGCATTCACTACGTGAGCATACAACGTCCGATCTGCGCACCAGTGGTATCAGAGCGAAATTGAGATCAAGAGCTTCCAATCGCTACCCATCTCGTGCGAAGGCGGAGCTCTTGGAACGATCGGGCTCTATGGTCAATCTCGTCGCGAACCGTCGATACATGCAGACTTTTGGCGATCAAGAACCCCTGTTTCTGTCATTAGATTGCGAAGGACCAGGCTATACAGGCAGAGGACCACTTCCAACTTCCCTTCATCAAGTCGTGGATAACCAGAGAGAAAAGTCATCAAATCTACATTTTTAAGCTTTAACCTTTAAAGCTTAGAGACTTAGAAGAAGCTTTAAGCTTCAATTTCTCATCGCGAGGTCTCAGAGGACCTCCGTTTTTTTCGCAACGGCTGGAAAACGGCCCCCCCCCACGAAATTCACCGTTTACTGGTCAATCAAGCTTAGTCTTCTAAGCAAGTCAACTCTGCAAGTCACAATTACTCCAGGACACACCACAGAAGTCAAGTTCTGCAAGTAATTTCTGATCAAGTTCTGGAAGTCCTGTAAATCGAATAAGTCAGCAACTCTGCAAGTCACATAAGTCTGCAACTCTGCAAGTCAGACAAGTCAACTGGAGTCAGAACTGACTTGTGCTCAAAACTCCTAGAAGGACTGTTCCTACGCAGAAACTCTGAACTGCAAAGTTGTTCATTGGAAGGTACTCTACCCATACGCAGGTTTGCTAAAGCATTTTCAGCATACGAAGAAGGATAAATTGCAGAATTTTTGAAGATTGAGAAAGATATACCCAAAAACACATAAGCCTTGTAACCCCGAACTTGAGCTATGCTCATCCCGCTAACTTGATTTTGAGTGAGAAAGGTCTTTTTAGTTTTACAGGATGACGGAACCACATATGGATGATCTTAGGCTGAAGACGACCTACATGAGCCTACAATGGAGCAAAAGCTGGACTTAATCATGATGCAATTGGAAGAAGAATGAAGGGCTAGGCAAGCATTGCAAGCGCAATTGGCAAATTTACAAAGAGCGTCTACCGACAAAGAAGAACCTCAAGCTGAAGATCTGATTCGACGTACCATCGACGCAACTCTTGAAGCTCAAACCATCCGCAAGGAATCAAAGATAAGTAAAAGAAGTTTCAAATTTTGTACTTTCAATGGCATACAAGAAGGAAAAACTGTTCTAGCATTCATTAGTTAGTTTGACGACTATTTCCATGAGGAAACCTATGCAAAAAAAGATAAAATCAAGTGTGTTACTAATCATTTAGTAGACAGAGCATCTCTTTGGTGGACTCTAGTACGCAAGAGCATAGATTGTCCTGCTACTTGGGAAGATTTCAAGAAGAAGTTCATGAAGAATTTCCTTCCACCACAATTTCATGAGAAAGCTATTAAGCAATGGGATCTTCTCCAGCAACGGGATCGTGAGCCTATATCTCAGTATATACAGAGCGTTTTTGGAATGCACTCCTCCAGCTACGCATGCTTGAAGACATACCAGAGGCGACACATAAGCGCAAGTATATGTCTGGACTCCTTGGGCATTACTACGTTGAAGTTAACATGTTCAAGCCTGCTACCCTTGAAGACGCCATTTCACTAGCTCACGACACTGAAGATAAGCTACGAGGTAGAGACAGACGACCACAGCAATTCCAAGCCAATGGTAATTATGGATCTAAACAATTCAATTCCAATTTTAGAAGATTTAATCCAGGTCGTTTCTCTTCATCATCTTTCCGCAAGAATTGGGCAAAACCACCTGCATTACCATCCAATCTCAATCAAAACCCTAAGCCTATTCCACAGCCAAATCCAAATGTACCTAGACTTCCCGCCATTGCAAATAATGTAACCAAAGCCAAGCCAATAGTATGCTATAAATGCCACTAGCCTGGACATCTAGCAGCAAATTGTCATTCAAAGAAGCCACTAGCCCATATCAACTACCTTGGAGCCATGGACGAAGATGAAAATGAAGATATGCCTGATTTCACTGAAGATGAGGACGACACTACTACTACTTTTGATACTTTACCTAGTATGCCTACTCCACATTCTTTATTGACTATGAAATGTTTGGTGCATGGAAAGGAAAAGACTATTTTGCATGATGACGGTAGTACTCATGATTTTATTTCAGCAAAATTGGTAAAAGAATTGAAATTACAGACTGTACTTACGCATTATGGCATAAAAGCTGCATTCTTAGGCACTAGGTATAATGGTACACAGGAAGTGCAAGACTTAGAGATTCAAATTGGTCAATACACTGAAAGAAGAAATTTCTTAGTTGTTCCATTACAGTCGAGTGACATTAGTTTAGGTATGCCTTGGCGTCACCAGCATAACCCAGATATAGATTATTCCACACACACAATGAATATTAATTTTCAAGGAAAATCTATTACATTATATGGTATACATGCATCTAATGTTTTTCCACTGCTTTGGCATACTCAAGCTAAAAGTGCATTACGCAAAAGTAGTAAATCCTATCTTATTTGGGTGAATGAACTGCAAGTAAAGGAAAATCATATGCACCCTAGGCATAAAGAATTTCTTGCATATTTTAAGGACTGTTTTGCAGAAGACCTACCACTTGGTTTACCTCCTTCACGTCCAGAAGACCATAAGATAGATTTGATCCCTGGCACACAACCACTTTGCAAAGCACCATATAGGCATAACCAGATAGAGCAAAAAGAAATCCAGAGTCAAGTTGAGGAATTACTAAATAGAGGATTGATTCGACCTAGTAGTTCTCCATTCGGTGCGCCTGTTCTGTTAGTCAAGAAAAAGAATAATACCTATCGTATGTGCATTGACTGTCGAGCTTTAAATAAGATCACTGTAAAGAATAGGTATCCTATTCCTAGAGTTGATGACCTTATGGACAAACTGTAAGGATCTGCTATATTTAGTAAAATCGACCTTAAGTCTGGTTATCATCAGGTGAGACTAGATAAGTCTGACATATTCAAGACTGCATTTAGGACACAGTTTGGTCATTACAAATTTTTAGTCATGCCATTTGGATTGACTAATGCACATGCTACGTTTAGTAAAATGATGAACCGTATATTTCTGAAATATCAGTATTGTGTAATTGTCTTCTTTGATGATATTTTGGTGTTTAGTCAAAATGAGAAAGAACATTATGAGCATTTGTCATTGGTTTTTCAGTTATTGAAAGAAAATCAATTGTATGCAAATCCTGAAAAGAGTGAATTCTTTAAAACAAAAATTGAGTATTTAGGTCATATTGTATCATCTGATGGAATTAAAGTTGATCCTAAGAAAATTGATGCAATATTGAATTGGCCTGTACCTAAAAACGTGCATGAGTTACGCTCATTCCTTGGTCTTGCTAGTTTTTATAGGAAGTTTGTACGTAATTTTTCATTACTTGCTTTACCATTAACCAAACTTCTCAAGAAAGGAATTGTTTATCATTGGACCAAAAATCAACAGAAATCCTTTGACTTACTGAAACATGCATTAACCAATGCCCCTGTTCTATAGTTGCCTGACTTTAATAGACCATTCTTTCTAGTAGTGACCGATGCTAGTGGATCAGGAATAGGAGCTGTACTTATGCAAGACAATCATCCCATAGCCTATTCTAGTTGTAAGTTGAAACCCTCTGAGCTGAAATATTCCACATATGACAAAGAACTATTAGCAGTTGTACAAGCATTAAGACAGTGGACACACTACTTAATGGGTTTAGAATTTATGATTAAGACCGATCAGCAAAGTATTAGACATTTACTTAGCCAACCTCAAATCTCTGACCGACATATCAAATGGGCCTCCTTTATTCAAAGTTTTCATCCTATCATTCAATACCAACCCGGAAAAGAAAATGTAGTGGCTGATGCATTGAGTAGAAGACCTGCCATTCATAATATTTCTGTCATATCTTTTGATTCTTTGATTGCTATGAAAGATACATATCACTAGGATATTACTTTTCATGCTGATTGGAATAAATTAGTTCAAAATAATTTCATTCCTGTTGATTCATTGTCATATAATGATGGATTTATGTTTTATGAAAAGAGATTGTGTGTTACAATTCCATTCCGATCTTTTGTTTTGAATGAAATTCATTGTCCCCCATATCAAGGTCATAGAGGTATCATATCTACCTTACGTATGTTAACTGAAGATTTTTATTAGCCGCATATGGATGCTGATGTATCTAACTTTGTTTCTGAATGTTTGATTTGTCAAAGAGTTAAGAGACATCATGGTAAACAGTATGGATTACTTATGCCTTTGTCTATTCCATCTAAACCTTGGGAACAAATTTCTATGGATTTCATTACTGGTTTACCTAATACTAAATCTAACCATGATATGATTTGGACAGTTGTAGATAGATTTAGTAAACAAGCATATTTCATTCCATGTAAGAAAACTTTAACAGCATCACAAGCAACACAATTGTTTTTGAAAACTGTTTTTACTAACCATGGATTGCCAAAAGTTATTATTTCAGATCGTGATTCTAGATTTTGTAACAACTTTTGGATTACTCTGTTTGCTAACCTAGGCACAAAGATTGATTTCTCATCTGCATTTCATCCAGAAACTAATGGACAAACAGAAGCCACTAACAGCACAATTCTAGATCTTTTACGTGCATATACTATCTCTAAACCACAAACATGGGACACACATTTGCATTTATTACAGTTTGTATATAGCAATACACCACACACATCTACAAAGAAAGCACTGTTTGAAGTGATTTATGGATATAGATTATCTACACCTGTTGCATCTTTGTCTAATAGAATTCAAAGTGCTGATGATATTGCTAGTATGCATAACACTATTTTTGATGAGGTTAAAGATATGATTGCTAAAGCCCAGCAATCATATACTAAACAAGCCAACAAGAAAAGACAAGCAATGAATTTCAAAGTTGATGATTATGTTTGGCTGAGAATAGAAAAACGTAGACTGCAAAGTGTAGATAGACATCCAGTTGTCAAATTAGCCCCTAGATTCTATGGACCATTTAGGATCATTCATAAAATTAATGATAATGCATTCAAGTTAGAATTACCACCTCATTGGAAAATTCACAACACATTTCACATTAGTTTATTGAGACCATTCACAGGCCAATTACCTGTATACCCTGTTTATGAAAACCCACCTTTATTAGAGGAAGAGACTGAAATACTTGAACCAGAAGCTATCATAGACACTGACTTTATGACCACTAGAACTGGCCGCAGGTATTCTAGATATCTAGTTAAATTTAAGAACCATCCTGTAGAGGAAGCACAATGGATGCACGCTAGAGACTTAAATGCTTTCCCCACTCTGTTAGCTCCACATTGAGCTAATAGCAATTGAGGTCAATTGCTATCCCACCCCGGGGGTATGATGCCAGGAGGCATATTCCATGGTGGATTCCGTGAGGTTTTACGGTGGATTCCGTAAACTTTGATGACCGGGGCTCATACACAAAGTGGATTCTTTGTGCGAGAAGTTGATGGGGACGCCTGTCCTTTTCGGGCGTTTCATTAATTTAGTGTGTACATGGGTGATTCCATAGCGGGTGATTCCTCAAAATGCATATTAAATTAATAAACGTTTATGAGTTTTGAGTGCACACTCGTAATAAATTAAGGTTAGGATTTATTTCTGACCAGTTGATTTATTTATGTAGCTGAAGACTGCTAGGTATTCACTTTTGTCAGTTTAATTGTATTATTTTACTAACGATTGTGAATGCTTCAGTTGATGTGTAGAGATAGCAGCAGTGGCAGAGGAAAGCATTGGGGTCTAGCGAGTATTCGATCTATGGATTATATTTTGATAAGCGCCACACCTATATTTTGCCATGTCTATTGAGGCATCGATTATTTATTATTATTTTGTATGCGCCCATGCGCACGGTTATGTTATTTCTATTTGGACATTGTATTGGGCATGCCAGACTCTATGGGCACCGTCCATTAGCTTTATTTCTATTTTTGTAAAAGCAAACTCAAAAGCTAAAAGCTTGATATATTTTTGTAAATAGGGCTATTATTGAGCATGAAGAAGAAATATACATAAAATACATGCTTTGTGAAGCGCTCACACAAGGCATGGGGGGAGATTGCACCCAATTGGTCTCTTGCTCTTGTCGTTCATGCTTTTTACCTTGTAACTTGTGCAAAAAGTAGAGTTCATTGTTCTTGGGGACCTTCTGGCATTCACTACGCGAGCATACAGCGTCCAATCTGCGCACCAAGCCTACTCCACAACAAAATGTATAAACCAACTTTGTTAGGATCGACCTGAATCATCTTATTGGGTTTCTAATGGTCAAGTCCTTCCACAACCTTCTAGCATTAGTCTTCAGATGATCTCCTTTGCGCAGATCATGTGAACCGAGACGGACTCATATCACACTTGGTTTAAAGAGAATGGGAAACAAGAGGGATGCATCGCTCGACCTCTCTACCCGTAGGGTAAAGTCCCATTCCGGTCCCCTAAAACGATATGAGCCAATGTTCTATCCTATGTTAACTAAGGTCAATACATCATCATGGTTTGCATGTTGAGAAGCCTCCCAATTCTTTGGGACCGCCCTGTTGTAGGACAAACCCGTCGGGGGTTCCGCCCACCCAGTTCCCTTGATAGCTTTAGTTTTCTACTTACCTAAGGACACATTAGTGGTAACACATGCAAGCAGCTTGCTTAATTAACTCGTTAGTTACATGTTCCTTTATGTAATTTTATGCACTGACATGAAAATAGTTTAGACAATTTCTTGAGATACAAATTCCGTCCATAGGATGATTCCCACAATCCGTAAGGATGCGTCTTATTATCCTCCAAGTTTCCGCCCCTTGCATTAGTAACAGGGCCTTGAGAATCCATCTTGAGTCATGTAGACTATTTGAGTAGGACCCAAAGGCAGGGGATTTACAACTAGAGCCCCTTGGCATCCAAGCGTCCTCCTATGATCAAACTAATCCATGGAGAGACCTCTCATGGCGGGTTCAGTCCACATTCCCATCACGGTTATTTAGAATCCCTTGGATAGGGTTGGCGGCCTGCTGGGGATGGCTTGGCACGCCCTTCAAGGAATTTAATCGGATTCTTTATATAAGAATCTTATGAAAGATTTAGTCAAACAATCCTTTCACAAACAGTGCTCCTAAAGTTACAAGCACAAACAACAATGTGGGTGAGTGCTCAGAACACCTGCAAAGGTGGAGTTTCTTTTTGAACACTTAGAATTCAGCCTTCGGATTTTACTTGCCTTGTCAACTGCAATGGCCACTGTGGGGGTAGGAAATACCCTCGTTTCATCCCTCATTCTTACGTGATAAGAACGAAAATTTACGCAATTGGTCTTACATCCAATTAGTAGCACCCATTAGTTTTCGGATGGTAAATTTTTCCTAGGTTCTATAGCTCGTGGGTTGGGTTTTCGGCAAGATCTTAGATAATCCAATCTAAGCTCTTCAAGGATCATTTGAGGGTGGCTCCACTCTCTTGAGAATTCGTTACGAGTTCAATTCCCATGCAGCCTCCATTGTAATGCTTTCCGATCTATCTTGTGGTTGAATTCTTGGTTTGTTATCGAAAGGATGACCTAACAAATTTTCCTCTTACAAGCTGGCTTTAGTACAAGTTACGATGAAGACCACATCCTATGTACATTACAATCAAAATTATATCTATGATATCAAGAGATTTAACAACCTTGAGAGCAAATGCTTTCTATGTAATGTGCGATCCTTTATGCTTAATATGGAGATGCAAGCTTCCTTTTCTAAACATGCCTTGAGATGCCATTCCTACAATAAATCAATTCTAGAATTTTTCTAGGGATGCATCTTACAACCACAAGGTATTGGCACATACACCTAAGAGTGCGAGAGTGGGACTTTATGAGTTCAAAGACAAAGATTTTTATCTCTTCCTATGCGTTATTTAGACATATATCCTAGGGAGGTAGCTGGTTGATAAAGCCCGTCGAGGTAGGTATCGTTGACAAAGGATAGTCACTCAACTCACGGGCACTCAAAAGGATGATAAAATAGTCACTAACCCCATGACGCACATTACTCAATGAATAAGCATGAAATCCCATAACTCACGACCGGTGTAGAACTGAACAAGGGAAAACTGATTTGGAGGGAGTATGCCAGTGTGCGCAATTGATGGTGCATTCATGCGTTCCACCTATCTGGCATAGGTGCAAGGAGGAAGGCCAGGGAGCCATGTAGTGCAGTGCACAGAACAGAGTGGCGTGTCCTGTGACGATGGCAAAGACCCATCCCATGGGTACATAGGGAAACAGAAATGTACCTGATGCCAATGGTCGTAACATCCCTCAATCCTCACCTCTCAATAATTGATTGAAGAAACACCAGTCACACTCAATCCACCCTCTGTCTCACTCTCTATTGAAAGATCTAGGAGGGCAACCCGTTCCTGAAACCCATTGATGTAATCCTCACTATCACTTGTGCAGAGGTTGTATGTCTTGTGCACATTTGATGGTGCAATTGTGCATCCCGCCCTGTGTCGACATACAGTGCAAGAAGGAAGGTCAGGGAACCGTACGGTGCAGTGCATAGGAATAGATCGTGCATCGTGCATTGAGAGGCCCATCCCGTGCATGTAACACTCAAGTCACACATCTCACCTCTCTCGTGATTTGAAGGGAAATAATATAAAAATGATGTTGAGTGTTCTTGTTCGGTGAGAACTCATAATTCTGAAATATCACATTTTTATGAAGAAATAAATGAGGAAAAATTAGATTTCTCATCTAAAAAATTAGAAAAAATACATTTTACGTCTATAAGTGTATGACAAGGATGGAGCATAAGGATCAAGCCTTAGTGAAGCCTTGTTTCCATGTTATAGTGTGTTTTCATCAAATTTTACATGAAAAACTACAAAAAATAAACCCTACACCTACCCAATGAAT
Source organism: Lygodium microphyllum (assembly GCF_053477565.2). Classification (NCBI taxonomy): domain Eukaryota; kingdom Viridiplantae; phylum Streptophyta; class Polypodiopsida; order Schizaeales; family Lygodiaceae; genus Lygodium; species Lygodium microphyllum. The sequence continues at coordinate 116,386,454 of NC_141138.1, forward strand.
GCAAAACCTAACCGGTAGGAGGGAAGAGGGATTATGAAAGTGAGTAGTTGTTGTTGAAAATGTTTTAAATTTTGATTTTTTTGATTATGCATAGCATACAAGCTGATCACTATTTAAATTTAAGAGAGACTAGTAGCACAAGGAAACTCGGTGCTAGTCTCTAGCAGCGCCACAATTATGAGTAGCTTGGAAATCATTAAAGGATTGGTTTTGCACCTCACATGGCTGGTTTTTTTATCATTAAATGCTTGAGAACGAGGTGTGTTGTCCACAATTGCATTATGCATTTTACATGGTAACTCTTGGATGCATTGCAATTGCTTGCCAATTACATGAACTACATCGAGTTGTGAGGAAACCTAAGCTATTGGGGGCAAGCTTGCTAAGGAAAGATCAAATCTCTTGGATCATTCAAAGTATATAGGAGTGGAGACTATTTTTATGTGCTTTATATTAGAGCAATGCATTGAGGGGCCAATCCTCTCAGTGTAAGAGAGATGCAGTGGGGCCACGGCATTCAGCTAGAGGGGTGCCTCCTTTATGTTTGGGTTACGTGGTATATTATACCAAGATGTATGGGATCTCCCTCTAAGGAGTTAGAAAGGGGAATCATTGGACTACGTTCTATTACAAACCCAATATGTACATTAGCGAGGGCAGTGTGGCCCTTAGACACTCCTGGCTGCGAGGCCATGTGGGTTTGTCTTGTGAGTGTTATAGAGGCCCAACTAGTGCCTATAGCTAGTGTCGGGCCCGTTTTAGGTTTCGACAGTGACTTGGAATAAAACAAGTCCATTGAACAATCCAAGGAAATAAAAAAATAACATTGTACTTGCTTTCTCTTCTCCACTTGTTTTGTCTGGAAGTTTCTTATGGATCAGTGTTGTGTACACTATATAGAAAACAGCTGATACAAGGCAGAGTAAGTCACCCCACGCTAGATTAGTAGCTATGCTGCTACTTGCCTCTAAATCTAATAGGCTCACAACTATTGTCCCTACCATACAAAGAAGCACACTCCATAGCTTTACCCATGTGAACTTCACTTGCATAAATTTCAGGGATATGAGGAATGTGAACAGACTGGAAGTTGAACTTAAGATTGTATTGGAGGTTATTGTTGTGTACTTGAGAGATAAAATTGAATGTGAACTGTGCAAGGAACCAAAAGGGGCATATAAACAAGCTAGCGCAGGCGATTTCTTTCCTTGTTCACATTCGCGGGGATGCATAAGGCTATGAGGCCTCTTCTGTGACAGTCAATTTTTCGTAACCAGCATCAACATGTTCTGCCATGCTGACCATATTATCAACTGAATTAGACTTCTCAACATCCCCATCTTTTGCCCTTGTTAAAACACCTTGCTCTTTTTCAATCCCATCCTCTAGAAGGTTTCGGTTTTTGATCCCACACCTTCCGGTGTATAGACTGGCATGCTGAGATCAGTGTAATGGTGTTGCCATAGCCGACCAAATAGCGGCTACAAGATTTGGCTTGCTAAAACAATAGGTAAGTATACAAGAAAGAGCATGTTACTGATGTAGGTGACTAGAAAGGGAGAGACTTTGCTATCAATGACCAATTGGAAAATGAAGCTAGCCACAATCTAGATGACATGGATCTAGAAGCTCCATCTGAGGTATGTCCTGTTGCCTATGGATCTAGAAGCTCCAACTAAGGTATGTCTTGATGGCTATGGCTGCCATGGAAGCTAGCCACAATCTAGATGACATAGATTTAGAAGTTCCAACTGAGATATGTCCTGCTGGCTATGGCTGCTATGGAAGCTAGCCACAATCTAGATGACATAGATCTAGAAGCTCCAACTAAGGTATGTCCTGCTAGCTATGGCTGCCATGGAAGGTCAAGTGGGAATAGAGGTGGAAACTAAGGTCATGAGCTAACAATGAGCTGACCAAAAGTAAAGAGGAGCTAGGAGAGTAGAGAAGGGAGGTAAGCCATGCCCAGCATGGCTCTGATACCATGTTGAAATGCATGGATCTAGAGTATAGCTATGGTGGATGGAACACAAAGACAATGTTCATAATGACATAGATTAGAGAGACCAACTGTTACTCAAGTGAATTAGGTCACAAGATGGAAGCTTGGACTCCCTTCCCTCATTCTTGTCTTGTACCAATCTTTTCACTACACAAAGGAAAGGACAACTGGATCCACAGATTCCTTCTTCCTTGCAAATAGTACTTTCTGGATCTATGCTTCCACATCTAGTTTCTATTGTTTAGAATGCTTTGGAGACTTCCACGGCTTCATGTCTTCAAACCATTTATACGGGAGTGTATACTCCATTGCAAGACAAGGTGGATTATTTGACTAGTCAACTTAGCAAAGCTCTTGTAGATTAAGCTTCTGAAAAGACTGCTTTGAGTGATATCCATGCACAAATGACTGTAGCTATAGTTTTTATGGATTCATGGTAGGCCATGATTAGAGAGTTAGAAGCTAAGGTTGCCACTTTAGAGGAAGCAAATGTGTCGTTAACCAAAGAGAAGAATGCCACCCTTGAGGAAATGATTGAATCAACTCACAAGCTTGGTATTCTCAAGAGACTGTAGAGTCGCAAAAGAATTTATTGATGAACTTAATTAGAAAATTGCCTCTCTTTTTGTTCCTCCTCTAGCCACCATGATGTCTTCTTTGTTGTCTAAGGAAGAATTAGATCATTTGCAACAAAAGGTTAAACTATGTGATAGATTTTTTGCCAAAGTCGAGTGCCTTCAGCAGTGTATGAATTGTGTCCAACAAGATTTTGTCCATTATGCTAAATTGGTGTCACCCCCATCATCCTTTTGGATTCAATATCAATAGCAACACTTTGCTTTGTATATCTCCTTGACTAATTTGTATTTAGAACCTCTAGAGGATGGGTGGCATAATATGTGGTCAGCAAATTTACTCAAAGCAATATTTGACAGATTTGTTGATGACTTGATCTTTCATGAAGATCAACTATTCTCTTTTATGTATCTCCAAGGAGATCTACATATCCGTGAATGAGGAGGATATAAAATTTATGAAGGAGATGTGATTTTGCAAGTATTCATGTATGTCCATTTAGCTAAAATGATTTTGTTTGATGACCTAAAGGCTTATCATCAACATACATTATGGTGTAAAGGCTATACTTAGCATCCACCTTTGAAGGATGATGTTTTGGAACCTTGCTAGCTTTAGTTTTGTATGAACTTCATTAACTTCATTGTAGCTAGGAGAAAGTTGCGTGTTGCATAGTCGTCATGCAAAAATTTCATTCATCAGGAGCCGTATTTAGGAAAGGTTGCATGGTTTATCAAAGCATGAGATTCTAAAGTGTAGATAACAAGGTAGTAGGCATGATTATTTGATGTAAGTCCTAGTAGGTCCTAGGAAAGTTAGTATCCAGATTATAATGTATTTTTACTTTACCAAGGAAAGATAGAGTTATTGTGAACTATGTGATGCGTAGAAGCAATGAATCACATGTTTACATGTATTGTGGTAGTTGCAACTATTTTTCTCCTTTAGATCTAGCTTATTATCTCTAGGAAAGGTTCATCCTTGTCGCAAGACAAGTATATTGAATTGTCTAAATCACCTAACCCACAAGGGATTCATATAGGCATGATTCAGTCGACATGATAAATATCCCAAGTGCTAACTAGGGTTTAGCGCATTAAGGATTCAACCTAGTTTTGCACTTGTTGCCAAGTCAAAACCCTCAAACCCAAAGATCATACCCACATTCACGAACTGTTGAGTCAATTGGACGGGCTTGCAAGAAACGATCTAGGGTTTCTACCCTAAGGATCACTCGTTCAAATGATGAAACTCGAATTGAGTTGGAACCCCTAGGACCAAACGTTGTCGGTCTAGTGTAATTAGGAATGGGTTGGGTAAAAAGACACCCTAAACCCTGCTTCTCGTCTGAAGATAATTCCGATACCAGAAAACGCCGTTCAATGGGTGAAATGATCCCATGAAATAGATGCGACACTTGTGCAATAAGTTGCAACGTTGCATAGACTTGTTGTTTGTTCACAAGAGAGTTTTTCCATTTCTTGAAATAAGGTTGGTAAGTTCTTACGCAAGTTTAACTTGCAAGAGAATGAGTAGTCATCCTGTTACATCACCTGTCTTGGGGAAAAATTGCCAAGTAAAGGGAAGTTAGGTATTTGCTTGGAAGCAAATGATCAATCAATAAATTAAAGCGACATGGTCGCCAGGATTTACTGTTAATAAAACCTAAGGTATTGGTTAAGTTGGGTTAACAGGGTATGGCCCTAACCCAAGGACAAAAGGGTGAACAAATAAACCCTTGGGGATCTTGCCAAGTCGCAATTAATCCCGGATCGAACGCTGGATGCATTCAGAAAGAAGGATTCACTCCTTGACAGTTGGCCAAATAAACGACCACTGGAATTGATTGTGCTTGTAACAGTTTAGAAAGCATTGTTTGCATTGTTTGCTCAAAGAACTAAAGGATGATATTAGTGGACACGTTACAGTTGGTATCAGAGCAGACCAACAACAGAATTGTTTTTATGAGATCTCAATAAAATGAAGTAAAGAAATTGTTGCTGTCCAAACATTTCCTCATCTTCAATACTGTCTTGCAGAACTATGAAGCGTGGAACAAGTTTTTGGTGTTCCGGGTCATGTTTATGACTGCAATGCATTCTCCGCATTATAGACAAAGAGTTGGAATGATGAACATCCTGGAGCAGATTTATAATCCATCACCTTTATATATAGAACGAAGATGGACTAGGTCTTCAGGAATCTACTACATAGCTGCCCACCGGTTCGCTTATCTACAGACCAACCTGAAGAGGATCAAGTGGTTGGAAGACTTGAAAGTCGTGAAGCTGTTCATTTTTGTGGAAGCTCACGTAAATTTGACTTTGCATATTCAAGGTCGGAGGGTTGAATTGAACTCATATGTATATGAGGAAGTAACCCATGTAATCCCAGCCGACAGGATTAAGGTGTTGGGCCGCCATGAGAAGTATGGATTCCAGCGAAAAGGATATCTTGAACTTCCAATGAATTATCGATTCCTAAAGATCCATGACCCAAAACCCTACTATTACACAGTTCCTGTAGACAAATGCAATAAAACGTTGTTCTCCCCAAACTGAATGTAATGATTGGATTATCATCACACGAGATGTTATATAAGGCTACGCCCATGTAAATATAAATAAGGACTTCATTTATCAATATCCGACTGTGCATCAGAGTTGTTAAAAAGTTAAGTAGCTTCATGATTTACGAGATAGCTGATCTAAAGATAAGCTAACGTCAATTATCATGTAATAACGTTAAGAAAACTTTTATCCAGGCACAACCCCAGGTACAGGTTCCAAATTCGCCCCCTACATCAAGTACTGCTGTGATCCAGGAGAAGAAGTTCCTCCTCAAGCAGATAAAGCCACTCGAGTTTGACGGGAGAGGCAGATTCGTCCAGTCTGATGCTGAAATTTGGATTGAATCTATGGAGGATTACTTTGAAGCAGCTGGTACTGCGCCTACCAATCAGGCCATGCTCGCCAAATTAAAACTCATCGGCGAAGCTAGACTATGGTGGAAACAATGGTGCAGGGATCAAGGGACTTCAGAGGGGTCCGTCACCTGGGAGAAGTTAAAGAAAGCCGTGCAGGGGAGATATTTGCCACCTGCATATCGTACACAAAAAATGAATGAATTCTACGAGCTAAAACAGCTAGGACTCACCCTTGACGCATACTACTCTAAATTTGTCTCACTCTTAAAGTATGCGCCACAGATGGACATGACGCAGCAGGTGTCCAAATTTTGCGCAGGCTTAAATCCACCCGTAAATACCCGTCTCGAATCTATGCGTCCGTTAGATCTTCAGGATGCACTCATTCGAGCGGCACCTATAATTCAGGAAGTGCAAGCTAGACCAAGGGGTAACAAAAATTGGTCCTATAGCGACCCGAACAGAGGAACATTCAGACCCCAAGTGAAGAGAGTCCAAGGTCACAATCAGGGACAAAGGAAGAAAGCAAGGACAAATAACGTCAACAACTTTGTTCCTACTCAAAGTAATGGCCGAAACCTCCGATGTTTCCACTGCAACGAACGCGGTCACTTCAAAAGGCAATGTCCCAAGCTCAGCGAGGGACATCGTCAAGGTGTAGGCCGCGGTCAAGGAGCCGCCACCCGTGGAAGAGGAAGAACTGCCTGCATTACCAATAGGCAAAGATGCGAAGCAGAAGAAGAGGAAGATCCGACTATGGAGGCAGAATTTGAAAGAGCGACAGTCCATGCCGCTTTACACAAGAAGGGGCCGAATCGTCAGTTCTCGGTGATTCAAACACCGTCAGACTATCAAGGTAAAGGTTTCAAAACCTTGATTGATTGTGGCAGTACACATTCCTTTATCTCACCAGCATGTGCAAAAAAAATTAGGAATAGCCACAGTAGAAGCACCTACCTTACTTGTGGAATTGGCAAACGGTCGTGAGGTAACTTGTACCAGGCAAACTGCTAAGGAAGAATTCTTTCTGGGAGGAAAGAAAACCTCAGTCAAATTCAGAGTCATGAATTTAGGTATCCATGAGTGTCTACTCGGGATAGATTGGCTTAAGCCTAATGACGCCCACATCCACTGTGGAAAGGGTCAAGTTTCCTTTCGAAACTCTGAAAGGGAGTTTGTTACAACTCAAGGTGAGGCAGGAGTGCCAAGAATCCAGTTAGCCAAAGTATTGCGGATCATAAAAGGAGTTAGAAAAGGATTACCTGTTTACCTGATCAAACTCAACAAGTTAGATCAAAAGCAAGAGTCTCATGAGGGACCCTCTTGGCTAAAGGAATACGCTGACATATTCCCTGAGGAATTGACCGAACTTCCGCCTCCAAGAGAAGTTGATCATGAAATAAGGCTAGTGCCTGGAGCTGCGCCAATTGCAAAGAGACCTTATAGAATGTCCATACCGGAAGCTATTGAGTTGAAGGAACAACTCAAGCAACTGTTAGATCAGGGTTACATTCCGCCTAGCAACTCACCATGGGGAGCTCCAGTACTATTCCAGAAAAAGAAAGATGGGACACTTCGACTATGTATTGATTACCGTGGTTTGAATCAATCAACAGTCAAGAACAAGTATCCTATTCCTAGAATAGATGAACTTCTGGATCGCCTTCAAGGTGCAAAGATCTTCTCCAAAATTGATCTCAGATCAGGTTACTATCAATAAGGATCAAGGAAGAAGATATTCCAAAAACGGCCTTCAATACAAGATATGGGCACTTTGAGTTCTTGGTTATGTCATTCGGGCTTACAAATGCACCTGCCACCTTCAATAGATTAATGCAGGATATTTTTAGACCATATCTTGATGATTTCGTGCTTGTCTTCTTCGATGACACTTTAGTCTATTCTAAACAGGAAGAAGATCATGAACCTCAACTACGGATTGTTCTTGAGACAATGAGGTCTCATAAGCTGTATGCAAAAATGAAGAAGTGTGCATTCTTCAAGCGTTAGATTGAATATCTAGGATTCATAGTATCATCAGAAGGAATATCAGTAGACCCAGCCAAAGTCAGGGATGTGCTTGAATGGCCAATACCAATATCCATTAAAGAAATACGTAGCTTTCTTGGCTTGACAGGATGGTATAGGGTCTTTATCAAAAACTATGCTTTGATTGCAGCACCTCTTACAGACTTACTAAAGAAGCAGACTTCTATTACATGGTCAACTCCCAAACAAAATAGCTTTGACCAATTGAAGCAATGTTTGGTATCGGCACCTATTCTAAAACTTCCTGACCTCAATAAGGAGTTCGAGGTAGTAACTGATGCCAGCATTCTTGCATTGGGGTGTGTACTTATGCAGGAAGGTCATCCAGTAGCATACTCTTCAAGGAAATTGAAGAGTCATGAAAAGAATTATGCCACGCATGATCTGGAATTATTAGCTGTCATCCATGCTTTAAAGCTTTGGAGACACTACTTGTTGGGTAACAAGTTTACTCTAGTAACCAATCATAAGAGTCTCAAATGGATTTTTACCCAGAACGAGCTCAACATGAGGCAACGGCGGTGGATTGAAGTATTGGAGGAGTATGATTTTGAAATCAAGTACCGACCAGGGAAAGAGAATGTAGTTGCCGATGCACTCAGTCGCAAGGCATTCCTAAATTCCCTAATCTTGCAGAATCCATCAACGGCCAGATCTTTGACTACAAAGGTATCTATGCCAAGCAACCCTATACTCGAACTAGCTAGAGAGGAAGCATGCCATGATTTGGCCTACCAAACAATGATAAAATAAATATCTACCAAGGATCAGAATCTGAAGTTACAGGCCAAGTATCAGGAATTTCCAATTGATAATGGACTTGTCTACTACAGAACAAGGCTGTGTATACCAACAAGCCAGTCACTTAAGCAGAAGATATTATGGGAAGCTCATGATTCCCCTTTCGCAGGACATCCTGGCTATGCAAAAACTCTTAATGCAGTTAGGAAGAGCTACCATTGGGAGAGGCTCAAAGGTGACGTTCTTAAATATGTCACTGAATGTTTGTCTTGCCAATGTATCAAGGCTGAACATGTCATGATGCCAGGAAAATTGCAACCACTTGACATTCCCCAAATGAAATGGGAATTCATCAGTATGGATTTTGTTGTGGGCTTACCCCAAGTCCAAGGAGGATACAATTCCATTATGGTTGTAGTTGACATGCTTACTAAGGTTGCACACCTGATTCCAGTAAAGACAAACTATAAAGCCTCCGACATTGCAAGATTGTTTATCAAGGAGATATTCAAGCTACATGGGTTACCTAGAAGAATCATTAGCGATCGAGATTCTCTCTTCACTTCACACTTCTGGAGAGCTATCTTTGAAGCTATTGGGACTCAACTCTGTTTTAGCACCGCCTACCATCCCCAAATGGATGGACAAACAGAGCGAGCGAATCAAATCATTGAGGATATGCTTAGGGCATACTGCTGTCGAGAGTCGAAGAGGTGGATTCAATACTTGCCGTTAGTAGAATTTGCCTACAATGCTTCTTACCAGCAGAGCATTCAAATGACCCCTTTCCAGGCATTGTATGGTCATGATTGTCGAAGTCCCCTAAACTTTTATGATCCAACCCTAAGAGTTGAAGCTTCAAGACAAATGTTGGAGGACATGGATGACCAAATAAGGTCAATAAGACAAGACATACAAGCAGCCAAGGATAGACAAAAGGCATATGCAGATTTGAAACATCAAGAGAGGGTCTTCGGAGAAGGAGACATGGTCTTCATTCGTGTACGCCCTAAAAGGAGTTCTCTATCTCTAGGAGAATGCAAGAAGCTAAGTCCAAGGTATTGTGGGCCGTATAAAATCCTCAAATGCCTGGGACCCAATGCTTATAAATTGCAACTTCCTGATAACCTAAAAGTTCACAATGTATTCCATATTAGTCTCTTAAAAAAATATGTACCCAACCCTAATCATGTACTTGATGACCAACAAATTGTAATGCCTAGTCAAGGAGTCCTTGAACTAAGACCGGATAAGATTTTAGATGTTAGGGAGAGACAGCTAAGATCTAGAACCTTGAAAGAATGCCTCGTCCAGTGGAAAGATTATCCCGAAGAGGATGCTACCTAGATAGATGAAAGCTCTCTCAACCATCAATATCCCCAGTTTATCTCGAGATGAGGACATCTCGATTCTTCTAAGGGGGAGAGAATGTAATATTCCCACTCGTGAATATTGACTTCCCGCACACTGCGTAAACCTCGTGCAAAGGTTATCTTTCATATTGGAATTGCCACAGTGTAATCTGTGACCTGCACGCGAGAAATTGAGACCTCCGCATTGGCAAAGCAAGCCCGAGGGTTCAAATCCACAAATCACACGTAAACACCCTCTTGGGAGGGGCAAAATGGATATTATTAAAGCAATTTTTTTAAATATTTATCCCTTTCCCCCAGCCGATGCACGGCTGGAGGAGAGGGAGTGTGGGGGGATGGGCTTGGTGGAGGTGGGGCTGCATGAGGAGGGGGGAAGCCATGCAGTGGCCACGTGGTGGAGCTCATCTCTTTCCCCCCCTTGTCCTATAAATACACCCTCTAAGGTGTGAAGGGAGGATGGGGGGACAAACGGCTGCTGCCATTGCCGTGCTGGGAAGGAAAAAAGAAGGTTGCGTGGAGAGTGAGAGGGAAGCTGCTGTCATCGACATCGTGGAGAGAGATCAAAGGACGATGCCGTGCTGAGGGAGAGGAGTGAGAGAGCAAGCTGCCATCGCCCCCATCCTGCTCGGCTTGCTCAGAAGAGGAAGTACGTCCTCCACGACATTCTCCCCGGCCTCCAAGAACTCCCCCATCGCTGGTAGCAACGCACTGACATCGCCTCTATCCTGCTCGGTTGAAGGCACCATCGCATTACTGCTGTCGGCCGTGGCTCCACATGCCCAACAAGTCAATTTCCCCCCCCCCCCCCCCCCCCCCCCATTCGACATCATCCTTCCTTTCCTAATTCCCCTCAATCATTTCCTTTGACCCCACGTGGTTTCGTGGGGAGCAAAAGCTTCCTAGAAGCTTTTGGAAGCTTCTAAAGTACAAGGCCTAAGGCCTTGTGCACACGGGTTCCACCTCGGGGGTTAAAAACCTTCCCTTAAAGCCCATTTCCACAGCTTCTAAGGGATAAGGCTTTGGCCTTGTTCCTGCGGCCTTCTCGGGTTTAAGACCGAGCTCATTAAGCTCTATTCCCATAGCTTCCTTGTAAAACTCCAAGTCTCGTAAGTCCTTGTAAAGCCTCCATTTTCGCAGCTCCATCCATAAGAGCCCCATTTCCGCAAACAAAGCTCAAATCCCATAAGCCCAAATCCCTTAAGCCCAATTCTCACAAGCCCTGGCCTTTTAAAGATCCGAAGTTCGGTGAAGGTATCTCTTGTGTACGAGGGAGAAGGGCAAGATCTTGAGGCTGCTTACCAAGGCTGAGGAGATTCACGGATCACGTAGGGGCAAAGGCTAACCGGAAGTCCATAATTGTGTAAGGGAAAAGGCAAACCGGAAGTCCGTAATCACGCCTACGATGGCCCCCAAGAAGTCGCAAGGCGCGCCTGCGGGAGGTTCTTCTCCTAGCATTCACGTGGACATCTCCTCGAGCCCACAAACCCAGGTTTTTACTATTGTGATTCCATACAAAACTAAGGCATTAAGCATGATAACTTCATGGATTAGGAAGCACCCGTGCATGTTCAAATTCACCTAGCCTAGTTAAATGCAATTGGGAAAATTGATATTTTCAATGCAATAAACGCAAATTGTCTATCCATCTTACGACCTTAATAGTATGTTGCCTTGTCGTACTTTTCAAAGTGACGAGCCTAGAACACCTGTTGCCTATCATTATAAGGTTGGAATTGTTAAAGTGCACCGTTGACTAGACATGGAAAGATTAAGCGTATGTTGCATTTTTAGGCAACATCTTCCTTGTAATGATTCATGAGGGAAAGTTAACACCCATAAGATGTTATCCGAAAAGAAATAGAAGAGCACGAAATTGATCTTATGGACTTGCAAGTGGCATGTAAAATGGAATAAGTTAACACTAGCTTTAGTTTTGTATGAACTTCATTAACTTCATTGTAGCTAGGAGAAAGTTGCGTGTTGCATAGTCGTCATGCAAAAATTTCATTCATCAGGAGCCGTATTTAGGAAAGGTTGCATGGTTTATCAAAGCATGAGATTCTAAAGTGTAGATAACAAGGTAGTAGGCATGATTATTTGATGTAAGTCCTAGTAGGTCCTAGGAAAGTTAGTATCCAGATTATAATGTATTTTTACTTTACCAAGGAAAGATAGAGTTATTGTGAACTATGTGATGCGTAGAAGCAATGAATCGCATGTTTACATGTATTGTGGTAGTTGCAACTATTTTTCTCCTTTAGATCTAGTTTATTATCTCTAGGAAAGGTTCATCCTTGTCGCAAGACAAGTATATTGAATTGTCTAAATCACCTAACCCACAAGGGATTCATATAGGCATGATTCAGTCGATATGATAAATATCCCAAGTGCTAACTAGGGTTTAGCGCGTTAAGGATTCGACCTAGTTTTGCACTTGTTGCCAAGTCAAAACCCTCAAACCCAAAGATCATACCCACATTCACGAAATGTTGAGTCAATTGGACGGGCTTGCAAGAAACGATCTAGGGTTTCTACCCTAAGGATCACTCGTTCAAATGATGAAACTCGAATTGAGTTGGAACCCCTAGGACCAAACGTTGTCGGTCTAGTGTAATTAGGAATGGGTTGGGTAAAAAGACACCCTAAACCCTGCTTCTCGTCTGAAGATAATTCCCATACCAGAAAACGCCGTTCAATGGGTGAAATGATCCCATGAAATAGATGCGACACTTGTGCAATAAGTTGCAACGTTGCATAGACTTGTTGTTTGTTCACAAGAGAGTTTTGCCATTTCTTGAAATAAGGTTGGTAAGTTCTTGCGCAAGTTTAACTTGCAAGAGAATGAGTAGTCATCCTGTTACATCACCTGTCTTGGGGAAAAATTGCCAAGTAAAGGGAAGTTAGGTATTTGCTTGGAAGCAAATGATCAATCAATAAATTAAAGCGACATGGTCGCCAGGATTTACTGTTAATAAAACCTAAGGTATTGGTTAAGTTGGGTTAACAGGGTATGGCCCTAACCCAAGGACAAAAGGGTGAACAAATAAACCCTTGGGGATCTTGCCAAGTCGCAATTAATCCCGGATCGAATGCTGGATGCATTCGGAAAGAAGGATTCACTCCTTGACAGTTGGCCAAATAAACGACCACTGGAATTGATTGTGCTTGTAACAGTTTAGAAAGCACTGTTTGCATTGTTTGCTCAAAGAACTAAAGGATGATTCTAGTGGACACGTTACAGTATACGCACATTGTTTATTAAAATAAACTAAGCAATGGGGGCATTACATTCTTCCCTCCTTAAAGAAATCGAGATGTCCTCATCTCGAGAGAATTTGGGGGTATTCTTTCATAAGGGTTACCTCATTGATCCAAGTGGCATCCTCTTGAGGATAATCCTTCCATTGGATGAGATATTCTCTAAGAGTTCTATTCCTAAGGATTCTTTCTTTTACACCCAAGATTCTATCAAGTTGAAGTTCAAGTAAACGTTGGCTCGGTATTACAACTTGCTGATCATCAAGAATATGATCAAGATTAGGTACATAGGGCTTCAAGAGACTGACATGGAATACATTATGAACTTTTCAGGTTTCAGGGAGTTGCAGCTTATAAGCATTTGGTCCAAGAGCCTTTATGACTTTGTAAGGTCCACAATATCTTGGGCTTAGCTTCTTGAATTTTCCCAAGGATAAGGAACTCCTCTTTGGGCTTACACGGATAAAAACCTTGTCCCCTTCTTGAAAGATTCGCTCTTTTCTCCCTAGGTCAGCATAGGCTTTCTGCCAATCCTTGGCAGCTTGTATGTCTTGTTTGATGGTTTTGACTTGTTCCTCCATTTCTGCAAGCATCTTTTTAGAAGCTTCAACTTTCAAGGTAGGGTCAGAGAAGTTTAGCAAGGTTAGGCATTCTTGCCCATATAGAGCTTGAAATGGGGTCATTTGGATGCTCTGATGATAGGACGCATTGTAAGAAAATTCCACCAAAGGTAGATATTGTATCCACTGTCTAGGTTCTTTGCAACAATATACCCTAAGTATGTCTTCAATGACCTGATTTACACGCTCTATCTGTCCATTAGTTTGAGGGTGATAAGCTGTACTAAAACAAAGCTATGTACCGAGAGCTTCAAATAATCCCTTCCAAAAATGTAAAGTGAATAGAGAATTACAATTACTGATAATTCTCTTTGGTAGTCCATGAAGTCTAAAGATTTCTTTAACAAATAACCTAGTAATTTCTGAGGCTTTGTAGCTAGTTTTGACCAGAATAAGGTGGGTAACCTTAGTCAGCATGTCCACAATTACCATGATCGAGTTGTATCCACCTTGAACTGAGGGTAATCCAACTACAAAGTGCATACTAATGAATTCCCATTTCATCTGAGGAATATCAAGTGGTTGTAGCTTTCCTGGCAGCTTAACTCGTTCGGCTTTTTTTTGTTGACACTATGGTTAGTTACCAGTGAGAATTTTTTCCTGAGTAGACAATGTCTCCATAACTTAAGAGCATGGATAATTGCAAGTAATTCCAAGTCATGAGTAGCATAATTTCTCTGGCGAGTCTTCAATTTTTTGGAGGAATATGCTACTGGATGTCCTTCCTGCATGAGTACACATCCCAAGGCAAGAGAGCTTGCATCGGTCACCACTTTGCATTCTTTGCTAAGATTGGGTAGTTTGAGGATCTGAGCTATGACTAAACTTAGCTTGAGCCTATCAAAGCTAGATGGTTCAACTTGTGTCCATTTAATGGCAATCTACTTCTTGAGTAGGTCGGTGAGGGGTGCAACAATCAAGGCATAATTCTTGATAAAAACCAGATGCCATCCTGTTAAACCCAAAAAGCTATAAACTTTACTTACAGTGGTTGGAGGCGGCCAGTCTTGTACATCCTTGACCTTGGCCGGGACCCACTGAAATTCCCTCTGCTGAAACTATAAACCCTAAATACTCGATTTCCTTTTTGAAGAACGCACACTTCTTCTTCTTAGCATACAACTTGTGAGTCGCCATTGTCTCAAGAACTACCCGTAGTTATGACTCGTGACTTCCTTCATCCTTGGAATATGTTAAGATATTGTCAAAGAATACAAGGACGAAATCATCAAGATAAGGTCTGAATATATCTTGCATTAATTTGTTGAAGGTAGCGGGGGTGTTGGTTAATCCAAATGACATTACGATAAATTCGTAATGACCGTACCTTGTGCTAAAAGCGGTTTTTGGGATATCTTCTTGCTTGATTTTGATTTGATAATACCCTAATTTGAGATCAATCTTGGAGAAAATCTTCGCTCCTTATAGTTGATCAAGTAGTTCGTTGATCCTTGGAATCGGATACTTATTTTTTATTATTACCTGATTTAGCCCTCGATAATCAATGCAAAGATGGAGAGTCCCATCCTTCTTTTTCTTAAATAACACCGGAGCTCCCCAGGGTGAGTTACTGGGTCTAATGTATCCCTGATCTAAGAGATGTTTGAGTTGTTCCTTTAGTTCTATGGCTTCTAGAATGGACATTCGAGATGGTCATTTTGCAACTGGTGTAACTCCTGGTACTAGCTTGATTTTGTGGTCGACTTCTCTTTGTGGTGAAAGTTCAATTAATTCTTCAAGGAATATGTCAACATATTCCTTAAGCCACGACGGTTCATGTTCGACTTCTTTATCTTGTCCAATTTTATTTAATTTGATTAGGTATACAGGTGAGCCTTTTCTTAAACCTTTAGCAATTCGAGAAGCTTTCGCTAATTGAATCTTCGGTTTTCTTGCTTCTCCTTGTGTGGTCACTTGTTTTCCTATAAGATTCAAGAATGTGACTTGGCCCTTTTCAGAATGAATATGAGTGTCATTGGGAATTAACCAGTCCATTCCTAATAGGCACTCATAGGTTTCTAGGTTCATCACTCTGAATTTCATGTTGGTTTGATTGCCACCCAGATTAAACTCCACCTTACTTGTTTTTTTATATTGAGGAAACTTCTTTTCCATTAGCTAACTCAACTATCAGCCCAGGTGCACACATTGTGTCTATGCCTAGTTTTCTAGGACACCTTAGTGATATGAATGAATGTGTGCTTCCACAATCGATCAAAATTTTAAAGGGTTTATTGTTATAGGTTGATGGTGTTTGAATCACTAAGAATTGTCGATTTGGTCTGCGTGAATTCTCGCTCTCTCCATGTCGATTTCCAAGGTGGGACCTTTGCGGTATTCTACTTCCTTGAGGGTTATGCCATAAAATCTTCCTCTAGTTGTGGCTATCCGGCTCTGGTTGTTACAAAACTTGCTTTGGCGTTCATTCTGTCCGAGTTTTGGGCATCGCCTTTGGATGTGGCCAGATTCATTACAATAATAGCACGTGAAAGTGTCTTTATTACCACTAGTAAAGTTCTCCACCACTGACATCTTAGCCTTTTTGCTATTAGTAGATTGGAATTGACCTTGGGCTCTTTTTGCATAGCCCCTAGTTATATTTCTGTTTTGAAACTTAATATTCCAAGGCTTATCATTTCTTGGTTTGGACTGGAGTTCCTGTACAATCGGTCTTGCTCTTATCAATGCATCTTGGAGGTCAAATGGACACATTGATTCAAGCCATGTGTTCAAGGGATCATCTAATCCGTGGGTGGCAAAACTTGGATACTTACTGCGCAATGTCCATAGATGGTGCATACTTGAGAAGTGTTACAAACTTTGAGTAATAGGCTTCCAGTGTCATTCCAAGTTGCTTTAGACCAAAGAATTCATTCATCTTTTGTGTGCGGTATGCTGGCGGAAGATACCTGCCTCGCACTGCATTCTTTAATATGTCCCAATTAACAGATGCTTTGGAGATTCCTTGATTTTTACACCATTTTTTCCACCAAATTCGGGCATATTCTCTTAGCTTTAACTTACCGATCATTGCTTGATTAGCTGAGGTAATTCCAATAGCAATGAAATAATCTTCCATGGGCTCAACCCATATTTATGCTTCAATCTCGATATTTTTGCCTTGGCCAGGAAAAATACTCATATCTCAGGCCACAATACCAAGTTTCTGATTTCTTTTCACTCTGATACCACTTGTAACATACCCGCCTTTGATTACGTGACGAGTAACATTTTAGTAGTCCCCCACAGTTTACCTTCCAGCCCGTCGCCACCCGTACTCTAACCAGAATGATCAGATTTTGTTCGGCTGGTTAACCCTAGGTCTAACCCACAAGGGAAGCGTCCTGCTGTTACCCATGGAGGACCGACCTGAGGTTCCTAATTGATCTAACAGTCACCTATCAACAACTAACTCACATCTGGAGGTGTCCTTCGAGAGGCTTCTTGTCCGGAAGGAGCAACTGCCATTACCCTTGGTTCATTTGGTTCATGGAGTACAACGCTTTTTTCTACTAGCGGACTACGGATTTATGAAATCCCTCACAATGCTCTAGCACATCCGTCGTACCTTTCCCCTAAGACAATTTACAGTTCATGTTTTGAGACTAAACCCTAGGTAAGTCAGCGAATCGGCCCTTCCTAGAGTTTGTTTTTGGGGAAACCTCTCGGCTAACCAAGACCACCATGCCATAGGACTGGACTCGTCGCGAATCCATCCACCCGCTTTGCTCTATAGAAGTTCTTAGTTATCTAATTACCTACCACATTACGTGAAACATATAAAAACAACTTTATTAATTAATATCCTTTTATGCACAGTTGTTCGTTTACATAATTTACTCACGGACATACAATCAGAATAAATCAAATTCATTGATTATATTTCATAATGTGTGTTCTCCTGCCCATACAAGATAAATATTACAATTTCACGTGCTGCCTCATCCGGTGCATCTGCACGTCATGTGCTGCCTCATCCGGCACATCTGCACGTCACCAAGATCAAATCCACCTATAGCTAGCGTTTATAGGTATCCCAAGTAAAACTCGAGCCATACAGGGGACCCAGTAGTTCCTAGGTGCGAAAAAGGATTTACTAGCTAGAGCCCCCCTGGCATCTTTCCACCTCCTACTTAATATGATCCCTGCTGGGAGACCTCTCGCCATCGGAGCCGGTCCATGCTTCCGTGACAGTAAAAACAACCCCTCTTGGTATGGGGATTCAACACCTATCCTTAGGGGAGGTATAGGGCTCCTCAATTCTTATCTCTTCCAATTCTTAATCCAATCAAGATCTAATCTAGAATATCACAAACAAGATTGATGTATACAAGTAGCAAAAGTGAGGATTTTCGTAAATCGTGTTATTTTTGTCCATCTTTTGTCTGGTACGACTTATTCCCTTCAAAATAAGTCACAGTATATATTTGGATTCATCTAAGGTGGGAAATAAGTTATCTAAACATGATATTAGAGCTTTCAAACTATTCTAGTAAACCAGTTCGGCTTCCTATAAATCATATAGAGATTCTGCAGTTTTTTCTTTTCCGTGTGTGGACGTGAAACATAAATCAATTTTCTTTGGAATGTATACACACATTGTTTATTAAAATAAAATAAGTAATGGGGGGCATTACAACAAAGATCTGTGTTTTTTTTTCTCTCACAACATGTTCATTTTTCTTCAATATCAAAAGTTACTACTAGCTCTTTTAGAGGTGCTTTACATTCACATTTATTATCTTCTATCATTGGAGCCATCTTCACCATCACCATTCTGTTATACAAAGGACTATCTTTTGCTCTCTTCACTATTCTCTATCTTCATTTGGTGCCTTCTTTGATATTTCGTTTATGAAGAGGATTGTATTTTACTCCCATGACATAACACACTCCTTCTACAAGAGCTTCCACCTTCATAAGTTAGGATCATGCATTTATCTTGAATCATTTTATCAAATCTAGAATCTATTGGTTCACCCCTTAGCACTAGTCTTTTAGACATGGACACTTCGGGCCTATTGTATTAGTATATACATAATTCATTATTTCACATTCATTTTGTAAGCTTTTAAGTCAATTAAATTTTAGGGTTTTTTGTACACTTTGTTTTCTCCATTGCAAAGGTTATTGCTTCTTTGCAAGCCTCTCCTAAAGGGTTGTTGATTTTGCAAAGGTAGCTAGATAGGAACTCATGAGCAGTTGGGAATAAGGGAGTCTAATGAAATCTTGTAGGTCAAATGTATTGAGCAAGTTAGGAATAAGGGAGTGTAATGAAATCCTGTAAGTCAAATGTATTGAGATAGAATTCATCTTGCATGACTAAATGATGACATAATTCATCCCATTTAATTTGGTGAATGAAGAGATTGGGTAGGATAGGGGCACCTACCCTTGCAATGCAAGAAGAGGGAGATGAGGATGAGATCTCTTAGAAGAGAGGGGAAGGGAACATGCAAAAAGATGGCAAATAGGAGGGATAGTCTAATTATGGTTTACATCTTGAACCGCATAAATCTTGGCATTAGCACTCCTGAACATGACAATATTTGTGATTATCCTCACAATCTTGGTAATCTTCATGGCACTCCTCATGATCTTGATTTAGTTCTTGATCCACAACACGATCCTACCAGCCCTAATGGTCGAATGTATTGAATCCCTTGAAATTGTGAAAATGAAAGCCACAGAATCCTACTAGTCATAATGGTCTAGCATATTGAATCTTTTGATGATAAATTGCTATGAAAGGTCCATCATTTGAATCCTTGACAAAGCTTCCACATGACCAATTAAACATAAGATGAGAAGAGGACTAAATAGAGAGAAAACTTGGCATGTTGCAGAGATGGCAGTATGTTGGAGCGTTTCTATACCACAGCGCACTTTGCAAAATATACTATGTGAGTGTGCAATATGCAAGCAATGAAGGGAAAATAGAGAGAAGAAATAGTATGTGTTGAAGAAAATCAAACTCAAATATAATTGAGATGACTAGGAGAAATGTTGATACAATAACCATGCATGTGCACTTGGCATGTCAAGGCATTAGACTTCAAAAGGCAAGAAACACAAAAATCTCACAAAAGAGAGAGGAGAGAAAATGATGGTTGGAATTGCGACAATAGTAGGAAGAGGCTGGATGTATGCCATGCAGAGGACAAGTAATGATTGCCACATAAGTAGAAAAAAGAAATATATTTGCTAAAAATATTTTGAAATAGGATTATTGACCATAAAATGTGCCAAGTGTTGTAAATAGAATGCCATGTGGATCAAAAAGTGGCAATCTACTGCCGATATACATGGCTTGGAAACTACTAGTAGTGGAAAATGCTACTCGTGCAAGAAATATATCACCTGAGGCTAGAATATTTATGAAAAGTAAAACAAAGATGGCACCTTTTGTAGAAGAGTAAGAAGAAGGGCATGTGACGATGTTAAAGAGGATGCAAGAAGTGAGAACATCATATTAGAGAATTTGGGAATTTTCCAAGTCCCAATTTCAAATAAAGTGATAAATATTTGATCACATGGCTAAATCTTGATCCATATTTGAAAATGGGATTTGGGAAGGTAGCTTATATAGTATTTAGGGTAGACTCCACCTTTAAGTAAGACAACAAGATTTGACCATGTGGTCAAATAATAAAGGTATTGGGGGTTCCCAAAGTGCATGGAAATTTTCAAATTCCCTAATATAGTGTTTGAGGGACATGATAGAGAAACCTTGATGTCAATATGATGTGCCTATAGTGAAGGCAACTATCAAGAGGGAAGGATAGATGGATAAGGATTTTACAAGAGTGGCAATCGGGGATCCTTCAAGGTTGGCTACACACAACAAGAAACTTACATATTATTTTGTTCTTTGGTGATTATCATGCTATGTACAAGTATGCAATAATTGCTATGGTGATTATCATACTATGGAAGAGTACAATAGAAGGACATTGATAAATTATGAGGGGAAGTATGGGAGGAAGCATAGGTTGGTCGCATGCATCGACAAGTTGTTGTCTCGTGGGGATGAGGTATGTGTCAAGATTGTGAGAGAGAAGGAAGGAGTCTCACTTGTAGCTTTCTCACTTACACAATGGGGGAATACACACAAAGCTGGAGTCTGAAAACAAATTTCCTCTTCTTACTTGTGTAAGCCAAAAGAACTCTCATACAAAGAAATAGAAGAACCCTATATATGGGTCTCAAACCAAACTCAACTAACTAAGGTGGCATACTAACTGAACCATGAACTAGAGTAGATAAGGATAGATGTCATCTAGCTATTATTCATGGGCAGTGTACCAATTGCATCTGCAACTAATAAGTCGGTGACATAAATGCACAACTGTCATCCTGGCATATCACGAGTGGAGCTCGATATCTCAACACTCCCCCTCGAGCTCAATCCCAATTCCTGCACACCAAGCAGGTCTTTGAACTTGCGCAGCTTCTCTGTGCACCCAATGCCTTTGTATAAATGTCAGCTACCTGATCCTCTGTGCTGACATAAACTAGATCAATAAGACCTAGTAAAACCCTCTCCTGCACATAGTGATAATGCACCTCAATGTGCTTTGTTCTAGCATGATATACTAGGTTATTTGCCAAGTGTATACTGCTCATGTTGTCACAATAAATGACAGCTGGCCCATCTGTAAGCTGATGCATATCATAAAGTAGCTTATGCAACCAAGCTACCTCACATGCAGCCATTGCTGCACCCCTGTACTCAGCCTCTGTGCTCGACAAGGCAATTGTAGGCTATTTCTTGCTGCTCCAAGTGACTGCAGCACTCCTAAAAGAGAACACATATCCACTGGTAGATCCTCTATCAAAAATACTACCAACCCAATCAGCATCAGTGTATCCGTGCAACTGTATTTGAACCCCAGTCTCATAAAATAGTTCATACTACAATGTGGACTTCACATACCTGAGTATGCGTCTAGCCACATCCAAATGCGGTTTCCTTGGAGCCTACATAAACTGACTTACCAATCCAACAACATAGCTCAAATCTGGCCTGGTAATAGTCATATAAATCAAACTTCCTACTATGCGTCTGTACATAGTAGGGTCTTCGAGAAGCTCACCTGCATCTACGCTCAACTTCACATTCTGCTCCAAAGCAACTGAAATAGGCTTACAGCCTGTCATCCCATATTTGGACAGCATGTCCAATCCATACTGCCTCTGTAAGAGCCATATCCCACTTGATGATCTTATCACCTCAATGCCCAAGAAATAACGCAGCTCTCCCAAATCCTTCATCTCAAACTTCTGCTTTAGTAGCATTTTCACATGAAGGATATCTTCATCACTATCACCTGTGATAATCAAAACATCAACATAAATGACAAGCAGCATAATACATTTCTCTATTTTTCTCACATAAAGTGAGAAATCTACCTTGGAAATCTGAAAGCCAATAGTGACAAGATACTATCCTATCTTGTCAGACCATGCTCTAGGTGCTAGCTTCAAGCCATACAAGGCTTTCTTCAATCTACAAACAAACTCAGGATGAATAGCATGCACATAACCTGGTGGCTGCTCCATATAGACCTCTTCTTGCAAATCACCATACAAAAAGGCATTCTTTACATCCATCTGATGTAAAGACCATCCCTTTGATGCAGCCATAGCAATGACTGCTCTTACGGTTGCCATCCTTGCAACCGGACTGAATGTTTCTTCATAATCAATTCCATATGTTTGTGCATACCCCTTGACTACTAATCTTGCCTTGTATCTGTTCACAGAACCATCTGCATTGTGCTTCACCTTATAAACCCACTTACAACCAATTACATTCTTATCTTTAGGCAAAGGTACCGATTCCCATGTAGCATTTTCTTCCAAGGCATCCATTTCTTCATCCATGGCTTTCTCCCATTTTTCTTTTCCCATGACTTGCTCAAAAGAAGTGGGTTCTGGTTCCTGTATCACTTTGACTATATAGGCATAGTGAATGGCTTTAAATCCATCATATTGCAGCCTATCCACAGGATACCTAGCTCTAGTAGACCTGCGCAAAGTAGGCTCACTTCTAGGTGCTCTCAAAACATCCCTGGTCTTCCTTACTCCATGTGTAACAACAGAAGGAATACCCAACTCATCATCAATGCTCTGTTCTGAGCCACTGGATTCACCATCCACATAAGAGTAACCTACATCCACATCAAACATGGGCTGATCTATCTTCTCTTTTCCTTTTCGTGATACCTGCATACCACTATCTACATTGCTTTGAGAAGATTCCCCTGATCTCAATCTGCCTGTCCATGGCAAAGAATGTGAACCACTACTAGAGAACACTCCAGGTCCACTAATATCTTGTGACTGCTGCTGTGAATTCTGTGCAGCATTACCATTTTGTGCATCTACATTATCAATCACATTTACTGGTTTATACTAGCTACTCATCTCATAAAAAACAACATCTCTGCTCATTGTAAACTTACGAGTAGAAGGGTTATAGCATCTATACCCTTTCTGCTCTACAGAGAGTAACCAATAAAGATGCAATTCTCAGCTTTTGGATCCAACTTGGATCTCAACTCATCTGGCACATGAACATAGGCAATACAACAAAAAATTTTCAAATGAGAAATATCTGGTTTCCTACCTGTATACCTCTTCTCTGGAGTCATGCCATGTATTGCTGCAGTGGGAGTCCTGTTCATTATGTAGACTGATGTAGCAACTGCCTCAGCCCAGTAAAAATCTGGCAGGTCTTTTTCATTGAGCATGGTACGAGATATCTCTCCAATATGCCTGTTTTTTCTTTCTGCAATTTCATTTTGCTGTGGGGTATGACTACATGAATATTGCTGCTTTATGCCATGCTCCTGCAAGAACTTTGCAAAATCATTTGAGAGGTACTCTCCCCCTCCATCTGACCTTAGGCATTTTATTTGCAAGCCTGTTTCTTTTTCAACCATAGCTTTAAGAGTTTTGAAATACCCAAAAACTTCACTTTTCTTTTTCATAAAATACACCCAAACTTTTCTGCTATAGTCATCAATAAAAGTGACAAAATAATAACAGCCTCCAATAGATGCAGCTTTAGTAGTCCACACATCAGAGTGGATTAATTCCAATGGCTTCTTACTCTCTTGAACATGTCTAGGAAATGGTTTCCTTGCCTATTTTCAAAATTGACAGGCTTCACATACCTTATGCATTTTTGCAACCTTGAATTTAGGCAATCTTGCAACAATATTTTGGGCCTGCATTGATTTAAGTCGTTGTACATTAACATGACCAATGCGTTTATGCTAGATATCAATATCTGCAACTACACCGGTCCCATGTGCAAACATTGCTGCACTCAATTCAAACATGTCTACATCCAACGTAAACATTCTGCCCTTCTTCTTTCCTTTTGCTATCAAGCGACCTTTATTTTTCATATCCTCAACAAAGCATCCATGAGGACTAAATCTGACCTGCAAGCCCTGCTCAACCATTTGACCAACAGAAACCAGATTCTTGGTGATATTCGGGACATGAAATACATCTGACAGGTATTTCTTTTTCTCATCTTGCATAGACAAAGGAAAATTTTCAATCTGCACAATAGGATGTGTAGTATCATCACCAGTCTCCACAAATCTTGGTTTTTCCATTTTCCTTACATCCTGCATCCATTCTGCATGACCTGTCATGTGGTTTGATGCACCTGAGTCAACATACCACACATGGCGACCCAATGGAAGCAAGTGCATCTGCAATCTTCTTCACCTTCATGTGGTAGTCATTGATGCT
Organism: Lygodium microphyllum; assembly: GCF_053477565.2. Taxonomy (NCBI): domain Eukaryota; kingdom Viridiplantae; phylum Streptophyta; class Polypodiopsida; order Schizaeales; family Lygodiaceae; genus Lygodium; species Lygodium microphyllum. Next base: position 116,410,772 of record NC_141138.1, read on the forward strand.
CATACTTTCTCTTTGCACATTGTGCAACTCTTGCTTGAGTTGCATTTTCCTGGCTTGTGTATTTGTGCTATACATTTTTGACAAAGTATCCCATGCCTCCTTTGGCGTACTTGCATCCTGAATATGCACAATCATAGAGTCTGAAATATTGATAGACAGCCAGTACATAACTTTTTTGGCTCTCTCATGCCATCCTTTAAATGCCTGCATTTGCTATTGATTGGGAACATCAGGATGAACTTCATTTCCTGCAACAAATTCCCAATATCCTTTTCCCATAAGGAAATTCGTCATTCTAAACTTCCATGCTTGGAAGTTGTTCTTGTCAAGCTTTTCAGTGACAATCTGTGAAAGAGAATCAGACGCCATTATAGAACACTGCAAAAAATTCTGTCACTGTAAAAAACACAACTTCAGCCTCACAAGGGCAAATATGCAAAACTGACGAAAGTGGTATTTGACCACACAGTCACTTCCTAGTGACGATTTTGCACCAACAGGTAACAAGGATGATTCGGTAACTCCCAATGTCTCTGCGCACAGACATACGATGCAATTTCTACGGTAACTTTTCACCAACCTGTAGAACAGTGGTCTCACAGCATAAATAGGGCCTTTTCCTAAGTGCGTGCGGAAAACTTCAGCCTCCAAAACAGGCCCCGAAATGACCTCGAATCAAAAAAATAGGGCAACCAAGGGCTAAAGCCCTTGCTCGCAGCATATACTGCCCTCTTGCTACACCACGAAGGGCGTCTCAATCTGAGACAATGCACTCTTGCACTTTTCGGCTGTGCTACCTGCAGAGACTTGCTCCCAAAACTCGAAAAATGAAAGCAACACTGGTCCACTTACCAGAACACCGCGAACTTGGTTTGCTTTCTTGAGCTCCTTACCACAAACAAGGCTCTGATACCATGTCAAGATTGTGAGAGAGAAGGAAGGAGTCTCACTTGTAGCTTTCTCACTTACACAATGGGGAAGTACACACAAAGGTGGAGGCTGAAAACAATTTTCCTCTTCTTAGTTGTGTAAGCCAAAAGAACTCTCATACAAAGAAATAGAAGAACCCTATATATGGGTCTCAAACCAAACTCAACTAACTAAGGTGGCATACTAACTGAACCAGAACTAGAGTAGATAAGGATAGATATCATCTAGCTATTATTCATGGGCGGTGGACTAACCGCATCTGCAACTAACAAGTCGGTGACATAAATGCACAACGATCACCCTGGCATATCACGAGTGGAGCTCGATATCTCAACAGTACGTAAGTTAATATATGTCACATCGAGAAGCTGTGGTCTCATGGGTATGAGGTATGCATGTTATCAGGCTAAGGGGGCTCGAACTTGTAGAAACCTACTAACTCGCATATGTATACACAACCTCAATGGCACCTTGCTTTGCACACTTTCGCACAAAGCACATGGGCTAGCGACGTACACTTAGCAAATGAAAATGCATTGCGTTTGGACTAATAGAGGTGTATGCTAGCTAGCTGAACATTCATGGTCGAATTCGAGGGGCATGCACACAGGTTGAGATATAGACGATTGACAACCACAAATGTGTAGCTTGCCACCTACTCGCATATGATGTCCGAAGAGGGGTTCTCGAGCCTCACTTGGTGCAACTCATGTTGCTTGCGCAAGTCTTGTTCACCCCGTAATGCGCATTGTAGGAACCCTTTTACCGAAAGAAAGAAGCACTAAGGCGCTAGCCCAAAATTAAAGAGGAAGGGGGAAACGAAGTGTGTGAAAATGTGTGTTGGTATATTAAGGTGGAAAAGCGATACAAAATGTGGGGGCTGTTGTCCCCTTTGTTGGGATGGGACTACAAAGAAGTTTCGGGACTGCATTGCACGTGTTGTTAGCGTTACAGCATGGAAAACGGTGTTTTATTTGCAACCAGTATGGGATGGGTCGTAGAGAATAGGCTTCAGCCGGAGATGGGCACGTTAGTGATGGCGGGCTGGTTGGGCTGCTGAGTCTGGCGCTTGGGCACGGTGATGGTGAGCACCCCATTCTCCACGCGGGCGCTCAGCTCCTCGGGCTTGGCGTTGTCGGGCAGGCGGAAGCGCCTCAGGAAGCTGCCGTGTGCCCGCTCCACGCGGTGCCACTTGTCGCCCTCCTGCTTCTCCTCCTTCCTGCTACGCTCGCCGCTGATGCACAGCACGCGCCCGTCCTCCACCTGCACCTTCATCTCCTCTTTCTTCAGCCCCGGCAGGTCGGCCTGGAAGATGTGGGCCTCGGGCGTCTCCTTCCAATCCACCTGAGTGTTGGCCATGGCCGATGCCTCGCGGGCCAGCTGCCGCGACGGCTCGCTGTCCAGGAGGCGGAAGGGCCAGTCGGCAAAAGTCCTGCTGAAGAGGGCGGAGCTGCTGGCCGGGAAGGGATCCCAGGAGAAGGGGTCGAAGATGGCGCCGCTCTGGCCGAAGAATGGGCTTAGTGCCATATTCTAATCGCTCTGCTGGCTTAGCCTGAATTGCTTGCGCGTCTGAGAGAGGGAGTGGAAATAGAGATAAAACATCGTATAATGGCGTAGGCTATATATAGCCTGTGAGAGCGTGGACGCTGATGTGAGATAAAGGCGGCTGGATTAGCTGCTCCGATTCGTCTCTGATGACCCCCTTCGCGGCTCGGGCTTCCTTTTAAAGAGGCAGGAGCCCTGCGATGTGTTTCCCCGAGAACTCCAGAACGGCCCAGAGGGTTCGGTTCGGGAACCCTCTAGGCAGAAAGCTCCCTTTCTTTTGAACTTGCCGAATCCTAAAGGCACGGTCATGTCAAGGTAACTAACCTCTTACCGACTCCCTTCCAAGCGGCTGCCGAACATCCATTTGGGAGAGGCAACATCTAGTAATGAATGTGTCGATTCTCAAACACATATGGAAGAAGAAAAGGAAGTGCAAGAAAGTCGGGGGGGAGCCAAATATGACAAAATCAAAGGTAATGGACACCAAGAAATCTAATGTCTTCTAGAAACTTCTAAAAGACTCGAGAAAGTGCTAGAAGATTCTAGAACATTACTTGGAGGTTTTAGGAGACTGCTTATATCGAGACTTACATAAGCATGGCTCATATCACTGGTTATGTTAGTATTGCCTATGTCATCGATGATATCATCATCCTTTTACTAGCGCTTATATCATCTCATATCTAGAAGCTTCCCCTCAACCTTCTTAACTCTAGTATGAATAGGGGTCTTGGGCTACCTGCCTTTCAATCTTGCCAAACTGATATGAGAGGAACAAGAACTTGGCAAAGGGCATCACAATGAAGATGTGCTAGTGATTCTTCATCGTCATAGATACACTTTGTTACCCCTACACCATTTTTAGTCATACCTCTCATACAGTAAATCATTATTAAGTATGTGACACCATAGCATAGATGAAAGAAAACTTTACAAATGTTATCAACGTCTACCAATATGCCATTGAGCTCACCTGCTTTCATCTTGTGCAAAAAACTGTGAAGACTTGGCTATAGAGCTTGCATTTTCTTGCAACGGTACTAGGGAGGATTAAGTTCCAAGAGGGGTACTTGGGAGACTCAAGGAGCAATGTAAATAAGCAAGGAAGAACCCAACAAAGAAGGATGAAAATTTCTAGGTAGGAGTACACTCTATTTTCTTCATTGTCATCCAATCACCTTTGGAAAAGGTAAACGAGTGAAAGGACTATCTTTAAATGGAGTACCTTCATTGCAAGAAAAGTTGGCATTAAGGTGATGAAATTAGCATCATAGTTGCTCTCGAATAATATTTTTGTAATGTGAGATCCCTTTTTGCCTTGTAAATGAGAAAAGTAAAAACTTAGGCATCTCTTACTTTGGTCGTGTGAGTTATTTTTGATTGATTAACTCAGAGTTTTTATGGTGGAGGCGAGGCCTTTGGTAGAGGCCACATCTAATAATGAATGTTTTGATTCTCAAAACACATATGGAAGAAGAAAAGGAATTGCAAGAAAGTAGGGGGAGCCAAAGATGTCAACAGGATATAATCAAAGCTAATGTTCTCATTTTCAACTCCCTTTTTGCCTTGTAAAATGAGAACAATCAATTTTTAGGCATCTCTTGTTTTGGTCGTATGAGTTATTTTTGATTGATTAACTCGGAGTGTTCATGGTGGATGCGAGTCGTTTGGTAGAGGCCATGGTGTAGGTCGTCCATTTGAAGGCAACATCTAATAATGAATGTTTTGATTCTCAAACACATGTTGGAGAAGAAAAGGAAGTGCAAGAAAGGAGGGGGAGCCGAAGATGTCAAGAGGATATAATCAAAGCTAGTGGATACCAAGAGATCTAATATCTTCTAGAAAACTTCTAAAAGATTTGAGAAAGTGCTAAAAGATTCTAAGAAGTTCTAGAACATCACCGAGAGTTTCTAAGAAAGTAGTCATATCAAGACTTACATAAGCATTGCTTATGTCATCGGTTATATTAGTAATGCTTATGTCACCGATGATATCATCATCCTTCTGCCAATGCTTATATCATCTCACATCGAGAAACCTCTCCTTAACCTTCTTAACTCTAGTATAGATAGGGGTATTGGGCTACTTGCCTTTTAGCCTTGCCAAACTAATATGGGAGCAACAAGAACTTGGCAAAGACAAGGATTGTCACCTCACAACTTATAAGGGATTGACTTCAAGAAGAAGAAGAACTTAATTTTTTATTTAAGAAGACAAAGTACAAGAGTATATTTCTCTATACAAGATTCTCTACAATGATGCTTACAATAAGATTGGGTTCATGATACAAGACAAGGCAAGATCTTGATGCAAGGCTAGATTGAATACACAAGACAAGACAAGAATCGAAGATACAAGGCTTGAACAAGGACTCGAGAGGACTTATGTTGCATGATCCTTACAACCAAAATTTCATTTTCTTATACCAAAACAAAGCTCTAGCTGCACATTTAAATATCCCTGTGTAGATGCCCATGCAAGAAAGTTTTCTTGACATCCATTTATATAAGATCCATATTATCCTCCTTGGCAACCAAGGCAAGCCCTATATGAAGGGTAGTCATATTGACTATTGGAACGAAGATGTCATCAAGGTCTATCCCCTTCTTGTGCTTGAAATCCTTGGCTACCAATATTGCATTATACTTTAATAGGCAATGCATCAAATGGAGACATTTTTAGCTTGTAGATCCATTTACATGGTGGTACATGCTTATGCTTAGGGAAAGAAAACCAACTCCCAAAAGTACCATGTTCTAACGTGGTTGACGACCACAAGGGCAAGCTTGAAGCCCTTAGATTCTTGATCGAGGTCCTAACTCATAAGCCAAGGCATTCAATATCTTGAGAAAAGTAGTTGCTCTTTTCTTCTTCCCCCTTGATACTTCTATTGCTTGGGTGCATGTGCTTCTAGATTGTCCCTTTATCGAGGTGAAGCACTTATCTCGTAGGGACTCCACTGTCAAAACCATCAAGGTGATGTGTTGCCAACACTTCACCCTTGTCTTTCCTCCACCCGCCCTTGTTGACCCGACCCACTAGCTTTCCTCAATAATAGTGGTAGATACCTTTCAGCCTCATCCTAAGACACAAGTAGCAACATGACCGAGCCCACCACCAACCCTTCCAAGGATGCCATGGAGAGAACCGAGGTGCTCAATGTTAAGAATCGCGTGGTGGGGGGACTTGCTCAAGATGCTGCGCCGAAAACACACAAAATGCACAAGGAGAAGCTCACTCAAGAGACAAGAAGAGAGATGGAGGCCAAAACGTTTTCTTGCTGGTTTCTTCTTCTTCTTCCACATACTTTACAATGTACACAAAGTATAGATAATATACAACATAAAGGAAAGTGGCCTACTAAGTTAAACAATGCATAACCGACTACACTAGCCAACTGCTGGCGTTATAACTATGCCAGCTGTAAATAGGTGTAACAACCTATAATAAGTAATGAGTCAGTGGCCATGTGAGAGCCATAATGACCACCGACGTGCTAAGTGTAGACGTGTGGACCCATCTAACTAGGCGGTCCATCATTCATGTCCGCATGTGTTGAGCTTGTCATCTCAACACTCCCCCTCAAGCTCAGCTGCATCTCTGCAACTCCAAGTAAGCTTTGAAACTTTTGAAGCTTCTCTGTACCCAATGCCTTCATGAAGATGTCAGCTATCTGATCCTGTGTGTTGACATACACCAAGTCAATCTCACCTGCTAGTACCTTCTCTCTCACAAAGTGGTAGTGTACCTTAATATGTTTTTTCCTGGCATGGAACACAGGGTTCCTAGCCAACTGTATACTGCTCATGTTGTCACAATAAATGACAACTGGACCTTCCACTTGCACATCTAAATTGGACAATAACTTTCGCAGCCATACTACCTCACATGCTGTAATAGCAGCACCTCTATACTCAGCCTCTGTACTCGGCAAAGCAACTGTAGATTGCTTTTTGCTGCTCCAAGTAACTACTGCACTACCAAGAGAGAACATGTATATGCTAGTAGATCTTCTATCTGACATACTACCAACCCAATTTACATCTGTGTATCCAAACACCTGTATATCTGTACCTACCTCATAGAAAAGTCCATAATGTAATGCGGACTTCACATATCTCAATATGCATCTGACTGCATCCAAATGTGGCTTTCTAGGTACTTGCATAAACTGACTCACAAGACCAACAGCGTAGCTCAAGTCTGGCCTTGTAATGGTCATGTAGATCAAACTCCCCACTATCCTCCTGAACATAGTAAGGTCTTCTATCTCATCCCCAACATTAGCACTCAACTTTACATTCTGCTCCAACGGGAGTGAAAGTGGTTTGCATGCTGTCATACTATACTTGGACAACATATCCAAGCCATACTGTCTTTGGAATAGCCATATACCATCATTATATTTGATCACCTCAATGCCAAGGAAGTACCTTAGCTCATCTAAATCCTTCATCTCAAACTTCTTTTTCAAAAAGTCCTTAACTTCAGCAATCCCACTATCACTATCACCTGTAATAATCAAGTCATCCACATAGATGACTATGATGACCAAACCTGCATCTCCCTTTCTCACATAAAGTGAGTGATCAACATCAGAAACATAAAAGCCAATATTGACAAGATACTCTCTGATCTTGTCAAACCATGCTCTAGGTGCTTGCTTGGGCCCATAGAGCGCATTCTTCAACCTGCACACATACGTGGAATGCTCTAAATCTTCATAACCTATTGGTTGATCCATATACACTTCTTCTTGCAAATCACCATGCAAGAAGGTATTCTTCACATCCATTTGCTGCAACCTCCAACCTTTGGCTGCTGCCAAAGCAATCACATATCTGATAGTTGCCATCCTAGCAACTGGACCGAAGGTTTCTTCATAATCTATGCCATATGTCTGGGCATAGCCTTTTGCAACCAGCCTAGCTTTGTACCTACTAATAGAACCATCTGCATTGTGCTTAATCTTATAAACCCACTTACATCTAATAGCTTTCTTGCCCTTTGGCAATGATACTAGATCCCAAGTCTTATTGGCCTCTAATGTATCCATCTCCTCATCCATTGCTGCATCCCAATGAGCATGACCAGCAGCCTCCTCAAAACATGTGGGCTCAACATCCTCAATCACTTTCACCATATAAGCATAATGGTGAGTTGCATAACCTTCAAAACCAAATCTTTTAACAGGGTATCTGACCCTACTAGATCTGCATATCACCGGATCACTCAATGGAGCCTTTACATTATTATGAGCTCTCTATACACCTGATGTCATGATGGAAGGAATACCAAGCTCATCATCTAAGCTCTCTGAGCAACTGGAGTCTCCATCAAGAACTGCATCAATGCCATCTGACACTTTATTCTTTCCTTTGTCATTACCTATAGTGCTACTAGATGCACGTGAAGATGTAGAGCTACTCCTTAGTCTCCCAGACCATGGACTACCAGATGACGTCTCTGGTCCATTAAGAGTTCGTGATTCTTACTTTTCAGCCTACACATGAGTATCATGGTCATCATCACCATCCAATGCATCACCACTAGATGCATATCAACTACTCATTTCATCAAAGATGACATCCCTGCTCACTCTGAACTTACATGTGACAGGGTTATAACAGCGATACCCTTTCTGCTATAAAGAGTATCTAATAAAGACACATTTTTTTGCCTTTGGATCAAGCTTCTTCCGTAGCTCATCTGGCACATGAACATATGCAACACAGCCAAATACCTTCAAGTGCGATACATCAAGCTTCTTGCCAGTAAAGCATTCTTCAAGAGTCATCCCATGAACTGTAGCTATGGAAGTTCTATTCATAATGTAGATAGCAGTATGGATAGCCTCAGACCAAAAATGTTTGGGCATATTCTTTTCAGCCATTAATGCCCGTGCAACTTCTACAATATGCTTGTTCTTTCTTTTTGCAACACCATTTTACTGTGGGGTATACCTGCATGTGAATTGTCTCTTTATCCCATGAGACCTCAGAAAATCACTAAACTTATTCGAGAGGTACTCTCCCCCTCCATCTGACCTCAAGCACTTTACTTTCAAACATGTTTCTCTTTCAACTACAGCCTTGAAAGTTCTAAAGTGCTCAAATGCTTCACTCTTTTCCTTCATAAAATATACCCACAACTTTCTAGAACAATTATCAATGAATGTGACAAAGTATAAACTGCCTCTAAGAGATACATTTTGTGTAGGCCCCCAAATATCTGTATGCACAACATCAAGGATATTTTTGCTTACATCTCTATCATGTGAAAAGGGTTGTCTTTCCTGCTTACCAAACTGACATGCTTCACATACCTTATGAAATTCTACAATTCTAAATGTAGGCAAACCTGTAACCAACCCTTTGGACTGCATTAATTTCAGCCTTTGTACATTTGCATGTCCAATGCCTTTGTGCCAAATTTCAATATCTGCAACAACACCTTTTCCTTTAGCATACATAGCAGCATTCATAGTAGGAATTCTAGCATCCAGAGTAAACATACGTCCAACTCTACTTCCCTTTGCAACCAACCTACACTTGTCATTGAAGTCTTCTACAAAGCAACCCTTTGCATTAAATCTGACTTGTAGCCCTTGCTCTACCATCTGACTGACTAACACCAAGTTCTTTGTAATAGATGGCACATGTAATACATCTAAAAGACTCTTTGTCTTACCATCATGCAAGGACAAGGGAACTTTTCCAATGTGTGAGATTGGGTGGCATGAATCATCACCCGTCTACACATAACCTGTATTTTACAAATCCTGCATCTCTCCAAACCATTCTGCATGGCTGGTCATATGATTGGATGCACTTGAATCAACATATCAAACATCATCATGTGTTCCCTTTCCTGTAACAGCATTCAACATATGCTACATAACAAACAGATGTTCATTTTTGTCTTCATTCTGTCATGAAGACGATGCATAGTTTCCTTGCTGCAACTTACCACTGCGAATATCATCTTTCTTAGCATAACATTGGGCTGCAATATGACCTATTTTTCCATAGTAGTGACACACAATACAAGAGTTGTTAGAACCTTTCTTCTGCTATCCACCTCTTCCTCTAAAGCTCCCCTTGCCTCTAAAGTTACCACGACCTCCTGAAACCTGCATATCGCCAAATTGTTGATTCAATTTGTTTTGTTGGTTGTCACTACCACGTCCTGTACCAAGGCCTCTTGAAGAGGACCTGCCACGTCCCCTTCCTGAACTGGAGTAGAAATCTTGGACATGTTCACCACTTTTGTCAGATGTCTCACTTTGCATGTTGATCTCTTCAGTGATCATAAGGGAGACCAACTCATTGAAATCTGGAAATGGCTTTCTGACATATACAGAAGTTACAAAAGACTTCCAAGCCTTTTCATTCTTAAGTCCACCCAAGGTAGACGACACCAAATCATCATCATCGAGCATTGCATCAATCACTGCCAAGGCACTCCTGCAATGCTCCTTACCTTCAGTGCATACTCATTGATAGACATATTCCCTTTCTTCAATGTATTCAACTCTTGCTTGAGTTGAATCTTTCGTGCCTTTGTATTTATGGAAAACATACTTTCAAGTATGGTCCAAGCTGCATATGAATTCTCTGCATTTCTAATATGTCCCAGCACATTATTGTCAATTACTACAAACATCCAATACATAACCTTTTTGTCTTTTGCATTCCATTCCTTCCGTGCCTTTGTCTCTTCTGCAGTTGGAGGATCACTCACCTCCGACTCCTTTTCTTCACTTGAAACAAACTCGTAGAGGCCTTTTTCAATAAGGAAGTTCATGACATGGAACTTCCATGAAGGGTAGTTGTTCTTGTCGAGCTTCTCAATGATGGGATTTCCACTATTCTCTGCCATTATCACAAAACTAATACCAAACAGCAAGAAAATCTTCTGCAACCCTCGACCTGTAGTGCACAGCAATACACTAGACAACCTTTTTCACTGTCTGCTCAACAATACATGCAATCTGCACAACCAGTTTGCAGATAAACCTTGTGTTTATTCGTTGGTAAAAACCTTTGAACTTACAGATCTGAAATCTGTAACCTGTGCACCTATATACGACAGACACACCTGAAATTGTAGGATACCTCGAACTGTTGTCCGCAACCTTGTGAGTCTAAAACAAGGCCTGAAATGACCTCGGATGGCCCAAAAAGCAGTGGGACAGCCCTATAGGGCTAATCAGAAGAATACATAGCGCTCTTCGCACACACCAAATCTCACTGCAATTTGAAATTTTTGCCATGCCTTGCTTTCGGTGCCTCCACAGGCACTGTCCAAGAGAAGAAGTAGAGAATGAAAGAGCTTCTTACCCGTTGCTTGCTTGCTCGAATCCTTGGCTCCTCTCCTTCATTTTAGCCTTCAAAACTAGCCTCAATCAGTGATGCAGCTCTGATACCATGTCAAGAATCGCGTGGTGGGGGGACTTGCTCAAGATGCTGCGCCGAACACACACAGAATGCACAAGGAGAAGCTCACTCAAGAGATAAGAAGAGAGATGGAGGCCAAAACGTTTTCTTGCTGGTTTCTTCTTCTTCTTCTTTCACACACTTTACAATGTACACAAAGTATAGATAAGATACAACATAAAGGAAAGTAGCCTACTAAGTCAAACAATGCATAACCAACTACATTAGTCGACTGGCGCTATAACTATGCCAGCTGTAAATAGGTGTAACAACCTGAATATAATAAGTAATAAGTCAGTGGCCATGTGAGAGTCATAATGACCACAGACATGTTAAGTGTAGATGTGTGAACCCATCTAACCAGGCGGTCCATCATGAATGTCCGCATGTGTTGAGCTTGTCATCTCAATACTCAAATCATAAGAGCAACCGCTCTATAGAGTGGTGAACACCAAGTCCTCAATAAGGATGATTAGTCTCCCAACCCCTCTGCCAAGCAACCTGCTAAACAAGGTCCTACATCACAAGAGCCTCACCACCTCTGGTCCCCCAAGAAATCCAAATCTACCACTAACCTCTTGGCCAAACTCACCCTTCTCAATCGACGGCCCAAAAATGCCCAAGGGAGGAGGAAACTACATATGACACCAAGCTTCTCATTCCTACTTTTTCCCTCACTAGTCCTAACAATACATCTCTTGCAGCCATGACCCTCCTTGCCAACTTGTCCCAATAGCTCATCATCATCCCACCTGAATTCAGTTGGGAGATAGCCTATCAATCATTGAACTTCATCAATGGATTCTTGACCAAGCAATAGCATCAGTAGAGCAAGATTTGGTAGTGTAAGTGGATTGCCTCAAGCAAGCCAATATCACCCTCTTTGAGAAACTCAAGTAAAAAATCTAACTTAGGACTATTTCCCTAGAGAAGCTCACATCAGAGATCATCTACCACAATATTCCATAGCCTCCCCTCTAGACTCACATAGACTTGTGGCTGCAGTAGTACCACCTCCAATACAATCCCCTCCCACCACTTCACCATCCACCTCTTGGCTAAGCAGGACCTCGATCTTGGCTCCACCCAATCCCAACCCACCTCACCCCTACTACCTTCCCTTCCATTGTTGGCCCATCGCGCCCTAGCTCTACCACCAGACAAATTTTAGGCAGACATAGAGGATGCCAGTAACATAAGTGAGTAACTTTGTATGTCCGAGTCTACCATGCATGCCGCTGTTAAAGGCGGGAGCAGTTAGTGGGCTTTGAAGCTAGGAGCTGCCACCGGATGGTGCATTAAAGAGCTGACAGGTACAGAAGCAGTAAAGAGCTGATGGGTACAGAAGTAGTAAAGTAAGGCAGTGAATCACTATTATTGTTGTTCAAGCATACAAATAGTCATAGAGGTCAAGCAACAAAGGATATTGTTGCCCCATGCCATATCCTTCTTGAGTCTTTTATGCTAGTCTTCTTCGATTGGCATCCTGAGTGCTCTCTAATAGTAGAGCTTACATTGTACTTTCCCCAATCATTGCATTCGGCAGTAGTATTACTTTGGTCTTGTATTCTTGCAGTTGTTTAGTACTCTTTTGTTCTCAAGAATCTGTGTTGTGACCGCTCTGGTCCCTAACTGTTGTATTGATTCTTACTTCAAAACTATATTTTGGATCGAGTCTTGAGTACACTTCCGTGTTTGATCTTTGTGCTATGAACATGTAACACTCTACAACCTAGGTGTTGAATGTTAAAAGTGATGTCAGTGTTCGTGTGTGTGTCAGTTGTCATTGATGTGGCAATTGTGCTTGGACACCGATTATAGGAAATTTTGAAACATTTACTCATCTTGCAAATGTTTAGTACTCTTTGGTTCTCAAGAATCTGTGTTGTGACCTTTCCGGTCCGTAATTGTTGTATTGATTCTTACTTCAAATCTATATTTTGGATCGAGTCTTAAGTACACTTCGGTGTTTGATCTCGGTGCTATGAACATGTAACACTCTACAACCTAGGTGCTGAATGTCAAAAGTGATGTCAGTGTCCGTGCGTGTGTCAGTTTTGAGTATGTCGGTTGTCATTGATGTGGCAATTGTGCTTGGACACCGATTACAAGAAATGTTGAAACATTTACTATGCATAAGTTGCAAAAAAAATTCGGGCCCTACTTAACTGAATTCATGAGAATGTTTTTGGATGAATTAAGTGCCTTTGGCATAGCACTCCTACATTTGCATCATCTTTGGCTATGCTTCACTAGATACTGAGAAGTAAGTCTTAGTTTTAACCCATGAAGCATGTTTTTGCTATAAAAGATGGTGTTTTGTTGCGCTATGCCATTTTAGGAGATGGGATTACTATGGACCCTTGCAAGGTGGTTGCTATTGTGCAATCCATGCCTCTAGAATTCCCCATCCGTTGTGTTGCACATTCTTGGGAATGTTTGCCGGCATGGTTCACCGATGTGGCGGTACAATGTATCAAGAAGTGTGCAGCACTTGTGGTTTTTCGTAGACTTCATAATTTTGCTAACGTGGCACACATGCATTGGCCACATTCAAACACCTAAATCTCCATGCATCAATGGCCCTCGAAAGAAACTTGCTTATTATCTTTTGCACTATTCTATCTTCTATTCCTATCATCACCATTTTGTGCTCTTGATGCACTTTGTTTGTTTTCCGTTCTTCTTCATTGATAGCTTCTTGCTACTATCAGCCATGTTTATCTCCTATTTTTGGCTTGATAGGTTAACACCATTACTAACTTAGTGCAATGAGATTGTTAAGCCTTGTGGGCACCACTTGCACCTTGATGCTTCACTAGCTTTGTCCTAGGAGAGCATCCATGTCTATCCCACGGCTCAATCAATCCTTTGGAAATTGTATCATGACTCATAGGTTGAAGTGGTAGGGTATCAATATGACCTCACTCCCCATTGCATGTAGGAGCAGTTACTCCTCCCCATGGATAATGTGTTAGAGGCCCCTTCTCAACTCCCTAGCCCCAACATGGAAGTTATCTTTGGACTTGCCAAAAAAAATGAGAATCACCTTGGTAGCGTAGTGGGCAACCGCAAATCAAAATAAGAGGTATTAAATTTTTTCTTAGAAGCACTGTACTTGTAGGCTATGGCCTTCAATATGTCCCGCAGAGTTGAATATATATTCTTCATGCCCAACACTCCATCCATAGCTTGGGTAGAAGTCTTTCTGAAAAAACTTAATGTGGATGCAAGCAAGTGGTAACCTCTCCTTCAGATGTGAAATCCTTGAGGATCATGTGTGACCATTTTCACTTTCCTTTTTCCCCTTGCTATCCCTATAGATCCTCCATGCCCTAGTCCCATTAATGATTTTAGTATCCTTCACCCTTCTCCTCCACATGTTAGTTCACATGCCCAGCCAAATGGACAACCCAATGCAGTTTAGGCTTGAAGTCATGGCTCAATCTATCGGATGCTCCAAAAATGAAGCCAACAAGGAGTAGCTTGTGGCCGTAGAAGAAACTCTATTTTCCCCTTAGCCCACCTCTATATTAGAAGCCTTTCACTCTAACCAGAGCAAGCTCAACTTCAAGTCCCATTGTGCTCCACTGTTGTAGACCTCTCATGGCCAAAAACATAGCCGAAAGGAAGCTTCATGGATGGCTAGTCAGATTGCCACAATTGTTATTGGGACTACCATTCTCCCTATCTCAACCCCAGCCGAGATTGCACTCTCTACCTATGCTTTCCTCTATTGGTGTTTACATCCTGATAGAATTCTACCCAAAATCTCACAATGTTGCCTCAGGTATGTGGTAGTAGGAATTCCTCAACATCAACAAGTTTAGCAATAAGTTCACACTCTTAGGATAGAAATGGCGCATGTGTGTTAGGAGAATGCAACATCAATAGTATGTGGAACTCCGATAGAAATGATAGAGCCATTTGCCCTATCAAGAGGCTCAACTAAACTTTGTGGATTCCATCTAGGAGTAGCTTTAGCAAGCATAAACACAATCCATCTTCCTACATGGATAGGTGGTAGCAGCCACTAATGAAGGCACATCTATGCCCATCTCTCCCAATACCTTGTAGGAGTTGGAGGAGTCCTTCCAAGCAAAGATGTGTGAAGTTTGGGACAAGGCAGTGTAGCGATTCCAAGCTACACCGGTGGATCCTTATTCCTATTTGTTGCCTCTACTAGCTTATTATGATGATTAGATGTAGATATGTAGTCCCAACCTCTGATATAGCTATCGTTGGTTTTCCCTTCATCACCAACCAACCATTTTTCCTAGGGTAGGTGCTTCCTCTTCTTTGGCCCCTACTACCTCTCCTTCTACAATAGGATCGACAGCCAACCTCGAGTGGGAGCCTAACACTCCCACTAGGCCCTATGTTTCCCAATATATGCCCAGTACACACCAATGAAACAATAGCCCCAACACCCATTTTAGTTGCCAAAAATGTTGTAGCTTGTTGTAGGGTTGGTCTAAAGTCTTTCTCAATCCATAGAGATCAGACTCAAGAGAAGAAAGAGGACACTTTGCTATTATAAGTTTTGGTGACGGCCTTTCTTGCCAAATTCACATTTGCTTCAATCTCATTCTTTGGAAGATTGGAAGGGATCTTTTTGCATGCCATTTCAAAATCAACCTTCCACTTACCCTAAAAATAAGAAAGGAGGAACCAAAATTTACTAGAGGCATAAGTCACAAAACAAAAGTATATCCATATGGCCAAGGATGGATTGGGTAAGAGGATACAACACTATTCTTTCTGTGCTTGCTTCCAAGGCCCATGCTTTTTGAATAGACCTTTTCTCCTTGTCAATGAACCTATCAATAAATTCTTGCTCATCACATGAACACAAGCTACTTATATGGAACAATAGTCCTTGAGGTTTGTGACCATAATCGCATCCTCATTCAGCCTAGAAATTTACAACCACATGTATGTACCCCAATGAGAACTTAAAATTGTTCAGATCCACAACATGAATGGCATATCTTTGCATTAGGGCAAAAAAATCTTCAAAAAAGACACTTGTAAGAAAATGATTAAGTTGCTAATTAGTTGAGATTTTGGAAGAATGAAAATGCCAAATTTGGTTACTCAGATGTGATTAATGAGAGAATATTGAATTCATTAAAGAGATCAACCATTAATTGTCCCTCATCTTTAATTTATGTCAGGGTCACCTTTTTGGCCTTTTTTGCCTTGGAACTTGGGAGAATTTGTATTTTCGAGAAATGTCCACCTATATCGCGCGCGGTTTGTCTACTCTCGCGTATTCTTTTCACACACTCTTTATCCATGCTCTTTCTCCATTCTCTTCTTTGTGCTCACTTTCTTATCATTGTGATCGTTGATTTGCTAAAATCTTTAGCAATACCTCTGCAAGTAATACAGATGCAAGTACAAACTTACAATCCAACTAGATCCAATTTATTCATCTTGGAGAATTATACATCGTCGAGTACTAATAGATGAGATGGAGGCCAATAGATTGCAAACTCAAGGAAAGATACATAAAGATTTGTGGGTGGATGGAAATATTTTTCCCAAGGATCCTTCAAAATGTAAACCTCTTAATTTTTTTAATATTCATGACTACATGAGATATGTTGGGGAAGGTTATAATGGGAAGCTTGGCTATTGTAAAAGGTTATACTCTACATCTTACACATACATGGCTCAAATGAATGAAATGAGAAAAGTATTATTTATTGCACATACAAACATTTTTGAGCTTACAAATAAGATTGAAGTTTTGGAAAATGCTAATAAGTCATTACAAGATAAGCTAGCACACTTAAAGAAAACTCCAATAGGATTCAGAGAGAGAAAGAGACCATTAAAAAATATAACTAGCTTGTGTGAGAGAGTAAAGAAAAGAAGATTGAATCTTGTAAATAAATATGTCTCTAACATGTCAGGTATTAATATTTGAGAGAGTGAGGAGAGAATTAGTTTTTTAAAAGAGACCATGAATAAGAATGATATTTTGAGGATTCTTAGTTCACCTCAGAATATGGATTTGAGAAGCCCAACTCTCAAAGAATTGGTCACGGACTTAAAGGACATATTAAAACCAAACGAGAAAATGAGAGAGGGGGAGGAAGAGAAAAAGAAAGAAGGAATGAGAGAGAGGGAATAAACATACAACATAATTAAGAAAGAGAAAAAGAGAGAGAGATGGAAGGAGAGGATATAATGAATGGATAAAAAACAAAGAGAGAGTGGTGGTGAGGTCCGGTGCAACACCACGAGATGAAAAACACTCCGACATACGTTAATTTGTGGGTGGGTGGGTGCAGACTTTACATACGTTAATTTTTGCTGAGTTACAAGAGAAGAAATCCCTTCTCAAACAATTTAAGAATGAAAAAAAGAATGATAACAAAAACAAATTGTTTGTCGTAACGTAGACAAAATTGAAAACAATGAATGTCTTGATGTTCAAGATCGCGAGGCATATCTTAATCAACGTGTCCCATGTCCTTGCTCTCAACGTAAGCTGGAAATTAGATGAAAACGTCGATTGTCTATAGAACGTATGACGCTTTGGCGAGTTTCAATATGAGATCATTGATCAGGTGATCTTGGATTTTCAGCAAACGGTAAGAAAAGTTAATATCAATCATGCATTGTACTCGCAAGCTAATTGAATACCATATACAAAAAGATTGGGTGTGGCTGGCAAATTTTCTATCCAGGGAGGTGACGTCTCGTCCCAAGGAGGAGCACACCCTTTGCGGCCAATTAGAAGAGTTCGTGGGTGTGCGATGGATGGAGTGTCTGAGCCAATCCACCACTTGGAAGGTACTAGCCAATCTATACCGTCAATACCAAAGGAGACAAACAACCTTCGAGACTTACCTACAATCTTGGAGCTTGAGATGGAGGTAATGATTGATGCATTGATTCCCATGGATGTCGAGACTTCTGATCCACTTAGAGAGGAAGCATCCATACCATTATATGATAGGTGTTGAGAATCTCGCTTGAAGACACTGCTTGCACTCCTAAGTGTACAAGCAAAATACGGGTGGAGCGATGCGAGTGTGATCGAGTTGATTAGGTACCTTGTACGTATGCTTCGTTGATTTCTTTTCGGCACTATCATTAAAAACATTTGTGCTTTTTCAAGGTGTTTTATGATTTTTTTCAGATTACTAAAGTATCATATATTACCACTTGAAAATACCATGCCTGAGTCTCGTCATGATGATGCACGATATGTTTTACAAAAGCTTGGCATGGACTACAACAGCATCCATGCACGTATCAACGATTACATATTGTTTCGAGGAGAATACGAGACTATGGAGACATGTTCAAAGTGTGGTTTTCACAGGTATCGATAGGACTTGCAAGGGCAAACCATCCCTCAAAAAGTTATTAGACACTTTCCGCTTATCTCCCACATAAACCACATGTTTTGTACGTCCAGCATGGCGAGCTTGACAACGTGGCATGCGTGGAATAGGTCCACACATGGAGCTCAACGAATATCAGTGGATTCATGTACATGGAGCCACATTGACTCTACCTTCCTAGGCTTTGCCGGAGAGCCAAGGAATCTTCGGCTCGGTCTTGCAATGGATGGCGTGAATCCATTTGGTCTGCGCTCAACTTCTTACAGTGTGTGGCCTATAGTCCTTGTCAACTACAATATCCCTCCATGGCTTTCTACAAAGAAAGGACATCTCATCCTTAGCTTACTCGTCCCCAGCCACTACAAAGTCAAAAATATGGACGTGTATCTTCGTCCATTAGTCGATGAGCTTAAGATTTTGTGGGAGGAGGGGGTCACCGTGCAAGATATGAGCAAGCACGATAGTCGACGGTCTGCCAATATTCGAGCCATTCTCATGTGGACGATGCATGACTTTTCGGGACTCGAAGAGTGCTTAGGTAAATAGGCTTCCATTCTTGTTGGTAATATCTATCATAGCTCGTTCAAGTTTGTATTCAGTGTTGGACAGAAGTGTTGGGATAGGTCTGGTTACCTTAGGTTATCATGCATGTCCATTGTGCGGGCCACAGTTAGACTCTCGAAGGTCATGAACCATGAAGAAGATGATATATCAAGGACACGCCACTTTCTTGCAAGAGGGTCATGAACTCAGGGAAGGTTTTCTTGGATGACCTCCAACACATATGAATACCCAAAGCTGGTACGAGCTGAAAATGGTCCATGAGGAGTCACATCCAAATGGAATGCGACGGTTCTCAGTTTTCTACGAGTTGCCATATTGGACCCACTTACAGATCAACCACTTGTTGTATCCCATGCATATTTTCAAGAATGTGGGTAGCTTGCTATGGGACCACATCGCAGGAAAGAGAGACACTATAGGGGCACGAATGGATTTGAAGAAGGTAGGCAAGTTGGATGCGCCTTGGCTGCAGTTGAGTGCTGATGCTCACATATAGCTACCTCGTGCTCCTTGGGTTTTGTCCACTAAAGAAGAGCGCATTGTGAAGCAAATAGTCAAGTCTATCCGCACTCTGACGGGTATGATGCATTCTCTCAGGTCTGCATTTTCTAAAGACGACCAATTATCAGGGCTAAAATCCCATGATTGGCATAAGATATGTTAGGTTTGTACTACAAATGGATTGTAAGTGGCCTGCGCATTTTGCTATTTGGAGTGTAGTCATTGTTCATAATGCTTTCTCATTTGTGGCAGTTTGTACTACCGATCACGATCGTAGGATGCCTTACTCCAGAAATACGCGGGGCCATTTACAGGTTGTCGACTTTAGTGCAATGGATCTCACAGAAGGAGATTAAGACATTCTCTATTGAATCCACGAGGCGGGGAGCAGTGGAGACGGTCTATCTCTTTGAGAAATACCTGCCTACCAACATGCTCATGATACAAATCCACCTTCTTATGCATCTTGTAGATGAAGTGGAGATTGCTAGACTTATACAAAATTTACTAGAGGCATAAGTCACAAAACAAAAGTATATCCATATGGCCAAGGATGGATTGGGTAAGAGGATACGACACTATTCTTTCTGTGCTTGCTTCCAAGGCCCATGCTTTTTGAATAGACCTTTTCTCCTTGTCAATGAACCTATCAATAAATTCTTGCTCATCACATGAACACAAGCTACTTATATGGAACAAATAGTCCTTGAGGTTTGTGACCATAATCGCATCCTCATTCAGCCTAGAAATTTACAACCACATGTATGTACCCCAATGAGAACTTAAAATTGTTCAGATCCACAACATAAATGGCATATCTTTGCATTAGGGCAAAAAAATCTTCAAAAAAGACACTTGTAAGAAAATGATTAAGTTGCTAATTAGTTGAGATTTTGGAAGAATGAAAATGCCAAATTTGGTTACTCAGATGTGATTAATGAGAGAATATTGAATTCATTAAAGAGATCAACCATTAATTGTCCCTCATCTTTAATTTATGTCACGGTTACCTTTTTGGCCATTTTTTACCTTGGAACTTGGGAGAATTTGTATTTTCGAGAAATGTCCACCTATATCGCGCTTTGTCTACTCTCGCGTATTCTTTTCACACACGCTTTATCCATGCTCTTTCTTCATTCTCTTCTTTGTGCTCACTTTCTTATCATTGTGATCGTTGATTTGCTAAAATCTTTAGCAATACCTCTGCAAGTAATGCAGATGCAAGGACATGCAAGTACAAACTTACCATCCAACTAGATCCAATTTATTCATCTTGGAGAATTATACATCGTCAAGTACTAATAGATGAGATGGAGAACAATAGATTGCAAACTCAAGGAAAGAAACATAAATATTTGTGGGTGGATGGAAATATTTTTCCCAAGGATCCTTCAAAATGTAAACCTCTTAAATTTTTTAATATTCATGACTACGTGAGATATGTTGGGGAAGGTTATAATGGGAAGCTTGGCTATTATAAAAGGTTATACTCTACATCTTAGACATACATGGCTCAAATGAATGAAATAAGAAAAGTATTATTTATTGTACATACAAACATTTTTGAGCTTACAAATAAGATTGAAGTTTTGGAAAATGCTAATAAGTCATTACAAGATAAGCTATCACACTTAAAGAAAACTCCAATAGGATTCAGAGAGAGAAAGAGACCATTAAAAAATATAACTAGCTTGTGTGAGAGAGTAAAGAAAAGAAGATTGAATCTTGTAAAGAAATATGTCTCTAACATGTCAAGTATTAATATTTGAGAGAGTGAGGAGAGAATTAGTTTTTTAAAAGAGACCATGAATAAGAATGATATTTTGAGGATTCTTAGATCACCTCAGAATATGGATTTGAGAGGCCCAACTCTCAAAGAATTGGTCAAGGACTTAAAGGACATATTAAAACCAAACGAAATTGTAGAGACATGTGATACTATAGGAATTAGTCGAAAAGGTTATCGAGCTATCTCAAGATTATGGTTTAAAAATCTAAAGTGTAATAGAATAACTGCATTTGGGTTACCTCGAGCCCTAAGAGTATCGGTTGCAAGGACTATCGTGAATCATAAGATTCCACAAGTTTTCGAGGAATACATTCATATTGAAGCATCTATGCCATATAAAAAGACAAAAAGAAAATCTTGTTTTGAATACAATGTATTTAACAATATATGGGTTGATCTAAGAAGAGTGTAAATTGCAATGGTTCATATGTATAGACTCACGTTAGAGGAATATCACGGTGTTTTGAAGTTTGCTTGAAGTTAGATGAAGCACAGATTCAAAAAGGAAAAAAGATGGAAAGAGTCAGAATTTGCATCATGAATAGGGTATTGGAATACAACAATGGTGGGGGTCAACCACCAGTGCATAAGTTCCAGTTTGAGATGGAGATTCAGTGGGTTGGTGTAGCTCAGGTACCAATTGAGAATCATCAAACACTGAAATGGTTATTTACTCATACAAATATTTCAAACATTATTAAGTCTCAAAGTGAAGGAGAAATTTTGGTTGTTGATGGGTTTGGTAATTTTAATTTGGAATGGCACATGAGCGCTAACTTGAAAACTATCAAATGTATGCAAATGTAAAAAATCATTGTATTTATTACATGGAAAGTGTTGGGTCTAAATATTGGAGCAACTTGCACCCTGTAAGAAGAGCTCCAACTAGAGACTCTATAGATCTAAGTTTTTTTTTCAAAAAAGGAAGATATATCACTACAAGGATATGGAGGTATAGCAACGGCGCTTTTCGATGCAAAATAGCGGCGTCGCTATTAGAGTCACAAATGCGATGCAAATAGCGACAGTACTCAGACGAAAAAAACACGGGCCGAAACCCGAGCGCATTATTTTGCGCGCATACATGAAAGAGAGAGTGAACATCTTGCTTTTGAGAGGGAGAGGGAGAGAAAGAGAGAAAGAGGGAGAAGGAAAGCTTCTCACCGCCGTCGCCGCCGTTCGCGAAGAAGAGAAGGAAGTGTACAAAGGGCGAAGAGGAGCCGTCGAACCCTTCTTCGAGCCTTTATGGTGAGTGCATTGTTCCTTCTTGCTTTGTTTTTATGTTTTCTCTTTCTCTTTTACTTATTTTTATTAAAATTCATGTGTATTGAGAGAGGGAGAGGAAATAAGAGAGAAAGAGAGGAAGAGGGAGAGAGAGAGAGAGGGAGGGAGAGGAAATGAAAGATGGAGAGGGAGAGGGAGAGGGAGAGGAAAAAGAGGGAGAGAAAGAGAGGGAGAGGGAGAGGGAGGGAGAGGAAATGAGAGAGGGAGAGGAAGAGAGAAAAAACATTAAACATAATAGGGAAAGGGAGAAAGAGAGGAGCAAGAATACAAGACCAAAGCAATACTACTGCTAAATGCAATGATTGGGGAAAGTACAATGCAAGCTCTACTATTAGAGAGCACTTAGGATGCCAATCAAAGAAGACTAACATAAAAGAGTCAAGAAGGATATGGCATGGGGCAACAGGATCCTTTGTTGCTTGACCTCTATGACTATTTGTATGCTTGAACAACAATAATAGTGATTCACTGCCTTACTTTATATAGGCCGTTGCTTATAGAAAGAAATACTCTCCACCCATGTGTCATGCTAAGTAGTCTTTACTGCTTCTGTACCCATCAGCTCTTTAATGCACCATCTGGTGGCTCCTAGCTTTAAAGCCCACTAACTGCTCCCGCCTTTAAAAGTGGCATGCATGGTAGACTCAGACCTACAAAGTTACTCGCTTATGTTATTGTCATCCTCTATGTCCGCCTAAAATTTGTCTGGTGGTAGAGCTAGGGTGCGATGGGCCAACAGTGGAAGGGGAGGTAGTAGGGGGTGAGGTGGGTTGGTATTGGGTGGAGCCAAGATTGAGGTCCTGCTTAGCCAAGAGGTGGATGGCGAAGTGGTGGGAGGGGATTGTATTGGAGGTGGTACTACTGCAACCACAAGTCTATGTGAGTCTAGAGGGGAGGCTATGGAATATTGTGGTAGATGATCTCTGTTGTGAGCTTCTCTAGGGAAATAGTCCTGAGTTAGATTTTTTACTTGAGTTTCTCAAAGAGGGTGATATTGGCTTGCTTGAGGCAATCCACTTACACTACCAAGTCTTGCTATACTAATGTTGTTGCTTGGTCAAGAACCCATTGATGAAGTTCAATGATTGATGGGCCATCTCCCAACTGAATTCAGGTGGGATGATGATGAGCTACACGTTGGCAAGGAGGGGCATGGCTGCAAGAGATGTATTGTCAGGACTGGTAAGGGAAAAAGTGGGGACGAGAAGCTTGGTGTCATATGTAGTTTCCTCCTCCCTTGGGCATTTTTGGGCCGTCAATTGAGGAGGGTGAGTTTGGCCAAGAGGCTAGTGGTAGAGTTGGACTTCTTGGGGGAGCAGAGGTGGTGAGGCTCTTGTGATGTAGGACCTTGTTTAGCAGGTTGCTTGGCAAAGGGGTTGGGTGACTAATCATCCTTATTGAGGACTTGGTGTTCACCACTCTATAGAGCAGTTGCTCCTATGATTTGAGCACATGGACTCTCTCCATGGCATCCTTGGAAGGGTTGGTGGTGGGCTCGGTCGTGTTGCTGCTTGTGTCTTAGGATGAGGCTGAAAGGTATCTACCACTATTATTGAGGAAAGCTAGTGGGTCGGGTCAACAAGGGCGGGTGGAGGAAAGACAAGGGTGAAGTGTTGGCAACACATCACCTTGATGGTTTTGACAGTGGAGTCCCTATGAGATAAGTGCTTCACCTCGATAAAGGGACAATCTAGAAGCACATGCACCCAAGCAATAGAAGTATCAAGGGGGAAGAAGAAAAGAGCAACTACTTTTCTCAAGATGTTGAATGCCTTGGCTTATGAGTTAGGACCTCGAGCAAGAATCTAAGGGCTTCAAGCTTGCCCTTGTGGTCGTCAACCACGTTAGAACATGGTACTTTTGGGAGTTGGTTTTCTTTCCCTAAGCATAAGCATGTACCACCATGTAAATGGATCTACAAGCTAAAAATGTCTCCATTTGATGCATTGCCTATTAAAGTATAATGCAATATTGGTAGCCAAGGATTTCAAGCACAAGAAGGGGATAGACCTTGATGACATCTTCGTTCCAATAGTCAATATGACTACCCTTCATATAGGGCTTGCCTTGGTTGCCAAGGAGGATAATATGGATCTTATAGAAATGGATGTCAAGAAAACTTTCTTGCATGGGCATCTACACAGGGATATTTAAATGTGCAGCTAGAGC
The DNA here is from genome assembly GCF_053477565.2 of Lygodium microphyllum. Classification (NCBI taxonomy): domain Eukaryota; kingdom Viridiplantae; phylum Streptophyta; class Polypodiopsida; order Schizaeales; family Lygodiaceae; genus Lygodium; species Lygodium microphyllum. The sequence goes on from NC_141138.1 coordinate 116,435,356, forward strand.
TTTGTTTTGGTATAAGAAAATGAAATTTTGGTTGTAAGGATCATGCAACATAAGTCCTCTCGAGTCCTTGTTCAAGCCTTGTATCTTCGATTCTTGTCTTGTCTTGTGTATTCAATCTAGCCTTGCATCAAGATCTTGCCTTGTCTTGTATCATGAACCCAATCTTATTGTAAGCATCATTGTAGAGAATCTTGTATAGAGAAATATACTCTTGTACTTTGTCTTCTTAAATAAAGAATTAAGTTCTTCTTCTTCTTGAAGTCAATCCCTTATAAGTTGTGAGGTGACAATCCTTGTCTTTTCCAAGTTCTTGTTGCTCCCATATTAGTTTGGCAAGGCTAAAAGGCAAGTAGCCCAATACCCCTATCTATACTAGAGTTAAGAAGGTTAAGGAGAGGTTTCTCGATGTGAGATGATATAAGCATTGGCAGAAGGATGATGATATCATCGGTGACATAAGCATTACTAATATAACCGATGACATAAGCAATGCTTATGTAAGTCTTGATATGACTACTTTCTTAGAAACTCTCGGTGATGTTCTAGAACTTCTTAGAATCTTTTAGCACTTTCTCAAATCTTTTAGAAGTTTTCTAGAAGATATTAGATCTCTTGGTATCCACTAGCTTTGATTATATCCTCTTGACATCTTCGGCTCCCCCTCCTTTCTTGCACTTCCTTTTCTTCTCCAACATGTGTTTGAGAATCAAAACATTCATTATTAGATGTTGCCTTCAAATGAAGGATGATGATATCATCGGTGACATAAGCATTACTAATATAACCGATGACATAAGCAATGCTTATGTAAGTCTTGATATGACTACTTTCTTAGAAACTCTCGGTGATGTTCTAGAAATTCTTAGAATCTTTTAGCACTTTCTCAAATCTTTTAGAAGTTTTCTAGAAGATATTAGATCTCTTGGTATCCACTAGCTTTGATTATATCCTCTTGACATCTTCGGCTCCCCCTCCTTTCTTGCACTTCCTTTTCTTCTCCAACATGTGTTTGAGAATCAAAACATTCATTATTAGATGTTGCCTTCAAATGGACGACCTACACCATGGCCTCTACCAAACGACTCGCATCCACCATGAACACTCCGAGTTAATCAATCAAAAATAACTCATACGACCAAAACAAGAGATGCCTAAAAATTGATTGTTCTCATTTTACAAGGCAAAAAGGGAGTTGAAAATGAGAACACTAGCTTTGATTATATCCTGTTGACATCTTTGGCTCCCCCTACTTTCTTGCAATTCCTTTTCTTCTTCCATATGTGTTTTGGGAATCAAAACATTCATTATTAGATGTGGCCTCTACCAAAGGCCTCGCCTCCACCATGAATACTCTGAGTTAATCAATCAAAAATAACTCACACGACCAAAGTAAGAGATGCCTAAGTTTTTATTTTTCTCATTTACAAGGCAAAAAGGGATCTCACATTACAAAAATATTATTCGAGAGCAACTATGATGCTAATTTCAGCACCTTAATGCCAACTTTTCTTGCAATGAAGGGTACTCCATTTAAAGATAGTCCTTTCACTTGTTTACCTTTTCCAAAGGTGATAGGATGACAATGAAGAAAATAGAGTGTACTCCTACCTAGAAATTTTCATCCTTCTTTGTTGGGTTCTTCCTTGCTTATTTACATTGCTCCTTGAGTCTCCCAAGTACCCCTCTTGGAACTTAATCCTCCCTAGTACCGTTGCAAGAAAATGCAAGCTCTATAGCCAAGTCTTCACAGTTTTTTGCACAAGATGAAAGCAGGTGAGCTCAATGGCATATTGGTAGACGTTGATAACATTTGTAAAGTTTTCTTTCATCTATGCTATGGTGTCACATACTTAATAATGATTTACTGTATGAGAGGTATGACTAAAAATGGTGTAGGGGTAACAAAGTGTATCTATGACGATGAAGAATCACTAGCACATCTTCATTGTGATGCCCTTTGCCAAGTTCTTGTTCCTCTCATATCAGTTTGGCAAGATTGAAAGGCAGGTAGCCCAAGACCCCTATTCATACTAGAGTTAAGAAGGTTGAGGGGAAGCTTCTAGATATGAGATGATATAAGCGCTAGTAAAAGGATGATGATATCATCGATGACATAGGCAATACTAACATAACCAGTGATATGAGCCATGCTTATGTAAGTCTCGATATAAGCAGTCTCCTAAAACCTCCAAGTAATGTTCTAGAATCTTCTAGCACTTTCTCGAGTCTTTTAGAAGTTTCTAGAAGACATTAGATTTCTTGGTGTCCATTACCTTTGATTTTGTCATATTTGGCTCCCCCCCCCCCCCCCCCCCCCCCCCCCCGACTTTCTTGCACTTCCTTTTCTTCTTCCATATGTGTTTGAGAATCGACACATTCATTACTAGATGTTGCCTCTCCCAAATGGATGTTCGGCAGCCGCTTGGAAGGGAGTCGGTAAGAGGTTAGTTACCTTGACATGACCGTGCCTTTAGGATTCGGCAAGTTCAAAAGAAAGGGAGCTTTCTGCCTAGAGGGTTCCCGAACCGAACCCTCTGGGCCGTTCTGGAGTTCTCGGGGAAACACATCGCAGGGCTCCTGCCTCTTTAAAAGGAAGCCCGAGCCGCGAAGGGGGTCATCGGAGCAGCTAATCCAGCCGCCTTTATCTCACATCAGTGTCCACGCTCTCGCAGGCTATATATAGCCTACGCCACTATACGACGTTTTATCTCTATTTCCACTCCCTCTCTCAGACGCGCAAGCAGTGCAGGCTAAGCCAGCAGAGCGATTAGAATATGGCACTGAGCCCATTCTTCGGCCAGAGCGGCGCTATCTTCGACCCCTTCTCCTGGGATCCCTTCCCGGCCAGCAGCTCCGCCCTCTTCAGCAGGACTTTTGCCGACTGGCCCTTCCGCCTCCTGGACAGCGAGCCGTCGCGGCAGCTGGCCCGCGAGGCATCGGCCGTGGCCAACACTCAGGTGGATTGGAAGGAGACGCCCGAGGCCCACATCTTCCAGGCCGACCTGCCGGGGCTGAAGAAAGAGGAGATGAAGGTGCAGGTGGAGGACGGGCGCGTGCTGTGCATCAGCGGCGAGCGCAGCAGGAAGGAGGAGAAGCAGGAGGGCGACAAGTGGCACCGCGTGGAGCGGGCACACGGCAGCTTCCTGAGGCGCTTCCGCCTGCCCGACAACGCCAAGCCCGAGGAGCTGAGCGCCCGCGTGGAGAATGGGGTGCTCACCATCACCGTGCCCAAGCGCCATACTCAGCAGCCCAACCAGCCCGCCATCACCGACGTGCCCATCTCCGGCTGAAGCCTATTCTCTACGACCCATCCCATACTGGTTGCAAATAAAACACCGTTTTCCATGCTGTAACGCTAACAACACGTGCAATGCAGTCCGGAAACTTCTTTGTAGTCCCATCCCAACAAAGGGGACAACAGCCCCCACATTTTGTATCGCTTTTCCACCTTAATATACCAACACACATTTTCACACACTTCGTTTCCCCCTTCCTCTTTAATTTTGGGCTAGCGCCTTAGTGCTTCTTTCTTTCGGTAAAAGGGTTCCTACAATGCGCATTACGGGGTGAGCAAGACTTGCGCAAGCAACATGAGTTGCACCAAGTGAGGCTCGAGAACCCCTCTTCGGACATCATATGCGAGTAGGTGGCAAGCTACACATTTGTGGTTGTCAATCGCCTATATCTCAACCTGTGCGCATGCCCCTCGAATTCGACCATGAATGTTCAGCTAGCTAGCATACACCTCTATTAGTCCAAACGCAATGCATTTTCATTTGCTAAGTGTACGTCGCTAGCCCATGTGCTTTGTGCGTAAGAGAGAAACCAAAATACAAAGTTGTAGTCTCCTTGTTGTGATTGTTCTCATGTATAATGTTGCCTATGTCTAATGCTCCTATGTAGAGTAAATGTGACAAGATTGGCCTTAATATCTATCCATTACATTTGTTTGAGATAATTGATACTCATTCACTATAATGTACCTACCTTGATACCTTAGATATTATGTACTGTTTAGTGATAAAAGTAATCAAACATTGACACGAGATCTTGAGTGAAAAACACAAAGATTGAAATTTTGGAAATTTTGGAGATTTTGGAGAAGAGGGTAGTCCTAGAACTAGAAGACCAGAAGAGGGTAGAAAGAGAAATCAAGGAACAAGAGCAGAGAATAAGAACCTTAGCTCAAAGGCAAAGTGAAATCTTGGAAGAGATGAAAAGGAGAGCAGTCAAATGGGTGGGCAGAAGTGAAGGAAGAGTAAACGAGCTAGCGAGCCGTCTAGCCCTTGCAAGAGGTGACAAGGTGCTAGCAGAAAGTAGGGCAGAGGCCATGCAAACAAGCTTGTGAAAGGTGAGAAGGATCGAAGCTTGCACACGAGCTATGGCAGGAGAGCAAGAGCAAGAAAGAGAGAGACAAGAAATGGGAACTCCAACAATCACAATGTGTGATCGGGCCTTCCTTTATTTACTAGTCACTAAAAAATGAATGTAAAGAATAAAGTGACGTGACGGGCGCCCGCCACCTGCAGTGTGCAGTGGCGGGTACTGTCAGTGTAGTAATACACGAGGCGGCACGGCGGAGGCGCCTTTACCCCAACAACCTCCCACTTAAAGGCGAATCTGCCCCAGTGAGAGAGAAAGAAAAGAAAAAGACAGTACAACTGTACATAGGTACAAGGGATGAGGAAAGGCAACATCTCATCCAACGCCCATCAATCTCCTGAGGAAGACAAAGCGCTCAGTAGTGAGGCTTTTCGTGAGCAGATCTGCAGGATTCTCGTCAGTGGAGATCTTGACAAGGTCAACAGACTTGTCCTCCACGACACCACGTATGAAGTGATACCTCACCTCAATGTGTTTTGTCTTCGCATGGAAGATCGGATTCTTAGCCAACTGAATGGCACTCATAGAATCCGAATGTAGTGTAGGTATAGCATCAATCCCAAGGTCAGCAACAACTAGACGGCCTAGCCATATGGTCTCCTTGCAAGCCTCAGTGGTGGCTGCAACATACTCAGCCTCAGTGGTAGACAAAGCCATACACTTCTGAACCCTGGACATCCAAGAGACAGCACCTCCAGCATAGGTGAATACATAGCCAAAAGTGGACTTCCTACTATCTGCATGTCCTGCATAATCGAAGTCAGTGTACCCCATGACCCCTGTATCCTGGCTGCCATAGCAAATACACATATCTGTTGTGCCCTTCAGGTACCTCATGATACCCTTCACGGCATCCCAATGTTTCCTACCAGGTGTAGCCATATAGCGTGCCACAACACCAACTGCAAAGGCAATATCTGGACGAGTGGCTATCATGGCATACATCAAACTGCCCACGGCTGAAGCATAAGGGATCTGGGCCATCTCAGCCCTCTGCTCATCTGTCTGCGGACAATCGGCCTGTGATACCTTCACATAAGAAGGCAATGGACAGCCAATAGGCTTTACGTCCTGCATGCGGAAGCGCTCAAGGACTTTATGAATATACTCCCTCTGTGACAAGTAGAGGAGTCCCTGATGCCTGTCGCGTCTAATGCGCATACCAAGTATGTGAGAGGCCTGTCCCAAGTCCTTCATCTCAAAGCTCTTTTTCAGCTGAGATTTAAGAGCATCTAGCTCATCATGAGCTTTCCCTGCTATCAGCATATCATCCACATAGAGTACCAAAATAAGCAATGAACCATCACGGGCTTTCTTCGTGTAAAGACACAGATCCATAGCACTCCTGCTGTAGCCTGTGACTGCATAAAGGCATCAAACTTATGATACCAGTCCCTAGGTGCCTGCTTCAAGCCATAAAGACTTTTCTTCAACTTGCACACTAGGTGCTCCCTGCCAGGTTTTGCAAAGCCCTTAGGCTGCTCCATATAGATCTCATCATGCAAGTCTCCATGTAAGAAAGCCGTCTTGACATCCATCTGATATAGATCTAATTCAAGCTAAGCAACCAAAGCCAAGACCAAGCGCAGGGTGGTCATCTTAGCCACAAGAGAAAAGACCTCATCAAAGTCTACACCATGCTCCTGCTTAAAACCCTTTGCTACCAATCTAGCCTTGTATGCCGGCTTGGGGTGTCCAGGGGTACTTTTCAGCTTGTACACACACTTGCATGGCAAAGCCTTCTTGCCCTTAGGCAAGGCAACCAAATCCCAAGTCTCATTCTTATGCAAGGAGTCGATCTCAGACTGCATAGCCCTCTCCTAGGAGTGACTGTCACCCTTGCGCATAGCCTCATCATAAGTGAAAGGCTCTCCTGCATGTGTAACCAAAATATAATGCATAGAGGGTTGAAATCTATCAGGTGGACGTCTGTCTCTAGCAGACCATCTCACTGCAGGCTCTGCTACCTGCCCAAATGCCTGTCCAACACCCTGACCATGAGTATCTGCTGCAGCTGTAGGCTGTCCAACTGGCTATGTAGGAGCTCTAGGCTCCTCCTGAAAGATCACTCTGCGGATCTCAACCACTTTCTCAGGCTGCCTGTGCATCTTGTCTTCATGGAAGACTACATTATGGCTATGTACTATTTTCCGTGCCTGCGGATCCCATAGGCGATAGCCTATCTCTCCTGAATCACCATAACTAAGAAAGATGCATTTAATGCTCTTTGGATCCAACTTACTCCTCTTATCCTTGGGCACATGGCAGAATGCCTCACATCCAAAGACACGGAGATGCGCATAAGAGGGTGGCTTACTAGCCCAAACTTCCTCTGCAACTTGGAAATCCAATCCACTAGAAGGCGATCAGTTTATGACATGCACTGCCGTACTAACTGCCTCAGCCCAAAAGCTCTGTGGTAGGCCTGCATGGCTAAGCATAGAGCAGACACGCTCCTGAATAGTCTTGTTCATGCGCTCAGCCAAACCATTCTGGACGGGGGTGTAAGGGGCGGTCAACTAATGTTTAATACCCTTGTCATCACAAAACTGCTCAAAAGCACATGAGACATATTCTCCCCCATTGTCAGTCCTAAGGCATTTCAGCCTATACCCAATCTGGTTCTCAACAAGAGCAAGCCAACGCTGAAAGACTGCTAAGACATTGGACTTTTGCTTTATGGGATAAGCCCACACTTTCCTAGAAAAATCATCAATGAAGGTAACAAAGTACTTCGCGCCACCCATAGACATACACGGCATGGGCCCACAAACATTTGAATGCACCAAAGCCAAGGGCTCACTCATGCATGGCCTACCCGATTTCTTATGCGTAGACCTATTCTGCTTACCATAAAGACAATGATCCCACGAGTCAAAACGTGCATAGTCCAAAGGCGGAAGATACTACAAACCAGATAACATTTTCATTCCCTTCAAAGACATATGCCCCAAACGGGCATGCCAAAGTGATACATGTGGGATAGAGCCCACTGCCAAAACATGGTCTACAGAAGACCCAGATACAACAAGAGGATAGAGGCTACCAGCCTTGGCGCCTCTAGCAAGCACAAGTCTGCCTTTGGTAATCTTCCAGGCAGAATCCCCAAAACAGACATGAAACCATGCATCATCCAACTGTCCTGCAGAAATAAGACTGCGCGTAAGCGCAGGTACATGACGTACATCCCTGAGCAAAAAGGAACTGCCAGTGGAAAACTGCAACTAAATATCTCCACATCCCACAATATCAAGAGACCTGTCATCTCCAAGTCTGACTGATCCAGATACAGTACGGTAAGAGTGAAACCACTCACGGTAAGGCGTCACATGGAAGGACGCACCTGAATCCAATAACCAGGACTGTGCATACACACTAGGTGTCTCAGTCAAGTGTGAAGCATCAGAAGAACTAGGTGCAAGTATGAACTCATCACTACCATCGGAATCCTCGGTCTGCATGATATTAATTTCTTTAATCTTGACGCTGGACTTTGCAGATACTATGCTGCGATCAGAGGACTTCTCCTGCACTTTCTCTTTGCCCTTATCCTTGTGCTTCTCATTTCGCAACTCATGACATTGTGGTCTGATATGGCCCTTTTTCCCACAATGATGACAAGTGACATTAGCGTTGCGCCCACGCGACTTACTACACGACTTTCCACGAGATTTAGACCGACCCTTCTGCGAGTCACGGCCACGGTTATTACCATGATCATTCCTGCCATTCCTGCCTCTAACTGTCAAAGCATGTGAAACACGAGAGGCATCCAAGTTTTTGCGATTAACCTCTTCCTGCAGAAGAGCACTCACAACATCATTCAGTTTCAGAGTAGCACTAGAGGCACATAGGCCAGTGCGGAATACATCCCATGACTCATTCAGAGTCCTAAGCAAGAAAAGAGGAGTTACTTCCTCTCCAAAGGTGATATCCTGCGAAGTCAGGTTCTTCAGTATAGCATGGAATTGGCTCAAGTGAGCAGACATAGTCACATTATCCTTCATGCGCAGATCCATAAGCTGCTTCAACCAGTACATCTGACTCGCTGGACTTTTCTTATCATAAAGATTCTTGATCTTATTCCATAGATCCCATGCACTCTGTGATTCCTCAAATACATTATAATGTACCTGTTCAGTGAGAGACAATATAATCATGGACTTGCATAGCTCATCGAGTTCAAGCCAGTCGTCATTGTCCATAGTTTCAGGCTGCTCCCCACTCAACCGAAGTGGCTTAATCTGAGATTTTTGCACCAAGACCTGCCAAATTTGACTCTTCCAATAAGAGTAGTTGGTACCATCCAACTTTGTGATGTTAAATATGGCATTATCAGTCGAAGAGGATGCCATAATATAGGTTGGAAATGCACAGACAATGTAAAACTGTTGGCTGTTTTACTATTGAAAATGCCCAAAATCCACTGTAATGAGCTCCAAATGGCGAGAAAAGTGTGCCAAAAGATGCTGTCCACTTAGTACTAGGTGTGGTACACCAAATTAGGATATTTCAGCATAAAAAATACTGCTCAGTCCACCAATAAATGCTTGCTGTAATAAATTTCAGAATTGCAATAATGAGAGCAAACTGTCCCAAAACTGGATCTAATGTTAACTAAACAATGCTAGGTCCAAAACCGGCATAAAGAGGACAAAGAAAAGCCAAATGACAGTGAAAATACATGAGCATAACACCGAGAGATGTCAAATAGCATCTGCCAGTAAGAGGCACACCCCAGACAATCTAGGCAAAATATAGAACCAACTGCCAAAACCTGACACAAATAGGTGTCTGCTCAAAAGAAAGCGGATCCAAAATTGAGACTCAGCTCATAAGCATCCTGTGAACCAAGACATATACTCAATGCAACATCCAATTGTCGGAGTATAATCCCAAAGTCTCAATACATCCATAACTGCTTAATGACATAGACTGCTCCAATAGCATGTAATCCCTGCTCAAGTTCAAGTAAGCATGCAAGATGCTCCCACTGGCACAAAAGGCGTACAATCGAGTTAAGGGCTCAAGAAACCCAAGACAAAGTACCAGTGACAAGTGACCAAGTCAATGCATCATACGCTTCCCAAGAGCATGACATACATGAAGCAACTGATGTAGCAACCACTAAGCAAGACATAATCCCAATGGCAAGATCTCTGTCAAGTCAATACATCCAGTAGCAAGCCAAAGTCAATATCCCTGTGAGTCAGAAGTGCTCAAAACATCCAAATCGGAGCTCCAAAATATCTGTCGAGCATGGACAAACTAAGAGGAATCAACCACGGACCAAAGCATATAATGCATAGAGCTTATCCATCAAGTACAGACAATAGGCATAAGCGGCCCAAATGCCAGTCAAGTCGACCAAACTGCCAATGACAAACCAATAACAACGGAGCAAATGTGATGCTCAAAAGCATTCCGGAATCACGATCATGAGTTCGAAGTCGATCCCCAAAGTGTAATACATCATGACATAACCCATAGCATACATCCGGTATCGATAGAGAAGCAATACATGTGACAAATGAGCTTCAGCCCGCTCATATACATCACCTCTAAACAGTCCAAAATTGTCAATTTCCAACCCAAAAACAATGCCAAATCATGGGCAAATCGAATGCATACATTCCCAAGACATTAGGCATCATGTAGACCGCATACCGGCATCAAACAAGGCAACCAGAGTAGAGTATAAGCATCAAATGCCAATGCCAAGTGTGGCTGCCCTGTTTCCAGCACTGTATAACAGTAAATAATAGTCCCAAATCAGCCAATATTTCGGGCCAAAATCATGGCATAATCATGTGCATACATTCCCAAGGCACTAGGCATCATGTAGACCGCATACGGGCATCAAATAGCACAACCGGAATGGAGTATAAGCAACAAATGCTAATGCCAATGGTGCTGCCCTATTTTCAGCCTGTTATGACAGTTTATGATAGTCCCAAATCTGAAGAAATCAGCCCCGAATGATCAAGACCAATGCCCAAAGCTTGAATGACATCAAACATGAAGTCTATAGCCCTCTTGATCAAGGTAGAGAGCAAGAAGCAATGGCCAAGTGTGGAGCTGAAGTAGACGAGTGCTAACAGCCTAGAAAAAAATGGTGCAATTTGCCCTGTTGAAGCTGAACTTGTTGTTGCTCCACATGGGCTGAAAAGGGGGTAATGGGGGGCTCAGGAAGGGCCTATCAAAGGCCTATGACAAGCCTCTTTGAGCCTTGATAGGTGTAAGGCACAATATGAGGAGAATAAGCTTCAAGGGTTTGAAGCCATGGCTGCCCTTGCTGTTTGCAACCTGTAGACTGAAATAAAACCCTGAAAGAGTGATTAAATACCTCAGTATCAATGCCTTGAAGGTGCCTCAATAGGCCGGGAAGGTGCTCGGGAAGCCGGGGAGTGACGGGAGCTCGGGGAGATCGGATATGGCTGCCTGGATGGAGATCCAATGCGTGAAGGTAGTCAATGCGAAGGTAGAGAAGCACCGAGTCGAGCTTAAGCAAGAGGAAGCCAAGCTCTGATACCAGTTGAAAGGTGAGAAGGATCGAAGCTTGCACACGAGCTATGGCGGGAGAGCAAGAGCAAGAAAGAGAGAGACAAGAAATGGAAACTCCAATAGTCACAATGTGTGACCGGGCCTTCCTTTATTTACTAGTCACTAAAAAATGAATGTAAAGAATAAAGTGACGTGACGGGTGCCCATCACCTGCAATGTGCAGTGGCGGGTACTGTCAGTGTAGTAATACACGGGGCGGCATGGCAGAGGCGCCTTTACCCCAACAGCTTGGAAACCCAAGAACGTTCCTTCCTCAATACTATCTTGGATGTCACACAATCAGAGGAGGAGGAGGCCGTTGAGTTACTAAAGAAAATTTTGGAGATCACCCACATGGCTCTAAAGCATGGGCTACACATCCAACCACAAGCAACATGAGGTACCCTGAGCCTACATGACCAAATAAGCTACTTACTAGAGTAGGCTTGAAAATCCAAGAAGTGGAATCTGTAGGAGTCACGGTGGAAGGAGAGCCATAAGAACACAAGGGAGAGAAGGTGCAAATGCCGACCGAAGAAGCATGACCAAGTTTTGAAATGGGGCAGCAAGATGAGGAGCTAGTCCCCCATCCTTCCTCTCCATGGCCAGAAGTACAGTTGGAGGTAGATACCACAATTGAAAGAAAAGTGCAAATTAAAAAGAAGAGATTGAATATGCTGGACCAGGCATGGAGGAGACTGAGAGCTCAACCGGTAGTGGCCCCATAAGCGCCCATCCCTCCAAGAGAAGACTGTTTTCCAGTAGATTGGAATGCAGAGCTCATATTATGGGAGCAGAAAGAGAATAGCTGTAAACCCTTCGACTTTAATTCCCAATTCTCCACCACATTGAGCAGAGTATTATCAACCAAGGTGGTGGAAGAGGTGATTAATGTAGGAAAAAGGCTAGGAGATAAGTGGGTTGCTGAAAGAGAGAAGAATCCTACCTTATGGGGAACAGAGACTCTTGACTACTAGGAGAACAAGGTCATGGAAGCACCCAAAATAATGAAAGGCTATGAGTGCCAACCAAGGTGGAGAAGAAGAATCTGGGACGACAACGTGGACACATGGATGTCATTTTGCAATATCCTACCCTTCGAAAGAGATAAACCCACTTACATGCCATATCCTAGAAGGGTAGGAGTGGACTTTAATCCAAACATCCACGATCGATATGGCTTTTCAAGAATCTATAATGTCAATGCCACTAAGCCCAAGGAAGCACTCACCTTTTCTGAGCACGACTTATATGCCTCGATTGACCATTTCCTTAATGAGTTCAGTTCTTGCCCATACCCTGCTTTTCTCACAACTTGTAATTACGTTAGGCTTCTTAGAGTATTATTAAGGGAAGATCCTACTTCACAAGAATACCGTCTCCTGTTGTTATTTTTAAATCTCAATGTTGGCATAGATAGTTGTGCAATGGCCAGGCTACGTTTCCCTCTTACCATCTTTTTGTGTAGCCCTCCTAGAGGACATAAGCGACAGCCGCTTCACTAGCTGCAACCACCCGTTTTTGTCCACAAGTCCCCTCAACATTTGAATGAGCCTAAAATAATATATGTAGGGGAAAATATTTCTTAGTAAGTCCCTCAAACCCCCGACTTGTCCCTCTCATGACCACAATGACAAAGATTAGCTCCTTGCTATGATTTTTTAAAAAAGGAAAAAAGGCCAAAAAGAAAAAGAAAATAGAAAAAGGAAAGAAAAGAACAAGAGAATAGAGAAGAAAATCACAAGAAAAAGCAAGAAACTCATGAGTGCCACAATCACTACACTTAGGGGTCATCAAATTAGGTGCGTTCGGTGGCTTCGGTCGGCCGGCTCCGTCCCTAATCCCCTAGCCCGTTTTGATTCTCCACTTCACGCTTAGGACACATCAAGGGCAGAACATACCTGGGAGGTCACCCTCGCCTATTGTTAGTGGTTAGATCTGTCTCCCTAAGTTGCACCAACTGCACCTCCCTTCTGCACAAACTGGGTCCTCAAGTGTGGAACAACACTAGGCTTACCCAACTCCCAGTTCCACTAGCACGAGCACAATGCACCACACGATAAGGTAGACACACCCCCTAGATAGTGCACTTTTGTTCTCTTTGCAGAAAAATATGAATGCTACCAACCAGTGATATCGGAGGCCCTACTGCCATCCACTCAACATACCCTCGACCTCCACCACTACATTCATTTGACAAGCTTCTCTCCCATGACCAATCCCCACAAGTCCCCATCATCAACTCACATGACCACCCTTCAAATCACCGATCCCTCATCCAACAAAGACCCGTAAGTGCCATGGGGCTAGCACTCGACTAGGAAGGGGGTAATGTTAACCCCCATGTAAGATGAGAAAAAGAAAAGTAAAAAATATGGATAATATAGAAAAAGAAATCTTAGCAAATAAATAAGAGAGGAAAGGCCAAAAATGACAAAAAGTCAAGTGGAAGGCAAAGTTGAAGGCAAAGGCACATCTTAAAATGCAAAGGTGCCACTAAAATTTTGTAAAAGAGTGCCAAGCTTCCTCCTATGCAAATTGTAAAATCTAGACGGGCATAGGTGAAGGGATAAGGCAACTAGAAGAGAATAGGAAAAGAGGACCTTGGCAAGATGCCCGGTCATGTAAAAAGGGGATGGATGCCCAAGGGATTCAAGGTTTGTATATACACTCAAAAAGTGAATGAGAAGCTCATTCTTTTGGTGTGTGGCTAAATTGGCTTCTTCTTCTTCTCTTCTTCTCTCCTTCTTTCTTGTGTATGCTTGTGTTGAGAGAGGGAGTGTGAGGGAGTGATTGTGTGAGGGTGAGGAGCTGTGGTGGAGAAGCTCTCCATCTTCTCCTCTCTTCTCTTCTTCTCTTCTCTTCTCTCGCCTCACACATGTAGCTATGGTGGATGGAGCTTGATAGTAGAGGGTTGAGCTTCCTTGAGCTCGCATCTTGGATCATGGAGCTATCGAAAAGCTTGAGGGAGGAGGCTACTCATTCGAGCATCAAGGTAAGCTTATTACACTCATAGGATCGGAGACGCATCGGCTAGGTGAGAGATAGCCATTAGAGCTTGCTTGAAACACTTGAACAATAAGTGGTCTTTGGGTCTTGGTGGTTGAGCATGAGCTCCAACTACACTCACTAACAATCTCGTTGAAGTTGCCAGGCATTTTGACAAAACAAACAACTTGCAAAAATTTGTAATCTGTAACCATGCTAATACTAGGTGCACGACTAAACATATAGCCTTTTTCACTTACTACACAATAATAATCGCAATTTGCAATCTGTATGTAAATGCATTTTGTGTCTCCAACCTAGCAAAATTAGCTAAAATCTTATAGATTTGAGATCTATAACATGTGTACATGGAAACGGTCGAGAAAGCCAAAACTACAGTATACCCAAAAATTGCTATCAAGACTACTTGCAAGTCTAGAAACAGAGGCCAAAATAACCTAGAATGCCAAAAATCATAGTAGGTCTATCCTAAAGGGCTTATCTATAGTATATAAAGTGTTATTTATGCTCAGTAAGTTTCACTGCAATCGGAGATTGAAGCCATGCTAGTCTTAAGAACCTCCTACATCTATAATCCAAGGTAAAGTGAGCAAGGTGAAAGAGCTTCTTACACATTGCTTGCTTGCTTACTTTTGTGCTCCAACGTCTTCACCTCAGCATTTAATCAAGCTCCATGTAGCCATAGGAGGGCTTTAATACCATGAAAATAGACAACAAGAGAGAATGGTGAAAAACCCAAGAGCACACACAAAAACAATGGAGACTTGAGAACAAAGAGAGATAGGGTTGAAATCTTCTTCTTCTTCTCCCTTCTTATTCTGCACAAAAGAACTAATTCTACAACATGATAAAAGACTAATATGAAAGTACCACACATATATACACGTACCCACTCAGTATAAATCTACTAAGGAAAGAAGAGGTGGCACAATAAATGTGCTATAACCAAGGGTGGACTATGTGGGTATAGTCCAGCTATTGAATCACTGGCATATCCTCATGTCAAATCACCTAACATGCTAGTGAGTAATATCATGACACATCACTAAGGTGAGTAGTGGATGGAAACTCATGTAGAGCTTGACATCTCAACAAGAGTTGTATCCTCCTTGGATTGAAGGTAAGCCTACCATGAAATTTATATCAATTAATTTCCATTTCATCTTAGAAATATCAAGAGGTCAAAGTTTGCCAAGTCATTTTAACATGCTTTGCATTCACCCTTTGGCAATTAAGGCATTCAATGACATACTTAAGTGCATATCTTTGAACTTTTCCCAATGATAGCTTTTCCTTACTGCATTTGAGTGTCTTAGTGTAGCCAAGATGTCCCAAAAATATAGAATCATACACTTCCCAAAGTATCTTCTTTTTCAACTCATGACTAGAAGGAATGCATAATTTATGGAAGTGCACAAGCTCTTCCTCTAGAGGGAAATATCAATGCTTAAGTTGTGACTCATGATCTTGATCTTGTAGTTGCACTTCCTTCCTTACCTATTGATGCTTAGGGTGTCTTGAAACTTCTTTCTTTACCATTTGAATGATGGGGTTACTTACCATTGATACTATAACGACAAAGTTCTTCTATAATGAGAATATTAAGGACTGCCTTATGGCTTAAAGCATTTGCAACTACCTTCTAGTTGCATGATTTGTATTTTATTTCAAAGTCATATTCTTGTAAATCTTCAATTCACCTTCATTGCCCCATGTTTAAATCTAGTTGGGTAAAGATTCATTTGAGACTTTTGTGAACTACTACCAAGGTGAATTTCTTACCAATTAGCTAATGTCTCCACAACTTAAGAGTATGGATTACAATCAAATGACTCTAAGTCATGACTTGCATATCATAGTTTCTTTCAAGACTCTTCATCTTCCTTGAAGAATAGGTGATGGGATGCCCATCTTGCATTAGTGCATAGCCTAATATGATAGAAATTGCATTTGTCACAACTTCAACTATTGATCTAGATTTGGGAGCTTCAAAATAGAACCAATCACTAAGGTTTTCTTGAGTTGATCAAAGCTAGATTTCTCTATTAGAGTCCATACAATGTAAGTCTACTTCTTTCAAGGCATAGTCTTGGATAAAATGTTGTCAAAGAAGAAGATGATGAAATCATTAAGATATGTCCAAGAATTGTCCTACATTAATATGTTGAGGTTGTAGGAGTATTAATTAGTCCAAAAGACAATAATTATGAACTCATAGTGGTCATACCTTGTATTAAAGGTAGTTTGGGAATATCCTCCTTTTATCCTAATCTAATAGTATTCAAATCTCAAGTCAAATTTTGAAAAGTTTTTTTCTCCTTGAATTTGATCGATTAGCGCATCAATCTTGAAGATTGGGTACTTTTTTTAAAACCACCGTAACTTAATCTAGCCTGTGGTATTTGATGCAAAGACAAAGAGTTATATCCTTCTTTTTCTAAAAAAGAATTGAGGCTCCCCATGGCAAATTGCTAGGTTGAATGTATCCTTAATCTAGTAATAGCTTGCCTTATTCTTTCAACTCAATAGCTTTAGGGATGGGCATTAAAGATGGCCTTTTTGCAATTGGAGTAGCTCCTGGAACTAGGTTAACCTCATGGTCAACTTCCCTTGGAGGTGTAAGTTTAGTTAATTATTCTAGAAGAACATCTACATACTCCTTCATCCATGAAGGTTTCTCTTCCTCTGATTTATTGTTCTCATTTATTTTATTGAGTTTGATTGTGTATACAAGCAATCCCTTTCTTAAACCTTATGCTATTCATTGTGAGGCTTTAGTTAACTAGATTTTTGGCTTCCTAGCTTTTCCTTAAGTTGTTGCTTGATTTCCTTCTAAGCTTTAGAATGTGATGTTTCCCTTTCCATAATGGATCTAAGCATCATTGGGAATAAGTTAATCCATTTCTAGCAAGTAATCATAAGCACCCAAGTCTATGACACGAAATCTTATGCTTGTGGGCTCATTGCCCAGATCAAACTCTACATTTCTAGTTTGTTGTGATGACACAACTTTCTTTCCATTAGCTAACTCTACCAAGAGTTTAGATGTTGATACAATCTCTGCCAAGAGTCTAGTTTTATGTGATGACACAACTTTCATTTCATTAGCTAATTAGCCTTTCACTGTTTATATGTTGATGCAATCTCCATGTCTAAATTTTATCCACATTTTGGAGAAATAAAGGAATGAGTACGTCTGCATTCTATTAAAATCTGGAAGGGTCTATCTTGGTAGTTTACCATTTTCTAAATCAATGGGAACTAAAATTTTGGTCCCTTCTTATCAAGAGTGGTTTGAATCATCCCTTTTTCTGCTTCATTCTTCATTGAGGGCTCTTTTTTTTCCTCTCTTATGATAGTTACTATGGTAGCTCTTCCTCTTCCTCTTGTCCCTCTATGTTTTAGCCCTAGGAAATCATCATTGTCAAGGGGTTTGGCTTAGTTTGGGACACTATCTTTTGTAGTGGCTCATTTCGTTGCAATGGAAACACCCTTGAGAACCATTATTGATTTACTAGAACAAAGGTGCTCACTATATCAACTTTTGCCTTCTTCCTTGAATCAAAATGTTGTTGCCATTGCACTCTCTTTATAAAGGCACAAGATCCTTTGTTGGGAAACCCTCAATCCCAATATCTTGTGTTCCTTGATTGTGCTTGAAGACTAAATGGTTTAGCTCTTATCAAGACATCTAGTAGATTTGTGGGCTGCATGGCTTCCAGTTGAGTATCCAAAGGATGATTGAGGCCTTAACAAAACTTGGCCACTTGTTGGGAAATATCTATATCTAGAGTGTACTTTTGAAGAGTTACAAATCGGAAGTAATATGCTTCCACGCTCAACCCTAGCTAGTGAATCTTGAAGAGCTTGTTTATATTCAAGGCATGGTAGGAAGGTGGATTCCATGCACAACTTCTTTCATGAGTTTCCATGTAGCAGTAGTTTCCAAGACTCTAGTATCATAGCATCACTACTTTCACTAGAGACACACTCCCTTGTTTGTTTTAGCTTGGTCAACATGGCATGATTAGGGGTGCTTGTTCTTACAACGCACGAATAGTCTTCCATGGACTTAGTGTAGAATTTAGCACATTTGTTTCCACATCATTACCCTTCCCATAAAATTTGCAAGGTTTGATCTACTTGAGAAGGCATTTCTTCTCTTGTAGTTTGATATGATTAATGATAGGTGGAATATCTTGGGATTAGTAATACATAAGAACTAGTTTAATACATGTATATAAACCTTTCTCACATTTCAACTTAACATTTTCTTTTAAAATTATAATTTTTGCATAGGTTGAAGAGAAAGAAACATCCATTATTCAATTTATTTTTCAATAGCTAAAGGCATTACATCATGAATAGGGCTCTACTATAAGATTCACTAATGGAACTTAGATACATCAATAGTACTACGAGAAGATGGGAGTTCAATAAACACATCTAAGATTCTGCATTTGGAGAGAAGGTTGGGATAGCCCTATTTATAGTAATTATTGCAACAAGAGCAGCCTAAAATAGCAACTGTATTGAGATTACATTGGTTACTTTGTTGTAAATGTAACAATTTAGATGGACTTGCCGTCATCTTATAAAAAGAGTAAGAATAACCCTAGACTCTTCACAAATAAATATATTAATGACTTTCAAATTTTCCATCCATTGTAGCCTTTTAAGGTTAGTTCATATATATGAAAGATGATTGAATTCAACAATGGAGCAATATACTCCATTTTGCATCCATCATCTTTCACGATACAATGGGGAAGGATCATAAAGTTAGTCTAGAATGTGTAGGAACTTATCTCTCCATCCAAAGTCAGAGGAGTGTATAATTGGTATGAACATGGATTAAAACACAAGGAAAAGGTTCTAGGCTTTGTCATTTTAGCAAAATTCCATCAAACATTAGTGGTAGAATAGCTCATAATAAATTTCTTAATTTTATTCTTATCTAACCTTAGTAATTTTCAAACAATACTTAATCTTTTCTCTAATACCAAGTGTAATGTGCGTACCTAATTGAATATCTATAATATGTATTAGTAGCCCATCAAGAAGTAATCAAGATAGCTGCCATTTGAAAATCCTTAGAATAATCAAATATATGTAATCTTAAACTACTTGAGTCTACCTCATAGGGGAAGCTTTGCCTTAACCTCGTAAGGATTGACTTGAAAATAGGAAACCTAATATAAAATAGGGGAATTTTTTTTGGCAAGCTTACTTGGGTGATATTCTTTGGAATATCTTTCATTTTTGGAGACCTTTCACACCAATATTTACATCAAGGATAGCCTAGTTCATTACACATTACCACATCATTACAACAAGTGGGTGTTCTAAAAGATGGTCGGGGGGGGGGGGGGGGGGGGTCACTCCGAATATGTATATATAACGTGAGTTCAAAATAAAGTGTTTTTAAAACACATTTTTTACATACAGAGGGGTGTCATATAAAGGGATTACTTACAGATTGAATAGAAAAGGGTTGTGATTTATTCAAGAAAAATTCACACATTAGGATATTTATAAATAGGCCATGAACGCATGTTATATAGAGAATATATATATATATAGTGAGCCCCCCAAGAAAAGATGTCAAGAAAAAACATAAGCATAAACAAATATGTGTCTTATACAAGAGTAGTAAATGAACTTAAAAGTGGAGTGCCACTATAAAAGTCTATCATGAGCATACAAAATTTTCATTGGGATATCATGAAATTCCAATGTGGGAACTAGGTAAGTGGAAAAATAAGCATAGGGTAAGGAAAAGGGACTTGCAATGTAGGGATAGGATGGATGCAAACTAGGTCAACAAAGAATGGTTGATGTATCCCAATGGAAATCTTGGATTGGTGCATGAGTATGTATTATTTTCAATAAGGCCCAAAACTTTCATAAATACAAAGTAAAAATGTTGGTCAACAAAGAAAGTAAAAGGCATAGCCAACAGATAATGTCAAAATTTCTTTACAGCAAACACCATGGGTAAACCTTCTCTCTTTGGCCTCGAATAGTTCATTTTGGTATCCCTGAGTTGTCTACTAGCGAAACTCACTAGATAGTCTAAACTATGTTCACTAGGTTGGAACAACACTACTCCCACAATAAACTTTGAGGCGTTAATGTGAACGTGGAAGGTTATGGTCCTGTTTGGGGCTCGTAATATTGGTGGGGTTGTCAGAGACTTTTTCAACTCTTCATATGCACGTTGGCATTCCTTAGTCCATTTGAATATATCAGCAGTTTGTAGAGTGATCTAGCAATTAATGCATAGTTTAACACAAATCACCGATAGTATCATGTATGCCCTAGGAAGTACTGAAATTCCTTGTAATGGTTTGGTGGTGGAAGGTCGACAATATCCCTAACTTTCAAGAAGTTAGTGGCAATGTCATTCTTGGACACCACATGCCCTAGGATGCATCCATGCTTCGCCCAAAAGTGGCATTTAATGGGGTTCAATGAGAGACAATATAGTCTGCAATATTCAAAAACTGCACAGAGTTTGTCTAGCTGTTATTTCTAGCTCGAGTGAACACATAGGTCATCAACAAACACTTCTAACCCCCTGCCAAAGTATGTCCTTGAAGATGACACACATGAGCCATTGAAATGTGGCTGGTGCATTTGTCAGCCCAAAGGGCATGACTATGTAGGCAAAGATGCCCTACTCGGAAGTGAATGCAGTCTTATGCCTGTCATGAGGATGCAATTGAACCTGATTGTAACTTGAGAAGCCATCCAAGAAACTGTAGGCTTCTTTGCCAGCTACTCTTTGGAGCACATGCTCAGTGTACGGTAGTGGATAATTCTCTCTTTGTAGCAGTGTTGACTTTTGTATAATTGATGCACACTTTGATATTTCCATTCTTGTTCAATACAATCACGATGGGAAAAACCTAGTCTTTGTGTGCTATATTTCTTAAATGAATCTAGCTTTTAACACCTTATCGATTTCCTCATTGAAAACATGAGCATGGTTGGGATTCATCAGATATGGTCACTACTTGACCGACGTTGCATCAGGTGTCATGGGGATATAATGAATCACTACCCTCGGATCCACTCCTTTTAGCTTGTTGAGTGACCAAGCAAAGATGCCTATGAACTCTCGTAGGAGAGTAATGAGACTGGCTTCTTCCTGCTTTCTCAAGTCATCGGCTATAAAGACATGTCGGGGTGTCTCCCCTTCCTTAGCTAAATTAACCTCTTTCACTTTGGTAGGTCCTTCTATCGGCTCACTCACTTTTCCTTGTCGTTTGGTTCCTAGCAAGATCACTACCCTATCACCTATCTTAAACTTTGTGAATCGTTTTGGTAGGCCTTGCAATTTTTTATATTTGCTAGCTTCCAATTCCTTGGATTGCCTCTTCCTTTTCTCCTTCAACCATTGGGCCTTAGATGGATCAGTAGGTCTCCCTTGGTGCATTTTGTATTAGGAGGTAGAGGTATCTCATGGTCGCTATCTGAGCTTAATTTCAACTTAGAGTCGAACTCTCCATCTTCACTAGAAGAGGAAGTCTCTCTTGGTGGTTGTAGTGTTGATGGTGATTTTGTTCTTAATATAGGCATGACACTTGGCTTAACTAACCATGTTTGCTCATAGTCTATCATCCCTAAATGGTCTAGCCAAGTGCAATCACATTCGGTTTTGAAAACTCCTCTTTCAATTCTAAACGTGTTGGCACTCTCTGTGACTTTGAGTCTACTCTGATCTGCTCAATTGCCCAACCATCTCCATGTCATATTCTATTGTGTCGGTATCCTCTTCACTGTCTTTGTTCATGAGAGAGTAATCCTCGAAGTCATCGTCTAAACTATCCTCACACATCATCTCCTAGGTCTTGATACTCCATTTCTTTCTCTTCGGTGACTAAGGCCCAATTATACATCAAGTTCAAATCATGCACCTTGGTCCACCTTTACTTGGGTTTGTCCAAGAGATCCTTGAGGGGTTTGAGATTAGTGGTGGCTAGGTTGCCAGCTAGCTCGTTCATCAAGTGCTTTAAGATCTTGTGGAGCTCTAGCTTGTTGTTCTTCAGGTTATGGAATGTGATAAGGGTGGGCCGTCTACTAGGGATTTTGGCCATCATGCATAATGGCACTGAGGGTTTGTCCTTGGGCTCACCAATTTCATTAGTAGCTTGCTCATATTCCTCATTGTCTAAGAATAGCATATCGATTGTAGCTAGCACGTGCATCCAATCACGCTCATCCTCAGGGAAAGAGATATACTTCATTGGTAGCCTGTAAGATTTTCTAACCTGAGTATCACCCTTCCGCATAGCTGAGATGGTGTCGAGGTCGACTCTGATGTAGTCTTCCACGTTTCCATGTCTACCCTCAATGCTTTCGTTTGATTTCCTAAGAAGATTAGACCATTGCCCTACTCTTCTATGACTCGTGCATTCCGCATCCAAGGTCGGCAAGCCTAGTAGGATATCATAGTTGACCCTTCATGATGATGAAGTCTAGTGAGAACTCGACACCTACGATATTTAAAGGCCAAATTTTCAGAACTCCGAATGGTTTGACCTTTATCCCATTGGCCAGTGTGACATTAAACCTAGCATTCTCAACCGACAGGTTACCCCAGGCCTGGCACACTACATGGCTAAGCACACTGACTCTTGCCTCCATGTCTACAATTCCTTTCCTTGTGGGGTCTCCTAGTGCTAGGACTGGCAAGACCACATGCATCTATAAGCCTTTCCAAAAAGCATTGACACATAAGGACTTGGGCACTGAGTGTAGCATGAAGCTCAGTATCTGCATCACTGTATCATGGCCACGCAAGTCAACTGCTGAAGCGGTCCTTCCACCCACTGTTCCAACTCTTGCCACAACATTGGATGCTACCTAAGCAAGTCTCATAAGATTAAAGTCATTGGGGTGGTTAGTAACATCATAACAAGATCACCCATTGCTTTCTTATCTCCTAATTCTGCAATCCTTGGCCAATGGCCTTGGCTAGCTTGCTAGCCCATGGCATTCAAGCTCTCTATGTTCGACACTAGTTGAGGTGCAATGGCATCTCTCGACTTCGGTTGCATAGGTGAAACCAGTGTGCTCACACTAGAGAGATCATAGATTTCATCCTCCAAGATGGGCTCAACGTTCTCTTTATGGGCTTCTCTAACCCACTTCTTGACCTTATCTATGGTTTCAAGTTGGTGCTTCGAATTGGGGTACTCCCTGACCACCTCAGCACTCCATTTTTCTACAGTCTTCGGAGCGAACGTTTCTGCCTCTGTGTCCGTGACTTTCTTCCCTATGGATATTGTTGTAGCACTCTCAATTTTAAGCATAATCTTTGCTTCACTTTTCTTCTTCCTTTGCATATGGCTCTTCTTTCCTATTGAGGCTATGTCTAGGTTGCTAGGCCTTGGCAGTGATACACAAGCCTGCTTTGTCTATGCTTGGGTCATAACATGCAACAGCATGGGCATAGCCTCTCCATCATGCATTTCAACTCCAAAAAGCCCCAACGGTATTGATGGCATGATTGCCGAGCTAGAGGATCGTTTTTGTCTAGGGAAATCAGCAAATAGGTGGGTGATTCCACACTCTGCGCATCTAACGTCATCCTTTTCTGGGTTGGCTTACTCCCTCTTGGGGTAGCGTGAGGAAATGTGCCCTGGGTGACTGCAAGTCCATCAAGAAATCGACTCTTGGGTTTGCCCTCCTAGGCCTATACCTCTGCCTAATGCCATCCTCAGCACTATGGTCAATAGTTCATAAGGATCGGATTTCCCTCTTTGTCGTATGAGATGTAAGTGTTCACATATGCTTCTTCGTCATTTGGCTCCTCTACATAGTGGACTAGAGCATTGCTTGGTCGGTGGGTTACAAAAGGTTCAGGTGGTTGAGGCATGCCTACGGGATTAATTTCCATCCTAGGGATGGTTGGCTTTGTGCCATTAGGTGCTGGAAGAGCCAATGAGGCTCCGCTCCCAAAGAAATTCAATGGCCTATTCCCTAGGTAGTGTTAGTTGTAAGGTTGCAAGTATGAAAGTCTCCTTCGTAGTCTACAATGCATGGCATCATGATTGAACCTATCACAATTGGCGCAAGGTCAAGATCGAGGGTCTTGACACTCTCCTAGAATGTGGTTTCCGTTGCAATGCACACATTAGACATGTGGATGCATAGGTCTCCTTATGTTGAGGGTTGAGATTACTTGCTTTTTTGGCTGAGTTTTGTTGTTTTTGTGGACTGAATGGTTTATTTTTTATGGATTTTATATGATTATTAGTTGTTTTGGAAGTTTTTGGGAGTGTTTTGGATTATGTTGATTATGTTTTGGAAGCTCATGATGTTTTATAGTGGAGATATGGTGTTATGACATGTTTTGTTAATGTCTTATTAGTGTCTGATTGGTTCTGTTTGAGTCTGTTGAGCTTCTATTTTGCTCTTTTTTCCTTCTGTATGAGGTATTGGAATAGTGATTGATGAAGTTTGAGAGTTTTTGGAAGCTTATTTATTGATTCTTCATGGTTTTTAATGAATTAAGTTGAGCTAAAGGCTTTATGATGTATTTATGTTAACCCTCTATTGACCATCTGTAGAGCCTCTGTCTCTGTTCTGTTTTGTTCTGTATGCCTCTATAAGTGTGACGATGGATGTATGTGTAGCTTGGGGAAGTTTTCCAACCTTGGGAAGAGATGAATATAAGTTTAAAATATCTTGAAGAAGTGGAAGAAGTAGCTGCTAAAGACTTGAAGTAAAGACTGAAGTGACAATGATAGTAGTGAGCTCTCAAAGGACACTATAGTGGTCCTGGTGACCTTTCATACTAGACATACCTCTTGGGAGGGTTATCCATGATCTAAGAGGAGTTATCAATGATAATTTTTTTATTATCTCATTGTATTATTATAGAGCATTAGAGAAAGAGAGAGAGAGAAAGAGAGAGTGTGTGTGTGTGAGCGAGTGAGTGAGTGAGTGAGTGAGTGAGTGAGTGAAAGATAGCCAAATCTATGCAAAACAATGTATCTATGAGTGAGAGATTGTGATGAGAGAAAGCTATGAAACCTTTGAAGAAGAATACTATTGTTATGATTTCCATTCAAAGTAGTGTATTATCTTGTGTCTTTGTGGTATCTTGATGAATTCTTTGAAGAATATGAAGAGCATAATAAATGTTGTTCAAGTTAAAGCTGTGGGAGAATTGTTTCTATGAAGATGCGTGAAGATTTCTTATTCCTGGTATTCTTTTCCTTTTTGTGGTCACACCAAGTATGAAAAAGATATTTTTTGATAATACAATATAGATTTTCTTACAGTAGAATACCTATTTTCTTGGTGTTCGTCTTGTGGCTCCATGTTTTTGGTGTGCAGCCAAGGAAAACTACCATCAAAAAGCATCAGAATAGGTTGGAAATGAAGGAAATGGTATTACCAAGAGGAGAAGAATTCAATGGATTCTTGCAAGGTTCTTTATACCACTGAAGAATTGGAGATTCTCATTTCCAAAGCCACTTTCTAAAAGAATCTCATCCCACAATGGCGGAGACATATTACCATCATGATGTAGGCTCTATGTGGTGGACTATTTCCTCACACCCTGTTGAAGCAATAGAGATGTGAATGTTGGTAACAAACTATTTGGGAGCAAACTAAAGTGCAAAAACAGAGAGAATGATCATCCATAGGAGATTTAGCATTCATTGAGAAGTTTCCAGACATCATCAAGTGGGAGATTGTGAAGAGCCTTCAGCAATCGTGGTCAGTGGAAGTTCACGGGAACAAGAAGGAAAAGGGTTAGAATCTGTTCTTAGATGCTCAACAGTAGGATATAGGGGATGCATGGTGCACTGACAACCTTCTATTTGTCCAATCAGCAACCCATTGGAAGTTGGTGAACAGAGTGATCTTTACAACATACACTATGGAAACCATCCAAAGTTGGCATCACTATAATGATGGCACTACAACAATGCTCAAAAGAATGAGTTTTGATACCTTCAGAACTAAATACCTTCCCCTCTATAGTGGATTGAAAGCTGAATTCAGAGATGTCAAAAAGAAGGAAATAGAAGAAATGTTGGCAAGAGAGTCCTCTAGATACTAAATCCCTTCTGATTCTGTTGTGTGGAGTACATACCAATTGGATGGAGCTAACTCCCTGATGAATGACACAATCAAGAGACAAGCACTAGAATGAGTCCAAAGGTATGTGAGACGAGAAAGGCAAAAATTAAATCCAAGAACTAGATAATAGTAGAAGCCTCCTTTGATGCCTTAGTAGCACTCTTTATAGAAGTCTCCATGGCGACTCAAGGTTCCCTTCCTAGTCAGATCCATCCTGGAAATATTGATTGATAGGCCAACAAATGTAGTCCCATTGTCCATCTTTAAAGGAGAGTGCAATGAAGACCTTGATCTTCACGTAGTAGAGTTTATGGTAGAGTGTGTTGCTAACAATGCCAGAACCCCCGAGCGTTGGTTGGAAATATTCCCCACCACTTTTAAAGGTGCGGCGTTTCAGTCATATGAGAGACAAGCACTAGGAACCTGAAGTTGGTCTTCCTCACTAAATTTAGGCATGAAGGTTTTGAAGAGCGGATGAGAGAGGCGTTCATGAACCTAAGCCAGACCTCTGGTAAACAGGTGGAAGCATATGTCTCTAGAATGGAATCCATATTGAAAAGATGGATCAACCATTACTTGGATGAAGGTATCCAAAAGGGAGTTTTCCTTAGAGGCCTACAACCAAAAGTTTGTAAGTTTGTCAAATTGGAAAGACCAGTTAATCTGCAAGCTATGGTGGAAGATGCAAGACTATATGATCAAGTTGAAGCGAGGCTATCAATGACCTCAGAAAAAGGAGTCCTACATCCTCCCATGCCAGGAATGGTACACCCACCAAATGTAGTCCCAGAGACAGTTCCCTACCCCTATCGGGCCCCTACCCTCAAATGCAAACAATCTTGCAGTGTAGTGCATCGAATCCACAGTGGCTACAGACGACAGTCCCTCAAATGACGGCTCAACCACAACAATAATGGCCTCAAATAGTTCCCCCAATGGCAACTCAACAACAACAATGGAACCCTACCAACCGGAATCAACAATCTCCATTTGCACAATAAGAGCTTTGAATCAGAAATCAGAAATAAGGACCCTCTGGAGGATCAACCCAACCAGTGTATGTAGTGATTAGAAAAGCTTCCCAAAATCCTATTGCAAGTACTTCAAGAGGTGAAAATTTGAAGGACTACCTGTCCAATTCAGTCACAAGCATTAAGAAGGAGTTGATGGATGTGATTACAGAATAGCTATATACGCTGAAGGCAAATATAGCCAATATATCAAGTCCAGTAGGAGGCAGAAGAGATGTGATGCAATCTAATACATGGTGTGGAAAGCTCCATCAAAAGTGGAACATTTAGCTATTGATGAATGTACTTGAAAACTAACCATTCATGGAGCCTTCTATTCATACTGATTGAGGAAGAACCATACAGAAGATATCCACTCTCTGAAAGGAGATGCATAAAAGAAGAAAGAAAGATGAATAAGTAAGGTTCAACTTGTTGGAATCAAAGATGACTACACAAGATATTGGACCAAAGCCTAGGGAGTTTAGTCCTAATTTGGGCCTAAGGAGATTTTCCTCTCAAAGTTACAGAGAACGACAATCTGTTGTTGGGGATGGCCAGAGATCAGAAGTGGAGTGTTTCACATGTGGAGAAAAGGGTCATATCTCACCAAATTGTCAAAACCCTAGAAGGTCCATGGACTACAAACCCTTATGCATTCAATGCAAAGGAGAAGGCTACACTGCAAGAGATTGTCCAAGTCTGGCTCCTATAAAAGCTACCTTTGATACCCAATAGAAGACCCAAAAACCTACTTTCAATTTGGTGGAATTGGAGGTTGCGGCAATAATGAGTGCAAAGAACAGAGACCCTATAGTTCCAAAAGAGAATATTCCCTCTGCCAAGATAGTGAAATTCAACCTTCCCAAGGAGAAACAAAATGATGCAAAGAAGAACAATGTAGTACAGAGCACTATGGGGCCACAGAGAGCTATAGAGATAGTTGCAGATATAGGACTAGAGGTCCAGGATATAGAAGATACCGAAGTATGTCCATAAGTAGAAGAAGTGCATATGTTTCCATTCCTAGAAGAAAGAGGGAAGATAAAAGTGGGTGTTGCCCATTCCCTAGCCGATAGGAGAAGCTTGCACATCCTATCAGAGAATATGACTTGGTCAAAGACCTAGAAATCTTTAAACCAAATCTAACATTTCAAAAGTTGTTGATATTGTCTCCTAGCTATCAAAAGAAATTCAAAATCATACTAATGATAAGAAGAGGCCTAAGGATTTCTCCCTCCATAACAACCAAGTCCAACAAAGCCCCAAAGCTCGTGAAAGAAGTGGATGTGGCTAATGCCTTCTTGGATCCTCGTACCCTAGAGATCGTGTGTGGATTGAAGGATGCTTTATTGCAGATGCATTGATTGATAGAGGTTCTTTAGTGAACATCATGAGATGGATGTAACAATGAAGGATCTAGGCTTGCAAGGGATGCAGCCTATGCAGTGGCTTATCAGATTAGCAGACCAAAGAAGAAAATAGAGTCTGAAGAGGAGGAAGATGGCAGTGAGGAAGAAGACTATGATAGTTGGTTGGAAGAATATATCCTACTAGTAGAAGAGGCACAAATGAGAAAGAAGTTGTAGAGACCACAGAAGTAAGAGACAACCCTCGCAAGAAGAGATTATTGGCTGACATATCTGGTGGTCAAAACCAAATTTCTATGGGACCTCATAACCTCTACTCTGCTGGGAAGACCATGCCTTTTTGAAGCAAGGGCATATCTGGTGAATACCTCTTGCCTGAATCCAAATTTAATTCTGAAGTCACCTTTGATAGCGAGATAGAAGTATGGATGTACTGTTTTCCTATTACATGGCCGTAGTAGAGCAGATGCAGAGATAAAGACAAACACAAAAGTAGAAGTAGAGGACATAATAGAGAGCCTATTCTTCTCTTATAGAGCTCCCACAAAGGCAGAAATAGAGTCTAAAGAGGAAAAAGTTGGCAGTGAGGAAGAAGACTATGATAGTCGGCTGGAAGAATCTATCCTACTAGCAAAAGGCACAAATGAGAAAGAAGTTCTAAAGGCCACAGAAGCAAGAGATCCCATGCAGTTAGACAGAATGACTTTGATACCTTTTGGATTGGCTAATGAGTCACATTATGTGCAAAATATCCATAAGAAATGGATTAAGAAGAATAAGCCTTCCTTCAATAGTGGCTCTTGTTGCCCTATCCATCCTTCTTAAGAGAAAATGATGACGATGCACCGTGCCAACAACCACTAGTTTGACAGCTCAAACAAAAGTCAGAAGGCTCCTGTTATGTGACATTCTTGGATGTATCCTTAGAAGATGAATCCTCGATTCAAGAGATAAATAACCCTCCTATAAGATCCGAAAGAGCTCTAATATCTTTCAACTTCCCAAGGAGCGAGCTAAGTCTCCATTGACAGAGGGCATCAGTTTGAATGGAGTATCAGAAGAGAAGACCACTCCCTTGAGGGAGTTGGATCTCTACCCAGAAGTAGTCCATGGGACATTCATCTGTGAAGTGGATGGTGAGAAGCAATTGACATTCCTAGATGCAGATGGCACAAAACTTCACCTAAAGGTTGGTATCAGTCTTTTAGAAGAAGAACTGTCAATCTTGCATGACCTACTAAAAGAGAACTTGGACGTGTTTGCATGGTCATACAAATATTTGAAAGGGATTGGTCCCATGGTATGTTAACATCACATTGACCTAGAGCCTGATGCCAATCCTATAAGGCAAAGACAAAGGTGCATGAATCCAATTTACTCTGCCTTGGTGAAGGCCGAACTACTGAAGCTCCTTGAAACTGAGTTCATCTATCTAGTGGCCAATAGTGAATGGGTTTCACCCATTGTGGTAGTACCCAAGAAGAATGGAAATCTATGAATATATGTGGAATTCCAAAATTTAAACTCCAAAACTAAGAAGGATCATTTCTCTATCCCTTTCATAGACCAATTGTTGGACACAATGGCAGGCCATGAGCTTTATTTAGTCCCTCTTGGATGGATTCAATGGATATAACCAAGTCCAGATCGTAGAAAAAGATCAACCCAAAACAACCTTCACAACCAAATGGCGAACCTATGCTTATAGAGTGACGTCGTTTGGACTCTTTAATGCTCTTGTGACCTTCCAACGAGTGATGATGGCTGCATTCTAGAACCATCACATGATCTCATTGAGGTGTACCTAGATGACTTATGTATCTATAGTTTGATCCGTGAGCATTGGGGATACCTAGAGCAGTGCTTTGATAGATGTCGAGAGTATGGGATCTCTTTCAACCTCGAAAAATGTGTCTTTGGAGTCTTGTTAGGAGTTCTTTTGGGCCACATTGTCTCTCCACATGGTATAGCAATAGACCTTGCAAAGACTGAGAAGATTGCAACTTTTATAGTGCCAACTAACCTCAAACAGTTGAGGAGATTCCTTGGCCATGTGGGATACTACAAAAGATTCATTGCACACTTTGCAATAAAGGAAGCTCCCTTGCATAAGCTCCTAAAAAAAGATGCAGAGTTTACATGGACCACTGATTGTGATGAGGCATTCAACACCCTAAAGCAATGCCTTATTGAAGCACCCATCTTGCAACCTCCTAATTGAACAAAGGAGTTCAATGTGCACACTGATGCATCTATTGAAGGCCTAGGTGCCGTCTTATGCCAAAAGGGCTCCTCAAAGTTAGATCAACCTATCTATTATGCAAGCCAAAAAGTAATCGACAAAGAAAGGAACTATACAATGATGGAGCTTGAGTGCCTTGTAATGGTGTTCGCCTTGGAGAAGTTTTGACACTACTTGCTATCGACACACTTCAAATTCTACGTGGATCATGAGGCCCTATCCTTCCTAATGAACAAGGTCGATGTGAAGGGAAGAATGATGAGATGACTCCTTTTAATTCAGAAGTTCGACTTTGAAGTGGTTACCGAACCTGGTCGTTCCCATATCCTAGATGATCATCTGTCACGAATCCCTCAGAGTAACGAAGAAGAGTAGGATGATCCAGACCTTCCTCATACTTCTCTTTTTCTAGTTGAAATTGTTACCCCATGGTATGCAGACATATCCAACCTCTTGGCAACCCAACAGTATCCCCCTAGTATCTCTAGCTACTATGAGAAGAAGAAGCTTCTGCTGGAATTAACCCCCTATACCCTGTTAGGTGGCACTTTCTACAAGAAAGGCAAGGATGAAGTGTTGCAAGAGATGAGATTGAAATAGTAATGAAAGCATGACCACACGACGAGCGTTGAAATACATGGATCTAGAGTATGGCTATGGCACATGGAACACAAACATAGATTAGAGAGACCAATTGTTACTCAAGTGAATTAGGTTCCAAGATGGAAGCTTGGACTCATAAACACAATCTTGAGTATGACACTAACTATGATTGAAAGGACAAAGTATAATATTATTCCGGTATTGAATGATAAGAAGGTACATCACTTTATAGGCTCATGATGGTTTCCTTTTTCTCCACTATGCTTATGGGATTCATGCATCCTATATTTTAGGCATCCTCTCCAGTAAACTGTTTGAGTCTTGCCCTATTGCTCCATACAAAGAGGATGTCACATGGGTGTGATTGCATAACTCTCAACACCCCTCCTCAATCACAACCATAAAGAAAGCACTAAGTGTACAGAGGCCGTCATGAGTAGAACCTTGCTAAGTGTGGGTATGCCACAAACATGGTAATCATCCCCAAAGGTTATTGCAAAAAAGACTAAGTGTGGGTACCAAAAACATGGCTAATATCCAAGGACTATTACAAGGCCACACTAAGTGTGTAGGGGCTGTTACGCATAGGTTACATGAGGAGTTTTATAAGGTGTATGACAGAAGCATTAATGGCAAGTACATATAAGAAAACATTATAGTAAAAAGTTGAGACAAGGACTGATAGGCCCTTGTGGTTTTCTTCATCAGATATGTCATGGTAGGGATAGCATATATTCTTTTCTTTGCCTTCTTCTTTAATGTAGTCCGCTTTGCTTTCTTTGATGCTCTTTTTGTCTTTATGGTCTTCTTTTTCTTGGTAATCTTTTTTATGGTCTTTTTAGTCTTCTTCTTCTTTATTGACTTTATCTTCTTCTTTATGGTGTTTTTGGTCTTCTTCTTCATTGACTTTGCTTGCATTAATCTTCATGTAGATGTCCCCCTCAAGCAAAGGTATCATCATCTTTAAGGCAGCATAAATGTCTTTAGAGTCTTCAAATAAGATCATTGATTGCCCTTTAGTATGGGCATCTACATTTCTTCCTTTTTTTCCAATAATAAGACCAAACTGTCTGAGAGTGAGATGGTGAAATGGCTCCACACTAGTAAAATGCAGGAGTGAGACTAAGAGGTGGATGTTAGGAGCTGCTTTTGAGTCATGCTTGAAGCATTTGAGGCCGTTTTTCGGAGCAAGAAGTGCCTGAGAAGCACCAAAGACCAAATTTTCATGAAAAATCAAATGGTGGTGGATGGCCAACAAGCTAGAGTTTTCCTAGATGCATTTTGATGTTAGGAATCCAACGCAAGTCTTGGTTCATCAATCAAATGTCATTTGACCCCCCATTTAATCCCCGCAAGGTTTGGCGTTATAAAGCAACTATTGGATCTGGGAGCCAAAAAGTGTGCGACAAAGGCCAAGTTTATAGATTTCGATGTTGCGAAGCCATCTGTCCAAACGGATCTCGAATTACAGTTCGGTTGCCCTCTCAAAACCAAAATATCCACTTGGTGATAGTGTTAACACAAAAAAACTAAACTAATTATTTTGAAGTTTATAACCTTAGGCTTAATAAAAGCCTTGAAATCAACTAAAAATTTAATAAATAGGAAGGGGGGGAGGGGGCGCAAAAAAATTTGCGCCCCTTCCAAATCGCTCGATGCCTCTCCAATTCACATCATTCTAGAGAGGGGGAGAGAGATTCTTGATCAGAAGAGAGAGAGGAAGGAGATGTGTGTAAATTTTTTTATTTTCATGGAGCATTCAGAATTCTAAAAATTCAGTATTTCTCTCTCCTCTCTCCTCTTAGCGGCTATTCATATGCATCAATTCAAGAGAGAAGAGGGAGGGTTGTGATGACGAATCCATAGCAAATGATGATGCTAGATCAATGAAGGACGTAGATCATACTAAGAGAGTGCATTAGCAGCAAAGAAGAAGCATCAACGGCCTCCTGTCTATGAGATACGAGCCTCAGAATTGCGGTTTCTATGCATAAGTGAGCGGTTCTTTTGTTTTATAGAAAATGGTTGAAAAAAGTGCTTGATTTTGTGTGTTTTTTATTTCCCATGTTGCGTGCTCGCTGAAATATGAAAGAAAAACTAGAAAAATATAATGGTATAATAATTTTCCACGAAACACACAAAATCCAAAACTTACAAATTTGATAAAAATAATGGAATTTGGGATTTTTGTTGAGTGTTTTGGGGTCGTATGGGATGAAAATGAAAATGGTGATGAGTGTCCTTGATTATTAAGAACTCATAATTCTGAAATATCACATTTTTATGAAGAAATAAATGGAAAAAAATAAGGAAAACTAAGAAAAAATTAGTTTTCTCACCTAAAATTTTAGAAAAAAATATATTTTACATCTGTGAGCATATAACAAGGTTGGATAATGAGGATCAAGCCTCGGTCAAGCCTTGTTTCCATGTTATAGTGTATTTTTATCAATTTTTACATGAAAAACTACATAAAAATAAACCCTACACCTACCCAAGGAATGTAAAACCTAATTGGTAGGAGGGAAGAGGGATTATGAAAGTGAGCGATTATTGAAAATATTTTAAATTTTGATTTATTTGATTATGCATAGCATGTAGGCCAATCACTATTTAAATTTAAGAGAGACTAGTAGCACGAAGAAACTCAGTGCTAGTCTCTAGCAATGTCGCAATTACGAGTAGCTTAGAAATCATTAAAGGATTAGTTTTGCACATCATGTTGCTAGTTCTTTAATCATAATTGATTGCTTGAGCATGAGGTGTGTCATCCACAATTG
The DNA here is from genome assembly GCF_053477565.2 of Lygodium microphyllum. NCBI lineage: Eukaryota > Viridiplantae > Streptophyta > Polypodiopsida > Schizaeales > Lygodiaceae > Lygodium > Lygodium microphyllum. The sequence goes on from NC_141138.1 coordinate 116,469,401, forward strand.
CATTATGCATATCACATGGTAACTCCTGGATGCATATCAATTGATTGCAAATTACATGATCTACATTGAGTTGTGAGAAAACCTAAGCTCTAGGATAGATAAACGATTTTTGGGGGGTAAACTTGGTAAGGAAAGATCAAATCTCCTGGATCCTTTGAAATATATAGGAGTGGAGAGTACTTATATGTGCTTTATGTTAGAGCAGTGCATTGAGGGGCCAATCCTCTTGGTGTAGAATTGGTGTAGAAGAGCTGCAGTGGGGTCACGACATTTAGCCAGAGGGGTATCTCCTTTATGTTTGTGTTACGTGGTATATTATACCAAGATGTATGAGATCTCCCTCTGAGGAGTAAGAAAGGGCAATCATTGGACTACATTCTACTATAAATGCATTATCTACAATAACGAGATTAGGGCAGTATAGCCCTTAGACGCTTATGGCCGCTCGTGAGGCTGTGTGGGGTTATCTTGTGAGTGTTATAGAGGCTCGGCTAGTATCTATAGCTAGTGTTGAGCCCATTTTATATCCCGAGAGGTAGTGGATTTGTCAGGAGCTGCCTACAAGTGGGTGGTTTCTATGCCTTGGTTAATTGGGACCTATTTTCTAGTGTATGCTAGAAATTAGTGAGCTAGACTCACAAGACCATCAAGTGAAGCTCCAAAAGCAAGAAAGGGCTGAACGAGCTAGATGATGGGCTGAGATAAATAGAAGATACTCTTTGTAAAGGAGTGGCCCGATATCTTTGGAAGGGCGGGGTTTTAATAACCCTAGCTCAGCACACAATCCATTAGGGGGAGGAAGCTCTAGTTCTTTCCCCCCTCAAATCAATCCCTCCACGTCGAGTGGAGCTATAGTCCTAGTTGTTCGAACCCCTATAGCAAATTTGATTGTTACCATGGCGGGAAAACCTATTGCTATACCTAATGGAATAGCAAATTTGCCAGCTTTAGGTTTTCCCCTGCCCATCTTTAATGGGTTAGTGGAGGAGGATGCAGAATTGCACATTAACGAATTCCAAAAGTTGATGTTCAACTATCGTATCTGGGATGAAGGAAATTTAATGATGTTATTTAACATGACTCTCAAAGGAAGAGCTGCTATATGGTATCATGATGACCTAGAGGCCGGAACCATAACCACTATTGATTTATTTTTTGAAGCCTTTTGAAGGGAGTTTGCCCCTGAAAGGGGTGGTCAATATTGGCTACGTGTACTAAATGTGACACGTCAAGAGCCACATAAGGATATCCGAGCATATGCCAAGAAGTTAAAAGAGGTCTTTCAATGCCAAGTTACATGAGGAGTTTACAAAGCTTATGGTAGGAAGCATTAGGACAAGGAAATACAAGGCTTTTTAAAATAGTCTATCAGAGTAATGAGAGTAGAAGGACTGATGAGGCTTGTCCTTCCGATCCTGGTGGTCTTCATCTTCATCTTCATCTTCTTCTTTTGGTCCATGGTCTTCTTCTTCTTTCATAGCTGCAAGATAGGCCTTTTGGGACCTCTTTCTAGCATGACAGAACTTCTCAGTGTGTCCGGTCCTTTTGTAGAAGTCACAGAAGAGCGGCTCCTTTTTACCTTTGTATCTGTTGTTTACATATAACATTTGTTCATACTTTGAAGTGCCAGGCTCTTCTTTGCTTTTAAGTTTCTTTTCTTCCTCTAGCAGAGAGGCTTTAATATCAACAAGTTGAGGATCAGGCATGTTGGTTAGAGTGGTTGATACATTATCATAAGCAGGAGAAAAACTTTTTAACAAGACACCAATACAAACATCTTCATCCATTTTTAGCTTTATTCCTGCAAGTTGAGTAAGCAGGCTTTCCATGTAGTTCAGATGGGATGCCAGGGATGTATGAGGCTTCATATCGAGTCGGAAAAATTCAATCAATAGACCATACTTAGACGACTTTGACTGTGCACCAAATAAGGTATCCAATTTGTCCCAAGTGTCATGGGACGTGTCACAGGCATCCACATGATGGATGTAGCTGCCATCCAATTCCAGTTTAATGATGGTCTGTGCCTTATCATCATTCTTCTGCCAAGTAACTGCAAGGTCCGCATCTCGAGGTTTCTTCTCTTTGCCATTTGTGATGGCCCAGAGACCCTTCTTCATCAAGATGAGCTTGATGCGGGTTTGCCAGGTGTGAAACCCGACTCCCTTGAACCGAGCATTTGGAGAGTATTTTCCCATGTTGGATGGCTGAAGCAGTAGCAAATTAGCACCAATTTCTCAGATTTCAGCACAATAGAAGAGTTGGTTGTGTCACAAGACATAAGTGCTAAGAGCACTAGATGAGTGTCAATGGACACTATGTTTGTATCTTCTTCCTTGAGTCTTCCAAATCTGCAAAATTCTTCAAGATCTTCAAAATCCAAATCTTCCCCTCCTTCATTTGATGCTGGGAACTTTAGATTTAGTAGGCTTTGCTTGGTTTAGTGGCAAGAGTGAGAAAATGAGAGAAAAAAGAGCTTGGGAGATTTTGGCTATGGTGGAATTAGGGTTTCTGAGACAGGGCCCTGGTTTTTCAGTCTGTGTGGGCTGTAGCCTTGATCATTTTCCAAACTTTTTTTAATGGATAGAGAGCTTATGACATGGGCTTCCAAATCCCTAAGGTTCTGGACCAGATTGCACTGCGTGGGAGATGAACGGCTGTACGAACTGGGACTGGCACAGATCTAGACAGTGAGGACGAAAAATCCCAATGCCAGGCCGATGTGCCTCTGTGATGTGCCAAGAAGGAGCGCAGGGAGTCAAGGAATGATCCTCCAGAAGAGAAATTGGGGAGATATTGCCTGGTTCAAGAGATCTAAGAGCTCCAAGGAGGCAAGGTCCTGCAGGCTATGGCAGCCCATTGGAGCTTCATTGAAGGTAGAGTGAGAATGGAGCTAGGAGTGAAGTCATGAACTCAAGCCGAGCTGAGGAAAGATAAAGAAGAGCTAGAAGATCAAAGACGAGAGGCTAGGCCATGCCCACTGATACCATGTCGGAATGAGCCGGATCTAGGACATGGCAGTTAGTTATGGTGGATGAAAGGAGAAGAGTAAACTCATGATGGAGAAGACAAAGACACTGTTTGTTACACAAGTCAATTAGGTTCCAAGATTGAGACTTGGACTCATAAACACAATCTTGTGTATGTGGACAATGACACTGACACTTTACTGATAAGAAAAGAGTACTATCATTGCATTAAGAAAAGGAAGCAAGTACAATGCTTTATAGGAAAGTAGGAAATTGCAGTAGGCACCATTGTGCATATGGGATAGGTAAGCATGCATGTCCTTGGCCCTGAAGCTCCATACAAAGAGGCTATTAGTGAGTGTGATTGCTAAATCTCAATAGAGGTCACTTCCAGAGGTGGCAGGAACTGACACTGAAGGAATGACTGGTGGAATTTTCTTCGCTACACGCTTCAAGCGCTTCCGCTGAATGACCAATGGAGGAGGGGAGTCAATATCCTCTATGTCAATGGGTTCTGAATCTTCTGAAGGTGTAGGGGGAGGAACTTGATCAGATGGAGGAGGAGGTAACACACCCTTCTTATTTAAGACCTGAATATGTCGAGAAAGCATATAAATATGAACCATAGGTTACATTGGTAACATTCCCTCTAGTCACTTTGACAAAATGTTGGTCCATCTTCATAAGAAGGTAAGTACTCCACTCAATGGCAACCCCTTTTAAAACCATCCTAGAAGCTGTGAAGAGCTCCTTGGACAAATAATGAGATGGTGTCTTGGCAGACATGAACCTGTCCTGGAAAAATTGGCAGACTAGCTTCCAGAGAGGATCAGGGTGATCATTGAGAAAGACACTCCTTAAGTGTTAATCACCTTCTTGACATCGAGGACCTCTTTAGTCTGCTTCTGTAACAGCTTGAGAATCTCATCATTTGAGAATAACTATCTGGATATAACAAAGGGTTCTCCTTTGTAAGGAAGAGACAAAGCCTTCCCTAACCCTCTAGGTACCATGACCATGGAAATACCATGCACGAAGCCCGATTTCTTACTGTATGATGCAAGAAACTCATCACAAAGGATTGGATCATCTGGAATTAGAGGGAGTAAAGCAGCCACAAAAGATGCAAGGCTAGCTTTCGTAATAGGCTCAAAAGTTAGTAGGGAAGAATAATCCCATTGATCAATGGGACATACTGAACAAGAGGAGGAGCTTGAGGCACCATTCAGATGGAATATACACACACACCACAGACACAGACAATCACAATGAATGCCTGCAAAATAATAAAATAATCATAAAAAAGAAATTGATCAAAATAAACACACACATGCATATCTAACCAATTGAACACCCCAAACATCCCATATCCTAGAAAAAATTCGACATGACCCCTACACATATGTGACCGAAAGCTTCATGCTATGCAACAAGCAAGCACCCAAGACCCCATATCGGGTAGAAAAGAAAACTATAGACCACACCCGTAATCGTATCACACAATCAAACCATAATACCTCAATAGCCTAATTAGGACATAACCAAAACTTTGATAAACAATGTCAGCTTAAAGGACTATACATGTGTTAGACATGATCATTGCCCCACCCTCATTAGGTGCTACCAATGATCCATGGTGCTCAAAGTTGTAAGGCCCCCATTATGAGGAGAAGCCAAGTGTGAGCCCGGAAATTGGTGGAGTCCTGACTTGTATATCAGATGAGGTGTATGTAACCGGATGGAAAAAAGGTGACCATTGTGGGTCTAATCTTTGGGTTAGACGGAGAGGTTAAGTTGGTAGCAACTCGAGGCACATTGCATTAAGTTGCGTGGTAAGGGAGTTAAAAGGGGCCCCTATTGTGGGGTCCGGGGGCCGCGGAAGCGGCCCTTGACTGGGGGGTCCCAAGGGGGCCAGCAGCCCCCTTGACGGGGATTCGGGGGCAGCGCCCCCGGCCTAATGGTAAAGGGAATATTCCCTAGAATATTCCTTGGCCGACTAGTGGAGGCTCATATGGTAGGTCGGCCGACCTAACAACCTTCGTAGGCTATAAAAGCTAAACCCCTTCGTAGCCATCACTCACTCATCTTTCACCCAGTCAGAGTTGTTGTTCCAGCTAGCCTTAAGCTCTTCACCTATCTTCTATCTAGATCGCCATCTAAGCTTCACACAGTGGAAGTGCACGAGTGGACAGAGCCATCTTTGTATCAGTTGTTTGAAGTTAAAGAATTTACTGATTCTCCTCTTATCTGTTGCGTACTCTCTATCTCTCTCTCAGATTCTGTTCGCTACGTCGTGTAATATTTTAAATGGTATCAGAGCCCCTGGGGCTATAGAGATCAGAGAGCATGCAAGAGGCAAAGGCTTCAACAGCAAAGAGAAACTGTGTCGACTTCCGGAAACGGTGCAGGAGGTGGTGTTGCTGTACCGGCTATTCAAACACTGAGGATTCGTCCACCAACCTTCAGCGAAGGCAAGTTAGATGGTACGAACTACACCTTGTGGAAGTTTAAAATTACAACTATCCTTGATTCTTATGAGCTTCTGGAGACTGTGCTGGGGACTGACGCAGAACCACAGCCTACCCCTGACCCATCAAATCCTAGTGTGATGATTCCTCCGAATGCAGATCTTCTACGAGCTTGGAAACGAAGGAATGCAGATGCATTGTGTGCCTTAGTTACAAGTTGTTCTGACAGTGTTTTGACTCTAATTCAGCATACAATCAAATCGTCAGAGTCTTGGAATGTACTAAGGAGTCAGTATGAAACACGAAACCAAACAAGGATTCAAAACTTGGAGAATCAACTAGTAGTGGAGAAGTTTGCTGAAGGAGAGACGGTTGAAGCATTCATCACTTGGATTAAGAATCTGCGCGACCAGATGGCTGGCACTGGGATACAAAAGACTAGCGAAGAGCTAGCTCGGAGGTGTCTATGGATTTGTCCACAAAAGTTTGATGGACTAGTAACTACCCTTAATACTCAGGTGAGACCTCAAGCTTTGAATTTTGAGGAGTTTTGTGCATTATTAATGGAGGAGGAGTTGAGGCTGAAAGCCCGAGAAGGAAGCAACAATGGAGATGCTGCATTCTCTGCCAATGCAAAAGGCAAAGGTGTTTCCTCCACCAAAAATGATGGTGACAAAATGAAGAAGGGCGGCAAGAAGAAGTTTCAAGGAGAGTGCTTCTACTGCAAGAAGAAAGGACATGCAATTGCAGATTGTCGTGTCAAGAAGGCAGATGAAAAGAATGGTACCCTTAAAAGTAAAGGGAAAGAGACAGCCACATCTGAAGCAGAGTTGGAATTATTCATGGCAACCATTGAGGAAGTGTGCTCCTTGGCGCAAGAAGAATCTACCACTGACTCATGGGTGTTGGATAGTGGGGCCTCCTGTCCCATGACCAACAAGAAAGGTCTATATAGTTCTATGCAGCCTCTACAAGAATCCATCACTGTGACGGTTGGAAATGATGCTAAATGCCCTGCTGTGAGCACAGGTACTATTTCTTTTGTTGCTGCAAATGGTGAAGTCAAAAAGCTTTCAAATGTGTTGTATGTTCCCGAAATCAGGAGAAATCTCTTATCAGTTGCTGCCATAACTGATCTTGGTCATGAAGTGAGGTTCAAGAAGATAGGTGCAGAAATTATTGATAGTGCTGGCACAATTGTTGGCAAAGGAGAAAGAAGGAACAACCTGTATGAGATAAGTGCTCTTACAGCCACCGCTGGAGTGGGCACAAGTAAGATTTGGCATGAAAGGTTTGGACACATCGGATTTGCAGTATTGAAGGAGATGCAAAAGCAAGGTATGGTTGCTCACCTACCTACAATAACTGAATTGAAGGAACCATGTGAAGCTTGTATGATGGGCAAGCAACAGAGAAAGGCATTTCCACAAGAAAGCAAGAATAGAGCACAGGCTCCTCTAGAGTTGGTGCATGCTGACTTGTGTGGTAAGATGCCTACACAGGCCTTGGGGGGATCTTCTTATTTTATGTTGATTGTCGATGACTACAGTAGGAAGATGTGGGTGTACTTCCTTTGTGATAAGGCTCAAGCTTTGGTAAGTTTAAAGAATGGCTAATACTTGTTGAGAATGAAACAGGGAAAAGTGTGAAGAAATTTAGAACAAATGGTGGTGGTGAGTTCAACTCAAAGGATTTTGAAGGCTTTTGCAAGAGCAAAGGGATCAAGCGTCAATTGACAACGCCTCACACGCCTCAGCAGAACGGTGTTGTGGAACGCAGGAATTGCACCATTGTGGAGATGGCAAGATGCATGCTAAAGGGCAAGGGATTGCCTAACAATTTTTGGGCTGAAGCTATTAATACTACAGTCTACATTCTAAATCGGAGCTATACAAAGGCTCTCAAGGGAAAAATACCTCATGAGGCTTACACTGGTAAGAAACCATTTGTCTCACATTTCAGAAATTTTGAATGTGAATGTTATGCACATGTTCCAGATGAGAAGAGAAACAAGTTACAACCAAAAAGCAGAAAATGTATCTTCTTGGGTTATAGTGATGAGCAGAAGGCTTACAAATTATATGACCAAGAGGCAAAGAAGATCATCGCGAGCCGTGATGTGGTGTTCAAGGAGGAGCCGCATACAGTGGAGGAGGAGAAGGCAAGTTCTTCCACTTTATCATCAAGCGAAGAAGTAGTCCGCTATGAACCTATCCCGAGAGCTATCCCTATCCTTAAGGAGGAGGAAGCATCATCTTCAGATGATGAGGAAAAAGTTCACCAACCTGACATCACCCCACCAGAAAAGCCATTGCCCCACTGGGTGAAGCAGCTCTATGACCACAATAATCCTATGCCTGCATCTGTTGAGGAGAAGGCAGACAGACCAAGGAGGTCTCAGAGAATAGAGGAGCGAAGGAGGGCTTCTGCTCACATAGACAATATGGCCTTGATGGTTGAGATTATGAGAGAAGTAAAGGAGCCAGCTGATTTAGAAGAAGCACTTGCAGATCCATCATGGAAGGCTGCTATGCAGGTGGAGTATGACAGTATAATGAAGAATGACACTTGGGAGCTAGTGGATCGACCAGCAAAGCGGAAGGTTATTGGCACCAAGTGGATCTGGAAGGTAAAGTACAAGGCTGATGGTACCTTAGAAAAGTACAAAGCTAGACTGGTTGCCCAAGGATTTTCACAAGTTGAAGGGTTTGATTTTCAAGAGTCATTTGCCCCAACAGCCAGAATGACCACTATTCGCACGGTACTTGTAGTGGCTGCCCACAAGAAGTGGCCAATGTACCAAATGGATGTTAAGTTAGCGTTCTTAAATGGTGACCTCAAGGAGGAGGTGTACGTGGCTCAGCCACCAGGGTTTGAGGCCCCCCATTCTGAGAACGAAGTGTGTAAACTGAAGAAGGCATTGTATGGGCTGAAACAAGTCCCCAGAGCATGGTACCAGTGGATAGATAGGTTCTTTTTAAACCTAAACTTCAAAAGATGTGCCTCAAATGCTAACTTGTATGTTTACAAGGATGGTAAAAAGTCTGTAGTGATTGTCCTATATGTGGACGACCTTCTTATTAGGTGACTATGAAGATATGATCAACCAAACTCAAAAGGCTTTGAGTTCTGAGTTTGAAATGACAAACTTGGGCTTGCTGCACTATTGTTTGGGGATTGAAGTCTGGCAAGAGCTAGGAAAGATCTTCATCTCTTAGAAGAAGTATGCATGGGAGATCTTGAAGGCATTTGGCATGACCAAGTGTAAGGAGATAGCTACACCTATGGAGGTGAATGCAAAGTTATCTGTCGAGGATACATCAGAACTAGCAGACATTGGGAGGTATAGGAGGTTGGTTGGCAGTCTGATCTACTTGTGTAACACTAGACCAGATATCAGTTTTGCTGTTGGTGTTTTGAGCAGGTTCTCAAACAAACCTCATGAGAGTCATTGGAAGGCTGGGATGCGGGTGCTCAGATACTTGAAGAAAACTCTTGACTATGGTATCACATACAGTTTCGGAACCTCTCTTGTGGGGAACTGTGACTCAGATTGGGCAGGAGACATTGATTCCAGGAAGTCAGTTTCTGGTTATTGTTTCTCTTTGGGTTCATGAATTTTCTCTTGGATTAGTAAGAAGCAACCAACAGTGGCATTGTCTTCTACCGAAGTAGAGTACAAGGCAGCTTGTTTTCCTGCATGTGAGGCTGTATGGTTGAGAAGGATTCTATGGCATATGGGAGTGCAGGATGAAGAACCAACTATGCTGAGATGTGACAATCAAAGTTGCATCGCCATTGCCAAAAATCCAGTGTTTCATGCACGCACCAAACATATAGAGATCCAGTATCACTATGTGCGTGATTTGATGGAGGATGGGATAGTGGAATTGGTCTAATGTCCAACAGAGGAGAATGGAGCAGATATCTTCACCAAAGCACTTACGAAGGATCTGCTTCAAGTTCATCTTCAGAGACTCGGCATTGGGCCGAGGAGATAGTTCACCTATGGGTGGACATTGAGGGGGGGGGTGTTAGATATGATCAATGCCCCACCTTCATTAGGTGCTACCAAAGATCCATGGTACTCAAAGTTGTAAGGCCCCCATTATGAGGAGAAGCCAAGTGTGAGCCCGGACATTGGTGGAGTCCTGACTTGTATATCAGATGAGGTCTATGTGACTGGATGGCAAAAAGGTGACCATTGTGGGTCTAATCTTTGGGTTAGACGGAGAGGTTAAGTTGGTAGCAACTCGAGGCACATTGCATTGATTTGCGTGGTAAGGGAGTTAAAAGGGGCCCCTATTGTGGGGTCCGGGGGCCGCGGAAGCGGCCCTTGGCTGGGGGGTCCCAGGGGGGCCAGCCGCTCCCCTGGCGGGGGTTTGGGGGCAGCGCCCCTGGCCTGATGGTAAAGGGAATATTCCCTAGAATATTCCTTGGCTGACTAGTGGAGGCTCATATGGTAGATCGGTCAGCAGGCCCGACCTAACAACCTTCGCAGGCTATAAAAGCTAAACCCCTTCGTAGCCATCACTCACTCATCTTTCACCCAGTCAGAGTTGTTGTTCCAGCTAGCCTTAAGCTCTTCACCTATCTTCTGTCTAGATCGCCATCTAAGCTTCACACAGTGGAAGTGCACGGGTGGACAAAGCCATCTTTGTGTCAGTTGTTTGAAGTTAAAGAATTTACTGATTCTCCTCTTATTTGTTGTGTACTCTCTATCTCTTTCTCAGATTCTGTTCGCTGCGCCATGTAATATTTTACACGTGCCCATCCCATGAAATGTATTTATTAAAAAGGAAAAAAAGTGCAGTGAGGAAAATGATTTTAGTGAAGGGTTCATTTTAATAAATTATTAACAATGGTTGAAATTTTATTAGGTTGTAAACCTTAATAAGAAAACGAAGGTTCATTTTTAAATTTTTAGTTACAATTTATTAATGTGAAACTATGCTTTTAACGAAGCTCGGACTTCAATACCTAGACTCAGGTCTCTAAATGCATATTCATTGATTAAAAATTTAATGTGTCTTAAGCGCTCTTCTTTTTCAGCGCGTGCATTTTTGTGACGATTGGTTCATTGTTATTTAAAATTAAAGTGCCTCTGAAGCACATGTACTGCATGCAAAGTGAACGGTGGGTTGATTTTAATTTATTAGAAAAATATGTGTTTAGTACGAGCACGAGTGGAAAAGTGGGTGAATAAATTTCATTTTAACAATTAACTGTAGTTAAGGGATGTCAAAAAATAAATAAAGCATGAAAAATAGATACCTGGTAGGGGTGTGTATGCAACAGACTGAAGGCACACGGAGTAGTCCCAAATTCAAGGAATCCAACAAAAAAGCAAAAAACCACTGATTGAAAAAAATAAAACACCTTATTATTAAAAAAAAAACAAAATAAATATTAAGACGATATTAGTGGGATCACATTTGGTTTAGGTAAAATATTGATTAGTGTTTGGGTGATATTATTATTGGGTTTTTAATTGTAATTTAAGAGTGTTTTTTTCTTTTTTTTGTTTATATTTTTTTAATGTTTGATTTATTAGGATATCAATCAAACTTAAGTGAAAATGAAACCATCAGGCTTCAACAATGGATCTGTAAATTTTTTGTAATTTTGTAGCCTATTTTTGGAATTTAAAATATTTTTTTAATGAATTTAGATTAAAAGTTTATCATTTCGATCCAAAAATAATAGAGTGATCATGTGTTAAGGCTTTTTCAGCTTATAAAATATTCTAAAAGTAGTCAAATGTATTTATGGAATTTTTTGTGATTTTTTTTAAATTTAATTTTGACAACCTAGGACTCGTCAACTAACTGGACTCTAGTGTCCCCACACTTAAAACATATCATACACTTGCAATCATTAGGATAAGGTTAGAAAGACTTGGCCTGTTTTGTGTATGGTCGAAGGAACCATCACTGCTAACAGAAGGGTTGGAGTCGGCTGCAGGAGGTACCACGACTTGCTCCAACATTCAGCTAGCATGGCAGGGACCATGCAGCAGCACCCAGGGAGGTAGCTGGTTGATAAAGCCCGTCAGGGTAGGTGTCATTGACAAAGGATAGTCACTCAACTCACGGGCACTCAAGAGGATGATAAAATAGTCACTCACCCCATGACGCACATTACTCAATGAATAAGCATGAAATCCCATAACTCACGACTGGTGTATAATTGAACAAGGGAAAACTGTTTTGGAGGGAGTATGCCAGTGTGCGCAATTGATGGTGCATTCATGCGTTCCACCTATCTGGCATAGGTGTAAGGAGGAAGGCCAGGGAGCCATGTAGTGCAGTGCACAGAACAGAGTGGCGTGTCCTATGACGATGGCAAAGACCCATCCCATGGGTGCATAGGGAAACAGAAATGTACCTGACGCCAATGGTCATGACATCCCTCAATCCTCACCTCTCAATAATTGATTGAAGAAACACCAGTCACACTCAACCCACCCTCTGTCTCACTCTCTATTGAAAGATCTAGGAGGGCAACCCGTTCCTGAAACCAATTGATGTAATCCTCACTGTCACTTGTACAGAGGTTGTATGTCTTGTGCACATTTGACAGTGCAATTGTGCATCCTGCCCTGCGTCGGCATACAGTGCAAGAAGGAAGGTCAGAGAGCCGTACGGTGCAGTGCATAGGAACAGATCGTGCATTGTACATTGAGAGGCCCATCCCATGTATGCAACACTCAAGTCACACATCTCACCTCTCTCTTGATTTGAAGGGAAAGACTGGTCACTCAACCCACCCTCTATTTCACGCTCACTGATAAATACAAAGGGTAGCCCATACTCATGTCCCCATCCTGTTAGGATGAAAGCTTGCATCACTCAGGGGGTTGGTGATGAAGATCATGTCCGCTCTTGTTATCATCAGGATATTGAAGATGAGGCGGTACCCAGGGAGGCAGCCAACAAGTCTGGTACTTCAATAATTTGTAAGAAAGGTCGTCTGTTAAGAAGGGTAGACGGACTGAGATTGCAGAGACATCGCACCAAGGGAGGTGGCTTCAAATTACTTGCTGGAAAGGTTCTACTATTGAGGCAGCTATCCTGAACTATGGGGTATTACCACATTTTCCATAGTCAACTTCCCGCCCAAGGGTGTTTCCACCTTTTCTTGGAACGAGGCATGTTATGATAGGGAATTTCTTCCTTTTCTCCCATAACAGTTTTTTTTGTTTTGTTTTTTTCTTTTTTTTGTTAATAAAAAGAATGGTAGAAATACCATGTGTCAGGACTAACCTCGCCACCATTGTTGGATCAGACGAGAAGAGAACAAGGTAGGGTTGAGAGGTATCTATGAGGGGCTAGCAGAACGAGACCACCTCATGAGGAAGATCATAAGGGCTATCAGAAGCACAAAGATAATGATAGTGTGACACCCAAAAGGGAAAGGTTGGGTCGACTGTGATTGTCAAGATCCCCAAGGAGGGAAGTACTTCTTCAAGCGATAGCCATTGATCAAAAAAGGATCATCAGAGGTATCAACGGTTTGCACCTGAATAGAGCCATTAGGATTGACAGCAAGTACCTTGTACGAGCTCATCCACTGTTGTTGAAGCTTGCCAAATCTCGAATCATAGGCCAGGACAAGATCACCTTCTTTGAACTCCTTGTGCTTGATGAAATTGTCATGATAGGCCTTGCCTCGTGCTTGAGTAGTTTCCATACACTGTAGGGCCATCCGTCGAATCTCATCCAAACAATCCAAGTGTAGGAGGCGCCGTTGCAGTGACTCATCATCTCCCAAGTGTTCTTTAGCTGCCAGTCGCAAAGAGGGCAATTCCAATTCAACAGGGAAGATGGCTTATGTACCATACACTAACTAGAAAGGGGTCTGTCCTGTAGCTGCCTTATGGGAGGTTCTGTATGCCCATAGGGCCTTTGTAAGTCAATCGTCCCAATCACGATGATGTGCGGCAATCGTTCTTATCAAGATCGAGCAAAGGATGAGATTAATCTGGACTTCAACTTGGCCATTGGCTCTGGGGTAGTAAGGAGTGGACTTACCATGGTGGATCTTATACAGCTCTGTCAGCTCCTCCATGATTTTGTTAAGGAAATGAGTACCTATGTCACTTACCAGCTTGAGGGGACTACCAAAATGGGTGATTTTATTCTCGTACATGAACAGAGCTACGTTGTTACCATCATCCCGCTTCAGAGCTTTAACTTCACACCACTTTGTGACATAATTCGTACATACTAAGATGTATCTGTTTTGCTTCCATCTAGTGGGTGGATCAATGGGACCCACAAAATCAATCCCCCACTTCTTGAAGGGCTTTAGGGGAAGAATAGGTTGCAGTGGCATGGCACTTGTTTTGGTGGGTTTCCCCATTCGCTGACAAGCTTCACATCTCTTGCAGTAGTCATATGCATCCTTGTGGAGGGTAGGCCACCAGTATCTTACTAATAGAGCCTTTCTGGCACAATTTGATGCATTTATTTTAGGGCTCATAGGGCCCTATTTCCTCCTTGGAATGGAGCATTTTGTTGAAATTCCGAAGGGGGAATATATACAAGTTGTTTTGTTTTATTCCATGAGGCCAAGAGGGCCGGTTTTTTTAGGGTTTTAATACTTTATTTCCTTAGGCCAAGAGGAACATATGTCTGTTTGGTGCAAGTACGTTTAATGGTTTTCTATTTTAGTGGTTGCATTACACAGATTGGATGACATGCTTGGCGGGAGCCTTTGTTGCGGAGGAGCTTCTTGTGGCCATTCCAAGTGGTTTCGTTCCCTTTCCAAGTCTTTTTGCCTTAAGCAAATAATATTATTTTCTTTTTGTTTGTTGGGGATCGGCAGTCAATGCATGAAGTCCCAGGGTTTGGTTAGGTATATCTAGGGGAGATTTAAGCAGTTGTCTACCTCTTGTTTGGACATTGTCAGGTGTTCAGGACCTGTGATAGAGGGTAGTCCTTATGGCCCTGTCCTACCTACTTGCTAGGTGGTTGTTCTAGGAGTCCTTATTAGTGTGAAGCAGTTAGAGAAGAATGCCTAAATATCGAAGAAGAGCAAGTTTTGAATCTATCTAAAAATAAAAATTACAGAGGTGTGTAAAAAGGGATTCTAACCCCTGAATAAGAACAAAAAGGAAAAAAGGAAGAAAATTTCTAAAAGCAATTAATTATTGCCTTGCGAAGGCCTGGTAGGTTCTTGGGGATGAGTTAGTAGACCCGGGGCCAATGCCCTATCTTCCTAGGGATAGCAGCTAGCCGAAAAGAAAAGAAAGAAAGGTTGGAGCAAAAATAAAAGTAAGTGCTAATAACGGATTACATGTTACCTCGTAAGAGCTTGGTAGGTGCTTGGGTACGGAGTCATGACCTGAGGCCGATGCCCTGTTCTCCTTGGGTCACTCTACGCTCAACTCCCTCCTTTTTACACGCGCGAGTATGGAAACCCTGAACAGAAAATGTGTTATAAAAAGAAAATATGATGACCAGGCTATAGGAGTCCTCACCTAGTAGGAAGTCCTAGTCCAGTTGTCCTAAGTTAGATAGGTAGTTCAGACGCGACCACTAGGATGACCCCTTTGATAGGCTTTTTAGCCAGTCCATGTTTGAGCAATTGGTTAGAGACTCACTATGGATTTCTGCTAAATTATATTGGGCCTCTCCCTTGTGGATTTTCATGCCTTGATTTTGTCAAGGGGTAGGGTGAGAGCTGTGATACGTTTTGTTGTGTATTTTTTATATCAGCTTGATGCTCTTTATGATTATGCATGTGCAGATCTTTTCGTGGGCTTTGACGGGCTGGAGTCACCCTATCCCCTGGTCGCTAATGAGAGCTGGATTTTAGGAGCCACTTATGAGCTGTGCTTGAAGCATTTGAGACCTTTTTTGAAGCAAGAAGTGCCCAAGAAGTGCCAAAGACCAAATTTTTATAAAAAATCAAATGGTGGTTGATGGCCGAGTTGGAGATTTTCTAGATGCATTTCGATGTCAAGAATCCAACACAAGTCTCCATTCCTCGATCAGAGGTCGTTTGATCCCCCATTTAATCCCTACAAGGTTTGGCATTATAAAGCAGTACTGGATCCAAGAGCCAAAAAGTACTTTATAATTTTAGAGAGGAAGAGGGAGAGAGAGATTCTTGATCAAAAGAGAGAGAGGAAGGAGATGTGTATAATTTTTTAAATTTTCATGGAGTATTCAAAATTTTGAAAATTTAGGCTTTCTCTCTCCTCTCTCCTCTAAGTGGTTGTTCATATGCATCAATTCAAGAGAGAAGGGGAAGGGTTGTGATGACGAATCCAGAGTAAATGATGATGTTGAAGCGATGCAGGACGTAGATTGGGTTGAGAGTGTGTCAACGGCAAAGAAAAAGCATCAATGGCCTAGCGTCTACGAGATACAAGCCTCGGAGTCGCAGTTTCTATAAATAAGTGAGCGATTCTTTTGTTTTATGAAAAATGGTTGAAGAAAGTGCTTGATTTTGTCTATTTTTTATTTTCCATGTTGCATGGTTGCTAAAATATGAAAGAAAAAGCAAAAAAATATAATGGTATAATAATTTCCCTCGAAACACGTGAAACCCGCAACTTGCAATTTTGATAAAAATAATGGAATTTGGGATTTTTATTGAGTGTTTTGGGGTCATATGGGATGAAAATGAATAAAAAAATGATATTGAGTGTTCTTGATCGGTAAGAACTCATAATTATGAAATATCACATTTTTATGAAGAAATAAATGGGAAAAAATAAGAAAAATTAGAAAAAATTAGATTTCTCATCTAAAAAATTAGAAAAAAATACATTTTACGTCTGTAAGTGTATAACAAGGCTAGAGCATAAGGATCAAGCCTTAGTGAAGCCTTGTTTCCATGTTATAGTGTGTTTTCATCAAAATTTACATGAAAAACTACAAAAGATGAACCCTACACCTACCCAACCAATGCAAAACCTAACCGGTAGGAGGGAAGAGGGATTATGAAAGTGAGCAGTTGTCGTTGAAATTTTTTTAAATTTTTATTTTTTTGATTATGCATAGCATACAAGCTGATCACTATTTAAATTTAAGAGAGACTAGTAGCACAAGGAAACTCGGTGCTAGTCTCTAGTAGTGCCACAATTACGAGTAGCTTGGAAATCATTAAAGGATTGGTTTTGTACCTCACGTGGCTGGTTTTTTTATCATTAAATGCTTGAGCACGAGGTGTGTCGTCCACAATTGCATTATGCATTTTACATGGTAACTCTTGGATGCATTGCAATTGATTGCCAATTACATGAACTACATCGAGTTGTGAGGAAACCTAAGCTATAGGGTAGATGAATGGTTTCTTGGGGGCAAGCTTGGTAAGGAAAGATCAAATCTCTTGGATCATTCAAAATATATAGGAGTGGAGACTATTTTTATGTGCTTTATATTAGAGCAATGCATTGAGGGGCCAATTCTCTCAGTGTAAGAGAGATGCAGTGGGGCCACGGCATTCAGCTAGAGGGGTGCCTCCTTTATGTTTGGGTTACGTGGTATATTATACCAAGATGTATGGGATCTCCCTCTAAGGAGTAAGAAAGGGCAATCATTGGACTACGTTCTATTACAAACCCAATATGTACATTAGCGAGGGCAGTGTGGCCCTTAGACACTCCTGGCTGCGAGGCCATGTGGGTTTGTCTTGTGAGTGTTATAGAGGCCCAACTAGTGCCTATAGCTAGTGTCGGGCCCGTTTTAGGTTTCAACAATGACTTGGAATAAAACAAGTCCATTGAACAATCCAAGGAAATAAAAAAATAACACTGTACTTGCTTTCTCTTCTCCACTTGTTTTGTCTGGAAGTTTCTTATGGATCAGTGTTGTGTACACTATATAGAAAACAACTGATACAAGGCAGAGTAAGTCACCCCATGCTAGATTAGGAGCTATGCTGCTACCTGCCTCTAAATCTAATAGACTCACAACTATTGTCCCTACCATACAAAGAAGCACACTCCATAGCTTTACCCATGTGAACTTCTCTTGCATAAATTTTAGGGATATGAGGAATGTGAACAGACTGGAAGTTGAACTTAAGATTGTATTGGAGGTTACTGTTGTGTACTTGAGAGATAAAATTGAATGTGAACTATGCAAGGAACCAAAAGGGGCATATAAATAAGCTAGCACAGGCAATTTCTTTCCTTGTCCACATTCGCGGGGATGCATAAGGCTATGAGGCCTCTTCTGTGTGATAGTCAATTTTTCGTAACCAGCATCAACATGTTCTGCCATGCTGACCATATTATCAACTGAATTAGATTTCTCAGCATCCCCATCTTTTGCCCTTGTTAAAACACCTTGCTCTTTTTCAATCCCATCCTCTAGAAGGTTTTGATTTTTGATCCCACACCTTCCAGTGTATAGACTGGCATGCTGAGATCTGTGTAATGGTGTTGCCATAGCCGAGCAAATAGCGGCTACAAGATTTGGCTTGCTTCAATAGTAGGTAAGTATACAAGAAAGAGCATGTTACTAATGTAGGTGACTAGAAACGGAGAGACTTTGCTATCAATGACCAATTGGAAAATGAAGCTAGCCACAATCTAGATGACATGGATCTAGAAGCTCCAACTGAGGTATGCCCTGTTGCCTATGGATCTAGAAGCTCCAACTAAGGTATGTCTTGATGGCTATGGCTGCCATGGAAGCTAGCCACAATCTAGATGACATAGATCTAGAAGCTCCAACTGAGATATGTACTACTGGCTATGGCTGCTATGGAAGCTAGCCACAATCTAGATGACATGGATCTAGAAGCTCCAACTAAGGTATGTCCTGCTAGCTATGGCTGCCATGGAAGGTCAAGTGGGAATAGAGGTGGAAACTAAGGTCATGAGCTAACAATGAGCTGACCAAAATTAAAGAGGAGCTAAGAGAGTAGAGAAGGGAGGTAAGCCATGCCCAGCATGGCTCTGATACCATGTTGAAATGCATGGATCTAGAGTATAGCTATGGTGGATGGAACACAAAGACAATGTTCATAATGACATAGATTAGAGAGATCAACTGTTACTCAAGTGAAATAGGTTACAAGATGGAAGCTTGGACTCCCTTCCCTCATTCTTGTCTTGTACCAATCTTTTCGCTACACAAAGGAAAGGACAACTGGATCCACAGATTCCTTCTTCCTTGCAAATAGTACTTTCTGGATCTATGCTTCCACATCTAGTTTCTATTGTTTAGAATGCTTTGGAGACTTCCATGACTTCATGCCTTCAAACCATTTATACGGGAGTGTATACTCCATTGCAAGACAAGGTGGATTATTTGACTAGTCAACTTAGCCAAGCTCTTGCAGATTAAGCTTCTGAAAAGACTGCTTTGAGTGATATCCATACACAAATGACTGTAGCTATAGTTTTGATGGATTCATAGCAGGCCATGATTAAAGAGTTAGAAGCTAAGGTTGCCACTTTAGAGGAAGCAAATGTGTTGTTAACCAAAGAGAAGAATGCCACCCTTGAGGAAATGATTGAATCAACTCACAAGCTTGGTATTCTCAAGAGACTGTAGAGTCGCAAAAGAATCTTATTGATGAACTTAATTAGAAAATTGCCTCTCTTTTTGTTCCTCCTCCCATGATTTCTTCTTTGTTGTCTAAGGAAGAATTAGATCATTTGCAACAAAAGGCTAAACTATGTGATTGATTTTTTGCCAAAGTCGAGTGCCTTCAGCAGTGTATGAATTGTGTCCAACAAGATTTTGTCCATTGTGCTAAATTGGTGTCACCCCCATCATCCTTTTGGATTCAATATCAATAGCAGCACTTCGCTTTGTATATCTCCTTGAGTAATGTGTATTTAGAACCTCTAGAGGATGGGTGGCATAATATGTGGTCAGCAGATTTACTCAAAGCAATATTTGACAGATTTGTTGATGACTTGATCTTTCACGAAGCTTAACTATTCTCTTTTATGTATCTCCAAGGAGATCTACATATCCGTGAATGAGGAGGATATAAAATTTATGTAGGAGATGTGATTTTGCAAGTATTCATGTATGTCCATTCAGCTAAAATGATTTTGTTTGATGACCTAAAAGCTTATCATCAGCAGACACTATGGTGTAAAGGCTATACTTAGCATCCACCTTTGAAGGATGATGTTTTGGAACCTTGCTGTCGACATAGTGTATTTCACAAGTCAGATATTCAGCCATTGAGATCCCAAATGTTGAACCATATTGCTAACAATCCTTTATTCACTAAGGATTTCTTCTCAGCTTTTGATTTTCATTGTTCCATTTATCCTTATGATCCTCATGATATCCTATCGTATTCTTTAATCTCCTATCGATTTCCATTGTATATTGCCATTCTCCAATCTAATCTAGATAGTATTCCTCTTTTATCTTTTACTCTTGCAGTTTCCCCTCACATTCCAATTTTTACTACATGCCCCTTTATTGCTGATCTTATATCCTTGCCTACTCCTATTGAATCTACTTTTGTTGTTCAACCTATTCCTTCTGTTTTTCCAATAGAATCCCTTCAGAAATTTTTACTTTCTTTCCCTTCTTTCCCACCCTCATTATCCCTTCAAATATCTTTGTTCTATGATTTATCTTACCCCCCTCTTCACTGTTCTCCTATTATCCCTTTACCCTCTCCATGTGATTATATTAATCTTCCTCCTCAATCAGTTATGGATACTCCTAGATATAATAGTGATATCCTCCATCGACTGCAGTGGACATTGAACAATTCTTTGATAGGACCAATGTTTAATTGGCCTATCATTCATGGTTCTTGGGCCCAGGGGGTCCACTAGGGTTTACCGTATGGTACCACGTGAGTGTAAGGGAGGGGGTTATTTAAGGGAAGAAAGGTACATTTTATAAGGTAAGGTCCCATAAATAGGGGGTAGATAAGGGGTATTTTCATATATTTATTGCACGTAGGTGACATCTCCTTACTACCACTAGTGAATCCCCCGTGTTCCTAGGACACTACAGTGCAATGTTCCACTTCTTATCTTCAATTTGCTAGAACACATGCTTCTTCTGAGGATACTTTAGTATGCTTAGCATCTCATTTTTGTTGATATCTTGCTTTTATGCATCAGTAGTCTCACGTGAATACTAGGAAGAGTATTCCGAACTTGATGATTAATCTAAACGAGGATGTGGCTATTGCTCAGATGGATATTCTGTATTATTTTGCACAAGCTTTTCCTGCTAGATTTATTGTCCTATTGGAAAGGATGAGTTTCTTACAATTTCTTCAGAATGTGCCTCTACATTTTGTGGATGAGAATAAGAGTATGGAACGTCTCAAGTTGAGTATGAAGTTCAATAAAAAATATCTTCATCCTACATAGTCTGTGGATACTCCCTTGGATGTTTTGATCCTTTTTAATGAAAATATTCTTATTTCTCTTCAGTTTTTGGGAGCATGTGCCATTTAGACCACATTATCTTGTATCCGTGAGTTGTGTATATGATCTATGGTGTATATGTGGTATTTTATCCCTCTTGCATGGAGTTAAAGATGAAGATGAAGCTGATTGAGAATATGAATAATGGTGGTTTGAGATTTTATCCATGCAATGGATGCTTATGGCGAAAGAAAACAAACCTCTTATATTCTTTAAAAGCTTGTCATGATTTTTTGTTTCAAAGCTATGATAATGGATAAACGTGTTTTCCTTTTGTTGCAATTCTTTATTAGAAATAGGTTATGAGTTGCGGTCGTGTTTGGATGGTGTTTCTTGAAGAAGCTAAAGAAGATCAAGCTAAGCTAGATCTTGAACTTATATTCTCTCATTCCTAGGTCACGAGGACACTCCCTGATTAAGTATGGGGATATATTGAGGGTTGAGATGACTTGATTTTTTTGCTGACTTTTGTTGTTTTTAAAGATTGGATGGTTGATTTTTTATGGATTTTATATGATGATTAGTTGTTTTGGATTATGTTGATTATTTTTTGGAAGCTCATGATGTTTTATAGTGGAGATATGATGTTATGGGATGTTCTGTTAATGCCCTGTCTATCTGATTGGTTCTGTTTAAGTCTATTGAGCTTCTATTTTGCTCTGTTTTCCTTCTGTATAAGGGATTGGAATAGTGATTGATGAAGTTTGAGAGTGTTTGGAAGCTTATTGATTGATTCTTCATGGTTTTTAATGAATTAAGTTGAGTTAAAGGCTTTCTGATGTATTTTTGTTAACCCTCTATTGATCATCTGTAGAGCCTCTGTCTCTATTCTGTTCTATTCTATATGCCTCTATAAGTGTGACGATGGATGAATGTGTATCTTGTGGAAGTTTTCCAACCTTGGAAAGAGATGAATATAAGTTCAAAATAGCTTGAAGAAGTAAAAGAAGTAGTTGCTGAAGAGTTGAAGTAAAGATTGAAGTGATAGTGATAGTAGTGAGCTCTCAAGGGGCACTATAGTGGTCATGGTGACCTTTATTCATACCAAACATACCTCTTGGGAGGGGTATACAAAACCTAAGAGTGATTATGGATTATGATTCTTGATTATCTCATTGTACTATTGAGAGAGAGCATGTGTGTGAGAGAGAGTGTGTGTGAATGAGTGAAAGATAGCCAAATCTATGCAAAACAATGTATCTATGAGTGAGAAATTGTGAGAGAAAGCTATGGAACCTTTGAAGAAGAATACTATGCGATGATTTCCATTCAAAGTGGTGTATTATTTTGTGTTTTTGTGGTATCTTGATGAATTCTTTGAAGAATATGAAGAGCATAATCAATGTTTTTCAAGTTAAAGCCATGGGAGAATTGTTTCTATGAAGATGCATGAAGATTTCTCGTTCCTAGTGTTCTTTTCCTTGTAGTGGTCAAACTAAGTATGAAAAAGTTATTTCTTGATGATACAAAATAGATCTTCTTAGAGTATAATCCCTATTTCCTTGGTGTTCCTCTTGGGACTCCACATTACCATTTCTTACAGTCTAGCTAGCTCCATCTTCATTTTTCCTAGCTCTCTTGACTCTGGTCAACGTTTTCCCCTTTATCTTGGGTGCTTGGGATTGACCATTCGCTAGATGTTTGGGCCCTTTTTGAGGATCTATAATGAGCTTCATCCCAATTAGAGCTCCTAGAGCTTCTCTCCTTGAGCTGGTCGTCCAGTTGTATGGCCTCTTCAAAGACCCTAGGTAGTGCATCTCTTTGAAAGCTCGAGTTTCCTGCCAAGGCCTTGTAGAGTTCCTCACTACGTATTCCATTGATAAAGACTATGGAGACCTCTCTCTCGATGGGTCATTTTTTAGTTGGGATTCTCTTATAGAGACTTCGTATGTGGGTAACATAGTCCCTAATGTCCTCTTTGTCCTTCTACTTGACATTTATCAGTTGAACTATGAGATTGTCAGGGTACCCAACCTTAGAGAATCTCTTAATGAAGAGAGTCTTAAGGTTGTTAAAGTTATTGGATTCCAACATGTCTAAACTCGTGTACCATGTCCTATCCTTATCGCCTAGGCATAGTCCAAAATCTTGCGAGTGACGGTGGTGATCAAGATCGATGAGGCCATTAGCCTCACAAAACTACTTGAATTGTTCTATGAAACTATATGGGTCGTTGCCCAGCTAGTATTTGTCTAGCTGGTTTGCGACTGCATGGATCTTTGATTGGCTTTTGGAGCCTTGGGTGACTCCTAATCCTGCAAGCAATGAGATTGCTAAGGCTGCTGCACTCTACTCCGTTGACATATTGTCAATGAGACACTTTGTGAGAAGCTCACTCAACATTAAGTTTGCCTCTAGTGCTCTATGTGTGTGTGTGTGTGTGTGGTCTTGTTCGATTCCTATTCGCTAGAGCTAACACCTGCTCAGACTTCTCACATCTCTATGTCCTGCTGCAATTTCCTAGTGTGCTACTCTTGGTTGTAGGCTACGATTTGCAATGCCTTATGTGCTAATTTCCTCTCTTCCTCGAGATCTGTGATGATGTCCTCTGATGGCCTACCATGGTGGTCCATTTGGGTTCATAGATCGTATTTACTCACCATTTGTTAGATTTTGACTGGGAAATCTCCCAAGTTGAGCTCATCACTTCCATGGTTCGCACTGCCATGTCTATGGCCTCTTGCTCCACCAAGTTATTGATGAGCTTGATCTAGTCTCGGGAAGTGTTGTGTCTCCAATGGTGTCAATCCTTCTACGCGTTTGGTTTTCCATGTCGAGTCTCTCTTCTGGTCCTATAGATTGGGATTCTTAATAGCCCATCTAAGTTTAAGAGTCGTCTCCTATTGGTGGGTTTATTTTGCTTATTATTTTTGAATGTGTTCTCAACTTATGTACACTCCAAGTCTGCATGGTATTCTTTTCGTGCATTGTGCAAAATTAGGCTTTCAGTTTTCACGAGCCATCCAATGCATCTAGAGGGCTATCTGAAGTTTTCCATGTTACGGAAGGTGCTCTGGTTCGCCGACCGGGATCTATCTATTTTCACTTCCAAATTTTGGCTCAATTATTTGACAAGGTTTGAAATCTCAGTATCCGATTCTCATAATTGGACGTTTGGTCCGATTTTCAATTTTGTTTGATTTTGATGTGTCCAATTTCCAAGCGGTCCAAATTTGGAAGGTCCAAGTGTTCGATGGCTGATAGTATGAATCAGTATTTTTGGACATCAATACCATGAAGAAAGTCATAGCAGTTATAGTCCATGGAGTGGCAGGTTGAGGAGTGCACTAAAGAGAGTAGAAATTACACAAGGGAAGAAGCCTATGGGTGAAAGTTTTGAGGATGAGTCTATGGATGATGAGTTTGGCATACCACATATAAGAACTCCAGGGAAAAAGAGTGCAAGAAAGTATGTTCCACCACATGCAAGAAGGGTTGAGACATCATCTAGTATACTACAGTTGAGGAGTTCAAATAGACTAAGGCATTTGGTGGATAGATTGACATATAATGGCTTCATGAAGATGCATTATGCATACTTGGTATTGTATGTTGAGCCCACCTAGTTTGAAGAGGTATTTGGAAACAAAGATTGAAAGAATGTTATGGATGAAGAGATGGATGCACTAACAAAGAACAAGACAGCTGCCATCCAATATCGGATGGTTCAGAAGGGGTCCAAATCCAATTCTCAGTCTTGTGTTTGATCAAACGGTTTGAAGAGTGTCTGGGTGTTCAATTGTCAAGAATCAGACAGGTCTGATTATTTAGAATCAGATGTCTGAGTTTGATTCCTAGAATGGGACACTGTCAACTTAGTCTGATTCCCATGGCAAAAAAACAATGAAGGAAAAAAGCTAATTCGTGGTGACGATTTATGGCATGTTAGGTCACATACACTTTCAAAATGCAAGCATGGACAAGGGACAAGGTTTGTATATACTTGGAATGGTTGAAAAAGTCCTAGACAAGCCAATCAATCCGCTACAAGCTCTAGGTATCTCTCTCTCTCTCTCTCTCTCTCTCTCTCTATATATATATATATATATATATATATATATATATATATATATATATATATATATATATATATATATATATATATGCTAAAGCTAAAAATGAGCCTTCAGCCTCCCTTCCTTGGGTCTTAAACCTTCATTCCAATACTCGAGTGTTTCCCCATTAGTGCTCATGCCTTGTTAATGGATTTCAACCCCGTTTTCCCCTTGTTTTTGCCCTGTTTTGGGCCAGTTTATAGCAACAACCCTAAGGTGATTCACTTTAATCTCTTGATCCTATCCTACTCTAAATGCAACAAAAATTAAAACTCAAGTACTAAAATGATTTATCCTACTTGCCAAATCATCAAAACCCAAAATACTTACTTGCATTGAAGATTAAACTCCAAAATATCCTACTTATATCAAGCACCCATTCGGGGATGAAACCCTACTTTGACACTCGATTTGAAGCATGCAAGTGCTCAAGCTTGAGTCCATTAGTCCTGGCCAACGGAACCAAAATGTAGTGGAAGCTCACGTGCTCGACCGCCAAGATCCACGAACTGCTTATTGTTCAAGCATTTCAAGTGAGCTCTAATGGCTATCTCTCAACTAGCCAACACGCTTGCAATCCTACAAGTGTAGTGAGCTTACCTTGATGCCCGAATGAGTAGCCTCCTCCCTCAAGCACTTCGATAGCCCCACGATCCTAGATGCAAGAGCAAGCAACCTCAAGCCTCCTCCCTCAAGCTCCATCCTCCATAGTTGCGTGTGAGACAAGAGAAGAGAAGAGAAGAGAGGAAGATAAGAAGAGAGGAGAAGATGGAGAGCTTCTCCTCCCCGGTCCCTCACCCTCAGACACTCACTCTCTTACACTCTCACACTCCCTCTCTCAACACAAGCACGTGCAAGCAAGAAGGAGAGAACAAGAGAAGAAGAAGAAGCCACTTTAGCCACACACCAAAGAATACATATAACATTTGTTCATCTTTAGAGGTGCTTGGTTCTTCTTTGGATTTTACCTTCTTTTCTTCTTCTAGCAAGGAGGCCATAATATCAACCAGTTTAGGACTAGGCATGTTGATCAATGTAGTTGACACGTTATTATAGTCAGGAGGAGGCATGCTTTTTAACAACACACCCATACAAATATTTTCATCAATCTTAAGATCAATTCCTACAAGCTGAGTTAAGAGACTTTCCATGTAGTTTAAGTGAGTTGTAAGAGATTTGTTTAATTTCATATCTAGCCTGAAAAATTCAATCAGTAATCAATACTTAGATGAATTTGATTGTGCACCAAACAAAGTATCTAATCTCTTCCATGTATCATTAGAGGTTTCACAGGTATCCACATGGTGGATGTACTTGTCATCCAATTCTATCTTAATTGTGGCATGTGCTTTGTCATCATTCTTTTGCCAAGTAACTACAAGGTCTGCATCGCAAGGATTCTTCTCCTTGCCATTGGTAATGGCCCAAAGACCCTTCTTTATCAAAATGAGCTTGATGCAGATTTGCCATGTGTGAAACCCAACCCCTTTGAACTAAACAATTGGAGAGTCTTTGCCCATGTGCTGGATTAGCAAATTAGCACCAAAAGACTTAGATTTGAGTAGCACAAGATTTAATTGTGTCAAAAGACACAAGGAATGTAGTGTCAAATAACACTTGATAAGTATCAAGAGATACTTTTAAGCAGTTGAGTTTGATGCTTTGATGCTTGGATTCTCCCCTTCTTCCTGATTTGATGGAAAATGCTTGATAGAAATATCTTCAAAATGGCTTCACTTGATTGAGGTTGATCAGTAAACGAAGTTGACTTGTAGTGTGTTGAAAAACACAAGCAATGGTAGCATAAAATTTCACTATGCTTAATGATTGTACTTCAATGAAAGCTTCAAATCTTCAAAATCTTTCCAAGGCTTGCTTGTTGGATATTGAAATATTGCTGGAAACTTTAATTCTCAGTGGATTAGAGTGGCAGAGGTTTGGTTTAAGTGGCAAGAGAGAGAAAATGAAGGAAAAAATGAGCTTGAAGGTAAGTGGCTATGGCTACCAGTT
The DNA here is from genome assembly GCF_053477565.2 of Lygodium microphyllum. Classification (NCBI taxonomy): domain Eukaryota; kingdom Viridiplantae; phylum Streptophyta; class Polypodiopsida; order Schizaeales; family Lygodiaceae; genus Lygodium; species Lygodium microphyllum. The sequence continues at coordinate 116,496,285 of NC_141138.1, forward strand.
ATGGTTTCAGAACAACAATCTGATATTTTCGCTATAGCAGCTCATCCACTAGACCATTTGAGTTGAGATTTTGTCAAGAGGTAACTTGTATGATAAACTTCAAAATCCTTATGGTAGCCCTTGAAATTGTGAGGTGTAATGATGGCACCATCAATTGAACAACAGTAGGCTTGCTATGGCTTCTTGCAGTACCACCTTTGAGTAATCTTCTAATATCTCTCTGCTAGAGTGGAATTTTCTCAAGCCCTCTTAGGTGAAGTAAGTCACCTATATGACCAGAAAATGCCCTATGATAACTCACGGAATAATGCTCACAGTAGGGTGAGAGAATTGACAGCAACAAAATTTGTGCCAGATCTATGTATTTTCAACAATGTTGAACCATATGTTGCACAATGTCAGACAATTTTGGTCAGGAAAGATGTGCCTTAACCTGAGGAACAACTCTTGAGAAGAAAGCTCGAAGAGATATGGATGATCCAACAGAGGTAGATATGTGTTATCTATGGCAGCCAAGAGAGATAGAGTGAAGATGGAGGTGGAAGATAAAGGGTTTATGTCAAGCTGAGCTAACCAAAGGTTGAGAGGAGCCTTGTTAGAGAGAACTAATCTTGCTCCAACAAGTACTAGCTAAATGACCAAACTTTCGACATATGTTGCATTTAACATTTGGATAATTCCTAGGGAAATGTTGGCCACCACACCACTTACAACTAAATCTTGGGGGGGCGCCCTCTTCAGGGCATCGACTCCCTATAAAATTCTATTGCTTCATAAGGAAATTGACATCAATGGCTATTTGCCTATATTATTCACTAATCATGTCAGTATAGTGCTTCATCATATCCTTGATTTCGCCAAGGACATTCAAGGCACTTGACTCATAGTCATGATCATCTACCTATCACTCCATTGGCCTAACCACTTGATTAGGAATCGGATGTTGATTTCCTGGAACAACAATAGGATTTGTCATTTGGCTTCTAGCATTTGGTGGAGCCATCTGACTAGCCATGAGAATGGCCACACTGGGAGGAGTTGGCAACATAGGCACATTTTGAATCATACTTCCTCTCCCATTAGGAGGACTCATGGGCATCCCTTGATTGCCATTCGTCAACGCTAAAGTATTTCCAATGCCTAGACTCTGATTCTAGTTTTCCCTAGAGGTATAAACCGCTTCTAATTGTGATTCTACCTCCTCTACTCTCGTAATAGACGTATCAATGTCGACAAGAGCAACACTACTCGACTGCACTTGAATATTAAAGTCTAACCCATTCAAAAAGTATTGCAACTGAGCAGTAGCTGGAATAGGAATATAGGTTTATAATTTACAAAATACTTATAGGTTTATAGGTTTATAACTTATAGGTTTATTAAAATAGCCATAACCTTTTATCCAAAACTCAGAATTCAAATTTGTTCAAATCATTGTAATCTTGGCAAAGAGCTCTACATTACAATTTTCTTACTTCACCTTAGCTTTTGAGAAATTATTTAAAAACTCAAAATTTAATTTTGTGTTTTTCCATCAAGTTTTCCTACCAGTATCTCAAAAAAATCAATAAAACTAATGTCTTCAACACTCCCAAAAATTATTACTCTTTAAGGTTACTAATGTGCAATAAAATATGCAACATCCTCGATTACTTCTATCACTAAATAGTATATAAAATATGCAATATCCTCAATTACTTCTATCACTAAATAGTGTATAAAATATGAGATACTAAGTGGATACATTTAGTGATGAACACACACCAAAATTGGTTTAGCCAAATCCAACTGGTAGATATCAAAGTTAATGTTGTCATGTTTACTCTAGATAGGAACATTAGAAATAGACAATGTTATATATATAAACAATCACAACAAGGGGACTAGAGCTTTACATTTTTCTCTCTCCCTATAAACTCATGTAAAATTATTAACAAAACCGTTTCAAGAGAATGCCCATCCACTAAACTAACCTTTCTATTGCTACATTTTTTATCTAATGGTCACCTTCGAGCTCTCGCCAAGTTACCATAATCTTTTTTACCTCAAGATTTAGTAGGCTTTTCACTTTGTCTAGGTATTGTCTTTGCTTTTATAGCCATTGTTTACTCTACAACTTGTCATCCACATATTTTTACAGCTAGTCATGATCCACCACTAACTAAGATCCGTGTTTTTATTGTTTCCAATCCTACTCATTTTCATTCAATGTCAGAATTTACTACTAGCTCACTTTAAGGTACTTCACATTTTCATTTTTTATATTCTATCACTAGAGGCATATTCATCATCACCATTCACTTATGGAAAAATGGTTTTTTTCTCATTTCATTACTATCCACCTTCATTTGGTGTCTTCTTTAATATCCCCTTGTAGCAGAAAAGACTGTATTTTGCTCCCATGACATAGACACTCCTTCTTCAAGAGTTGCCACCTTGATTAGTCAAACCATACATTTATCTCAAATTACACCTATAACTCTAGAGTCTATTGGCCCACCTTTAGCCCTAGTCTTAAAGACATGGAGACTTGACACCATGTTGTCTCCACTTCAAGTCCTATTGCTTCTTCACAAGCCTCTCCTAGAGGGCTACTGATTTTGCAAAGGCACATGAATAGAAACTCATAAGTAGGTTGGAGACAAGGGAGTGCAATAAAATGCCATAGGTCAACTGTATTCAGGACAGCCTTGATCTTCCATGACTAAATGATGACATAATTAAGCCCATCTAACTTGATCAAGGAGGAGATTGGGTAGGACAGTTGGGCACTTATACATGTGGTGTAAGCAGAGGGGGGTGAGGATGAGACATATTAAAAGAGGATAGGGGAAGGGAATACACAAAAAGATGGTAGATAGGAGGGATAATGTGATCATTGAACCACATTAGGATTGAGTTAGCCTTGGTGTTGGTCCTCCTAAACACGATAATATTTGTGATGGTCCTCATAGTCCTGGTGGTCTTCATGGTGGCGATCCTCATGGTCTTGATTCAACTCTTGATCATACCCTAGTGGTCCTTTTATAACCATAACACACTTTGGAAATAGCAAAGGAGTGTGCACATGGATCGAGGATGTGGCTTGTTGATGCAATGACTATACCATGGTGAGTGTTGGTAAGTGTGTTTTCTATTTGTATCAAGTAGTTTGATTCATCAAGCATGTGAGTAGACTAAGCAAGAGAGAACCGTGTGCTTTGTAGGTCAAAATCCTTGAAGGAATAAGAATGCATCCAATGGTCTCGATTTTGATTTTGATGCGCAATAAAACAAATAATACCCTTGATTACTTCTATCACTAAATAGTACATAACATCTAAGATACCAAGGTGGATACACTATAGTGAACAAGTGTCAAAAGTGCTTCAATCAAATGCAATTGATAGATATCAAAGCTAATCTTGTTTAGTCTACATAGGAGCATTAGAAATATGCAACATTAATCATGTTTACATTCAAAATAAGGTGACTATAGCTTTATATTTTTGTCTCTCCCATATAAACTCATGCAAAATTATTAAAAAAGCCCTATTAAGAGGAAGTCAATCGATTAAACCCATGGAGTTCACTCTTTGTAAAGGAGACAATTATTACTATGCAAAAAATCATCGAAAATCCTATCTACGACTCGTGCAAGAGTCATATGGCCCCCCTTTTTACACTTATATGATGTATCAAAAAAATTTATTGCATACCTCCTTTCTTGGATATAAGATTTTATATTCTATATATTTTCTCATATTGATTAAGCTTAAAGACTAGAACATTTCTAACTTAATAATTACACCTTGCACTTTAACGGTGATACATTGTCACATCACTCCAAAATTATATTTCACGACAGTGCATTATTTTGAACACTAAAAAGGTAGTATTTCAAAAATGTAGCGGGTAACTTATATTTCCCTTGCCTCCCTCTTTCCCCCCACCCCCTTCCTTTTATGATTGGAGGGGGAAACTAATGGGGGTATACATACGCTTATGTGCTTTTTGAAAAAAAAAACTCTCCCTTGCACATACGTGATTCCATAAGTTACCCATGGGAAACTCCCCATGCCATTAAATATAGTAGTTTTCAACCTCTCTACTACTATATTTTTAATATGCTGGTCACCTTCAAGATATAACTAGGTTGCTACAATCCTTTTACCTAAAGATTTAGAAGGATTTAAACTTTAGCTAAGTGTTTTCTTTGCTTTTATAGATGTTATTCACTCTACAACTTGTGCCCCACATATTTGTACAATTTTCCATGCTTGAAGAGATTTCCAACACTAGTAGCAAATGTAACGTACTTGCCTTTGATTACATGACGAGTAATGTTTTAGTAGTCCCCCAAAGTTTACCTTGCAGCCGTCTCTACCCGTACTCTAACCAGAATGATCAGATCTTGTCCGGCTAGTTAACCCTAGGTCTACCCTACAAGGGAAGCATCCTGCCGTTACCCACGGAGGACCGACCTGAAGGTTCCTAATTGATCTAATAGTCACCTATCAACAACTAACTCACATCCGAAGGTGTCCTTTGAGAGGCTTCTTGTCCGAAATCAGAAACTACCATTACCCTTGGTTCATGGAGTACAACGCTTTTTTCCAGTAGCGGACTAAGGATGTATGAAATCCCTCGCAATGCTCTGGCACAGCCGTCGTACCTTTCCCCTAAGATAATTTACAGTTCAGGTTTTGAAACCAAATCCTAGGTAAGTCAGTGAATCGGCCCTTCCTAGAGTTTCTTCCTAGTGTTTGTTTTTGGGGAAACCTCTCTGCTAACTAAGGCCACCCGGCCATAGGATTGGATTCGTCGAGAATCCATCCACCCGCTTCCCTGTATGGAAGTTCTTAGTTATCTAATTATCTACCACATTACGTGAAACATATAAAAACAGCTTTATTAATTAATATCCTTTTATGCATAGTTGTTCGTTTATGTAATTTACTCATGGACGTACAATCAAAATAAAACAAATTCATTGATTATGTTTCATAATGTGTGTTCTCCTCCCCATACAGAAGAAAATTTACAATTTCACGTGCTGCCATTCGGCGCATCTGCACATCACGTGCTGCCTCATCCAGTGCATCTACACGTCACTCATGAATATATGTATATATAAAGTGAGTTCAAAATAAGGGGATTTTAAAACAACATTTTTATACATTTCTTACATACAAAAGGGTGTCATATAAAGGGGTTACTTACACATTGAATAGAAAAGGGTTGTGTTTTATTCAAGAAAAATTCACAGATTAGGATATTTATAAATCGGCCATGAACGCACATTATATAGAGAATATGTATATAGTGAACCCCCCAAGCAATCGACACTTGAGTTTCACATAATGAAATCTTTCCCTTGGAATTTAACTAAGGGCATCTAGATTTTGGGATCTCTAACTTCCAAGTTCTTGTAACCAAGTCTCTTGGCCTTAAGTCAGTATTTCTCGAGAGACTCATCTTATTTGGATAGAACTTTTTTAGAAAAACCTATGATATCGCGGTTGGTAAAGGGTTGTCATCCGCGCATCTGACTCCGTTAGTGACTCCCATGCTCGCAACTCCCACTGTTGCTTCCACGTTAGTAGGATTATTTGCAATTTCTGCTTCTCAACTCTTTTTCTTTGAGGCCATGATAGAGTAGAGACGAGAGTAGAGGTATGATAGAATAGGATAGAGTTCTTCAGTGTCTTCTTTTCTCAGATCAGAGTAGAAGAGGATGAGATACCTTCAGCGTATCCCTTTCCTTGGGTTTAACGGGATGATGTCTCTTCATCTTGTGGAATAGAGTCTCCTTATTCTCGATTAGTGTCTCATCCTCATCAAGATTGCTCGTTGTCGCTCCTCCTTCTCGATCATCATCTCGTCCCATAAGGATTGCACTTGTTGCTCCTCATCTCGTAGGAGCTATGGAAGAAGCCTAACGAGTTTGGGCAGCACTTCCACGTAGGGTTGGAGAGAGAGAGAGAGAGAGAGAGAGAGAGAGAGAGAGAGAGAGAGAGAGAGAGAGAGAGAGAGAGAGAGAGAGAGAGAGAGAGAGAGAGGCTGATTACAGCAAAGCTTCATCACATCAATAGCAGTAGAGAGACTTCTGCATGGGTCATTGTGTGTCTCTTACATGATGCTCTACCCCTATTTATATAGTAGCGAGAGAGGGGGGGGAGGGGTAAAGAGAGAGCACCTGATTTTTGGCGTTTTTAATGGCATCATTGTTGACAAGATTTCTTCTTTTTGTTTTCCATGCAACTTGTTTTGATCATAACTTCGTCGTATGAACTCCAAATATAGATGTTTGGGTACTTAAAATGATCAGAACACATTTGGTCGACAAGCTATCGTGAGAAGAATTGCAAAATTCCATTTAAAAAAGGAAAAAATAAGGATTTTAGTAAATCACATTATTTTTATCCATCTTTTATCTTGGACGACTTATTCCCTTCAAAATAAGTCACAGTATATATTTGGATCCATCTAAGGTGGGAATTAAGTTATCTAAACATGATACTAGAGATTTCAAACTATTCTAATAAACCAGTTCGGCTTCCTGTAAATCATGTAGAGATTCTGTAGTTTTTTCTTTTCCATGTGTGGACGTGAAACATAAATCAATTTTCTTTGGAATGTATATGCACATTGTTTATTAAAATAAACTAAGTAATGGGGGCATTACATTCTTCCCTCCTTAAAGAAATCGAGATGCCCTCATCTCGAGAGAAACTGGGGGTATTCTTTCATAAGGGTTACCTCATCGATTCAAGTGGCATCCTCTTGAGGATAATCCTTCCACTGGATGAGATATTCTCTAAGGGTTCTATTCCTAAGGATTCTTTCTTTTACATCCAAGATTCTATCAAGTTGAAGTTCAAGTAAACCTTGGCTTGGCATTACAACTTGCTGATCATCAAGAATATGATCAAGATTAGGTACATAGGGCTTCAAGAGACTGACATGGAATACATTATGAACTTTTAGGGTTTCAGGGAGTCGCAGCTTATAAGCATTTGGTCCAAGAGCCTTTATGACTTTGTAAGGTCCACAATATCTTGGGCTTAGCTTCTTGAATTTTCCCAAGGATAAGGAACTCCTCTTTGGGCGTACACGGATAAAAACCTTGTCCCCTTCTTGAAAGATTCGCTCTTTTCTCCCTAGGTTAGCATAAGCTTTCTGCCGATCCTTGGCAGCTTGTACGTCTTGCTTGATGGTTTTGACTTGTTCCTCCATTTCTGCAAGCATATTTTTAGAAGCTTCAACTTTCAAGGTAGGGTCAGAGAAGTTTAGCGGGGTTAGGCATTCTTGGTCATATAGAGCTTGAAATGGGGTCATTTGGATGCTCTGATGATAGGATGCATTGTAAGAAAATTCCACCAAAGGTAGATATTGTATCCACTATCTAGGTTCTTTGCAACAATATGCCCTAAGTATGTCTTCAATGACCTGATTTACACGCTCTATCTGTCCATCAGCTTGAGGGTGATAAGCTGTACTAAAACAAAGCTATGTACCGAGAGCTTCAAATAATCCCTTCCAAAAATGTAAAGTGAATAGAGAATCACAATTGCTGATAATTCTCTTTGGTAGTCCATGAAGTCTAAAGATTTCTTTGACAAATAACCTGGCACTATCTGAGGCTTTGTAGCTGGTTTTGACCAGAATAAGGTGGGTAACCTTAGTCAACATGTCCACAATTACCATGATCGAGTTGTATCCACCTTGAACTGAGGGTAATCCAACTACAAAATGCATACTAATGAATTCCCATTTCATCTGAGGAATATCAAGTGGTTGTAGCTTTCCTGGCAGCTTAACTTGTTCGACTTTTATTCGTTGGCAACTCAAGCATTCGATTACATATTTAAGTACGTCACTTTTGAGCTTTTCCCAATGATAGCTTTTCCTAACTGCATTGAGAGTTTTGGCATAGCCAGGATGTCCTAAAAATGGGGAATCATGAGCTTCCCATAGTATCTTCTTCTTAAGATCTTGACTCGAAGGAATACATAATCTTGTTCTGAAATAGGCAAGCCCTTCGTCAACGGAGAAGTTAAGATACCGTCTTAATCTTAGAGTCTTGTTCTTTATTCTGTATTTCCTTCACCATTTGTTGATATTTGGGATCATTATTCACCTTCTCCTTGGCTAGCTCGATGATAGGATTGCTAGGCATTGATATCATTGTAGTTAGCGTTTGAGCTCTAAGAGGTTCTTCTAAGATAAGTGTATTGAGAAACGATTTGCGGCTTAAAGCATTTGCAATTACATTCTCTTTGCACAGTCTATACTTGATCTCAAAATCATACTCTTGCAAGACTTCGATCCACCGATGTTGCCTCATATTTAGATCTGGTTGAGTGAAGATCCATTTAAGACTTTTATGGTTAGTTACCAATGAGAATTTTTTCCTGAGTAGATAATGTCTCCATAACTTAAGAGCGTGGATAATTGCAAGTAATTCCAAGTCATGAGTAGCATAATTTCTCTAGCGAGTCTTCAATTTTTTGGAGGAATATGCTACTGGATGTCCTTCCTGCATGAGTACACATCCAAAGGCAAGAGAGCTTGCATCGGTCACCACTTTGAATTATTTGCTAAGATTGGTTAGTTTGAGGATCTGAGCTGTGGCTAAACTTAGCTTGAGCCTATCAAAGCTAGACTGTTCAACTTGGGTCCATTTAATGGCAATCTACTTCTTGAGTAGGTTGGTGAGGGGTGCAACAATCAAGGCATAATTCTTGATAAAAACCAGATGCCATCCTGTTAAACCCAAAAAGCTACGAACTTTGCTTACAATGGTTGGAGGCGGCCAGTCTTGTACATCCTTGACCTTGGTCGGGATCTACTGAAATTCCCTCTGTTGAAACTATAAACCCTAAATACTTGATTTCCTTCTTGAAGAACACACACTTCTTCTTCTTAGCATACAACTTGTGAGTCGTCATTGTCTCAAGAACTACCCGTAGTTGACTCGTGACTTCCTTCATCCTTGGAATATGTTAAGATATTGTCAAAGAATACAAGGATAAAATCATCAAGATAAGGTCCGAATATATCTTGCATTAATTTGTTGAAGGTAGCGGGGGTGTTGGTTAATCCAAATGACATTACGATAAACTCGTAATGACCATACCTTGTGCTAAAAGCGGTTTTTGGGATATCTTCTTGCTTGATTTTGATTTGGTAATACCCTAATCTGAGATCAATCTTGGAGAAAATCTTCGCTCCTTATAGTCGATTAAGTAGTTCGTCGATCCTTGGAATCGGATACTTATTTTTTATTATTACCTGATTTAGCCCTTGATAATCAACGCAAAGATAGAGAGTCCCATCCTTCTTTTTTTGAAATAACATCGGAGCTCCCCAGGGATAGTTACTGGGTCTAATGTATCCCTGATCTAAGAGATGTTTGAGTTTTTCCTTTAGTTCTATGGATTCTAGAATGGACATTCGATATGGTCATTTTGCAACTGGTGCAACTCCTGGTACTAGCTTGATTTCGTGGTCGACTTCTCTTTGTGGTGAAAGTTCAATTAATTCTTCAGGGAATATGTCAACATATTCCTTAATCCACGACAGTTCATCTTCGACTTCTTTATCTTGTCCAGTTTTATTTAATTTGATTAGGTATACAGGTGAGCCTTTTCTTAAACCTTTAGCAATTCGAGAAGCTTTCGCTAATTGAATCTTCGATTTTCTTGCTTCTCCTTGTGTGATCACTTGTTTTCCTATAAGATTCAAGAATGTGGCTTGGTCCTTTTCACAATGAATATGAGTGTCATTGGGAATTAACCAGTCCATTCCTAACAGGCACTCATAGGTTTCTAGGTTCATCACTCTGAATTTCATGTTGGTCTGATTGCCACCCAGATTAAACTCCACCTTACTTGTTTTTTTATATTGAGGAAACTTCTTTTCCATTAGCTAACTCAACTATCAGCCCAGGTGCACATATTGTGTCTATGCCTAGTTTTCTAGGACACCTTAGTGATATGAATGAATGTGTGCTTCCACAATCGATCAAAATTTTAAAGGGTTTACCGTTATAGGTTGATGGTGTTTGAATCACTAAGAATTGTCGATTTGGTCCCTTTTTGTTGAAAAAGGCGTGAATTCTCACTCTCTCCATGTCGATTTCCAAGGTGGGACCTTCGCGGTATTCTACTTCCTTGAGGGTTATGCCAGAAAATCTTCCTCTAGCTGTGGCTGTCCGAGCTCTGGTTGTTACAGAACTTGCTTTGGCATTCATTCTGTCCGAGTTTTGGGCATCGCCTTTGGATGTGGCCAGATTCGTTACAATAATAGCACGTGAAAGTGTCTTTATTACCACTAGTAAAGTTCTCCACCATTGACATCTTAGCCTTTTTGCTATTAGCAGATTGGAATTGACATTGGGCTCTTTTTGCATAGCCCCTAGTTATATTTCTATTTTGAAACTTAATATTCCAAGGCTTATCATTTCTTGGTTTGGACTGGAGTTCCTGTACAATCGGTCTTGCTCTTATCAATGCATCTTGGAGGTCAAATGGACGCATTGATTCAAGCCATGTGTTCAAGGGATCATCTAATCTGTGGCAAAACTTGGATACTTGCTGCGCAATGTCCATAGACGGTGCATACTTGAGAAGTGTTACAAACTTTGAGTAATAGGCTTCCAATGTCATTCCAAGTTGCTTTAGACCAAAGAATTCATTCATCTTTTGTGTGTGGTATGCTGGCGGAAGATACCCACCTTGCACTGCATTCTTTAATACGTCCCAATTAACAGACGCTTTGGAGATTCCTTGATTTTTACACCATTTTTTCCACCAAATTCTGGCTTCTTCTCTTAGATTTAACTTACCGATCATTGCTTGATTAGCTGGGGTAATTCCAACAGCAATGAAATAATCTTCCATGGGCTCAACCCATATTTCTGCTTCAATCTCGATATTTTTGCCTTGGCCAGGAAAGTTACTCATATCTCAGGCCACAATACCAAGTTTCTAATTTCCTTTTGCTCTGATACCACTTGTAACATACCCGCCTTTGATTACGTGATGAGTAACATTTTAGTAGTCCCCCACAGTTTACCTTCCAGCCCGTCGCCACCTGTACTCTAATCAGAATGATCAGATTTTGTTCGGCTGGTTAACCCTAGGTCTACCCCACAAGGGAAGCGTCCTGATGTTACCCACGGAGGACCGACTTGAAGGTTCCTAATTGATCTAACAGTCACATATCAACAACTAACTCACATCTGGAGGTGTCCTTCGAGAGGCTTCTTGTCCGGAAGGAGCAACTACCATTACCCTTGGTTCATTTGGTTCATGGAGTACAATGCCTTTTTCTAGTAGCAGACTACGGATTTATGAAATTCCTCACAATGCTCTGGCACAGCCGTCGTACCTTTCCCCTAAGACAATTTACAGTTCATGTTCTGAGACTAAACCCTAGGTAAGTCAGTGAATCGGCCCTTCCTAGAGTTTCTTCCTACTATTTGTTTTTGGGGAAACCTCTCAGCTAACCGAGACCACCCTACCATAGGACTGGAATCGTCGCGAATCCATCCACCCGCTTTTCTCTCTGGAAGTTCTTAGTTATCTAATTATCTACCACATTACGTGAAACATATAAAAACAACTTTATTAATTAATATCCTTTTATGCACAGTTGTTCGTTTACATAATTTACTCACGGACATACAATTAGAATAAAACAAGTTCATTGATTATATTTCATAATGTGTGTTCTCCTGCCCATACAGGAGAAAGATTACAATTTCACGTGTTGCCTCATCCGGTGCATCTGCACGTCATGTGCTGCCTCATCCGGCACATCTGCATGTCACCAAGATCAAATCCACCTATAGCTAGAGTTTATAGGTATCCCAAGTAAAACTCGGGCCATATAGGAGACCCAGTAGTTCCTAGGTGCGAAAAAGGATTTACTAGCCAGAGCCCCCCTGGCACCTTTCCACCTCCTACTTAATACGATCCCTGCTGGGAGACCTCTCGCCATCGAAGCCGGTCCATGCTTCCGTGACGGTAAAAACAACCCCTCTTGGTATGGGGATTCAGCACATGTCCTTAGGGGAGGTATAGGGCTCCTCAATTCTTATCTCTTCCAATTCTTAATTCAATCAAGATCTAATCTAGAATATCACAAACAAGATTGATGTCTACAAGTAGCAAAAGTGAGGATTTTCGTAAATCGCGTTATTTTTGTCCATCTTTTGTCTGGGACGACTGATTCCGTTCAAAATAAGTCACAGTATATATTTGGATTCATCTAAGGTGGGGATTAAGTTATCTAAACATGATATTAGAGCTTTCAAACTATTCTAGTAAACCAGTCCTGTAAATCATGTAGAGAGTCTGCAGTTTTTTCTTTTCCGTGTGTGGACGTGAAACATAAATCAATTTTCTTTGGAATGTATACGCACATTGTTTATTAAAATAAACTAAGTAATGGGGGGCATTACAACAAAGATCTGTGTTTTTTTTTTCTCTCACAACATGTTCATTTTTCTTCAATATCAAAAGTTACTGCTAGCTCTTTTAGAGGTGCTTTACATTCACATTTATTATCTTCTATCATTGGAGCCATCTTCACTATCATCATTCTGTTATACAAAGGACTATCTTTTGCTCCCTTCACTATTCTCTATCTTCATTTGGTGCCTTCTTTGATATTCCATTATGAAGAGGATTGTATTTTACTCCCATGACATAACACACTCCTTCTACAAGAGCTTCCACCTTCATAAGTTAGGATCACGCATTTATCTTGAATCATTTTATCAAATCTAGAATCTATTGGTTCACCCCTTAGCACTAGTCTTTTAGACATGGACACTTCGGGCCTATTGTATTAGTATATACATAATTCATTATTTCATTCATTTTGTAAGCTTTTAAGTCAATTAAATTTTAGGGTTTTTTGTACACTTTGTTTTCTCCATTGCAAAGGTTATTGCTTCTTTGCAAGCCTCTCCTAAAGGGTTGTTGATTTTGCAAAGGCAGCTGGATAGGAACTCATGAGCAGTTGGGGATAAGGGAGTGTAATGAAATCTTGTAGGTCAAATGTATTGAGCAAGTTAGGAATAAGGGAGTGTAATGAAATCCTGTAAGTCAAATGTATTGAGATAGAATTCATCTTGCATGACTAAATGATGACATAATTCATCCCATTTAATTTGGTCAATGAAGAGATTGGGTAGGATAGGGGCACCTACCCTTGCGATGCAAGAAGAGGGAGATGAGGATGAGATCTCTTAGAAGAGAGGGGAAGGGAACATGCAAAAAGATGGTAAATAGGAGGGATAGTCTAATTATGGTTTACATCTTGAACCGCATAAATCTTGGCATTAGCACTCCTGAACATGACAATATTTGTGATTATCCTCACAATCTTTGTAATCTTCATGGCACTCCTCGTGATCTTGATTCAATTCTTGATCCACAACACGATCCTACCAGCCCTAATGGTCGAATGTATTGAATCCCTTGAAATTGTGAAAATGAAAGCCACGGAATCCTACTAGTCATAATGGTCTAGTATATTGAATCTTTTGATGATAAATTGCTATGAAAGGTCCATCATTTGAATCTTTGACAAAGCTTCCAGCCACCATTGAAGCTCTAATGCTTCATATGCCATTCTATATCCCTTGTGGCTACTTGTGGCCTTACATAGGCCTTCTATAGGCCTTACTCAAGCCCCTCGTCAACCTTTTAGCTACCATGTTTTGCAAAAGCCCCTCTAGGAACATTCACGTTGTTTGCGCCAGCTGTGCAGACGTTTTTTCATTGGCATTTGGCAGCCATACTTCATGATTGGTGGCTTATACACTAAGTTGGGGGCAAACGTGTTGTTCACAGGTCTGGGCAGACTTCTGTAGGTACATTGAAGCTCATACATACACCCCATAATGCATATATGGTATCAGATGACTACATATGCTTGGTGGATGTTATGGTAATGCTTTGCCATCATTTTGGTGATGATTTGGGCTTGCAAATAACTACACCGGTCCCATGTGCAAACATTACTGCACTCAATTCAAACATGTCTACATCCAACGTAAACATTCTGCCCTTCTTCTTTCCTTTTGCTATCAAGCGACCTTTATTTTTCATATCCTCAACAAAACATCCATGAGGATTAAATCTGACCTGCAAGCCCTGCTCAACCATTTGACCAACAAAAACCAGATTCTTGGTGATATTCGGGACATGAAAGACATCTGACAGGTATTTCTTTTTCCCATCCTACATAGACAAATGAATTTTTCCAATCTGCACAATAGGATGTGCAGTATCATCACTAGTCTCCACAAATCCTGGTTTTTCCATTTTCCTTGCATCCTGCATCCATTCTGCATGACCTGTCATGTGGTTTGATGGACCTGAGTCAACATACCACACATCGTTGCTTTCTTCTGCACTTGTCACAGAGTTGGTCATGTGCTGCACCATAAACAAATGCTCATTTCTGTCATCACCCTGTCTACTAGAAGATGCATAATTTCCTTGTTGCAAATTTTCATTTATGATGTCATTTCGCTTTTTATAGCAGTTTTTAGCCATATGACCCATTTTACCATAGTAGTAGCATTCAACATTGCTGTTTGCATTTTGGCCTCTTTGCCATCCACCACGACCTCTTTGACTCCCCCTGCCTCTAGAGTTACCACGTCCTCCTCCATAGGACTGGTTTTATTGAGTTTCTGCATATTCTGATTTCTACCACGGCCTCCTCTACCTCTGCCTCTACCTCTTCCAGCATTTGAGTAGAAGACTGTTTCTTTTGAAGTTCCTCATGAAGAAGATGCACCACCATTTCTCTGCTCCTCAGAAATTAGAAGAGCAATCAACTCCTCAAAATCAAGAAATCTTTCATGAACGGAAATGGATGTTCAAAACTGTGTATAATTCTTTCCTAGACCATTCAAGGTCACGGAAACTAAATCATCATCTTCCACTGGCGACCCAATGGAAGCAAGTGCATCTGCAATCTTCTTTACCTTCGTGTGGTAGTCATTGATGCTCATACTTTCTCTTTGCACATTGTGCAACTCTTGCTTGAGCTGCATTTTCCTGGCTTGCATATTTGTGCGATACATTTTTGACAAAGTATCCCATGCCTCCTTTGGCGTACTTGCATCTTGAATATGCACAATCATAGAGTCTGAAATACTGATAGACAACTAGTACATAATTTTTCTGGCTCTCTCATGCCATCCTTTAAATGCCTGCATTTGCTATTGATTGAGAACATTAGGAAGAACTGGTTCTTCTTCATTTCCTGCAACAAATTCCCAATATCATTTTCCCATAAGGAAATTCGTCATTCTAAACTTCCATGCTTGGAAGTTGTTCTTGTTAAGATTTTTAGTGACAATCTGTGAAAGAGAATCAGACGCCATTACAGAACACTGCAAAAAATTCTATCACTGTAAAAAACACAGCTTCAGCCTCACAAGGGCAAATCTGCAAAACTGACGAAAGTGGCATTTGACCACACAGTCACTTCCTAGTGACGATTTTGCATCAACAGGCAACAAGGATGATTCTGTAACTCCCAATGTCTCTAAGCACAGGCATATGATGCAATTTCTATGGTAATTTTTCACCGACCTATAAAACAATGGTCGCACAGCATAAATAGGGCCTTTTCGTGAGTGCGTGCAGAAAACTTCCGCCTCCAAAATAGGCCCCAAAATGGCCTCGAATCAAAATAATAGGGCAACCAAGGGCTAAAGCCCATAGCCACAGCATATACTGCCCTCTTGCTACACCGCGAAGGGCGTCTCAATCTGAGACAATGCACTCTTGCACTTTTCGGCTGTGCTACCTGTAGAGACTTGCTCCCAAAACAGAAAAATGAAAGCAACACTAGTCCTCTTACCAGAACACCACGAACTTGGTTTGCTTTCTTGAGATCCTTACTACGAACAAGGCTCTGATACCATGTCAAGATTATGAGAGAGAAGGAAGGAGTCTCACTTGTAGCTTTCTCACTTACACAATGGGGAAATACACACAAAGGTGGAGGCTGAGAACAGTTTTCCTCTTCTTAGTTGTGTAAGCCAAAAGAACTCTCATACAAAGAAATAGAAGAACCCTATATATGGGTCTCAAACCAAACTCAACTAACTAAGGTGGCATACTAACTGAACCATGAACTAGAGTAGATAAGGATAGATGTCATCTAGCTATTATTCATGGGCGGTGTACCAACCGCATCTGCAAACTGACAAGTCGGTGACATAAATGCACAACGGTCACCCTGGCATATCACGAGTGGAGCTCGATATCTCAACAGCTTTATTGATCCAAGGAATGTTTGACCCAATGCTAGTGTCTACATTTAGATATGAGCTACATAATAAACAATGCTCCGGTTTTCATTTGGTTGTGTACTCGATGAAACATTTCTTCATTTCTAAGTTTATTATATCGGTTTTTCGTGTGAAGAAAGGTTGAGTTCAATTGATGGGTTTAGAGAGATTTTTTTTTTCTTTCTTTTGTTAGTCTATTGGTTTTATGTTGGTAGTATTGCTAGGACCATTCCCTCCCATACGACCATGTATCTTTGGAGTCATAATATCTACCGTTATTGCTGTTTTTCCTTTGAGTCCATCCTCCTACCATCTTGGGCGGGCTCCCCTAGCTTACCTGCATGTTCTTTTTTTCTTCCATGTGTTTGAGCATCCAAACATTTTTTTCGTTCTTTTGTTAGTCTATTGGACTTATGTTGTTAGTATTGCTAGAACCATTCCCTCCCATATGACCATGTTTCTTTGGAGTCCTAATATCTACCATTATTGTTGTTTTTCCTTTGAGTCCATCCTCCTACCATCTTCGGCGAGCTCCCCTAGCTTAATTGCATGTTCTTTTTTTCTTCCATGTGTTTGAGCATCCAAACATTTGTTATCAGATGGTGCCTCTCCCAAATGGACCTGCTACACCATGAACACTCTAAGTTCATCGAGTTGTACCTCTGCATGCATCAACACAATACCCAAAATCAAGTCTTTATCCATTTTTACACAAGACAAAAGCATTTGTTGTTTACAATCAAGGATGGGGGTTGGAGCATGATGGTGCGTGTTACCTAGTATTCAAGGTAGGCATGCACGAAACAAGCATGATGACACATGAGAACGGCATAGGGCATTGTTATTATGTACATATGTATGTACGTGATCATCAATCGAGAAGTGTGGCCTTCGTGGCATGTATGTTAAAGCGGATAGATGAAAGAGGGACAAGGCACTTCTTTTGCTTTCGAAAATATGAGATCAATGGCCGAAAACCCAACCTTATCCTTGAGGTGGCATTGTTGTTATATAGGTGCGTGTGATGCAATCGAGAAATGTGGACATTGTGGCATGTACATCAAAGTGGCCAAATGAAAGAGGGTGAGCCAAGTTAAAAGCCTCCTATTGTTCAATTTTCTTCCTTTTGGGGGGTGATCATTCGTCGATTTTGGTGGGCCTTGGGGTAGTCAGGGGTTGGAACTTGGCAGTCCCTTTGGAAGGGGCCCTGCCTGGAAGATCACATCGACAAGAGCTTGCCTTGTAGTTGGAAAGAAAAGGAAGGTTGTAGACGCTTCCCGAACGCTCTAAGAGCTTGCCTTGTAGTTGGAAAGAAAAGCAAGGTTGTAGACGCTTCTCGAACCCTCTAGGCTCTCTCGTGTAGGCTCCTATTTAAAAGGATGCCCGCGCTACGCGGAAGGCCAAGAAGACGAATCAGAGCAGTCGATCATTGTACGGACCCTTCTGGCATCACTCTTCATCATAATACATCACCATCCACACCTGACAGCGTGCTCGATCTATTCCCACTCTCACACAAACACTCTCACTCTCCCTCCCTCCCTCGCTCGCTCGCTCTCAGAGAGGCGCCGCCAAGCTCTACAGACAGATTAGCACAGATTATTGTTACAATGGCACTGAGCCCATTCTTCGGCCGGAGGAGCAACAGCGGTGCCATCTTCGACCCCTTCTCCTAGCCAACTGTATACTGCTCATGTTGTCACAATAAATGACAACTGGACCTTCCACTTGCACATCTAAATCGGACAATAACTTTCGCAGCCATACTACCTCACATGCTGCAATAGCAGCACCTCTATACTCAGCCTCTGTACTCGATAAAGCAACTGTAGATTGCTTTTTGCTACTCCAAGTGACTACTGTACTACCAAGAGAGAACATGTATCTGCTGGTAGATCTTCTATCAAACATACTACTAGCCCAATCTGCGTCTATGTATCCAAACACCTGTATATCTGTACATGCCTCATAGAAAAGTCCATAATGTAATGTGGACTTCACATATCTCAATATGCGTGTGACTGCATCCAAATGTGGCTTTCTAGGTACTTGCATAAACTGACTCACAAGACCAACAACGTAGCTCAAGTCTGGCCTTGTAATGGTCATGTAGATCAAACTCCCCACTATCCTCCTGAACATAGTAGGGTCTTCTATCTCATCCCCAACATCAGCACTCAACTTTACATTCTGCTCCAATGGGAGTGAAAGTGGTTTGCATGCTGTCATACTATACTTGGACAACATATTCAAGCCATACTGTCTTTGGGACAGCCATATACCATCATTATATCTGATCACCTCAACGCCAAGGTAGTACCTTCGCTCACCTAAATCCTTCATCTCAAACTTCTTTTTCAAAAAGTCCTTAACTTCAACAATCCCACTATCACTATCACCTGTAATAATCAAGTCATCCACATAGATGACTATGATGACCAAACTTGCATCTCCCTTTCTCACATAAAGTGAGTGATCAGCATCAGAAACATAAAAGCCAATATTGACAAGATACTCTCTGATCTTGTTAGATCATGCTCTAGGTGCTTGCTTGAGCCCATAGAGCGCATTCTTCAACCTGCACACATACGTGGAATGCTCTAAATCTTCATAACCTATTGGTTGATCCATATACACTTCTTCTTGCAAATCACCATGCAAGAAGGCATTCTTCACATCCATTTGCTGCAACCTCCAACCTTTGGCTACTGCCAAAGCAATCACACATCTGACAGTTGCCATCCTAGCAACTGGACTGAAGGTTTCTTCATAATCTATGCCATATGTCTGGGCATAGCCTTTTGCAACCAGTCTAGCTTTGTACCTACTAATAGAACCATCTGCATTGTGCTTAATCTTATAAACCCACTTACATCCAATAGCTTTCTTGCCCTTTGGCAATGATACTAGATCCGAAGTCTTATTGGCCTCTAATGCAGCCATCTCCTCATCCATTACTGCATCCCAATGAGCATGACCAGCAGCCTTCTCAAAACATGTGGGCTCAACATCCTCAATCACTTTCACCATATAAGCATAATGGTGAGTTGCATAACCTTCAAAACCAAATCTTTTAATAGGGTATCTGACCCTACTAGATCTGCGTACCACCAGATCACTCAATGGAGCCTTTACATTATTATGAGCTCTTTGTACACCTGGTGTCCTGATAGAAGGAATACCAAGCTCATCATCCAAGCTCTCTGAGCCATTGGAGTCTCTATCAAGAATTGCATCAATGCCATCTGACACTTTATTCTTTCCTTTGTCTTTACCTGTAGTGCTACTAGATGCACCTGAAGATGTAGAGCTACTCAGTCTCCCAGACCATGGACTACCAGATGATGTCTCCGGTCCACTAAGAGTTCGTGATTCTTGCTTTTTAGCCTGCACATGAGTGTCATGATCATCATCATCATCCAATGCATCACCACTAGATGCATACCAACTGCTCATTTCATCAAAGATGACATCCTTGCTCACTCTGAACTTACATGTGATAGGGTTATAATAGCGATACCCTTTCTGCTCTAAAGAGTATCTAATAAAGACACATTTTTCTGCCTTTGGATCAAGCTTCTTCCGTAGCTCATCTGGCACATGAACATATGCAACACAGCCAAATACCTTCAAGTGAGATACATCAAGATCCTTGCTAGTAAAGCATTCTTTAGGAGTCATCCCATAAACTGTAGCTGTGGGAGTTCTATTCATAATGTAGACAGCAGTATGGATAGCCTCAGACCAAAATGTTTGGGCATATTCTTTTCAGCCATTAATGCCCGTGCAACTTCTACAATATGCTTCTTCTTTCTTTCTGCAACACCATTTTTCTGTGGGGTATACCTGCATGTGAATTATCTCTTTATCCCATGAGACCTCAGAAAATCACTGAACTCATTCGAGAGGTACTCTCCCCCTCCATCTGACCTCAAGCACTTTACTTTCAAACATGTTTCTCTTTCAACTGTAGCCTTGAAAGTTCTAAAGTGCTCAAACACTTCACTCTTTTCCTTCATAAAATATACCCACAGCTTTCTAGAACAATCATCAATGAATGTGACAAAGTATGAACTGCCTCTAAGAGATACATTTTGTGCAGGCCCCCAAATATCTGTATGCACAACATCAAGGATATTTCTGCTTACATCTCTATCATGTGAAAAGGGTTGTCTTGCTTGCTTACCAAACTGACATGCTTCGCATACCTTATGAAATTCTGCAATTCTAAATATAGGCAAACCTATAATCAACCCTTTGGACTGCATTAATTTCAGCCTTTGTACATTTGCATGTCCAATGCGTTTGTGCCAAATTTCAATATCTGCAACAACACCTTTTCCTTTAGCATGCATAGCAGCATTCATAGTAGGAATTCTAGCATCCAGAGTAAACATACGTCCAACTCTACTTGAAATGGGATTAGAGCCGTTTCGGATTTGGTTTCAAGATTAATTACCTCTTGGCTTGAAGACTCATCTTCTGATGACACGTCCAGGAACGTCACATAACAGGGACCCTCTAATGCCCGTTGGGTTTGTAGGACTGGTGCTTGTTGGCACGGTGCATCATCATCATCTTTTCTTGGCAAGGATGGGTTAGGACAGCAAGAGCCACTGCTGAAAGACGGCTTATTCTTCGTAATCCATTTCTTATAAAGATTTTGCATATGAGAAGATCCATTTACCAGACCAAATGGTACCATCACCATTCTGTCCCATAGCATGAGCTCGTCTGCTTTTGATGCTTCTGAAACTTCTTCTCCAAATGTATCCTCTTCGGGTGGGATAGATTCTTCCGTCTCACTTTCATAACCTTCTTCTTCCATATCATATTCATCCTCTTCTGTCGCACTGGCTCTGTCTCTGTCTCTATAGGAGCTCTGTAAGAGAAGAACAGGTTTTCTATTTCATCTTCTACCTCTGTGTCTGGCTCTGCTATGGCCATGTAACAGGAAGAGCAGTACATCCATGCTTCTATCTCACTGTCAGAAGTGATTTTAGAAATCGTTCCTGGTTCAGGCAGGAAGTATTCTCCCATTGATAATGGCTTTGCATCTTTTGGGAGTTGGCTTACAGTATCCACTGTTAAGGAACGTGCCACTGTTTTCTTGGGAAGGATCTGTTTGACAATATCTTTGTCTGCTAATGTTCCATCTATAGCCTCATTAGGGGAGTCAAAAGATAATTCCAAGGAGGTGGATCCATGTCCTTTTTGAGAACCATATAACTTCAGCACCACTTTATTGGGTCCTCTACCCAAGGTCAAGGTTCCTTTGAACCAATCAGTCCTTGCTCGGGCTTCAAAAAGCCATGGTCTTCCCAGTAACAGAGGGTAGGATGTACCATAAGAGTTTGGCTTCACCACCAGATAGGTTAGCCAATAATCTTTTCTAGCCACTGTAGTCTTTACATATGGGAGAATTCCCAAAGGCTTGATTCTGCTCTGATCTGCCAGTCTGATGAGCCATTGGGTTGGTTGCACACCTTGTAGGCCTAGATCCTTCATTGTCACATCCGTCATAATGTTCACTGATGAACCACCATCAATCAGTGCATTTGCAATGAAGCAGCCTTCAATCCAGATGCCAGTCTTTGGGGTACCCAGATCTAGAAAGGCGTTGGCCACGTCCACTTCTTTTACAGGCTCTGGAGCTTTATTGGACTTTGTTGCTGTTGAGGGAGCAATCCTTAAGCCACGCCTTCTTGTTAGTATACTTTTGAACCTTTTTCGGCAACTCGGAGACAACATCAATAATTGTCGGAATGTGAGGTCTGGTTTAAAGGTATCTAGATCTCTGACCAAATCGTATTCCTTAATAGGATCCACTGGCTTCTCTAATCGGTTAGGGAATGGGGCAACACCCATTTTCATTTTCCCTCTTTCTTCCAACAGAGGCATCATGGGAACTTCTTCTGCCACTTGTGGCACTTCCTCCTCTTCTATCTCCTGGACCTCTGGTACTGTCTCTGTAACTCTCTGTGGCACTGTAGTGCTCTGTACGGCACTATCAGGCTCTGTTCTTCTGGGGGAAGATTGAACTTCACTGTTCTGGTAGGAGGATTATTTTCTTTCTGGATAGGTGGTTCCTTCTTCTTTGCACGCGTGATGGCAGCAACTTCCAATTCCACTAAATTGGAGGTAGGCTCTTGGCCGGACTATCAGTAGCACTATTTTTCACTGGGGTTGGGCTTGGACAGTCTTTTGCAGTGTGGCCTTCTCCTTTGCAACGACTGCATAAGGGCTTGTAATCCACTAACCTTCTGGGATTTGGACAATTTGATGAAATGTGTCCCTTTTCTCCGCATCTGTAACACTCCACTTCTGATCTCTGACCACCGCCAGGCTGTCTTTCTCTATAACTTTGTGAGGGAAACCTCCTTGGACCGAAATTAGGACCAAACTCTCTAGGCTTGGGTCCAATATCCTGTGTTGTCATTTTGGATTCCAGCAAGTTGAATCTTGCGTCCTCTTCCTTCCTTCTCCTATCATGCATCTCCTTTAGAGAGAAAATGTCCTCTGTATGGTTCTTCCGCAAACAGTAGGAACAGAAGGCTCCAAGAATGGTTGGTTTGCGTGTACATTCAGTGGCTAAATGGCCTGCTTGATGACACTTACCACACCAAGTATTTGACCACATCACATCTCTTCCTGCTCCTGCAACGTTGGATATGCTAGCGGTATTCACTTTCAGCGTCTGTAGCTGCTCTGTAATCACATCCATCAACTCCTTTTTAATATTTGCAACTGAGTTGGATAAGTAATCCTTCAAGCTTTCTCCTCCTGAGGTACTGGTAGCAGGGTTTTGAGGAGTCTCTGTAATCACTGCATAAACAGGTTGGGCCACTGTGGATTTAGTGCACTATATTGTGATACTGGGGGCATCTGTTGGTAGGGGTAGGGGATTGTCCCTGGAACTGCATTTGGTGGGTACATCATTACTGGCATCAGAGGAGGTAGGACCCCTCTTCCTGGATTCATCGCCAATCTAGCTTCCACTTCATCGTACAGTCTTGCACCTTCTGTTGCAGCTTGCAGTGTGGCTAGTCTTTGTAGCTCCACAAACTTACGGACTTCTGGTTGTAATCCTCTGAGAAACACTCCCTTCTGAATGCCATCATCTAGATTATGGTTAGTCCATCTCTTCAGGATGGATTCCATTCGTGAGACATAAGCTTCCACTCTTTCTCCAGAGGATTGACTTAGGTTCATAAATTCCTCTCGCATCTGCTCTTCAAAACCTTCACGCCTGAATTTAGTGAGGAAGGCCAACTTCAAGTCATCCCATGTGCCAAAAGTTCCTGCTGCTTGTCTCTCATACCATTGAAATGCCGCACCCTTGAAAGTGGCGGGGAATATTGCTAACCAATGCTCAAGGGTTCTGGCATTGTTAGCCACACATGCTACCATAAACTCTGCTACATGAAGATCGGAGTCTTCATTGTACTCTCCCTTAAAAACTGGCAATGGAACTACATTCGCTGGCCTGTCATCAATATTTCCAGGATGGATCTGG
Source organism: Lygodium microphyllum (assembly GCF_053477565.2). Lineage (NCBI taxonomy): Eukaryota > Viridiplantae > Streptophyta > Polypodiopsida > Schizaeales > Lygodiaceae > Lygodium > Lygodium microphyllum. The sequence continues at coordinate 116,520,113 of NC_141138.1, forward strand.
CTTGGAAGTGGACCTCCAGCAGGAGGAGGAAGGGCTTAATGTGCCATTGGGACTTCTGTAAAGAGTTCCACAAGGGTATCAAAGGCGGCTTGTGTTGGGAGCTCGTTCTCGGCTCTGATTTTTGCTTTCTCTCTTTTCACGTATCTCTGGACTCATTCTAACACTTGCCTCTTTATTGCGTCATTCATCAGGGGGTTGGCTCCACTATGTTGTCAGTGCTCCATAGAGGGTTAACAGAAGGCTTCAGTCTCTGGAGGACTCTCTTGCCAACATTTCTTCTACTTGTTCCTTTTCAACGTCTCTGAATTCTGCTTTCATGCCACTGCACAGAGGAAGGTATTCGGTTCTGAAGGTGTCAAAGTGCATACGTCTGAGCATTGTGGTGGTGTCATCATCATAGTAATGCCAACTTCTGATGGTTTCAACAGCGTATGTTGTAAAGAAAACTCTGTCTACCAACTTCCAATGGGTTGCCAATTGAACAAACAGAAGATTATCAGTGCACCAAGCATCCCATGTATCTTGCTGTTGAGCATCCACGAACAAATTCCAACTCCTTTCCTTCTTGTCTCTGTGAACCTCTACAGACCAAGACTCCTGAAGCTTCTTCACAATCTCCCACTTGATGATGTCTGGAAACTTCTCAATGAATGCCAAATCTTCCATGGATGGTCATTCTCTCTGTTTCTGCTCTTCAGTTTGTTCCCAAACAGTTTGCCACCAAGATGCAAGTTTCTGCTGCTTCAACAGGAAGAGGAAACTGTCCACCACATAGAGCATGCATCATGATGGTGATGTGTTTCTGCCATTGTGGGATGAACTTCTTGTGGAAAGTGGCTTTGATTATGAGAAATTCCAACTCTTCAATGGAAGAAGGAACTTTACAAACATCCATTGAATTCTTCTCTTCTTGACAATCCCATTTCCTTCATTTTCAGCCTCTTCTAGTGCTTGTTGATGGCAAGTTTCCCCGGGCGGCTGCGCACCAAAAACATGGAGCCCCAAGAGGAACACCAAGGAAAAGAGAATTATCTTGCAAGAAAATCTATCTTGTAACATCAAAAATCTTGTTTATTATGTTTTATATGATCACAATGAAGAAAACAACACCAGGCACAACAAATCTTCATGCAGCATCATGTAGATCTCCCACGGTTTTGATAGAATCAACCATATTCTTCAACATCTCCACAAAATCCATCAATAGAACAAAGAAAGCAAAGGAATACACCATCTTTGAATGGAAATACATCACATAGTATTCATCTTCAATATCTTCACAGTCTTCTCTCTCAATCTCTCATATACAATCACTCTATTTTAGTAGAATTGGCTATCTCAGACTCTCTCTCTCTCTCCATCAATAATACATCATATCCTCACTACAATCTTTAAAAATCACTCTCAATAATCCTTCTTAGGTCGTGGATACCCCTCCCAAGAGGTATGTCTGATATGAAGAGTCACCAGAGCCACTACAGTGTCCTTTCATAGCTCACTACTGTCACTTCACTTCAATCTTCACTTGAGTCTTCAACAGCTACTTCTTTCACTTCTTTCGGCTCTTTTGCACTTATATTCACCTCTTTCCAAGGCTAGAAAACTTTCCCAAGCTACACATACATTCTACAGAACACATACAGAAGCATACAGAACAGTCTACAAAACAGTACCAGAACAGCTACAGTACAGAATAGAACAGAGACAGAAGCTCTACAGAAGACCTACAGAAGGTAACAGAAGGTCATCAAAACCACATAACTCATACTCAAACCATTCCAAACTCTCAAAACCCATTCAATAAGCTTTCACAAGATCTCAATCTTCATCAATCATTACTCCATCCCTCCTTACAGAAGACAATCAAAACAAAACAGAACAAAACAAAAGCTATACAAAAGGTATATAAAACCAATCAGAACATCACAGAACCACTGATAAACATCATGAACTTCCAAACACAATCAATATCATCCAAAACACTCTCAAACCACTTCCAAACCAATCAATCATCTCATAAAATCAACCATTCAGCTCTCAAAATCAACAAAAATCAGCCAAAAAACAAGTCATTTCAACACTCAACATGGTATATCAAGGACAAGCCGCTTTCTTGCAAGAGAGTCATGAACTCAGGGAAGGTTTTCTTGGATGACCTCCAACACATATGAATGCCCAAAGTTGGTACGAGATGAAAATGGTCCACGAAGAGTCACATCCAAATGGAATGCGACGGTTCTCAGTTTTCTACGAGTTGCCATATTGGACCTACTTACATATCAACCACTTGTTGTATCCCATGCATATTTTCAAGAATGTGGGTAGCTTGCTATGGGACCACATCACAGGAAAGAGAGACACTATAGGGGCACAAATGGATTTGAAGAAGGTAGGCAATATGGATGCGCTTTGGCCGGTCGAGTGCTGATGGTCGCGTGCAGCTACCTCATGCTCCTTGGGTTTTGTCCACTAAAGAAGAGCGCATTGTGAAGCAAATAGTCAAGTCTATCCGCACTTTGACGGGTATGATGCGTTCTCTCAGGTCTGCCTTTTCTAAAGACGACCAATTATCAGGGCTAAAATCCCATGATTAGCATAAGATATGTAAATTTTGTACTACAAATGGATTGTAAGTGGCCTGCGCATTTTGCTATTTGGAGTGTGGTCATTGTTCATAATGCTTTCTCATTTGTGGCAGTTTGCACTACCGATCGCAATCGCAGGATACCTTACTCTAGAAATATGCAGGGCCATTTATAGGTTGTCGACTTTAGTGCAATGGATCTCACAGAAGGAGATTAAGATATTCTCTATTGAATCCATGAGGCGGGGAGCAGTGGAGACGGTCTATCTCTTTGAGAAATACCTCCCTACCAACATGCTCATGATACAAATCCACCTTCTTATGCATCTTGTAGATGAATTGGAGATTGCTAGACCTGTCCATACGCGATGGACATTCTTCTTGGAGAGCTTCATAAAAACCTTGAAAGGCTTTATGCGACAACGAGCTTGGCTAGAAGGTAGCATGGTTGAAGGTTGGTTGGTGTCTGAGGCACTAGTGCATATTTCACAATGGCTACCAATGGTGGATCCAGACAACAGTATGCTATGGTTGCTGAAGGATGATGATAGACTGACTGTACATGTGGTGGTTGGAAATGGGGTACAAAAAAGAATGGATGCTGCAATGGAGGAGAAAGTGAATCGCTTTTGTATGTTGCACCATGCCTCTATGGAGACATGGCTCGCCAAGTACTAGCAAGCTAGGCAAGATTGAGAGGAAGCACGATCTGAATTTCGACGTAGTACGCACCATCAATCGATTTGATATCCTGAGGGCATGGAGGATATGTTGTGGTTTATGTCAATGCGATGGTTGCATGGAGCTTTGACCGGAACGTCTCACGAAGGGGCGGAGGTCTCAACCAAGGAGTAGGAATTCTCGAGGAGATGTAGTCCAAAGGTGATAATTGTTGAGATATCGAGCTCCACTCATGATACGCTAGGGTGACCGTTGTGTATTTATGTCACCGACTTGTCAGTTGCAGACGCGGTTGGTACACCGCCCATGAATAATAGCTATATGATAGCTATCCTTATCTACTCTAGTTCGTGGCTCAGTTAGTATGCCACCTTAGTTAGTTGAGTTTGGTTTGAGACCCATATATAGGGTTCTTCTATTTCTTTGTATTAGAGTTCTTTTGGCTTACACAACTAAGAAGAGGAAAACTGTTTTCAGCCTCCACCCTTGTGTGTCTTTCCCCATTGTGCAAGCAAGAAAGCTTCAAGCGAGACTCCTTCCTTCTCTCCCACAATCTTGACATGGTATCAGAGCCTTGTTCGTGGTAAGGAGCTCAAGAAAGCAAGCCAAGCTCGTGGTGTTCTGGTAAGAGGAGCAGTGTTGCTTTCATTTTCTGTTTTGGGAGCAGATCTCTGCAGGTAGCACAGCCGGAAAATGCAGGAGTGCATTGTCTTAGGTTGAGAATTTTTTGCAGTCTTCTGTAATGGCATCTGATTCTCTTTCACAGATTGTCATTAAAAAGCTTGACAAGAACAACTTCCAAGCATGGAAGTTTAGAATGACGAATTTCCTTATGGGAAAAGGATATTGGGAATTTGTTGCAGGAAATGAAGAAGAACCAATTCTTCCTGATGTTCCCAATCAACAGCAAATGCAGGCATTTAAAGCATGGCATGAGAGAGCCAGGAAAGTTATGTATTGGCTGTCTATCAGCATTTCAGACTCTATGATTGTGCATATTCAGGATGTAAGTATGCCAAAGGAGACATGGGATACTTTGTCAAAAATGTATAGCACAAATACGCAAGCCAGGAAAATGCAGCTCAAGCAAGAGTTGCACAATGTGCAAAGAGAAAATATGAGCATCAACGACTACCACATGAAGGTGAAGAAGATTGCAGATGCACTTGCTTCCATTGGGTCACCAGTGGAAGATGATGATTTAGTTTCTGTGACCTTGAATGGTCTAGGAAATGATTATGCACAGTTTCGGACATCCATTTCAGTTTGTGAAAGATTTCTTGATTTTGAGGAGCTGATTGCTCTTCTAATTTCTGAGGAGCAAAGAAATGGTGGTGCATCTTCTTCAGGAGGAACTTCAAAAGAAGCTGTCTTCTACTCAAATACTGGAAGAGGTAGAGGCAGAGGTAGAGGAGGCCGATATGGAGGCCATGGTAGAAATCAGAATATGCAGCAAACTCAAGAAAACCAGTCCTATGGAAGAGGACATGGTAACTCTAGAGGCAGGGGGAGCCAAAGAGGTTGTGGTGGATGGCAAAGAGGCCAAAATGCAAACAGTAATGTTGAATGCTACTATTGTGGTAAAATGGGTCATATGGCTAAAGACTGCTATAAAAAGTAGAATGACATCATGAATGGAAAACTGCAACAAGGAAATTATGCATCCTCTAGTAGACAGGGTGATGACAGAAATGAGTATCTGTTTATGGTGCAGCACATGAACAATTCTGTGACAAATGCAGAAGAAAGCAATGATGTATGGTATGTTGACTCAGGTGCATCAAACCACATGACAGGTCATGCAGAATGGATGGAGGATGCAAGGAAAATGGAAAAACCAGGATTTGTGGAGACTGGTGATGATACTACACATCCTATTGTGCAGATTGGAAAAATTCCCTTGTTTATGTAGGATGGGAAAAAGAAATACCTGTCCGATGTATTTCATGTCCCGAATATCACCAAGAATCTGGTTTCTGTTGGTCAAATGGTTGAACAGGGCTTGCAGGTCAGATTTAATCCTCATGGATGCTTTGTTGAGGATATGAAAAATAAAGGTCGCTTGATAGCAAAAGGAAAGAAGAAGGGCAGAATGTTTACATTGGATGCAGACATGTCTGAATTGAGTACAACAATGTTTGCACATGGGACTAGTGTAGTTGCAGATATTGATATCTGGCATAAACACATTGGTCATGTTAATGTACAGCGACTTAAATCAATGCAGGCCCAAAATATTGTTGCAGGTTTGCCGAAATTCAAGGTTGCAGAAATGCATAAGGTATGTGAAGCCTGTCAATTTGGAAAACAGGCAAGGAAACCATTTCCTAGACATGTTCAAGAGAGTAAGAAGCCATTGGAATTAATCCACTCTGATGTGTGGACAACTAAAGCTGCATCTCTTGGAGGCTGTCATTATTTTGTCAATTTTATTGATGACTATAGCAGAAAAGTTTGGGTGTATTTTATGAAAAAGAAAAGTGAAGTTTTTGGGCATTTCAAAACTCTTAAAGCGATGGTTGAAAAAGAAACAGGCCTGCAGATAAAATGCCTAAGGTCAGATGGAGGGGGAGAGTACCTCTCAAATGAGTTTGCAAGGTTCCTGCAGGAGCATGGCATAAAGCAGCAATATTCATGCAGTTATACCCCACAACAAAATGGAATTGCAGAAAGAAAAAACATGCATATTGGAGAGGTATCTCGTGCCATGCTCAATGAAAAAGACTTGCCAGATTTTTATTGGGCTGAAGCAGTTGCTACAGTAGTCTACATAATGAACAGGACTCCCACTGCAGCAATACATGGAATGACTCCAGAGGAGAGGTATACTGGTAGGAAACCAGATATTTCTCATTTGAAATTTTTTGGTTGCATTGCCTATGTACATGTGCCAGATGAGTTGAGATCCAAGTTGGATCCAAAAGCTGAGAAGTGCATCTTTATTGGTTACTCTCTGCAACAAAAAGGGTATAGATGCTATAACCCTTCTACTCGTAAGTTTACAGTGAGCAGAGATGTTGTTTTTGATGAGATGAGTAGCTGGTATAAACCAGTAAATGTGATTGATGATGTAGATGCACAAAATGGTAATGCTGCACAAAATTCACAGCAGCAGTCACAAAATATTAGTGGACTTGGAGCGTCCTCTAGTAGTGGTTCACATTCTTCGCCATGGACAGGCAGATTGAGATCAGGAGAATCTTCTCAAAGTAATGCAGATAGTGGTATGCAGGTATCACGAAAAGGAAAAGAGAAGGTTGATCAGCCCATGTTTGATGTGAATGCAGTTCACTCTTATGTGGATGGTGAATCCAGTGGCTCAGAACAGAGCATTGATGATGAGTTGGGTATTCCTTCTATTGTTACACCTGGAGTAAGGAAGACCAGGGATGTTTTGACAGCGCTGGGAGTGAACCTACTTTGCGCAGGTCTACGAGAGCTAGGTATCCTGTGGATAGGCTGAAATATGATGGATTTACAGCCATTCACTATGCATATATGGTCAAAGTGATACAGGAACCAGAACCCACTTCTTTTGAGGAAGCCATGGGAAAAGAAAAATGGGGGAAAGCCATGGATGAAGAAATGGATGCCTTGGAAGCTAATGCTACATGGGAATTGGTACCTTTGCCTAAAGGTAAAAATGCAATTGGCTGTAAGTGGGTTTATAAGGTGAAGCACAATGCAGATGGTTCTGTGAACAGATACAAGGCAAGATTAGTAGTCAAGGGGTATGCACAAACATATGGTATTGACTATGAAGAGACATTCAGTCCGGTTGCAAGGATGGCAACCGTAAGAGCAGTCATTGCTATGGCTGCATCAAAGGGATGGTCTTTACATCAGATGGATGCAAAGAATGCCTTCTTGCATGGTGATTTGCAAGAAGAGGTCTATATGGAGCAGCCACCAGGTTATGTGCATGCTGTTCATCCTGAGTTTGTTTGCAGGTTGAAGAAAGCCTTGTATGGCTTGAAGCAAGCACCTAGAGCATGGTCTGACAAGATAGGACAGTATCTTGTCACTATTGGCTTTCAGATTTCCAAGGCAGATTTCTCACTTTATGTGAGAAAAACAGAGAAAGGTATTATGCTACTTGTTATTTATGTTGATGATTTGATCATGACAGGTGATAGTGATGAAGATATCCTTCATGTGAAAATGCTATTGAAGCAGAAGTTTGAGATGAAGGATTTGGGAGAGTTGCGTTATTTCTTGGGCATTGAGGTGATTAGATCACCAAGTGGGATATAGCTCTTGCAAAGGCAGTATGGATTGGACATGCTGTCCAAATATGGGATGACAGGTTGTAAGCCTATTTCAGTTCCTTTGGAGCAGAATGTGAAGCTGAGCACAGATGCAGGTGAGCTTCTAGAAGACCCTACTATGTACAGACGCATAGTAGGAAGTTTGATTTATATGACTATTACCAGGCCAGATTTGAGCTATGCTGTTGGATTGGTAAGTCAGTTTATGCAGGCTCCAAGGAAACCACATTTGGATGCGGCTAGACACATACTCAGGTATGTGAAGTCCACATTGCAGTATGGACTATTTTATGAGACTGGGGTTCAAATACAGTTGCATGGATACACTGATGCTGATTGGGCTGGTAGTATTTCTGATAGATGATCTACCAGTGGATATGTGTTCTCTTTTGGGAGTGCTGCAGTCACTTGGAGCAGCAAGAAACAGCCTACAGTTGCCTTGTCGAGCACAGAGGCTGAGTACAGGGGTGCAGCAATGGCTGCATGTGAGGTAGCGTGGTTGCATAAGCTACTTTATGATATGCATCAGTCTACAGATGGACCAGTTGTCATTTATTGTGACAACATGAGTAGTATACACTTGGCAAATAACCTAGTCTATCATGCTAGAACAAAGCACATTGAGGTGCATTATCACTATGTGCGAGAGAGGGTTTTACTAGGTCTTATTGATCTAGTTTATGTCAGCACAGAGGATCAGGTAGCTGACATATTCACAAAGGCATTGGGCGCAGAGAAGCTACGCAAGTTCAGAGACCTGCTTGGTGTGCAGGAATTGGGATTGAGCTCGAGGGGGAGTGTTGAGATATCAAGCTCCACTCGTGATATGCCAGGGTGACCGTTGTGTATTTATGTCACCGACTTGTCAGTTGCAGACGCGGTTGGTACACCGCCCATGAATAATAGCTACATGATAGCTATCCTTATCTACTCTAGTTCGTGGCTCAGTTAGTATGCCACCTTAGTTAGTTGAGTTTGGTTTGAGACCCATATATAGGGTTCTTCTATTTCTTTGTATTAGAGTTCTTTTGGCTTACACAACTAAGAAGAGGAAAACTGTTTTCAGCCTCCACCCTTGTGTGTCTTCCCCCATTGTGCAAGCAAGAAAGCTTCAAGCGAGACTCCTTCCTTCTCTCCCATAATCTTGACAATAATGTGTTTAGAGTTTGTCGTATCTATATTTTATATGTGACAACTAATTGAGTGTTTCAATGTACAATACAAAATATATAGTGCAGCGTGGTCGCATAGACGGCATTTCCACATGGAGTGTATTGACAAAATACACTCCACAACAGACTGTGGTATCATGGCAAGGTTCGAGCAAGAGAGTCGACGATGAGCAACGGATTCAAACACGGTTATAGAGATGAGATGGAGTATTTTGGGAACTTGCAAAGTATTGTTACGGTGGATTACCGTAGCTTCTCCATGATACTATTTGATGTGTAGTGGTTTAAAGTGGTACTTGAAGGAGCTGGAGCAACAATTCAACGAGGTCCATATGGATTTCTCGAAATAGATTCCGAAAAAAAAATGGACGGATTTACGCAACACCTTTGTGTTGCTGGCCGATTGTGAACAGGTGCATGAACTCATTTGTTTGTTAATTTTATTACGACATGGAACATGTCACAATAGTTAAATCTCTCTTGTACGTGTTTTTGAACAAGTAATCTTCTATTCAAACCCCCGACAACCTTGATGGTGGTATGTTATACCTTTAGCTCCCTGAAGTGCGAAAGTATATGATCAAAGTGATGTTCTGAGCATAGATGAGGGCAATATCCAAATAGAGGGATCGATATTGCAAGGGGTGGAGACCACCGGAAGCTTGGAGCATGTAGAGGAGCCAGCATCGGGTAATAATGATGGAAATACAAGAGTCCAAGAATTCTTTGAGAACGAGGTGGACTCATCCTTTTGTGGCGACATGTCTATCGACCTTCCAGTTTATCCCGAGTTGTGTCAGAAGATTAACATGGAACCATAGGATACTTCATACTTGGAGCATCCACTTACTCAATTCATTGACTAATCGCTTATAAGGGTACATAAGATATGCATTTTAAGTAAGATCATTTTTAAAAAAATTATATTACTGTGCTTTGTATGATTTAAATTGATTATGCTAACATCATTTTTTGTCTGTGCAGGTGACCTTTGTGGATACTTAAATTATCAGGATGAGTCGAGAGATGAGCGATGAGGAGTTGTAGGATATCTTCACGCGCATATCTCCAGATCAGATAGCGAGATTCAGAGACATGGCAAACCAGGAGCTGTCTCAGACATCGTTAGGCCGCTCTATTAGATCTACTTTGACGCAATCAGATGCTTTAGTTTCGAGCAGACGAGGTTGATGCTCCAGACTTGGGCCAGACAGAGGGAGTGCTTCAAGGTCAGGGGACTTGGGCCCATGGTTGACTTGGGATATATAGGTGCTACTCCTCACTCTTGTGGCAGTTCCAGAGAGTGTGGCTCAAGTGGTTGCTATGGAGGCACGTACGCGATATCTCCATCTCGTCGTTTTGCTGGAGTTGCATTACCTCCGAGATTTGTCACACCTATGGGGACGTCTACTCCAGTCACTCCGCGGCTTTTTCTCAGCCCTCTGCAAGTGGCACCCCTATGGGTGCTACTCCAATAGATACTACCCCAATTGGTACACCAGAAGTACATGGGCCTCTTAGATATGCCGAGGAGTGTGGTCGCAGGTGGGAGAGGACCCATCTTAGGCATACCCCAGAGGGGTATGCCTACCTTGTAGATGATAGGTCAGGAGCCATCATCATGAATGATGAGGGAAGGAGGGTGATGGCTCGCATGAGAGAGTTGTGCCAACAAGTTTTTCGGCACAACGTCTTGGATCATTGGAGAAACATACTGGAGAGGAGCAAGGACTACATAGTAGCATCCTTGCATGAGGAGTTTCCCGTACCAGTCACAGTAGCAGATAGGTTTTCTATGGGCTGGATGATGGAGTGCATGCATGTATATATGTCACATAGATGATCGGACGCATGCAAGGCACTCAAGAGTGGGGCTGCAAAGCGCGAGTGGCTAGACACGGACAACTAGCGTCGACTGAGGGAGGAGGCTACAGATTCTCCAGGACATTGGAGACAGCAGTGCGAGATGGCGAGGGCACGACTAGAGGCCAGAGTGGTCCATCATCTTGGGAGTGGCGGCCATAGGACATATCTGGAGGACTTTGTAAGTTTTTCTTTTGTTTTGCTTGCTTACTTTTTTGCAATATCCTTTGCAGTGACAATCGTGTTTCTAACTGTTAGTATTTTGTTTCCTTTGCATTACTCCATTACAAATCGTGATCCGACCGGCCTTGAGACTTGATATGCAGAGAGGCATGGTCTCACTGCATTGATCGACCGATTGTATGGATGCAGCGGCCCTGTAAGTCACTCATCTTTCTTGTCAGTAGTTACCATGTTTAATTAGAATGCATTATTGTATGGTGAACTGATGTGTAGTTGTTTCTTTTTTTGTAGAGTCCGTTCGATGCTTCTTTGTGGCGGGACAAGCTTTCGGATGGCGATGATCTATAGCTCGCCCTTGGATCCCTGGAGCTCACACACACTTCTTTTTTGCTCACGTGATCTGTGTAGGCATTTTCTATGTAGTAGTGATATCTTGCCATGATTGTACCAGTTGCTTTCATTATGTGATCATGTATTTATTTCATGTATTAGTGTTATGATTTAAGTACACTTTGTCTTTACTTATACGAGCATTGTACACAGTGCAGAAACTATTTTGTATGGCCCAAATAAAGCACAATTTTTTTCCCTGTTACCGTTGCTATTAGCGTCGCAAATTTACTGCACGCATCATTATTGGCGTCGTTATTAGCATTGCAAAGCGTCATTATAACCGTCGTTATTTGTTGATACCGACGCAAATAGTGACGTTGATAACGATGCTAATACCGACTGTTCTATGACATCGCCAATAACGACACTTTTCACGATGACAGGGGCAAATTTATTTATTTACATTTTTATCGCTTTTAACGTCGGTATAAGGCCTATATCTTGTAGTGTATGGGATCCAATTCTTTCAATTCCTCTTACAAATGTTCATATATGTACTTTGCATGTAGAGATTAGAATTATTGATAAACTTCTCAGGTTGCATCTCGACTATGCATACTCAAATAAGCCTTTGTCTTTATCGAATGAGTATATTGACAAATGTGAGGCATTACTCTCCAAAATGGGTTTTCATGGAGGTTAAGTTCACTTAAGAAAATATCCAACACTTTCAGGGAAAACACGAGATGTCTTGGCTGATGTCTCAATGGGAGGCTCAAAAGCTAGACGTTGTTTAGGAAACCATACAAGAAAATAGGTGGGAGCATTGGAGAGAGCTGTGTGGGATAACAACAAACGTTGCAAGCACACCATGACTTGCATTTCTAAGGGTGGAGGTTTGGAGACACCTCGATGTCTTCCTAAAGCTTCTCAAGCAACAAATGAAAACCTACATGTATCCAGAAGAGTTCAAATTTTCAATTACAAATCTTGTTCAAGCAATAAAGGAGGCATGGAGAGAAAAAGATACCATATTTTATTTAGTAAGAGAGAATATTCAATCCAATCTTTCTTCGATAAAATTTCCATTGGCATAAAATAATCATTACTCTTATGAATTTGCAACATATCCTTCATATCCAAGGGCCTTACTTTGTGGAGGAGCAAGGCCCCCTAGCAACTTATAGCGGCCAAGGCATGGAAAAATCTCACTATCAAGCACGTACAAGGGTTTTTCAAAGCACAAGACATGGAGGAGGAGTTACAAAAAGAAATGCTCTTGAGGAGCTATTCAATTGGTTTTTTCGATGTCAGCTTCAAAGGATGAGAACTTCAACTTGAGAATTCATAGTACTTTTCAAGAAAGAAAAGTACAAAGCTAGCTCTTAGGAGCCTTTATATCATCCTCCCCCTCAGGGATATTTCCTCTGTAACACAAAAATTTTCTTCTCTTGTAGCCAACTATTGATTTTAAATTGGTTCTTTTTGCTGCCAAAGCATAAGATGAGAGGGCCAAAAAGTATCCTGCTCTAGAAGTAGAGAAACCAGGACCATAACCAAAAATCTTATTTGCCGCAGTCTTCTCCAAAAACATCACCTTGTGTGCAACCCAAAGAAACCAAGTAGCCTTGTAAGTGCCTTGATACATAGTATAGGCCATATTTCTTCCTCTGAGAATATGTTATGAAATACCAAAAAAACATTCGGATCACTCCTTGCTAAGTAATGGCCAAGTGCAACATCTTTCAGTGAGCTAATACCAACTCTTGTCCCTTTACCCCATCCCAAGAAGTTATCGAAATCTTCAATCTCCAACTGTAAAAAAAGATAAATGTCAAATGAATGTTGAAATCAAACATATTAATGTATCTTACAGAATTCAAGATAATCGTACCAATTGATTTTCATCATTCTCTAGCTTAGTTGGATTCCATATGTTAATTGATGATTGTGCCTCATTGGTATCTTCCAATTCTTTAAGATATTGCGACTCTTCTCTTCCAAAATTTGAAATTCCAAGTTAGTCTTGAAGGCCGTGGAACTCTTCAGTAATCCCATACTCTTTCTCAACATTCTTTGCCTTACAAAAACAAAGAGAAAGAGCATCCCCTGCTTCAATAAACTTGTCATCCGTAATTTTGGTATCAAGTTTAAGTAACTTTTCTTTTGATTCACTTTCGACGTCAACAATGCCATTTGCAGCATCAAAAGCCTATGCAATGATCGCTAAACAATAATCCTCCCTAAGATTGAAGAGCCTTTGGATGTCTGCTACCAGTATGTACTCCTTGTCCTTGATAGGGAAAGTTGGAAGTGAAGCAACAGTATAAAAAGAAGAGTCACATACAAGATGTGCATTTGCATGGTTTTCTTCAATAATGGTCTCAACTTTGAATTGGGCAACATCTAGTTTGCCAGCAATATATGCTTCTTGCTCAAGGTCCAAACATTCCTTTGCATCCTTGTCATTTGCTACCGCATCCAAAAGGCAGAAGTTGGAACATTTTGGACCCTCTAATTGTTGTTCATTAAATTTAACATAATATTTAACAAGAGTATATGCAATGAATGCAGCTTTTTTTGACATTAGTTTACATTTCCTAGAATAAGCAGAACAAAAAAAATCTGAGGTACAAAACCTATCAAGAGAATGAGATGTACACTTTCTTGAAAACAAAGCCTTCTTTGAAGGTGAGCTCCCAATAGGTATGTGAACATATTCCTTTGCATCCTTTTCAACTATCAGAAATGCAAGACTTTTAGACTCAGCAAACTCCTCTAGGAATAACTTCTTGCATGAGTTCAATACATGGTCAATATCCCAGTCAGGGTTGAAAATATCATTTATAGTTCCGTAACAAGATAACTCCATGCCATTCTGAAGAACAAAGTCTAGGAGCCTTTTTGATGGAGAAACCTCTGTGATCTTAGACAATCCAAAAACCCTCAATGGTGCCTTGGCCTTTGAATGGAGACTTCCTAGGCATTTCCACACTTACTACTGAACAAGGGGAGGAAGCTATGTGAATTTTAGGAAAGCCCGTGTTGACCTTGATGACAATCTTCTTCTTTTCTTATTAGGGGGTTACCTTCTCTTGGGAGCCTACAACATCCTTAGGTTTAGACATGAGTGAAAGCATGATACGGCGTGAAAGTGTGCACCCGACCTCACAAAAAATGCCTCCTCGCTTTGTATTTGTGGATCTATGATACGGCATGAAAGTGCGCAAGCGACCTCAAGAATAATATCTCCTCTCTTCGTATCAAGGGGTGCACGAAATGGTGCAAATTGACATATGAAAAACTGAAAGTGGACCTCAACTCTAGCTAGGTTTGATAATTTGCCAAAAAAATCATCAATATCTAATTACTAGTTTATATGGATCGACAACTATTTGCCACATGGAAATCCACATGGATGGCCCGTGCAAACCCTAGCCAATAAAAAAGTGCCACGTATTGCCCATCCCGCAGGTATAAAACAACGATGCCAGCTTACGTGGTGGTGATTTTTGAATCTGCGCTTCACTGCATTCGCGCCCTATCAGTCATCTTCAAATACAGTGCGAGTAAGGTAGTCCACTAAAGTTGGCATGCAAAAAAAAAGGCAGCTTGCAACCATTCTTTGCCTTCAGGAGGCTGTTGAAGACTTTGTTATTGATTTTATGAACGATGCTTACATTGCTGCTACCCACGCTCATAGAGTGACTTTGATGAACAAAGACTTTAGTATGGTCAGCAGAATCAGGTATAGGTTTGACAAGGTATTGAGGCCCTCGCCCACTCTTGATAAAAAAGCATTTGAGATCCTTAACATTCCTCCAAAAATATCTAGGAGAGCAAAACAACCAGTGATTGAAGAGGTGACACATTTATACCCTACAAAGATCACCCTCCAAAAAGTGTCTGCCCAACAAGAACGACCACAAGAGATTATAGAGTCAGAGGATGAAGTTTGCAAGAGGAAAATCACTATCCTTGGTCCTGTCAATCTGAAGAGAATGGGAGAGGTATACATGCAAATGGTTGTGAATGTCTCTTGCACTTCTTCAGAAGAAGACTATCTTAGTATTTCCCATGGGGACAAATCCATGCTTGTTAAGAAAGATATATTCAATTGTTAGATTCTGTAGTCTTTTGTTGCATAAGGTAAGACTTTTTGACTCAAATTTTTTTTAATGGAATGATAGTGATGTTCATTGCAACTGACATTCCTTTGTTTTTACTATTGGTTTTAGGGTGTTGATTGCTTCTCTCAGCTAAGAAATCTCTAAAACTATATTTATTGTTGATCCACTGTTATCAGTGGAATTGTCTTTAAGATCTCGTTCAAACATAGAATTATTTTTCAAAACGTTCAATCCAATCACAAACTATAATATTTTTTTTCCTTACGTTGAAAGGTATGCAATTTTGTAAAGGGCTTAATTTATACTTATTTATAGTATGCATTTCTTACTAACATTTTACTTTGCAGAGGACATTGGATCTTAATATATATTGATATTCTCACTAGAGAAATTATCCTTCTGAACTCTCTCAGTGGTATCCATGGTCAAGCAAAAATGTATGTTGAATACAATAATCCTCACCTTTTAGTTTATTATTTATTTTATTTGATTGTCTTTTTTTAGTAACATGTTTCCATTTATAGTGCTGGTAGGTTGATGGTTACATTTTTGGATACCACATATGAGGATCTTGTTGATCCTCAAAAACCATGTAGCTTTCTCTTACAAGAAGGGCCCTTGCAAAATGATTCACATTCTTGTGGATGGAGAATGATTTCAAATGTTTGTAGGACAAATATTCAAAGATTCTCAAGATAGATGGGGCTAATGTAAGTATCTTTCAGATTTTTTTTTATAACAACATGTCTTTCTCTTTTTTGGGCAACATGTCTTTCAGTTTTCACAGAAACTACTGCATTGTCATCAAACTTTATAATTATTCAATTTATTTGTTTTAACTCCCTACAAGTATGAAGTATCACTGGCCTGACAACTGACTTTTTAAGATACATATTGGGTACATTTTCCAACTTATTACAAATTTCCTTGCAGTGCCAAGATTACCCGATTCATACACATGATGGGTAAGAGAGAGATGTATTGAGTTAATTTTGGACAGGGCAATCACACCAGTCAACCCCGACTCTCTTCCACTTAAATCCTTAACTAAGACTAAGAGTAAGGAAAAAGGAAAGTCATCTGGAAAGACAAGTAAGGTAAGCTCCAAAAAGACAGAAATGCCAACACTTTGTCATCCATCTCCTCATCAGCTCCCTGAAGAGAAGAGGCCCCCTGTCCAAGTCAAATTCTTCAACCAACCAAAGAAAAAAGCCACTGTAAGGAGATTAGATATCTTTTCAGAAAGTGATGAAGAAGTTACAAAGCTGAAAGAAGACAAATAGATGCAAATGAAGCAAGATCCTTGTATTTCTATACTTCAATTTTGTAACTCTTCATTCAAAGAAAAGCTTTTTGTCAAATGTAAATGTCATCAATGTTTTCATATTTATGGCTCAAAGATTACAATTGTGGGAGGCAAGCAACTCATACAAGAGAAAGAGCGTTCAGCTCTTTTTCCAACTATTTTACTGTTTACTTTGAACTTCTATTCTGGGGATGTACAATCTAGCATCTCCAAGGTATCCCTTACATCTTTAAGATTCCAATTGGAAGTGATATTTACCTCCTTTTCTATAACTTTAAGTTTGAAGGGCGTGCAATCTGTATCAGAATCCAAGGGAATCCAGATGCCTAGTTTAAGTTTGTATATCCTATAATCAAAGCCCAAAGCAAGAGTTTGTTGTGCTATATTATAACACAGAGGCAAGGATTGGGGGCATACAGTACACCTCATGGTGTCGCCCTTATGGTCAACCTCTCTAGATTTCCAAAGCTTTCCTATAATGTTATCTAGTTCTACTTCTGCAAAATTTCTACTTAGCCAAGATACTTTTGTTCTTTGTAAGTTTGCTATTTTGAAGGAGCAGCCCACAAAGATATGTAAGGGGATAAACCATGACATGCGTATTCTTCTTGAGATCCTTCAGTTGTCCTGGAATTTTGAATATCTTGACATATTTTGAAATTAAAACTATGCATGGTTGCCTTATCACGAACCTCCCAAATTAGAGATGAGAGACTTGGCAATGGCAAATACTTGATATGTCAATATATACCCTCTTTAGACGGAACCACATATTGTGCATAATATTTTTAAAAAAATCTCTCACTAAAAGAACCAACGATCTCATCAACATATATAATGTATGCAAATGCCTTATGAATCGCATTGAAAGTTCCACTCAAACTCTCTACAGGTTGCCATTCAGTACTAGTTGATAGAAATATATCTACAACCAAGAATTTGATATTAATACTTGCTTACATGAAAAAAAATATCACATATGTTATCAACTTAAGACTTATAATGTGTCTTCTGGCAAAAACGTTCGTTAGGAGACAAGTGCATATCCTTGGCAATGTAAACATGTTGCACTTTGACTAACCACCCTTCATGTGTAATTTTGAAAGCAATGATATGCTCTTTCCAGTGATGTTTTATATCCTCTATTTTTCTTCTTTTGACCTTGTGAGAGCCTTTGCAAGAGGGCAACATGGTCACCCAATCGTTTATGCAAAAGGTTTTGGGCTCCCAATTTCCATCTACTCCTTGGCTATTGACAATGCATGAGTTTGTTAAACGAGATGGGCGCCTTTTGGATGCCATACTTAGATTGAATTCGCAGAGAAAAGGGCTTACTGAGAAAGACAAATGAGCAAAGAAAGAAGCTCACTGAAATATGAATGAACAAAGAAGAAATATTGAAAAGACTAATGAAAATATATTGGGGGTGCCAAAAGCTCCCGACTTTTAAAAAGTCATTATTAACTTCACAGCATCTTTATCATAACCAGTTTTATTAGATTTTATAAGTAAATAAGGACTTCGAGACTACCAAAACATGTCAGAGTTTGGAGATTTTGGTTAAAAGAGAGGAGAGAATCATGAGGTGGACTCTACTATCTTCAAAAAGGAGGAGACAAGAATACCATATTCTTGCACACGTGGAAAAATCTCTTTGGCCCTTTTCTTAATCTTATGATTAACAAAAGTGCATTTTTTGAAGCATTTTTGGCCCTAATGAAACCTGCAAATGTGAAAGTAGTTGCAAAAGTACCACAGATATTGAAGTAGAAAGAAGAAAAAAATACCACAAATAGCTTACAAAGTTGAATGTTTGCAAAGCTGCAATCAAGAGTAGCTCATCTTCTTTGGGCTTCTGTGAAATGAACTATGAATGCACTCTCACATGTCTTGCCTTATGATTTCTATACAACTATTTGATAATTTGCATCCATGCTATAGTCTTATGGTTTCCCTTCCAAACATAAAACATTTTGTTGCTGAGAATGCGCTAACTCTCATTTCTTTACAACTCATTTTCAAACTCCTCATTTACTAATTGCCAATTTTTGTCCCACTTAGAGACAATGTTATCATCCACCTCTTGATGTGTTCCATTTGGCAAGGCTAGTGAGAGGATGAAAGAGCCTTTGCTGGGTATGTAACCCTCATTCTCAAATGCAAGCTTCAATATAGATAAATCCTATCTAAGCTTCGTCACCCTTTTATTGCATATGCATCAACACAAAGAAATCAAAGGGGAAACCTTGTGAATTGGTTGTCAATGCTTCAAGGATTTCAAAACCATAAGGTTTTGCCATGTCTTGAGGAATAATGCAATCATCATCCAAATCATCTTACTTTTTGTTCTCCCCAGCATTGGATGCATGAGTACCTTGATCGTCACCTATTTCATTTACTTCTAGATTGGGAGTATCATCACTTGCTTCAGTTGGAGTGTAGGGACCCAAAACGGGCCCAGCACTGGCTCTAAGGCACTACTCACAGTGAGGGCCTCTACTACTCACCTAAAACCACCCCACATGGCCTCATAGCCAAGAGCATCTAAGAACTTTCCATTTGTACGATTTGTAGTCCAACAAATAATTCTTCTCCCACTCCTCAAAGGGAGTCCCTAAACATATTTGTGTTGCACACCACGTAAGCACACACAAAGGGAGCACCCCTCGGTTGATCATCGCGGCTCCACTACGGCTCTCCTACACCTTGGGGATTGGCCCCAAGATGAGCAGTGAACATAGAACACATTTGAAACAAAGTTCACTCTTTCAATTGATTGATCTAGGAGATAATGAATAAACCTCACTAAATAACCCCCAAGGAACTGAATATCTACCCCTACGGCTTAGCGTACCTTACACTCTCAGCGTAGTTCATTGCTTATACAAACAAGTGCTATGCATCCAGGATATGATACCTTATGGTGTGTGCGATGCAATTGTGTATGACCATCGTGCTCAAATAAATTTATTCATTTAAAATCAGCATCATGAAAGTGCAAAGACAATTCTTTTTATGCTTTTCTTCTAATACGTGATTGCTTTGTTGCTTAGGGCTAGCTTTCTCGTGCTACTAGACCCTTTTAATTTTAGACAAAAATGAACCCTATATGACATGCATCATAAAAAATTAGAATTTAGCATACTTTAAACACTCAACAACCCCCTTCTCCCTACCATTTAGAGTTATGCATTTGTTGGTAGGTTTAAGTAGTACTTTTTATGCACTTTTCTTTTACAAAAATAATAAAAAATCACTTCAACAAAGAGATAGGGCTGAACTGAGGCTAAACCTCATGCTTCAGCTCTACCATACATTCACAAATATAAATCTTCTTGCTTTACTTTTTTGAATGCAAAAAAACTTAAATTTTTCTATTTTTGGCTATTTATTTATAACATAATTAATGATATTTACTGATTTTTTGATTTACATTGATTGATCTTACTGAAAATGATTTTTAAAGAATTTTTCAACCCAAAAGAACAACATACACACACCAGAACCCAAAAAACCACATATCTCACCTGAAACTGCATAGTCTCAGATTTTGCGTGTTTAGCATAAAATTATTATACGATTCATTTTTTATGATTTCTTCAATATTACTAATAAATCAAAGCATTGGTAATCAAATATAAGCATTTCTAACCATTTTCAACCAAAATTGACCATAAAATGATGAAATCAATGACTTACTCATAAAATCGTGTATTATGACATACGTATTTTGGCATTAGAAACTTGATCATGCTCTTCAACAACCATTAACGATTCGTCCAACCTCTCGAATTTGAGATCCGTCTAGTCGTTGGCTTCGTGACATCAAAATCTATAAACCTGGCTACCATCATGCACTTTTTGTCTCCTAGATCACATAGTTGTTTTATAACGTGAAACATTGCGGGGATTAAATGGGGTGACAAATGGACTCCGATTGTGAAAAACTGAGACTTGTATTGGGTTTGTAGCATTGAACTCCATCTAGGAATACTCTAGCTCATTTATCTGCAAAATTGTTTCATTTTGCATGAAAATTTGGTCTTTTATGGCCTCCTTAGCTCTTTTCCACTTCAAAAAATGGCCTCTCAAATCCATTCTCAGTGGTGACCACAGGATAGGGAAACTTAGCCCATCGAATCCCACGAATTGATCTGCAAAAAAAAAAAACCATAAAGAGCATCAAGGTGGCATCAAGCTGCCACGAAAAAATACTCAACAAAGCACAAGAACAACTTTCACCCTACCCCCTGACAAAATCAAGACATGAAAGTCCTCAAGGGATAGGCCTGTCGAGAGTAAAGGGGCCTCTACCTAGCCGGCCGTGTATTATTACACTGATAGTCACCGCCACTACACACTGCAGGTAGTGGGCACCTGTCACCGTCACTTTATTATTTATTCTTTTAGTGACAATTTGAATAAAGGAAGGCCCGGTCACACATTGTGACCGTTGGAGTTCCCATTTCTAGTCTCTCCCTTTCTTGCTCTTGCTCTCCCGCCATAGCTCTCGAGTCCAATCTTCAATCCGTCGCTCCCTTTCAACTGGTATCAAAGCTTTGCTTTTCGACTCTTGAGCTTTGTTCGTGGCATTCTCAGCATCCCATCGACTCCCTACTTGCATTGGGTCTCCTTCCCGGCAGCCATATCCGACTCCTTCGAGCTCCCGTCACTCCCCGGCTTTCTGAGCACCTTCCAGGCATTATTGGGCACCTTCAGGCATTAGATCAAAGGTATTTGATCATTTTTTTCAGGGTTTACTTCAGTTCTCAGGTCTCACAGGCTGTAAACAAGATGTGGGCAGCCATAGCTCACACCTCTTGGAGCTTCCTTCAACTGGATCTTGCTTGCAGCCTATCAAGGCCTGCTGAGGCTTGGTGTAGGCCTTCTTTGGCCCTCATTTGTGCCCCCTTTGGGCCCCATTTTTGACATGTGGGACAGCATACCCCCCAGTCAGCTCACCTTTTTTTTGCGCATGTTTCAAAATTTGGCCCAAAAATCACTCTTTTTGTCATATCTCGGGCATTCGGAACCCGATTCAGGCAAGGTAAGAGTCTAAATTGGGGTTTTGGCATGCTCCAGACACGATGGTGATGTTGGATTTGCCAAATTCTGATGATAGAATCTTCTGCAACAGATTTCAGGTCTGAGACAGCATCTATTTGTATGCCTATGCTTGTTTGGGCATGACTACATAACCGGTTTGATGCCTATTGCATCCCAATTGATTGGGGGATTGAAGCTACATATAATGCTATGATTTTGGATTGATTTTGGGGCTAGAAATACACAGTTTATAACAGTAAATGTATGCTGAATATTCTTGGGCTGAAGCTATCTTTCATACTTTGACATATACCTATTGGTTTCGGATGTATATCTTGGGTTATGTTATGATGTATTGATTATCGAGAAATGACTTCGAGCTTTTCATTGGATCCGGATGCTTTTGGAATCTTGAGCTTATTTCAGCCCGCACTTATTGACATTGGTATATGCTTTAACAATGATGCTTCTTGGGTTTATGCATACCCGTTGCCTACGACTTGATGCTCATGTCACGGTTGATTACCCTATGCATACATTGAGCTTGAGTGCTCATTGAAGCTCCACCTTGGATGCATTTTGGATTATTTGAAGTAGTCTTGGATGTTACTTGGCTTTTCAGAGTTTGGATTGGGATGTATTTGATGTCTTACATGCTTATGGATGCTACATACGGATGCTCTACCGCCTACATATTCGGGATGTACTATTGATGTATTGTCTTGGACTTATGTCATTGGCACTATATCTTGCCTTGGCTTGAGCTCTTGAGCTCTTACATACAGCTTTTGTGCCAGTGGGAGCAGGCTTATCAGACATTGAGCAGGTGGTACTTTTATGCATTGAGCCGTTACATGCTATTGAGCAGTTACAAACACTTGAGACTTTGGGACTTCTTACCTTTTGGGATGATACATTATATGTCTTGGTTCACTATATGATTATGAGCTAAGTCTCAGTTTTGGATCCGTATCTTTGTGAACTGACACCTACTTGTGTCAAGTTTTGGTAGTGGTAGGAACACTTTGCCCCATTGCCTAGGGGATGTGCCTACTCACTGGCAGATGTTTGTATGACATACTTGGGTGTTGGATTCATGCTTATCGACCATCATATGCTTATGCTATGCCCGCATGATGACGGTTTTGGTCTTGGCAGTATCTAATTGCCTTGGGATCCGATTTTGGCACTATTAGCTCTCTTTTACAAAAATCTGAAATTTATTACATCAAGCATATATCTATGGACTGACATGGATTTTTCATGTTGAAACACTCTGAAATGATGTACTTTCACTAGTACTTCGTGGGCATCAGCTTTGCTTCCACTTTCTTTGCCATTTTTCCTCCATTTTGATGATTTTTTAATCATTTTCTGCAGTAAACAACAAGCAGTTTTAAACTGTCTATAGTCTTCCAGCCTGCATTATGGCAAGTTTGTCCACTAATCATGCTATTTTCAACATCACTAAGCTTGATGGTACAGATTACTCTTATTGGAAGAGCCAGATTTGGCAAGTGTTAGTGCAGAAATCACAGATCAAACCTTTGAGGTTAAGCGGGCATCTGTCTGCAACTATGCCAAATGAGGAATGGCTTGAGCTTGATGAGTTATGCAAGTCCACTATTGTATTGTCTCTCACAGAATAGGTTCACTATAATGTCTTTGAGGAAGAACAGAGTGCATGGCAGTTGTGGGAAAAGATAAAAAATCTCTATGACAAGAAAAGTCCAGCGAGTCAGATGTATTGGCTGAAGCAACTTATGGATCTGTGCATGAAGGAGAATGTGACTATGTCTACTCACTTGAGCCAGTTCCATGCTATACTCAAGAAATTGACTTCACAAGACATCACTTTTCCAGAGGATGTCACTCCTCTTTTCTTGCTTGGTGCTCTTAATGAGTCATGGGATGTATTCCGCACTGCATTATGTGCCTCTACTACTACCTTGAAATTATCTGATGTTGAGAGTGCTCTTCTGCAAGAAGAGGCTAACCGTAAGAATTTGGATGCCTCTTGTGTGTCACATGCTATGACAGTTAGAGGTAGGAATGATGGATATGAAAGCATGGCAGTGGCAGTGGTTGTGGACGGGATTCTCAAAAATCTTGGTCCAAGTCTCATGGGAAGTCATGTAGCAAATCCCGTGGCAGGAATGCAGATGTTACTTGTCACCATTGTGGGAAAAAGTGCCATATTAGGCCACAATGCCATGAATTGCACAATGAAAGGCACAAAGATAAGGGGAAAGACAAAGTGCAAGATAATTCTTCTGATCGCAGCATAGTGCCTGCAAAGTCCAGTGTTAAAATTGAAGAGATCAATGTTATGCAACCTGAGGATGTTGATGATGATGATTTTATCCTTGCATCTTTTTCTAGTGCTTCGTAGATGACAAAGATACACTCTATGCATGCACAGTGTTGGTTCTTGGACTCAGGTGCATCCTTTCATGTGACACCTTGCCGAGAGTGGTTTCATTCATATCGTATTGTTTCAGGTATTGTGTGCTTGGGTGATGACAGCTCTCTTGATATTATGGACATTGGTGATGTTAGGCTGCAGTTTCCTTCTGGCGGTAATTTTGTTATGCAGGATGTACGTCATGTACCTGCTTTGACACCCAGTCTCACATTAGGGCCAAAAGCGTTTCAAAAATGGCACTTGTAAGAAAATGATTAAGTTACTAATTAGTTTAGGTTTTAAAATAATGAACCCTCCAAATTTGGCCATTTAGACGTGATTAATGAGAGAATTCATTATTCATTTAAGAGGTTAGCCATTAAATGCCTAAGGACGTTAACTCATGTCAGAGGTCACTTTTCGGCCATTATTCTTTCTTTTTGAATATTCTATTATCACGATCCCACCAAAATCACGCTTCTTTTTTCATCTACATTCATTTGAATCATCGTTCTCTCCTCTTCACTTTGTTTCTTAGTTCTTAAAGCAGATTTTACTTTGTCGTAAAATTTCTCACCAAAATCACGTCCGGTTCTTACCAACAGCATGCATTAGTCTCCCTTCATCTCCTTTCACAAAATCTTGAGAAGGTGATCAACAATCAAAAGAGTCTCTACACAGAGGATCAATACCACTTACTTGCCGATTGAGCTATAGAGATATAGTCCTCCATGGACCTGAGACGAGATCATCTTGTTAGTTTTCAGCAGACCCAACTAGGTTGGGACATCCAAGCCGCATCTTTACTTCGACCCCTAAGACATCCATTCTGTAAGATTTTGTTTCAACTAAATCCAAGCTTTTTCTTCAATCTCTTCAATTTGATTCATAAGAAAATGGGTAAAAGAGTCCCATGGTGTTGATGCAAATTGGTAGGGATAGATATACTAAGGATAATCCGTAAGCTAATAGAATAGAAAGTGAAAATTTTCACCTTGATCTTGGCACTTGAAAATAGAATATCTTCATTATACAGTGTTGTAATATCAACTTTTTAGCAAGCACTAATGGATAAGACAAGGATAATATATTATAATTAGAAGAAAGGAAGTACTTTGATTTCTGGGAGATAAAAATATTTACCTAGTAATAGATTAAAAATATTTATTATTCAATTTTGTCTCTTAAAATATAAAAAACATTAAACAAGTAATAGATAGAAGTATTAGTGATATTGTGTATCATATCAACTTTAGGACTAAGACGATTTTATGTGTGCAAGATGCTTCAAAGAATATGGAGGATACAACTTCTTACTTGATATTAGCTCTTGGGAGTATTTTTCTCATCATACCCTCAACTATGATTAGCACTATGGGGTTTCAAGTTTCAATATCCTCAATTGTGATTCTTATTAGCACTATTAGATTTCAATACCTAAATGGTAGCTTGATGTCATGGGATGATACTACTCATGCTATCATATCCTAGGAAATCTCTTAAGATCTCTTCCCATGATTTGTAAGAAGAAATAGAAAGGACTTAACTCTATTTCTTTCTCTCAAAACTCTGATTCTAATGTAGACTGATTTTATAATTGAAAGCATCACTATATTATTGATGCTTTATCCTTGTATATCTTTTTTCAAATGTAATATATCTCAATTTCACAAAAAAAAAGACCATCAAAATAATCTTTGTGATTATAGATCTCCTTTACTCTATAGCATTCATGATCTTATTTATTTTTAAAAAATAATTTAAAGAGTATTATATGATGTTATATAAAGTTCTCTACATGAAATAACATGAACTTTTGACAAGTTAATGAAGTTAGATAAATAAATAACATGAACTTCCTTGAGCAGAAGAGGATCTAGATTGATTTGTTGGTTGATCAAGTACACTCTAGGGGAGATTGGAACCTTGACAATTGTCTGCTTTGTCCTTGTCATCATTGTTGGGCCTGAGAATATGACAGGAAGAGTAAAAAAAAACTATTCATTGGTATGGTCGATATGACATGGAGAGGATAAGTTGATATGACGCGAGAGCAGCAAAGCCAAATTTTCGCAGGGATATATTCGCGTTGTATCGTGGAGCAGCTCATACGGCGCGAGCGTGGCAAGGCATAATGTTTGGTACTATATTTCTCGCTCCGTATCATGGATGACTTGATATGGCATGAGAGTGGCACAAAAATATCTCCGTAGGGGTCCTCCTCGCTCCATATTGTGAAGGAGTAAACATGCACGTGCAAAGTACACCCCCTTTGTAATAACTTATTTTTTGTGAGACCTTAAATCCATTTAAAAATTCAAAAAAATTTCCATAAGTTTATTAAGCTCTAAATTTTTTTAAATAAAATATTTAAATATTTTTTTGAGCTCATTTGTTATTTTTAAACTATTTTTAACAAAAAGGGCCTAAAAATGACCAAAAAATTACAAAAAAATCACCCAAAAATACCATATCCGATACGGCACGAAAATGGGGTGTTCAAGGCCCTCGAACATCCCATTTTCACACCGTATCAGATATGCTATTTTTGGGTGATTTTTTGGTAATTTTAGGCCATTTTTTGCTAAAAAATAGTTTTAAAATAGCAAATGAGATTTAAAAAATCTTTAAAATTTTCTAAAAAATTTTCAGAGCCTAATAAAGTTAATTTGCACATGCATGTTTACTCCTTTACGATACGAAGCGAGGAGGACCCCTACGGAGATTTTGTTGTGCCACTCTTGCACCATATCAAGTCATCCAAGATACGGAGCGAGAAGTATAGTACCAAACATTATGCTTTTTGCCATGCTCGCGTCGTATGAGCTGCTCCACGATACAGTGCAAATATGACCCTGTGAAAATTTAGCTTTGCTGCTCTTGCATCATATCAACTTATTCTCACATGGTTGACTTTATGACTTTATGAATTATCCTTACATTGTTGCTGCTCATTCTCATAAGATCACCCTAATGAACAAAGATTTTAATATGATTAGTAGAATAAGGTACCAAGGATGATGTTTGCAAGAGAAAAATCGATGTACTTGGACCTGTTAATTATAAGAGAATGGGTGAGATGTATGGGCAAATGGTTATCAATGTTTCTTGCACTTTTGAGGAAGAGGACTATCTTAGTATATCTCATAAGGACAAGTCCATGCTAGTTGTAAAAATGATATTTAATTGTTAGATTCTGTAATTTATTATTGCATAAGGTAAGACATTTTGACTCTGAAAAATTTTAGTATATAGAATAATTGTGCTATTGATTGCAAATAACATGCCTTTATTTTTGCTATTAGCTTTAGGACATTGATTACATCTCTTAGCCAATAAATCTCTAAAATTGTGTGTATTGTTGATCCACTGTTATCAATGGAATTTTTTTTGCAATTTGGTTCAAATAAAGCAATGTCTTTCAAAGCTTTTGATTCCATCATAACTACCATATTTTTTTTAATTACATCAGATACACTCACTAGAGAAATTATCGTGATGAACTCTCTAAGTGGTATGCATGGCCAAGGAAGAATGTGGGTTGAATGGAATACTGCTTGCTTTTTGGTTAATTATTTATTTTATTTGATTGTCTATTTTAGTTACATGTTTCCATTTGCAGTGCTGGCAGGCTTGTGACTACCTTCTTGGACACCACATGTGAGGATATTGTTGATCCTAGAAAACCATATAACTCTCTCTAACAAGAAGTATCATCGCAAAGTCACAAAGTCATACATATACTTGTGGAAAGAGAGTGCTTTTCAAATGTTTGCAGGTCAATAGATTCAAAGATACTCAAGATAGATGGAGTGAATGTAAGTCTCTTTCATATTGTTGGTTTTTTTAGGGACCCTTTTTTATTTCATCAACTTGTTATATTTTTTCTCGTAGTGCTAAGATTACCCTAACTCAGATATGCGGTGGATAAGGGAGCAATGTATTGAGTTGATTCTGGATAGGGTAATCACACTAATTGATTCCGATTCCCCTCCACAAAGCCATGAAACGTGCATAATAAAAGAACCCACAATCTGATCAGCATAGATAATGTCTATGAACACCTTATGAATCGCATGGAAGATTCCACTTAAGCTTTCCATAGGTTGTCATTCCGTACTTGTTGATAGAAATATATCTATAACCAAGAATTCATTATTAGTACTTGCTTAAATGAAAAAAAAAACATTATCAACTCAAGTCTTACAATGTGTTTGCTGCGAAATACGCTTGTTTGGAGGCAAGTGGATATCCTTTGCCATGTAAACATGTTGCAGTTTGATAAACCACCCTTCATGCATAATTTTGAAAGAAATGATACGTCCCTTCCAGTGATGTTTAATATCCTCTCGTTTTTTTCTTTTCACCTTGTGAGAGTCCTTGCAAGAGGGCCGCATGGCAACCTAATCGTTTATACTAAAGATCTTTGACTCCCAATTTTCATCAACTCTGTGGCTATAGATAGTGCAAGAGTTTACTAAACGAGAAGAGCGCCTTCTGGATGCCATACTTAAATTAAATTCGCAGAGAAAGAAGCTCATCGAGAAATATAATTGAACTAAAAAGTAGAGAAAGAAGCTCACTGAGAAAGGTGAATGAACTAAAAAGGAATATTAAGAAGACTAATGAAAATATATTGGGCGCCAAAAAGTTCTCGACTTTCAAAAAAATCATCATTAACTTCACAGCAACTTTATTATGTCATTTGTCAGATTTTATAAGTAAATAAGGACTTCGGGACTACCAAAACATGTCAGACATTGGAGATTTTAGCTAAAAAGGAGGAGAGAATCACGAAGTGGACTCTACTATCTCCAAAAAAGAGGAGACAAGAATACCATATTCTTACACACGTGGCAAACTCTCTTTGGCCCTTTTCTTAATCCTGTGATTAACAAAAGTGCATTTTTTGAAGCATTTTTGGCCCTAATGATGTCAGCTAGACAGCTTGATGACGCAGGATATCATGTATGTTTTGGAGACTCTGCATGGAGGATCACTCGTGGCAGACTTGTGATTGTGAGAGGTGCCAAGGGTAGCAGTCTCTACCCCTTGATTGTATCAGCTTCTTCCCTTGATCATGTTTTGTATGTGGGTTCTATCCCACATATAACTCTTTGGCATGCTCGTTTGGGCCATATGTCTTTAAAGGGAATGAAAATGCTTTCTGGTTTGTAGTACTTACCACCCCTTGATTATGCATGTTTTGATTCATGTGAGCATTGTCTTTATGGCAAGCAGACTAGGTCTACGCATAAGAAGTCTGGTAGGCCACGCATGAGTGAGCCCTTGGCATTGGTACATTCGGATGTTTGTGGGCCCATGCCTTGTCAGTCTATGGGTGGTGCAAAGTATTTTGTTATGTTTATAAATGATTTTTCACAGAAAGTTTGGGCTTATCCCATTAAGCTGAAATTCGATGTCTTGGCTGTGTTTCAGAGATGGCTTGCATTGGTTGAGAATCAGTTTGGGTATAGGCTAAAATGCCTAAGGACAGATAATGGAGGTGAGTATGTCTTATGTGCTTTTGAGCAGTTATGTGATGAGAGGGGTATTAAGCGTCAGTTGACCGCCCCCTACACCCCCCAGAATGGTTTGGTTGAGCGGATGAATAGAACCATCTAGGAGCGTGTACGCAGTATGCTTAGCCATGTAGGCCTACCACAGAGCTTTTGGGCTGAGGTAGTTAGTACAGTTGTGCATGTCATAAATAGATCACCCTTTAGTTCACCCTCTAGTGGTTTGGATTTTCAGGTTGCAGAGGAGGTATGGACTGGAAAACCCCCCTCTTATGCACATCTCCGTGTGATGCCAGGAGGCATATTTCACGGTGGATTCCATGCCACGATGGATTCCGTGAGGTTTTACGGTGGATTCCGTAAACTTTGATGACCGGGGCTCATACACAAAGTGGATTCTTTGTGCGAGACGTTGATGGGGACGCCTATCCTTTTTGGGTGTTTCATTAATTTAGTGTGTACATGGGTGATTCCATAGCGGGTGATTCCCCAAAATGCATATTAAATTGATAAACGTTTATGAGTTTAGAGTGCGCACTCGTAATAAATTAAGGTTAGGATTGATTTCTAACTAGTTGATTTATTTATGTAATTGAAGACTGCTAGGTATTCACTTTTGTCGGTTTAATTATATTATTTTACTAACGATTGTGAATGCTTCAGTTGATGTGTAGAGATAGCAGCAGTGGCAGAGGAAAGTATTGGAGGATAGAGAGTATTCGATTTATCATTTATATTTTGATGGGCGCATACCTTAGGCATGGCGCCTATATTTTGTCGCGCCTATTTATTGAGGCATTGGATATTTATTTATTATTTTGTATGCGCATGGGCGCACGATTATGTTATTTGTACTTGGACATTGTATTGGGTACGCCTGACTCTTTGGGCACCGCCCATTAGCTTTATTTCTATTTTATGCTAAAGCAAACTCAAAAGCTAAAAGCTTGCTATTGTGTAATTTGGGCTATTATTTGAGCTTGAAGATGATTAATATATAAAATACATGCTTTGTGGAGTGCTCACATAAGGCATGGGGGGAGATTGCACCCAATTAGTCTCTTTTTCATGTCGTGCATGCTTTTTACCTTGAGTTTTGTGCAAAAAGTAGAGTTCTTTTGTTCTTGGGGACCTTTCGGCATTCACTACGTAAGCGTACAGTGTCCGATCTGCGCACCAGTGTGTCTTTGGATGTGAGGCATTTTGCCATGTGCCCAAGGACAAGAGAAGTAGGTTGGATCCCAAGAATGTCAAATGCATTTTCCTTGGTTATGGGGTTGCAGGCAAGATGGTTTATCGTCTCTAGGATCCATAGGCGCGAAAAGTCATCCGCAATCATAATGTAGTCTTCTATGAAGACAAAATGCATAGGCAGCCTGAGAGAGTTCTTGTGATCTGTAGGGTCATATTTCAGGAGGAGTTGAGAGCTCCCACACAGCCAGTTGGACAGCCTACGGCTGCAGTAGATACTCATGGTCAGGGCATTGGACATGCAGCTGGGCAGGCAGCAGACCCTACTGTGAGATGGTCTACTAGAGACAAACGTCCACCAGATATATTTCAGCCCTCGATGCATTATGTCTTGGTTATAGATGCAGGAGAGCCTTTCACTAATGATGAGGCTATGCGCAGGGGTGACAGTCATTCCTGGGAGAGGGCTATGTAGTCTGAGATAGACTCCTTGCATAAGAATGACACTTGGGATTTGGTTTCCTTGCCTAGGAGCAAGAAGGCTTTGCCATGCAAGTGGGTGTACAAGCTGAAAAGTACCCCTGGACACCCCAAGCCGGCATACAAGGCTAGATTGGTAGTAAAGGATTTTAAACAGGAGCATGGTGTGGACTTTGATGAGGTCTTTTCTCCTATGGTTAAGATGACCACCCTGCGCTTAGTCTTGGCTTTGGTTGCTCAGCTTGACTTGGATTTATACCAGATCGATGTCAAGACGGCTTTCTTACATGGGGACTTGCATGATGAGATTTATATGGAGCAGCCTAAGGGCTTTGTAGAACCTGGCAGGGAGCACCTAGTGTTCAAATTGAAGAAAAGTCTTTAAGGCTTGAAACAGGCACCTAGGGAGTGATATCATAAGTTTGATGCCTTTATGCAGTCACAGGGCTACAACAGGAGTGCTATGGATCCGTGTCTTTACATGAAGAAAGCCCATGATGGTTCTTTATTGATTTTGGTCCTCTATGTGGATGATATGCTGATAGCAGGGAAAGCTCATGATGAGCTAGATGCTCTTAAGGCTCAGCTCAAGAAGAGCTTTGAGATGAAAGATCTGGGACAGGCTGCACACATACTTGGTATGCACATTAGACGCGACAGGCATCAAAGACTTCTCTACTTGTCACAGAGGGAGTACATTCATAAAGTCCTTGAGCGCTTCCGTATGCAGGACGTAAAGCCTATTGGCTATCCATTGCCTTCTTATGTGAATGTATCACAGGCTGATTGTCCGCAGACAAAAGAGTAGAAGGCCGAGATGGCCAAGATTCCCCATACATCCGCAGTGGGCAGTCTTATGTATGCCATGATAGCCACTCGTCTAGATATTGCCTTTGCAGTTGGTATTGTGGCACACTATATGGCTACACCTGGCAAGAAGCATTGGGATGCCGTGAAGGGTATCATGAGGTACCTAAAGGGCACTACAGATATATGCATATGCTATGGTAGCCAGGATATAGGAGTCGTGGGGTACACTGACTCTGATTATGCAGGACATGTAGATAGTAGGAAGTCCACTTCCGGCTATGTATTCACCTATGCTAGAGGCGTTGTTTCTTGGATGTCCAGGGTGTAGAAATGCATGACTCTTTCTACTACAAAGGCCGAGTATGTTGTAGCCACTGAGGCTTGCAAGAGGCCATTTGGTTGGGTCGTTTAGTTGCTAACCTTGGTATTGATGCTATTCCTACACTGCATTCGGATTCTATGAGTGCTATTCAGTTAGCCAAGAATCCGATCTTCCATGCGAAGATGAAACACATTGAGGTGAGGTATCACTTCATACATGGGGTCATTGAGGACAAGTCTATTGATCTTGTCAAGATCTTGAATAATCAGAATCTTGCAGATTTGCTCATGAAAAGCCTCTCTACGGAGCGCTTTGCCTTCCTTAGGAGATTGATGGGCATGGGATGAGATGACGTCTTTCCTCATCCTATTATACATGTGTACATGTTGTACTATCTTTTTTCTTTTTCTTTTCACTCCTCACTGGGGCAGATTCGCCTTTAAGTGGGAGGTTGTTGGAGGTAAAGGTGCCTCTACCTAGCCGCCCATGTATTACTACACTGACAGTCACCGCCACTGCACACTACAGGTAATGGGTGCCCATCACTTTATTCTTTATTCTTTTAGTGACAGTTTGAATAAAGGAAGGCCTGGTCACACATTGTGACCGTTGAAGTTCCCATTTCTAGTCTCTCCCTTTCTTGCTCTTGCTCTCCCACCATAGCTCTCGAGTCCAACCTTCGATCCGTCACTCCCTTTCAAGGCCAGCATAATCTGATAGAGATCCAGATCAAGTCGCTAATCAGCTACTCCAACATAAACTCACAAAAAGAACTATCAAAGAGGTCATCCTAGTTGTGGCCTGAACTACCTATCTAACTAGGACAACTAGACCTAGAACTACTACTAGGAGGGGACTCTTATAGCCTAGTCATAAGATATTTTCTTTTAACACACTTTCCTTTCAAGGTTTCGATACTTGGGTATGTAAAAAGGAGGGAGCTAAGCATGTTGAGATATCGAGCTCCACTCGTGGTACGCCAGGGTGACCGTTATGTATTTATGTCACCGACCTGTTAGTTGCAGACGCGGTTGGTACACCGCCCATGAATAATAGCTACATGACAGCTATCCTTATCTACTCTAGTTCATGGCTCAGTTAGTATGCCACCTTAGTTAGTTGAGTTTGGTTTGAGACCCATATATAGGGTTCTTCTATTTCTTTGTATAAGAGTTCTTTTGGCTTACACAACTAAGAAGAGGAAAACTGTTTTCAGCCTCCACCTTTGTGAGTATTCTCCCATTGTGCAAGCAAGAAAGTTACAAGCGAGACTCCTTTCTTCTCTCCCACAATCTTGACATGGTATCAGAGCCTTGTTCGTGGTAAGGAGCTCAAGAAAGCAAGCCAAGCTCGCGGTGTTCTGGTAAGAGGAGCAGTGTTGCTTTCATTTTCTGTTTTGGGAGCAGATCTCTGCCGGTAGCACAGCCGGAAAGTGCAGGATTGCATTGTCTCAGGTTGAGAAGCCCTTCGCGGTGAAGCAAGAGAGCAGTATATGCTGCGGGTAAGGGCTTTAGCCCTTTGGCGACCTTTTTTTTTTAATTTGAGGCCATTTCGGGGCTTGTTTTGGAGGCGGAAGTTTTCTGCATGCACTCAAGAAAAGGCCCGATTTTATGTTGTGCAACCACTGTTCTACAGGTCGGTGAAAAGTTACTATAGAAATTGCATCGTATGATTGTGCGCAGAGACATTGGGAGTTACAGAATCATCCATGTTGCCTGTTGATGCAAAATCGTCACTAGGAAGTGATTGTGTGGTCAAATACTACTTTCGCCAGTTTTGCAGATTTTCCCTTGTGAGGGTGAAGCTGTGTTTTTTGCAGTGACATAATTTTTTGCAGTGTTCGGTAATGGCATCTGATTCTCTTTCACAGATTGTCATTGAAAATCTTGACAAGAACAACTTCAAAGCATGGAAGTTTAGAATGACGAATTTCCTTATGGGAAAAGGATATTGGGAATTTGTTGCAGGAAATGAAAAAGAACCAGTTCTTCCTGATGTTCCCAATCAACAGCAAATGTAGGCATTTAAAGCATGGCATGAGAGAGCCAGGAAAGTTATGTACTGGCTGTCTATCAGCATTTCAGACTCTATGATTGTGCATATTCAAGATGCAAGTACGCCAAAGGAGGCATGGGATACTTTGTCAAAAATGTATAGCACAAATACGCAAGCGAGGAAAATGCAGCTCAAGCAAGAGTTGCATAATGTGCAAAGAGAAAGTATGAGCATCAATGACTACCACATGAAGGTGAAGAAGATTGCAAATGCACTTGCTTCCATTGGGTTGCTAGTGGAAGATGATGATTTAGTCTCAGTGACCTTGAATGGTCTAGGAAAGGATTATGCACAGTTTTGAACATCCATTTCCGTCCGTGAAAGATTTCCTGATTTTGAGGAGTTGATTGCTCTTCTAATTTCTAAGGATCAGAGAAATGGTGGTGCATCTTCTTCAAGAGGAACTTCAAAAGAAGCTGTCTTCTACTCAAATGCTGGAAGAGGTAGAGGCGGAGGTAGAGAAGGTTGATTTGGAGGCCGTGGCAGAAATCAAAATATGCAGCAAACTCAAGAAAACCAGTCCTATGAAGGAGGACGTGGTAACTCTAGAGGTAGGGGGAGCCAAAGAGGTCGTGGTGGATGGCAAAGAGGCCAAAATGCAAACAATAATGTTGAATGCTACTACTGTGGTGGGTCATATGGCTAAAGACTGCTATAAAAAGCAGAATGACATCATGAATGGAAAACTGCAACAAGGGAATTATGCATCTTCTAGTAGACAGGGTGATGATAGAAATGAGCATTTGTTTATGGTGCAGCACATGAACAATTCTGTGACAAGTGCAGAAGAAAGCAATGATGTATGGTATGTTGACTCAGGTGCATCAAACCACATGACAGGTCATGCAGAATGGATGGAGGATGCAAGGAAAATTGAAAAACCAGGATTTGTGGAGACTGGTGATGATACTGCACATCCTATTGTGCAGATTGGAAAAATTCCTTTGTCTATGCAGGATGGGAAAAAGAAATACATGTCCGATGTATTTCATGTCCCGAATATCACCAAGAATCTAGTTTTTGTTGGTCAAATGGTTGAGCAGGGCTTGCAGGTCAGATTTAATCCTCATGGATGCTTTGTTGAGGATATGAAAAATAAAGGTCGCTTGATAGCAAAAGGAAAGAAGAAGGGCAGAATGTTTACATTGGATGCAGACATGTCTGAATTGAGTACAGCAATGTTTGCACATGGGACCGGTGTAGTTGCAGATATTGATATCTGGCATAAACGCATTGGTCATGTTAATGTACAGCGACTTAAATCAATGCAGGCACAAAATATTGTTGCAGGATTGCCCAAATTCAAGGTTGCAAAAATGCATAAGGTATGTGAAGCCTGTCAGTTTGGAAAACAGGCAAGGAAACCATTTCCTAGACATGTTCAAGAGAGTGAGAAGCCATTGGAATTAATCCACTCTGATGTGTGGACTACTAAAGCTGCATCTCTTGGAGGCTGCCATTATTTTGTCACTTTTATTGATGACTATAGCAGAAAAGTTTGGGTGTATTTTATGAAAAAGAAAAGTGAATTTTTTGGGCATTTCAAAACTCTTAAAGCTATGGTTGAAAAAGAAACATGCCTGCAGATAAAATGCCTAAGGTCAGATGGAGGGGGAGAGTACCTCTCAAATGAGTTTGCAAAGTTCTTGCAGGATCATGGCATAAAGCAGCAATATTCATGCAGTTATACCCCACAACAAAATGGAATTGCAGAAAGGAAAAACAGGCATATTGGAGAGGTATCTCGTGCCATGCTCAATGAAAAAGACCTGCCAGATTTTTATTGGGCTGAAGCAGTTGCTACAGCAGTCTATATAATGAACAGGACTCCCACTGCAGCAATACATGGGATGACTCCAGAGGAGAGGTATACTGGTAGGAAACCA
Organism: Lygodium microphyllum; assembly: GCF_053477565.2. NCBI lineage: Eukaryota > Viridiplantae > Streptophyta > Polypodiopsida > Schizaeales > Lygodiaceae > Lygodium > Lygodium microphyllum. The sequence continues at coordinate 116,556,346 of NC_141138.1, forward strand.
AATATTTCTCATTTGAAAATTTTTGGTTGCATTGCCTATGTACATGTGCCAGATGAGCTGAGATCCAAGTTGGATCCAAAAGCTGAGAAGTGCATCTTTATTGGTTACTCTTTGCAGCAAAAAGGGTATAGATGCTATAACCCTTCTACTCGTAAGTTTACAGTGAGCAGAGATGTTGTTTTTGATGAGATGAGTAGCTGGTATAAACCAGTAAATGTGATTGATGATGTAGATGCACAAAATGGTAATGCTGCATAGAATTCACAGCAGTAGTCACAAAATATTAGTGGACCTGGAGCGCCTTCTAGCAGTGGTTCACATTCTTCGCCATGAACAGGCAGATTGAGATCAGGAGAATCTTCTCAAAGCAATGCAGATAGTGGTATGCAGGTATCACGAAAAGGAAAAGAGAAGGTTGATCAACCCATGTTTGATGTGAATGCAGGTCACTCTTATGTGGATGGTGAATCCAGTGGCTCAGAACAGAGCATTGATGATGAGTTGGGTATTCCTTCTGTTGTTACACCTGGAGTAAGGAAGACCAGGGATGTTTTGAGAGCACCTAGGAGTGAACCTATTTTGTGCAGGTCTACCAGAGCTAGGTATCCTGTGGATAGGCTAAAATATGATGGATTTACAGCCATTCACTATACATATATGGTCAAAGCGATACAGGAACCAGAACCCACTTCTTTTGAGCAAGCCATGGGAAAAGAAAAATGGGAGAAAGCCATGGATGAAGAAATGGATGCCTTGGAAGCAAATGCTACATGGGAATTGGTACCTTTGCCTAAAGGTAAAAATGCAATTGGCTGTAAGTGGGTTTATAAGGTGAAGCACAATGCAGATGGTTCTGTGAACAGATACAAGGCAAGATTAGTAGTCAAGGGGTATGCACAAACATATGGCATTGACTATGAAGAAACATTCAGTTCGGTTGCAAGGATGGCAACCGTAAGAGCAGTCATTGCTATGGCTGCATCAAAGGGATGGTCTTTACATCAGATGGATGTAAAGAATGCCTTCTTGCATGGTGATTTGCAAGAAGAGGTCTATATGGAGCAGCCACCAGGTTATGTGCATGATGTTCATCCTGAGTTTGTTTGCAGGTTGAAGAAAGCCTTGTATGGCTTGAAGCAAGCACCTAGAGCATGGTCTGACAAGATAGGATAGTATCTTGTCACTATTGGCTTTCAGATTTCCAAGGCAGATTTCTCACTTTATGTGAGAAAAACAGAGAAAGGTATTATGCTACTTGTCATTTATGTTGATGATTTGATTATGACAAGTGACAGTGATGAAGATATCCTTCATGTGAAAATGCTATTGAAGCAGAAGTTTGAGATGAAGGATCTGGGAGAGCTGTGTTATTTCTTGGACATTGAGGTGATTAGATCACCAAGTGGGATACAGCTCTTGCAGAGGCAGTATGGATTGGACATGCTGTCCAAATATGGGATGACAGGCTGTAAGCCTATTTCAGTTCCTTTGGAGCAGAATGTGAAGCTGAGCACAGATGCAGGTGGGCTTCTAGAAGACCCTACTATGTACAGACGCATAGTAGGAAGTTTGATTTATATGACTATTACCAGGCCAGATTTGAGCTATGCTGTTGGATTGGTAAGTCAGTTTATGCAGGCTCCAAGGAAACCACATTTGGATGCGGCTAGATGCATACTCAGGTATGTGAAGTCCACATTGCAGTATGGACTATTTTATGAGACTGGGGTTCAGATATAGTTGCATGGATACACTGATGCTGATTGGGCTCGTAGTATTTCTGATAGACGATCTACCAGTGGATATGTGTTCTCTTTTGGGAGTGCTGCAGTCACTTGGAGTAGCAAGAAACAGCCTACAGTTGCCTTATCGAGCACAGAGGCTGAGTACACGGGTGTAGCAATGGCTGCATGTGAGGTAGCTTGGTTGCATAAGCTACTTTATGATATGCATTAGTCTACAGATGGGCCAGTTGTCATTTATTGTGACAACATGAGTAGTATACACTTGGCAAATAACCCATTCTATCATGCTAGAACAAAGCACATTGAGGTGCATTATCACTATGTGCGAGAGAGGGTTTTACTAGGTCTTATTGATCTAGTTTATGTCAGCACAGAGGATCAGGTAGCTGACATATTCACGAAGGCATTGGGCACAGAGAAGCTGCGCAAGTTCAGAGACCTGCTTGGTGTGCAGGAATTGGGATTGAGCTCGAGGGGGAGTGTTGAGATATTGAGCTCCACTCGTGATACGCCAGGGTGACCGTTATGTATTTATGTCACCGACTTGTCAGTTGCAGACGCGGTTGGTACACCGCCCATGAATAATAGCTACATGACAGCTATCCTTATCTACTCTAGTTCGTGGCTCAGTTAGTATGACACCTTAGTTAGTTGAGTTTGGTTTGAGACCCATATATAGGGTTCTTCTATTTCTTTGTATAAGAGTTCTTTTGGCTTACACAACTAAGAAGAGGAAAACTATTTTCAGCCTCCACCTTTGTGAGTTTTCTCCCATTGTGCAAGCAAGAAAGCTACAAGCGAGACTCCTTCCTTCTCTCCCACAATCTTGAAAAAGCATAGAGTGACCCAAGGAGAACAGGGTATCACCCTCGGGTTGTCCTGACTCAGTATCCAAGTACCTACCAAGCTCTTGCAAGGCAGCACAATCCTTTTCTTTTCCGCTCACTTTATTTTCACTCCAACCTTCCTTATTTCTTTATTTTGGCTAGGTGCTACCCCTAGGAAGACAAGGCATCAGCCTCAGTCTATCTCGTCCCCAGGAACCTACGAGGCCTTCACAAGGTGACAATCAACTGCTTTTAAGATTTTCTTTCTTTCCTTTCTTTTCATGTTTAGGGGTTAGAAACCCTTTTTACACACCTTTGTATTTTTATATTTCAAGTATATTTAGAATTTTCTCTTCTTGATACTTCGGTAGGCTTCTCTACCTGCCTCACACTAGTAGGGACTCCTAGAATAGCTGCCTAGCAGGCTAGTAGAACAAGGTACTAAGACGACTTTCGAAAGCAAGTCTTTCAATGCTTTGACAATGTCATTATAGGAGGTAGACAACTACTCAAAACTCCCTTAGATATACCTAACCTAACCCTAGGACTTCATATGCCACCCTTGATTGCTAGTCCCTAAACAACAACGAGAAGAAAATAGCCCCCACATACATATGTAACACTGTTAGATTAAGGAAAAAACTTGGAAAGGTGATGACACCACCTGGAATGGCCACAAGAAGCTCCCATGTAGCAAAGGCTCCCTCCAGAAACTTCATCAAACTTTTTTGATGCAATCACTAAAATAGAAAACCATTAAATATACCTGCACCAAACAGACCTATGGCCCTCTTAGCCTTAAGGAATATAACATTTCACAACCAACAAACTGACCCTCTTGGCCTTATGAAATAAAACATTAGAACCCAATAGAAATGGCCCTCTTGGCCTTAGGAAATAATCCATTTCACTACCATTCAGTAGAGGTAGACTGGTGAAACAAACCCTTCATCCTAGCATGACTCTACTAAAGCACAAAATTGACCAAGGAGAAGGGCTCCTTAGGCCCTACACTAAGTGCATCAGGTTATTAACTAATTTCCTTGCATAAATAGCAAGGGATATCTGACAAATATGACAATAAAAGATGCTCAATTGCTACGTGACTCGTAACCCAAGCTAACCATTGGTGACCAAAATGGGACATGTCAGTAGTAAGAAGATCCCAAAGTAGTCCAAGGCTAATGCTAGAAGGTAATTTGTAAGAGCTCCCTTGGACCACAATTGAAAAGGACATCTTTAATGAAAGCATAGTTGGACAAGGAATCTGCAAAGTGATTCCACTATCAAGGAACTAATTGAAAAGTCACCATCTCAAAAATATGCAACATATCCAAGGTTGCATGATGGTACATCCTTAGGATGGGATCCCGCACACTATAGGTCCCATGCAGCTAATTGATTACTAATTGCAAGTCCCCTTTTATCAATAATTGGCGGATACCACTACATCAAGCTACATTCAATCCCATGATCAAGGCCTTGTATTTTGCCGTATTATTAGTAAAAGAGGGTCCTAAATAGATCCACATCTTCATGACAACCCTACATCAGGGATCTTTAATGACCACACCAATGCTCACATGTTTAGTGGGCCCTCTAGAAGCTCTATCAAAATACAAAATATAGATTCAATCTTTGATGATAGGCCACATCATATTGATCAACTCACTCATACTTATGATAATCAAAATCAAGCGGAGAGAGAGGATTTATGACAAGTACAATCCCTCCTTCTTCGCTGAACTCAATAGAAATGCTAGTTATAATTCTATGACAATGGTGGCTACAGACCCTAATCTTCCATGTGAAAGATCCGTCTTGCCACTCAATAACCTGATAGCCTTTACTTCACCAGATCACTCGACCTTGGTGGTAACATTGCTCTAAATACGAATGCTCTAGATAGGGAATAGTTCTCATCCCATTTGATTGTCTTAGTACCTACTGCACAATAAAGCTAAATCATGAAAGACTTGCATAGGCACCAAGCCCAACGTCAGCCCTTACACATAGTAAGGCTTCAACTTATTAAATTTAACTTTTAGTCTTAAAATCTACTCCCTACTACAAATATGCTAAAAGGTTTGTAGAGCCATTCTTTCCTAAATGTACATTTTTGTATGGCCCATTCCATTTGGGTTCCAATTTACCTAGGAATAGCTCATGAGACAAGCATCATAATACAAATTTTTACTTCTTAGCCTAAAGATCATGAAGGGCTTTCATTCTCTTCTTCCCTACTTCTTGATGTAGTAAAGCTTGCAACCAAATCTCATCAAGATGTGCAAGAGAGGTATATATTTCCTATAATACCTCTGCCTCTCCCAACGAATGATTGAGAGTAAAACACACTCCTCCCCATACACTAGCTTGAATGAGGTGTGGCATGTAGTTCTCTTGAATGTCATGTTGTAAGCCCACACTACTACATATAATTTCTTATCCCAATCGCACTTACTTTTTGATACTATCTTGGATAAAATTTCCACCAGCTATTTATTTGTACTCTCAACTTGGCCATTGTATTGAGGATTATATGGGGTAGTTTTATTATGCTTAATCTTCAAAGCTTTTGTCAAGGCTACGATAATCTTATTCAAGAAGTACGTCCCTCGATTAGACACTATTTCCTTGAGTGAACCAAAATAGTAAATAATTTTCTCCATAATGAAATTGGTTGTTTCCTTAGCATTATCCTTCACCGTTGCTCAAGCTTTAGATCACTTCGTAAGTAGTCCATTGCTACAATAATATACCGCTTTTGTGTAGTCGATGAAGGGTATATTGGTCCCATAAAATTGATACCCCATTTTTCAAAGGGTAATATAACCAAAATAGGGTTTAAATGTCACTTATGATTCTCCTTGGCATCGTGTCTTTGACAAACATGATAGCACTTAACATAACTAAAAGCATCTTAGAAAATCTATGGCCACCAATAGCTAGCATGGAGATCTTTCTGGGCGGTAAGTTATCCCAGAAAAATGTCCCCCACATGCTGAGTCATGGCATTTCTCAAGAATGAATGGTACCTTACACATCAGCGATAAATCTCATCCACTCCTCTCTAATACAAGACACCCACTATAATCGAAAAGCATAATGCTTGTTGCTTAATCTTTCTCTTTGTAGACTTTGATAAAGTAGCCCCTAATCCTCCTATGGATAAATAATGTGTTAATAGCTACATACCAAGAAGGAATGGAAGCTGTATCGATCTTGAATAGGCCTTTAATATTACTTCCTTCAATTAGAATTTTCTTTGGCTCCTTGAAATCCACAAGACATTCCACAATCTATAGCTTTGGTGGCTTACTCCTAATCTCATAATCAAACTCTTGCAAAGTGATTAACCACTTTGCTAGACGGTCATGCAGCTGTAACTTAATCATCAACAGTCTAAGTTCTTCCGCCTTTGTAAAAATTACTACCTTCTCATAGATAATATAATGCCTAAATTTCTTTGTGGTGAAAACCATTCCAAGGCACAATTTCTCCATATAAGTATAATCCACTTAAGATATCCCCAACTTCCTACTAGAAAAGGCTATTGGATGATATTGTTTATCTTCCCAAATTTGGGCTAAATAGCAGTTGATACTATGCATTCTGGCTACAAAAAATATATAGAAAACTTTACCTCTTCAGGGTGCTTTTAAGATTGGTGCTTTCTCTAATTCCTGCTTCACATCCTTGAAGAATACTTGCAAGCTTCATTCCACTCAAACAAATAGTTAAAAGATAGCAGGTTTGTTAATGGCAATGCTCTTTTTGCCCATGCATTGATAAATCTCCGATAATATCCCACCAATGATAGAAAACTATGTATCTCTTTTAGAGTACGTGGTAGGCTCATAGCGACTATAACTTTTATCTTTTCAAGGCCAGTTATAATACTAGTCGAACTAACCACATGGCCCAGTAACAACCCATAGGGCACCCCAAAGATGCACTTCCTAGGATTAAGAGCAATGCAAAATTGTTTGCAAGGGTCAAAACATTTCCTTAAAACAATCAGTTGTATTTTTCTTTTGGTGGTTGCCTCGAGATCATCAATAAAGACTTTTAATTCCTCAAGGGAGATATCACCAAAAGTCTTATCAACTGTACGTTGCCAAGAACTAGGTGCATTCCATAATCCAAAAGGCATCACATGATATGCAAAGGTATCAAAAGATAGTGATAAATGTCGTTTTCAAATTGTCTTCCTTTGCAATAGCCATTTGGTTATATCCAGCAAAGAAATCCATAAATGAATAGATTTTCCTACCCACTAATTGATCCAAAATATGATCAATAAATGGAAATTAATAGTAATCCTTAATTTTTTTCTTATTAAGCTCTCTATAGTCTACACAAAGCCGAATTTGATTATTATTCTTCTTCCTAATAACAACTAGTGAACACCACTCTCTATGTTGAACCAAAAATATTAGGTCAACTTTTTGTAGTTTTGTCAACTCTTCGAATAGCCATCCCTTAATTTGAAAGGCATACGCCCTACTTTTTGTCACACATGGTGGCTACATTTCTTTAGAGGAATGGTATGAACAACCAGGCTGGGAGAAATATCTCTCAACTCGTCATAACTCCAAAGAAAGATGTCACAGAATTTTTGAATCAAGGACACATAGTCCTTCCTTTCTTCTAGACTGAGCATGGACCCTAATTTAATTGGCCGTGAACCATTCATTGTACCAAGGTCTAGCTCAATTACATTTGTATCCCTTATCCTCTCCTGAGCCCCTATTGGCTCATTCATAGTTACTTGATAAATATCCTCTATAGTAGTGGACCCCTCATTGGATTCGTCACTTGGTGATGACTCACTAGTAGCTGAAGCATATAATGTGTCTAACTTTGATGAGGATAAAGTAAATATCTCACTTTGAGGAGATTCAAGGTAGGCATGTACTACTACACGTGTAGCATCTCTACCAAAGATCAATTGACTAGTGAGTATATCAACCTGATAGTCTGCTCATAAAATCCATGGCATGCCTAGCAATACTTGATAGCTAGGTTGCCCCGCAAACCTAATGACCCTAAAGTCTAGAATGCATTCCACATTGGCAACAATGACATGGAATTTAGGAATGCAACCTTCACATTGTCTTAAACTATTATCAGCCATTTGGAGAATCGTGGAGGGATCTTTTTTTATTTCTAATCCCAACCTATCCATCAATTCCAAACTCATAATGTTGACGAAGGATCCCGTGTCTACAATTGCATGATCCACTACTATTCTATCAACATACGCTACTACCCTCAAACAATGCTTTTTAGCATGTTCAAACCAATCATCTCCTACTCGCCCTATTCTCAAGGGCTCAACGATATACCTTGTGCATAGAATCTTCTTAAATTCTTTACGCACTCTTGGAGAAAACTTAATCAACTATAGGAGGTTTATAATCAGTCTTAACTTTGCAAAGAGAACTCGCTAAATCAAATTCATTGATAACTAGCAAGAGCTCTCTTTTCTCACCAGACCATTCTCTTCTTTGGTCTTTGAGCCGGTTTTGGTGCCTCTTTCCTAGCTTTTTCCTTCTTCTTTGGGAACTCCTTATCCTTCTTGGGGTCGGCTTTACCATCTACAACCTTAGGAGGTTTGCCTTCCATATCGATTGAGGACTTGTGTCCCCTTATCATCTTGCTTAGGCGTTCCCTCCACAGGTTTTACCCTGTCTTTGTTGGCTTCTTTACCTTTTTTGACCTCTTGTAACAACCCACAAATTAGAAGTTTCCGTGCCATTGATACAAACAAATTCTATAAGACTAACTCCACTGCCACTAGGTAGCTCCTCTACCATAGCTTCCCCTCTCTGTTGTATTTGCTTTGGTCCCTCATCTTGCTAGAGATTATTTCCTTGTGCTTGATGATTAACCAGACCTGGCTGTCTATTTCCTTACTCGAGAGAACTAATCTTACTCCAACATGTAGTAGCTAAGTCGTTGGAATTTCGGCATATGTAACATTTAACATTTGGACAATTCTTAGGGAAATGTTGGCCACCACACCACTTATAGTTGAATCTTGAGGGGGGACCCTCTTCAGGGTGTCGACTCCCTATCAAATTTTGCTACATCTTAAGGAAATTGACATCAATGGCTATTTGCATATATTGTCACTTGCCTCATAGCCACAATTGTCTACCTATCATTCCATTGGCCTAACCACTTGATTAGGGATTGGCTGTTGATTTCCTGGAACAATGGTAGGATTTATCGTTTGGCTTCCAACATTTGGTGGAGCCATCTAACTAGCCATAGGCATGGGCACACTAGGAAAAGCGGGCAACATGGGCACATTTTGAATCATTCTTCCTCTCCTATCAAGAGTACTCATGGGCATCCCTTGACCCCCATTTGTTAGTGCTAAACTATTTCCAACACCTAGACTCGCGAGGTATAGGTTGATTTTAATCATGATTCTACTTCCTCTGCTCTTGTAATATCAATTTCAATGTCGGCAAGAGCAACACTACTCAACGGCACTTGAATGTTAAAGTCTAGCCCATTCAAAAAATATTGCACAATTGAGTAGTAGCTAGAATAGGAATATAGGTTTGCAACTTATGAAATGCTTCCTTTAGTTTCTTGGCATACGCAGGAACATTCTCATGAGGTTCTTGATGTGTTACATTGGGACACATAGCCAATACTGACCTTCCCTGTTAGGGGCAAACTCTCTTCATCAAAAGGCCACAAAGAAGAAGTCAATCATAGTTATGGTTCCAGCTTCTAGGCTATGATACCATACTGCAGCTCGTCCTTTTAGAGTCATATTAAAGAACATCATCAAGTGTCCTTCATCTTGAATTCGACAGTTAAACATTAACTTTTGGAATTCATTAATGTGAAGTTTTGTGTCTTCCTCTGCTAACCCATAAAAAATGGGTGGAGAAAACCGTAAGACTAGAAAGTTTGATGTTCCTATTGGGATTGCAATGGGTTGTGCCCATAGTAATAACGAGATTCACTAAAGGAGTTTGAACTTTAGGAACTATTACTCCACTCAAAGTAGGCTGGCTGACTGGAAGAGGGAAAATACTAGAACTTCCTTCTCCTAAATGGACTATGCATAGGATTAGGATTGCTAAGACCTCTCCCTTGTAAGGATATTGGACAACTCTTTGCAGAGAATATCTTCTAATAATTTCGGTCTACTTTCTAGCCCGTTCAACTCTTTCTTGCTTTTGAAGCTCAACTTGATGATCTTTTGAATCTATCTCACTACCTTTTGGCATACACTAATAAACTCCTCCCTATTGACCAATATTCAAAAATTTCCACTTTATTAGCGGCTCCTGGAAAATGCACTTGTTGATACCTAAAACGGGCTCAACACTGGCTCTTAGACACTAGCCGGGCCTCTACTACTTACCTAAAACCACCCCACACAGCCTCGCAACCAGGAGCATCTAAGAACTTTGCATTTGTATAATTTTATTATCCAACAATTAATTCTTTCCCTACTCCTTAGAGGGATTCCCTGAACATATTGGTGTTGTACCCCGTGTAAGCACACACAAAGGGAGCACCCCTCGGTTGATCACCATGGCTCTACTACGGCTCTCCTACACCTCGGGGATTGGCCCCAAGATACACCTTGAACATTGAACACATTCAAAACAAAGTCCACTCTTTCAATTGATCGATCCAAGGAGATAATGAATAAACCTCACTAAATAACCCCCAAGTAATCATATATCTAGACCTGTGGCTTAGGGTACCTCGCACTCTCAACGTAGATTATCACTCATACAAACAAGGATTAGGCATACAGGATATGATACCATATGGTGCGTACAATGAAATTGTGTATGACCATCGTGCTTAAAAAAATTATTCATTTAAAATCAACATTGTGAAAGTGCAAAGATAATTTTTTTCATGCTTTTCTTCTAATACATGATTGCTTCATTGCTTAGGGCTAGTATCGAGCTTTCTCGTGCTACTAGACCCCTTTAAGTTTCGACAATGACAAACCCTATATGGCATGCATCATAAAACATTAGAATTCAATGTACTTTAAACACTCAACAACCCCCTTCTCCCTACCATTTAGAGTTATGCATTCGTTGGTAGGTTTAAGGAGCAATTTTCATGTATTTTCCTTTCACGAAAATAATAAAAACTCACTTCAACAAAGAGATAGAGCTAAACTAAGACTAAACCCCATACTTCACCTCTACCATAAATTCACAAACATAAATCTTATTTTTTCATATTTTTCGAATGAGAAAAACCTTTTTTTTTGCTATTTATTTATAGAAAATTACTGATATTTATTGACTTTCTGATTTAACTTGATTGATCTTATTGAAATGGTTTTCTTATCATGTTTCAACCTGTAGGAACATCATATGCACACCAAAACCCAAAAACCCGCATATTTTTCCTTAAATCGCATAGTCTCGTGTTTTGTGTGTTTAACATAAAACTATTATGCGATTGATTTTTTGTGATTTTTTCAACATGACTGATAAATTAAAGTATTGGCAATCAAATACAAGCATTTCTAACCATTTTCAACCAAAATTGATCATAAAACGTTGAAATCGATGACTTACTCATAAAACCGTGCATTATGACGTACATATTTCGACATTGGAGGCCCGCTGACACTCTTGAACGGCCATTGACAATTTGTCCAACCTCAATTCACGTCTCTTTATACTCTCGCATCATCGCACGATTAAAATCGTTCATCTCAGCCCACCCTCTTCTCTCATACACTAATCCATGAAAACAAACCACAAGAGGAGAGAGGAGAGATGAGAGAGAAAGACTAAAATCAGATCTCTTCATAGAATGCGTCAAATTATGCATTGTTTGTCCCGATGAAGGGTGAGAAAATTGATCATCTCAAGGCTTGGAGCATTCCTTTGATCTCCAACAGGCAAAATGGCATTATTTTAATAAAAAATGGGGTGCTGAAAAAAATGGTGCCCCTTCCCCCCCACGTTTCATAAAATCATGTCTTTTTAAATCCTAAAGCTTAAGCCAAGCTTAAGCTTTTGAAAAAAAAAAAACTAGTTTACTTTTGAAGGTTTCGCACTTTGGCTTAAGTGGTTTTTTCGATTTTGGAAGAGCAACCAAGGCTTGGATTTGAGATTTGTCTAGATGGCCATCTTTGTGACATCAAAATCTATAAACTTGGCCACCATCATGCAGTTTCTGACTCCTGGATCACATAATTGCTTCATAATGCGAAACATTGTAGGGATTAAATGGGGGGCCAAATGGACTTCAATTGACGAATTGAGACTTGCGTTGGGTTCTTGGCATCAAACTCCATCTAGGAAAATCTAGCTCATCAATCCACAATTGTTTCATTTTGCATGAAAAATTGGTAATTTACCTCCTCTTGGGCTCTTTTTCACTTTAAAAAATCTGGCCTCTAAAATTCGCTCTCATGGAGTAATATTCGTCCTCTCATCTTGCTCAACATTTCTCTCTCTAGGATTTTTTTTTCCTCCCTTGGCTTGAGGTTGAGGAAACCCTTCATTTCACCATGCCTATAATAAAAGATGTTGAGCTATACAAGCACGTTAAAGACATAGATTCTTCAACACACACGATATACATCCTTGTGAGCCATACAAGCACATTAAAATTTGTATCTAGAGACATTGTTGCCCTCTTAATGCTCTCTTTGTATCTAGACATTAAAGCAACCCATTGTTGAAAACTAAGCTTTGGAATGGTAACACTTAGTGTTCCATTATACTCCTAAGTTTGTTCAAAATTGGCCTATCCTACTAATAGCAGTGCTTCATGGTTGACTTCAAATTGGTCACGTTTTTCCCTCTCAAAAGGAGATATGGCCTTGCAATTTTCCATGTAGTTTGTGTCGGAAGATTAAATAAAAAAAATAGAAAGATCAAAAGTGTGCTTGGATAACAAATGAGGTCCCTTCATTTTGTTTTGGCATAATATAAGGACCATTTAGGGGTTCCCCAACAATAGAGACCACACTCTAGTCACTAAGCAAGGTGCCCTCACATTGCTAGTGAACTTTTGAATGGTCCTTAGATTGTAATGAAAGAGAGCTAGGGGATGTCATTATATGGGACAAAAAACCCCCTCCTGCTGTTCAAGTGTATACAATATACAAATACCTCCGTCCAAACAACAAAAACAACTACATTTTAGTCCCAAGAAAATGCAAGTATGAGATCCCCTCATGTCGTTGGGTCACTCAAGAAGGGCCTTTAGATTGTGCTCAAAAAGCACAAAGGTAGGCCATCCTACATCAAGGAAGGAAACTCCCCATGATCTATCCTGTAATGGTTTATTCCCACGATCTATCCTCTATAGTTTCACCGATAAAACAAGGGTTCGGTTTAGTATTTTAATCAAATCATAACCGAAGGGAAAATAATCGATTCTCCTTTTACAAGTAGGTGACATTTATTGATAATAGATACATTTTAAATCAACGGTAGAGCAGACAATTCAATAGTTGTCTATGTTAATGGGATTGTACACATAATTTCCCCCACATCAATCACATGAATTTGTAGCATCTAAGCCAAGATTTATTTTACAAAAGAGCAGTCCGCTTAGCTTAGAGGATGTTGTACACTATGTATAGCATCCACTTACTTAGTGGATTATCAAACAAGTTTAGTAAAGGAGATGTGTACACTGCTAAAGGTTGTCTAGCGAATCTATCATCTAACGAGATGTAATCCTTTCATCGATGAAATGATCTATGTTGGAGAGGTAAAAGGCTGCACAACCTACACTCAAGAAGGAGGCCTAAATTTGACATAACTTTAATCATCAAGTGGCACAAAATTTTGCATATGTGAAACGACATTCATAGACCAAGGCATAATACACTCTCATGGAAGGAGGGAGCTCACAGCCATGGGTGAAAATCAAAAGAGAGATATAGTTGGAAAATAGTATAAACAGTGAAAGAGGACTTGTGGTCTATTTATATAAAGGGACGAGGGGTGTCTGAGTGGATAGAGAGAGAGAAGAGCTGACATATCTATGAAACGACATATATGTAAAACGACACACTTTGAACTATGCAGCTTGTCAAATTTATGCCTTGCTCAAGATTGTTTGCCGGTGAAACATGCTGGTTTCAATGGCACGAATGGTTGTGATGGGCATGAATGGTTGCTATGTCGGCAGTGGAGATCGAATTTGTGATGGGCGTGAATGGAGGGTTTTACGGTGAAATAGGCAACTAGAACGATCAGTTGGAAAATAAACTATTGCAACTTTAGTCTTCCAAATGGAAAAGCATTTGCATTAAAGGCACAATAATTGAAAGGGTAATAATTTGGCAATAAGTGAAGAATTGAAAGGGCAATAAGTTGGTAATAATTGAAAGAATGACTATTGTAATGCTAAGACAACTCGCTCAACTTGGGCACACTAATCAAAATTGGATAAATCCCGGATGACCTCTACTTGTGGAAGAAAAGTTCCTCAAGTAGCTTATCATAGGTATGGCCTTCCATGCATTCTTCTTCTTGATGAAGAAAGATCACCATCATAGGCTTTAAGTTTACCAACATCATAGCAAGGTGTTTGACCTTGTACAACGGAACCTAAAACCTCGCACGTGAAGAGTCAACGATTGCATGGAGGGAAACGTTGGAAGATAATGCCTTGGAATGCATATGATTTAAAGACACTTGGGTAGTGCGATGCTTCCACTAGCTAGAAATGAAAGCAAGAATGAGTTTGGAGAAGTTTCCACATGTAGTTGCAAATGGGAGTGTACCACCCCTCTATGTCCACGTAAAGAGGAATAGTTTGCAAAGCAAGATACTGATAGGGCAATAAATGCACAATGCCATGGCCAAGGTTTATTGTTGGCACACCACCGTTTGCCAATATCCTAGTTCAACTCAAATTGAAAATATGGGTAAAAGGGGCCAATAAGTGAAAATAAGGTGACCATGGCCATTCAACCAATTAGCTAGGAGAGAGATGCAATTTGATAGGTCAATCAATATCAACACTTGTTAGTGTATGGTCCACAATTGACTTCTTTAATGTGCCTCAATGCCATGCTTTAGATGGCCAATGTTTTATAATAATTTTTAATATGGTGTTGATGATAAGAAAGTTTTGTGTCATTACTCCACAAAATTTCCAAGTATTGACCTATGTACATGAAGAACAACACAAATTTCATTGGCGACATTCTACTAGCTCTGCCTCTTATTAGCATTAAATATGTGTGAAAATTAAATGTAGGATTAGCCACCCGTGTCATGGGAAACTGAAGAGCCACTTGAAAAACATGCATAAAAGAATCAACTTTGGTATTTAAATTGTGGGCAGCACTAGAAATGATTAAATGATGTAGTTTAAGAAGTACCTTCTCATGGGAGATTGCATCACAATCAAAAATGTGCGATGGCTTGGTGGTAGCAAGAATAGGGGTGGCAACATGCATCATCATGATTAGAATCCAATACTTCATATCTCATCTTGCAAGGATATCTTGATCATAGTTCCTGAAGAGGGTTCGAGTGCATTGAGAGAGAGAGAGAGAGAGAGAGAGAGAGAGAGAGAGAGAGAGAGAGAGAGAGAGAGAGAGAGAGAGAGAGAGTGAGTGAGTGAGTGATGCCTAGATATCAACAAGTTCAAGGTTTGGCATATTAATAAGAGTTGTTGATACATTATCATATTCAAGAGGCAAACTCTTAAGTAGAACACCGATGCAAACATCTTCTTCCATTTTAATGTTGATTTCTGCAAGTTGGGTTAGAAGCACTGCTATTAGTAGGATAGGCCAAATTTGAACAAAATTAGGAGTATAATGGAACACTAAGTGTTACCATTCCAAAGCTCAGTTTTCAACAATGGGTTGTTTTAATGTCTAGATACAAAGAGAGCATTAAGAGAGTAGCAATGTCTAGATACAAATTTTAATGTGCTTGTATGGCTCACAAGGATGTATATCATGTGTGTTGAAGAATCTATGTCTTTAATGTGCTTGTATAGCTCAACATCTTTTATTATAGGCATGGTGAAATGAAGGGTTTCCTCAACCTCAAGCCAAGGGAGGAAAAAAGAAATCCTAAAGAGAGAAATGTTGAGCAAGATGAGAGGACGAATATTACTCCATGAGAGCAGATTTTAGAGGCCAATTTTTTTTAAGCGAAAAAGAGCCCAAGAGGAGGTAAAATACCAATTTTTCATGCAAAATGAAACAATTGTAGATTGATGAGCTGGATTTTCCTAGATGGAGTTCGATGCCAAGAACCCAATGCAAGTCTCAATTCATCAATCAAAGTCCATTTGACCCCCCCATTTAATCCCCGCAAGGTTTTGCATTATGAAGCAACTATGTGATTCAGGAGCCAAAAAGTGCATGATGGTGGCCAAGTTTATAGATTTTGACGTCACAAAGACAACCACCTAGACGGATCTCAAATCCAAGCCTTGGTTGCTCCTCCGAAATAAAAAAAACCACTTAGGCCAAAGTGTGAAACCTTCAAAAGTAAACTAGTTTTTTTTTCAAAAGCTTAAGCTTGGCTTAAGCTTTAGGATTTAAAAAGAGATGATTTTATGAAACATGGGGGGGGGGGGGGGGGGGGGGGGGAAGTTCAGCTTCCCAATTTTTTATAAAATAATGCCATTTTGCTACTGTTGGAGATCAGAGGAATGCTCCAGGCCTTGAGATGATCAATTTTCTCACCCTCAATTGGGACAAATGATGCAGAATTTGATGCATTCTATGAAGAGATCTGATTTTAGTATTTTTCTCTCCTCTCTCCTCTCTCCTCTTGTGGTTTGTTTTCATGGATTAGTGTATGAGAGAAGAGGGTGGGCTGAAATGAACGATTTTGATCATGCAATGATGCAAGAGTATAAAGAGATGTGAATTGAGGATGGAAAAATTGTCAATGGACGTTGAAGAGTGTCAGCGGGCCTCCAATGTCGAAATATGTATGTCATAATGCACGGTTATATGAGTAAGTCATCGATTTCATTGTTTAATGATCAATTTTGGTTGAAAATGGTTAGAAATGCTTGTATTTGATTGCCAATACTTTGATTTATCAATCATGTTGAAAAAATCACAAAAAATCGATCGTATAATAGTTTCATGTTAAACACACAAAACACGAGACTATGCGATTTAAGGAAAAATATGTGGTTTTTGGGGTTTTGGTGTGCATATGATGTTCCTACGGGTTGAAACATGCTAATAAAATCATTTCAATAAGATCAATCAAGTTAAATTAGAAAGTCAATAAATATCAGTAATTTCTATAAATAAATAGCCAAAAAATTTAGGTTTTTCTCATTCAAAAAATATGGAGAAATAAGATTTATATTTGTGAATGTATAGTAGAGGTGAAGCATGGGATTTAGTCTTAGTTTAGCTCTATCTCTTTGTTGAAGTGAGTTTTTATTATTTTCATGAAAGGAGAATACATGAAAATTGCTCCTTAAACCTACCAACGAATGCATAACTCTAAATGGTAGGGAGAAGGGGGTTGTTGAGTGTTTAAAGTACATTGAATTCTAATGTTTTATGATGCATGTCATATAGGGTTTGTCGTTGTCAGAACTTAAACGGGTCTAGTAGCACGAGACAGCTCAATACTAGCCATAAGCAATAAAGCGATCACGTATTAGAAGAAAAGCATGGAAAGAATTGTCTTTGCACTTTAACGATGTTGATTTTAAATGAATAAAATTGTTTGAGTACGATGGTCATACACAACTACATTATACGCACCATATGGTATCATATCCTGTATGCATAATCCTTGTTTGTATGAGTGATAATATACGATGAGAGTGTGAGGAACCCTAAGCCATAGGGCTAGATATATGATTCCTTGGGGGTTATTTAGTAAGGTTTATTCATTATCTCCTTGGATCGATCAATTGAAAGAGTGGACTTTGTTTTGAATGTGTTCAATGTTCACGGTGTATCTTGGGGCCAATCCCCGAGAGGTGTAGGAGAGCCGTAGTAGAGCCATGGTGATCAATCGAGGGGTGCTCCCTAAATTGTGTGCGCTTACAAGGTGTACAACACCAATATGTTTAGGGACTCTCTCTAAGTAGTGGGGAAAGAATTAATCATTGGATAATAAAATTATACAAATGCAAAGTTCTTAGATGCTCCTGGCTACGAGGCTGTGTGGGGTGGTATTAGGTAAGTAGTAGAGGCCCGGCTAGTGTCTTATTGCCAGTGTCAAGCCCGTTTTAGGTCTCAACAAGTGCATTTTATAGGAGCTGCTAATAAAGTGGCAAATTTTGAATCTTGGTCAATAGGGAGGAGTTTATTAGTGTATGCCAAAAGGCAGTGAGATAGATTCAAAAGATTGTCAAGCCGAGCTTCAAAAGCAAGAAAGAGTTGAATGGGCTAGAAATCAGGCCGAAATTATTAGAAGATATTCTCCACAAGGAGTGGTCCAATATCCTTATAAGGGAGAGATCTTAGCAATCCTAATCCTATGCATAGTCCGTTTAGGATAAGGAAGTTCTAGTATTTCCCCTCTTCCAGTCAGCCAGCCTACTTCGAGTGGAGTAATAGTTCCTATAGTTCAAACTAACTGTTGAATTCAAGATGAAGGACACTTGATGATGTTCTTTAATATGACTTTGAAAGGACGAGCTGCAGTATGGTATCACAACCTAGAAGCTGGAACCATAACTATGATTGACTTCTTCTTTGTGGCCTTTCGAAGAGAGTTTGCCCCTAAAAGGGAAGGTTAGTATTGGCTATGTGTCCTCAATGTAACACATCAAGAACCTCATGAGAATGTTCTTGGGTATGCCAAGAAATTAAAGGAAGGATTTCGTAAGTTGCAAATCTATATTCCTATTCTAGCTGCTGCTCAGTTGCAATATTTTATGAATGGGCTAGACTTTAACATTCAAGTGCAGTTGAGTAGTGTTGCTATTGCTGACATTGAAACGGATATTACAAGAGTAGAGGAAGTAGAATCATGATTACAAGCAACCTATACCTCGCGAGTCTAGGTGTTGGAAATACTTTAGCACTTTCAAATGGAGGTCAAGGGATACCCATGAGTACTCTTGATAGGAGAGGAAGAATGATTCAAAATGTGCCCATGTTGCTCGCTTTTCCTAGTGTGCCCATGCCTATGGCTAGTTAGATGGATCCACCAAATTTTGGAAGCCAAATGATAAATCCTGCCATTGTTCAAGGAAATCAATAGCCAATCCCTAATCAAGTGGTTAGGCCAATGGAATGATAGGTAGAAAATTGTGGATATGAGTTAAGTGGCTCCAATGTCGTTCGCGAAGTTAAGGATATGATGAAGCACTATACTAATATGATCACCAAACAATATAGGCAAATAGCCATTGATGTCAATTTCCTTAAGATGTAGCAAAATTTGATAGGCAGTCGATGCCCTGAAGAGGGTGCCCCCCTCAAGATTCAGCTATAAGTGGTGTAGTGGCCAACATTTCCCTAGAAATTGTCCAAATGTTAAATGTTACATATGCCGAAAGTCTAGCAACTTAGCTACTACATGTTGGAGTAAGATTAGTTCTCTCCAGTAAGGAAGTAAAAAGCCAAGTCTAGTTAATCATCAAGTACAAGGAAATAATCTCTAGCAAGATGAGGGACCAAAGCAAATACTACAGAGAGGGGAAGCTATGGTAGAGGAGCTACCTAGTGGGAGTGGAATTAGTCTTATAGAAGCTGTTTGTATCAATGGCACGGAAACTTCTAATTTGTGGGTTGTTACAAGAGGTCAAAAAGGTAAAGAAGCCAACAAAGACAAGGTAAAACCTGTGGAGGGAGTGCCTAAGCAAGATGATAAGGGGACACAAGTCCTCAATTGATATGGAAAGAAAACCTCCTAAGGTCGTAGATGGTAAAGTCGACCCTAAGAAGGATAAGGAGTTTCCAAAGAAGAAGGAAAAAGCTAGGAAAGAGGCACCAAAACCGACTCAAAGACCAAAGGAGAGAATGGTCTAGTGAGAAAAGAGAGCTTTTGCTAGTTATCAATGAATTTGATTCAGCGAGTACTCTTTGCAAAGTTAAGACTAATTATAAACCTCATGTAGTTGATTAAGTTGTCTCCAGGAGTGCATAAAGAATTTAAAAAGATTCTATACACAAGGTATATCGTTGAGCCCTTGAGAATAGGGCGAGTAGGAGATGATTGGTTTGAACATGCTAAAAAACATTGTTTGAGGGTAGTAGCATATGTTGATAGAATAGTAGTGGATCATGCAATTGTAGACACGGGATCCTCCATCAACATTATGAGTTATGAATTGATGGATAGGTTGGGATTAGAAATAAAAAAAGATTCCTCCACGATTCTCCGGATGACTGATGACAGTTTAAGACAACATGAAGGTTGTATTCCTAAAGTCCATGTCATTGTTGCCAATGTGGAATGCATTCTAAACTTTAGGGTCATAAGGTTTGCGGGGCAACTTAGCTATCAAGTATTGCTAGGCATGCCATGGATTTTAGGAGCAGACTATCAGGCTGATATACTCGCTAGTCAATTGATCTTTGGTAGAGGTGCTAGACATGTAGTAGTAGATGCCTACCTTGAATCTCCTCAAAGTGAGATATTTCCTTTATCCTTGTCAAAGTTAGACACATTAGATGCTTCATCTGCTAGTGAGTTGTCACCAAACGATGAATCCAATGAGGGATCCACTACTATAGAGGATATCTATCAAGTAACTTTGAATGAGCCAATAGGGGCTCATGAGAGGATAAGGGATACAAATGTAATTGAGCTAGACCTTGGTAAGATGAATGGTTCACGACCAATTAATTTAGGGTCCATGCTCAGTCTGGAAGAAAGGAAGGACTATGTGTCCTTAATTCAGGAATTTTGTGACATCTTTGCTTGGAGTTATGATGAGTTGAGAGGTATTTCTCCTAGCCTGGCTGTTCATACCATTCCTCTAAAGAAATGTAGCCACCCTGTGTGACAAAAAGTAGAGCGTATGCCTTTCAAATTAAGGGACGGCCTATTCGAAGAGTTGACAAAACTACAAAAAGTTGGCCTAATATTTTTGGTTCAACATAGAGAGTGGTGTTCACTAGTTGTTATTAGGAAGAAGAATAATAATCAAATTCGGCTTTGCGTAGACTATTGAGAGCTTAATAAGAAAATAGTTAAGGATTACTATTAGTTTCCATTTATTGATCAAATTTTGGATCAATTAGTGGGTAGGAAAATCTATTCATTTATGGATTTCTTTGCTAGATATAACCAAATGGCTATTGCAAAGGAAGACAATTTGAAAATGACATTTACCACTATCTTTTGATACCTTTGCATATCATGTGATGGCTTTTGGATTATGGAATGCACCTGGTTCTTGGCAACATACAGTTGATAAGACTTTTGGTGATATCTCCCTTGAGAAATTAAAAGTCTTTATTGATGATCTAGGGGCAACCACCACAAGAAAAAGACAACTAATTGTTTTAGGGAAATGTTTTGACCCTTGCAAACAATTTTGCATTGCTCTTAATCCTAGGAAATGCATATTTGGGGTGCCCTATGGGTTGTTACTAGGCCATGTGGTTAGTTTGACTGGTATTGTAACTAGCCTTGAAAATATAAAAGTTATAGCCGCTATGAGCTTGCCATGTACTCTAAAAGAGATACATAGTTTTCTATCATTGGTGGGATATTATCGGAGATTTATCAATGCATGGGCAAAAAGAGCATTGCCATTAACAAACCTCCTATCTTTTAACTATCTGTTTGAGTGGAATGAAGCTTGCAATTATTCTTCAAGGATGTGAAGTAGGAACTAGCAAAAGCACCAATCCTAAAAGCACCCTGAAGAGGTAAAGTTTTCTATATATTTTCTGCAGCCACAATGCATAGTATCAACTACTGTTTATTGGAAAGAGAAACAGTATCATACAATAGCCTTTGCTAGTAGGAAGTTGGGGATATCTTAAGTGAATTATACTTATATGGAGAAATTGTGCCTTGGAATGGTTTTCACCACAAAGAAATTTAGGCATTATATTATCTATGAGAAGGTAGTAATTTTTACAAAGGCGGAAGAACTTAGATTGTTGATGATTAAGTTGCAGCTGCACAACCGTCTAGCAAAGTGGTTAATCACTTTGCAAGAGTTTGATTATGAGATTAGGAGTAAGTCACCAAAGCTATAGATTGTGGAATGTCTTGTGGATTTCAAGGAGCCAAAGAAAATTCTAACTGAAGGAAGTAATATTAAAGGCCTATTCAAGATTGATACAGCTTCCATTCCTTCTTGGTATGTAGCTATTACACATTATTTATCCATAGGAGGATTAGGGGATACTTTATCAAAGTCTAAAAAGAGAAAGATTAAGCAGCAAGCCTTATGCTTTTTTATTAGAGTGGGTGTCTTGTATCAAAGAGGAGTAGATGAGATTTATCGCCGATGTGTAAGGTACCATTCATTCTTGAGAAATGCCATGACTCAGCATGTGGGGGACATTTTGCTGGGATGGCTTACTACCTAGAAAGCTCTTCATGCTAGCTATTGGTGGCCATAGATTTTCTAAGATGCTTTCAGTTATGTTAAGTGCTATCATGTCTGTCAAAGACACAATGCCAAGGAGAATCATAAGTGACCTTTAAACCCTATTTTGGTTACATTACCCTTTGAAAAATGGGGTATCGATTTTGTGGGACCAATATACCCTGCATTGACTACACAAAAGCAGTATATTATTGTAGCAATGGACTACTTTACGAAGTGGTCTAAAGCTCGAGCAACGGTGAAGGATAATGCTAAGGAAACAACCAGTTTCATTATGGAGGAAATTATTTACTGTTTTGGTCCACTCAAGGAAATAGTGTCTAATCGAGGGATGTACTTCTTGAATAAGATTATCGTAGCCTTGACAAAAGCTTTGAAGATTAAGCATAATAAAACTACCCCATATAATCCTCAATGGCCAAGTTCAGAGTACAAATAAACAGCTGGTGGAAATTTTATCCAAGATAGTATCAAAAAGTAAGCACGATTGGGATAAGAAATTATATGTAGCAGTGTGGGCTTACAATATGACATTCAAGAGAACTACATGCCACACCTTGTTCAAGCTAGTGTATGGGGAGGAGTGTGTTTTGCTCTCAATCATTTGTTGGGAGAGGCAGACGTGTTATAGGAAATATATACCTCTCTTGCACATCTTGATGAGATTTGGTTGCAAGCTTTACTACATCAAGAAGTAGGGAAGAAGAGAATGAAATCCCTTCATGATCTTCAAGCTAAGAAGTAGAAATTTGTATTATGATACTTGTCTCATGAGCTATTCCTAGGTAAATTGGAACCTAAATGGAATGGGCCATACAAAATTGTACATTTAGGAAAGAATGGCTCTACAGCCCTTTTAGCATATTTGTAGCAGGGAGTAGAGTTTAAGACTAAAAGTTAACTTTAATAAGTTGAAGCCTTACTATGTGTAAGGGCTAACGTTGGGTTTGGTGCCTATGTAGGTCCTTCATGATTTAGCTTTATTGTGCAGTAGGTACTCAGACAA
Source organism: Lygodium microphyllum (assembly GCF_053477565.2). Taxonomy (NCBI): domain Eukaryota; kingdom Viridiplantae; phylum Streptophyta; class Polypodiopsida; order Schizaeales; family Lygodiaceae; genus Lygodium; species Lygodium microphyllum. The sequence continues at coordinate 116,579,430 of NC_141138.1, forward strand.
TCAAAGGGGATGAGAACTATTCCCTATCTAGAGCATCCGTATTTAGAGCAATGTTACCACCAAGGTCGAGTGACCTGGTGGAGTAAAGGTTATCAGGTTATTGAGTGGCAAGATGGATCTTTCACATGGAAGATTAAGGTTTGTGGCCACCATTGTCATAGAATTCTAACTAGCGTTTCTATTGAGTTCAGCGAAGAAGGAGGGATTGTATTTGTCATACATCCTCTCTCTCCGCTTGATTTTGATTATCATAAGTATGAGTGAGCTGATCAATATGATGTGGCCTATCATCAAAGACTGAATCTATAGTTTGTATTTCGATAGAGCTTCTAGATGGCCCGCTAAACATATGAGCATTGGTGTGGTCATTAAAGATCCCCGATGTAGGGTTATCATGAAGATGGAGGTCTATTTAGGACCCTCTTTTACTAATAATATGGCAAAATACAAGGCCTTGATCATGGGATTGAATGTAGCTTGATGTAGTGGTATCCGCCAATTATTGATAAAAGGGGACTCGCACTTAGTAATCAATTAGCTGCATGGGACCTATAGTGTGCGGGATCCCATCCTAAGGATGTACCATCATGCAGCCTTGGATATGTTGCATATTTTTGAGACGATGACTTGTCAATTAGTTCCTTGATAGTGGAATCGCTTTGCAGATTCCTTGTCCAACTATGCTTTCATTAAAGATATCTTTTTCAATTGTGGTCCAGGGGAGCTCTTACAATTACCTTTTAACATTAGACTTGGACTACTTTGGGATGTTCTTACTAACATGTCCCATTTTGGTCATCGATGGTTGGCTTGGGTTACGAGTCAGGTAGCAATTGAGCACATTTTATCATCATATTTGTTAGATATCCCTTGCTATTTATGCAAAAAAATTAACTAATAACCTGATGCACTTAGTGTAGGGCCTAAGGATCCCTTCTTCTTGGTCAATTTTTTGCTTTAATAGAGTCATGCTAGGATGAAGGGTTTGTTTCATCAGTCTGCCTCTACTGAATGGTAGTGAAATGGATTATTTCCTAAGGCCAAGAGGGCCATTTCTATTGGGTTCTAATGTTTTATTTCATAAGGCCAAGAGGGCCAGTTTGTTGGTTGTGAAATGTTATATTCCTTAAGGCCAAGAGAGCCATAGGTCTATTTGGTGCAGGTATATTTAATGGTTTTCTATTTTAGTGATTGCATCATAAAAGTTTGATGAAGTGCGTGGAGGGAGCCTTTGCTGCATGAGAGCTTCTTGTGGCCATTCCAAGTGGTGTCATCGCCTTTCCAAGATTTTTCCTTAATCTAATAGTGTTTTATGTGTATGTGGGGCTATTTTCTTCTCATTTGTTGTTTATTAGGGACTAGTAGTCAAGGGTGGCATGAAGTCCTAGGGTTAGGTCAGGTATATCTAAGGGAGGTTTGAGTAGTTGTCTACCTCCTGTAATGACATTGTCAGGCATTGAAAGACTTGCTTTAGAAAGTCGTCTTAGTACCCTATTCTACTAGCCTGCTAGGCAGTTGTTCTAAGAGTCCCTACTAGTGTGAGGTAGGTAGAGAAGCCTACTGAAGTATCAAGAAGAGGAAAATCTAAATATACTTGAAATATAAAAATATAGATGTGTGTAAAAAGGGTTTCTAACCCCTAAACATGAAAAGAAAGAAAAGAAAGAAAATCTTAAAAGCAGTTGATTATCACCTTGAGAAGGCCTGGTAGGTTCTTGGGGACGAGATAGAGCGAGGCTGATGCCTTGTCTTCCTAGGGGTAGCACTTAGCCAAAATAAAGAAATAAGGAAGGTTGGAGTGAAAATAAAGTGAGCGGAAAAGAAAAGGATTAAGTGCCGCCTTGTGAGAGCTTGGTAGGTTCTTGGATACTGAGTCAGGACAACCCGAGGCAGATGCCCTGTTCTCCTTGGGTCACTCTATGCTTAGTTCCCTCCTTTTTACATGCCCAAGTATCGAAACCTTGAAAGGAAACTGTGTTAAAAGAAAATATCTTATGACTAGGCTATAGAAGTCCCCACCTAGTAGTAGTTCTAGGTCTAATTGTCCTAGTTAGATAGGTAGTTCAGGCCACAACTAGGATGACCTCTTTGATAGTTCTTTTTGTCAGTCTATTTTGGAGTAGTTGATTAGGGACTTGCTTTGGATCTCTATCAAATTATGCTGGCCTATCCCTTGAGGACTTTCATGCCTTGATTTTGTCAGGGGGTAGGGTGAAAGTTGTTCTTATACTTTGTTGAATATTTTTTTGTGGTAGCTTGATGCCAGCTTGATGCTTTTTATGGGTTTTTTTTGTGCTGATCAGTTTGTGGGATTCGATGGGCTACATCGCCCTATCCTGTGGTCGCTAATGAGAGTGGATTTCAGAGGCCATTTTTTAAAGTGGAAAAGAGCTAGGGAAGGCCGTAAAAGACCAAATTTTCATGCAAAATGAAACAGTTTTGCATATCAATGAGCTAGAGTTTTCCTAGATGGAGTTCAATGCTAGGAACCCAACACAAGTCTCAGTTTGTCACAATCGGAGTCCATTTGTTCCCCCATTTAATCCTTGCAATGTTTCACGTTATAAAGCAGCTTGGGGATTGGCCCCAAGATGAGCCGTGAACATATGACACATTCGAAATAAAGTCCGCTCTTTCAATTGATTGATCCAAGAGATAATGAATAAACCTCACTAAATAACCCCCAAGGAATCGAATATTTACCCCTACTACTTAGGGTACCTTGCACTCTTAGCGTAGCTCATTGCTTATACAAACGAGTGCTATGCATCCAGGATATGATACCATATGGTGTGTGTGATGCAATTGTGTATGACCATCGTGCTCAAATAAATTTATTCATTTAAAATCAGCATCATGAAAGTGCAAAGACAATTCTTTTCATGCTTTTCTTCTAATAGCATACTCTAAACACTCAATAACCCCCTTCTCCCTTCCATTTAGAGTTATGCATTTGTTGGTAGGTTTAAGGATTAATTTTTATGCACTTTCCTTTTACCAAAATAATAAAAATTCATTTCAACAAAGAGATAGGGCTGAACTGAGGCTAAACCTAATGCTTCAGCTCTACCATACATTCACAAATACAAATCTCATTTTTTTACTTTTTTGAATGCAAAAAACTTAAAATTTCTATTTTTGGCTATTTATTTATAGCATAATTAATAATTTTTACTGATTTTTTGATTTAGATTGATTGATCTTATTGAAAATGATTTTTTAAGAATGTTTCAACCCAAAAGAACAACATATGCACACTAGAACAAAAAAAACTACATATTTCACCTGGAACCGCATAGTCTTAGATTTTGCGTGTTTAGCATAAAATTATTATACGACTGATTTTTTATGATTTCTTCAACATTACTGATAAATTAAAGTATTGGTAATCAAATATAAGCATTTCTAACAATTTTCAACCAAAATTAACCATAAAATGATGAAATCAATGACTTACTCATAAAATCGTGTATTGTGACATGTATTTTGACATTAGAGACCCGATGATGCTCTTCAACAGCCATTGATAATCCGTCCAATCTCTCAATTTTGAGATTTGTCTATAAGTTGGCTTTGTGACATCAAAATCTATAAACCTGGCTACCATCATGCACTTTTCGTCTCTTGGATCAGAGGATCAGCAAGATCCTCATATGTGGTATCCAAAAATGTAACCACCAACTTGCCAGCACTATAAATGGAAACATGTTACTAAAAAAAGACAATAAAATAAAATAAATAATAAACTAAAAAGTGAGGATTATTGTATTCAACGCACATTTTTGCTTGACCGTGGATACCACTGAGAGAGTTCAGAAGGATAATTTCTCTAGTGAGAATATCAATATATATTAAGATACAATGTCCTCTACAAAGTAAAATGTTAGTAAGAAATGCATACTATAAAGAAGTATACATCAAGCCCTTTGCAAAACTGCATACCTTTCAACGTAAGGAAAAAAAATATTGTAGTTTGTGATTGGATTGAACGTTTTGAAAAATAATTCTATGTTTGAACAAGATCTTAAAAACAATTCCATTGATAACAGTAGATCAATGATAAATATAGTCTTAGAGATTTCTTGGCTAAGAGAAGCAATCAATGCCCTAAAACCAATAGCAAAAACAAAGGAATATCATTTGCAATGAACATCACTATCATTCCATTTAAAAAAAATTTGAGTCTTATGCAACAAAAGACTACATAATCTAACAATTGAATATATCTTTCTTAACAAGCACGGATTTGTCCTCATGGGAAATACTAAGATAGTCTTCTTCTGAAGAAGTGCAAGAGACATTCACAACCATTTGCACGTATACCTCCCCCATTCTCTTTAGATTGACATGACCAAGGACAATGATTTTCCTCTTGCAAACTTCATCCTCTGACTCTATAATCTCTTGTGGTCGTTCTTGTTGGGCAGACACTTGTTGGAGGGCGATCTTTGTAGAATGTGTCACCTCTTCAATCACTGGTTGTTTCACTCTCCTAGATAATTTTGGAGGTACGTTAAGGATCTCAAATGCTTTTTTATCAATAGTGGGCAAGGGCCTCAATACCTTGTCGAACCTATACTTGATTTTGCTAACCATACTAAAGTCTTTGTTCATCAAAGTCACTCTATGAGCGTGGGTAGCAGCAATGTAAGCATCATTCATAAAATCAATAATGAAGTCTTCAACAGCCTCCTGAAGGCAAAGAATGGCTACAAGCTGCCATTTTTTTTGAATGCCAACTTTAGTGGACACCCTTGATAATCTATAAGAAATATCTTTGACAACTCTAATAAATGATGTCTTTGGAATCTCATGCTGTGTAGCTCTTTGTGCCTTCCTTATATCACTAAAACATTTCTAAACATAATAAAATCTAGACTTTCTTTTTCTCTTACACTTGGAAGGGTCTTCTTCTCAATGGGCATAAGAGGGTCTAGGTTTCTCTACTTGTTGAATAGGGGCTCTAAGGGAGGTTGGAAACTAGGCAGTTGTAAGGGAGGACTGTACATGATGAAGATTACTATGGGCAGGAGAAGACACTATTTTTGCACTAGATTTCTTAGATTCCATGGCAAGAGACTGAGGGCAACCATGGGTAGGAGGGATCTCATGAGGAAAAGATTGAGGAGCTGATGGCCTTGTCTCTTCCTCATTATCTTTGCTATATATCTGCACCTTCCTTGCACTCTGCTTTATCCTAGCCATGACCTGCTGGAAAATGAGACAAGTTAGAACATTCTAAAACCATAAATAAGAAACCTTAAACCCTAAACAAAAAAAAAAAACGGCACAAAAGGAGTGGAGCACGGGTTTGAAATCAAGCTACTCGTGTTGTATTTGGAGATGACCAATATAACACGATAGGAGTGAAGCGTGGGTTCGAAATTAAGCTACTTGTGCCATATTTGCAAATGACTGATATGGCGTGATAGGAGTGAAGTGCGGGTTCGAAATCAAGCTACGTATTTGCATATGATCGATACGGTGTAATAAAAGTGAAGCGCAGGTTCAAAATCAAGCTATTCGCGATGTACTTGCAGATGACTGATACGGCACAAAAGAAATGAAGCGTGGGTACAAAATTACCTTACTCGCGCTATATTTGAAGATGACTAATACATCGCGTGGCAATCGAAATGGGTGTTGGGGCTATTTTTTCATTGGTGTGCACTGGCCATATCTTGGGAAACATAGGGCCTAGTGGGAGTGTTAGGCTCCCACTCGAGGTTGGTTGTCGATCCTATTGTAGAAGGAGAGGTAGTAGGGGCCAAAGAAGAGGAAGCACCTACCCTAGGAAAAGTGGTTGGTTGGCGAGGAAGGGAAAACCAATGATAGCTATATCGAAGGTTGGGACTACATATCTACATGTGATCATCATAATAAGCTAGTAGAGGCAACAACTAGGAATAAGGATCCACCGGTGTAGCTTGGAATCACTGCACCGCCTTGTCCCAAACTTCACACATATTTGCTTGGAAGGACTCCTCCAACTCCTACAAGGTGTTGGGAGAGATGGGCATAGATGTGCCTTCATTAGTGGCTACTACCACCTATCCATGTAGGAAGATGGATTGTGTTTACGCCTGCTAGAGCTACTCCTAGATGGAATCCACAAAGTTCAGTTGAGCCTCTTGATAGGCCAAATGGCTCTATCATTGCTCTCGGAGTTCCACATATTGCTGATGTTGCATTCTCCTAACACACATGTGCCATTTCTATCCTAAGGGTGTGAACTTATTGCTAAACTTGTTGATGCTAAGGAATTCCTACTACCACATAGGTGAGGCAACGCTGTGAGATTTTTGGGTAGAATTCTATCAGCATGTAAACACCAATAGAGGCATAGGTAGGGAGTGCAATCTGGGCTAGGGTTGAGATAGGGAGAATGGTAGTCCCAATAACAACTGTGGCAATCTGACTAGCCATCCATGAAGCTTCCTTCCGGCTATGTTTTTGGCCATGAGAGGTCTACAACAGTAGAGCACAATGGGACTTGAAGTTGAGCTTGCTCTGGTTAGAGTGAGAGGCTTCTAATATAGAGGTGGGCTAAGGGGAAAATAGAGTTTCTTCTACGGCCACAAGCTACTCCTTGTTGGCTTCATTTTTGGAGCATCCGATAGATTGAGCCATGTACATTGGGTTGTCCATTTGGCTGGGCATGTGAACTAACATGTGGAGGAGAAGGGTGAAGGATACTGAAATCATTAATGGGACTAGGGCATGGAGGATCTATAGGGGTAGCAAGGGGAAAAAGGAAAGTGAAATGCTGGCCACACATGATCCTCAAGGATTTCACATCTGAAGGAGAGGTCACCACTTGCTTGCATCCACATTAAGTCTTTTCAGAAAGACTTCTACCCAAGCTATAGATGGAGTGTTGGGCATGAAGAACATATATTCAACTTTGTGGGACATATTGAAGGCCTTAGCCTACAAGTACAGTGCTTCCAAGAAAAATTTTAATACCTCTTATTTTGATTTGCAGTTGCCCACTATGCTACTAAGGTGATTCTCTTTTTTTTTTTGGCAAGCCCAAAGATAGCTTCCATGTTGGGGCTAGGGAGTTGAGAAGGGGCCTCTAACACATTATCCATGGGGAGGAGTAATTGCTCCTACATGCAATGGGGAGTGAGGTTATATTGATACCCTACCACTTCAACCTATGAGTCATTATACAATTTACAAAGGATTGATTGAACCATGGGATAGACATGGGTGCTCTCCTAGGACAAAGCTAGTGAAGCATCAAGATGCAAGTGGTGCCCACAAGGCATAACAATCTCCTTGCACTAAGTTAGTAATGGTGTTAACCTATCAAGCCAAACATAGGAGATAAACATGGCTGATAGTAGCAATAAGCTATCAATGAAGAAGAATGGAAAACAAACAAAGTGCATCAAGAGCACAAAATGGTGATGATAGGAATAGAAGATATAATAGGGCAAAAGATAATAAGAAAGTTGCTTTTGAGGGCCATTGATGCATGGAGATTTAGGTGTTTGAATGTGGTCAATGCATGTGTGCCATGTTAGCAAAATTATGACTACAAAAAACCATAAGTGCTGCACACTTCTTGATACATTGTACCGCCACATTGGTGAACCATGCCGACAAACATTCCCAAGAATGTGCAACACAATGGATGGGGAATTCTAGAGGCATGGATTGCACAATAGCAACCACCTTGCAAGGGCATGGATTGCACAATAGCAACCACCTTGCAAGGGTCCACGGTAATCCCATCTCCTAAAATGGCATAGCCCACAACAAAACACCATCTTTTATAGCAAAAACATGCTTCATGGGTTAAAACTAAGACTTACTTCTTAGTATCTAGTGAAGCATAGCCAAAGATGATGCAAATGTAGGATTGCTATGCCAAAGACACTTAATTCATCCAAAAATATTCTCATGAAGTCAGTTAAGTAGGGCCCGAAGTTTTTTTGCAACTTATGCATAGTAAATGTTTCAAAATTTCTTGTAATCGGTGTCCAAGCACAATTGCCACATCAATGACTGACATACTCAAAGCTGACACATGCACGGACACTGACATCACTTTTGACATTAAGCACCTAGGTTGTAGAGTGTTACATGTTCATAGCACAGAGATCAAACACCAAAGTGTACTTAAGACTCGATCCAAAATATAGTTTTGAAGTAAGAATCCTTACAACAACTAGGGACCAGAACTGTCACAACACAAATTCTTGAGAGTAAAAGAGTACTAAACAACTATAAGAAGAGTGAATGTTTCAAAATTTCTAGTAATCGATGTCCAAGCACAATTGCCACATCAATGACAACTGACATACTCAAAATTGACACACACATGGACACTGACATCACTTTTGGCATTTAACACCTAGGTTGTAGAGTGTTACATGTTCATAGCACAAAGATCAAACACTGAAGTGTACTCAAGACTCAATCCAAAATATAGTTTTGAAGTAAGAATCAATACAACAGCTAGGGACCGAAATGGTCACAACACAGATTCTTGAGAAAAAAAGAGTACTAAAAAACTGCAAGAATACAAGACCAAAGCAATACTACTGCTAAATGCAATGATTGGGGAAAGTACAATGCAAGCTCTACTATTAGAGAGCACTCAAGATGCCAATCAAAGAAGACTAGCATAAAAGACTCAAGAAGGATATGGCATGGGGCAACAGGATCCTTTGTTGCTTGACCTCTATGACTATTTGTATGCTTGAACAACAATAATAGTGATTCACTGCCTTACTTTATATAGGCCATTTCTTGTAGAAAGAAATACTCTCCACCCATGTGTCATGCTAAGTAGTCTTTACTGCTTCTGTACCCATCAGCTCTTTAATGCACCATCTGGTGGCTCCTAGCTTTAAAGCCCACTAACTGCTCCCGCCTTTAAAAGTGGCATGCATGGTAGACTCAGACCTACAAAGTTACTCGCTTATGTTATTGTCATCCTCTATGTCCGCCTAAAATTTGTCTGGTGGTAGAGCTAGGGTGTGATGGGCCAACAGTGGAAGGGGAGGTAGTAGGGAGTGAGGTGGGTCAGTATTGGGTGGAGCCAAGATCGAGGTCTTGCTTAGCCAAGAGGTGGATGGCGAAGTGGTGGGAGGGGATTGTATTGGAGGTGGTACTACTGCAACCACAAGTCTATGTGAGTCTAGAGGGGAGGCTATGGAATATTGTGGTAGATGATCTCTATTGTGAGCTTCTCTAGGGAAATAGGCCTGAGTTAGATTTTTTACTTGAGTTTCTCAAAGAGGGTGATATTGGCTTGCTTGAGGCAATCCACTGTACACTACCAAGTCTTGCTCTACTGATGTTGTTGCTTGGTCAAGAACCCATTGATGAAGTTCAATGATTGATGGGCCATCTCCCAACTGAATTCAGGTGGGATGATGATGAGCTATTGGGACAAGTTGGCAAGGAGGGGCATGGCTGCAAGAGATGTATTGTCAGGACTGGTAAGGGAAAAAGTGGGGACGAGAAGCTTGGTGTCATATGTAGTTTCCTCCTCCCTTGGGCATTTTTGGGCCGTCAATTGAGGAGGGTGAGTTTGGCCAAGAGGCTAGTGGTAGAGTTGGACTTCTTAGGGGAGCAGAGGTGGTGAGGCTCTTGTGATGTAGGACCTTGTTTAGCAGGTTGCTTGGCAAAGGGGTTGGGTGACTAATCATCCTTATTGAGGACTTGGTGTTCACCACTCTATAGAGCGGTTGCTCCTATGATTTGAGCACCTCGGTTCTCTCCATGGCATCCTTGGAAGGGTTGGTGGTGGGTTCGATCATTGTTGCTTGTGTCTTAGGATGAGGCTGAAGGGTATCTACCACTACTATAGAGGAAAGCTAGTGGGCCAGGTCAACAAGGGCGGGTGGAGGAAAGACAAGGGTGAAGTGTTGGCAACACATCCCCTTGATGGTTTTAATAGTGGAGTCCCTATGAGATAAGTGCTTCACCTCGATAAAGGGACAATCCAGAAGCACATGCACCCAAGCAATAGAAGTATCAAGGGGAATAAGAAAAGAGCAACTACTTTTCTCAAGATGCTGAATGCCTTGGCCTATGAGTTACGACCTCGAGCAAGAATCTAAGGGCTTCAAGCTTTCTCTTGTGGTCGTCAACCACGTTAGAACATGGTACTTTTGGGAGTTGGTTTCTTTCCCTAAGCATACGCATGTACCGCCATGTAAATGGATCTACAAGCTGAAAATGTCTCCATTTGATGCATTGCCTATTAAAGTATAATGCAAGATTGGTAGCCAAGGATTTCAAGCACAAGAAGGGGATAGACCTTGATGACATATTCGTTCCAATAGTCAATATGACTACCCTTCATATAGGGCTTGCCTTGGTTGCCAAGGAGGATAATATGGATCTTATATAAATGGATGTCAAGAAAACTTTCTTACATGGGCATCTACACAGGGATATTTTAATGTGCAGCTAGAGCTTTGTTTTGGTATAAGAAAATGAAATTTTGGTTGTAAGGATCATGCAACATAAGTCCTCTCGAGTCCTTGTTCAAGCCTTGTATCTTTGATTCTTGTCTTGTCTTGTATTTAGTCTAGCCTTGCATCAAGATCTTGCCTTGTCTTGTATCATGAACCCAATCTTATTGTAAGCATCATTGTAGAGAATCTTGTATAGAGAAATATACTCTTGTACTTTGTCTTCTTAAATAAAGAATTAAGTTCTTCTTCTTCTTGAAGTTAATCCCTTATAAGTTGTGAGGAAACAATCCTTTTCTTTGCCAAGTTCTTGTTGCTCTCATATTAGTTTGGCAAGGCTAAAAGGCAAGTAGCCCAATACCACTATCTATACTAGAGTTAAGAAGGTTAAGGAGAAGTTTCTCGATGTGAGATGATATAAGCATTGGCAGAAGGATGATGATATCATTGATGACATAAGAATTACTAATATAACCGATGACATAAGCAATGCTTATGTAAGTCTTGATATGACTACTTTTCTAGAAACTCTCAGTGATGTTCTAGAACTTCTTAGGATCTTTTAGCACTTTCTCAAATCTTTTAGAAGTTTTCTAGAAGATATTAGATCTCTTGGTATCCACTAGCTTTGATTATATCCTCTTGACATCTTTGGCTCCCCCTACTTTCTTGCACTTCCTTTTCTTCTCCAATATGTGTTTGAGAATCAAAACATTCATTATTAGATGTTGCCTTCAAATGGACGACCTACACCATGGCCTCTACCAAACGACTCGCATCCACCATGAACACTCTGAGTTAATCAATCAAAAATAACTCATACGACCAAAACAAGAGATGCCTAAAAATTGATTGTTCTCGTTTTACAAGGCAAAAAGGGAGTTGAAAATGAGAACATTAGCTTTGATTATATCCTATTGACATCTTTGGCTCCCCCTACTTTCTTGCAATTCCGTTTCTTCTTCCATTTGTGTTTGAGAATCAAAACATTCATTATTAGATGTGGCCTCTACCAAAGGCCTCGCCTCCACCATGAATACTCTGAGTTAATCAATCAAAAATAACTCACACGACCAAAGTAAGAGATGCCTCAAATTTTATTTTTCTCGTTTACAAGGCAAAAAGGGAGTTGAAAGAAAATAACCTCACGTTACAAAAATATTATTCGAGAGCAACTATGATGCTAATTTCATCACCTTAATGCCAACTTTTCTTGCAATGAAGGGTACTCCATTTAAAGATAGTCCTTTCACTTGTTTACCTTTTCCAAAGGTGATAGGATGACAATGAAGAAAATAGAGTGTACTCCTACCTAGAAATTTTCATCCTTCTTTGTTGGGTTCTTCCTTGCTTATTTACATTGCTCCTTGAGTCTCCCAAGTACCCCTCTTGGAACTTAATCCTCCCTAGTACCGTTGCAAGAAAATGCAAGCTCTATAACCAAGTCTTCACAGTTTTTTGCACAAGATGAAAGTAGGTGAGCTCAATGGCATATTGGTAGACGTTGATCTATGCTATGGTGTCACATACTTAATAATGATTTACTGTATGAGAGGGATGACTAAAAATGGTGTAGGGGTAACAAAGTGTATCTATGACGATGAAGAATCACTAGCACATCTTCATTGTGATGCCGTTTGCCAAGTTCTTGTTCCTCTCATATAAGTTTGGCAAGATTGAAAGGCAGGTAGCCCAAGACCCCTATTTATACTAGAGTTAAGAAGGTTGAGGGGAAGCTTCTAAATATGAGATGATATAAGCGCTAGTAAAAGGATGATGATATCATCGATGACATAGGCATTACTAACATAACCGGTGATATAAGCCATGCTTATGTAAGTCTTGATATAAGCAGTCTCCTAAAACCTCCAAGTAATGTTCTAGAATCTTCTAGCACTTTCTCGAATCTTTTAAAAGTTTCTAGAAGAGATTAGATTTCTTGATGTCCATTACCTTTGATTTTGTCATATTTGGCTCCCCCAACTTTCTTGCACTTCCTTTTCTTCTTCCATATGTGTTTGAGAATCGACACATTCATTACTAGATGTTGCCTCTCCCAAATGGATGTTCGGCAGCCGCTTGGAAGGGAGTCGGTAAGAGCTTATCTTGACATGACCGTGCCTTTAGAATTGGGCAAGTTCAAAAGAAACGGAGCTTTCTGCCTAGAGGGTTCCCAAACCGAACCCTCTGGGCCATTCTGGAGTTCTCGGGGAAAGACATCGCAGGGCTCCTGGGAGCCTCTTTAAAAGGAAGCCCGAGCCGTGAATGGGGTCATCAGAGACGAATCGGAGCAGGTAATCCAGCCGCCCTTATCTCACATCAGCATCCACGGTCTCACACGCTATATATAGTCTACGCCACTATATGACGTTTTATATCTATTTCCACTCCCCGTGCCCCTCCCTCTCTCAGACGCGCAAGCAGTGCAGGTTAAGCCAGCAGAGCGATTAGAATTGAGATGACAAGCTCAACACATGCAGACATTAATGATGGACCGCCTGGTTAGATGGGTCCACACGTCAACACTTAGCATGTCGGTGGTCATTATGACTCTCACATGGCCACTGACTCATTACTTATTATATTCAGGTTGTTACACCTATTTACAGCTGGCATAGTTATAGCGCCAGTCGACTAATGTAGTCGGTTATGCATTGTTTGACTTAGTAGGCTACTTTCCTTTATGTTGTATCTTATCTATACTTTGTGTACATTGTAAAGTGTGTGGAAGAAGAAGAAGAAGAAACCAGCAAGAAAACGTTTTGGCCTCCATCTCTCTTCTTGTCTCTTGAGTGAGCTTCTCCTTGTGCATTCTATGTGTGTTCGGCGCAGCATCTTGAGCAAGTCCCCCCACCACACGATTCTTGACATGGTATCAAAGCTACATCACTGATTGAGGCTGGTTTTGAAGGCTAAAACGAAGGAGAGGAGCCAAGGATTCGAGCAAGCAAGCAAGGGTAAGAAGCTCTTTCATTCTCTACTTCTTCTCTTGGACAGTGCCTGTGGAGGCACCGGAAGCAAGGTAGAGCAAAAATTTCAAATTGCAGTGAGATTTGGTGTGTGCGAAGAGCGCTGTGTATTCTTCCGATTAGCCCTTTAGGGCTGGCCCGCTGCTATTTTGGCCATCCAAGGTCATTTCAAGCCCCGTTTTAGACTCACAAGGTTGCGGACAACAGTTCGAGGTATCCTATAATTTCAGGTGTGTCTGCTGTATACAGGTGCACAGGTTACAGATTTCAAATCTGTAAGTTCAAAGGTGTTTACCAACGAATAAACACAAGGTTTATCTACAAACTGGTTGCAGATTACATGTATTGTTGAGTAGACAGTGAAAAAGGATGTCTGGTGTATTGTTGTGCACTACAGGTTGAGGGTTGCAGAAGATTTGCTTGTTGTTTGGTATTAGTTTTGTGATAATGGCAGAGAATAGTAAAAACCCCATCATTGAGAATCTCAAGAATAACTACCCTTCATGGAAGTTCCATGTCATGAACTTCCTTATTGAAAAAAGCCTCTATGAGTTTGTTTCAAGTGAAGAAAAGGAGTTGGAGGTGAGTGATCCTCCAGCTGCAGAAGAGACAAAGGTACGGAAGGAATGGAATGCAAAAGACAAAAAGGTTATGTATTGGATGTCTGTAGTAATTGACAATAATATACTGGGACATATTAGAAATGTAGAGAATTCATATGTAGCTTGGACCATACTTGAAAGTATGTTTTCCGTAAATACAAAGGCACGAAAGATTCAACTCAAGCAAGAGTTGAATACATTGAAGAAAGGGAAGATGTCTATCAATGAGTATGCACTGAAGGTAAGGAGCATTGCAGATGCCTTGCCAGTGATTGATGCAATGCCCGATGATGATGATTTGGTGTCGTCTACCTTGGGTGGACTTAACAATGAAAAGGCTTGGAAGTCTTTTGTAACTTCTGTATATATCAGAAAGCCATTTCCAGATTTTGATGAGTTGGTCTCCCTTATGATCACACTGAAGAGATCAACATGCAGAGTGAGACATCTAACAAAAGTGGTGAACATGTCCAAGCTTTCTACTCCAGTTCAGGAAGGGGATGTGGCAGGTCCTCTTCAAGAGGCCGTGGTACAGGACATGGTAGTGACAACCAATAAAACAGATTGAATCAGCAATTTAGCGATATGCAGGTTTCAGGAGGTCATGGTAACTTTAGAGGCAAGGGGAGCTTTAGAGGAAGAGGTGGATGGCAGAACAAAGGTTCTAACAACTCTGGTATTGTGTGTCACTACTGTGGAAAAACAAGTCATATTGCAGCCCAATGTTATGCTAAGAAAGATGATATTCACAGTGGTAAGTCGCAGCAAGGAAACTATGCATCGTCTTCATGACAGAATGAAGACAAAAATGAACGTCTGTTTGTTATGTAGCATATGTTGAATGCTGTTACAGGAAAGGGAACACATGATAATGTTTGGTATGTTGATTTAAGTGCATCCAATCATATGACCAGCCATGCAGAATGGTTTGGAGAGATGCATGATTTGCAAAATATAGGCTATGTACAAAGGGGTGATGATTCATGCCACCCAATCTCACACATTGGAAAAGTTCCCTTGCCCTCGCATGATGGTAAGACAAAGAGTCTTTTAGATGTATTACATGTGCCATCTATTACAAAGAACTTGGTGTTAGTCAGTCAGATGGTAGAGCAAGGGCTGCAAGTCAGATTTAATGCAAAGGGCTGCTTTGTAGAAAACTTCAATGACAAGTGTAGGTTGGTTGCAAAGGGAAGTAGAGTTGGACGTATGTTTACTCTGGATGCTAGAATTCCTACTATGAATGCTGCTATGTATGCTAAAGGAAAAGGTGTTGTTGTAGATATTGAAATTTGGCACAAATGCATTGGACATGCAAATGTACAAAGGTTGAAATTAATGCAGTCTAAAGGGTTGGTTACAAGTTTGCCTACATTTAGAATTGCAGAATTTCATAAGGTATGTGAAGCATGTCAGTTTGGTAAGCAGGTAAGACAATCCTTTTCACATGATAGAGATGTAAGCAGAAATATCCTTGATGTTGTGCATATACAGATATTTGGGGGCCTACACAAAATGTATCTCTTAGAGGCAGTTCATACTTTGTCACTTTCATTGATGATTGTTCTAGAAAGCTGTGGGTATATTTTATGAAGGAAAAGAGTGAAGCATTTGAGCACTTTAGAACTTTCAAGGCTGTAGTTGAAAGAGAAACATGTTTGAAAGTAAAGTGCTTGAGGTCAGATGGAGGGGGAGAGTACCTCTCGAATGAGTTTAGTGATTTTCTGAGGTCTCATGGGATAAAGTGACAATTCACATGTAGGTATACCCCACAGTAAAATGGTGTTGCAAAAAGAAAGAACAAGCATATTGTAGAAGTTGCACGGCATTAATGGCTGAAAAGAATATGCCCAAACATTTTTGGTCTGAGGCTATCCATATTGCTGTCTACATTATGAATAGAACTCCCACAACTACAGTTTATGGGATGAATCCTGAAGAATGCTTTACTGGCAAGAAGCTTGATGTATCGCACTTGAAGGTATTTGGCTGTGTTGTATATGTTCATGTGCTAGATGAGCTACGGAAGAAGCTTGATCCAAAGGCAGAAAAATGTGTCTTTATTAGATACTCTTTAGAGCAGAAAGGGTATCGCTGTTATAACCCTGTCACATGTAAGTTCAGAGTGAGCAGGGATGTCATCTTTGATGAAATGAGCAGTTGGTATGCATCTAGTGGTGATGCATTGGATGATGATGATGATCATGACACTCATGTGCAGGCTGAAAAGCAAGAATCACGGACTCTTAGTGGACCAGAGACATCATCTGGTAGTCCATGGTCTGGGAGACTAAGGAGTAGCTCTACTCTTCAGGTGCATCTAGTAGCACTACAGGTAAAGACAAAGGAAAGAATAAAGTGTCAGATGGCATTGATGCAGTTCTTGATGGAGACTCCAGTGGCTTAGAGAGCTTAGATGATGAGCTTGGTATTCCTTCTATCAAGACACTACGTGTACAGAGAGCTCATAATAATGTAAAGGCTCCATTGAGTGATCCGGTGGTATGCAGATATAGTAGGGTCAGATACCTTGTTAAAAGATTTGGTTTTGAAGGTTATGCAACTCACCATTATGATTATATGGTGAAAGTGATTGAGGATGTTGAGCCCACATGTTTTGAGGAGGTTGCTAGTCATGCTCATTGGGATGCAGCAATGGATGAGGAGATGACTGCATTAGAGGCCAATAAGACTTGGGATCTAGTGTCATTGCCAAAGGGCAAGAAAGCTATTGGATGTAAGTGTGTTTATAAGATTAAGCACAATGCAGATGGTTCTATTAGTAGGTACAAAGCTAGGCTGGTTGCAAAAGGCTATGCCCAGACATATGGCATAGATTATGAAGAAACCTTCAGTCCAGTTGCTAGGATGACAACTGTCAGATGTGTGATTGCTTTGGCAGCAGCCAAAGGTTGGAGGTTGCAGCAAATGGATATGAAGAATGCCTTCTTGCATGGTGATTTGCAAGAAGTAGTATATATGGATCAACCAATAGGTTATGAAGATTTAGAGCATTCCACATATGTGTGCAGGTTGAAGAATGCGCTCTATGGGCTCAAGCAAGCACCTAGAGCATGGTCTGACAAGATCAGAGAGTATCTTGTCAATATTGGCTTTTATGTTTCTGATGTTGATCACTCACTTTATGTGAGAAAGGGAGATGCAGGTTTGGTCATCATAGTCATCTATTGTTAGATATGATCAATGCCCCACCCTCATTAGGTGCTACCAATGATCCATGGTGCTCAAAGTTGTAAGGCCCCCATTATGAGGAGAAGCCAAATGTGAGCCCGGACATTGGTTGAGTCCTGACTTGTATATCAAATGAGGTCTATGTGATTGGATGGCAAAAAGGTGACTGTTGTGGGTCTAATCTTTGGGTTAGATGGAGTGGTTAACCTAGTAGCAACTCGAGGCACATTGCATTGAGTTGCGTGGTAAGGGAGTTAAAAGGGGCCCCTATTCCCTGGAATATTCCGATGGTAAAGGGAATATTCCCTGGAATATTCCCTGGCTGACTAGTGGAGGCTCATATGGTAGGTCGGTCAGTAGGCCGACCTAACGACCTTCGCAGGCTATAAAAGCTAAACCCCTTCGCAGCCATCACTCACTCATCTTTCACCCAGTCAGAGTTGTTGTTCCAGCTAGCCTTAAGCTCTTCACCTATCTTCTGTCTAGATCGCCATCTAAGCTTCACACAGTGGAAGTGCACGGGTGGACAGAGCCATCTTTGTATCAGTTGTTTGGAGTTAAAGAATTTACTGATTCTCCTCTTATCTATTGTGTACTCTCTATCTCTTTCTCAGATTCTGTTCGCTGCGTCGTGTATATTTTACATGGTATCAGAGCCCAGGGGGCTCTAGAGATCGGAGAGCGTGCAAGAGGCAAAGGCTTCAATAGCAAAGAGAAACGATGTCGACTCCGAAAAGCGGTTCTAGCGCATCAGGAAGCGGTGCAGGAGGTGGTGCTGCTGTACCGGCTATTCAAACACTGAGGATTCGTCCACCAACCTTTAGCTAAGGCAAGTTAGATGGTACAAACTACACCTTGTGGAAGTTCAAAATTACAACTATCCTTGATTCTTAGGAGCTTCTGGAGACTGTGCTGGGGACAGACGCAGAACCACAGCCTACCCCCGACCCATCAAATCCTAGTGTGATGATTTCTCCGAATGCAGATCTTCTACGAGCTTGGAAACGAAGGAATGCAGATGCATTGTGTGCCTTAGTTACAAGCTGTTCTAACAGTGTTTTGACTCTGATTCAGCATACAACTAAAGCGTCAGAGGCTTGGAATGTACTAAGGAGTCAGTACGAAATGCGAAACCAAACAAGGATTCAAAACTTGGAGAATCAACTAGCAGCGGAGAAGTTTGCTGAAGGAGAGACGGTTGAAGCATTCATCACTCGGATTAAGAATCTGCGTGACCAGATGGCTGGCGCTGGGATACAAAAGATTAGCGAAGAGCTAGCTCGGAGGTGTCTTCGGATTTTTCCACAAAAGTTTGATGGACTAGTAACTGCC
The DNA here is from genome assembly GCF_053477565.2 of Lygodium microphyllum. NCBI lineage: Eukaryota > Viridiplantae > Streptophyta > Polypodiopsida > Schizaeales > Lygodiaceae > Lygodium > Lygodium microphyllum. The sequence continues at coordinate 116,597,964 of NC_141138.1, forward strand.
CTTAATACTCAGGTGAGACCTCAAGCTTTGACTTTTGAGGAGTTTTGTGCATTATTAATGGAGGAGGAGTTGAGGCTGAAAGCCCGAGAAGGAAGCAACAATGGAGATGCTACATTCTCTTCCCATGCAAAAGGCAAAGGTGTTTCCTCCACCAAAAATGATGGTGACAAAAAGAAGAAGGGCGGCAAGAAGAAGTTTCAAGGAGAGTGCTTCTACTGTAAGAAGAAAGGACATGCAATTGCAGATTGTCGTGTCAAGAAGGCAGATGAAAAGAATGGTACCCTTAAAAGCAAAGGGAAAGAGACAGCCAATACGGCTGAAGCAGAGTTGGAATTATTCATGGCGACCATTGAGGAAGTGTGCTCCTCGGCACAAGAAGAATCTACCACTGACTCTTGGGTGTTGGATAGTGGGGCCTCCCGTCACATGACCAACAAGAAAGGTCTATACAGTTCTATGCAGCCTCTACAAGAATCCATCACTGTGACGGTTAGAAATGATGCTAAATGCCCTGCTGCAGGCACAGGTACTATTTCTTTTGTTGCCGCAAATGGTGAAGTCAAAAAGCTTTCAAATGTGTTGTATGTTCCCGAAATCAGGAGAAATCTCTTATCAGTTGCTGCCATAACTGATCTTGGTCATGAAGTGAGGCTCAAGAAGACAGGTGCAGAAATTATTAATAGTGCTGGCACAATTGTTGGCAAAGGAGAAAGAAGGAACAACCTGTATGAACTAAGTGCTCTTACAGCCACCGCTGGAGTGGGCACAAGTAAGCTTTGGCATGAAAGGTTTGGACACATCGGATTTGCAGTATTGAAGGAGATGCAAAAGCAAGGTATGGTTGCTCACCTACCTACAATAACTGAATTGAAGGAACCATGTGAAGCTTGTATGATGGGCAAGCAACAAAGAAAGGCATTTCCACAAGAAAGCAAGAATAGAGCACAGGCTCCTCTAGAGTTGGTGCATGCTGACTTGTGTGGTAAGATGCCTACACAGGCCTTGGGGGGATCTTCTTATTTTATGTTGATTGTCGACGACTACAGTAGGAAGATGTGGGTGTACTTCCTTCGTGATAAGGTTCAAGCTTTTGGTAAGTTTAAAGAATGGCTAATACTTGTTGAGAATGAAACAGGGAAAAGTGTGAAGAAATTTAGAACAGATGGTGGTGGTGAGTTCAACTCAAAGGAGTTTGAAGGCTTTTGCAAGAGCAAAGGGATCAAGCGTCAATTGACGACGCCTCACACACCTCAGCAGAACGGTGTTGTGGAACGCAGGAATCGCACCATTGTGGAGATGGCAAGATGCATGCTAAAGGGCAAGGGATTGCCTAACCATTTTTGGGCTGAAGCTGTTAATACTGCAGTCTACATTCTAAATCGGAGCTATACAAAGGCTCTCAAGGGAAAAACACCTCATGAGGCTTACACTGGTAGGAAACCATCTCTCTCACATTTCAGAATTTTTGGATGTGAATGTTATGCACATGTTCCAGATGAGAAGAGAAACAAGTTACAACCAAAAAGCAGAAAATGTATCTTCTTGGGTTATAGTGATGAGCAGAAGGCTTACAAATTATATGACCAAGAGGCAAAGAAGATCATCGCGAGCCGTGATGTGGTGTTCAAGGAGGAGCCGCATACAGTGGAGGAGGAGAAGGCAAGTTATTCCACTTTATCATCAAGCGAAGAAGTAGTCCACAATGAACCTGTCCCGAGAGCTATCCCTATCCTTAACGAGGAGGAAGCATAATCTTCAGATGATGAGGAAAAAGTTCACCAACCTGACATCACCCCACCGGAAAAGCCATTGCCGTGCTGGGTGAAGCAGCTCTATGACCACAATAATCCTATGCCTGCATCTGTTGAGGAGAAGGCAGACGGACCAAGGAGGTCTCAGAGAATAGAGGAGCAAAGGAGGGCTTCTACTCACATAGTCAATATGGCCTTGATGGTTGAGATTATGAGAGAAGTAAAGGAGCCAACTGACTTAGAAGAAGCACTTGCAGATCCATCATGGAAGGCTGCTATGCAGGCAGAGTATGACAGCATAATAAAGAATGACACTTGGGAGCTAGTGGATCGACCAGCAAAGCGGAAGGTTATTGGCACCAAGTGGATCTGGAAGGTAAAGTACAAGGCTGATGGTACCTTAGAAAAGTACAAAGCTAGACTGGTTGCCCAAGGATTTTCACAAGTTGAAGGGTTTGATTTTCAAGAGTCATTTGCCCCAACTGCCAGAATGACCACTATTCGCACGGTACTTGCAGTGACTGCCCATAAGAAGTGGCCAGTGTACCAAATGGATGTTAAGTCAGCGTTCTTAAATGGTGACCTCAAGGAGGAGGTGTACGTGGCTCAACCACCAGGGTTTGAGGCCCCCCATTCTAAGAACAAAGTGTGTAAACTGAAGAAGGCATTGTATGGGCTGAAACAAGCCCCCAGAGCATGGTACCAGCCAATAGATAGGTTCTTTTTAAACCTAAACTTCAAAAGATGTGCCTCAAATGCTAACTTCTATGTTTACAGGGATGGTAAAAAGTTTGTAGTGATTGTCCTATATGTGGACGACCTTCTTATTACATGTGACTATGAAGATATGATCAACCAAACTCGAAAGGCTTTGAGTTCTGAGTTTGAAATGACAGACTTGGGCTTGCTACACTATTGTTTGGGGATTGAAGTCTGGCAAGAGCCAGAAAAGATCTTCATCTCTCAAAAGAAGTATGCATGGGAGATCTTGAAGGCATTTGGCATGACCGAGTGCAAGGAGATAGCTACACCTATGGAGGTGAATGCAAAGTTATCCGTCGAGGATACATCAACACTAGCAGACATTGGGAGGTATAGGAGGTTGGTCGACAGTCTGATCTACTTGTGTAACACCAGACCAGATATCAGTTTTGCTGTTGGTGTTTTGAGGAGGTTCTCAAACAAACCTCATGAGAGTCATTGGAAGGCTGGGATGCGGGTGCTCAGATACTTGAAGGAAACTCTTGACTATGGTATCACATACAGTTTCGGAACTTCTCTTGTGGGGAATTGTGACTCAGATTGGGCAGGAGACATTGATTCCAGGAAGTCAGTTTCTAGTTATTGTTTCTCTTTGGGTTCAGGAATTTTCTCTTGGATTAGTAAGAAGCAACCAACAGTGGCATTGTCTTCTACCGAAGCAGAGTACAAGGCAGCTTGTTTTGCTGCATGTGAGGCCGTATGGTTGAGAAGGATTCTATGGCATATGGGAGTGCAGGATGAAGAACCAACTGTGCTGAGATGTGACAATCAGAGTTGCATCGCCATTGCCAAAAATCCAGTGTTTCATGCACGCACCAAACATATAGAGATCCAGTATCACTATGTGCGTGATTTGATGGAGGATGGGATAGTGGAATTGGTCTACTGTCCAACAGAGGAGAATGGAGCAGATATCTTCACCAAAGCACTTACGAAGGATCTGCTTCAAGTTCATCTTCAGAGACTCGGCATTGGGCCGAGAAGATAGTTCACCTATGGGTGGACATTGAGGGGGGGTGTTAGATATGATCAATGCCCCACCCTCATTAGGTGCTACCAATGATCCATGGTGCTCAAAGTTGTAAGGCCCCCATTATGAGGAGAAGCCAAATGTGAGCCCGGACATTGGTTGAGTCCTGACTTGTATATCAAATGAGGTCTATGTGACTGGATGGCAAAAAGGTGACTGTTGTGGGTCTAATCTTTGGGTTAGATGGAGTGGTTAACCTGGTAGCAACTCGAGGCACATTGCATTGAGTTGCGTGGTAAGGGAGTTAAAAGGGGCCCCTATTGTGGGGTCCGAGGGCCGCGGAAGCGGCCCCTGGCTGGGGGGTTGGTAAAGGGAATATTCCCTGGAATATTCCCTGGCCGACTAGTGGAGGCTCATATGGTAGGTCAGTCAGCAGGCCGACCTAACGACCTTTGCAGGCTATAAAAGCTAAACCCCTTCGCAGCCATCACTCACTCATCTTTCACCCAGTCAGAGTTGTTGTTCCAGCTAGCCTTAAGCTCTTCACCTATCTTCTGTCTAGATCGCCATCTAAGCTTCACACAGTGGAAGCACATGGGTGGACAGAGCCATCTTTGTATCAGTTGTTTGGAGTTAAAGAATTTACTGATTCTCCTCTTATCTATTGTGTACTCTCTATCTCTTTCTCAGATTCTGTTCGCTGCGCCGTGTATATTTTACATCTATGTGGATGACTTGATTATTACAGGTGATAGTGATAGTGGGATTTCTGAAGTTAAGGACTTTTTGAAAAAGAAGTTTGAGATGAAGGATTTAGGTGAGCTAAGGTACTTCCTTGGCATTGAGGTGATCAGATATAATGATGGTTTATGGCTGTCCCAAAGACAATATGGCTTGAATATGTTGTTCAAGTATAGTATGGCAACATGTAAACCACTTTCACTCCCGTTGGAGCAGAATGTAAAGTTGAGTGCTGATGTTGGGGATGAGATAGAAGACCCTACTATGTTCAGGAGGATAGTGGGGAGTTTGATCTACATGACCATTACAAGGCCAGACTTGAGCTACGTTGTTGGTCTTGTGAGTCAGTTTATGCAAGTACCTAGAAAGCCACATTTGGATGCAGTCAGACACATATTGAGATATGTGAAGTCCACATTACATTATGGACTTTTCTATGAGGCAGGTATAGATATATAGGTGTTTGGATACACAGATGCAGATTCGGCTGGTAGTATGTCTAATAGAAGATCTACCAACAGATACATGTTCTCTCTTGGTAGTGCAGTAGTTACTTGGAGTAGCAAAAAGCAATCTACAATTGCTTTGTCGAGTACAGAGGCTGAGTATAGAGGTGCTGCTATTGCAGCATGTGATGTAGTATGGCTACAAAAGTTATTGTTTGATTTAGATGTGCAAGTGGAAGGTCCAGTTGTCCTTTATTGTGACAACATGAGCAGTATACAGTTGGCTAGGAGAAGGGGTCAAAGATGGCGCCGCTGTTGCTCCTCCGACCGAAGAATGGGCTCAGTGCCATTGTAACAATAATCTGTGCTAATCTGTCTGTAGAGCTTGGCGGTGCCTCTTTGAGAGCGAGCGAGCGAGGGAGGGAGAGTGAGTGTGTGTGTGTGACAGTGGGAATAGATCGAGCACGCTGTCAGGCGTGGATGGTGATGTATTATGATGAAGAGCGATGCCAGAAGGGTCCGTACAATGATCGACTGCTCTGATTCGTCTTCTTGGCCTTCCGCATAGCGCGGGCATCCTTTTAAATAGGAGCATGCACGAGAGAGCCTAGAGGGTTCTATTTAGCCTACTCTCTCACAGGCTATATATAGCCTACGCCACTATACGACGTTTTATCTCTATTTCCACTCCCTCTCTCAGACGCGCAAGCAGTGCAGGCTAAGCCAGCAGAGCGATTAGAATATGGCACTGAGCCCATTCTTCGGCCAGAGCGGTGCCATCTTCGACCCCTTCTCCTGGGATCCCTTCCCGGCCAGCAGCTCCGCCCTCTTCAGCAGGACTTTTGCCGACTGGCCCTTCCGCCTCCTGGACAGCAAGCCGTCGCAGCAACTGGCCCGCGAGGCATCGGCCGTGGCCAACACTCAGGTGGATTGGAAGGAGACGCCCGAGGCCCACATCTTCCAGGCCGACCTGCCGGGGCTGAAGAAAGAGGAGATGAAGGTGTAGGTGGAGGACGGGCGCGTGCTGTGCATCAGCGGCGAGCGGAGGAGGAAGGAGGAGAAGCAGGAGGGCGACAAGTGGCACCGCGTGGAGCGGGCACACGGCAGCTTCCTGAGGCGCTTCCGCCTGCCTGACAATGCCAAGCCCGAGGAGCTGAGCGCTCGCGTGGAGAATGGGGTGCTCACCATCACCGTGCCCAAGCGCCAGACTCAGCAGCCCAACCAGCCCGCCATCACCGACGTGCCCATCTCTGGCTGAAGCCTATTCTCTACGACCCATCCCATACTGGTTGCAAATAAAACACTGCTTTCCATGCTGTAACGCTAACAACATGTGCAATGCAGTCCGGAAACTTCTTTGTGGTCCCATCCCAACAAAGGGGACAACAGCCCCCAAATTTTGTATCGCTTTTCCACCTTAATATACCAACACACATTTTCACACACTTCGTTTCCCCCTTCCTCTTTAATTTTGGGCTAGCGCCTTAGTGCTTCTTTCTTTCGGTAAAAGGGTTCCTACAATGCGCATTACGGGGTGAACAAGACTTGCGCAAGCAACATGAGTTGCACCAAGTGAGGCTCGAGAACCCCTCTTCGGACATCATATGTGAGTAGGTGGCAAGCTACACATTTGTGGTTGTCAATCGCCTATATCTCAACCTATGCGCATGCCCCTCGAATTCGACCATGAATGTTCAGCTAGCTAGCATACACCTCTATTAGTCCAAATGCAATGCATTTTCATTTGCTAAATGTACGTCGCTAGCCCATGTGCTTTGTGCGTAAGAGAGAAACCAGAATACAAAGTTGTAGTCTCCTTGTTGTGATTGTTCTCATGTATAATGTTGCCTATATCTAATGCTCCTATGTAGAGTAAATGTGACAAGATTGGCCTTAATATCTATCCATTACATTTGTTTGAAATAATTGATACTCATTCACTATAATGTACCTACCTTGATACCTTAGATATTATGTATTGTTTAGTGATAAAAATAATCAAACATTGACACGAGATCTTGAGTGAAAAACACAAAGATTGAAATTTGGGTGGTTGTACTGTATGCTCAACGTTAGGACCATTGGATACATCCTTATTTGTTCAAGGATTTTGACCTATAGAGCACATGATTGTTTCTCACCTAGCCTACTCACATACTTGATGAATCAAAAAATCTAGATACAGATAGAATGTAAACTTACCAACACTCACCACATTGTAGTCGCTGCATCACCTAGCTTGCTCCACACGTGTACTCCTTTGCTCTCGACCTTGCTTCTATTATTTCCCACAAATGAGAGGAGCTACCAGATACGACCGGTAGGATTATGTGGCTTTCATTTTCACGAATTGAAAGGATTCAATATCTTAGATCATTAGGGTTGGTATGATCATGTGGATCAAGATTTGAATCAAGACCATGAGGATCGCCATGAAGATGACCAAGATTGTGAGGATCATCACAAATATTGTTGTGTTCACAAAGATCACTGCCAAGACTAATGTGGTTCAAGGTAGAAATCATGATCGGACTGTCCCTCCTATTCACCATCTTTTTATATGTCCCCTTCTTCTCTCCTCTTCTAAGACATCTCATTCCTCATCTCCCTCTTCTTGCACCACAAGTGCAGGTACCTATCCTACCCAATCTCTTCCTTGACCAAGTTAGATGGGATGAATTATGCCATCATTTAGTTATGCAAGATGAAGGCTATCCTCAATACAGTTGACCTACAGGATTTCATTACACTCCCTTATCCCCAACCTACTTTATATGTTCCTATCTAGTACAACCCTATTAGTTTGGTAGCAGGCCAACTCTATAGGCTAGGGCAAGACGACTTGTTATGTACATGTGTGTGCGAGCATGAAATGCATGACATGCTTACAGAAGCACATAACGGAATTGTTTGGAGGACACTTTAGTGAAGACACGATAGCTCACAAGGTGTTGCAGTCTCAAATATGGTGGCATTTAAAAACCCCTTTTGTAAATATAATCCTGTAAATTTTACTAAAGATGATACCCTTTCTTTTGAACTCACGTGGTATCTTACATGTTCTATAAGGTGGATTCCCTAGGGGCCTGGCCAACAAAGTGGAAAGACGATCGAAAAGGGATGTATACAATATACTGGGAATGGACAAAGTTCTAGTCCACACTAATGATGACATCAGCTTAGCTGATATCCCTAACCCAGAAGTCCAACTATAGGCCAAGATGGTGCATGCCTTGTTTTCCAGCCAAAGGTACAACACTAATGAGTAGGATCAACGTGCTGATGCTCGAAAGCATTACATCCAAATCTTTAGATGAAGTGAACTTGAACGGCTTTGTGCGGAGGACAATCGAGACCTCACCAAAGGCACTGGCTATAGGTGGAAGACCCGCAGGTGGAGAGTCCTCAGCCTCCAAGGCAAGAATGAAGTCATCATCTAAGGTCTCGACCATAGGATTTGGTGGGGTCTTGATTTCCATCATCAGGGAGGCATTGGGGGAAGCACAAGGTGAAGAAGAAGTTGGTGAGACACCAAACATGTCACCTCCCCACCATGAGCAGGGAGAACAAAAAAGGAAACATAATAGCTAGGGAGGAACAAAGAAGAGGACACAGCTTGAGCCACACACATGTAAATAAAGCAAAAGTTCAGGTAGGTGGAACTGGTTGCTATGAACCCATACATAGAAGAAGGCCCATGAACAAGTGTCCAAGTGCCAAAAATCACGCCATCCCCAACCAACAGAAGGCGAGGGCACGGGCCTGATTGATCCTATTCCAGTTGTCCTAGTGCCTACCACCCCAATCTCTGCACCCACCCAAGGCACTTCAACCACAGTAGATGCAAGCAATCTTATGGCCTCGGTGTAGTTTTTGGTTAATAAAGAGATTTCTCTCAGGATGCAAGTGGAGGAACCCCAATGAAGGGAACAAAGAGATTGGAAGCTACTGCGGATGCTGAGTCCTCAAGACAAGATCCCAAGAGACAGAGAATAGAAGCATCCACAACAACTTTCCCTACAGCACTGTCGTCGTTATCTAATTATGATGATTACGTCAAAGAACTCCACAGCTAGAGAGAGCAAAGGAGGAAAATAAGATGGCCGTTGTGAAGTTAGAAGCTGAGAAAGAGACACTACCAGCCTTCTAGCTTGAGAGAACCCACCAAGTGGCCAGTTACCAAAAAGAAATAAGTGTGCAAAAGGCGGAGCTCATGGCTAAGGAGGAATAAGAAAAAAGCTAGTGAAAAAGGCTTGAAAACGAGAATCAAGAGCTAGTGGGAATCCAAAGGGAGTATAAGGTCCTGATCCTGCAACAAGAAGAATTGCAAGGATAGATGGAAAAAGCCCAGAATGCCATGGAGGAGTTCATAGCAAGACAAAAAGAGAGGGCCCAAGGATATTAAAAAAACGTGGGAATTTTGGAGAAGAGGGTAGTCCTAGAACTAGAATACCAGAAGAGGCTAGAAAGAGAAATCAAGGAACAAGAGCAGAGAATAAGAACCTTAGCTCAAAGGCAAAGTGAAATATTCGAAGAGATGAAAAGGAGAGCAGTCAAATGGGTGGGCAGAAGTGAAGGAAGAGTAAACGATCTAGCAAGCCGTCTAGCCCTTGCAAGAGGTGACAAGGTGCTAGCAGAAAGTAGGGCAGAGGCCGTGCAAACAAGCTTGGAAACCCAAGAACGTGCCTTCTTCAATACTCTCTTGGATGTCACACAATCAGAGGAGGAGGAGGCCGTTGAGTTACTAAAGAAAAATTTGGAGATCACCCACATGGCTCTAAAACATGGGCTACACATCCAACCACAAGCAACATGAGGCACCCTGAGCCTACATGACCAAAGAAGCTACTTATTAGAGTAGGCTTGACAATCCAAGAAGTGGAATATCTAGGAGTCATGGAAGGAGAGCCATAAGAACACAAGGGAGAGAAGGTGCAAATGCTGACCGAAGAAGCATGACCAAGTTTTGAAACGGGGCAGCAAGATGAGGAGCTAGTCCCCCATCCTCCCTCTCCATGGCCAGAAGTACAGTTGGAGGTAGATACCATGAATTGAAAGAAAAGTGCAAATTAAAAAGAAGAGATTGAATATGCTGGACCAAGCATGGAGGAGACTGAGAGCTCAACCAGTAGTGGCCCCAGAAGCGCCCACCCCTCCAAGAGAAGATTGTTTTCCAGTAGATTGGAATGCAAAGCTCATATTATGGGAGTAGAAAGAGAATAGCTGTAAACCCTTCGACTTTAATTTCCAATTCTCCACCACATTGAGCAGAGTACTATCAACCAAGGTGGTGGAAGAGGTGATTAATGTAGGAAAAAGGCTGGGAGATAAGTGGGTTGCTAAAAGAGAGAAGAATCCTACCTTATGGGGAACAGAGGCTCTTGACTACTAGGAGAACAAGGTCATGGAAGCACCCAAAATAATGAAAGGCTATGAGTGCCAGCCAAGGTGGAGAAGAAGAATCTAGGACGACAACGTGGACACCTGGATGTCATTTTGCAATATCCTACCCTTCGAAAGAGATAACCCCACTTACATGCCATATCCTAGAAGGGTAGGAGTGGACTTTAATCCAAACATCCACGATCGATATGACTTTTCAAGAATCTATAATGTCAATGCCACTAAGCCCAAGGAAGCACTCACCTTTTCTGAGCACGACTTATATGCCTCAATTGACCATTTCCTTAATGAGTTCAGTTCTTGCCTAGACCTCGCTTTTCTCACAACTTGTAATTACGTTAGGCTTCTTAGAGTATTATTAAGGCAAGATCCTACTCCACAATAATACCATCTCCTGTCATTATTTTTTTATCTCAATGTTGGCATAGATAGCTGTGCAATGGCTAGGATATGTTTCCCTCTTACCATCTTTTTGTGTAGCCCTCTTAGAGGACATAGGCGGGCAGCCGCTTCACTAGCTGCAACCACCCGTTTTTGTCCACAACTCCCCTCAACATTTGAATGAGCCTAAAATAATATATGCAGGGGAAAATATTTCTTAGTAAGTTCCTCAAACCCCCCACTTCTCCCTCTCATGACCATGATGACAAAGATTAGCTCCTTGTTATGATTTTTTTAAAAATGAAAAAAAGAAAAAAGATCAAAAAGACAAAGAAAAGAGAAAAAGGAAAGAAAAGAACAAGAGAACAGAGAGGGAAATCACAAGAAAAAGAAAGAAACTCATGAGTGCCACAATCACTACACTTAGGGGTCATCAAGTTAGGTGCGTTCGATGGCTTCGGTTGTCCGGCTCTGTCCCTAATCCCCTAGCCCATTTTGATTCTCCACTTCACGCTTAGGACACATCAAGGGCAGAACATACCTAGGGAGGTCATCCTCGCCTATGGTTAGTGGTTAGACCTCTCTCCCTAAGCTGCACCAACTACACCTCCCTTCTACACAAACTGAGTCCTCAAGTGTGGGACAACACCAGGCTTACCCAGCTCCTAGTTCCACTAGCACGAGCACAATGCACCACACGATAAGGTAGACACACCCCCTAGATAGTGCACTTTTCTTCTCTTTACAAATAAATATGAATGCTACCAACCAGTGATATCGGAGGCCCCACTGCCATCCACTCAGCATACCCTCGACCTCCACCACTGCATTCATTTGACAAGCTTCTCTCCCATGACCAATCCCCACAAGTCCCCATCATCAACTCACATGACCACCCTTCAAATCATTGATCCCTCATCCAACAAAGACCCGTAAGTGCCATGGGGCTGGCACTTGACTAGGAAGGGGGTAATGTTAACCGCCATGTAAGATGAGAAAAAAAAAGTAAAAAATATGGAATAATATAGAAAAAGAAATCTTAGAAAATGAATAAGAGAGGAAAGGCCAAAAATGACAAAAAGTCAAGTGGAAGGCAAAGTTGAAGGCAAAGGCACATCTTAAAATGCAAAGGTGCCACTAAAATTTTGTAAAAGAGTGCCAAGCTTCCTCCTATGCAAATTGTAAAATCTAGACGGGCATAGGTGAAGGGATAAGGCAACTAGAAGAGAATAGGAAAAGAGGGCCTTGGCAAGATGCCCGGTCATGTAAAAAGGGGATGGATGCCCAAGGGATTCAGGGTTTGTATATACACTCAAAAAATCCATGAGAAGCTCATTCTTTTGGTGTGTGGCTAAATTGGTTTCTTCTTCTTCTCTCCTTCTTTCTTGTGTATGCTTGTGTTGAGAGAGGAAGTGTGAGAGTGTGAGGGAGTGATTGTGTGAGGGTGAGGAGCTATGGTGGAGAAGCTCTCCATCTTCTCCTCTCTTCTCTTCTTCTATTCTCTTCTCTCGCCTCGCACATGTAGCTATGGTGGATGGAGCTTGGCAGTAGAGGGTTGAGATTCCTTGAGCTCGCATCTTGGATCATGGAGCTACCGAAGTGCTTGAGGGAGGAGGCTACTCATTCAAGCATCAAGGTAAGCTTATTACACTCATAGGATTGGAGACGCATCGGCTAGGTGAGAGATAGCCATTAGAGCTTGCTTAAAACACTTGAACAATAAGTGGTCTTTGGGTCTTGGTGGTTGAGCATGAGCTCCAACTACACTCACTAACAATCTTGTTGAAGTTGTCAGGCATTTTGACAAAACAAACAACTTGCAAAAATTTGTAATCTGTAACCATGCTAATACTAGGTGAATGACTAAACACATAGCCTTTTTCACTTACTACACAATAATAATCGCAATTCACAATCTATATGTAAATGCATTTTGTGTCTCCAAACTAGCAAAATTAGCTAAAATCTTATAGATTTGAGATCTATAACATGTGTACATGGAAACGGTCGAGAAAGCCAAAACTACAGTATACCCAAAAATTGCTATCAAGACTACTTGCAAGTCTAGAAACAAAGGCCAAAATAACCTAGAATGCCAAAAATCATAGTAGGTCTATCCTAAAGGGCTTATTTATAGTATATAAAGTGTTATTTATGCTCAATAAGTTTCACTGCAATCGGAGATTGAAGCCCTACTAGTCTTAAGAACCTCCTACATCTATAATCCAAGGTAAAGTGAGCAAGGTGAAAGAGCTTCTTACACATTGCTTGCTTGCTTACTTTTGTGCTCCAACATCTTCACCTCAGCATTTAATCAAGCTCCATGTAGCCATAGGAGGGCTTTGATACCATGAAAATAGACAACAAGAGAGAATGAAAAACCCAAGAGCACACTCAAAAACAATGGAGACTTGAGAACAAAGAGAGATAGGGTTGAAATCTTCTTCTTCTTCTCCCTTCTTATTTTGCACAAAAGAACTAAGTCTACAACATGATAAAAGACTAATATGAAAGTACACACATATATACACGTACCCACTCAGTATAAATCTACTAAGGAAAGAAGAGGTGGCACAATAAATGTGCTATAACCAAGGGTGGACTATGTGGGTATAGTCCAGCTATTGAATCACTGGTATATCCTCATGTCAATCACCTAACATGCTAGTGAGTAATATCATGACACATCACTAAGGTGAGTAGTGGATGGAAACTCATGTAGAGCTCGAAATCTCAACAAGAGTTGTATCCTCCTTGGATTGAAGGTAAGCCTACCATGAAATTTATACCAATTAATTTCCATTTCATCTTAGAAATATCAAGAGGTCAAAGTTTGCCAAGTCATTTTAACATGCTTTGCATTCACCCTTTGGCAACTAAGGCATTCAATGACATACTTAAGTACATATCTTTGAGCTTTTCCAAATGATAGCTTTTCCTTACTGCATTTGAGTGTCTTAATGTAGCCAAGATGTCCCAAAAATATAGAATCATACACTTGCTAAAGTATCTTCTTTTTCAACTCATGACTAGAAGGAATGCATAATTTATGGAAGTGCACAAGCTCTTCCTCAATAGGGAAATATCAATGCTTAAGTTGTGACTTATGATCTTGATCTTGTAGTTGCACTTCCTTCCTTACCTATTGATGCTTAGGGTGTCTTGAAACTTCTTTCTTTACCATTTGAATGATGGGGTTACTTACAATTGATACTATAACGACAAAGTTCTTCTATAATGAGAATATTAAGGAATGCCTTGTGGCTTAAAGCATTTGCAACTACCTTCTAGTTGCATGATTTGTATTTTATTTCAAAGTCATATTCTTGTAAGTCTTCAATTCACCTTCATTGCCCCATGTTTAAATCTGGTTGGGTAAAGATTCATTTGAGACTTTTGTGAACTATTACCAAGGTGAATTTCTTACCAATTAGCTAATGTCTCCACAACTTAAGAGTATGGATTACAATCAAATGACTCTAAGTCATGACTTGCATATCATAGTTTCTTTCAAGACTCTTCATCTTCCTTGAAGAATAGGTGATGGGATGCCCATCTTGCATTAGTGCATAGCCTAATATGATAGAAATTGCATTTGTCACAACTTCAACTATTGATCTAGATTTGGGAGCTTCAAAATAGAACCAATCACTAAGCTTTTCTTGAGTTGATCAAAGCTAGATTTCTCTATTAGAGTCCATACAATGTAAGTCTACTTCTTTCAAGGCATAGTCTTGGATAAAATGTTGTCAAAGAAGAAGATGATGAAATCATTAAGATATGTCCAAAAATTGTCCTACATTAATATGTTGAGGGTGTAGGAGTATTAATTAGTCCAAAAGACAATAATTATGAACTCATAGTGGTCATACCTTGTATTAAAGGCAGTTTGGGAATATCCTCCTTTTATCCTTATCTAATAGTATTCAAATATCAAGTCAAATTTTGAAAAGTTTTTTTCTCCTTGAATTTGATCGATTAGCGCATCAATCTTGAAGATTGGGTACTTTTTTTAAACCACCGTAACTTAATCTAGCCTGTGGTATTTGATGCAAAGACAAAGAGTTATATCCTTCTTTTTCTAAAAAAGAATTGAGGCTCCCCATGGCAAATTGCTAAGTTGAATGTATCCTTAATCTAGTAATAGCTTGACTTATTCTTTCAACTCAATAGCTTTAGGGATGGGCATTCAAGATGGCCTTTTTGCAATTGGAGTAGCTCCTGGAACTAGGTTAACCTCATGGTCAACTTCCCTTGGAGGTGTAAGTTTAGTTAATTCTTCTAGAAGAACATCTACATACTCCTTCATCCATGAAGGTTTCTCTTCCTCTGATTTATTGTTCTCATTTATTTTATTGAGTTTGATTGTGTATACAAGCAATCCCTTTCTTAAACCTTATGCTATTCATTGTGAGGCTTTAGTTAACTAGATTTTTGGCTTCCTAGCTTTTCCTTAAGTTGTTGCTTGATTTCCTTCTAAGCTTTAGAATGTGATGTTTCCCTTTCCATAATGGATCTAAGCATCATTGGGAATAAGTTAATCCATTTCTAGTAAGTAATCATAAGCACCCAAGTCTATGACACGAAATCTTATGCTTGTGGGCTCATTGCCTAGATCAAACTCTACATTTCTAGTTTGTTGTGATGACACAACTTTCTTTCCATTAGCTAACTCTACCAAGAGTTTAGATGTTGATACAATCTCTGCCAAGAGTCTAGTTTTATGTGATGACACAACTTTCATTTCATTAGCTAATTAGCCTTTCACTGTTTAGATGTTGATGCAATCTCCATGTCTAATTTTTATCCACATTTTGGAGAAATAAAGGAATGAGTACTTTTGCATTCTATTAAAATCTGGAAGGGTCTATCTTGGTAGTTTACCATTTTCTAAATCAATGGGAACTAAAAATTTGGTCCCTTCTTATCAAGAGTGGTTTGAATCATCCCTTTTTCTGCTTCGTTCTTCATTGAGGGCTCTTTTTTTCCTCTCTTATGATAGTTACTGTGCCAGCTCTTCCTCTTCCTCTTGTCCCTCTATGTTTTAGCCCTAGGAAATCATCATTGTCAAGGGGTTTGGTTTAGTTTGGGACACTATCTTTTGTAGTGGATCATTTCGTTGCAATGGAAACACCCTTGAGCACCATTATTGATTTACTAGAACGAAGGTGCTAGCTATATCAACTTTTGCCTTCTTCCTTGAATCAAAATGATGTTGCCATTGCACTCTCTTTATAAAGGCACAAGATCCTTTGTTGGGAAACCATCTTGTGTTCCTTGATTGTGCTTGAAGACTAAGTGGTTTAGCTCTTATCAAGACATCTAGTAGATTTGTGGGTTGCATGGCTTCCAGTTGAGTATCCAAAGGATGATTGAGGCCTTAACAAAACTTGGCCACTTGTTGGGAAATATCTATATCTAGAGTGTACTTTTGAAGAGTTACAAATTGGAAGTAATATGCTTCCAAGCTCAACCCTAGCTAGTGAATCTTGAAGAGCTTGTTTATATTCAAGGCATGGTAGGAAGGTGGATTCCATGCACAACTTCTTTTATGAGTTTCCATGTAGCAGTAGTTTCCAAGACTCTAGTATCGTAGCACCACTACTTTCACTAGAGACACACTCCCTTGTTTGTTTTAGCTTGGTCAACATGGCATGATTAGGGGTGCTTGTTCTTACAACGCACGAATAGTCTTCCATAGACTCAGTGTAGACTTTAGCACATTTTTTTCCACATCATTACCCTTCCCATAAAATTTGCAAGGTTTGATGTACTTGAGAAGGCATTTCTTCTCTTGTAGTTTGATATGATTAATGATAGGTGGAATATATTGGGATTATTAATACATAAGAACTAGTTTAATACATGTATATAAACCTTTCTCACATTTCAACTTAACATTTTCTTTTAAAATTATAATTTTTGCATAGGTTGAAGAGAAAGAAACATCCATTAATCAATTTATTTTTCAATAGCTAAAGGCATTACATCATGAATAGGGCTCTACTATAAGATTCACCAATGGAACTTAGATACATCAATAGTACTATGAGAAGATGGGAGTTCGGTAAACACATCTAAGATTCTCCATTTGGAGAGAAGGTTGGGATAGCCCTATTTATAGTAATTATTGCAACAAGAGCAGCCTAAAATAGCAACTGTATTGAGATTACATTGGTTACTTTGTTGTAAATGTAACAATTTAGATGGACTTGCCATCATCTTATAAAAAGAGTAACAATAACCCTAGACTCTTCACAAATAAATATATTAATGACTTTCAAATTTTCCATCCATTGTAGCCTTTTAAGGTTAGTTCATATATATGAAAGACGATTGAATTCAACAATGGAGCAATATACTCCATTTTGCATCCATCATCTTTCACGATACAATGGGGAAGGATCATAAAGTTAGTCTAGAATGTGTAGGAACTTATCTCTCCATCCAAAGTCAGAGGAGTGTATAATTGGTATGAACATGGATTAAAACATAAGGAAAAGGTTCTAGGCTTTGTCATTTTAGCAAAATTTCATCAAACATTAGTGGTAGAATAGCTCATAATAAATTTCTTAATTTTATTCTTATCTAACCTTAGTAATTTTCAAACAATACTTAATCTTTTCTCTAATACCAAGTGTAATGTGCGTACCTAATTGAATATCGATAGTATGTATTAGTAGCCCATAAAGAAGTAATCAAGATAGCTGCCATTTGAAAATCCTTAGAATAATCAAACATATGTAATCTTAAACTACTTGAGTCTACCTCATAGGTGAAGCTTTGCCTTAACCCCGTAAGGATTGACTTGAAAATAGGAAACCTAATATAAAATAGGGGTTTTTTTTTTTGGCAAGCTTACTTGGGTGATATTCTTTGGAATATCTTTCATTTTTGGAGACCTTTCACACCAATATTTACATCAAGGATAGCCTAGTTCATTACACATTACCACATCATTACAACAAGTGGGTGTTCTAAAAGATGGTCCGGGGGGGGGGGGGGGGGGGGGGTCACTCATGAATATATGTATATATAACATGAGTTCAAAATAAGGTGTTTTTAAAATACATTTTTTACATACAGAGGGGTGTCATATAAAGGGGTTACTTACAGATTGAATAGAAAAGGGTTGTGTTTTATTCAAGAAAAACTCACAGATTAGGATATTTATAAATAGGCCATGAACGCACGTTATATAGAGAATATATATATATAGTGAGTCCCCCCAAGAAAATATGTCAAGAAAAAACATAAGCATAAACAAATATGTGTCTTATACAAGAGTAGTAAATGAACTTTAAAGTGGAGTGCCACTATAAAATTCTATCATGAGCATACAAAATTTTCATTGGGATATCATGAAATTCCAATGTGGGAACTAGGTAAGTGGAAAAATAAGCATAGGCTAAGGAAAAGGGACTTGCAATGTAGGGATAGGATGGATGCAAACTAGGTCAACAAAGAATGGTTGATGTATCCCAATGGAAATCTTGGATTGGTGCATGAGTGTGTATTATTTTCAATAAGGCCCAAAACTTTCATAAATACAAAGTAAAAATGTTGGTCAACAAAGAAAGTAAAAGGCATAGCCAACAAATAATGTCAAAATTTCTTTACCAGCACAAACACCATGGCTAAACCTTCTCTCTTTGGCCTGGAATAGTTCATTTTGGTATCCCTGAGTTGTCTATTAGCGAAACTCACTGGATAGTCTAGACTTTGTTCACTAGGTTGGAACAACACTACTCCCACAATAAACTTTGAGGCGTTAATGTGGACGTGGAAGGTTATGGTCCCGTTTGGGGCTCGTAATATTGGTGGGGTTGTCAGAGACTTTTTCAACTCTTCATATGCACGTTGGCATTCCTTAGTCCATTTGAATACTATCAGCAGTTTGTAGAGTGGTCTAGCAATTAATGCATAGTTTAACACAAATCACCGATAGTATCATGTATGCCCTAGGAAGTATTGAACTTCCTTGTAATGGTTTGGTGGTGGAAGGTCGACAATAACCCTAACTTTCAAGAAGTTAGTGGCAATGCCATTCTTGGATACCACATGCCCTAGGATGCATCCATGCTTCGCCCAAAAATGGCATTTAAGGGGGTTCAATGAGAGACAATATAGTCTGCAATATTAAAAAACTGCAAAGATTTTGTCTAGCTGTTCTTTCTAGCTCGAGTGAACACATAAATCATCAACAAACACTTCTAACCCCTTTCCAAAGTATGTCCTTGAAGATGACACATATGAGCCATTGAAATGTGGCTAGTGCATTTGTTAGCCCAAAGGGCATGACTATGTAGGCAAAGATGCCCTACTCGGAAATGAATGTAGTCTTATGCTTGTCATGAGGATGCACTTGCACCTGATTGTAACTTGAGAAGCCACCCAAGAAACTGTAGGCTTCTTTGCCAGCTACTCTTTGGAGCACATGCTCAGTGTACGGTAGTGGATAGTTCTCTCTTTATAGCAGCGTTGACTTTCTTATAATTGATGCACACTTTGATATTTCCATTCTTCTTCAATACAATCACGATGGGAAAAACCTAGTCTCTGTGTGCTATATTTCTTAAATGAATCTAGCTTTTAACACCTTATCCATTTCCTCATTGACAACATGAGCATGGTTGGGATTCATCAGATATGGTCACTGCTTGACCGACGTTGCATTAGGTGTAATGGGGATATAATGAATCACTACCCTCGGATCCACTCCTTTCAACTCGTTGAGTGACCAAGCAAAGATGCCTATGAACTCTCGTAGGAGAGTAATGAGACTTGCTTCTTCCTGCTTTCTCAAGTCATCGGCTATAAAGACATGTCGGGGTGTCTCCCCTTCCTCAGCCAAATTAACATCTTTCACTTTGGTAGGTCCTTCTATCGGCTCGCTCACTTTTCCTTGTCGTTTGGTTCCTAGCAAGATCACTACCCTATCACCTTTCTTAAACTTTGTGAATCGTTTTGGTAGGCCTTGCAATTTTTTATATTTCCTAGCTTCCAATTCCTTGGATTGCCTCTTCCTTTCCTCCTTCAACCATCGGGCCTTAGATGGATCAGTAGGTCTCCCTTGGTGCATTTTGTATTAGGAGGTAGAGGTTTCTCATGGTTGCTATCTGAGCTTAATTTCAACTTAGAGTCGAACTCTCCATCTTCACTAGAAGAGGAAGTCTCTCTTGGTGGTTGTAGTATTGATGGTGATTCTGTTCTTAATAGAGGCATGACACTTGGCTTAACTAACCATGTTTGCTCATAGTCTATCATCCCTAAATGGTCTAGCCAAGTGCAATCACATTCGGTTTTGAAAACTCCTCTTTCAATTCTAAACGTGTTGGCACTCTCTGTGGCTTTGAGTCTACTCTGATCTGCTCAATTGCCCAACCATATCCATGTCGTATTCTATTGTGTCGGTATCCTCTTCACTGTTTTCGTCCATGAGAGAGTAATTCTTGCACTCATTGTCTAAACTGTCCTCATCGTCTCCTAGGTCTTGATACTCCATTTCTTTCTCTTTGGTGACTAAGGCCCAATTATACATCAAGTTCAAATCATGCACCTTGGTCCACCTTTACTTGGGTTTGTCTAAGAGATCCTTGACGGGTTTGAGATTAGTGGCTGGGTTGCCAGCTAGCTCATTCATCAAGTGCTTTAAGATCTTGTGGAGCTCTAGCTTGTTGTTCTTCAGGTTATGGAATGTGATAAGGGTGGGCCGTCTACTAGGGATTGGCCATCATGCATAATGCCACTGAGGGTTTGTCCTTGGGCTCACTAATTTCATTAGCAACTTGCTCATATTCCTCATTGTCTAAGAATAGCATATCGATTGTAGCTAGCACGTTCATCCAATCACGCTCATCCTCAGGGAAAGGGATATACTTCATTGGTAGCCTGTAAGATTTTCTAACTTGAGTATCACCCTTTCGCATAGCTGAGATGGTGTCGAGGTCGACTCTGATGTAGTCTTCCACGTTTCCATGTCTACCCTGAATGCTTTCATTTGATTGCCTAAGAAGATTAGACCATTTCCCTACTCTTCTATGACTCGTGCATTCAGCATCCAAGGTCGGCAAGCCTAGCAGGATATCATAGTTGACTCTTCATGATGATGAAGTCTAGTGAGAACTTGACACCTACAATATTTAAAGGCCAAATTTTTAGCACTTCGAATGGTTTGACCTTTATCCCATCGGCCAATGTGACATTAAACCTAGCATTCTCAACCGATAGGTTACCCCAAGCTTGGCACACTACATGGCTAAGCACACTGACTCTTGCCTCTGTGTCTACAATTCCTTTCCTTGTGGTGTCTCCTAGTGCTAGGACTGGCAAGACCACATGCATCTATATGCCTTTCCAAAAAGCATTGACACATAAGGACTTGGGCACTGAGTGTAGCATCAAGCTCAGTATCTGTATCACTGTATCATGGTCACGCAAGTCAACTGCTGAAGCGGTCCTTCCACCCACTGTTCCAACTCTTGCCACAATATTGGATGCTACCTAAGCAAGTCTCCTAATCTCAAAGTCATTGGGGTGGTTAGTAACATCATAAGAAGATCACCTGTTGCTTTCTTATCTCCTAATTCTGCAATCCTTGGCCAATGGCCTTGGCTAGCTTGCTAGCCCATGGCATTCAAGCTCTCTATGTTCGACACTGGTTGAGGTGCAATGGCATCTCTCGACTTCGGTTGCATAGGTGAAACCAGTGTGCTCACACTAGAGAGATCATAGATTTCACCCTCCAAGATGGGCTCAATGTTCTCTTTATGGGCTTCTCTAACCCACTCCTTGACCTTATCTATGGTTTCAAGTTGGTGCTTCGAATTGGGGTACTCCCTGACCACCTCAGCACTCCATTTTTCTACAGTCTTCGGAGCGAACGTTTCTGCCTCTGTGTCCTGACTTTCTTCCCTGTGGGTATTGTTGTAGCACTCTCAATTTTAAGCATAATCTTTGCTTCGCTTTTCTCCTTCCTTCGCATATGGCTCTTCTTTCCTATTGAGGCTACGTCTAGGTTGCTAGGCCCTGGTAGTGATACACAAGCCTGCTTTGTCTATGTTTGGGTCATAACATGCAACAGCATGGGCATAGCCTCTCCATCATGCGTTTCAACTCCAAAAAGCCCCAACGGTATTGATGGCATGATTGCCGAGCTAGAGGATCGTTTTTGTCTAGGGAAATTAGCAAATAGGTGGGTGATTCCACACTCTGGGCATCTAACGTCGTCCTTTTCTAGGTTGGCTTACTCCCTCTTGGGGTAGCATGAGGAAATGTGCCCTGGGTGACTGCAAGTCCAACAAGCAATCGACTCTTGGGTTTGCCCTCCTAGGCCTATACCTCTGCCCAATGCCATCCTTAGCACTGTGGTCAATAGTTCATAAGGATCGGATTTCCCTCTTTGTCATATGAGATGTAAGTGTTCACTTATGCTTCTTCGTAATTTGGCTCCTCTACATAGTGGACTAGAGCATTGCTTGGTCGGTGGGTTACAAAAGGTTCAGGCGGCTGAGGCATGCCTACGGGATTAATTTCCATCCTAGGGATGGTTGGCTTTGCGTCATTAGGTGCTGGAAGAGCCAATGAGGCTCCACTCCCAAAGAAATTCAATGGCCTATTCCCTAGGTAATGTTAGTTGTAAGGTTGCAAGTATGAAAGTCTCCTTCGTAGTCTACCATGACTGAACCTATCACAATTGGCGCAAGGTCAAGATCGAAGGTCTTGACACTCTCCTAGAATGTGGTTTCCGTTGCAATGCACACATTAGACATGTGGATGCGTAGGTCTCCTTATGTTGAGGGTTGAGATTACTTGCTTTTTTGGCTGAGTTTTGTTGTTTTTGTGGACTGAATGGTTTATTTTTTATGGATTTTATATGATTATTATGTTGAGATATCGAGCTCCACTCGTGATACGCCAGGGTGACCGTTGTGTATTTATGTCACCGACTTGTTAGTTGCAGACGCGGTTGGTACACCGCCCATGAATAATAGCTACATGATAGCTATCCTTATCTACTCTAGTTCGTGGCTCAGTTAGTATGCCCCCTTAGTTAGTTGAGTTTGGTTTGAGACCCATATTTAGGGTTCTTCTATTTCTTTGTAAGAGAGTTCTTTTTGGCTTACACAACTAAGAAGAGGAAAACTGTTTTCAGCCTCCACCCGTGTGTGTCTTCCCCCATTGTGCAAGCAAGAAAGCTTCAAGCGAGACTCCTTCCTTCTCTCCCACAATCTTGACATATTAGTTGTTTTGGAAGTTTTTGGGAGTGTTTTGGATTATGTTGATTATGTTTTGGAAGCTCATGATGTTTTATAGTGGAGATATGATGTTATGACATGTTTTGTTAATGTCTTGTTAGTGTCTGATTGGTTCTGTTTGAGTCTGTTGAGCTTCTATTTTGCTCTTTTTTCCTTCTGTATGAGAGATTGGAATAGTGATTGATGAAGTTTGAGAGTTTTTGGAAGCTTATTGATTGATTCTTCATGGTTTTTAATGAATTAAGTTGAGCTAAAGGCTTTATGATGTATTTATGTTAACCCTCTATTGACCATCTATAAAGCCTCTGTCTCTGTTCTGTTTTGTTCTGTATGCCTCTATAAGTGTGACAATGGATGTATGTGTAGCTTGGGGAAGTTTTCCAACCTTGGGAAGAGATCAATATAAGTTAAAAATATCTTGAAGAAGTGGAAGAAGTAGCTACTAAAGACTTGAAGTAAAGACTGAAGTGACAGTGATAGTAGTGAGCTCTCAAAGGACACTAAAGTGGTCCTGGTGACCTTTCACACTAGACATACCTCTTGGGAGGGTTATCCATGATCTAAGAGGAGTTTTCAATGATATTTTTTTATTATCTCATTGTATTATTGTAGAGCATTAGAGAAAGAGAGAGAGAGAGAGAGTGTGTGTGTGTGTGAGTAAGTGAGTGAGTGAGTGAGTGAAGATAGCCAAATATATGCAAAACAATGTATATGTGAGTGAGAGATTGTGATGAGAGAAAGCTATGAAACCTTTGAAGAAGAATGCTATTGTTATGATTTCCATTCAAAGTAGTGTATTCTCTTGTGTCTTTGTGGTATCTTGATGAATTCTTTGAAGAATATGAAGAGCATAATAAATGTTGTTCAAGTTAAAGCCGTGGGAGAATTGTTTCTATGAAGATGCGTGAAGATTTTTTATTCCTGGTATTCTTTTCCTTTTTGTGGTCACACCAAGTATGAAAAAGATATTTTTTGTGGTCACACCAAGTATCAAAAAGATATTTTTTATGGTCACACCAAGTATGAAAAAGATATTTTTTGATAATACAATATAGATTTTCTTATAGTAGAATCCCTATTTTCTTGGTGTTCATCTTGTGGCTCCCTGTTTTTTGTGTGCAGCCAAGGAAAACTACCATCAACAAGCATCAGAATAGGTTGGAAATGAAGGAAATGACATTACCAAGAGGAGAAGAATTGAATGGATTCTTGCAAGGTTCTTTCTACAACTAAAGAATTGGAGATTCTCATTTCCAAAGCCACTTTCTAAAAGAAGCTCATCCCACAATGGCGAAGACATATTACCATCATGATGTAGGCTCTATGTGGTGGACTATTTCCTCACACCCTATTGAAGCAATAGAGATGTGCATCTTGGTAACAAACTATTTGGGAGAAAACCAAAGTGCAAAAACAGAGAGATTAATCATCCATAGGAGATTTAGCATTCATTGAGAAGTTTCCAGACATCATCAAGTGGGATATTGTGAAGAACCTTCAGCAATCGTGGTCAGTGGAAGTTCACGAGAACAAGAAGGAAAAGGGTTGGAATCTGTTCTTGGATGCTCAACAGTAGGATATAGAGAATGCATGGTGCACTGACAACCTTCTATTTATCCAATCAACATGGTGAACAGAGTGATCTTTACAACATACACTATGGAAACCATCCAAAGTTGGCATCACTATAATGATGGCACCACAACAATGCTCAAAAGAATGAGTTTTGATACCTTCAGAACTAAATACCTTCCCCTCTATAGTGGATTGAAAGATGAATTCAGAGATGTCAAAAAGAAGGAAGTAGAAGAAATGTTGGCAAGAGAGTCCTCTAGAGACTAAAGCCCTTCTGATTCTGTTGTGTGGAGTATATACCAATTGGGTGGAGCTAACTCCCTGATAAATGACACAATTAAGAGATAAGCACTAGAATGAGTCCAAAGGTATGTGAGACGAGACATGCAAAAATTAAATCCAAGAACTAGATAATAGTAGAAGCCTCCTTTGATGCCTTAGCAGCACTCTTTATAGAAGTCTCCATGGCGACTCAAGGTTCCCTTCCTAGTCAGATCCATCCTGGAAATATTGATTGATAGGCCAACAAATGTAGTCCCATTGTCCATCTTTAAAGGAGAGTGCAATGAAGACCCTGATCTTCATGTAGTAGAGTTTATGGTAGAGTGTGTAGCTAACAATGCCAGAACCCTCGAGCGTTGGTTGGAAATATTCCCCGCCACTTTTAAAGGTGCGGCATTTCAGTCGTATGAGAGACAAGCAGTAGGAACCTGAAGTTGGTCTTCCTCACTAAATTTAAGCATGAAGGTTTTGAAGAGCAGATGAGAGAGGCGTTCATGAACCTAAGCCAGGCCTCTGGTAAACAGGTGGAAGCATATGTCTCTAGAATGGAATCCATATTGAAAAGATGGACCAACCATTACTTGGATGAAGGTATCCAAAAGGGGGTTTTCCTTAGAGACCTACAACCAAAAGTTTGTAAGTTTGTCAAATTGCGAAGACCAGTTAATTTGCAAGCTACGATGGGAGATGCAAGACTATATGATCAAGTTGAAGCGATATCAATGACCTCAGAAAGAGGAGTCCTACATCCTCCCATGCCAGGAATGGTACACCCACCAAATGGAGTCCCAGAGATAGTTCCCTACCCCTATCGAGCCCCTACCCTCAAATGCAAACAATCTTGCAGTGTAGTGCATCGAATCCACAGTGGCTACAGACGATAGTCCCTCAAATGATGGTTCAACCACAACAATAATGGCCTCAAACAGTTCCCCCAATGGCAACTCAACAACAACAATGGAACCCTACCAACCGGAATCAACAATCTCCATTTTCACAATAAGAGCTTTGAATCAGAAATCAGAACTAAGGACCCTCTGGAGGATCAACTCAACTAGTGTATGTAGTGATTACAAAAGCTTCCCAAAACCCTATTGCAAGTACTTCAAGAGGTGAAAATTTGAAGGACTACCTATCCAATTCAGTCATCACAAGCATTAAGAAGGAGTTGATGGATGTGATTGTTGAGATATCGAGCTCCACTCGTGCTATGTCAGGGTGACCGTTGTGCATTTATGTCACTGACGTGTCAGTTGTGCAAATGCGGTTGGTACACCGCTCATGAATAATAGCTAGATGACAACTATCCTTATCTACTCTAGTTCGTGGCTCAGTTAGTATGCCACCTTAGTTAGTTGAGTTTGGTTTGAGACCCATATATAGGGTTCTTCTATTTCTATGTACTAGAGTTCTTTTGGCTTACACAACTAAGAAGAGGAAAACTGTTTTCAGCCTCCACCCTTGTGTGTATTCCCCCATTGTGCAAGCAAGAAAGCTACAAGTGAGACTCCTTCTTTCTCTCCCACAATCTTGACATGGTATCAGAGCCTTGTTCGTGGTAAGGAGCTCAAGAAAGCAAGCCAAGCTCGCGGTGTTCTGGTAAGAGGAGCAGTGTTGCTTTCATTTTCTGTTTTGGGAGCAGATCTCTGCAGGTAGCACAATCGGAAATTGCAAGAGTGCATTGTCTCAGGTTGAGACGCCCTTCGTGGTGAAGCAACAGGGCAGTATATGCTGCGGGAGAGGGCTTTAGCCTTAGGCGACCCTGTTTTTTTTATTTGAGGCCATTTTGGGGCCTGTTTTGGAGGCGGAAGTTTTCTGCAAGCACTGAGGAAAAGACCCTATTTTATGTTGTGCGACCACTGTTCTACAGATCGGTGAAAAGTTACAGTAGAAATTGCATCGTATGCTTGTGTGCAGAGACATTCAGAGTTTCAGAATCATCCTTGGTTCCTGTTTATGCAAAATCGTCACTAGGAAGTGACTGTGTGGTCAAATACCACTTTCGCCAGTTTTGCAGATTTGCCCTTGTGAGGGTGAAGTTGTGTTTTTTGCAGTGACAGAATTTTTTGCAGTGTTCTGTAATGGCGTGTGATTCTCTTTCACAGATTGTAACTGAAAAGCTTGACAAGAATAACTTCCAGGCATGGAAGTTTAGAATGACGAATTTCCTTATGGGAAAAGGATATTGGGAATTTGTTGCAGGAAATGAAGAAGAACCAGTTCTTCCTGATGTTCCCAATCAACAGCAAATGCAGGCATTTAAAGCATGGCATGAGAGAGCCAGGAAAGTTATGTACTGGCTGTCTATCAGTATTTCAGACTCTATGATTGTGCATATTCAGGATGCAAGTACACCAAAGGAGGCATGGGATACTTTGTCAAAAATGTATAGCACAAATACGCAAGCCAGGAAAATGCAGCTCAAGCAAGAGTTGCATAATGTGCAAAGAGAAAGTATGAGCATCAATGACTACCACATGAAAGTGAAGAAGATTGCAGATGCACTTGCTTCCATTGGGTCGCCAGTGAAAGATGATGATTTAGTTTCTGTGACATTGAATGGTCTAAGAAAGGATTATGCACAGTTTCGGACATCCATTTTAGTTCGTGAAATATTTCCTGATTTTGAGGAGTTAATTGCTCTTCTAATTTCTGAGGAGCAGAGAAATGGTGGTGCATCTTCTTCAGGAGGAACTTCAAAAGAAGTTGTCTTTTACTCAAATGCTGGAAGAGGTAGAGGCAGAGGTAGAGGAGGCCGATCTGGAGGCCGTGGTAGAAATCAGAATATGTAGCAAACTCAAGAAAACCAGTCCTATGGAGGAGGACATGGTAACTCTAGAGGCAGGGGGAGCCAAAGAGGTCATGGTGGATGGCAAAGAGGCCAAAATGCAAACAGTAATGTTGAATGCTACGACTGTGGTAAAATGGGTCATATGGCTAAAGACTGCTATAAAAAGCAGAATGACATCATGAATGGAAAATTGCAACAAGGGAATTATGCATCTTCTAGTAGATAGGGTGATGACAGAAATGAGCATTTGTTCATGGTGCAGCACATGAACAATTCTATGACAAGTGCAGAAGAAAGCAACGATGTGTGGTATGTTGACTCAGGTGCATCAAACCACATGACAGGTCATGCAGAATGGATGGAGGATGCAAGGAAAATGGAAAAACCAGGATTTGTGGAGACTGGTGATGATACTGCACATCCTATTGTGCAGATTGGAAAAATTCCTTTGTCTATGCAGGATGGGAAAATGAAATACTTGTCCGATGTATTTCATGTCCCGAATATCACCAAGAATCTGGTTTCAGTTGGTCAAATGGTTGAGCAGGGCTTGCAGGTCAGATTTAATCCTCATGGATGCTTTGTTGAGGATATGAAAAATAAAGGTTGCTTGATAGCAAAAGGAAAGAAGAAGGGCAGAATGTTTACGTTGGATGCAGACATGCCTGAATTGAGTCCAGCAATGCTTGCACATGGGACCGGTGTAGTTGCGGATATTGATATCTGGCATAAACGCATTGGTCATGTTAATGTGCAGCGACTTAAATCAATGCAGGCCCAAAATATTGATGCAGGATTGCCAAAATTCAAGGTTGCAGAAATGCATGAGGTATGTGAAGCCTGTCAATTTGGAAAATAGGCAAGGAAACCATTTCCTAGACATGTTCAAGAGAGTGAGAAGCCATTGGAATTAATCCACTCTGATGTGTGGACTACTAGAGCTGCATCTCTTGGAGGCTGTCATTATTTTGTCACTTTTATTTATGACTATAGCAGAAAAGTTTGGGTGTATTTTATGAAAAAGAAAAGTGAAGTTTTTGGGCATTTCAAAACTCTTAAAGCTATGGTTGAAAAAGAAACAGGCCTGCAAATAAAATGCCTAAGGTCAGATGGAGGGGGAGAGTACCTCTCAAATGAGTTTGCAAGGTTCGTGCAGGAGCATGGCATAAAGCAGCAATATTCATGCAGTCATACCCCACAACAAAATGGAATTGCAGAAAGGAAAAACAGGCATATTGGAGAGGTATCTCGTGCCATGCTCAACGAAAAAGACTTGCCAAATTTTTACTGGGCTGAAGCAGTTGCTACAGCAGTCTATATAATGAACAGGACTCCCACTGCAGCAATACATGGGATGACTCAGGAGAGGTATACTGGTAGGAAACCAGATATTTCTCATTTGAAAATTTTTGGTTGCATTGCCTATGTACATGTGCCAGATGAGTTGAGATCCAAGTTGGATCCAAAAGCTGAGAAGTGCATCTTTATTGGTTACTCTGCAGCAAAAAGGGTATAGATGCTATAACCCTTCTACTCATAAGTTTACAATGAGCAGAGATGTTGTTTTTTAAGAGATGAGTAGCTGGTATAAACCAGTAAATGTGATTGATGATGTAGATGCACAAAATGGTAATGCTGCACAGAATTCACAGCAGTAGTCACAAAATATTAGTGGACTTGGAGCGTCCTCTAGCAGTGGTTCACATTCTTCGCCATGGACAGGCAGATTGAGATCGAGAGAATCTTCTCAAAGCAATGCAGATAGTGGTATCCAAGTATCACGAAAAGGAAAAGAGAAGGTTGATCAGCCCATGTTTGATGTAAATGCAGGCCACTCTTATCCAGTGGCTCAGAACAGAGCATTGATGATGAGTTGGGTATTCCTTCTATTGTTACACCTGGAGTAAGGAAGACCAGGGATGTTTTGAGAGCACCTGGGAGTGAACCTACTTTGCGCAGGTCTACGAGAGCTAGGTATCTTGTGGATAGGCTGAAATATGATGGATTTACAGCCATTCACTATGCATATATGGTCAAAGTGATACAGGAACCAGAACCCACTTCTTTTGAGCAAGCCATGGGAAAAGAAAAATGGGAGAAAGCCATGGATGAAGAAATGGATGCCTTGGAAGCAAATGCTACATGGGAATTAGTACCTTTGCCTAAAGGTAAGAATGCAATTGGCTGTAAGTGGGTTTATAAGATGAAGCACAATGCAGATGGTTCTGTGAACAGATACAAGGCAAGATTAGTAGTCAAGGGGTATGCACAGACATATGGCATTGACTATGAAGAAACATTCAGTCCGGTTGCAAGGATGGCAACCGTAAGAGCAGTCATTGCTATAACTGCATCAAAGGGATGGTCTTTACATCAGATGGATGTAAAGAATGCCTTCTTGCATGGTGATTTGCAAGAAGAGGTCTACATGGAGCAGCCACCAGGTTATGTGCATGTTGTTCATCCTGAGTTTGTTTGCAGGTTGAAGAAAGCCTTGTATGGCTTGAAGCAAGCACCTAGAGCATGGTCTGACAAGATAGGAGAGTATCTTGTCACTATTGGCTTTCAGATTTCCAAGGCAGATTTCTCACTTTATGTGAGAAAAACAGAGAAAGATATTATGCTACTTGTCATTTATGTTGATGATTTGATTATGACAAGTGACAGTGATGAAGATATCCTTCATGTGAAAATGCTATTGAAGTAGAAGTTTGAGATGAAGGATTTGGGAGAGTTGCGTTATTTCTTGGGCATTGAGGTGATTAGATCACCAAGTGGGATACAGCTCTTGCAGAGGCAATATGGATTGGACATGCTATCCAAATATGGGATGACAGACTGTAAGCCTATTTCAGTTCCTTTGGAGCAGAATGTGAAGCTGAGCACAGATGCAGGTGAGCTTTTGGAAGACCCTACTATGTACAGATGCATAGTAGGAAGTTTGATTTATATGACTATTACCATGCCAGATTTGAGCTATGCTGTTGGATTGGTAAGTCAGTTTATGCAGGCTCCAAGGAAACCGCATTTGGATGCGGCTAGACGCATACTCAGGTATGTGAAGTCCACATTGCAGTATGGACTATTTTATGAGACTGGGGTTCAGATACAGCTGCATGGATACACTGATGCTGATTGGGCTGGTAGTATTTCTGATAGACGATCTACTAGTGGATATGTGTTCTCTTTTGGGAGTGCTGCAGTCACTTGGAGCAGCAAGAAACAACCTACAGTTGCCTTGTTGAGCACGAAGGCTGAGTACAGGGGTACAGCAATGGCTGCATGTGAAGTAGCTTGGTTGCATAAGCTACTTTATGATATGCATCAGCCTATAGATGGGCCAGTTGTCATTTATTGTGACAACATGAGTAGTATACACTTGGCAAATAACCCAGTCTATCATGCTAGAACAAAGCACATTGAGGTGCATTATCACTATGTGCGGAAGAGGGTTTTACTAGGTCTTATTGATCTAGTTTATGTCAGCACAGAGGATCAGGTAGCTGACATATTCACGAAGGCATTGGGTGCAGAGAAGCTGCGCAAGTTCAGAGACCTGCTTGGTGTGCAGGAATTGGGATTGAGCTCGAGGGGGAGTGTTGAGATATCGAGCTCCACTCGTGATATGCCAGGGTGACCGTTGTGCATTTATGTCACCAACGTGTCAGTTGTGCAGATGCGGTTGGTACACCGCTCATGAATAATAGCTAGATGACAGCTATCCTTATCTACTCTAGTTCGTGGCTCAGTTAGTATGCCACCTTAGTTAGTTGAGTTTGGTTTGAGACCCATATATAGGGTTCTTCTATTTCTATGTACTAGAGTTCTTTTGGCTTACACAACTAAGAAGAGGAAAACTGTTTTCAGCCTCCACCCTTGTGTGTATTCCCCCATTGTGCAAGCAAGAAAGCTACAAGTGAGACTCCTTCCTTCTCTCCCACAATCTTGACAGTGATTAGAGAATAGCTATATACGCTGAAGGCAAATACAGCCAATATATCTAGTCCAGCAGGAGGCAGAAGAGATGTGATGCAATCTAATACATGGTGTGGAAAGTTCCATCAAAAGTGGAACATTTAGCTATTGATGAATGTACTTGAAAACTAACCATTCATGGAGCCTTCTATTCATACTGACTGAGGAAGAACCATACAGAAGATATCTACTCTCTGAAAGGAGATGCATAAAAGAAGAAAGAAAGATGAATAAGTAAGGTTCAAATTGTTGGAATCAAAGATGACTATACAAGATATTGGACCAAAGCCTAGGGAGTTCAGTCCTAATTTGGGCCTAAGGAGATTTCCCTCTCAAAGTTACAGAGAACGACAATCTGTTGGCGATGGCTAGAGATCAGAAGTGGAGTGTTTCACATGTGGAGAAAAGGGTCATATCTCACCAAATTGTCGAAACCCTAGAAGGTCCATGGACTACAAACCCTTATGCATTTGATGCAAAGGATAAGACCACACTACAAGAGATTGTCCAAGTCCAGCTCCTATAAAAGATACCTCTAATACCCAATAGAAGACCCAAAAACCTACTTTCAATTTGGTGGAATTGGAGGTTGCCGCAATAATGAGTGCAAAGAACAGAGACCCTATAGTTCCAAAAGAGAATTTTCCCTCTGCCAAGATAGTCAAATTCAACCTTCCCAAGGAGAAACAAAATGATGCAAAGAAGAACAATGTAGTACAGAGCATTGCGGGGCCATAGAGAGCTACAGAGATAGTTGTAGATATAGGACCAAAGGTCCAGGATATAGAAGATACAGAAGTATGTCCATAAGTAGAAGAAGTGCATATGTTTCCATTCCTAGAAGAAAGAGGGAAGATAAAAGTGGGTGTTGCCCATTCCCTAGCCGATAGGAGAAGCTTTCACATCCTATCAAAGAATATGACTTGGTCAAAGACCTAGAAATCTTTAAACCAAATCTAACATTTCAAAAGTTGTTGATATTGTCTCCTAGCTATCAAAAGAAATTCAAAATCATACTAATGATAAGAAGAGGTCTAAGGATTTCTCCCTCCATAACAACCAAGTCCAACAAAGCCCCAAAGCTCGTGAAAGAAGTGGATGTGGCTAATGCCTTCTTGGATCCTCGTACCCTAGAGATCGTGTGTGGATTGAAGGATGCTTTATTGCAGATGCATTGATTGATAGAGGTTCTTTAGTGAACAGCATGAGATGGATGTGGCAATGAAGGATCTAGGCTTGCAAGGGATGCAGCCTATGCAGTGGCTTATTAGATTAGTAGACCAAAGAAGAATTAAGCCTTTGGGCATTCTCTGATACACATAAAGACAACCCTCTCAAGAAGAGTATATTGGCTGACATATCTAGTGAATACCTCTTGCCTAAACCCAAATTGACTTCTAAAGTCACCTATGATAGCGAGATAGAAGCATGGATGTACGTGTTCTCCCTGTTACATGGTCGTAGCAGAGCTAGAGACAGATGCAAAGACAGAGACAGACGTAGAAGCAGAAGCAGAGGACATAATAGAGAGCTTGTTCTTCTCTTATAGAGCCCCCATAAAGGCAAAAATAGAGTCTGAAGAGGAGGAAGATGGCAGTGAGGAAGAAGACTATGATAGTTGGTTGGAAGAATATATCCTACTAGCAGAAGAGGAACAAATGAGAAAGAAGTTCTAGAGACCACAGAAGTAAGAGACAACCCTCTCAAGAAGAGATTATTGGCTGACATATCTGGTGGTCAAAACCAAATTTCTATGGCACCTCATAACCTCTGCTTTGCTGGGAAGACCATGGCTTTTTGAAGCAAGGGCATATCTAGTGAATACCTCTTGCCTGAATCCAAATTGAATTCTGAAGTCACCTTTGATAGCGAGATAGAAGCATGGATGTACTGTTTTCCCTATTACATGGCCGTAGTAGAGCAGATGCAGAGATAAAGACAAACACAAAAGTAGAAGTAGAGGACATAATAGAGAGCCTATTCTTCTCTTATAGAGCTCCCACAAAGGTAGAAATAGAGTCTAAAGAGGAAAAATTTGGCAGTGAGGAAGAAGACTATGATAGTCGGCTGGAAGAATCTATCCTACTAGCAAAAGGCACAAATGAGAAAGAAGTTCTAAAGGCCACATAAGCAAGAGATCCCATGCGATTAGACAGAATGACTTTGATACCTTTTGGATTGGCTAATGAGTCACATTATGTGCAAAATATCCATAAGAAATGGATTAAGAAGAATAAGCTTTCCTTCAATAGTGGCTCTTGTTTCCCTAACCATCCTTCTTAAGAGAAAATGATGACGATGCACCATGCCAACAACCACTAGTTTGACAGCTCAAAAAAAAGTCAGTAGATTCCTGTTATGTGACATTCTTGGATGCATCCTTAGAAGATGAGTCCTCGATTCAAGAGATAAATAACCCTCCTATAAGATCCGAAGAGCTCTAATATCTTTCAACTTCCCAAGGAGCGAGCTAAGTCTCCATTGACAGAGGACATCGGTTTGAATGGAGTATCAGAAGAGAAGACCACTCCCTTGAGGGAGTTGGATCTCTACCCAGAAGTAGTTCATGGGACATTCATCTGTGAAGTGGACGGTGAGAAGAAATTGACATTCCTAGATGCAGATGGCACAAAACGTCACCTAAAGGTTGGTATCAGTCTTTTAGAAGAAGAACTGTCAATTTTGCATGACCTACTAAAAGAGAACTTGGACGTGTTTGCATGGTCACACAAATATTTGAAAGGGATTGATCCCATGGTATGTTAACATCACATTGACCTAGATTCTGATGCCAAGCCTATAAGGCAAAGACAAAGGCGCATGAACCCAATTTACTCTGCCTTGGTGAAGGCCAAACTACTGAAGCTCCTTGAAACTGAGTTCATCTATCTAGTGGCCAATAGTGAATGGGTTTCACCCATTGTGGTAGTATCCAAGAAGAATGGAAGTCTATGAATATATGTGGAATTCCAAAATTTAAACTCCAAAACTAAGAAGGATCATTTCTCTATCCCTTTCACATACCAATTGTTGGACACAATGGCAGGCCATGAGCTTTATTTAGTCCCTCTTGGATGGATTCAATGGATATAACCAAGTCCAGATCGTAGAAAAAGATCAACCCAAAACAACCTTCACAACCAAATGGGGAACCTATGCTTATAGAGTGATGCTGTTTGGACTCTCTAATGCTCTTGTGACCTTCCAACGAGTGATGATGGCTGCATTCTAGAACCATCTGCATGATTTCATTGAGGTGTACCTAGATGACTTATGTATCTATAGTCTGATCCGTGAGCATTGGGGATACTTAGAGCAGTGCTTTGACAGATGTCGAGAGTATGGGATCTCTCTCAACCTCGAAAAATGTGTCTTTGGAGTCTTGTTAGGAGTTCTTTTGGGCCACATTGTCTCTCCACATGGTATAGCAATAGACCTTGCAAAGATTGAGAAGATTGCAACTTTAATAGTGCCAACTAACCTCAAACAGTTGAGGGGATTCCTTTGCCATGTGGGATACTACAGAAGATTCATTGCACACTTTGCAACAAAGGAAGCTCCCTTGCATAAGCTCCTCAGAAAAGATGCAAAGTTTACATGGACCACTGATTGTGATGAGGCATTCAACACCCTAAAGCAGTGCCTTATTGAAGCACCCATCTTGCAACCTCCTAATTGAACAAAGGAGTTCAATGTGCACATTGATGCGTCTATTGAAGGCCTAGGTGCAATCTTATGCCAAAAGGGCTCCTCAAAGTTAGATCAAGCTATCTATTATGCAAGCCAAAAAGTAATCGACAAAGAAAGGAACTATACAATGATGGAGCTTGAGTGCCTTGTAATGGTGTTCACCTTGGAGAAGTTTCGACACTACTTGCTATCGACACACTTCAAATTCTACGTGGATCATGAGGCCCTATCCTTCCTAATGAACAAGGTTGATGTGAAGGGAAGAATGATGAGATGACTCCTTTTGTTTTAGAAGTTCGACTTTGAAGTGGTTACCGAACCTGGTCGTTCCCATATCCTAGATGATCATCTGTCACGAATCCCTCAGAGTGACGAAGAAGAGTAGGATGATCCAGACCTTCCTCATACTTCCCTTTTTCTAGTTGAAATTGTTACCCCATGGTATGCAGACATATCCAACCTCTTGGCAACCCAATAGTATCCCCCTAGTACCTCTAGCTGCTATGAGAAGAAGAAGCTTCTGCTAGAATTAACCCCCTATACCCTGTTAGGTGGCACTTTGTACAAGAAAGGCAAGGATGAAGTGTTGCAGGAGACGAGATTGAAATAGTAATGAAAGCATGACGACACGACAAGTGTTGAAATACATGGATCTAGAGTATGGCTATGGCAGATGGAACACAAACATAGATTAGAGAGACCAATTGTTACTCAAGTGAATTAGGTTCCAAGATGGAAGCTTGGACTCATTAGCACAATCTTGAATATGACACTAACTATGACTGAAAGGACAAAGTATAATATTATTCCAGTATTGAAGGATAAGAAGGTACATCACTTTATAGGCTCATGATGGTTCCCTTTTTCTCCACTATGCTTATGGGATTCATGCATCCTATATTTTAGGCATCCTCTCTAGTAAACTGTTTGAGTCTTTCCCTATTGCTCCATACAAAGAGGATGTCACATGGGTGTGATTGCATAACTCTCAACACCCCTCCTCAATCACAACCGTAAAGAAAACACTAAGTGTATAGAGGCCATCATGAGTAGAACCTTGCTAAGTGTGGGTATGCCACAAACATGGTAATCATCCCCAAAGGTTATTGCAAAAAAGACTAAGTGTGGGTACCAAAAACATGGCTAATATCCAAGGACTATTACAAGGCCACACTAAGTGTGTAGGGGCTGTTACGCATAGGTTACATGAGGAGTTTTATAAGGCGTATGACAGAAGCATTAATGGCAAGTACATATAAGAAAACATTATAGTGAAAAGTTGAGACAAGGACTAACAGGCCCTTGTGGTTTTCTTCATCAGATATGTCATGGTAGGGATAGTAGATATTCTTTTCTTTGCCTTCTTCTTTAATGTAGTCTGCTTTGCTTTCTTTGATGCTCTTTTTGTCTTTATGGTCTTCTTTTTCTTGGTAATCTTTTTTATGGTCTTTTTAGTCTTCTTCTTTTTTATTGACTTTATCTTCTTCTTTATGGTGTTTCTGGTCTTCTTCTTCATTGACTTTGCTTGCATTAATCTTCATGTAGATGTCCCCCTCAAGCAAAGGTATCATCATCTTTAAGGCACCATAAATGTCTTCAGAGTCTTCAAATAAGATCATTGATTTCCCTTTAGTATGGGCAGCTACATTTCTTCCTTTTTTTCCAATAATAAGACCAAACTGTCTGAGAGTGAGATGTTGAAATGGCTCCACACCAGTAAAATGCAGGAGGAGTGAGACTGAGAGCTGGATGTTAGGAGCCGCTTCTGAGTGGTGCTTGAAGCATTTGAGGTCGTTTTTCGGAGCAAGAAGTGCTTGAGAATCACCAAAGACCAAATTTTCATGAAAAATCAAATGGTGGTGGATGGCCAACAAGCTAGAGTTTTTCTAGATGCATTTTGATGTTAGGAATCCAACGCAAGTCTTGGTTCATCAATCAGATGTCATTTGAACCCCCCATTTAATCCCCGCAAGGTTTGGCATTATAAAGCAACTATTGGATCTGGGAGCCAAAAAGTGTGCGACAAAGGCCAAGTTTATAGATTTCGATGTTGCAAAGCCATCTGTCCAAACGGATCTCGAATCAGAGTCCGGTTGCCCTCTCAAAACCAAAATATCCACTTGGTGATAGTGTGAACACAAAAAAACTAAACTAGTTATTTTGAAGTTTATAACCTTAGGCTTAATAAAAGCCTTGAAATCAACTAAAAATTTAATGAACAAGGAAGGGGGGGAGGGGGCGCAAAAAAATTTGCGCCCCTTCCAAATCGCTCGATGCCTCTCCAATTCACATCATTCTAGAGAGGGGGAGAGAGATTCTTGATCAGAAGAGAGAGAGGAAGGAGATGTGTGTATATATTTTTATTTTCATGGAGCATTCAGAATTCTAAAAATTTAGTATTTCTCTCTCCTCTCTCCTCTCTCCTCTTAGCGGCTATTCATATGCATCAATTCAAGAGAGAAGGGGGAGGGTTGTGATGACGAATCCATAGCAAATGATGATGCTAGAGCAATGGAGGACGTAGATCAGACTAAGAGAGTGCATCAACAGCAAAGAAGAAGCATCAACGGCCTCCTGTCTATGAGATACGAGCCTCAGAACTGCGGTTTCTATGCATAAGTGAGCGGTTCTTTTGTTTTACAGAAAATGGTTGAAAAAAATGCTTGATTTTGTGTATTTTTTATTTCCCATGCTGCGTGCTTGCTGGAATATGAAAGAAAAACTAGAAAAATATAATGGTATAATAAATTTTCACGAAACACGCAAAATCCAAAACTTACAATTTTGATAAAAATAATGGAATTTGGGATTTTTGTTGAGTGTTTTGGGGTCGTATGGGATGAAAATGAAAATGAAAATGGTGATGAGTGTCCTTGATTATTAAGAACTCATAATTCTGAAATATCACATTTTTATGAAGAAATAAATGGAAAAACATAAGGAAAACTAAGAAAAAAATTAGTTTTCTCACCTAAAATTTTAGAAAAAAATATATTTTATATCTATGAGCATATAACAAGGTTGGATCATGAGGATCAAGCCTTGGTCAAGCCCTGTTTCCATGTTATAGTGTATTTTCATCAATTTTTACATGAAAAACTACATAAAAATAAACCCTACACCTACCCAAGGAATGTAAAACCTAATTGGTAGGAGGGAAGAGGGATTATGAAAGTGAGTGATTACTGAAAATATTTTAAATTTTGATTTATTTGATTATGCATAGCATATAGGCCGATCACTATTTAAATTTAAGAGAGACTAGTAGCACGAAGAAACTCAGTGCTAGTCTCTAGCAATGTCGCAATTACGAGTAGCTTAGAAATCATTAAAGGATTAGTTTTGCACATCATGTGGCTAGTTTTTTAATCATAAATTGCTTGAGCATGAGGTGTGTCATCCATAATTGCATTATGCATATCACATGGTAACTCTTGGATGCATATCAATTGATTGCCAATTACATGATCTACATTGAGTCGTGAGAAAACCTAAGCTGTAGGTAGATAAATGGTATTTGGGGGCAAGCTTGGTAAGGAAAGTTCAAATCTCCTGGATCGTTCGAAATATATAGGAGTGGAGAGTACTTATATGTGATTTATGTTAGAGCAGTGTATTGAGGGGCCAATCCTCTTGGTGTAGAATTGGTGTAGAAGAGTTGCAGTGGGGCCATGACATTTAGCCAGAGGGGTATCTCCTTTATGTTTGTGTTACGTGGTATATTATATCAAGATGTATGAGATCTCCCTCTGAGGAGTAAGAAAGGGTAATCATTGGGCTACATTCTACTACAAATGCATTATCTACAATAACGAGATTAGGGCAGTATAGCCCTTAGACGCTTATGGCCGCTCGTGAGGCTGTGTGGGATTATCTTGTGAGTGTTATAGAGGCTCGGCTAGTATCTATAGCTAGTGTCGAGCCCATTTTATGTCCCGAGAGGTGGTGCATTTGTCAGGAGCTGCCTACAAGTGGGCAGTTTCTATGCCTTGGTTGATTGGGACCTATTTTCTAGTGTATGCTAGAAATTAGTGAGCTAGACTTACAAGACCATCAAGTGAAGCTCCAAAAGCAAGAAAGGGCTGAACGAGCTAGATGATGGGCTGAGATAAATAGAAGATACTCTCTGTAAAGGAGTGGCCCGATATCTTTGGAAGGGCGGGGTTTTAATAACCCTAGCTCAGCACACAATCCATTAGGGGGAGGATGCTCTAGTTCTTTCCCCCCTCAAATCAATCCCTCCACTTCGAGTGGAGCTATGGTCCTAGTTGTTCGAACCCCTGTAGCAAATTTGATTGTTACCATGGCGGGAAAACCTATTGCTATACCTACTGGAATGGCAAATTTGCCAACTTTAGGTTTCCCCTGCCCATCTTTAATGGGTTAGTGGAGGAGGATGCAGAATTGCACATTAACGAACTCCAAAAGTTGATGTTCAACTATTGTATCTGGGATGAAGGAAATTTAATGATGTTATTTAACATGACTCTCAAAGGAAGAGCTGCTATATGGTATTATGATGACCTAGAGGCCGGAACCATAACCACTATTGATTTATTTTTTGAAGCCTTTTGAAGGGAGTTTTCCCCTGAAAGGGGTGGTCAATATTGGCTACGTGTACTAAATGTGACACGTCAAGAGCCACATAAGGATATCCGAGCATATGCCAAGAAGTTAAAAGAGGTCTTTCACAAATTGCAAGCCTCTATCCCTATCCCAGCAGCTACCCAACTGCAATATTTTTTGCATGGTCTGGATTTCAACATTCAGGTGTAGTTGAGTAGTGTCACTTTGTCGGATGTAGACACTGCTATTACATGAGCACAAGATGTAGAATCCCAACTATAAGCGGACTATGCCTCTCGAACCAATCTTAATATGAGTCTAGTTTTAGGAAATAATTTGGCATTGACCAATGGCAATGGAAGTCAAGGGATAGCTATGAGTAACTCAAATGTGAGAGGAATCATGGTCCAAAATATACCTTTATTGCCAGCTCCTCCTAGTGTGACTATGTCTATGGCTAGTCAGATGGCTCCACCAAATGTTGAAGGCCAAGCATCAAACCCTAATGTTGTTCTTGTGAGTCAACAACCAATGCCCCATAAAATTGTTAGGCCAATGGAATGACCAATGGATGATCATGGCTATGAGTCAAGTGCATCGAATGTCCTTGACAAAGTTAAGGATATGATGAAGCACTACACTAACATGATTTTTGAACAATATCGACAAATAGTAGTTGATGTTAATTTTCTTAAAAAACAACATAATTTGATAGAAAGTAGATACCCTGAAGAGGGTGCACCCTCAAGATTTAGTTGTAAATGGTGTGGCGGTCTCATATTTCTATCGAGAATCATCATGAGTTTCCAAAACATAATCAATATCATCCAAAACAATCTCAAACTCTCCCATTAACAACCATACATCACTCTAAATCCATAAAAAATCAACCATTCAAACCTCAAAAATAACAAAAATTAGTCAAAAATTCAATATTTTTTCACTCTCAACAGATCCCCGCACTTAGAAAGGAAGCGTCCTCGCAATCTAAGGAAAATAAGAATGTAAGTTCAGTAAAGAGTTCAATTTGATCTTCTATAGTATCTTCAACAATCACTCCACCATGACCCCAACTTATCACCTGTATCTAGAAAAGAATACTACTAAAGAAAAACTTCATTATTCATTAACACATCTGATAAACAATAGAAAGTCATAAAAATTTTGTAAAGGATATAAGAGGTTCTTTAGCTTTGCATCGTAGGCTTGCCATCCACCATCACCATCAATAGTTGAAAAGAGAGCTCTCGAACAAATAATTCAACCAGCACGAACTCATCAGATACAAATTATTATAGCACAAACACAAACACAACCATCTAAATGGCACCTTCCAAAAAATATCTCATTAAGAAGCATAGAAGATACATTCAAGGGTATCAGTGAAGATGATCCCTCTTAAAATCTTGATGATTATGAAAACGATCTAGGGATAAAGACTCATCTACAAAAGATTTTGGAGGATTCTGAAAGAATTGAAGGCAGCATATCCGTTCTAGCAAAACAAGGTATCTGCTAGGTAGACAAAGGGCATGCAAATATAGGACATCCAACTTTTGGGAATCAATGTTCACATTGACATTCATACAAAGCTTTGGAATGGCCTTTTGATCATTATGGGAATGCCTATGCATATATGCTAGGTACCAAGCAAAATGGGCTATCAATCTCACTGAAGGATCTAAAGATTGTGAATATTGTTGAGAAAAATGGAGGTAATTTTGGTATACTTGACTAGCAGTTGTCCAATCCCCTGGAATTAATGGCCAATTAATCTGTGGTCTTGTGAGAGAAACAATTAAGCTCCATCCTCTTCTTCTCGGAATCTGTTGATCAAATCCTTCGTACCCACTAACCAACTGAGGGGGTTGAGAAATAAAAGTGGCATGAGATGGAAGAGGAATGAGTAAAAGATGATGAAGAGATGGGTAGGCATAAACATAAAATGAGGAATAAACTAAAGAAGGAGTGACTGAAAATTTAAGTGAATCAGTTAGAAAATATGTTAATCGATAAGCAGGAAAATTAGAAGATATATGGATAGATGGGGAAGGACATGGCGGAGAAGGGAAAAAGACTCGATCTTCAATGAAAGAACAATAGGTAGATATTGGAATTTGAGGAAAAACCTGAGGTTGAAAAAGGAGAGGTAAGATAGCTGATGAGTTGGATTGATAAAGGGAAAAATAAGCATCATAGTGATGGGCCATTTGTTGATAGTACAATAAACTAGGAACAGAGGGACCTAAAACAGATCGTTGATGGTAGGCATCAAAGAAGGATGAATCAAATGGATGGTTCATAGAAAAATAAGCTAGGAGATCCACCCTTAGTTGGTTAGTGCTCTGCACATAAGTAGAAGTTGTATTCTGGTGTTGGTTTAGGACTACAGAATCAATCATTGAATACCATAAAGTGTTAGGGCAAGCACCCACTTTAGAAGAATAGCTGTATTCTGGTGTTGGTTTAGGACTACTGCCATAAAGTGTCAAGGCAATCGGCCACTTTAGAAGAATAGCACTAGAACATTTCATCTATCCTCAACTCCAAATGGTTGACATATAAGACAGCTTGTAAGACCACATCCCCCACATACCAAGCCAGATCTACATCATCTGAAATTAACAGATCACCTTATAGATACATATAAGACAGCAACATGGTATTGGTTGTCACAGAATCTTCAAAGACCATATGGACAACTTTTGTTAGCAAATCAGAAGACCAATCCCCACTCCAACCATCCTTTGGAAGAGGGAGATCCATCATTGAGAACTTAATATAGAAGGCCAAGTTCTGTAAACTGAGTGGACAAAAAAAAGGAATGGTCGGGAGGAACATACTCTTGAAATTGCTCAAATGTAGACCATAATAAATCCATCCTGGATTGCAATCTTTCCACTTTATCTTGAAGCAATGGACATAATGTGGCATGTCTCTGGAGAATTGCCCAGTCTTGTTGAGATATAGAAGGAATCATGGGGACACTGGGGCTTGGAGGAATGGACCGTGACTGCACTAGCTGGTCCTTCAACTGTTTAATCTTAGAAGCTTGGGATTCCACTGTATTGTGAGCAGTCTGCAAAGCTGACAGTTTCGTATCCAGAAGAGTCTTAAACTCTTGAGCTTCTTTAAACATTTTCTCTTTCTCTTCCGAAACTCTGGTTACCTCTAACTGAGCCTCTGCTAACTGATTTTCAAAGAAGATATTTCTTCTCTATGGATCTCAATCATTTATGTCTGCTGCTCCATCTACTTAAACAGATCGGCAAGAGTGTCTTTAGCAGAGGCTAACTCTGTGGTTGCCTTATGCATCTAGTCTTTGGATTCCATCAATTCTTCATAGAAAGAAGCATATAACCGTTGAACACAAACTGTCACACTGAGAGTTCAATAGAACTCTGGATGTTGTTACAAAGGAAAGGAATGGCATCCCTTGACACTAAACTGTTCAGTGAAGGAACTAATATTTCCAAAGAACCCTCTTGATGTCCCCTGAATAAGTTGTTGCATGTGAAGTAGGCAGGGAGGTCACTTCCAGAGGTGGCAGGAACTGACACTGAAGGAATGATTGGTGGAATTTTCTTTGCTACATGCTTCAAGCGCTTCTGTTGAATGACCAATGGAGGAGGGGAGTCAATATCCTTTATGCCAATGGGTTCTGAATCTTCTGAAGGTGGAGGGGGAGGAACTGGATCAGATGGAGGAGGAGGTAACACACCCTTCTTATTTAAGGCCTGAATATGTCAAGAAAGCATATAAATATGAACCATAGGTTACATTGGTAACATTCCCTCTAGTCACTTTGACAAAATGTTGGTCCATCTTCATAAGAAGGTAAGTACTCCACTCAATGGCAACCCCTTTTAAAACCATCCTAGAAGCTGTGAAGAGCTCCTTGGACAAACAATGAGATGGTGTCTTGGCAAACATGAACCTGTCTTGGAAAAATTGGCAGACTAGCTTCCAGAGAGGATCAAAGTGATCATTGAGAAAGACACTCCTTAAGTGTTAATCACCTTCTTGACATCGAGGACCTCTTTACTTTGCTTTTGTAACAGCTTGAGAATCTCGTCATTTGAGAATAACTATCTGGCTGTAACAAAGGGTTCTCCTTTGTAAGGAAGAGACAAAGCCTTCCCTAACCCTCTAGGTATCATGACCATGGAATACCATGCACAAAGCCCGATTTCTTACTGTATGATGCAAGAAACTCATCACAAAGGATTGGATCATCTGGAATCAGAGGGAGTAAAGCAGCCACAAAAGATGCAAGGCCAGCTTTCGCAATAGGCTCAAAAGTTAGTAGCGAAGAATAATCCCTACTGATCAATGGGACATACTGAACAGGAGGAGGAGCTTGAGGCACCATTCAGATGGAATATACACACACACCACAGACACAGACAATCACAGTGAATGCCTGCAAAATAACAAAATAGTCATAAAAAAGAAATCGATCAAAATAAACACACACATGCATAGC
Organism: Lygodium microphyllum; assembly: GCF_053477565.2. Taxonomy (NCBI): domain Eukaryota; kingdom Viridiplantae; phylum Streptophyta; class Polypodiopsida; order Schizaeales; family Lygodiaceae; genus Lygodium; species Lygodium microphyllum. The sequence goes on from NC_141138.1 coordinate 116,642,040, forward strand.
TAACCAACTGACCACCCCAAACATCCCACATCCTAGAAAAAATTCGACATGACCCCTACACATATGCGACCGAAAGCTTCATGCTATGCAACAAGCAGGCACCCAAGACCCCGTATCAGGCAGAAAAGAAAACTACAGACCGCACCCGTAATCGTATCACACAATCAAACCATAATACCTCAATAGCCTAATCAGGACATAACCAAAACTTTGATAAACAATGTCAGCTTAAAGGACTATACGTGCCCATCCCATGAAGCGTATTTATTAAAAAGGGAAAAAAGTGCAGTGAGGAAAATGATTTTAGTGAAGGGTTCATTTTAATAAATTATTAACAATGGTTGAACAGGCATAGTCCAAAATCTTGCGAGCGACGGTGCTGATCAAGATTGGTGAGGCCATTAGCCTCACAAAACTACTTGAATTGCTCTATGAAACTATATGGGTCGTTGCCTAGCTGGTATTTGTCTAGCTGGTTTGCAACTGCACGGATCTTTGATTGGCTTTTGGAGCCCTGGTGAGAGCGGAATTTAGGTGACGGGAAGTGCTTAAAAATAGCTAAAAATTATGAAGATCAAGGGAAAAATATCCACCGTCAAAGGCGGCGGCTCGATCTAGGACGATTTTAAGCGCCAAAGTGCTTTAAAGGCGCCCGAGCGACACTTGGTGATTTTTCATAATTTTTCAGACAGTCATGCGGGTTGACACAAGCTACTGGCCAATGCGGGATGCTAAGCCGGACGCCCAGGATTTTTCAGAGCTCAATTCGGAGTCCGGACAGGAAAATGGCCAAGGAAACGGTCAAGATATGAAAAGGTGGACACTTGGGAGGCCAAATTTGAGCATGCCTTTTGAGTTTGGACCCCCCCCAAAAATTTTATGCACCTTATGAAGCAAAAAACGTGGAGAGAGAATGAAGAGGCATGAAAAAACGTGGAAGAAGATGGCGCCCGAAAAATGCGCCATGAATGGATGAGAGGCATCATGGCTGCTGCAAACAACCCCCCCAATGGATTATGGGGCTTCATTCCCCTCTGTCTATGGACTCTATCGCCGCCCTTCGCCCGTGGAATGATGGCCTGGTTTGAAATTTCTGATTCTAGTCTTTCTCTCTCCTCCCTCTCTCTCTTCTAAGAGGCAGTTCATGTGTGGGAAGGAGCAATGAAGAAAGAATGATGGAGACTTGTCCGGCATGGACCGGATTGCTACACGGGCTGAGAATGGTGATTTGGGATGTTGCTGGACATGAAGTGTTGCTGTTTTCCAAATCTACAGCCATGGACACAAAACCCGAAACACGCGTTTAAGCGGTAAACTAAAAAATTACAAAGAAAATTTAATGTTTTATGCTTTTGATTGATGGAATGCCGTTCATATGGACTAAGATTTGATTATGCTGCTGATTCTTCTGAGTTCTTACTGTTTATAACCAGAAATTATGAAAAACATGCATTTCATGGCTCGAAATAATGTCAAGAAACCCGAAAACCATGAAAAATGGGGAAAAACAAGGGTTTTGGGCATATAAATGGGGAAAACCGTCGATACACATCAACTAATCTTTCAATTTTGTTGCAAATGAACTAAGGGCCACAGCCCACAAACTGGTTTTCATTTTCAGCAATTTAAAAAATACAAGAAAATGAAGAAAATGGGGAAAAATGATAAAAACACCATGAAAAATAGGGGAAAAATACATTTGGGGCTACGAAAAATATAGAAAAATAGGATTTATGTTTGTTGATGTATAGCAAGGCTGGGGCATGAAGTTATGCTTCAGTTCAGCCTTGTTTATATGTTGTAGTGTGTGTTTCCTTCCTTTCTCCACATAAAAATGGCAAGGAAACCCTAAAAGAAATGAATGCAATGATGCACTATCAACGGGGAAGGGTAGAGTTGTGGAAAAAATGGTTAAATGCCGCTGAGCATGAGGAATAATTTGCTGATTTTATATGCATTGCATCTAGGATGGAATAATAATGATAAGAATTAAAACCTAGTAGCACGAAGATCACTTCGGTGCTAGGTGTTGCAGCGAAGCACAAAGCGGTTAGAAAGAAAAGCATGAAAGAGATGTTTTGCACTTGCACGCTGGTGGTTTTTAAAATGTTTGAGCACTAGGCATCCACCTCTTTGCATGATCATTTAGAGGAAATTAAAAGTATCAGAGTCAGCTCCTGGATACGCATAGCAATTGTTTTCAGTAGGCCTGTGACCCACCGTTGAGAGTGTGAGGTTCCTATGCTGTAGGCTAGTCGTGGGATCCTAAAGGGGAAATTAAGTAAGGACAATGGTACATTCCTGGATACGTTTATTTGGTACCTTGAGTGACGTTTGTGCGAAATGTCTAAATGTTGAGCGGCGCATCGAGGGGCCAATCCCCAAGGTGTAGGAGAGTCGCAGAGGGTTGACGGCATTCAGCCGTAGGAGGAACCCCATGTGTATGTGATTCGAGCCTTTTGGCTATGTGAAAGGGACTCCCTCTGAGGAGCAATATTGGGTTAGGATCAGTTGGACTACAACGTATTACAAACGCAATGTTTAGGAAGGCAGAGATTTTGATAGACGCTCCTGGCCGCGAGGCCGAGGGGGTTGTCTTGCGCATAGTGACGAGGTCCGGCTAGTGCATGAGCCAGTGCCGGCCCGTTTTTAGGTCCATCAGTGGTGCGTCTGCCGGGAGCTGCTTAAAAGTGGCGGTTCTCGAATCCTGGTTTTCTAGGGACCAACTAGCAATTTATGCCAAAGGATACTGAGATCGATCCGTTATTTATTGATAAGCATCGTCTAGCAGAAATCCAAAAGCAGGAAAGAGACGAGAGAGCTAGGCGACGTGCTGAAATCTTTAGGAGATATTCCCCTAAGCGTAGCGGTGCTGAACCCTTACGAGGGAGTGGATCTAGTGGTCTTAGGACCCCAAGCAGTAAGTTAGGAGAAGGTGGAAGCTCTAGTGCTCCCCTTCCTGCCATAAGCCAGTCCACGTCAAGTACGGGAGGTGTAACCCCACCGGTCCCTATTCCTAGTGCAAATCCAATCCTCGTCATGGCGCAGCCTATTGCAATTCCAGCAGGAACGACGGATTTGCCGGCTCTAGGTTACCCGCTACCCATTTTTAATGGGCTAGTTGAGGAAGATGCGGAACTCCACATTAGGGAGTTTCAAAAGTTGATGTTTAACTGTCGCATTCAAGAAGAAGGACATTTAATGATGTTCTTCAACATGACTCTCAAAGGAAGAGCCGCTATATGGTATCATGGTTTAGAAGCCGGAACCATATTGAACATTGATGCATTTTATGGAGCTTTTCGAAGGGAGTTTGCCCCTGAAAGGGGTGGGCAATATTGGTTGCGTGTACTCAACGTGACCCGCCAAGATCCACACGAGGATATTCGTGCTTATGCGAAGAAGATAAAAGAGGTCTTCCGTAAGTTGGACACCTCTATTCCTATCCCCGCAGCTGCCCAATTGCAATATTTTCTACATGGGTTGGACTTTAACATCCAATTGCAGTTGAGTAGTGTCCCCTTGGGGGATATAGATACTGCCATTACACGAGCACAAGAGGTGGAATCCCGACTACAAGCAGCCTATGCTTCTAGAGGCAATTCGAACATGGGTCTAGTATTGGGAAACAATATGGCAATAGCCAATGGCAGTAGTGGCCAAGGGATAGCGATGGCTAACCCTAATGGGAGAGGGAACATGATACAGAATGTCCCTTTACTACCAGCTCCCCCTAGCATGTCGATGCCTACGGGCAGTCAAATGGCTCCAAGTAGTGGAGGCCAGGCGGTCAATTCTAACACCATGCCTGTAGCTCAACAGCCTGTGCCTAATCGAATTGTTAGGCCGATTGAACGACATGGTAATGACCAAGGCTATGAGTCGAGTTCTTCCAATGTTCTTGGCGAGGTTAAGGACATGATGAAGCATTATACCGACATGATTACGGAGCAGTATCGACAAATAGCCGTTGATGTCAACTTCCTTAAAAAACAACAAAATTTGATAGGAAGTAGATACCCGGAGGAGGGTGCACCGTCGAGGTTTAGTTGCAAATGGTGTGGCGGGCAGCACTATCCAAGAAATTGCCCAAATGTTAAGTACGACATTTGTGGAAAATCCGGCCATTTAGCAGCTACTTGCTGGAGTAAGATCAGTTCTCTCCAGCGTGGAAGTCGGCAACCAGGGCCTGTTAATCATCGTGCCCAAGGAAATGACCCCCAGCCAGAAAATGGGCCTAAACAAATACTTCAACGACCAAAGACTACAGTGGAAGAGCTACCAAGTGGTAGTGGGGTTAGTTTGATTGAGGCTCTATGCGTTAATGATGCTGAAACCTCTAATCTACGAGCTGTCCTTACAAGAGGTAAAAAGGGTAGAGAAGCCGACATGGATAAGCCTGTCGACGGAAACCCTAAACAAGGCGACAAAGGAACGCAAGTTTTGGATCCTGCCCTAGAAGGGGGACCTTTGAAGCCCGTAGAGAGTAAAGCCGATAAGGAAGCACCAAAGAAGAAGGTGAAAGTTAAGAAAGAGGCAATAAAGCCAGCTCAGCGACCTAAAGAGCGGATGATTTGGCGTGAAAAGCGAGCTCTTTCGAACTATCATGAATTCGATTTGGCGGGCTCTCTTTGCGAAGTCAAGCCGGATGTGAACCTTTTGCAGCTTATTAAGCTTTCCCCAGGAGTACGTAAGGAATTTAGAAAGATCCTACGTACTGGGTATATTGTAGAACCTTTGGGTATTGCGCGAGTTGGTGATGACTGGTTCGAGCATGCTGAGAAGCATTGCCCAAGGGTTGCAGCCTATGTCGATGGGATATTAGTAGATTATGCCATTGTCGACACAGGATCATCTGTTAACATTATGAGTTCTGAACTGATGGAAAGGTTGGGCCTTGCGATCCAAAAAGATACCTCCACAATTCTCAGAATGGCAGATGATAGTTTGAGACAGCCGGAAGGCTGCATTACTAAGGTCCATGTCACTGTTGCAAATGTAGAATGCCTGTTGGACTTTAGGGTGATTCGTTTTGCAGGGCGGCCAAGTTACCAAGTATTACTTGGACGACCTTGGATCTTGCAAGCGGATTGCCAAGTGGATATACCTGCCGGTCGATTAATATTCGGCAGAGGTGCCCAGCGTGTGGTGGTTGATGCTTATCCTGAGTCCCCGCAGAGTGAGAGGGCTCCTCTATCTTCTACAGAATTGGAGACATTAGAGGATTCATCTGTTAGTGAGGCATCATCGAGTGATGAGTCCAAAGAGGGATCCACCACGGAGGACATCTATCAGATCACTTTGAACGAGCCGATAGAGGCCCAAGATCGTATAAGAGATGCAGATGTTATCGAGCTAGACCTTGGTACGCTTGATGATTCGCGGCCAATCAAATTAGGGTCCATGCTCAGCACAGCAGAAAGGGAGGACTATGTGGCCTTGATCCAGGAATTCCGTGATATCTTTGCCTGGAGTTATGATGAGTTGAGAGGCATCCCTCCCAGTCTTGCTGTTCATACAATTCCGTTGAAAGAGGGCAGTCGTCCTGTACGGCAGAAAGTAAGGCGTATGCCTTTCGAATTGAGGGACGGGCTGTTTGAAGAGTTACAGAAGCTTCGAAAAGCGGGTTTGATTTTTCCTGTGCAACACACGGAATGGTGTTCGCCAGTTGTGATTAGAAAGAAGAAGAATAATCAGATCCGTTTATGTGTAGACTTTAGGGAGCTGAATAAGCAGACAGTTAAGGACTACTACCCATTACCATTTATTGACCAGATTTTGGATCAATTAGCGGGTAGGGAGATATATTCGTTTATGGATTGCTTTGCAGGATATAACCAAATGGCAATTGCAGAAGAGGACAAGTTGAAAACAACTTTTATCACTGTATTTGGCACTTTTGCTTACCACGTGATGGCTTTTGGTTTATGCAATGCGCCTGGTTCGTGGCAACGAACAGCCGATAAGACATTCGGTGACATATCCCCTGACGAGTTGAGGGTGTTTATTGATGACTTAGGGGCCGCCACTGTGAGAGAAAGGCAGTTGATCATTTTGAGAAAATGCTTTGAGCGCTGTAGACAATTCTGCATCGCCTTAAACCCACGGAAGTGCGCTTTTGGAGTACCTTATGGGCTATTGCTGGGCCATGTGGTCAGTTCGGTAGGAATTGCGACAGACCCCGAAAAGGTCAAAGTTATAATTGCCGTGGGTCCACCACGCACTCCGAAAGAAGTTCATAGCTTTCTGTCTTCGGTTGGTTACTACCGTAGATTCATTAATGCCTTAGCAGAAAGAACGTTACCGCTTACAAATTTATTGTCCTTTAGCTGTTCGTTTGTGTGGGGTGACCCTTGTAAGGTAGCATTCGAGGATGTGAAACAAGAGCTAGCAAGAGCGCCCGTTTTAAAAGCACCTAAAAGAGGTGAGGTGTTCTATATATTTTCAGCAGCCACGATGTATAGTATCAGCTGCTATTTAGCCCAAATTTGGGAAGAGAAGTGGTACCACCCGATTGCTTTTGCTAGTCGAAAGCTGGGGGTATCCGAAATCAACTATACTTACATGGAGAAATTGTGTCTAGCAATTGTCTTTGGGACCAAGAAATTCAGGCATTATATTCTCTATGAGAAAGTCGTGCTTTATACGAAGGTGGAGGGACTTCGACTATTGATGAATAAGTTACAGCCGCCTGATCGTCTAGCAAAGTGGTTAATCACTTTGCAGGAATTTGATTATGAAATCAAGAGTAAGCCACCAAGGTTGCAAGGCATCGTGGAATGTCTAGTGGACTTTGGGGAGCGGAAAGAATCTGTGGCTGAAGGTAGTGACATAGAGTTGTTGTTTAAAATAGAGACGGCATCTATTCCCTCCTGGTATGCTGCAATAACGCATTATTTATCAACAGGAGAGGCGGGATCCGAATTATCTAAAGCTGAGAAAAGGAAAATTAAGCAGCAAGTGTTAAAGTTTGCGTTGATCGCAGGTACATTATATCGGCAAGGGGTTGATGATATCTATCGCCGGTGTGTGATGCCTGACGAGGTGCCATTCATTTTGGAAGAGTGCCATGATTCTGCTTGCGGTGGCCATTTTGTTGGATGGCTTACAGCACAAAAGGCTTTAAGAGCAGGTTATTGGTGGCCTGCCATCTTCCAGGATGCGTTTGCGTATGTTAAGCGATGCGATATTTGCCAACGACATGATAGCCGAGAGAATAGGAAACGACCACTCACCCCTATTATGGCGATACTTCCATTTGAGAAGTGGGGAATAGACTTTGTGGGTCCTATTACTCCGTCGTCGACTACGCAAAAGAGGTACATCATTGTAGCAACTGACTACTTCACAAAGTGGTCAGAAGCACGTGCAACAAGGAAAGATGATGCTAAAGAAACTGCTAGTTTCCTTTTAGAGCAGATAATATGCCGGTTTGGTCCGCCGAAAGAATTAGTGTCGGACCGTGGAACCCATTTCCTGAATAAGGTGATCAAAGGTTTGACAGAGTTGTGGAACATCAAGCATAACAAGACAACCCCATATAATCCGCAAGCCAATGGTCAGGTTGAAAGCACCAACAAGCAGCTTGTAGGCATCCTGTCCAAAATTGTGTCGGAAAAGAAACGGGATTGGGATAAAAAATTATACGTGGCAGTGTGGGCTTATAATACGACTTTCAAACGAGCCACTGGGCATACCCCGTTCAAGTTAGTATATGGGGAGGAGTGTGTCTTGCCTTTAGAAATTGAGCTGCCGACTATTCGGTTTGCCATCAATCATTCTTTGAGCGATGAAGACGCACTTTTTGAGCGCTTGACGACACTGGCACATTTAGATGAGCTTAAGTTGCAGAGCTTATTGCACCAAGAAGTGGCGAAGCGCCGAATGAAGCAGCTACACGACCTCAAAGCCAAGAAATACACCTTCAAGAAAGGACAGCTTGTTCTGTATTATGACGCACGACGTGAATTATTCCCAGGCAAGCTAGAACCCAAATGGGATGGGCCCTATAAGATCGTTAGGATAGGAAAGAATAAATCTACAGTGTTGTTAGCTGACCTTGAGGGGATAGAATTTAAAAATAAGGTTAATCTTAATAAGATTAAACCTTATTACTTCTGATTGCACTAATGCTATGACTGCCTTGCAGGTCTAGGCATGATTGATCAAACATCTGCAAGGAAATCGTGATAGAGGTTGATGGGTCGTCTGATCCCTTATTTAGAACACCCATATTTGGAACAGAGGTATCATCAGGGAAAGCTCATTTGGTGGAGCAAAGGATACAAGGTGATTGAGCAAGAAGGCGGGACATTTATTTGGGAAATCAAGGTCTTCTGCCATCATTGCCTACAACTTTTGACGAGCATCCCTGTTGAATTCAATGATGATGGAGGGATGGAGCCTACAGTCCACCCGTTGAATATGCTGAATTTCGATTACCATAATTACGAGTAGAGTTCCGGATGGCGGGATATGTAAACCCTTTATGGACGTACACCTTGTACTTTGATGGGGCGTCCAGGGGTGCATGTAAAAAAGGAAGTGTAGGAGTTGTCATCCGAGACCCCCGACGACGCATTGTCATGAAGTTAGCTGCTTATCTCGGGGCGAATTTTACTAATAATATGGCCGAATACAAAGCCCTGATTATGGGTTTGAATATTGCAAACAAGGGTGGTATCTGCCAGTTGTTGGTGAAAGGGGATTCTCAGTTGGTTTTAAATCAACTCAATGGGACGTACATGGTACGGAACCCCATCCTTTGTATGTACCATCATACTGCCATAGCCCTGCTAGACGAATTCGATCGAGTGTCTTTTCAGCTGATTCCACGGAATTGGAATCAGTTTGCCGATTCATTGGCTAATCTTGCGTATGAAGAGGACCTCTTCTTTAATTGTGGCCCTTGTCCCGATATATCTATTGATGGTGAGACAGGACCTGGTCGTTTGTGGGGTATGCTTTCTGAACATGCCCTCTTTGGCAGACGATGGTTGATTTGGGTGATGCAGAGGGTAAGCGAGACTCATCTACCTTTATTATCTCGGACCCATAGACTGATTCGACGACATGTGATGCGAACACCTCTTGCGATATACGCAGGAGGGATAGGTCATAATTTAATGCACCTCGGTTAGGGCTACAAGCCCTGTTTCCCTGGGAATAGTATGCTTTGATGTCTATCATGGTTGTTTCCAGGTGGATGTTCTGCATAGTATTGTTTTATTTCATTAGGCCAAGAGGGCCGATTTAGTTTTGTAGCAAAGTCATGTCTGATTTCATTAGGCCAAGAGGGCCATTTCCCTGTCTAGTGCGGGTGCGTTTAATTGGGTTTTGGTTTAGTGTTGTGCTGGACAGGTTTCGTGGTTCGTGGAATTTGGTGGAGCCTGGAGGAGCCTTTGCTGCGATGGAAGCTTCTTGTGGCCAATCCAGGTGATACCTCTCCTTTACGAGTACCTTTCTTTCCTGTTATATGTGTATTTGTACTTGTTGAGGGGATACTTTTTGTGGGGGACCGGCAACCAAGGCACGAAGTCCCAGGTTTAGGCTAAGTATGTTTGAGGGAGGTCGGAGTAGTCATTGCCTCCTGTAAAGACATTGTTAGACATTGAAAGACCTGTTTTAGACGAAAGTCCTCGTGGCTCTGTTCTGCTAACCTGCTCGGCAGCCGTTCTAGGAGTTCTTGTTAGTAGTGAGGCAATTAGATAAGCCTGCTAGAAGATAATAATGATGATGCCAAGAAACCCTGAACATCCCAAAAGATGAATATAAATACGAAGGTGTGTAAAAAGGGGTTCTAACCCCTATCAATGAAAAGAAAAGAAATGAAAATATATAAGCAGTTGATCATCGCCTTGCGAAGGCCTGGTAGGTTCCTGGGGACGAGTCAGACCTGGGGCCGATACCTTGTCTTCCTAGGGGTGGTTTCTTGCTGGAAAAATAATATCAAAACCAGGAAGGTTGGAGCGAAAATAAAAGTGAGCGTTAGAAAAGGATTAAGTGTCGCCTTGCGAGGGCTTGGTAGGTTCTTGGGTGCCGAGACAAGTCCTGAGACCGATGCCCTGTTCTCCTTGGGTCACTACGCTCAGCTCCCTCCTTTTTACATGCCCAAGTATGTTCATCCCATAAAAACCCTAAAAGAAGAAATGGACTGAAAGAAAATATCCTTTGCTCAGGCTATAGGAGTCCTCGCCTTGTAGGAGCTCCTAGTTGTGTTGTCTTTAGTTGGTCAGTAGTTCAGACTACCACTTAGGGCAACCTCTTTGGCAGTTTTTTTTAGTTTGGCTGTGTTGGAGCAGCTGGTTAGTGACTCACTTCGGATCTTCTATTAGATGATGCTAGGCCTACTCCTTGTGGATGTCATGCCTTGGTTCTGTCCAGGGGTAGGGGGAGCATTGTGCTGAGTTTTATGATGATAATTGTTTTGTATCAGTTTAATGCTTCTTTGGTTGTTTATGTGCAGATATGTTCGTAGATTCGACGGGCTGAGTCGCCCTATCCCGTGGTCGCCAATGAGAGCGGAATTTAGGTGACGGGAAGTGCTTAAAAATAGCTAAAAATTATGAAGATCAAGGGAAAAATATCCACCGTCAAAGGCGGCGGCTCGATCTAGGACGATTTTAAGCGCCAAAGTGCTTTAAAGGCGCCCGAGCGACACTTGGTGATTTTTCATAATTTTTCAGACAGTCATGCGGGTTGACACAAGCTACTGGCCAATGCGGGATGCTAAGCCGGACGCCCAGGATTTTTCAGAGCTCAATTCGGAGTCCGGACAGGAAAATGGCCAAGGAAACGGTCAAGATATGAAAAGGTGGACACTTGGGAGGCCAAATTTGAGCATGCCTTTTGAGTTTGGACCCCCCCCAAAAATTTTATGCACCTTATGAAGCAAAAAACGTGGAGAGAGAATGAAGAGGCATGAAAAAACGTGGAAGAAGATGGCGCCCGAAAAATGCGCCATGAATGGATGAGAGGCATCATGGCTGCTGCAAACAACCCCCCCAATGGATTATGGGGCTTCATTCCCCTCTGTCTATGGACTCTATCGCCGCCCTTCGCCCGTGGAATGATGGCCTGGTTTGAAATTTCTGATTCTAGTCTTTCTCTCTCCTCCCTCTCTCTCTTCTAAGAGGCAGTTCATGTGTGGGAAGGAGCAATGAAGAAAGAATGATGGAGACTTGTCCGGCATGGACCGGATTGCTACACGGGCTGAGAATGGTGATTTGGGATGTTGCTGGACATGAAGTGTTGCTGTTTTCCAAATCTACAGCCATGGACACAAAACCCGAAACACGCGTTTAAGCGGTAAACTAAAAAATTACAAAGAAAATTTAATGTTTTATGCTTTTGATTGATGGAATGCCGTTCATATGGACTAAGATTTGATTATGCTGCTGATTCTTCTGAGTTCTTACTGTTTATAACCAGAAATTATGAAAAACATGCATTTCATGGCTCGAAATAATGTCAAGAAACCCGAAAACCATGAAAAATGGGGAAAAACAAGGGTTTTGGGCATATAAATGGGGAAAACCGTCGATACACATCAACTAATCTTTCAATTTTGTTGCAAATGAACTAAGGGCCACAGCCCACAAACTGGTTTTCATTTTCAGCAATTTAAAAAATACAAGAAAATGAAGAAAATGGGGAAAAATGATAAAAACACCATGAAAAATAGGGGAAAAATACATTTGGGGCTACGAAAAATATAGAAAAATAGGATTTATGTTTGTTGATGTATAGCAAGGCTGGGGCATGAAGTTATGCTTCAGTTCAGCCTTGTTTATATGTTGTAGTGTGTGTTTCCTTCCTTTCTCCACATAAAAATGGCAAGGAAACCCTAAAAGAAATGAATGCAATGATGCACTATCAACGGGGAAGGGTAGAGTTGTGGAAAAAATGGTTAAATGCCGCTGAGCATGAGGAATAATTTGCTGATTTTATATGCATTGCATCTAGGATGGAATAATAATGATAAGAATTAAAACCTAGTAGCACGAAGATCACTTCGGTGCTAGGTGTTGCAGCGAAGCACAAAGCGGTTAGAAAGAAAAGCATGAAAGAGATGTTTTGCACTTGCACGCTGGTGGTTTTTAAAATGTTTGAGCACTAGGCATCCACCTCTTTGCATGATCATTTAGAGGAAATTAAAAGTATCAGAGTCAGCTCCTGGATACGCATAGCAATTGTTTTCAGTAGGCCTGTGACCCACCGTTGAGAGTGTGAGGTTCCTATGCTGTAGGCTAGTCGTGGGATCCTAAAGGGGAAATTAAGTAAGGACAATGGTACATTCCTGGATACGTTTATTTGGTACCTTGAGTGACGTTTGTGCGAAATGTCTAAATGTTGAGCGGCGCATCGAGGGGCCAATCCCCAAGGTGTAGGAGAGTCGCAGAGGGTTGACGGCATTCAGCCGTAGGAGGAACCCCATGTGTATGTGATTCGAGCCTTTTGGCTATGTGAAAGGGACTCCCTCTGAGGAGCAATATTGGGTTAGGATCAGTTGGACTACAACGTATTACAAACGCAATGTTTAGGAAGGCAGAGATTTTGATAGACGCTCCTGGCCGCGAGGCCGAGGGGGTTGTCTTGCGCATAGTGACGAGGTCCGGCTAGTGCATGAGCCAGTGCCGGCCCGTTTTTAGGTCCATCACCTGGTGACTCCTAATCCTGCAAGCAATAAGGTTTCTAAGGCTGCTGCACTCTACTCCGTTGACATATTGTCAATGAGCCACTTTGTGAGAAGCTCACTCAACATTAAGTTTGCCTCTAGTGCTCTATGTGTGTGTGTGTGTGTGTGTGTGTGGTCTTGTTCGATTCCTATTCGCTAGAGCTAACACCCACTCAGACTTCTCACATCTCTATGTCCTGCCGCAATTTCCTAGTGTGCTGCTCTTGGTTGTAGGCTGCAATCTTCAATGCCTTATGTGCTAATTTCCTCTCTTCCTCGAGATCTGCGATGATGTCCTTTGATGGCCTACCATGGTGGTCCATTTGGGTTCATAGATCGTATTTACTCACCATTTGTTAGATTTTGACTGGGAAATCTCCCAAGTTGAGCTCGTCACTTCCATGGTTCGCACTGCCATGTCTATGGCCTCTTGCTCCACCAAGTTATTGATGAGGTTGATCTAGTCTCGGGAAGTGTTGTGTCTCCAATGGTGTCAATCCTTCTACGCGTCTGGTTTTCCATGTCGGGTCTCTCTTCTGGTCCTATAGATTGGGATTCTTAATAGCCCGTCTAAGTTTAAGAGTCGTCTCCTATTGGTGGGTTCATTTTGCTTATTATTTTTGAATGTGTTCTCAACTTATGTACACTCTAAGTGTGTGTCGTATTCTTTTCCTGCATTGTGCAAAATTAGGCTTTCAGTTTTCACGAGCCATCCAATGCATCTAGAGGGCTATCTAAAGTTTTCCATGTTACGAAAGGTGCTTTGGTTTGCCGATCTATTTTCACTTCGAAATTTTGGCTCAATTATTTGACAATGTCTGAAATCTCAGTATCCGATTCTCATAATTGGACGTTTGGTCCGATTTTCAATTTTGTCTGATTTTGATGTGTCCAATTTCCAAGCGGTCCAATTTTGGAAGGTCCGAGTGTTCAATGGTTGATAGTATGAATCAATATTTTTGGACATCAATACCATGAAGAAAGTCATAGTAGTTATAGTCCATGGAGTGGCAAGTTGAGGAGTGCACTAAAGAGAGTAGAAATTACACAAGGGAAGAAGCCTATGGGTGAAAGTTTTGAGGATGAGTCTATGGATGATGAGTTTGGCATACCACATGTAAGAACTCTAGGGAAAAAGAGTGCAAGAAAGTATGTTCCACCACATGCAAGAAGGGTTGAGACATCATCTAGTATACTGCAGTTGAGGAGTTCAAATAAACTAAGGCATTTGGTGGATAGATTGACATATAATGGCTTCATGAAGATGCATTATGCATACTTGGTATTGTATGTTGAGCCCACCTAGTTTGAAGAGGTAGTTGGAAACAAAGATTGGAAGAATGTTATGGATGAAGAGATGGATGCACTGACAAAGAACAAGACAGCTGCCATCCAATATCGGATGGTTCAAAAGGGGTCCAAATCCAATTCTCAGTCTTGTGTCTGATCAAACGGTTTGAAGAGTGTTTGGGTGTTCGATTGTCAAGAATCCGACAGGTCTGATTATTTAGAATCAGATGTCCAAGTTCGATTCCTAGAATGGGACACTGTCAACTTAGTATGATTCCCATGGCGCAACAACAATGAAGGCAAAAATCTAATTCGTGGTGACAATTTATGGCATGTTAGGTCACATACACTTTCAAAATGCAAGCATGGACAAGGGACAAGGTTTGTATACACTTGGAATGGTTGAAAAAGTCTTGGACAAGCCAATCAATCCGCTACAAGCTCTAGGTATCTCTCTTCTATATATACATATATATATATATATATATGCTGAAGCTAAAAATGAGCCTTCAGCCTCCCTTCCTTGGGTCTTAAACCTTTGTTCCAATACCCGAGTGTTGCCCCGTTAGTGCTCATGCCTTGTTAATGGATTTCAACCCCGTTTTTCCCTTGTTTTTGCCTTGTTTTGGGCCAGTTTATAGCAACAACCCTAAGGTGATTCACTTTGATCTCTTGATCCTATCCTACTCTAAATGCAACAAAAATTAAAACTCAAGTACTAAAATGATTTGTCCTACTTGCCAAATCATCAAAACCCAAAATACTTACTTGCATTGAAGATTAAACTCCAAAATCTCCTACTTATATCAAGCACCCATTCGGGGATGAAGCCCTACTTCGGCACTCGATTTGAAGCATGCAAGTGCTCAAGCTTGAGTCCATCAGTCCCAGCCAACGAAACCAAAATGTAGTGGAAGCTCACGTGCTCGACCGCCAAGATCTACAAACTGCTTATTGTTCAAGTGTTTCAAGTGAGCTCTAATGGCTATCTCTCAACTAGCCAACACGCTTCCGATCCTGCGGGTGTAGTGAGCTTACCTTGATGCCCGAATGAGTAGCCTCCTCCCTCAAGCACTTCGATAGCCCCACGATCCTAGATGCAAGCTCAAGCAACCTCAAGACTCCTCCCTCAAGCTCCATCCTCCATAGTCGCGCATGAGACAAGAGAAGAGAAGAGAAGAGAGGAAGATAAGAAGAGAGGAGAAGATGGAGAGCTTCTCCTCCCCGGTCCCTCACCCTCAGACACTCACTCTCTTACACTCTCACACTCCCTCTCTCAATACAAGCACGTGCAAGCAAGAAGGAGAGAAGAAGAGAAGAAGAAGAAGCCACTTTAGCCACACGCCAAAGAATACATATAACATTTGTTCATCTTTAGAGGTGCTTGGTTCTTCTTTGGATTTTACCTTCTTTTCTTCTTCTAGCAAGGAGGCCATAATATCAACCAATTTAGGACTAGGCATGTTGATCAATGTAGTTGACACGTTATTATAGTCAAGAGGAGGCATGCTTTTTAACAACACACCCATACAAATATTTTCATCCATCTTAGGATCAATTCCTATAAGCTGAGTTAAGAGATTTTCCATGTAGTTTAAGTGAGTTGTAAGAGATGTGTTTGATTTCATATCGAGCCTAAAAAATTCAATCAGTTAATACTTAGATGAATTTGATTGTGCACCAAACAAAGTATCTAATCTCTTCCATGTATCATTAGAGGTTTCATAGGTATCCACATGGTGGATGTACCTGTCATCCAATTCTATCTTAATGGTGGCATGTGCTTTGTCATCATTCTTTTGCCAAGTAACTACAAGGTCTGCATCCTGAGGATTCTTCTCCTTGCCATTGGTAATGGCCCAAAAACCCTTCTTTATCAAAATGAGCTTGATGCAGGTTTGCCATGTGTGAAACCCAACCCCTTTGAACTAAACAGTTGGAGAGTCTTTGTCCATGTGCTAGAGTAGCAAATTAGCACCAAAAGACTTAGATTTGAGTAGCACAAGATTTAATTGTGTCAAAAGACACAAGGAATGTAGTGTCAAATAACACTTAATAAGTATCAATAGATACTTTTAAGCACTTGATTTTGATGCTTTGATGCTTGGATTTCTCCCCTCCTTCCTGATTTGATGGGAAATGCTTGATAGAAATAGCTTCAAAATGGCTTCACTTGATTGAGGTTGATTAGTAACGAAGTTGACTTGTAGTGTCTTGAAAAACACAAGCAATGGTAGCATAAAATTTCACTATGCTTAATGATTGTACTTCAATGAAAGCTTCAAATCTTCAAAATCTTTCCAAGGCTTGCTTGTTGGATATTGAAATATTGCTGGAAACTTTAATTCTCAGTGGATTAGAGTGGCAGAGGTTTGGTTTAAGTGGCAAGAGAGAGAAAATGAAGGAAAAAATGAGCTTGAAGGTAAGTGGCTATGGCTACCAGTTATGGTTTCAGAACAATAGTTTGATATTTTTGCTATAGTAGCTCATCCACTAGACCATTTGAGTTGAGATTTTGTCAAGAGGTAACTTGTATGATAAACTTCAAAATCCTTATGGTAGCCCTTGAAATTGTGAGGTGTAATGATGGCACCATCAATTGAACAACAGTAGGCTTGCTATGGCTTCTTGCAGTACCACCTTTGAGTAATCTTCTAATATCTCTCTGCTAGAGTGGAATTTTCTCAAGCCCTCTTAGGTGAAGTAAGTCACCTATATGACCAGAAAATGCCCTATGATAACTCACAGAATAATGCTCACAGTAGGGTGAGAGAATTGACAGCAACAAAATTTGTGCCAGATCTATGTATTTTCAACAATGTTGGACCATATGTTGCACAATGTCAGATAATTTTGGTCTGGAAAGATGTGCCTTAACCTGAGGAACAACTCTTGAGAAGAAAGCTTGAAGAGATATGGATGCTCCAACAGAGGTAGATATGTGTTATCTATGGCAACCAAGAGAGATAGAGTGAAGATGGAGGTGGAAAATAAAGGGTTTATGTCAAGCTGAGCTAACCAAAGGTTGAGAGGATCCTTGTTAGAGAGAACTAATCTTGCTCCAACAAGTACTAGCTAAATGACCAGACTTCTGACATATGTTGCATTTAACATTTGGATAATTCCTAGGGAAATGTTGGCCACCACACCACTTACAACTAAATCTTGGGGGGGGGGCGCCCTCTTCAGGGCATCGACTCCCTATAAAATTCTATTGCTTCTTAAGGAAATTGACATCAATGGCTATTTGCCTATATTATTCACTAATCATGTCAGTATAGTGCTTCATCATATCCTTGATTTTGCCAAGGACATTCAAGGCACTTGACTCATAGTCGTGATCATCTACTTGTCACTCCATTGACCTAACCACTTGATTAGGAATCGGATGTTGATTTCCTGGAACAACAGTAGGATTTGTCATTTGGCTTCCAGCATTTGGTGGAGCCATCTGACTAGCCATAGGCATGGCCACACTGGGAGGAGTTGGCAACATAGGCACATTTTGAATCATACTTCCTCTCCCATTAGGAGGACTCATGGGCATCCCTTGATTGCCATTCGTCAACGCTAAAGTATTTCCAATGCCTAGACTCTGATTCTAGTTTTCCCTAGAGGTATAAACCGCTTCTAATTGTGATTCTACCTCCTCTACTCTCGTAATAGCCGTATCAATGTCGACAAGAGCAACACTACGCGACTGCACTTGAATATTAAAGTCTAACCCATTCAAAAAGTATTGCAACTGAGCAGTAGCTGGAATAGGAATATAGGTTTATAACTTACGAAATACTTATAGGTTTATAGGTTTATAACTTATAGGTTTATTAAAATAGCCATAACCTTTTATCCAAAACTCAGAATTCAAATTTGTTCAAATCATTGTAATCTTGGCAAAGAGCTCTACATTACAATTTTCTTACTTCACCTTAACTTTTGAGAAATTATTTAAAAACTCAAAATTTAATTTTGTGTTTTTCCATCAATATTTCCTACCAGAATCTCAAAAAAGTCAATAAAACTAATGTCTTCAACACTCCCAAAAATTATTACTCTTTAAGGTTACTAATGTGCAATAAAATATGCAACATCCTCAATTACTTCTATCACTAAATAGTATATAAAATATGCAACATCCTCAATTACTTCTATCACTAAATAGTGTATAAAATATAAGATACTAAGTGGATACCTTTAGTGATGAACACATACCAAAATTGTTTCAGCCAAATCCAACTAGTAGATATCAAAGTTAATGTTGTCATGTTTACTCTAGATAGGAACATTAGAAATAGGCAATGTTATATATATAAACAATCACAACAAGGGGACTAGAGCTTTACATTTTTCTGTCTCCCTATAAACTCATGTAAAATTATTAACAAAACCATTTCAAGAGAATGCCCAATCACTAAACTAACCTTTCTATTGCTACATTTTTTATCTAGTGGTCACCTTCGAGCTCTCACCAAGTTACTATAATATTTTTTACCTCAAGATTTAGTAGGATTTTCACTTTGTCTAGGTATTGTCTTTGCTTTTATAGCCATTGTTTACTCTACAACTTGTCATCCACATATTTTTACAGCTAGTCATGATCCACCACTAACTAAGATCCGTGTTTTTATTGTTTCCCATCCTACTCATTTTCATTCAATGTCAAAATTTACTACTAGCTCTCTTTAAGGTACTTCTCATTTTCATTTTTTATATTCTATCACTAGAGGCATATTCATCATCACCATTCACTTATGGACAAATGGTTTTTTTCTCCTTTCATTACTATCCACCTTCATTTGGTGTCTTCTTTAATATCCCCTTGTTGCAGAAAAGACTGTATTTTGCTCCCATGACATAGACACTCCTTCTTCAAGAGTTGCCACCTTGATTAGTCAAACCATACATTTATCTCATATTACACCTATAAACTCTAGAGTCTATTGGCCCACCTTTAGCCCTAGTCTTAAAGACATGGAGACTTGAGGCTGATTGTATCATTATACATCATTCATGATTTCATTCATTTTGTAATCTTTTGAGTTCGTAAAATTTTAGTGTTTTTTGTACACCATGTTGTCTCCACTTCAAGTCCTATTGCTTCTTCACAAGCCTCTCCTAGAGGGCTACTGATTTTGCAAAGGCACATGAATAGAAACTCATAAGTAGGTTGGAGACAAGGGAGTGCAACAAAATGCCATAGGTCAACTGTATTCAGGACAGCCTTGATCTTCATTGACTAAATGATGACATAATTAAGCCCATCTAACTTGGTCAAGGAGGATATTGGGTAGGACAGTTGGGCACTTATACATGTGGTGTAAGCAGAGGGGGGTGAGGATGAGACACATTAAAAGGGGATAGGGGAAGGGAATACACAAAAAGATGGTAGATAGGAGGGATAGTGTGATCATTGAACCACATTAGGATTGAGTTAGCCTTGGTGTTGGTCCTCCTAAACACGATAATATTTGTGATGGTCCTCACAGTCCTGGTGGTTTTCATGGTGGTGATCCTCATGGTCTTGATTCAATTCTTGATCATACCCTAGTGGTCCTTTTATAACCATAACACACTTTGGAAATAGCAAAGGAGTGTGCACATGGATCGAGGATGTGGCTTGTTGATGCAATGACTATACCATGGTGAGTGTTGGTAAGTGTGTTTTCTATTTGTATCAAGTAGTTTGATTCATCAAGCATGTGAGTAGATTAAGCAAGAGAGAACCGTGTGCTTTGTAGGTCAAAATCCTTGAAGGAATAAGAATGCATCCAATGGTCTCGATTTTGATTTTGATGCACAATAAAACACATAATACCCTTGATTACTTCTATCACTAAATAGTACATAACATCTAAGATACCAAGGTGGATACACTATAGTGAACAAGTGTCAAAAGTGCTTCAATCAAATGCAATTGATAGATATCAAAGCTAATCTTGTTTAGTCTACATAGGAGCATTAGAAATAGGCAATATTAATAATGTTTACATTCAAAATAAGGTGACTATAGCTTTATATTTTTGTCTCTCCCATATAAACTCATGCAAAATTATTAAAAAAGCCCTATTAAGAGGAAGTCCATCGATTAAACCCATGGAGTTCACTCTCTGTAAAGGAGACAATTATCACTATGCAAAAAATCATCGAAAATCCTATCTACGACTCGTGCAAGAGTCATATGACCCCCCTTTTTACACTTATATGATGTATCAAAAAAATTTATTGCGTACCTCCTTTCTTGGATATAAGAGTTTATATTCTATATATTTTCTCATATTGATTAAGCTTAAAGACTAGAACATTTCTAACTTAATAATTACACCTTGCACTTTAATGGTGATACATTGTCACATCACTCCAAAATTATATTTCATGACAATGCATTATTTTGAACACTAAAAAGGTAGTATTTAAAAAATGTAGTGGGTAACTTATATTTCCCTTGTCTCCCTCTTTCCCCCCACCCCCTTCCTTTTATGATTGGAGGGGGAAACTAATGGGGGTATACATACGCTTATGTACTTTTTGAAAAAAAAAACTCTCCCTTGCACGTACGTGATTCCATGAGTTACCCATGGGAAACTCCCCATGCCATTAAATATAGTAGTTTTCAACCTCTCTACTACTATATTTTTAATATGCTGGTCACCTTCAAGATAGAACTAGGTTGCTACAATCCTTTTACCTAAAGATTTAGAAGGATTTAAACTTTAGCTAAGTGTTTTCTTTGCTTTTATAGTTGTTGTTCACTCTACAACTTGTGTCCCACATATTTTTACAATTTCTCATGCTTGAAGAGATTTCCAACACTAGTAGCAAATGTAACATACCCGCCTTTGATTACGTGACGAGTAATGTTTTAGTAGTCCCCCAAAGTTTACCTTCCAGCCGTCTCCACCCGTACTCTAAACAGAATGATCAGATCTTGTCCGGCTGGTTAACCCTAGGTCTACCCTGCAAGGGAAGCGTCCTGCCGTTACCCACAGAGAACCGGCCTGAAGGTTCCTAAATGATCTAACAATCACCTATCAACAACTAACTCACATCCGGAGGTGTCCTTCAAGAGGTTTCTTGTCCGAAAGGAGAAACTACCATTACCCTTGGTTCATGGAGTACAACGCTTTTTTCCAATAGCGGACTAAGGATTTATGAAATCCCTCGCAATGCTCTGGCACAGCCGTCGTACCTTTCCCCTAAGATAATTTACAGTTCAGGTTTTGAAACCAAACCCTAGGTAAGTCAGTGAATCGGCCCTTCCTAGAGTTTCTTCCTAGTGTTTGTTTTTGGGGAAACCTCTCCGCTAACCAAGACCACCTGGCCATAGGACTAGATTCGTCGCGAATCCATCCACCCGCTTCCCTCTATGGAAGTTCTTAGTTATCTAGTTACCTACCACATTACGTAAAACATATAAAAACAGCTTTATTAATTAATATCCTTTTATGCATAGTTATTCGTTTACGTAATTTACTCATGGACGTACAATCAAAATAAAACAAATTCATTGATTGTGTTTCATAATGTGTGTTCTCCTCCCCATACAGGAGAAAATTTACAATTTCACGTGCTGCCATCCGGCGCATCTACACGTCACGTGCTACCTCATCCAGTGCATCTACACGTCACCAAGATCAAATCCACCTATAGCTAGTGTTTATAGGTGTCCCAAGTAAAACTCGGGCCATACAGGGGACCAAGTAGTTCCTAGGTGCAAAAAAGGATCTACTAGCCAGAGCCCCCTTGGCACCTTTCCACCCCCTACTTAATACGATCCTTGATGGGAGACCTCTCGCCATCGGAGCCGGTCCATGCTTCCGCGACTGTAAAAACATCCCCTCTTGGTATGGGGATTCAGCACCTATCCTTGGGGGAGGTATAGGGCTCCTCAATTCTCCTCTCTTCCAATTCTTAATTTAATCAGAATCTAATCTAGACGATCACAAAAAAGATTGATATCTACAAGCAGTTATGACTTCAATCAATCATGCAGCTTTCAAGTGCTGCTTAATTCTAGTAGCAATCAAACTCGGGGCGCGGGGGGGGGGGGGGGGGGAGTCACTCATGAATATATGTATATATAAAGTGAGTTCAAAATAAGGGTTTTTTAAAACACCATTTTTATACATTTTTTACATACAAAAGGGTGTCATATAAAGGGGTTACTTACAAATTGAATAGAAAAGGGTTGTGTTTTATTCAAGAAAAATTCACAGATTAGGATATTTATAAATAGGCCATGAACGCACATTATATAGAGAATATGTATATAGTGAACCCCCCAAGCAATCGACACTTGAGTTTCACATAATGAAATCTTCCCCTTGGAATTTAACTAAGGGCATCTAGATTTTGGGATCTCTAACTTCCAAGTTCTTGTAACCAAGTCTCTTGGCCTTAAGTCAGTATTTCTCAAGAGACTTATCTTATTTGGATAGAGCTTTTTTAGAAAAACCTGTGGTATTGCAGTTGGTAAAGGGTTGTCATCCGCGCATGTGACTCTGTTAGTGACTCTCGTGCTCGCAACTCCCACTGTTGCTTCCACGTTAGTAGGGTTATTTGCGATTTCTGCTTCTCAACTCTTTTTCTTCGAGGCCATGATAGAGTAGAGACGAGAGTAGAGGTATGATAGAATAGGATAGAGTTCTTCAGTGTCTTCTCTTCTCAGATCAGAGTAGAAGAGGATGAGAGACCTTCAGCGTATCCCTTTCCTTGGGTTTAATGGGATGATGTCTCTTCGTCTTGTGGAATAGAGTCTCCTCCTTCTCGATTAGTGTCTCATCCTCATCAAGATTGCTCGTTGTCGCTCCTCCTTCTCGATCAGCATCTCGTCCCATAAGGATTGCTCTTGTCGCTCCTCATCTCATAGGAGCTATGGAAGAAGCCTAACGAGTTTGGGCAGCACTTCCGCGTAGGGTTGGGGGGAGAGAGAGAGAGAGAGAGAGAGAGAGAGAGAGAGAGAGAGAGAGAGAGAGAGAGAGAGAGAGAGAGAGAGAGAGAGAGAGAGAGAGAGAGAGAGAGAGAGAGAGAGAGAGAGAGAGAGAGAGAGAGAGAGAGAGAGAGAGAGAGAGGCTGATTACAACAGAGCTTCATCACATCAATAGCAGCAGAGAGACTTCTGCATGGGTCGTTGTGTGTCTCTTACGTGATGCTCTACCCCTGTTTATATAGTAGTGAGAGAGGGGGGGAGGGTTAAAGAGGGAGCACCTACTTTTTGGCGTTTTTAATGGCATCATTGTTGACAAGATTTCTTCTTTTTTTTTCCATGCAACTTTTTTTGATCATAACTTCGTCGTATGAACTCCAAATATAGATGTTTGGGTACTTAAAACGATCAGAACACATTTGATCGACAAGCCATCATGAGAAGAATTGCAAAAATCCATTTTAAAAAGGCAAAAATAAGGATTTCTGTAAATCACATTATTTTTATCCATCTTTTATCTTGGACAACTTATTCCTTTCAAAATAAGTCACAGTATATATTTGGATCCATCTAAGGTGGGAATTAAGTTATCTAAACATGATACTAGAGATTTCAAATTATTCTAGTAAACCAGTTCGGCTTCCTATAAATCCTGTAGAAATTCTGTAGTTTTTTTCTTTTCCATGTGTGGACGTGAAACATAAATCAATTTTCTTTGGAATGTATATGCACATTGTTTATTAAAATAAACTAAGTAATGGGGGCATTACATTCTTCCCTCCTTAAAGAAATCGAGATGTCCTCATCTCGAGAGAAACTGGGGGTATTCTTTCATAAGGATTACCTCATCGATCCAAGTGGCATCCTCTTGAGGATAATCCTTCCACTGGATGAGATATTCTCTAAGGGTTCTATTCCTAAGGATTCTTTCTTTTACATCCAAGATTCTATCAAGTTGAAGTTCAAGTAAACCTTGGCTTGGCATTACAACTTGCTGATCATCAAGAATATGATCAAGATTAGGTACATAGGGCTTCAAGAGACTGACATGGAATACATTATGAACTTTTAGGATTTCAGGGAGTTGCAGCTTATAAGCATTTGGTCCAAGAGCCTTTATGACTTTGTAAGTTCCACAATATCTTGGGCTTAGCTTCTTGAATTTTCCCAAGGATAAGGAACTCCTCTTTGGGCGTACACGAATAAAAACCTTGTCCCCTTCTTGAAAGATTCGCTCTTTTCTCCCTAGGTCAACATAGGCTTTCTGCCAATCCTTGGCGGCTTGTATGTCTTGCTTGATGGTTTTGACTTGTTCCTCCATTTTTGCAAGCATCTTTTTAGAAGCTTCAACTTTCAAGGTAGGGTTAGAGAAGTTTAGCGGGGTTAGGCATTCTTGCCCATATAGAGCTTGAAATGGGGTCATTTGGATGCTCTGATGATAGGACACATTGTAAGAAAATTCCACCAAAGGTAGATATTGTATCCACTGTCTAGGTTCTTTGCAACAATATGCCCTAAGTATGTCTTCAATGACCTGATTTACACGCTCTATCTGTCCATCAGTTTGAGGGTGATAAGTTGTACTAAAACAAAGCTATGTACCCAGAGCTTCAAATAATCCCTTCCAAAAATGTAAAGTGAATAGAGAATCACAATTGTTGATAATTCTCTTTGGTAGTCCATGAAGTCTAAAGATTTCTTTGACAAATAACATGGCAATATCTGAGGCTTTGTAGCTGGTTTTGACCAGAATAAGGCGGGTAACCTTAGTTAGCATGTCCACAATTACCATGATCGAGTTGTATCCACCTTGAACTGAGGGTAATCCGACTACAAAATGCATACTAATGAATTCCCATTTCATTTGAGGAATATCAAGTGGTTGTAGCTTTCCTGGCAACTTAACTCGTTCGGCTTTTATTCGTTGGCAACTGAAGCATTCGATTACATATTTAAGTACGTCACTTTTGAGCTTTTCCCAATGATAGCTTTTCCTAACTGCATTGAGAGTTTTGGCATAGCCAGGATGTCCTAAAAATGGGGAATCATGAGCTTCCCATAGTATCTTCTTCTTAAGATCTTGACTCCAAGGAATACATAATCTTGTTCTGAAACAGACAAGCCCTTCGTCAATGGAGAAGTTAAGATACTATCTTAATCTTAGAGTTTTGTTCTTTATTCTGTATTTCCTTCACCATTTGTTGATATTTGGGATCATTATTCACCTTCTCCTTGGCTAGCTCGATGATAGGATTGCTAGGCATTGATATCATTGTAGTTAGTGTTTGAGCTCTAAGAGGTTCTTCTAAGATAAGTGCATTGAGAAACGATTTGCGGCTTAAAGCATTTGCAATTACATTCTCTTTGCACGGTCTATACTTAATCTCAAAATCATACTCTTGCAAGACTTCGATCCACCAATGTTGCCTCATATTTAGATCTGGTTGAGTGAAGATCCATTTAAGACTTTTATGGTTAGTTACCAGTGAGAATTTCTTCCTGAGTAGATAATGTCTCCATAACTTAAGAGCGTGGATAATTGCAAGTAATTCCAAGTCATGAGTAGCATAATTTCTCTGGCGAGTCTTCAATTTTTTGGAGGAATATGCTACTGGATGTCCTTCCTGCATGAGTACACATCCCAAGGCAAGAGAGCTTGCATCAGTCACCACTTTGAATTCTTTGCTAAGATTGGGTAGTTTGAGGATCTGAGCTGTGACTAAACTTAGCTTGAGCCTATCAAAGCTAGATTGTTCAACTTGGGTCCATTTAATGGCAATCTACTTCTTGAGTAGGTCGGTGAGGGGTGCAACAATCAAGGCATAATTCTTGATAAAAACCAGATGCTATCCTGTTAAAACCAAAAAGCTACGAACTTTGCTTACAGTGGTTGGAGGCGGCCAGTCTTGTACATCCTTGACCTTGGCTGGGATCTATTGAAATTCCCTCTGTTGAAACTATAAACCCTAAATACTCTATTTCCTTCTTGAAGAACGCACACTTCTTCTTCTTAGCATACAACTTGTGAGTCGCCATTGTCTCAAGAACTTCCCGTAGTTATGACTCGTGACTTCCTTCATCCTTGGAATATGTTAAGATATCGTCAAAGAATACAAGGACGAAATCATCAAGATAAGGTCTGAATATATCTTGCATTAATCTGTTGAAGGTAGTGGGGGTGTTGGTTAATCCAAACGACATTACGATAAACTCGTAATGACTGTACCTTGTGCTAAAAGCGGTTTTTGGGATATCTTCTTGCTTGATTTTGATTTGGTAATACCCTAATCTGAGATCAATCTTGGAGAAAATCTTCGCTCCTTATAGTCGATCAAGTAGTTCGTCGATCCTTGGAATCGGATACTTATTTTTTATTATTACCTGATTTACCCCTCGATAATCAATGCAAAGATAGAGAGTCCCATCCTTCTTTTTCTGAAATAACACCGGAGCTCCCCAGGGTGAGTTACTGGGTCTAATGTATCCTTGATCTAAGAGATGTTTGAGTTGTTCCTTTAGTTCTATGGCTTCTAGAATGGACATTCGATAAGGTCATTTTGCAACTGGTGCAACTCCTGGTACTAGCTTGATTTCGTGGTCGACTTCTCTTTGTGGTGAAAGTTTAATTAATTCTTCAGGGAATATGTCAACATATTCCTTAAGCCACGACGGTTCATCTTCGACTTCTTTATCTTGTCCAGGTTTGTTTAATTTGATTAGGTATACATGTGAGCCTTTTCTTAAACCTTTAGCAATTCGAGAAGCTTTTGCTAATTGAATCTTCGGTTTTCTTGCTTCTCCTTGTGTGGTCACTTGTTTTCCTATAAGATTTAAGAATGTGACCTACTAATAGCCATATGGTTCTATTAGTAGGTACAAAGCTAGGCTGGTTGCAAAAGGCTATGCCCAGACATATGGCATAGATTATAAAGAAACCTTCAGTCCAGGTGCTAGGATGGCAACTGTCAGATGTGTGATTGCTTTGGCAGTAGCCAAAGGTTGGAGGTTGCAGCAAATGGATATGAAGAATGCCTTCTTGCATGGTGATTTGCAAGAAGTAGTGTATATGGATCAACCAATAGGTTATGAAGATTTAGAGCATTCCACGTATGTGTGCAGGTTGAAGAATGCGCTCTATGGGCTCAAGCAAGCACCTAGAGCATGGTCTGACAAGATCAGAGAGTATCTTGTCAATATTGGCTTTTATGTTTCTGTTGCTGATCACTCACTTTATGTGAGAAAGGGAGATGCAGGTTTGGTCATCGTAGTCATCTATGTGGATGACTTGATTATTACAGGTGATAGTGATAGTGGGATTTCTGAAGTTAAGGACTTTTTGAAAAAGAAGTTTGAGATGAAGGATTTAGGTGAGCTAAGGTACTTCCTTGGCATTGAGGTGATCAGATATAATGATGGTTTATGGCTGTCCCAAAGACAATATGGCTTGAATATGTTGTCCAAGTATAGTATGGCAGCATGTAAACCACTTTCACTCCCGTTGGAGCAGAATGTAAAGTTGAGTGCTGATGTTGGGGATGAGATAGAAGACCCTACTATGTTCCGGAGGATAGTGGGGAGTTTGATCTACATGACCATTACAAGGCCAGACTTGAGCTACGTTGTTGGTCTTGTGAGTCAGTTTATGCAAGTACCTAGAAAGCCACATTTGGATGCAGTCAGACACATATTGAGATATGTGAAGTCCACATTACATTATGGACTTTTCTATGAGGCAGGTATAGATATACAGGTGTTTGGATACACAGATGCAGATTGGGCTGGTAGTATGTCTAATAGAAGATCTACCACCAGATACATGTTCTCTCTTGGTAGTGCAGTAGTTACCTGGAGCAGCAAAAAGCAATCTACAGTTGCTTTGTCGAGTACAGAGGCTGAGTATAGAGGTGCTGCTATTGCAGCATGTGAGGTAGTATGGCTAAGAAAGTTATTGTCCGATTTAGATGTGCAAGTGGAAGGTCTAGTTGTCATTTATTGTGACAACATGAGCAGTATACAGTTGGCTAGGAGAAGGGGTCAAAGATGGCGCCGATGTTGCTCCTCTCGCCGAAGAATGGGCTTAGTGCCATTATAACAATAATCTGTGCTAATCTGTCTGTAGAGCTTGGCGGCACCTCTCTGAGAGCGAGTGAGCGAGGGAGGGAGAGTGAGTGTGTGTGTGTGAAAGTGGGAATAGATCGAGCACGCTGTCAGGCGTGGATGGTGATGTATTATAATGAAGAGCGATGCCAGAAGGGTCCGTACAATGATCGACTGCTCTGATTCGTCTTCTTGGCCTTCCGCGTAGCGCGGGCATCCTTTTAAATAGGAGCCTGCACGAGAGAGCCTAGAGGGTTCTATTTATCCTACGCTCTCACAGGCTATATATAGCCTATGCCACTATACGACGTTTTATCTCTATTTCCACTCCCTCTCTCAGACGCGCAAGCAGTGCAGGCTAAGCCAGCACAGCGATTAGAATATGGCACTGAGCCCATTCTTCGGCCAGAGCGGCGCCATCTTCGACCCCTTCTCCTGGGATCCCTTCCTGGTCAGCAGCTCCGCCCTCTTCAGGAAGACTTTTGCCGACTGGCCCTTCCGCCTCCTGGACAGCGAGCCGTTGCGGTAGCTGGCCCATGAGGCATCGGCCGTGGCAAACACTCAGGTGGATTGGAAGGAGACGCCCAAGGCCCACATCTTCCAGGCCGACCTGCCGGGGCTGAAGAAAGAGGAGATGAAGGTGCAGGTGGAGGACGGGCGCGTGCTGTGCATCAGCGGCGAGTGCAGCAGGAAGGAGGAGAAGCAGGAGGGCGACAAGTGGCACCGCGTGGAGCGGGCACACGGCAGCTTCCTGAGGCGCTTCCGCCTGCCCGACAACGCCAAGCCCGAGGAGCTGAGCGCCCGCGTGGAGAATGGGGTGCTCACCATCACTGTGCCCAAGCGCCAGACTCAGCAGCCCAACCAGCCCGCCATCACCGATGTGCCCATCTCCGGCTGAAGCCTTTACAGGATTATATTTACAAAAGGGGTTTTTAAATGCCACCATATTTGAGACTGCAACACCTTGTGAGCTATCGTGTCTTCACTAAAGTGTCCTCAAACAATTCCGTTATGTGCTTTTGTAAGTATGTCATGCATTTCATGCTCGCACACACACCTACATAACAAGTCGTCTTGCCCTAGCCTATAGAGTTGGCCTGCTACCAAACTAATAGGGTTCTACTAGATAGGAACGTATAAAGTAGGTTGGGGATAAGGGAGTGTAATGAAATCCTGTAGGTCAACTGTATTGAGGATAGCCTTCATCTTGCATAACTAAACGATGGCATAATTCATCCCATCTAACTTGGTCAAGGAAGAGATTGGGTAGGATAGGTACCTGCACTTGTGGTGCAAGAAGAGGGAGATGAGGAATGAGATGTCTTAGAAGAGGAGAGGAGAAGGGGACATATAAAAAGATGGTGAATAGGAGGGATAGTCCGATCATGATTTCTACCTTGAACCACATTAGTCTTGGCAGTGATCCTTGTGAACACAACAATATTTGTGATGATCCTCACAATCTTGGTCATCTTCATGGCGATCCTCATGGTCTTGATTCAAATCTTGATCCACATGATCATACCACCCTAATGATCTAAGATATTGAATCCTTTCAATTCGTGAAAATGAAAGCCACATAATCCTACCAGTCGTATCTGGTAGCTCCTCTCATTTGTGGGAAATAATAGAAGCAAGGTCGAGAGCAAAGGAGGACACGTGTGGAGCAAGCTAGGTGATGCAACGACTACAATGTGGTGAGTGTTGGTAAGTTTACATTCTATTTGTATCTAGATTTTTTGATTCATCAAGTATGTGAGTAGGCTAGGTGAGAAACAATCATGTGCTCTATAGGTCAAAATCCTTGAACAAATAAGGATGTATCCAATGGTCCTAACATTGAGCATAAAGTACAACCACCCAAATTTCAATCTTTGTGTTTCTCTCTCAAGATCTCGTGTCAATGTTTGATACTTTTATCACTAAACAGTACATAATATCTAAGGTATCAAGGTAGGTACATTATAGTGAATGAGTATCAATTATTTCAAACAAATGTAATGGATAGATATTAAGGCCAATCTTGTCACATTTACTCTACATAGGAGCATTAGACATAGGCAACATTATACATGAGAACAATCACAACAAGGAGACTACAACTTTGTATTTTGGTTTCTCTCTTACGCACAAAGCACATGGGCTAGCGACGTACATTTAGCAAATGAAAATGCATTGCGTTTGGACTAATAGAGGTGTATGCTAGCTAGCTGAACATTCATGGTCGAATTCGAAGGGCATGCGCACAGGTTGAGATATAGGCGATTGACAACCACAAATGTGTAGCTTGCCACCTACTCACATATGATGTCCGAAGAGGGGTTCTCGAGCCTCACTTGGTGCAACTCATGTTGCTTGCGCAAGCCTTGTTCACTCCGTAATGCGCATTGTAGGAACCCTTTTACCGAAAGAAAGAAGCACTAAGGCGCTAGCCCAAAATTAAAGAGGAAGGGGGAAACGAAGTGTGTGAAAATGTGTGTTGGTATATTAAGGTGGAAAAGTGATACAAAATTTGGGGGCTGTTGTCCCCTTTGTTGGGATGGGACGAAAAAGAAGTTTCCAGACTGCATTGCACGTGTTGTTAGCATTACAGCATGGAAAACGGTGTTTTATTTGCAACCAGTATGGGATGGGTCGTAGAGAATAGGCTTCAGCCGGAGATGGGCACGTCGGTGATGGCGGGCTGGTTGGGCTGCTGAGTCCGGCACTTGGGCACGGTGATGGTGAGCACCCCATTCTCCACACGGGCGCTCAGCTCCTCGGGCTTGGCGTTGTCGAGCAGGCGGAAGCACCTCAGGAAGCTGCCGTGTGCCCGCTCCACGCGGTGCCACTTGTCGCCCTCCTGCTTCTCCTCCTTCCCGCAGCGCTCGCCGCTGATGCACAGCACGCGCCCGTCCTCCACCTGCACCTTCATCTCCTCTTTCTTCAGCCCCGGCAAGTCGGCCTGGAAGATGTGGGCCTCGGGCGTCTCCTTCCAATCCACCTGAGTGTTGGCCAGGGCCGATGCCTTGCGGGCCAGCTGCCGCGATGGCTCGCTGTCCAGGAGGTGGAAGGGCCAGTCGGCAAAAGTCCTGCTGAAGAGGGCAGAGCTGCTGGCCGAGAAGGGATCCCAGGAGAAGGGGTCGAAGATGGCACCGCTCTGGCCGAAGAATGGGCTCAGTGCCATATTCTAATCACTCTACTGGCTTAGCCTGCACTGCTTGCGCGTCTGAGAGAGGGAGTGGAAATAGAGATAAAATGTCGTATAGTGGCGTAGGCTATATATAGCCTGTGAGAGCATAGGCTAAATAGAACCCTCTAGGCTCTCTCGTGCAGGCTCCTATTTAAAAGGATGCCCGCGCTATGCGGAAGGCCAAGAAGACGAATCAGAGCAGTTGATCATTGTACGGACCCTTCTGGCATCACTCTTCATCATAATACATCACCATCCACGCCTGACAGCGTGCTCGATCTATTCCCACTGTCACACACACTCACTCTCCCTCCCTCGCTCGCTCGCTCTTAGAGAGGCGCCGCCAAGCTCTACAGACAGATTAGCACAGATTATTGTTACAATGGCACTGAGCCCATTCTTCGGCCGGAGGAGTAACAGCGGCGCCATCTTTGACCCCTTCTCCTAGCCAACTGTATACTGCTCATGTTGTCACAATAAATGACAACTAGACCTTCCACTTGCACATCTAAATCGGACAATAACTTTCGTAGCCATACTACCTCACATGCTACAATAGCAGCACCTCTATACTCAGCCTCTGTACTCGACAGAGCAACTGTAGATTGCTTTTTGCTGCTCCAGGTAACTACTGCACTACCAAGAGAGAACATGTATCTGTTGGTAGATCTTCTATTAGACATACTACCAGCCCAATCTGCATTTGTGTATCCAAACACCTGTATATCTATACCTGCCTCATAGAAAAGTCCATAATGTAATGTGGACTTCACATATCTCAATATGCGTCTGACTGCATCCAAATGTGGCTTTCTAGGTACTTGCATAAACTGACTCACAAGATCAACAACGTAGCTCAAGTCTGGCCTTGTAATGGTCATGTAGATCAAACTCCCCACTATTCTCCTGAACATAGTAGGGTCTTCTATCTCATCCCCAACATCAACACTCAACTTTACATTCTGCTCCAATGGGAGTGAAAGTGGTTTACATGCTGCCATACTATACTTGGACAACATATTCAAGCCATATTGTCTTTGGGACAACCATAAACCGTCATTATATCTGATCACCTCAATGCCAAGGAAGTACCTTAGCTCACCTAAATCCTTCATCTCAAACTTCTTTTTCAAAAAGTCCTTAACTTCAGAAATCCCAATATCACTATCACCTGTAATAATCAAGTCATCCACATAGATGACTACGATGACCAAACCTGCATCTCCCTTTCTCACATAAAGTGAGTGATCAGCATCAGAAACATAAAAGCCAATATTGACAAGATACTCTCTGATCTTGTCAGACCATGCTCTAGGTGCTTACTTGAGCCCATAGAGCGCATTCTTCAACCTGCACACATACGTGGAATGCTCTAAATCTTCATAACCTATTGGTTGATCTATATACACTACTTCTTGCAAATCACCATGCAAGAAGGCATTCTTCATATCCATTTGCTGCAACCTCCAACCTTTGGCTGCTGCCAAAGCAATCACACATCTGACAGTTGCCATCCTAGCAACTGGACTGAAGGTTTCTTTATAATCTATGCCATATGTCTGGGCATAGCCTTTTGCAACTAGCCTAGCTTTGTACCTACTAATAGCCATCTCCTCATCCATTGCTGCATCCCAATGAGCATGACCAACAACCTCCTCAAAACATGTGGGCCCAACATCCTCAATCACTTTCACATATAAGAATAATGGTGAGCTGCATAACCTTCAAAACCAAATCTTTAAACAAGGTATCTGACCCTACTATATCTGCATACCACCGGATCACTCAATGGAGTCTTTACATTATTATGAGCTCTCTGTACACGTGGTG
Source organism: Lygodium microphyllum (assembly GCF_053477565.2). Taxonomy (NCBI): domain Eukaryota; kingdom Viridiplantae; phylum Streptophyta; class Polypodiopsida; order Schizaeales; family Lygodiaceae; genus Lygodium; species Lygodium microphyllum. Next base: position 116,675,028 of record NC_141138.1, read on the forward strand.
TCCTGATAGAAGGAATACCAAGCTCATCATCTAAGCTCTCTAAGCCACTGGAGTCTCCATCAAGAACTACATCAATGCCATCTGACACTTTATTCTTTCCTTTGTCTTTACCTGTAGTGCTACTAGATGCACCTGAAGATGTAGAGCTACTCCTTAGTCTCCCAGACCATGGACTACCAGATGATGTCTCTAGTCCACTAAGAGTCTGTGATTCTTGCTTTTCAGCCTGCACATGAGTGTCATGATCATCATCATCATCCAATGCATCACCACTAGATGCATAACAACTGCTCATTTCATCAAAGATGACATCCCTGCTCACTCTGAACATACATGTGACAGGGTTATAACAGCGATACCCTTTCTGCTCTAAAGAGTATCTAATAAAGACACATTTTTCTGCCTTTGGATCAAGCTTCTTCCGTAGCTCATCTAGCACATGAACATATACAACACAGCCAAATACCTTCAAGTGCAATACATCAAGCTTCTTGCCAGTAAAGCATTCTTCAGGATTCATCCCATAAACTGTAGCTGTGGGAGTTCTATTCATAATGTAGACAGCAGTATGGATAGCCTCAGACCAAAAATGTTTGGGCATATTCTTTTCAGCCATTAATGCTGTGCAACTTCTACAATATGCTTGTTCTTTCTTTCTGCAACACTGTTTTACTGTGGGGTATACCTACATGTGAATTGTCACTTTATCCCATGAGACCTCACAAAATCACTAAACTCATTCAAGAGGTACTCTCCCCCTCCATCTGACCTCAAGCACTTTACTTTCAAACATGTTTCTCTTTCAACAGTAGCCTTGAAAGTTCTAAAGTGCTCAAATGCTTCACTCTTTTCCTTCATAAAATATACCCACAGCGTTCTAGAACAATCATCAATGAATGTGACAAAGTATGAACTGCCTCTAAGAGATACATTTTGTGTAGGTCCCCAAATATCTGTATATGCACAACATCAAGGATATTTCTGCTTACATCTCTATCATGTGAAAAGGATTGTCTTGCCTGCTTACCAAACTGACATGCTTTGCATACCTTATGAAATTCTGCAATTCTAAATGTAGGCAAACTTGTAACCAACCCTTTAGACTGCATTAATTTCAACATTTGTACATTTGCATGTCCAATGCGTTTGTGCCAAATTTCAATATCTACAACAACACCTTTTCCTTTAGCATACATAGCAGCATTCATAGTAGGAATTCTAGCATCCATAGTAAAAATACGTCCAACTCTACTTCCCTTTGCAACCAACCTACACTTGTCATTGAAGTTTTCTACAAAGAAGCCCTTTGCATTAAATCTGACTTGCAGCCCTTGCTCTACCATCTGACTGACTAACACCAAGTTCTTTGTAATAGATGGCACATGTAATACATCTAAAAGACTCTTTGTCTTACCATCATGCGAGGGCAAGGGAACTTTTCCAATGTGTGAGATTGGGTGGCATGAATCATCACCCCTCTGCACATAACCTATATTTTGCAAATCCTGCATCTCTCCAAACCATTCTGCATGGCTGGTCATATGATTGGATGCACTTGAATCAACATACCAAACATTATCATGTGTTTCCTTTCCTGTAATAGCATTCAACATATGCTACATAACAAACAGACGTTCATTTTTGTCTTCATTCTGTCATGAAGATGATGCATAGTTTCCTTGCTGCAACTTACCACTGTGAATATCATCTTTCTTAGCATAACATTGGGCTGCAATATGACTTGTTTTTCCACAGTAGTGACACACAATACCAGAGTTGTTAGAACCTTTGTTCTGCCATCCACCTCTTCCTCTAAAGCTCCCCTTGCCTCTAAAGTTACCATGACCTCCTGAAACCTGCATATCGCCAAATTGCTGATTCAATCTGTTTTATTGGTTGTCACTACCATGTCCTGTACCACGGCCTCTTGAAGAGGACCTACCACATCCCCTTCCTGAACTGGAGTAGAAAGCTTGGACATGTTCACCACTTTTGTCAGATGTCTCACTCTGCATGTTGATCTCTTCAGTGTGATTATAAGGGAGACCAACTCATCGAAATCTGAAAATGGCTTTCTAACATATACAGAAGTTACAAAAGACTTCCAAGCCTTTTCATTGTTAAGTCCACCCAAGGTAGACGACACCAAATCATCATCATCGGGCATTGCATCAATCACTGCCAAGGCATCTGCAATGCTCCTTACCTTCAATGCATACTCATTGATAGACATCTTCCCTTTCTTCAATGTATTCAACTCTTGCTTGAGTTGAATCTTTCGTGCCTTTGTATTTACGGAAAACATACTTTCAAGTATGGTCCAAGCTACATATGAATTCTCTGCATTTCTAATATGTCCCACCATATTATTGTCAATTACTACAGACATCCAATACATAACCTTTTTGTCTTTTGCATTCCATTCCTTCCGTGCCTTTGTCTCTTCTGCAGCTGGAGGATCACTCACCTTCGACTCCCTTTCTTCACTTGAAACAAACTCGTAGAGGCCTTTTTCAATAAGGAAGTTTATGACATGGAAATTCCATGAAGGGTAGTTGTTCTTGAGCTTCTCAATGATGGGGTTTTTACTATTCTCTGCCATTATCACAAAACTAATACCAAACAACAAGCAAATCTTCTGCAACCCTCAACCTGTAGTGCACAGCAATACACCAGACAGCCTTTTTCACTGTCTGCTCAACAATACATGTAATCTGCAACCAGTTTGTAGATAAACCTTGTGTTTATTCGTTGGTAAACACCTTTGAACTTATAGATCTAAAATCTATAACCTGTGCACCTGTATACGACAGACACACCTGAAATTATAGGATACCTCGAACTGTTGTCCGCAACCTTGTGAGTCTAAAACGGGGCTTGAAATGACCTCGGATGGCCAAAATAGCAGCGGGCCAGCCCTAAAGGGCTAATCGGAAGAATACACAACGCTCTTTGCACACACCAAATCTCGCTGCAATTTGAAATTTTTGCTCTACCTTGCTTCCGGTGCCTCCACAGGCACTGTCCAAGAGAAGAAGTAGAGAATGAAAGAGCTTCTTACTCTTGCTTGCTTGCTCGAATCCTTGGCTCCTCTCCTTCGTTTTAGCCTTCAAAACCAGCCTCAATCAGTGATGCAGCTTTGATACCATGTCAAGAATCGTGTGGTGGGGGGACTTGCTCAAGATGCTGCGCCGACCACACATAGAATGCACAAGGAGAAGCTCACTCAAGAGACAAGAAGAGAGATGGAGGCCAAAACGTTTTCTTGCTGGTTTCTTCTTCTTCTTCTTCCACACACTTTACAATGTACACAAAGTATAGATAAGATACAACATAAAGGAAAGTATGTTGAGATATCGAGCTCCACTCGTGATACGCCAGGGTGACCGTTGTATATTTATGTCACCGACTTGTCAGTTGCAGACGCGGTTGGTACACCGCCCATGAATAATAGCTATATGATAGCTATCCTTATCTACTCTAGTTTGTGGCTCAGTTAGTATGCCACCTTAGTTAGTTGAGTTTGTTTTGAGACCCATATATAGGGTTCTTCTATTTCTTTGTACTTGAGTTCTTTTGGCTTACACAACTAAGAAGAGAAAAACTGTTTTCAGCCTCCACCTCTGTGTGTATTCCCCCATTGTGCAAGCAAGAAAGCTACAAGTGAGACTCCTTCCTTCTCTCCCACAATCTTGACAAAGTAGCCTACTAAGTCAAACAATGCATAACCGACTACATTAGTCGACTGGCGCTATAACTATGCTAGCTGTAAATAGGTGTAACAACCTGAATATAATAAGTAATGAGTCAGTGGCCATGTGAGAGTCATAATGACCACCGACATGCTAAGTGTAGACGTGTGGACCCATCTAACTAGGCGGTCCATCATTAATGTCCGCATGTGTTGAGCTTGCCATCTCAATTCTAATCGCTCTGCTGGCTTAGCCTGCACTGCTTGCGCGTCTGAGAGAGGGAGGGGCGCGGGGAGTGGAAATAGATATAAAACGTCGTATAGTGGCGTAGGCTATATATAGCCTGTGAGACCGTGGATGCTGATGTGAGATAAGGGCGGCTGGATTACCTGCTCCGATTCGTCTCTGATGACCCCCTTCACGGCTCGGGCTTCCTTTTAAAGAGGCTCCCAGGAGCCCTGCGATGTCTTTCCCCGAGAACTCCAGAACGGCCCAGAGGGTTTGGTTCGGGAACCCTCTAGGTAGAAAACTCCGTTTCTTTTGAACTTGCCCAATTCTAAAGGCACGGTCATGTCAAGGTAAGCTCTTACCGACTCCCTTCCAAGCGGCTGCCGAACATCCATTTGGGAGAGGCAACATCTAGTAATGAATGTGTCGATTCTCAAACACATATGGAAGAAGAAAAGGAAGTGCAAGAAAGTTGGGGGAGCCAAATATGACAAAATCAAAGGTAATGGACACCAAGAAATCTAATCTCTTCTAGAAACTTATGTGTTTGATCTTTGTGCTATGAACATGTAACACTCTACAACCTAGGTGTTGAATGTTAAAAGTGATGTCAGTGTCCGTGTGTGTGTCAGTTTTGAGTATGTCAGTTGTCATTGATGTGCAATTGTGCTTGGACATCGATTATAGGAAATTTTGAAACATTTACTCATCTTGCAAATGTTTAGTACTCTTTGGTTCTCAAGAATCTGTGTTGTGACCGTTCCGGTCCGTAACTGTTGTATTGATTCTTACTTCAAAACTATATTTTGGATTGATTCTTAAGTACACTTCGGTGTTTGATCTCTGTGCTATGAACATGTAACACTCTACAACCTAGGTGCTGAATGTCAAAAGTGATGTCAGTGTCCGTGCGTGTGTCAGTTTTGAGTATGTCAGTTGTCATTGATGTGGCAATTGTGCTTGGACACCGATTACAAGAAATGTTGAAACATTTACTCTGCATAAGTTGCAAAAAAACTTCGGGCCCTACTTAACTGAATTCATGAGAATATTTTTGGATGAATTAAGTGCCTTTGGCATAGCACTCCTACATTTGCACCATCTTTAGCTATGCTTCACTAGATACTGAGAAGTAAGTCTTAGTTTTAACCCATGAAGCATGTTTTTGCTATAAAAGATGGTGTTTTGTTGCGCTATGCCATTTTAGGAGATGGGATTACTATGGACCCTTGCAAGGTGGTTGCTATTGTGCAATCCATGCCTCTAGAATTCCCCATCCGTTGTGTTGCACATTCTTGGGAATGTTTGCCGGCATGGTTCACCGATGTGGCGGTACAATGTATCAAGAAGTGTGCAGCACTTATGGTTTTTCGTAGACTTAACAATTTTGCTAACGTGGCACACATGCATTGGCCACATTCAAACACCTAAATCTCCATGCATCAATGGCCCTCGAAAGAAACTTGCTTATTATCTTTTGCCCTATTATATCTTCTATTCCTATCATCACCATTTTGTGCTCTTGATGCACTTTGTTTGTTTTCCGTTCTTCTTCATTGATAGCGTCTTGCTACTATTAGCCATGTTTATCTCCTATGTTTGGCTTGATAGGTTAACACCATTACTAACTTAGTGAAAGGAAATTGTTAAGCCTTGTGGGCACCACTTGCACCTTGATGCTTCACTAGCTTTGTCCTAGGAGAGCATCCATGTCTATCCCACGGCTCAATCAATCCTTTGGAAATTGTATCATGACTCATAGGTTGAAGTGGTAGGGTATCAATATGACCTCACTCCCCATTGCATGTAGGAGCAGTTACTCCTCCCCATGGATAATGTGTTAGAGGCCCCTTCTCAACCCCCTAGCCCCAACATGGAAGTTATCTTTGGGCTTGCCAAAAAAAAAGAGAATCACCTTGGTAGCATAGTGGGGAACCGCAAATAAAATAAGAGGTATTAAAATTTTTCTTGGAAGCACTGTACTTGTAGGCTAAGGCCTTCAATATGTCCCACAGAGTTGAATATATATTCTTCATGCCCAACACTCCATCCATAGCTTGGGTAGAAGTATTTCTGAAAAGACTTAATGTGGATGCAAGCAAGTGGTGACCTCTCCTTCAGATGTGAAATCCTTGAGGATCATGTGTGGCCATTTTCACTTTCCTTTTTCCCCTTGCCACCCCTATAGATCCTCCATGCCCTAGTCCCATTAATGATTTCAGTATCCTTCACCCTTCTCCTCCACATGTTAGTTCACATGCCCAGCCAAATGGACAACCCAATGCAGTTTAGGCTTGAAGTCATGGCTCAATCTATCGGATGCTCCAAAAATGAAGCCAACAAGGAGTAGCTTGTGGCTGTAGAAGAAACTCTATTTCCCCCTTAGCCCACCTCTATATTAGAAGCCTTTCACTGTAACCAGAGCAAGCTAAACTTCAAGTCCCATTGTGCTCCACTGTTGTAGACCTCTCGTGGCCAAAAACATAGCCGGAAGGAAGCTTCATGGATTGCTAGTTAGATTGCCACAATTGTTATTGAGACTACCATTCTCCCTATCTCAACCCCAGTCGAGATTGCACTCTCTACCTATGCCTGCCTCTATTGGTGTTTACATCCTGATAGAATTCTACCCAAAAATCTCACAATGTTGCCTCACCTATGTGGTAGTAGGAATTCCTCAACATCAACAAGTTTAGCAATAAGTTCACACTCTTAGGATAGAAATGGCCCATGTGTGTTAGGAGAATGCAACATTAGTAGTATGTGGAACTCCGAGAGAAATGATAGAGCCATTTGGCCTATCAAGAGGCTCAACTGAACTTTGTGGATTCCATCTAGGAGTAGCTTTAGCAAGCATAAACACAATCCATCTTCCTACATGGATAGGTGGTAGCAGCCACTAATTAAGGCACATCTATGCCCATCTCTCCCAATACCTTGTAGGAGTTGGAGGAGTCCTTCCAAGCAAAGATGTGTGAATTTTGGGACAAGGCAGTGCAGCAATTCCAAGCTACACTGGTGGATCCTTATTCCTATTTGTTGCCTCTACTAGCTTATTATGATGATTAGATGTAGATACGTAGTCCCAACCTCTGATATAGCTATCGTTGGTTTTCCCTTCCTCGCCAACCAACCACTTTTTCTAGGGTAGGTGCTTCCTCTTCTTTGGCCCCTACTACCTCTCCTTCTACAATAGGATCGATAGCCAACCTCGAGTGGGAGCCTAACACTCCCACTAGGCCCTATGTTTCCCAAGATATGCCCAGTACACACCAATGAAACAATAGCCCCAACACCCATTTCAGTTGCCACAAATGTTGTAGCTTGTTGTAGGGTGGGTCTAAAGTCTTTCTCAATCCATAGAGATCAGACTCAAGAGAAGAAAGAGGACACTTTGCTATTATAAGTTTTGGTGACGGCCTTTCTTGCCAAATTCACATTTGCGTCAATCTCATCCTTTGGAAGATTGGAAGGGATCTTTTTGCATGCCATTTCAAAATCAACCTTCCACTTACCCTAAAAATAAGAAAGGAGGAACCAAAACTTACTAGAGACATAAGTCACAAAATAAAAGTATATCCATACGGCCAAGGATGGATTGGGTAAGAGGATACAACACTATTCTTTCTATGCTTGCTTCCAAGGCCCATGCTTTTTGAATAGACCTTTTCTCCTTGTCAATGAACCTATCAATAAATTCTTGCTCATCACATGAACACAAGCTACTTATATGGAACAAATAGTACTTGAGGTTTGTGACCACAATCGCATCCTCATTCAGCCTAGAAATTTACAACCACATGTATGTACCCCAATGAGAACTTAAAATTGATCAGATCCACAACATGAATGGCATATCTTTGCATTAGGGCAAAAAAATCTTCAAAAAAGACACTTGTAAGAAAATGATTAAATTGCTAATTAGTTGAGATTTTGGAAGAATGAAAACACCAAATTTGGTTACTCATATGTGATTAATGAGAGAATATTGAATTCATTAAAGAGATCAGCCATTAATTGTCCCTCATCTTTAATTTATGTCAGGGTCACCTTTTTGGCCGTTTTTTGCATTGGAACTTGGGAGAATTTGTATTTTCGAGAAATATCCACCTATATCGTGGTTTGTCTACTCTCGCGTATTCTTTTCACACACTCTTTATCCATGCTCTTTCTCCATTCTCTTCTTTGTGCTCACTTTCTTATCATTGTGATCGTTGATTTGCTAAAATCTTTAGCAATACCTCTGCAAGTAATACAGATGCAAGCACATGCAAGTACAAACTTACCATCCAACTAGATCCAATTTATTCATCTTGGAGAATTATACATCGTCGAGTACTAATAGATGAGATGGAGGCCAATAGATTGCAAACTCAAGGAAAGAAACATAAAGATTTGTGGGTGGATGGAAATATTTTTCCCAAAAGGATCCTTCAAAATGTAAACCTCTTAATTTTTTTAATATTCATGACTACGTGAGATATGTTGGGAAAGGTTATAATGGGAAGCTTGGCTATTGTAAAAGGTTATACTCTACATCTTACACATACATGGCTCAAATGAATGAAATGAGAAAATTATTATTTATTGCACAGACCAACATTTTTGAGCTTACAAATAAGATTGAAGTTTTGGAAAATGCTAATAAGTCATTACAAGATAAGCTAGCACACTTAAAGAAACTCCAATAGGATTCAGAGAGAGAAAGAGACCATTAAAAAATATAACTAGCTTGTGTGAGAGAGTAAAGAAAAGAAGATTGAATCTTGTAAAGAAATATGTCTCTAACATGTCAGGTATTAATATTTGAGAGAGTGAGGAGAGAATTAGTTTTTTAAAAGAGACCATGAATAAGAATGATATTTTGAGGATTCTTAGGTCACCTCAGAATATGGATTTGAGAGGCCCAACTCTCAAAGAATTGGTCAAGGACTTAAAGGACATATTAAAACCAAACGAAATTGTAGAGACATGTGATACTATGGGAATTAGTCAAAAAAGTTATCGAGCTATCTCAAGATTATGGTTTAAAAATCTAAAGTGTAATAGAATAACTACATTTGGGTTACCTCGAGCCCTAAGAGTATTGGCTGCAAGGACTGTCGTGAATCGTAAGATTCCACAAGTTTTCGAGGAATACATTCATATTGAAGCATCTATGCCATATAAAAAGACAAAAAGAAAATCTAGTTTTGAATACAATGTATTTAACAATATGTGGGTTGATCTAAGAAGAGTGCAGATTGCAATGGTTCATATGTATAGACTCACGTTAGAGGAATGTCACGGTGTTTTGAAGTTTGCCTTGAAGTTAGATGAAGCACAGATTCAAAAAGGAAAAAAGATGGAAAGAGTCAGAATTTGCATCATGAATAGGGTATTGGAATACAACAATGGTGGGGATCAACCACCAGTGCATAAGTTCCAGTCTGAGATGGAGATTCGGTGGGTTGGTGTAGCTCAGGTACCAATTGAGAATCATCAAACACAGAAATGGTTATTTACTCATACAGATATTCCAAACATTATTAAGTCTCAAAGTGAAGGAGAAATGTTGGCTGTTGATGGATTTGGTAATTTTAATTTGGAATGGCACATGAACGCTAACTTGAAAACTATCAAATGTATGCAAATGTAAAAAATCATTGTATTTATTGCATGGAAAGTGTTGGGTCTAAAGATTGGAGCAACTTGCACCTTGTAAGAAGAGCTCCAACTAGAGACTCTATAGATCTAAGTTCTTTTTTAAAAAAGGAAGATATATCACTATAAGGATATAGAGGTATAGCAACGGCACTTTTCGATGCAAAATAGCGGTGTTGCTATTAGCATCACAAATGCGATGCAAATAGCGACGGTACTCAGACGAAAAAAACATGGGCCGAAATCCGAGCGCATTATTTTGCGTGCATACATGAAAGAGAGAGCAAACATCTTGCATTTGAGAGGGAGAGGGAGAGAAAGAGAGAAAGAGAGAAAGAGGGAGAAGGAAAGCTTCTCACCGCCGTCGCCACCATTTGCAAAGAAGAGAAGGAAGTGTACGAAGGGCGAAGAGGAGCCGCCGTCGCAAAGAGGAGCTGTCGAACCCTTCTTCGAGCCTTTATGGTGAGTGCATTGTTCCTTCTTGCTTTGTTTTTATGTTTTCTCTTTCTCTTTTACTTGTTTTATTAAAATTCATGTGTATTGAGAGAGGGAGAGGAAATAAGAGAGAAAGAGAGGAAGAGGGAGAGAAAGAGAGAGAGAGGGAGGGAGAGGAAATGAGAGAGGCAGAGGGAGAGAAAAAAGAGGGAGAGAAAGAGAGAAAAAACATTAAACATAATAGGGAAAGGGAGAAAGAGAGGAAGAGGGAGAGAGAGGGAGAGGGAGAGGAAATGAGAGGGGGAGAGGAAGAGAGAAAAGAAAATGAGAGGGAGAGAAGAGAGAAAAAACATTAAACATAATAGGGAAAGAGAGAAAGAGAGGGTGAGGGTGAGGGAGGAAGAGGAAATAAGAGAGGGAGAGGAAGAGGAAGAGGGAGGGAGACGAAAGAGAGGGAAACATTAAACATAATAGGGAAAGAGAGAGAGAGAAGAAGAGGGAAAAAACATTAAACATAATAGGGAAAGAGAGAAAGAGAGGGAGAGGGAGAGGGAGGGAGAGGAAATGAGAGAGGGAGAGGAAGAGAGAAAAGGAAATGAGAGAGAGGGAGGGAGAGGAAAGAGAGGGAAACATTAAACATAATAGGGAAAGAGAGAGGGAGAGGAAGAGAGAAAAAACATTAAACATAATAGGGAAAGAGAGAAAGAGAGGGAGAGGGTGAGGGAGGGAGAGGAAATGAGAGAGAGAGAGGAAGAGAGAAAATGAAATGAGAGAGGGATAGGAGAGAGAAAAAACATTAAACATAATAGGGAAAGAAAGAAAGAGATGAGGAAATGAGAGAGGGAGAGGAAGAGAGAAAAGGAAAGAAAGAACGAGAGAGAGAGGGAGAAAACATTAAACATAATAGGAAAAGAGAGAAAGAGAGAGGGAGAGGGAGGGAGAGAGAGAAGGAGGGAGAGGTTATTGTTTTCTTGTTAGTAGTAGTAGTAGTAGTAGTAGTTTTTTCTTCTTTTCTTGTTTATTGTTATAGTAGTAGTAGTAGTAGTAGTAGTAGTAGTAGTAGTAGTAGTAGTAGTAGTAGTAATAGTAGTAGTAGTAGTAGTTGTTGTTGTTGTTGTTGTTTTTTCTTCTTTTCTTGTTTATTATAGTGGTAGTGGTAGTGGTAGTCATAGTCGTGGTCGTGGTCGTGGTCGTGGTCGTAGTCATAATCGTGGTCGTAGTCGTGGTTGTAGTAGTAGTGGTGGTTTTCTTGTTTGTTGTTGTTGTTGTTGTTGTTGTTGTAGTAATAGTTTTTTTGTTTTCTTGTTTATTGTTGTCTAGTTTTCTTATTTGTTGTTGTTGTTGTAGTGGTGGTAGTAGTAGTAGTTTTTTCTTCTTTTCTTATTTATTATAGTGGTCGTGGTCGTGGTCATGGTCGTGGTCGTACTCATAGTCGTAGTCGTAGTCATAGTCGTGGTCATGATCGTAGTCGTAGTCGTGGTCGTAGTCGTGGTCATAGTAGTAGTAGTAATAGTAGTAGTAGTAGTAGTAGTAGTAGTAGTAGTAGTAGTAGTAGTAGTAGTAGTAGTAGTGGTGGTGGTGGTGGTAATAGTTTTTTTTTTTCTTGTTTATAGTTGTCTAGTTTTCTTATTTGTTGTTATTGTTGTAGTAGTGGTAGTAATAGTAGTTTTATTTTCTTTTCTTGTTTGTAGTAGTAGTAGTTGTTGTTGTTGTTGTTGTTGTTGTAGTAGAGAGAGAGATATGTTTTGTTAAAGAAAATGAGAGAGAGGGAGGAAGAGAAAAAGGAAGAAGGAATGAGAGAGAGAGAATAAACATACAGCATAATTAAGAAAGAGAAAAAGAGAGAGATGGAAAGAGAGGATATAATGAATGGATAAAAAACAAAGAGAGAGTGGTGGCGAGGTCCGGTGCAACACCACGAGACAAAAAACACTCCGACATACGTTAATTTGTGGGTGGGTGGATGCAGACTTTACATACGTTAATTTTTGCTGAGTTATAAGAGAAGAAATCCCTTCTCAAACAATTTAAGAATGAAAAAAATAATGATAACAAAAACAAATTATTTGTTGTAACGTAGACAAAATTGAAAACAATGAATGTCTTGATGTTTAAGATCGTGAGGCATATCTTAATCAACGTGTCCCATGTCCTTGCTCTCAATGTAAGCTGAAAATTAGATGAAAACGTCGATTGTCTATAGAACGTACGACGCTTCGGTGAGTTTCAATATGAGATCATTGATAAGGTGATCTTGGATTTTCAGCAAATGGTAAGAAAAGTTAATATCAATCATGCATTGTACTCGCAAGCTAATTGAATACCATATACAAAAAGATTGGGTGTGACTGGCAAATTTTCTATCCAGGGAGGTGACGTCTCATCCCAAGGAGGAGCACACCCTTTGCAGCCAATTAGAAGAGTTCGTGGGTGTGCGATGGATGGAGTGCGTGAGCCAATCCACCACTTGGAAGGTACTACCCAATCTATACCATCAATTCCAAAGGAGACAAACGGCCTTCGAGACTTACCTACAATCTTGGAGCCTGAGATGGAGGTAATGATTGATGTATTGATTCCCATGGATGTCGAGACTTCTGATCCACTTAGAGAGGAAGCATCCATACCATTATATGATAGGTGCCGAGTATCTTACCTGAAGACACTGCTTGCGTTCCTAAGTGTGCAAGCAAAATATGGGTGGAGCGATGCGAGTGTGATCGAGCTGATCAGGTATCTTGTACGTATGCTTCGTTGATTTCTTTTCAGCACTATCATTAAAAACATTTGTGCTTTTTCAAGGTGTTTTATGATTTTTTTTCAAATTATTGAAATATCATTTATTACTACTTGAAAATACCATGCATGAGTCTCATCATGATGATGTACGATATGTTTTACGAAAGCTTGGCATGGACTACAATAGCATCCATGCACGTATCAATGATTACATACTGTTTCGAGGAGAATATGAGACTATGGAGACATATCTAAAGTGTAGTTCTCACAGGTATCGATAGGACTTGCAAGGGAAAACCATTCCTCAAAAAGTTCTTAGACACTTTCTGCTTATCCCCCACATAAACCACATGTTTTGTACGTCCAGCATGGCGAGCTTGACAACTGGCATGCGCAGAATAGGTCCACACATGGAGTTCAACGAATATCAGCGGATTCATGCACATGGAGCCACATGCGCAGAACAGGTCCACACATGGAGTTCAACGAATATCAACGGATTCATGCACATGGAGCCACATTGACTCTACCTTCCCAAGCTTTTCCTGAGAGCCAAGGAATCTTCGGCTCGGTCTTGCAATGGATGGTGTGAACCCATTTGGTCTGCGCTCAACTTCTTACAGTGTGTGGCCTATAGTCCTTGTCAACAATATCCCTCCATGGCTTTCTACAAAGAAAGGATATCTCATCCTTAGCTTAGTCATCCCCAGCCACTACAAAGTCAAAAATATGGACATGTATCTTCGTCCATTAGTCGATGAGCTTAAGATTTTGTGGGAGGACGGGGTCACCGTGCAAGATATGAGCAAGCACGATAGTCGACGGTCCACCAATATTCGAGCCATTCTCATGTGGACGATGCATGACTTTTCGGGATTCGGAGAGTGCTTAGGTAAATAGGCTTCCATTCTTGTTGGTAATATCTATCATAGCTCGTTCAAGTTTGTATTCACTAGACAGAGGTATTGGGACAGGTTTGGTTACCTCAGGTTATCATGCATGTCCATTGTGCAGGCCACAGTTAGACTCCCGAAGGTCACAAACCATAAAGAAGATGGTATATCAAGGACACGCCACTTTCTTGCAAGAGGGTCATGAACTTAGGAAAGGTTTTCTTGGATGACCTCCAACACATATGAATGCCCAAAGCTGGTATGAGCTGAAAATGGTCCACGAGGAGCCACATTCAAATGGAATGCGACGGTTCTCAGTTTTCTACGAGTTGCCATATTGGACCCACTTATAGATCAACCACTTGTTGTATCCCATGCATATTTTCAAGAATGTGGGTAGCTTAATATGGGACCACATCACAGGAAAGAGAGACACTATAAGGGTACGAATGGATTGCAAGAAGGTAGGCAAGATGGATGTGCTTTGCAGTCGAGTGCTGATAGTCACGTGCAGCTACCTCGTGCTCCTTGGGTTTTGTCCACTAAAGAAGAGCGCATTGTGAAGCAAATAGTCAAGTCTATCCACACTCTGATGGGTATGATGCATTCTCTCAGGTCTGCGTTTTCTAAAGACGACCAATTATCAGGGCTAAAATCCCATGATTGGCATAAGATATGTCAGGTTTGTACTATGAATGGATTGTCAGTGGCCTGCGCATTTTGCTATTTGGAGTGTAGTCATTGTTCATAATGCTTTCTCATTTGTGGCAGTTTGTACTACCGATCGCGATCGCAGGATGCCTTACTCCAGAAATACGCGGGGCCATTTACAGGTTGTCGACTTTAGTGCAATGGATCTCACAAAAGGAGATTAAGACATTCTCTATTGAATCCACGAGGCGGAGAGTAGTGGAGACAGTCTATCTCTTTGAGAAATACCTGCCTACCAACATGCTCATGATACAAACCCACCTTCTTATGCATCTTGTAGATGAAGTGGAGATTGCTAGACCTGTCCATACATGATGGATGTTCTTCTTGGAGCGCTTCATAAAAACCTTGAAAGGCTTTATGTGACAACGAGCTCAGCCAGAAGGTAGCATGGCTGAAGGTTGGTTGGTGTTTGAGGCGCTAGTGCATATTTCATAATGGCTACTAATGGTGGATCTAGACAACAGTATGCTATGGTTGCTAAAGGATGATGATAGACTGACTGGAGATGTGGTGGTTGGAAATGGGGTAGAAAAAAGAATGGATGTTGCAATGGAGGAGAAAGTGAATCATTTTTGTATGTTGCACCATGCCTCTATGGAGATGTGGCTCGGCAAGTACTAGCAAGCTAGGCAAGATTGAGAGGAAGCGCGATCTGAATTTCGACGTAGTATGCACCATCGATCGATTTGATATCTTGAGGGCATGGAGGATATGTTGCGGTTTATGTCAATGCGATGGTTGCATGGAGCTTTGACCACAACGTCTCGCGAAGGGGCGGAGGTCTCAACCGAGGAGTGGGAATTCTCGAGGGGATGTAGTCCAAAGGTGATAACGTGTTTAGGGTTTGTCGTATCTATATTTTATATGTGACAACTAATTGAGTGTTTCAATGTACAGTATAAAATATATAGTGCAGCGTGGTCATGCAGACGGCATTTCCACATGGAGCGTATTGACAAAATACACTCCACAACAGACTATGGTATCATGGCAAGTTCGAGCAAGAGAGTCGACGATGAGCAATGGATCCAAACACGATTATTGAGATGAGATGGAGTATTTTGGGAACTTACAAAGTATTGTTACCGTGGATTACTGTAGCTTCTCCATGATACTATTTGATGTGCAGTGGTTTAAAGTGGTACTCGAAGGAGCTGGAGCAACAATTCAATGAGGTCCATATGGATTTCTCGAAATAGATTCCGAAAAAAAATGGACGGATTTGCGTGACACCTTTGTGTTGTCAGCCCATTGTGAACAGGTGCATGAACTCATTTGTTTGTTAATTGTATTACGACATGGTACATGTCACAATAGTTAAATCTCTCTTATACGTGTTTGTGAACATGTAATTTTCTATTCAAACCCCTAACAACCTCGATGGTGGTATGTTATACCTTTAGCTCCCTGAAGTGCGAGAGTATATGATCAAAGTGATGTTCCAAGCATAGATGAGGGCAATATGCAAATAGAGGGGTCGATATTGCAAGGGGTGGAGGCCACCGAAAGCTTGGAGCATGTAGAGGAACTAGCATTAGGTAACAATGATGGAAATACAGGAGTCCAAGAATTCTTTGAGAATGAGGTGGACTCATCCTTTTGTGGTGACATGTCTATCGACCTTCCAGTTTATGCCGAGTTGTGTCAGAAGATTAACATGGAACCATAGGATACTTCATACTTGGAGCATCCAATTACTCAATTCATTGACTAATCGCTTATAAGGGTACATAAGATATGCATTTTAAGTAAGATCATTTTAAAAAAAATTATATTACCGTGCTTTGTATGATTTAAATTGATTATGCTAACATCATTTTTTGTCTGTGCATGTGACCTTTGTGGATACTTAAATTATCAGGATGAGTCAAGAGATGAGCGATGAGGAGTTGCAGGATATCTTCACGCGCATGTCTCCAGATCAGATATTGAGATTCGGAGACGTGGCAGACCAGGAGCTGTCTCGGACATCGTCAAGCCGCTCTATTAGATCTACTTCGACGCAATCAGATGCTTTAGTTTCGAGCAAACGAGGTCGACGCTCCAAACTTGGGCCAGACAGAGGGAGTGCTTCAAGGTCAGGGGAATGCTGTAGAGATACGGATGCAGTGAGCCCGCAGTTGACTCGGGATATTGATGGGAGCTGAAATGGGCTGGCACTGGCTATAGCACTAGCCGAACCTCATGCTCATGATACACAAATACCCTCACAACCTCGCGGACCAGGAGCGTCAATCAAATGCTGAAGGACACACCGTCCTAAAGCTTAATTCATGTGTTTATAGTTCATAGTCTAACGTTTCCCTAAAACTCCTTAGAGGGAGATCCCAAAGTACTTAGGCATAAAGCCTCGTCACACACATATAGGAGGCACTTCACCGACTAATAGTCAGAGCCCCACTGCAGCTCTCCTACTCCTTAGGGATTGGCCCTTTGATGCGCTGCTAAACATATAACACAAACGAACACAAACTCCTCTCTTTTATATTTCTCGTATTTCCAGGAGATATACCATGCTTCCTCACTTCACAATCTCTTAGGAAACCGAACCTCTACCTTGCAGCAAGGGATAACCTCACACTCTCAAACGTGGGTCAAAATCCTAAGAAAACAATTGCTATGCAGTCCAGGAGATTTTCCTTCGATACCATGAACCATGCATAGTGCATAATGTGAATGGTTTAGTGCACAAACAATAGAAAATCAGCATTGTGCATTGTGCGAAACCAATCTTTTCATGATTTCCATGCTAACGTTTATGTAATGAAACGAGGAGAGACACCGAGCCTTACACTCATGCTGCCTTTCCCCTTATTTTAAAACAACGTCCTATAGCCATGGTGCAACACATAAATCAGGTTTAAGATTGTACTTTGACGCTCAAACTCCCCTCTCACCCTACCGTTTAATGTTTTGCAATCGTTGATAGGAGTAAGAGTCGTTTTATGTGTATTTCTTTGTAGAGAAAGCAATAAATACGAACAAAAACATAGAAATGAGGGTAAACTGAGGCTAACCTTGTGCTCTACCTTCATTATACATTGCACAAACACTTATGTAATTTTCTGGAATTTTCCTTTTATCGTTTCCTAATTTTCTCCCATTTAAAACCCATTTTTCACCTTTTTTGGTATTTTTTCTCTATTTTCTTCAATAAAAAATGACTAGAAATTGAGATTCATTATGGGTTGTGGCCCTTAGGTTCTTTGACAGCAAATTTTCAGGTTTTGTTGATGATATATCTCATGTTTCCCCTTTATTTTGCAAAAAATCCCTATTTTGCCTCTTAAACGCGTGTTTTACGGGTTTTATACCATTAATTTCAGTCATAACACTTATGATTTTTTGATTTTCTGAGCATAAACTGATCAAACTCATAGCAAACAATAACATAATGCATAATCAGCCCATGGGAACAATATTTCATCAACCAAATAGCATAAAAACTCATTTTTTCTTCATAAAATTTGAATTACCGCTTAGGCTTTGTGTCTCGGGATCTTAGTTTTGCTATGGGACTACGTGTCAGCCCTCATTCAATGTCCACCATCTTCAAAAATAGCACTCTTCATGTCTTCATCCATATGGAAGCAATCCGGTCTCATCCGGACAAGCTTTCCTTCACCATTCTTCATTTTTCTCTTCCACACAAGAACAACCCCTTAAGGGAGAGAGAGGGAGGAGAGAGAAACACTGAAATCAGAATTCTCCAACCAAGCCACTATTTGATGGGTGAAGCACGGCGATAAGACCAGCAGGCAGAGGGGAAGCAAGGGCCAATGTCAATTGAGGGGGTTGTATTCAGCCTGTATGATGCATTGCCCAAGATCATGGTGCATTTTTGAATCCACGAGTGTGAAAACACAACAACGTCGAGTTCAAGGATTGTCGCATCGCCCTATATTGGTCATCCGTAAATATGGTGCGAGTAGGTGATTTTTGAATCTGCGCTTCACTGCATTCGCGCCCTATCAGTCATCTTCAAATACAGTGCAAGTAAGGTAGTCCACTAAAGTTGGCATGCAAAAAAAAACGCAGCTTGCAGCCATTCTTTGCCTTCAAGAGGCTACTGAAGACTTCATTATTGATTTTATGAACAATGCTTACATTGCTGCTAACCACGCTCATAGAGTGACTTTGATGATAAACAAAGACTTTAGTATGGTCAGCAGAATCAGGTATAGGTTCGACAAGGTATTGAGGCCCTCGCCCACTCTTGATAAAAAAGCATTTGAGATCCTTAACATTCCTCCAAAAATATCTAGGAGAGAAAAACAAGCAATGATTGAAGAGGTGACATATTTATACCCTACAAAGATCGCCCTCCAACAAGTGTCTACCCAACAACAACGACCACAAGAGATTATAGAGTCAGAGGATGAAGTTTGCAAGAGGAAAATCACTATCCTTGGTCCTGTCAATCTGAAGAGAATGGGAGAGGTATACATGCAAATGGTTGTGAATGTCTCTTGCACTTCTTCAGAAGAAGACTATCTTAGTATTTCCCATGAGGACAAATACATGCTTGTTAAGAAAGATATATTCAATTGTTAGATTCTCTAGTCTTTTGTTGCATAAGGTAAGACTTTTTGACTCAATTTTTATTTTAATGGAATGATAGTGATGCTCATTGCAACTGACATTCCTTTGTTTTTACTATTGGTTTTAGGGTGTTGATTGCTTCTCTCAGCTAAGAAATCTCTAAAACTATATTTATTGTTGATCCACTGTTATCAGTGGAATTGTTTTTAAGATCTCGTTCAAACATAGAATTATTTTTCAAAACATTCAATCCAATCACAAACTACAATATTTTTTTTCCTTACGTTGAAAGGTATGCAATTTTGCAAAGGGTTTAATGTATACTTATTTATAGTATGCATTTCTTACTAACATTTTACTTTGCAAAGGACATTGGATCTTAATATATATTGATATTCTCACTAGAGAAATTATCCTTCTGAACTCTCTCAGTGGTATCCATGGTCAAGCAAAAATGTATGTTGAATACAATAATCCTCACCTTTTAGTTTATTATTTATTTTATTTGATTGTCTTTTTTTAGTAACATGTTTCCATTTATAGTGCTGGCAGGTTGATGGTTACATTTTTGGATACCACATATGAGGATCTTGCTGATCCTCAAAAACCATGTAGCTTTCTCTTACAAGAAGGGCCCTTGCAAAATTATTCACATTCTTGTGGATGTAGAATGATTTCTAATGTTTGTAGGACAATAGATTCAAAGATTCTCAAGATAGATGGGGCTAATGTAAGTATCTTTCACATTTTTTTTTGAGTAACATGTCTTTCTCTTTTTTGGGCAACATGTCTTTCAGTTTTCACAGAAACTACTGCATTGTCATCAAACTTTATAATTATTCAATTTATTTGTTTTAACTCCCTACAAGTATGAAGTATCACTAGCCTGACAACTAACTTTTTAAGATACATATTGGGTACATTTTCCAACTTATTACAAATTTCCTTGCAGTGCCAAGATTACCCGATTCATACACATGGTGGATAAGAGAGAGATGTATTGAGTTAATTTTGAACAGGGCAATCACACCAGTCAACCCGACTCTCTTCCACTTAAATCCTTAACTAAGACTAAGAGTAAGGAAAAAGGAAAGCCATCTGGAAAGACAAGTAAGGTAAGCTCCAAAAAGACAGAAATGCCAACACTTTCTCATCCATCTCCTCATCAGCCCCCTGAAGAGAAGAGGCCCCCTGTCCAAGTCAAATTCTTCAACCAACCAAAGAAAAAACTGTAAGGAGATTAGATATCTTTTCAGAAAGTGATGAAGAAGTTATAAAGCTAAAAGAAGATAAATAGATGCAAATGAAGCAAGATCCTTGTATTTCTATACTTCAATTTTGTAACTCTTCATTCAAAGAAAAGCTTTTTGTCAAACGTAAATGTCATCAATGTTTTCATATTTATGGCTCGAAGGTTACAATTGTGGGAGGCAAGCAACTCATAAATGAGAAATAGCGTTCAGCTCTTTTTCCAACTATTTTACTGTTTACTTTGAACTTATATTCTGGGGATGTACAATCTAGCATCTCCAAGGTATCCCTTATATCTTTAAGATTCCAATTGGAAGTGATATTTACCTCCTTTTCTATAACTTTAAGTTTGAAGGGCGTGCAATCTGTATCAGAATCCAAGGGAATCCAGATGCCTAGTTTAAGTTTGTATATCCTATAATCAAAGCCCAAAGCAAGAGTTTGTTGTGCTATATTATAACACAGAGGCAAGGATTGGGGGCATACAATACACCTCATGGTGTTGCCCTTATGATCAACCTCTCTAGATTTCCAAAGCTTTCCTATAATGTTATCTAGTTCTACTTCTGCAAAATTTCTACTTAGCCAATATACTTTTGTTCTTTGTAAGTTTGCTATTTTGAAGGAGCAGCCCACAAAGATATGTAAGGGGATAAACCATGACATGCGTATTCTTCTTGAGATCCTTCCAGTTGTCATGGAATTTTGAATATCTTGACATATTTTGAATTTAAAACTATGCATCACGAACCTCCCAAATTAGAGATGAGAGACTTGGCAATGGCAAATACTTGATATATCAATATGTACCCTCTTTAGACGGAACCACATATTGTGCATAATATTAAAAAAAATTCTCTCACTAAAAGAACCAACGATCTCATCAACATATATAATGTTTGCAAATGCCTTATGAATCGCATTGAAAGTTACAGGTTGACATTCAGTACTAGTTGATAGAAATATGTCTACAACCAAGAATTCGATATTAATACTTGCTTACATGAAAAAAAATATCACATATGTTATCAACTTAAGACTTATAATGTGTCTTCTGGCAAAAACGTTCATTAGGAGACAAGTGCATATCCTTGGCCATGTAAACATGTTGCACTTTGACTAACCACCCTTCATGTGTAATTTTGAAAGCAATGATATGCTCTTTCCAGTGATGTTTTATATCCTCTGTTTTTCTTCTTTTGACCTTGTGAGAGCCTTTGCAAGAGGGCAACATGGTCACCCAATCGTTTATGCAAAAGGTTTTGGGCTCCCAATTTCCATCTACTCCTTGGCTATTGACAGTGCAGGAGTTTGTTAAATGAGATGGGCTACTTTTGGATGCCATACTTAGATTGAATTCGTAGAGAAAAGGGCTCACTGAGAAAGACAAATGAGCAAAGAAAGAAGCTCACTGAAATACGAATGAACAAAGAAGAAATATTGAAAAGACTAATGAAAATATATTGGGGGTGCCAAAAGCTCTCAACTTTTAAAAAAGTCATTATTAACTTCACAACATCTTTATCATAGCTAGTTTTATTAGATTTTATAAGTAAATAAGGACTTCGAGACTACCAAAACATGTCAGAGTTTGGAGATTTTGGCTAAAAGAGAGGAGAGAATCACGAGGTGGACTCTACTATCTTCAAAAAGGAGGAGACAAGAATACCATATTCTTGCACACATGGCAAACTCTCTTTGGCCCTTTCCTTAATCCTATGATTAACAAAAAGTGTATTTTTTGAAGCATTTTTTAACCTAATGAAACCCACAAATGTGAAAGTAGTTGCAAAAGTACCACACATATTGAAGTAGAAAGAAGAAAAAAATACCACAAATAGCTTATAAAGTTGAATGTTTGCAAAGCTGCAATCAAGAGTAGCTCATCTTCTTTGGGCTTCTGTGAAATGACCTATGAATGCACTCTCACATGTCTTGCCTTATGATTTCTATACAACTATTTGATAATCTGCATCCATGCTATAGTCCTATGGTTTCCCTTCCAAACATAAAACATTTTGTTGCTGAGAATGCGCTAATTCTCATTTCTTTACAACTCATTTTCAAACTCCTCATTTACTAATTGCCAATTTTTGTCCCACTTAGAGACAATGTTGTCATCCACCTCTTGATGTGTTCCATTTGGCAAGGCTAGTGAGAGGATGAAAGAGCCTTTGCTGGGTATGTAACCCTCATTCTCAAATGCAACCTTCAACATAGATAAATCCTATCTAAGCCCCATCACCCTTTGATTGCATATGCATCAACACAAAGGAATCAAAGGGGAAACCCTGCTTGGATTGGTTGTCAATGCTTCAAGGATTTCAATACCATAAGGTTTTGCCATGTCTTGAGGAATAATGCAATCATTATCCAAATCATCTTGCTTTTTGTTCTCCCCAGCATTGGATGCATGAGTACCTTGATCGTCACCTATTTCATTTACTTCTAGATTGGGAGTATCATCACTTGCTTCAGTTGGAGTGTAGGGACCCAAAACGGGCCCAGCACTGGCTCTAAGGCACTAGGTGAGGGCCTCTACTACTCACCTAAAACCACCCCACATGGCCTCATAGCCAAGAGCATCTAAGAACTTTCCGTTTGTACGATTTGTAGTCCAACAAATAATTCTTCTCCCACTCCTCAAAGGGAGTCCCTAAACATATTTGTGTTGCACACCACGTAAGCATACACAAAGGGAGCACCCCTCGAGTGATCATCACGGCTCCACTACGGCTCTCCTACACCTTGGGGATTGGCCCCAAGATGAGCAGTGAACATAGAACACATTCGAAACAAAGTCCACTCTTTCAATTGATTGATCTAGGAGATAATGAATAAACATCACTAAATAACCCCCAAGGAACTGAATATCTACCCCTACGAC
The DNA here is from genome assembly GCF_053477565.2 of Lygodium microphyllum. Classification (NCBI taxonomy): domain Eukaryota; kingdom Viridiplantae; phylum Streptophyta; class Polypodiopsida; order Schizaeales; family Lygodiaceae; genus Lygodium; species Lygodium microphyllum. The sequence continues at coordinate 116,698,052 of NC_141138.1, forward strand.
TTAGGGTACCTTGCACTCTCAGCGTAGTTCATTGCTTATACAAACAAGTGCTATGCATCCAGGATATGATACCTTATGGTGTGTGCGATGCAATTGTGTATGACCATCGTGCTCAAATAAATTTATTCATTTAAAATCAGCATCATGAAAGTGCAAAGACAATTCTTTTCATGCTTTTCTTCTAATACGTGATTGCTTTGTTGCTTAGGGCTAGTACCGAGCTTTCTCGTGCTACTAGACCCTTTTAATTTTAGAACAAAATGAACCCTATATGACATGCATCATAAAACATTAGAATTTAGCATACTTTAAACACTCAACAACCCCCTTCTCCCTACCATTTAGAGTTATGCATTTGTTGGTAGGTTTAAGTAGTAATTTTTATGTACTTTTCTTTTACAAAAATAATAAAAAATCACTTCAACAAAGAGATAGGGCTGAACTGAGGCTAAACCTCATGCTTCAGCTCAACCATACATTCACAAATATAAATCTTATTTTTTTACTTTTTTGAATGCAAAAAACTTAAATTTTTCTATTTTTGGCTATTTATTTATAGCACAATTAATGATATTTACTGATTTTTTCATTTACATTGATTTATCTTACTGAAAATGATTTTTAAAGAATGTTTCAATCCAAAAGAACAACATACACACACCAGAACCCAAAAAACCACATATTTCACTTGAAACTGCATAGTCTCAGATTTTACGTGTTTAGCATAAAATTATTATACGGCTCATTTTTTATGATTTCTTCAATATTACTAATAAATCAAAGTATTGGTAATCAAATATAAGCATTTCTAACCATTTTCAACCAAAATTGACCATAAAATGATGAAATCAATGACTTACTCATAAAATCGTGTATTATAATATACGTACTTTGGCATTAGAGACTCGATGATGCTCTTCAACAACCATTGATGATTCGTCCAACCTCTTGAATTTGAGATCTGTCTAGTGGTTGGCTTCGTGACATCAAAATCTATAAACCTGTCTATCGTCATGCACTTTTTGTCTCCTAGATCACATAGCTGTTTTATAACGTGAAACATTGCAGGGATTAAATGGGGTGACAAACGGACTCCGATTATGAAAAACTGAGACTTGTATTGGAATCGTAGAATTGAACTCCATCTAGGAATACTCTAGCTCATTGATATGCAAAACTATTTCATTTTGCATGAAAATTTGGTCTTTTACGGCCTCCTTAGCTCTTTTCCACTTCAAAAAATGGCCTCTGAAATCCATTCTCATTGGTGACCACAAGACAGGGCAACTTAGCCCATCGAATCCCACAAATTGATCTGCACAAAAAAAAAACATAAAGAGCATCAAGGTGGCATCAAGCTGCCACGAAAAAATACTCAACAAAGCACAAGAACAACTTTCACCCTACCCCCTGACAAAATCAAGGCATGAAAGTCCTCAAGGGATAGGCATGTCGAGAGTAAAGGCGCCTCTGCCTAGCCACCCGTTGTCAAAGAGTTTATTGTTCATAATATAAATCATGGGATTCTTATGAACACAGAAGAACTTCACTGGGAGTTATATGAGGAATTTGCATACAAAATTCAGACATTGTTATCCAATAACCAACTTAGTTACATAAGTTCTTTTGTATTTAGCATATAATTTTCAATTATACCATGTATATTAATGAAAAATAAGTCTATGCGAATCTACAACTTGGTCAACTGGAAGTAATTGACAGTCTGTAGGATAAATCACACTGATTCACGTGCAAAAATATGGTCAAAACTCAAGAAAAATGCCAAAAGTTGCCAAAAGTCCACTAAGTTCACAGGGGACCTGAAGTAATAGACTTAAGTGATCAGCAAAGTGACCTGGGTAGGTCAAAAAATGACTTGGGCCTGAGCAGGGAGCAGCCCGCATTTTTCGGCGCAAAATGCGGGCTGCACAGTCTAAGCACAACTGGAGAAAGCTGAAGCTATGGTGCATGCTTTGGAGCATGCAAACTGAAGATCAACAGGCCCAGAAGCTGAAGATGTAAACACGGTGAGAGCTCCACTTCTCTGCCCATTTGGTCTGACAAAAATGCATGTTGAAACAATCTATAAAAGGGGGAAATCTGAGAGAAAAGTATTCAGCTTGCTCTTAATATGCATGACTTCACTCATTTTGTCTACCTCATTCTTAGTCCAATGAAGCCCGACTTGTACCCAAGTACTTGAGTGACTTTGGGGCAAGCAAAGGGTGAGGATTTTGAAGATATATGGGCTGTTATGGGCTGAAATAACCAGTCATAAACAGGGTAGCCCACTGTTATTGTCCATTTTTTATGAGCATACAAGAGATTTATCTGGTTGTAATGGAAAGAAATGACCTCTTTTCATCAGGACTTTGTTCATTAATGATTAGAGGAGCTTCTTCATGAGTTTATGCACTCATTTTGAGCTTGATTATGGGCTGGAATTTTATGTTTTAAAACAAGGCTGAAGCTAAAATTATGCTTCTTCAATTCTTTTCATATATCATTGGCTCAAATCTTAAATGTATTTGAGTCTATCCAAGTGACTGCAGCACTCCCAAAAGAGAACACATATCCACTAGTAGATCGTCTATCAGAAATACTACCAGCCCAATCAGCATCAGTGTATCCATGCAATTGTATCTGAACCCCAGTCTCATAAAATAGTCCATACTGCAATATGGACTTCACATACCTAAGTATGCATCTAGCCGCATCTAAATGCGGTTTCCTTGGAGCCTGCATAAACTAACTTACCAATCCAATAGCATAGCTCAAATCTGGCCTGGTAATAGTCATATAAATCAAACTTCCTACTATGCGTCTGTACATAGTAGAGTCTTCCAGAAGCTCTCATGCATCTGCGCTCAGCTTCACATTCTGCTCCAAAGGAACTGAAATAGGCTTACAGCCTGTCATCCCATATTTGGACAGCATGTCCAATCCATACTGCCTCTGCAAGAGCCGTATCCCACTTAGTGATCTAATCACCTCAATGCCCAAGAAATAACGCAGCTCTCCCAAATCCTTCATCTCAAACTTCTGCTTCAATAGCATTTTCACATGAAGGATATCTTCATCACTGTCACCTATCATAATCAAATCATCAACATAAATGTCAAGTAGCATAATACCTTTCTCTGTTTTTCTCACATAAAGTGAGAAATCTACCTTGGAAATCTTAGAGCCAATAATGACAAGATACTGTCCTATCTTGTCAGACCATACTCTAGGTGCTTGCTTCAAGCCATACAAGGCTTTCTTCAACCTGTAAACAAACTCAGGATGAACAGCATGCACATAACCTGGTGGCTGCTCCATATAGACCTCTTCTTGCAAATCACCATGCAAGAAGGCATTCTTTACATCCATCTGATGTAAAGACCATCCCTTTGATGCAGCCATAGCAATGACTGCTCTTACGGTTGCCATCCTTGCAACCGGACTGAATGTTTCTTCATAATGAATGCCATATGTTTGTGCATACCCCTTGACTACTAATCTTGCCTTGTATCTATTCACAGAACCATCTGCATTGTGTTTCACCTTATAAACCCACTTACAACCAATTGCATTCTTATCTTTAGGCAAAGGTACCAATTCCCATGTAGAATTTGCTTCCAAGGCATCCATTTCTTCATCCATGGCTTTCTCTCATTTTTCTTTTCCCATGGCTTGCTCAAAAGAAGTGGGTTCTGGTTCCTGTATCACTTTGACCATATATGCATAGTGAATGGCTGTAAATCCATCATATTTCAACCTATCCACAGGATACCTAACTCTGGTAGACCTGCGCAAAGTAGGTTCACTCCCAGGTGCTCTCAAAACATCCCTAGTCTTCCTTACTCTAGGTGTAACAATAGAAGGAATACCCAACTCATCATCAATGATCTGTTCTGAGCCACTGGATTCACCATCCACATAAGAGTAGCCTGCATTCACATCAAACATGGGCTGATCTACCTTCTCTTTTCCTTTTCGTGATACCTACATACCACTATCTGCATTGCTTTGAGAAGATTTTCCTGATCTCAATCTGCCTGTCCATGGCGAAGAATGTGAACCACTGCTAGAGGACGCTCTAGGTCCACTAATATCTTGTGACTGCTGCTGTGAATTCTGTGCAGCATTACCATTTTGTGCATCTACATTATCAATCACATTTACTGGTTTATACCAGCTACTCATCTCATCAAAAATAACATCTCTGCTCATTGTAAACTTACGAGTAGAAGGGTTATAGCATCTATACCCTTTTTGCTGCAGAGAGTAACCAATAAAGATTCACTTCTCAGCTTTTGGATCCAACTTGGATCTCAACTCATCTGGCACATGAACATAGGCAATGCAACCAAAATTTTTCAAATGAGAAATATCCGATTTCCTACCAGTATACCTCTCCTCTGGAGTCATCCCATGTATTGTTGCAGTGGGAGTCCTGTTCATTATGTAGACTGCTGTAGCAACTGCTTCAGCCCAGTAAAAATCTGGCAAGTCTTTTTCATTGAGCATGGCACGAGATACCTCTCCAATATGCCTATTTTTCCTTTCTGCAATTCCATTTTGTTGTGGGATATGACTGCATGAATATTGCTGCTTTATGCCATGCTCCTGTAGGAACCTTGCAAACTCATTTGAGAGGTACTCTCCCCCTCCATCTAACCTTAGGCATTTTATTTGTAGGCATGTTTCTTTTTCAACCATAGCTTTAAGAGTTTTGAAATGCCCAAAAAATTCACTTTTCTTTTTTATGAAATACACCCAAACTTTTATGCTATATTCATCAATAAAAGTGACAAAATAATGACAGCCTCCAAGAGATGCAGCTTTAGTAGTCCACACATCAGAGTGGATTAATTCCAATGGATTCTTACTCTCTTGAACATGTCTAGAAAATGGTTTCCTTGCCTATTTTCCAAATTGACAGGCTTCACATACCTTATGCATTTCTGCAACCTTGAATTTAGGCAATCCTACAACAATATTTTGGGCCTGTATTGATTTAAGTCGTTGTACATTAACATGACCAATGCGTTTATGCCAGATATCAATATCTGCAACTACACTGATCCCATGTGCAAACATTGTTGCACTCAATTCAGGCATGTCTGCACCCAACGTAAACATTCTGCCCTTCTTCTTTCCTTTTGCTATCAAGCGACCTTTATTTTTCATATCCTCAACAAAGCATCCATGAGGATTAAATCTGACCTGCAAGCCCTGCTCAACCATTTGACCAACAGAAACCAGATTCTTGGTGATATTCGGGACATGAAATACATTGGACAGGTATTTCTTTTTCCCATCCTGCATAGACAAAGGAATTTTTCCAATCTGCACAATAAGATATGCAGTATCATCGCCAGTCTCCACAAATCCTGGTTTTTCCATTTTCCTTGTATCCTCCATCCATTCTGCATGACCTGTCATGTGGTTTGATGCACCTGAGTCAATATACCATACATTGTTGCTTTCTTCTGCACTTGTCACAGAATTGTTCATGTGCTGCACCATAAACAAATGCTCATTTCTGTCATCACCCTGTCTATTAGAAGATGCATTATTCCCTTGTTGCAGTTTTCCATTCATGATATCATTCTGCTTTTTATAGCAGTCTTTAGCCATGTGACCCATTTTACCACAGTAGTAGCATTCAACATTACTGTTTGCATTTTGGCCTCTTTGCCATCCATCACGACCTCTTTCGCTCCCCCTGCCTCTAGAGTTACCACGTCCTCCTCCATAGGACTGGTTTTCTTGAGTTTGCTGCATATTTTGATTTCTACCACGGCCTCCAGATCGGCCTCCTCTACCTCTGCCTCTACCTCTTCCAGCATTTGAGTAGAAGACAGCTTCTTTTGAAGTTCCTCCTGAAGAAGATGCACCACCATTTCTCTGCTCCTCAGAAATTAGAAGAGCAATCAACTCCTCAAAATCAGGAAATCTTTCATGGACGGAAATGGATGTTCGAAACTTTGCATAATCCGTTCCTAGACCATTCAAGGTCACGGAAAATAAATCATCATCTTTCACTGGTGACCCAATGGAAGCAAGTGCATCTGCAATCTTCTTCACCTTCATGTGGTAGTCATTGATGCTCATACTTTCTCTTTGCACATTGTGCAACTCTTGCTTGAGTTGCATTTTCCTGGCTTGCGTATTTGTGCTATACATTTTTGACAGAGTATCCCATGCCTCCTTTGGCGTACTTGCATCCTGAATATGCACAATCATAGAGTCTGAAATACTGATAGACAGCCAGTACATAACTTTTCTGGCTCTCTCATGCCATGCTTTAAATGCCTGCATTTGCTATTGATTGGGAACATCAAGAAGAACTGGTTCTTCTTCATTACCTGCAACAAATTCCCAATATCCTTTTCCCATAAGGAAATTCGTCATTCTAAACTTCCATGCTTGGAAGTTGTTCTTGTCAAGATTTTCAGTGACAATCTGTGAAAGAGAATCAGACGTCATTACAGAACACTGCAAAAAATTCTGTCACTGCAAAAAACACAGCTTCAGCCTCACAAGGGCAAATCTGCAAAACTGACGAAAGTGGTACTTGACCACATAGTCACTTTCTAGTGACGATTTTGCATCAACAGGCAATAAGGATGATTCTGTAACTCCCAATGTCTCTGTGCACAAGCATACGATGCAATTTCTACAGTAACTTTTCACCGACCTGTAGAACAGTGGTCGCACAACATAAAATTGGGCCTTTTCCTAAGTACATGTAAAAAACTTTCGCCTCTAAAACAGGCCCCAAAATGGCCTCAAATAAAAAACTAGGGATATCAAGGGCTAAAGCCCGCTCCCGCAGCATATATTGCCCTCTTGCCACACCGCGAAGGGCGTCTCAATCTGAGACAATGCACTCCTGCACTTTCCGACTGTGCTACCTGCTGAGACTTGCTTCCAAACCAGAAAAATGAAAGCAACACTGGTCCTCTTACCAGAACACCGCGAACTTGGTCTGCTTTCTTGAGCTCCTTACCACGAACAAGGCTTTGATACCATGTCAAGATTATGGGAGAGAAGGAAGGAGTCTCACTTGTAGCTTTCTCACTTGCACAATGGGGGAATACACACAAAGGTGGAGGCTGAAAACAGTTTTTCTCTTCTTAGTTGTGTAAGCCAAAAGAACTCAAGTACATAGAAATAGAAGAACCCTATATATGGGTCTCAAACGAAACTCAACTAACTAAGGTGTCATACTATCTGAGCCACGAACTAGAGTAGATAAGGATAGCTGTCATCTAGCTATTATTCATGGGTGGTGTACCAACCGCATCTGCGGTGACATAAATGCACAACGGTCACCCTCGCATATCACGAGTGGAGCTCGATATCTCAACAATTTGTTGGTTGATCAAGTACACTCTAGGGGAGATTGGAACCTTGACAATTGTCTGCTTTGTCCTTGTCATCATTGTTGCGCCTGAGAATATGACAGGAAGAGTTAAAAAAAACTATTCGCTGGTATGGTCGATACGACATGGAGAGGATAAGTTGATATGATGCGAGAGCAGCAAAGCCAAATTTTCGCAGGGTCATATTCGCACTGTATCGTGAAGCAGCTCATACGGCGCGAGCGTGGCAAAGAATAATGTTTGGTACTATATTTCTCGCTTCGTATTGTGGATGACTTGATATGGTGTGAGAGTGGCACAACAATATCTCCGTAGGGGTCCTCCTCGCTCCGTATCGTGAAGGAGTAAACATACGCGTGCAAAGTACACCCACTTTGTAATGACTTATTTTTTGTGAGACCTTAAGCCCATTAAAAAAATTCAAAAAAAATTCCATAAGTTTATTAGGCTTTGAAAAAATTTTAAAAAATTTCAAAGATTTTTCTGAGCTCGTTTACTATTTTAAAACTATTTTTAAGCAAAAAAATGGCCTAAAAATGACCAAAAAAACCCAAAAATAGCATATCCGATACGGCACGAAAATGGGGCGTTCAAGGCTCTCGAACATCCCATTTTTGCACTGTATCAGATATGCTATTTTTGGGTGATTTTTTGGTCATTTTTAGGTTTTTTTTGCTTAAAAATAGTTTTAAAATAGCAAACGAGCTTTAAAAAATATTTAAAAAATTCTAAAAAAATTTCAGAGCCTAATAAACTTATGATTTTTTTTGAATTTTTTTAATGGGTTTAAGGTCTCACAAAAAATAAGTCATTACAAGGGGGTGTACTTTGCATGCGCATGTTTACTCCTTCACGATACGAAGCGAGCAGGACCCCTACGGAGATTTTGTTGTGCCACTCTTGCACCATATCAAGTCATCCACGATATGGAGTGAGAAGTATAGTACCAAACATTATGCTTTTTGCCATGCTCGTGTCGTATGAGCTGCTGCACGATACAGTGAGAATATGACCCTGTGAAAATTTGGCTTTGCTGCTCTTGCATCATATCAACTTATTCTCACATGGTTGACTTTATGACTTTATGAATTATCCTTACATTGTTGCTGCTCATGCTCATAAGATCACCCTAATGAACAAAGATTTTAATATGATTAGTAGAATAAGGTACCGAGGATGATGTTTGCAAGAGAAAAATCGATGTACTTGAACCTGTTAATTATAAGAGAATGGGTGAGATGTATAGGCGAATGGTTATCAATGTTTCTTACACTTTTGAGGAATAGGTATATCTTAGTATATCTCATAAGGACAAGTCCATGCTAGTCGTAAAAAGGATATTTAATTGTTAGATTCTGTAGTTTATTATTGCATAAGGTAAGGCATTTTGACTCTAAAAAAATTTAGTATATAGAATAATTATGCTATTGATTGCAAATAACATGCCTTTATTTTTGCTATTAGCTTTAGGACATTGATTACATCTCTTAGCCAATAAATCTCTAAAATTGTGAGTATTTTTGATCCACTATTATCAATGGAATTTTTTTCAAGATTTGGCTCAAATATAGCAATGTCTTTCAAAGCTTTTGATTCCATTATAACTACCATATTTTTTTAAATTACATCAGATACACTCACCATAGAAATTATCCTCATGAACTCTCTAAGTGGTATGCATGGCCAAGGAAGAATGTGGGTTGAATGGAATACTGCTTGCTTTTTGGTTAATTATTTATTTTATTTGATTGTCTATTTTAGTTACATGTTTCCATTTGCAATACTAGTAGGCTTATGACTACCTTCTTGGACACCACATATGAGGATATTGTTGATCCTAGAAAACCATATAACTCTCTCTAACAAGAAGTATCATCGCAAAGTCACAAAGTCATACAAATACTTGTGGAAAGAGAGTGCTTTTCAAATGTCTGCAGGACAATAGATTCAAAGATACTCAAGATAGATGGAGTGAATGTAAGTCTCTTTCATATTGTTGGTTTTTTAGGGACCCTTTTTTAGTTTACCAACTTGTTACATTTTTTCTCGTAGTACTAAGATTACCCTAACTCATATATGCGGTGGATAAGGGAGCAATGTATTGAGTTGATTTTGGATAGGGTAATCACACTAGTTGATTCCGATTCCCCTCCACAAAGCCACGAAACATGCATAATAAAAGAACCCACAATCTGATCAGCATAGATAATGTTTGTGAACACCTTATGAATCGCATGGAAGGTTCCACTTAAGATTTCCATAGGTTGTCATTCCATACTTGTTGATAGAAATATATCTATAACCAAGAATTCATTATTAGTACTTGCTTAAATGAAAAAAAAAACATTATCAACTCAAGTCTTACAATGTGTTTGCTGCGAAATACGCTCGTTTGGAGGCAAGTGGATATCCTTTGCCATGTAAACATGTTGCAGTTTGATAAACCACCCTTCATGCATAATTTTGAAAGAAATGATACATCCCTTCCAGTGATGTTTAATATCCTCTCGTTTTTTTCTTTTCACCTTGTGAGAGTCCTTGCAAGAGGGCAGCATGGCAACCTAATCGTTTATACTAAATATCTTTGGCTCCCAATTTTCATCAACTCTGTGGCTATAGACAGTGCAAGAGTTTACTAAACGAGAAGAGCGCCTTCTGGATGCCATACTTAAATTAAATTCGCAGAGAAAGAAGCTCATCGAGAAAGATAATTGAACTAAAAAGTAGAGAAAGAAGCTCACTGAGAAAGGTGAATGAACTAAAAAGGAATATTAAGAAGACTAATAAAAATATATTGGGCGCCAAAAAGTTCTCGACTTTCAAAAAAATCATCATTAACTTCACAGCAACTTTATTATGTCATTTGTCAGATTTTATAAGTAAATAAGGACTTTGGGACTACCAAAACATGTCAAACATTGAAGATTTTGGCTAAAAAGGAGGAGAGAATCACGAAGTGGACTCTACTATCTCCAAAAAAAAGGAGAGAAGAATACCATATTCTTAAACACATGGCAAACTCTCTTTGGCCCTTTTCTTAATCCTGTGATTAATAAAAGTGCATTTTTTGAAGCGTTTTCGGCCCTAATGATGTCAGCTGGACAGCTTGATGACGTAGGATATCATGTATGTTTTGGAGACTCTGCATGGAGGATCACTCGTGGGTGGTAGACTTGTGATTGTGAGAGGTGCCAAGGCTAGCAGTCTCTACCCCTTGATTGTATCAGCTTCTTCCCTTGATCATGTTTTGTTTGTGGGTTCTATCCCACATGTATCTCTTTGGCATGCTCATTTGGGCCATATGTCTTTAAAGGGAATGAAAATGCTTTCTGGTTTGCAGTACTTACCACCCTTGATTATGCATGTTTTGATTCATGTGAGCATTTTCTTTATGGCAGGTAGACTAGGTCTACGCATAAGAAGTATGGTAGGCCATGCATGAGTGAGCCCTTGGCATTGGTACATTCGGATGTTTGTGGGCCCATGCCTTGTTAGTCTATGGGTGGTGCAAAGTATTTTGTTACGTTCATAGATGATTTTTCACAAAAAGTTTGGGCTTATCCCATTAAGCTGAAATCCGATGTCTTGGCTGTGTTTCAGAGATGGCTTGCATTGGTTGAGAATCAGTCTGGGTATAGGCTAAAATGCCTAAGGACAGATAATGGGGGTGAGTATGTCTCACATGCTTTTGAGCAGTTATGTGATGAGAGGGGTATTCGCGTTGTATCGGCAATGCTATTTTTGGGTGGTTTTTTTGTGATTTTTTGGGTCTCTTTTAGGCCGTTTTTTGCTTAAAAATATTTTTAAAATAGCAAACGAGCTCAAAAAAAGCTTTAAAAATTTCTAAAAATTTTTCAGAGCCTAATAAAGTTATGTAATTTTTTTTTTGAAATGGAGACTGATTATTTTGATGGTATTTTTTTTGTGAAATTGAGATATATTACATTTGAAAAAAGATATACAAGGATAAAGCATCAATAATGTAGTGATGCTTTCAATTATAAAATCAGTCTACTTTAGAATCAGAGTTCTGAGAGAAAGAAATAGATTCAAGTCCTTTCTATTTCTTCTTACAAATCAAGGGAATAGATCTTAAGAGATTTGCTAGGATATGATATCATGAGTAGTATCATCCCATGACATCAAGCCACCATTTAGGTATTGAAATCTGATAGTGCTAATAAGAATCACAATTGAAGATATTGAAACTTGAAACCCCATAGTGCTAATCATAGTTGAGGGTATGATGAGAAAAATACTCCCAAGAGCTAATATTAAGTAAGAAGTTGTATCCTTCATATTCTTCAAAGCATCCTGCACACATAAAATCATCTTAGTCCTAAAGTTGATATGATACACAATATCACTAATACTTCTATCTATTACTTGTTTAATTTTTTTATATTTTAAGAGACAAAATTGAATAATAAATATTTTTAATCTATTACTAGGTAAATATTTTTATCTCCCAGAAATCAAAGTACTTCCTTTCTTCTAATTATAATATATTATCCTTGTCTTATCAATTAGTCCTTGCTAAAAAGTTGATATTACAACACTGTATAATGAAGATATTCTATTTTCAAGTGTCAAGATCAAAGTGAAAATTTTCACTTTCTATTCTATTAGCTTAAGGATTATACTTAGTATATCTATCCCTACCAATTTGCATCAACACCATGGGACTCTTTTACCCATTTTCTTATGAATCAAATTGAAGAGATTGAAGAAAAAGCTTGGATTTAGTTGAAACAAAATCTTACAGAATGGATATCTTAGGGGTTGAAGTAAAGATGCGGCTTGGATGTCCCAACCTAGTTGGGTCTGCTGAAAACTAACAAGATGATCTCGTCTCAGGTCCATGGAGGACCATATCTCTATAGCTCAATCGGCAAGTAAGTGGTATTAATCCTCTGTGTAGAGACTCTTTTGATTGTTGATGATCACCTTCTCAAGATTTTGTGAAAGGAGACGAAGGGAGACCAATGCACGCTGCTGGTAAGAACCAGACATGATTTTGGTGAGAAATTTTACGACAGAGTAAAATCTACTTTAAGAACTAAGAAACAAAGTGAAGAGGAGAGAACGATGATTCAAATGAATGCAGGCGAAAAAAGAAGCGTGATTTTGGTGGGAAACGTGACAGTAAAATATTCAAAATGAAAGAATAATCGCCGAAAAGTGACCTCTGACATGAGTTAACGTCCTTAGGTATTTAATGGCTAACCTCTTAAATGAATAATAAATTATCTCATTAATCACGTCTGAATGGCTAAATTTGGAGGGTTCATTATTTTAAAACCTCAACTAATTAGTAACTTAATCATTTTCTTACAAGTGCCATTTTTGAAACGTTTTTGGCCCTAATGTAAAACAAGGGTTCGGTTTAGTATTTTAATCAAATCATAACCGAAGGGAAAATACTCGATTCTCCTTTTACAAGTAGGTGACTTTTATTGAGAATAGATACATTTTAAATCAACGGTAGTAGACAATTCAATAGTTGTCTATGTTAATGGGATTGTACACATAATTTCCCCCACATCAATCACATGAATCTGTAGCATCTAAGCCAAGATTTATTTTACAAAAGAGCAGTCTGCTTAGTTTAGAGGATGTTGCACACTGTATATAGCATCCACTTAGTTTAGTGGATTATCAAACAAGTTTAGTAAAGGAGATGTGTAGACTGCTAAAAGCTGCCTAGTGAATCTATCATCTAACGAGACGTAATCCTTTCATCGATGAAATGATCTATGTTGGAGAGGTGAAAGGCTGCACAACCTACACTCAAGAAGGAGGCCTAAATTTGACATAACTTTAATCATCAAGTGGCACAAAATTTTGCATATGTGAAACGACATTCATAGACCAAGGCATAATACACTCTCATGGAAGGAGGGAGCTCACAGCCATGGGTGAAAATCAAAAGAGAGATATAGTTGGAAAATAGTATAAACACTGAAAGAGGACTTGTGGTCTATTTATATAAAGGGACGAGGGGTGTCTGAGTGGATAGAGAGAGAGAAGAGCTAACATATCTATGAAATGACATATATGTGAAACGACATACTTTGAACTATGCAGCTTGTCAAATTTATGCCTTGCTCAAGATTGTTTGCCAGTGAAACATGCTGGTTTCAATGGCACGAATGGTTGCGATGGGCATGAATGGTTGCTATGTCGGCAGTGGAGATCGAATTTGTGATGGGCATGAATGGAGGGTTTTACCGGTGAAATAGGCAACTAGAACGACCAGTTGGAAAATAAATTATTGCAACTTTAGTCTTCCAAATGGAAAAGCATTTGCACTAAAGGCACAATAATTGAAAGGGTAATAATTTGGCAATAAGTGAAGAATTGAAAGGGCAATAAGTTGGTAATAATTGAAAGAATGACTATTGTAATGCTAAGACAACTCGCTCAACTTGGGCACACTAATCAAAATTGGATAAATCCCGGATGACCTCTACTTGTGGAAGAAAAGTTCCTCAAGTAGCTTATCATAGGCATGACCTTCCATGCATTCTTCTTCTTGATGAAGAAAGATCACCATCATAGGCTTTAAGTTTACCAACATCATAGCAAGGTGTTTGACCTTGTACAACGGAACCTAAAACCTCGCAAGTGAAGAGTCGATCTACTCTCGAGACGATTGCATGGAGGGAAACGTTGGAAGATAATGCCTTGCAATGCATATGATTTAAAGACACTTGGGTAGTGCAATGCTTCCACTAGCTAGAAATGAAAGCAAGAATGAGTTTGGAGAAGTTTCCACATGTAGTTGCAAATGGGAGTGTACTACCCCTCTATGTCCACGTAAAGAGGAATAGTTTGCAAAGCAAGATACTGATAGGGCAATAAATGCACAATGCCATGGCCAAGGTTTATTGTTGGCACACCATCGTTTGCCAATATCCTAGTTCAACTCAAATTGAAAATATGGGTAAAAGGGGTCAATAAGTGAAAATAAGGTGACCATGGCCATTCAACCAATTAGCTAGGAGAGAGATGCAATTTGATAGGTCAATCAATATCAACACTTGTTAGTGTATGGTCCACAATTGACTTGTTTAATGTGCCTCAATGCCGTGCTTTAGATGGCCAATGTTTTATAATAATTTTTAATATGGTGTTGATGATAAGAAAGTTTTGTGTCATTACTCCACAAAATTTCCAAGTACTGACCTATGTACATGAAAAACAACACAACTTTCATTGGCGACATTCTACTAGCTCTGCCTCTTATTAGCATTAAATATGTGTGAAAATTAAATGTAGGATTAGCCACCCATGTCATGGGAAAATGAAGAGCCACTTGAAAAACATGCATAAAAGAATCAACTTTGGTATTTAAATTGTGGGCAGCGCTAGAAATGATTAAATGATGTAGTTTAAGAAGTACCTTATCATGGGAGATTGCATCACAATCAAAAATGTGCCATGGCTTGGTGGTAGCAAGAACAGGGGTGGCAACATGAGAACCATCATCATGATTAGAATCCAATACTTTATATCTCATCTTGCAAGGATATCTTGATCATAGTTCCAAGTTTTGTTGGCAAAACTAGAATAATTAGTCAGGGTACATCTTAGCTAATAGGGCAAGGTTTCATTAATTCATCATTGAAGAGGGTTCAAGTGCATTGAGAGAGAGAGAGAGAGAGAGAGAGAGAGAGAGAGTGTGTGTGTGTGTGTGTGTGTGTGTGTGAGTGAGGGATGCCTAGATATCAACAAGTTCAAGGTTTGGCATATTAATAAGAGTTGTTGATACATTATCATATTCAAGAGGCAAACTCTTAAGTAGAACACCGATGCAAACATCTTCTTCCATTTTAATGTTGATTTCTGCAAGTTGGGTTAGAAGCACTGAAATGGAACACTAAGTGTTACCATTCCAAAGCTCAGTTTTCAACAATGGGTTGTTTTAATGTCTAGATACAAAGAGAGCATTAAGAGAGTAGCAATGTCTAGATACAAATTTTAATGTGCTTGTATGGCTCACAAGGATGTATATCATGTGTGTTGAAGAATCTATGTCTTTAATGTGCTTGTATAGCTCAACATCTTTTATTATAGGCATGGTGAAATGAAGGGTTTCCTCAACCTCAAGCCAAGGGAGGAAAAAAAAAATCCTAAAGAGAGAAATGTTGAGCAAGATGAGAGAACGAATATTATTCCATGAGAGCAGATTTTAGAGGCCAGTTTTTTTTAAGCGAAAAGGAGCCCAAGAGGAGGTAAAATACCAATTTTTCATGCAAAATGAAACAATTGTAGATTGATGAGCTGGATTTTCCTAGATGGAGTATGATGCCAAGAACCCAATGCAAGTCTCAATTCATCAATCAAAGTCCATTTGACCCCCCATTTAATCCCCGCAAGGTTTTGCATTATGAAGCAACTATGTGATTCAGGAGCCAGAAAGTGCATGATGGTGCCAAGTTTATAGATTTTGACGTCACAAAGACAGCCACCTAGACGGATCTCAAATCCAAGCCTTGGTTGCTCCTCCGAAATCGAAAAAACCACTTAGGCCAAAGTGTGAAACCTTCAAAAGTAAACTAGTTTTTTTTTCAAAATCTTAAGCTTGGCTTAAGCTTTAGGATTTAAAAAGAGATGATTTTATGAAACATGGGGGGGGGGGGGGGGGGAAGGGGGCACCATTTTTTTCAGCACCCCATTTTTTATTAAAATAATACCATTTTGCTGCTGTTGAATGCTCCAGGCCTCGAGATGATCAATGTTCTCACCCTGCATTGGGACAAACGATGCAGAATTTGACGCATTCTATGAAGAGATCTGATTTTAGTCTTTCTCTCTCCTCTCTCCTCTTGTGGTTTGTTTTCATGGATTAGTGTATGAGAGAAGAGGGTGGGCTAAGATGAACGATTTTGATCATGCAATGATGCAAGAGTATAAAGAGATGTGAATTGAGGATGGAAAAATTGTCAATGGACGTTGAAGAGTGTCAGCGGGCCTCCAATGTCGAAATATGTATGTCATAATGCACGGTTTTATGAGTAAGTCATCGATTTCATCGTTTTATGATCAATTTTGGTTGAAAATGGTTAGAAATGCTTGTATTTGATTGCCAATACTTTGATTTATCAGACATGTTGAGAAAATCACAAAAAATCAATCGTATAATAGTTTTATGTTAACGCACAAAACACGAGACTATGCGATTTAAGAAAAAATATGCGGTTTTTTGGGTTTTGGTGTGCATATGATGTTCCTACGGGTTGAAACATACTAATAAAATCATTTCAATAAGATCAATCAAGTTAAATTAGAAAGTCAATAAATATCAGTAATTTCTATAAATAAATAGCAAAAAAAAAGAAAATTTAGGTTTTTCTCATCCGAAAAATATGGAGAAATAAGATTTATATTTGTGAATGTATAGTAGAGGTGAAGCATGGGATTTAGTCTTAGTTTAGCTCTATCTCTTTGTTGAAGTGAGTTTTTATTATTTTCGTGAAAGGAGAATACATGAAAATTGCTCCTTAAACCTACCAACGAATGCATAACTCTAAATGGTAGGGAGAAGGGGGTTGTTGAGTGTTTAAAGTACATTGAATTCTAATGTTTTATGATGCATGTCATATAGGGTTTGTCGTTGTCAAAACTTAAAGGGGTCTAGTAGCACGAGACAACTTGATACTAGCCATAAGCAATGAAGCAATCACGTATTAGAAGAAAAGCATGGAAAGAATTGTCTTTGCACTTTCACGATGTTGATTTTAAATGAATAAATTTGTTTGAGTACGATGGTCATACACAACTGCATTGTACACACCATATGGTATCATATCCTGTATGCATAATCCTTGTTTGTATGAGTGATAATATACAATGAGAGTGCGAGGTACCCTAAGCCATAGGGCTAGATATATGATTCCTTGGGGGTTATTTAGTGAGGTTTATTCATTATCTCCTTGGATCGATCAATTGAAAGAGTGGACTTTGTTTTGAATGTGTTCAATGTTCACGGTGTATCTTGGGGCCAATCCCTGAGAGGTGTAGGAGAGCCGTACTACAACCATGGTGATCAACCGAGGGGTGCTCCCTAAATTGTGTGTGCTTACAAGGTGTACAACACCAATATGTTTAGGGACTCTCTCTAAGTAGTGGGGAAAGAATTAATCATTGGATAATAAAATTATACAAATGCAAAGTTCTTAGATGCTCCTGGCTGCGAGGCTGTGTGGGGTGGTATTGGGTAAGTAGTAGAGGCCCGGCTAGTGTCTTAGAGCCAATGTCAAGCCCGTTTTAGGTCTCAACAAGTGCATTTTCTAGGAGCTGCTAATAAAGTGGCAAATTTTGAATCTTGGTCAATAGGGAGGAGTTTATTAGTGTATGCCAAAAGGCAGTGAGATAGATTCAAAAGATCGTCAAGCCGAGCTTCAAAAGCAAGAAAGAGTTGAACGGGCTAGAAAGCAGGCCGAAATTATTAGAAGATATTCTCCGCAAGGAGTGGTCCAATATCCTTACAAAGGAGAGATCTTAGCAATCCTAATCCTATGCATAGCCCGTTTAGGATAAGGAAGTTCTAGTATTTTCCCTCTTCCAGTCAGCCAGCCTACTTCGAGTGGAGTAATAGTTCCTATAGTTCAAACTAACTGTTGAATTCAAGATGAAGGACACTTGATGATGTTCTTTAATATGAATCTAAAAGGACAAGCTGCAGTATGGTATCACAGCCTAGAAGCTGGAACCATAACTATGATTGACTTCTTCTTTGTGGCCTTTCGAAGAGAGTTTGCCCCTGAAAGGGAAGGTCAGTATTGGCTATGTGTCCTCAATGTAACACATTAAGAACCTCATGAGAATGTTCTTGGGTATGCCAAGAAACTAAAGGAAGCATTTCGTAAGTTGCAAATCTATATTCCTATTCTAGTTGCTGCTCAGTTGCAATATTTTTTGAATGGGCTAGACTTTAACATTCAAGTGCAATTGAGTAGTGTTGCTATTGCTGACATTGAAACGGATATTACAAGAGCAGAGGAAGTAGAATCGTGATTACAAGCAACCTATACCTCGCGAGTCTAGGTGTTGGAAATACTTTAGCACTAACAAATGGAGGTCAAGGGATACCCATGAGTACTCTTGATTGGAGAGGAAGAATGATTCAAAATGTGCCCATGTTGCCCGCTTTTCCTAGTGTGCCCATGCCTATGGCTAGTTAGATGGATCCACCAAATGTTGGAAGCCAAATGATAAATCCTACCATTGTTCCAAGAAATCCACAGCCAATCCCTAATCAAGTGGTTAGGCCAATGGAATGATAGGTAAACGATCGTGGCTATGAGTTAAGTGGCTCCAATGTCCTTCGCGAAGTTAAGGATATGATGAAGCACTATACTAATATGATCACCAAACAATACAGGCAAATAGCCATTGATGTCAATTTCCTTAAGATGTAGCAAAATTTGATAGGTAGTCGATGCCCTGAAGAGGGTGCCCCCCTCAAGATTCAGCTATAAGTGGTGTGGTGGCCAACATTTCCCTAGAAATTGTCCAAATGTTAAATGTTACATATGCCGAAAGTCCAGCAACTTAGCTACTACATGTTGGAGTAAGATTAGTTCTCTCCAGTAAGGAAGTAAAAAGCCAGGTCTAGTTAATCATCAAGCACAAGGAAATAATCTCTAGCAAGATGAGGGACCAAAGCAAATACTACACAGAGGGGAAGCTATGGTAGAGGAGCTACCTAGTGGCAGTGGAGTTAGTCTTATAGCTGTTTGTATCAATGGCATGGAAACTTCTAATTTGTGGGTTGTTACAAGAGGTCAAAAAGGGAAAGAAGCCAACAAAGACAAGGTAAAACTTGTGGAGGGAATGCCTAAGCAAGATGATAAGGGGACACAAGTCCTCAATTGATATGGAAGGCAAACCTCCTAAGGCCGTAGATGGTAAAGCCGACCCCAAGAAGGATAAGGAGTTTCCAAAGAAGGAAAAAGCTAGGAAAGAGACACCAAAACCGACTCAAAGACCAAAGGAGAGAATGGTCTGGTGAGAAAAGAGAGCTCTTGCTAGTTAAAAATGAATTTGATTCAGCGAGTTCTCTTTGCAAAGTTAAGATTGATTATAAACCTCCTATAGTTGATTAAGTTGTCTCCAGGAGTGCATAAAGAATTTAAGAAGATTCTATACACAAGGTATATCATTGAGCCCTTGAGAATAGGGTGAGTAGGAGATGATTGGTTTGAACGTGCTAAAAAGCATTGTTTGAGGGTAGTAGTATATGTTGATAGAATAGTAGTGGATCATGGAATTGTAGACACGGGATCCTCCGTCAACATTATGAGTTAGGAATTGATGGATAGGTTGGGATTAGAAATAAAAAAAGATTCCTCCATGATTCTCCGGATGGCTGATGACAGTTTAAGACAACATGAAGGTTGCATTCCTAAAGTCCATGTCATTGTTGCCAATGTGGAATGCATTCTAGAATTTAGGGTCATAAGGTTTGTGGGGCAACTTAACTATCAAGTATTGCTAGGCATGCCATGGATTTTACGAGCAGACTATCAAGCTGATATACTCGCTAGTCAATTGATATTTGGTAAAGGTGCTAGACGTGTAGTAGTAGATGCCTACCTTGAATCTCCTCAAAGTGAGATATTTCCTTTATCCTTGTCAAAGTTAGACGCATTAGATGCTTCATCTGCTAGTGAGTTGTCACCAAGCGATGAATCCAATGAGGGATCCACTACTATAGAGGATATCTATCAAGTAACTTTGAATGAGCCAATAGGGGCTCATGAGGGGATAAGGGATACAAATGTAATTGAGCTAGACCTTGGTAAGATGAATGGTTCACGGCCAATTAATTTAGGGTCCATGCTCAATCTGGAAGAAAGGAAGGTCTATGTGTCCTTGATTTAGGAATTTAGTGACATCTTTGCTTGGAGTTATGATGAGTTGAGAGGTTTGGTGGCTCCTAGATTTAAAGCCCACTAACTGCTCCCGCCTTTAAAAGTGGCATGCATGGTAGACTCAAACCTACAAAGTTACTCACTTATGTTATTGTCATCCTCTATGTCTGCCTAAAATTTGTCTGGTGGTAGAGCTAGGGTGCGATGGGCCAACAGTGGAAGGGGAGGTAGTAGGGGGTGAGGTGGGTTGGTATTGGGTGGAGCCAAGATCGAGGTCCTGCTTAGCCAAGAGGTGGATGGCGAAGTGGTGGGAGGGGATTGTATTGGAGGTGGTACTACTGCAACCACAAGTCTATGTGAGTCTAGAGGGGAGGCTATGGAATATTGTGGTAGATGATCTCTGTTGTGAGCTTCTCTAGGGAAATAGTCCTGAGTTAGATTTTTTACTTGAGTTTCTCAAAGAGGGTGATATTGGCTTGCTTGAGGCAATCCACTTACACTACCAAGTCTTGCTCTACTGATGTTGTTGCTTGGTCAAGAACCCATTGATGAAGTTCAATGATTGATGGGCCATCTCCCAACTGAATTCAGGTGGGATGATGATGAGCTACACGTTGGCAAGGAGGGGCATGGCTGCAAGAGATGTATTGTCAGGACTGGTAAGGGAAAAAGTGGGGACGAGAAGCTTGGTGTCATATGTAGTTTCCTCCTCCCTTGGGCATTTTTGGGCCGTCAATTGAGGAGGGTGAGTTTGGCCAAGAGGCTAGTGGTAGAGTTGGACTTCTTGGGGGAGCAGAGGTGGTGAGGCTCTTGTGATGTAGGACCTTGTTTAGCAGGTTGCTTGGCAAAGGGGTTGGGTGACTAATCATCCTTATTGAGGACTTGGTGTTCACCACTCTATAGAGCAGTTGCTCCTATGATTTGAGCACATGGACTCTCTCCATGGCATCCTTGGAAGGGTTGGTGGTGGGCTCGGTCGTGTTGCTGCTTGTGTCTTAGGATGAGGCTGAAAGGTATCTACCACTATTATTGAGGAAAGCTAGTGGGTCGGGTCAACAAGGGCGGGTGGAGGAAAGACAAGGGTGAAGTGTTGGCAACACATCACCTTGATGGTTTTGACAGTGGAGTCCCTATGAGATAAGTGCTTCACCTCGATAAAGGGACAATCTAGAAGCACATGCACCCAAGCAATAGAAGTATCAAGGGGGAAGAAGAAAAGAGCAACTACTTTTCTCAAGATGTTGAATGCCTTGGCTTATGAGGTAGGACCTCGAGCAAGAATCTAAGGGCTTCAAGCTTGTCCTTGTGGTCGTCAACCACGTTAGAACATGGTACTTTTGGGAGTTGGTTTTCTTTCCCTAAGCATAAGCATGTACCACCATGTAAATGGATCTACAAGCTAAAAATGTCTCCATTTGATGCATTGCCTATTAAAGTATAATGCAATATTGGTAGCCAAGGATTTCAAGCACAAGAAGGGGATAGACCTTGATGACATCTTCGTTCCAATAGTCAATATGGCTACCCTTCATATAGGGCTTGCCTTGGTTGCCAAGGAGGATAATATGGATCTTATATAAATGGATGTCAAGAAAACTTTCTTGCATGGGCATCTACACAGGGATATTTAAATGTGCAGCTAGAGCTTTGTTTTGGTATAAGAAAATGAAATTTTGGTTGTAAGGATCATGCAACATAAGTCCTCTCGAGTCCTTGTTCAAGCCTTGTATCTTCGATTCTTGTCTTGTCTTGTGTATTCAATCTAGCCTTGCATCAAGATCTTGCCTTGTCTTGTATCATGAACCCAATCTTATTGTAAGCATCATTGTAGAGAATCTTCTATAGAGAAATATACTCTTGTACTTTGTCTTCTTAAATAAAGAATTAAGTTCTTCTTCTTCTTGAAGTCAATCCCTTATAAGTTGTGAGGTGACAATCCTTGTCTTTTCCAAGTTCTTGTTGCTCCCATATTAGTTTGGCAAGGCTAAAAGGCAAGTAGCCCAATACCCCTATCTATACTAGAGTTAAGAAGGTTAAGGAGAGGTTTCTCGATGTGAGATGATATAAGCATTGGCAGAAGGATGATGATATCATCGGTGACATAAGCATTACTAATATAACCGATGACATAAGCAATGCTTATGTAAGTCTTGATATGACTACTTTCTTAGAAACTCTCGGTGATGTTCTAGAACTTCTTAGAATCTTTTAGCACTTTCTCAAATCTTTTAGAAGTTTTCTAGAAGATATTAGATCTCTTGGTATCCACTAGCTTTGATTATATCCTCTTGACATCTTCGGCTCCCCCTCCTTTCTTGCACTTCCTTTTCTTCTCCAACATGTGTTTGAGAATCAAAACATTCATTATTAGATGTTGCCTTCAAATGGACGACCTACACCATGGCCTCTACCAAACGACTCGCATCCACCATGAACACTCCGAGTTAATCAATCAAAAATAACTCATACGACCAAAACAAGAGATGCCTAAAAATTGATTGTTCTCATTTTACAAGGCAAAAAGGGAGTTGAAAATGAGAACACTAGCTTTGATTATATCCTGTTGACATCTTTGGCTCCCCCTACTTTCTTGCAATTCCTTTTCTTCTTCCATATGTGTTTTGGGAATCAAAATATTCATTATTAGATGTGGCCTCTACCAAAGGCCTCGCCTCCACCATGAATACTCTGAGTTAATCAATCAAAAATAACTCACACGACCAAAGTAAGAGATGCCTAAGTTTTTATTTTTCTCATTTACAAGGCAAAAAGGGATCTCACATTACAAAAATATTATTCGAGAGCAACTATGATGCTAATTTCAGCACCTTAATGCCAACTTTTCTTGCAATGAAGGGTACTCCATTTAAAGATAGTCCTTTCACTTGTTTACCTTTTCCAAAGGTGATAGGATGACAATGAAGAAAATAGAGTGTACTCCTACCTAGAAATTTTCATCCTTCTTTGTTGGGTTCTTCCTTGCTTATTTACATTGCTCCTTGAGTCTCCCAAGTACCCCTCTTGGAACTTAATCCTCCCTAGTACCGTTGCAAGAAAATGCAAGCTCTATAGCCAAGTCTTCACAGTTTTTTGCACAAGATGAAAGCAGGTGAGCTCAATGGCATATTGGTAGACGTTGATAACATTTGTAAAGTTTTCTTTCATCTATGCTATGGTGTCACATACTTAATAATGATTTACTGTATGAGAGGTATGACTAAAAATGGTGTAGGGGTAACAAAGTGTATCTATGACGATGAAGAATCACTAGCACATCTTCATTGTGATGCCCTTTGCCAAGTTCTTGTTCCTCTCATATCAGTTTGGCAAGATTGAAAGGCAGGTAGCCCAAGACCCCTATTCATACTAGAGTTAAGAAGGTTGAGGGGAAGCTTCTAGATATGAGATGATATAAGCGCTAGTAAAAGGATGATGATATCATCGATGACATAGGCAATACTAACATAACCAGTGATATGAGCCATGCTTATGTAAGTCTCGATATAAGCAGTCTCCTAAAACCTCCAAGTAATGTTCTAGAATCTTCTAGCACTTTCTCGAGTCTTTTAGAAGTTTCTAGAAGACATTAGATTTCTTGGTGTCCATTACCTTTGATTTTGTCATATTTGGCTCCCCCCCCCCCCCCCCCCCCCCCCCCCCCGACTTTCTTGCACTTCCTTTTCTTCTTCCATATGTGTTTGAGAATCGACACATTCATTACTAGATGTTGCCTCTCCCAAATGGATGTTCGGCAGCCGCTTGGAAGGGAGTCGGTAAGAGGTTAGTTACCTTGACATGACCGTGCCTTTAGGATTCGGCAAGTTCAAAAGAAAGGGAGCTTTCTGCCTAGAGGGTTCCCGAACCGAACCCTCTGGGCCGTTCTGGAGTTCTCGGGGAAACACATCGCAGGGCTCCTGCCTCTTTAAAAGGAAGCCCGAGCCGCGAAGGGGGTCATCGGAGCAGCTAATCCAGCCGCCTTTATCTCACATCAGTGTCCACGCTCTCGCAGGCTATATATAGCCTACGCCACTATACGACGTTTTATCTCTATTTCCACTCCCTCTCTCAGACGCGCAAGCAGTGCAGGCTAAGCCAGCAGAGCGATTAGAATATGGCACTGAGCCCATTCTTCGGCCAGAGCGGCGCTATCTTCGACCCCTTCTCCTGGGATCCCTTCCCGGCCAGCAGCTCCGCCCTCTTCAGCAGGACTTTTGCCGACTGGCCCTTCCGCCTCCTGGACAGCGAGCCGTCGCGGCAGCTGGCCCGCGAGGCATCGGCCGTGGCCAACACTCAGGTGGATTGGAAGGAGACGCCCGAGGCCCACATCTTCCAGGCCGACCTGCCGGGGCTGAAGAAAGAGGAGATGAAGGTGCAGGTGGAGGACGGGCGCGTGCTGTGCATCAGCGGCGAGCGCAGCAGGAAGGAGGAGAAGCAGGAGGGCGACAAGTGGCACCGCGTGGAGCGGGCACACGGCAGCTTCCTGAGGCGCTTCCGCCTGCCCGACAACGCCAAGCCCGAGGAGCTGAGCGCCCGCGTGGAGAATGGGGTGCTCACCATCACCGTGCCCAAGCGCCATACTCAGCAGCCCAACCAGCCCGCCATCACCGACGTGCCCATCTCCGGCTGAAGCCTATTCTCTACGACCCATCCCATACTGGTTGCAAATAAAACACCGTTTTCCATGCTGTAACGCTAACAACACGTGCAATGCAGTCCGGAAACTTCTTTGTAGTCCCATCCCAACAAAGGGGACAACAGCCCCCACATTTTGTATCGCTTTTCCACCTTAATATACCAACACACATTTTCACACACTTCGTTTCCCCCTTCCTCTTTAATTTTGGGCTAGCGCCTTAGTGCTTCTTTCTTTCGGTAAAAGGGTTCCTACAATGCGCATTACGGGGTGAGCAAGACTTGCGCAAGCAACATGAGTTGCACCAAGTGAGGCTCGAGAACCCCTCTTCGGACATCATATGCGAGTAGGTGGCAAGCTACACATTTGTGGTTGTCAATCGCCTATATCTCAACCTGTGCGCATGCCCCTCGAATTCGACCATGAATGTTCAGCTAGCTAGCATACACCTCTATTAGTCCAAACGCAATGCATTTTCATTTGCTAAGTGTACGT
This sequence comes from Lygodium microphyllum, assembly GCF_053477565.2. Lineage (NCBI taxonomy): Eukaryota > Viridiplantae > Streptophyta > Polypodiopsida > Schizaeales > Lygodiaceae > Lygodium > Lygodium microphyllum. Next base: position 116,723,437 of record NC_141138.1, read on the forward strand.
CGCTAGCCCATGTGCTTTGTGCGTAAGAGAGAAACCAAAATACAAAGTTGTAGTCTCCTTGTTGTGATTGTTCTCATGTATAATGTTGCCTATGTCTAATGCTCCTATGTAGAGTAAATGTGACAAGATTGGCCTTAATATCTATCCATTACATTTGTTTGAGATAATTGATACTCATTCACTATAATGTACCTACCTTGATACCTTAGATATTATGTACTGTTTAGTGATAAAAGTAATCAAACATTGACACGAGATCTTGAGTGAAAAACACAAAGATTGAAATTTGGGTGGTTGTACTGTATGCTCAACGTTAGGACCATTGGATACATCCTTATTTGTTCAAGGATTTTGACCTATAGAGCACATGATTGTTTCTCACCTAGCCTACTCACATACTTGATGAATCAAAAAATCTAGATACAGATAGAATGTAAACTTACCAACACTCACCACATTGTAGTCGTTGCATCACCTAGCTTGCTCCACACGTGTACTCCTTTGCTCTCGACCTTGCTTCTATTATTTCCCACAAATGAGAGGAGCTACCAGATACGACCGGTAGGATTATGTGGGTTGGTATGATCATGTGGATCAAGATTTGAATCAAGACCATGAGGATCGCCATGAAGATGACCAAGATTGTGAGGATCATCACAAATATTTTTGTGTTCTCAAGGATCACTGCCAAGACTAATGTGGTTCAAGGTAGAAATCATGATTGGACTGTCCCTCCTATTCACCATCTTTTTATATGTCCCCTTCTCCTCTCCTCTTCTAAGACATCTCATTCCTCATCTCCCTCTTCTTGCACCACAAGTGCATGTACCTATCCTACCCAATCTCTTCCTTGACCAAGTTAGATGGGATGAATTATGCCATCGTTTAGTTATGCAAGATGAAGGCTATCCTCAATACAGTTGACCTTCAGGATTTCATTACACTCCCTTATCCCCAACCTACTTTATACGTTCCTATCTAGTACAACCCTATTAGTTTGGTAGCAGGCCAACTCTATAGGCTAGGGCAAGATGGCTTGTTATGTAGGTGTGTGTGCGAGCATGAAATGCATGACATACTTACAGAAGCACATAACGGAATTGTTTGGAGGACACTTTAGTGAAGACACGATAGCTCACAAGGTGTTGTAGTCTCAAATATGGTGGCATTTAAAAACCCCTTTTGTAAATATAATCCTGTAAATTTTACTAAAGATAATACCCTTTCTTTTGAACTCACGTGGTATCTTACATGTTCTATAAGGTGGACTCCCTAGGGGCCTGGCCAACAAAGTGGAAAGACGATCGAAAAGGGATGTATACAACATACTGGGAATGGACAAAGTTCTGGTCCACACTAATGATGGCATCAGCTTAGCTGATATCCCTAACCCAGAAGTCCAACTATAGGCCAAGATGGTGCATGCCTTGTTTTCCAGCCAAAGGTACAACACACAAATGAGTAGGATCAACATGCTGATGCTCGAAAGCATTACATCCAAATCTTTAGATGAAGTGAACTTGAACGGCTTTGTGCGGAAGACAATCGAGACCTCACCAAAGGCATTGGCTATAGGTGGAAGACCCGCAGGTGGAGAGTCCTCGGCCTCCAAGGCAAGAATGAAGTCATCATCTAAGGCCTCGACCATAGGATTTGGTGGGGTCTTGATTTCCATCATCAGGGAGGCATTGGGGGAAGCACAAGGTGAAGAAGAAGTTGGTGAGACACCAAACATGTCACCTCCCCACCATGAGTAGGAACAGTCTAGTGAGAGAACTGTGAGTGATGAAGAAGAAGAGCAGGAAACACGGTCTAGCCATGGAGGGGCCAAAAAGTCCAAGAAGAGAACCCCCCAAGAGAAGGCAAAAGAAGAGAGAATGAGGAAAGAGAAAGTCGACTTGCAGAAGGCACAAAGAGAATCCAAGAAGGCAAAGGAAGAAAATAAAAGAAAAGAAAAGGCTAAGTTAGAGAAGATAAAAGAGGAGTCCAAGAAATCCGAGGAGAGGAAGAGGAGAACAAAAAAGGAAACATAACAGCTAGGGAGGAACGAAGAAGAGGAAAGCAAAAGTTCAGGTAGGTGGAACTGGTTGCTATGAACCCATACATAGAAGAAGGCCCATGAACAAGTGTCCAAGTGCCAAAAATCACGCCATCCCCAGTAACAGAAGGTGAGGGCACGGGCTTGATTGATCCTATTCCAGTTGTCCTAGTGCCTACCACCCCAATCTCTGCACCCACCCAAGGCACTTCAACCACAGTAGATGCAAGCAATCTTATGGCCTCGGTGTAGTTTTTGGTCAATAAAGAGATTGCTCTCAGGATGCAAGTGGAGGAACCCCAATGAAGGGAACAAAGAGATTGGCAGCTACTGCGGATGTTGAGTCCTCAAGACAAGATCCCAAGAGATAGAGAATAGAAGCATCCACAACAACTTTCCCTACAGCACTGTCGTCGTTATCTAATTATGATGATTACATCAAAGAACTCCTTCACAACTAGAGAGAGCAAAGGAGGAAAATAAGATGGCCGTTGCGAAGTTAGAAGTTGAGAAAGAGACACTACCAGCCTTCTAGCTTGAGAGAACCCACCAAGTGACCAGTTACCAAAAAGAAATAAGTGTGCGAAAGGCAGAGCTCATGGCTAAGGTGGAATAAGAGAAAAGCTGGTGAAAAAGGCTTGAAGACGAGAATCAAGAGCTAGTGGGAATTCAAAGGGAGTATAAGGTCTTGATCTTGCAACAAGAAGAATTGCAAGGATAGATGGAAAAAGCCCAGAATGCCATGAAGGAGTTCATAGGAAGACAAAAAGAGAGGGCCCAAGGATATAAAAAAAACGTGGAAATTTTGGAGAAGAGGGTAGTCCTAGAACTAGAAGACTAGAAGAGGCTAGAAAGAGAAATCAAGGAACAAGAGCAGAAAATAAGAACCTTAGCTCAAAGGCAAAGTGAAATCTTGGAAGAGATGAAAAGGAGAGCAGTCAAATGGTAGCATTTTCCACTACTAGTAGCATTTTCCACTACTAGTAGTTTCCAAGCCATGTATATCGGCAGTAGATTGCCACTTTTTGATCCACATGGCATTCTATTTGCAACACTTGGCACCTTTTATGGTCAATAATCCTATTTCAAAATATTTTTAGCAAATATATTTCTTTTTTCTACTTATGTGGCAATCATTACTTGTCCTTTGCATGGTATACATCCAGCATCTTCCTACTATTCTCGCAATTCCAACCATCATTTTCTCTCCTCTCTCTTTTGTGAGATTTTTGTGTTTCTTTCCTTTTGAAGTCTAATGCCTTGACATGCCAAGTGCACATGCATGGTTCTTGTATCAACATTTCTCCTAGTCATCTCAATTATATTTGAATTTGATTTTCTTCAACATATACTATTTCTTCTCTCTATTTTCCCTTCATTGCTTGCATATTGCACACTCACATAGTATATTTTGCAAAGTGCGCTGTGGTATAGAAATGCTCCAACATACTGCCATCTCTGCAACATGCCAAGTTTTCTCTCCATTCAGTCCTCTTCTCATCTTATGTTTAATTGGTCATGTGGAAGCTTTGTCAAGGATTCAAATGATGGACCTTTCATAGCAATTTATCATCAAAAGATTCAATATGCTAGACCATTATGACTAGTAGGATTCTGTGGCTTTCATTTTCACAATTTCAAGGGATTCAATACATTCGACCATTAGGGCTGGTAGGATCGTGTTATGGATCAAGAACTGAATCAAGATCATGAGGAGTGCCATGAAGATTACCAAGATTGTGAGAATAATCACAAATATTGTCATGTTCAGGAGTGCTAATGCCAAGATTTATGTGGTTCAAGATGTAAACCATAATTAGACTATCCCTCCTATTTACCATCTTTTTGCATGTTCCCTTCCCCTCTCTTCTAAGAGATCTCATCCTCATCTCCCTCTTCTTGCATCGCAAGGGTAGGTGCCCCTATCCTACCCAATCTCTTCATTGACCAAATTAAATGGGATGAATTATGTCATCATTTAGTCATGCAATATGAATTCTATCTCAATACATTTGACTTACAGGATTTCATTACACTCCCTTATTCCTAACTTGCTCAATACGTTTGACCTATAAGATTTCATTACACTCCCTTATCCCCAACTGCTCATGAGTTCCTATCCAGCTGCCTTTGCAAAATCAACAACCCTTTAGGAGAGGCTTGCAAAGAAGCAATAACCTTTGCAATGGAGAAAACAAAGTGTACAAAAAACCCTAAAATTTAATTGACTTAAAAGCTTACAAAATGAATGAAATAATGAATTATGTATATACTAATACAATAGGCCCGAAGTGTCCATGTCTAAAAGACTAGTGCTAAGGGGTGAACCAATAGATTCTAGATTCGATAAAATGATTCAAGATAAATGCATGATCCTAACTTATGAAGGTGGAAGCACTTGTAGAAGGAGTGTGTTATGTCATGGGAGTAAAATACAATCCTCTTCATAATGGAATATCAAAGAAGGCACCAAATGAAGATAGAGAATAGTGAAGGGAGCAAAAGATAGTCCTTTGTATAACAGAATGGTGATGGTGAAGATAGCTCCAATGATAGAAGATAATAAATGTGAATGTAAAGCACCTCTAAAAGAGCTAGCAGTAACTTTTGATATTGAAGAAAAATGAACATGTTGTGAGAGAAAAAAAAACATAGATCTTTGTTGTAATGCCCCCCATTACTTAGTTTATTTTAATAAACAATGTGCGTATACATTCCAAAGAAAATTGATTTATGTTTCATGTCCACACACGGAAAAGAAAAAACTGCAGAATGTCTACATGATTTACAGGAAGCCGGACTGGTTTACTAGAATAGTTTGAAAGCTCTAATATCATGTTTAGATAACTTAATTCCCACCTTAGATGAATCCAAATATATACTGTGACTTATTTTGAAGGGAATAAGTCGTCCCATACAAAAGATGGACAAAAATAACGCGATTTACGAAAATCCTCACTTTTGCTACTTGTAGACATCAATCTTGTTTGTGATATTCTAGATTAGATAGCCCTATACCTCCCCTAAGGACAGGTGCTGAATCCCCATACCAAGAGGGGTTGTTTTTACCGTCACGGAAGCATGGACCGGCTCCGGTGGCGAGAGGTCTCCCAGCAGGGATCGTATTAAGTAGGAGGTGGAAAGGTGCCAGGGGGGCTCTGGATAGTAAATTCTTTTTCGCACCTAGGAACTACTGGGTCCCCTGTATGGCCCGAGTTTTACTTGGGATACCTATAAACTCTAGCTATAGGTGGATTTGATCTTGCTGACATGCAGATGTGCCGGATGAGGCAGCATATGACGTGCAGATGCACCGGATGAGGCAGCACGTGAAATTGTAATCTTTCTCCTATATGGGCAGGAGAACACACATTATGAAATATAATCAATGAACTTGTTTTATTCTGATTGTATGTCCGTGAGTAAATTATGTAAACGAACAACTGTGCATAAAAGGATATTAATTAATAAAGTTGTTTTTATACGTTTCATGTAATGTGGTAGGTAATTAGATAACTAAGAACTTCCAGAGAGTGAAGCGGGTGGATGGATTCGTGACAAGTCCAGTCATATGGCAGGGTGGTCTCGGTTAGCCGAGAGGTTTCCCCAAAAACAAACACTAGGAAGAAACTCTAGGAAGGGCCGATTCGCTGACTTACCTAGGGTTTAGTCTCAGAACATGAACTGTAAATTGTCTTAGGGGAAAGGTACGACGGCTGTGCCAGAGCATTGTGAGGGATTTCATAAATCCGTAGTCCGCTACTAGAAAAAAGCGTTTTACTCCATGAACCAAATGAACCAAGGGTAATGGCACTTGCTTCTTCCGGACAAGAAGCCTCTTGAAGGACACCTCCGGATGTGAGTTAGCTGTTGATAGGTGACTGTTAGATCAATTAGGAACCTTCAAGTCGGTCCTCGGTGGGTAACAACAGGATGCTTCCCTTGTGGGGTAGACCTAGGGTTAACCAGCCGAACAAAATCTGATCATTCTGGTTAGAGTACGGGTGGCGACGGACTGGAAGGTAAACTGTGGGGGACTACTAAAATGTTACTCGTCACGTAATCAAAGGCGGGTATGTTACAAGTGGTATCAAAGCGAAAAGAAATCAGAAACTTGGTATTGTGGCCTGAGATATGAGTAATTTTCCTGGCCAAGGCAAAAATATCGAGATTGAAGCAAAAATATGGGTTGAGCCCATGGAAGATTTTTTCATTGCTGTTGGAATTACCCCAGCTGATCAAGCAATGATCAGTAAGTTAAAGCTAAGAGAAGAAGCCCGAATTTGGTGGAAACAATGGTGTAAAAATCAAGGAATCTCCAAAGCGTTTGTTAATTGGGACGTATTAAAGAATGCAGTGTGAGGCGGGTATCTTCCACCAGCATACTGCACACAAAAGATGAATGAATTCTTTGGTCTAAAGCAACTTGGAATGACAATGGAAGCCTATTATTCAAAGTTTATAACACTTCTCAAGTATGCACCGTCTATGGACATTGCGCAGGTAGTATCCAAGTTTTGCCACAGATTAGATGATCCCTTGAACACATGGCTTGAATCAATGCATCCATTTGACCTCCAAGATGCATTGATAAGATCAAGACCGATTATACAGGAACTCCAGTCCAAACCAAGAAATGATAAGCCTTGGAATATTAAGTTTCAAAACAGAAATATAACTAGGGGCTATGCAAAAAGAGCCCAAGGTCAATTCCAATCTGCTAATAACAAAAAGTCTAAGATGTCAGTGGTGGAGAACTTTACTAGTGGTAATAAATACGCTTTCATGTGCTATTATTGTAACGAATCTGGCCACATCCAAAGGTGATGCCCAAAACTCGGACAAAATGAACGCCAAAGCAATTTCTGTAACAACCAGAGATGGACAACCATAGCTAGAGGAAGATTTTCTGGCATAACCCTCAAGGAAATACAAGACCGCAAAGGTCCCACCTTGGAAATTGACATGGAGAGAGCAAGAATTCACGCCTCTCTCAACAAGAAGGGATCAAATCGACAATTCTTAGTGATTCAAACACCATCAACCTATAACAGTAAACCCTTTAAAATTTTGATCGATTGTGGAAGCACATATTCATTCATATCACTAAGGTGTCCTAGAAAACTAGGCATAGACACAATGCGTGCACCTGGGCTGATAGTTGAGTTAGCTAATGGAAAAGAAGTTTCCTCAATATAAAAAAACAAGTAAGGTGGAGTTGAATCTAGGTGGCAATCAGACCAACATGAAATTCAGAGTGATGAACCTAGAATTATATGAGTGCCTGTTAGGAATGGACTGGTTAATTCCCAATGACGCTCATATTCATTGTGAAAAGGGCCAAATCACATTCTTGAATCTTACAAGAAAACAAGCGACCACACAAGGAGAAGCAAGAAAACCGAAGATTCAATTAGCGAAAGCTTCTCGAATTGCTAAAGGTTTAAGAAAAGGCTCACCTGTATACCTAATCAAATTAAATAAAACTGGACAAGATAAAGAAGTCAAAGATCGTCGTGGCTTAAGGAATATGTTGACATATTCCTTGAAGAATTAATTGAACTTTCACCACAAAGAGAAGTCTACCACGAAATCAAGCTAGTACCAGTTGCAAAATGACCATATCGAATGTCCATTCTAGAAGCCATAGAACTAAAGGAACAACTCAAACATCTCTTAGATCAGGGATACATTAGACCCAGTAACTCACCCTGAGGAGCTTTGGTGTTATTTCAGAAAAAGAAGGATGGGATTCTCCATCTCTGCATTGATTATCGAGGGCTAAATCAGGTAATAATAAAAAATAAGTATCCGATTCCAAGGATTGATGAACTACTTGATCGACTATAAGGAGCGAAGATTTTCTCCAAGATTGATCTCAGATTGGGGTATTACCAAATCAAAATCAAGCAAGAAGATATCCCAGAAACTGCTATTAGCACAAGGTACGGTCATTACAAGTTTATCGTAATGTTGTTTGGATTAACCAACACCCCCGCTACCTTCAACAGATTAATGCAAGATATATTCAGACCTTATCTTGATGATTTTGTCCTTGTATTCTTTGATGATATCTTAACATATTCCAAGGATGAAGGAAGTCACGAGTCATAACTATGGGCAGTTCTTGAGACAATGGCGACTCACAAGTTGTATGCTAAGAAGAACAAGTGTGCGTTCTTCAAGAAGGAAATCGAGTATTTAGAGTTTATAGTTTCAGCAGAGGGAATTTCAGTAGATCCCGGCCAAGGTCAAGGATGTACAAGATTGGCCGCCTCCAACCACTGTAAGCAAAGTTTGTAGCTTTTTGGGTTTAACAGGATGGCATATGGTTTTTATCAAGAATTATGCCTTGATTGTTGCACCCCTCACCGACCTACTCAAGAAGTAGATTGCCATTAAATGGACCCAAGTTGAATAGTCTAGCTTTGATAGGCTCAAGCTAAGTTTAGTCACAACTCAGATCCTCAAACTACCCAACCTTAGCAAAGAATTCAAAGTGGTGACCGATGCAAGCTCTCTTGCCTTGGGATGTGTACTCATGTAGGAAGGAAATCTAGTAGCATATTCCTCTAAAAAATTGAAGACTCGCCAGAGAAATTATGCTACTCATGACTTGGAATTACTTGCAATTATCCACGCTCTTAAGTTATGGAGACATTATCTACTCAGGAAGAAATTCTCACTGGTAACCAACCATAAAAGTCCTAAATGGATCTTCACTCAACCAGATCTAAATATGAGGCAACATAGGTGGATTGAAGTCTTGCAAGAGTATGATTTTGAGATCAAGTATAGACCGTGCAAAGAGAATGTAATTGCAAATGCTTTAAGCTGCAAATCGTTTCTCAATGTACTTATCTTAGAAGAGCCTCTTAGAGCTCAAACACTAACTACAATGATATCAATGCCTAGCAATCCTATCATCGAGCTAGCCAAGGAGAAGGTGAATAATGATCCCAAATATCAACAAATGGTGAACTAAATACAGAATAAAGAACAAGACTCTAAGATTAAGACAGTATCTTAACTTCTCCGTTGATGAAGGGCTTGCCTATTTCAGAACAAGATTTATGGGAAGCTCATGATTCCCCATTTTTAGGACATCCTGGCTATGCCAAAACTCTCAATGCAGTTAGGAAAAGCTATCATTGGAAAAAGCTCAAAAGTGGCATACTTAAATATGTAATCGAATGCTTGAGTTGCCAACGAATAAAAGCCGAATGAGTTAAGCTGCCAGGAAAGCTACAACCACTTGATATTCCTCATATGAAATGGGAATTCATTAGTATGCATTTTGTAGTTGGATTACCCTCAGTTCAAGGTGGATACAACTCGATCATGGTAATTGTGGACATGCTGACTAAGGTTACCCACCTTATTCTGGTCAAAACCAACTCTATAAAGCCTCAGATATTACCAGGTTATTTGTCAAAGAAATCTTTAGACTTCATGGACTACCAAAGAGAATTATCAGCAATTGTGATTCTCTATTCACTTTACATTTTTGGAAGGGATTATTTGAAGCTCTCGGTACATAGCTTTGTTTTAGTACAGCTTATCACCCTCAAACTGATGGACAGATAGAGTGTGTAAATCAGGTCATTGAAGACATACTTACGGCATATTGTTGCAAAGAACCTAGACAGTGGATACAATATCTACCTTTGGTGGAATTTTCTTACAATGCGTCCTATCATCAGAGCATCCAAATGACCCCATTTCAAGCTCTATATGGGCAAGAATGCCTAACCCCGCTAAACTTCTCTGACCCTACCTTGAAAGTTGAAGCTTCTAAAAAGATGCTTGCAGAAATGGAGGAGCAAGTCAAAACCATCAAGCAAGACATACAAGCTACCAAGGATCGGCAGAAAGCCTATGCTGACCTAGGGAGAAAAGAGTAAATCTTTCAAGAAGGGGACAAGGTTTTTATCCGTGTACGCCCAAAGAGGAGTTCCTTATCCTTGTGAAAATTCAAGAAGCTAAGCCCAAGATATTGTGGACCTTACAAAGTCATAAAGGCTCTTGGACCAAATGCTTATAAGCTGCAACTCCCTGAAACCCTAAAAGCTCATAATGTATTCCATGTAAGTCTCTTGAATCCCTATGTACCTAATCTTGATCATATTCTTGATGATCAGCAAGTTGTAATGCCAAGCCAAGGTTTACTTGAACTTAAACTTGATAGAATCTTGGATGTAAAAGAAAGAATCCTTAGGAATAGAACCTTTAGAGAATATCTCATCCAGTGGAAGGATTATCCTCAAGAGGATGCCACTTGGATCGATGAGGTAACCCTTATGAAAGAATACCCCCAATTTCTCTCGAGATGAGGACATCTCGATTTCTTTAAGGAGGGAAGAATGTAATGCCCCCATTACTTAGTTTATTTTAATAAACAATGTGCATATATGTACATTCCAAAGAAAATTGATTTATGTTTCACGTCCACACATGGAAAGAAAAAACTACAGAATCTCTACAGGATTTACAGGAAGCCGAATTGGTTTACTAAAATAGTTTGAAATCTCTAATATCATATTTAGATAACTTAATTCCCACCTTAGATGGATCGAAATATATACTGTGACTTATTTTGAAGGGAATAAGTCGTCCAAGATAAAAGATGGATAAAAATAATGTGATTTACAAAAATCCTTATTTTTGCATTTTTAAATGGATTTTTGCAATTCTTCTCACAATAGCTTGTCGACCAAATGTGTTTTGATCGTTTTAAGTACCCAAACATCTATATTTGGAGTTCATAAGACGAAGTTATGATCAAAACAAGTTGCATGGAAAAAAGAAGAAGAAATCTTGTCAACAATGATGCCATTAAAAAAGCCAAAAAGCAGCCGCTCTCTCTTTACCCCTCCCCCCCCCCTCTCTCACTACTATATAAACAAGGGTAGAGTATCACGTAAGAGACACACAACGACCCATGCAGAAGTCTCTCTGCTGCTATTGATGTGATGAAGCTCTGCTGTAATCAGCCTCTCTCTCTCTCTCTCTCTCTCTCTCTCTCTCTCTCTCTCTCTCTCTCTCTCTCTCTCTCTCTCTCTCTCTCTCTCTCCAACCCTACGCGGAAGCACTGCCCAAACTCGTTAGGCTTCTTCCATAGCTCCTACGATATGAGGAGCAACAAGAGCAATCCTTATGGGACGAGATGCTGATCGAGAAGGAGGAGCGACAATGAGAAATCTTGACGAGGATGAGACACTAATCGAGGAGGAGACTCTATTCCACAAGATGAAGAGACATCATCCCGTTAAACCTAAAGAAAGGGATACGCTGAAGGTCTCTCATCCTCTTCTACTCTGATCTGAGAAGAGAAGACACTGAAGAACTCTATCCTATTCTATCATACCTCTACTCTCATCTCTACTCTATCATGGCCTCGAAGAAAAAGAGTTGAGAAGCAGAAATCGCAAATAACCCTACTAATGTGGAAGCAACAGTGGGAGTTGCGAGCACGAGAGTCACTAACGGAGTCACATGCGAGGATGACAACCCTTTACCAACCGCGATACCACATGTTTTTCTAAAAAAGTTCTATCCAAATAAGATAAGTCTCTCGAGAAATACTGACTTAAGGCCAAGAGAATTGGTTAAAAGAACTTGGAAGTTAGAGATCCCAAAATCTAGATGCCCTTAGTTAAATTCCAAGGGGAAGATTTCATTATGTGAAACTCAAGTGTCGATTGCTTGGGGGGTTCACTATATACATATTCTCTATAATGTGCATTCATGGCCTATTTATAAATATCCTAATTTGTGAATTTTTCTTGAATAAAACACAACCCTTTTCTATTCAATTTGTAAGTAACCCCTTTATATGACACCCTTCTATATGTAAAAAATGTATAAAAATGGTGTTTTAAAAGCCCCTTATTTTGAACTCACTATATATATACATATATTCATAAGTGACCCCCCCCCCCCCCCCACCCCGAGGTTGATTGCTACTAGAATTAAGCAGCACTTGAAAGCTGCATGATTGATTGAAGTCATAACTGCTTGTAGACATCAATCTTGTTTGTGATCTTCTAGATTAGATTCTGATTAAATTAAGAATTGGAAGAGAGAAGAATTGAGGAGCCCTATACCTCCCCCAAGGATAGGTGCTGAATCCCCATACCAAGAGGGAATGTTTTTACAGTCGCAGAAGCATGGAGCGGCTTCGATGGCGAGAGGTCTCCCATCAAGGATCGTATTAAGTAGGGGGTGGAAAGGTGCCAAGGGGGCTCTGGCTAGTAAATCCTTTTTTGCACCTAGGAACTACTTGGTCCCCTGTATGGCCCGAGTTTTACTTGGGACACCTATAAACACTAGCTATAGGTGGATTTGATCTTGGTGACCTGTAGATGCACTGGATGAGGCATCACGTGACGTGCAGATGCGTTGGATGGCAGCACGTGAAATTGTAAATTTTCTCTTGTATGGGGAGGAGAACACACATTATGAAACATAATCAATGAATTTGTTTTATTTTGATTGTACGTCCATGAGTAAATTACGTAAACGAACAACTATGCATAAAAGGATATTATTTAATAAAGCTATTTTTATATGTTTCACGTAATGTGGTAGGTAATTAGATAACTAAGAACTTCCATAGAGGGAAGCGGGTGGATGGATTCTCAACGAATCCAGTCCTATGGCCGGGTGGTCTTAGTTAGCGGAGAGGTTTCCCAAAAAACGAACACTAGGAAGAAACCCTAGGAAGGGCCGATTCACTGACTTACCTAGGGTTTGGTTTCAAAACCTGAACTGTAAATTATCGTAGTGGAAAGGTACGACGGCGGTTGTGCCAGAGCATTGCGAGGGATTTCATAAATCCTTAGTCCGCTACTAGAAAAAAGCGTTGTACTCCATGAACCAAGGGTAATGGTAGTTTCTGCTTTCGGACAAGAAGCCTCTCGAAGGACACCTCCGGATGTGAGTTAGTTGTTGATAGGTGACTGTTAGATCAATTAGGAACCTTCAGGTCGGTTCTCCGTGGGTAACGACAGGACGCTTCCCTTGTAGTGTAGACCTAGGGTTAACTAGCCGAATCTGATCATTCTGTTTAGAGTACGGGTGGAGACGGCTGGAAGGTAAACTTTGGGGGACTACTAAAACATTACTTGTCATGTAATCAAAGGCGGGTACGTTACATTTGCTATTAGTGTTGGAAATCTCTTCAAGCATGGGAAATTGTAAAAATATGTGGGGCACAAGTTGTAGAGTGAACAACAACTATAAAAGTAAAGAAAACACTTAGCTAAAGTTTAAATCCTTCTAAATCTTTAGGTAAAAGGATTGTAGCAACCTAGTTATATCTTGAAGGTGACCAGCATATTAAAAATATAGTAGTAGAGAGGTTGAAAACTACTATATTTAATGGCATGGGGAGTTTCCCATGGGTAATTTATGGAATCACATACGTGCAAGGGAGAGTTTCTTTTTTCAAAAAGTACATAAGCGTATGTATAGCCCCATTAGTTTCCCCCTCCAATCATAAAAGGAAGGGGGTGGGGGGAAAGAGGGAGGCAAGGGAAATATAAGTTACCCGCTACATTTTTGAAATACTACCTTTTTGGTGTTCAAAATAATGCACTGTCATGAAATATAATTTTGGAGTGATGTGACAATGTATCACCGTTAAAGTGCAAGGTGTAATTATTAAGTTAGAAATGTTCTAGTCTTTAAGCTTAATCAATATGAGAAAATATATAGAATATAAAATCTTATATCCAGGAAAGGAGGTAAGCAATAAAATTTTTTGATACATCATATAAGTGTAAAAAGGGGGGTCATATGACTCTTGCACGAGTCGTAGATAGGATTTTCGATGATTTTTTGCATAGTGATAATTGTCTCCTTTACAAAGAGTGAACTCCATGGGTTTACTCGATGGACTTCCTCTTAATAGGGATTTTTTAATAAATTTGCATGAGTTTATATGGGAGAGACAAAAATATAAAGCTATAGTCACCTTATTTTGAATGTAAACATTATTAATGTTGCCTATTTCTAATGCTCCTATGTAGACTAAACAAGATTAGCTTTGATATCTATCAATTGCATTTGATTGAAGCACTTTTGACACTTGTTCACTATAGTGTATCCACCTTGGTATCTTAGATGTTATGTACTATTTAGTGATAGAAGTAATCAAGGGTATTATTTGTTTTATTGTGCATCAAAATCAAAATTGAGACTATTGGATGCATTCTTATCCCTTCAAGGATTTTGACCCTACAAAGCACACGGTTCTCTCTTGCTTAGTCTACTCACATGCTTGATGAATCAAACTACTTGATACGAATAGAAAACACACTTACCAACACTCACCATGGTATAGTCATTGCATCAATAAGCCACATCCTCGATCCATGTGCACACTCCTTTGCTATTTCCAAAGTGTGTTATGGTTATAAAAGGACCACTAGGGTATGATTAAGAGTTGAATCAAGACCATGAGGATCGCCACCATGAAGACCACCAGGACTGTGAGGACCATCACAAATATTATTGTGTTTAGGAGGACCAACACCAAGGCTAACTCAATCCTAATGTGGTTCAATGATCACACTATCCCTCCTATCCACCATCTTTTTGTGTATTCCCTTCCCCTATCCTCTTTTAATGTGTCTCGTCCTCACCCCCCTCTACTTACACCACATGTATAAGTGCCCAATTGTCCTACCCAATCTCCTCCTTGACCAAGTTAGATGGGCTTAATTATGTCATCATTTAGTCATGGAAGATCAAGGCTGTCCTGAATACAGTTGACCTAGGGCATTTTGTGCACTCCCTTGTCTCCAACCTACTTATGAGTTTCTATTCATGTGCCTTTGCAAAATTAGTAGCCCTCTAAGAGAGACTTGTGAAGAAGCAATAGGACTTGAAGTGGAGAAAACATGGTGTACAAAAAACACTAAAAATTTACGAACTCAAAAGATTACAAAATGAATGAAATCATGAATGATGTATAATGATACAATCGGCCTCAAGTCTCCATGTCTTTAAGACTAGGGCTAAAGGTGGGCCAATAGAATCTAGAGTTTATAGGTGTAATTTGAGATAAATGTATGGTTTGACTAATCAAGGTGGCAACTCTTGAAGAAGGAGTGTCTATGTCATGGGAGCAAAATACAGTCTTTTTTGCAACAAGGGGATATTAAAGAAGACACCAAATGAAGGTGGATAGTAATGAAAGGAGAAAAAAACCATTTGTCCATAAGTGAATGGTGATGATGAATATGCCTCTAGTGATGGAATATAAAAAATGAAAATGTGAAGTACCCTAAAGAGAGCTAGTAGTAAATTCGGACATTGAATGAAAATGAGTAGGATGGGAAACAATAAAAACACGGATCTTAGTTAGTGGTGGATCATGACTAGCTGTAAAAATATGTGGATGACAAGTTGTAGAGTAAACAATGGCTATAAAAGCAAAGACAATACCTAGACAAAGTGAAAAGCCTACTAAATCTTGAGGTTAAAAAGATTATAGTAACTTGGCGAGAGCTCGAAGGTGACCACTAGATAAAAAATGTAGCAATAGAAAGGTTAGTTTAGTTGATGGGCATTCTCTTGAAATGGTTTTGTTAATAATTTTACATGAGTTTATAACGAGAGAGAAAAATGTAAAGCTCTAGTCCCCTTGTTGTGATTGTTTATATATATAACATTGCCTATTTCTAATGTTCCTATCTAGAGTAAACATGGCAACATTAACTTTGATATCTACTAGTTGGATTTGGCTGAAACAATTTTGGTATGTGTTCATCACTGAATGTATCCACTTAGTATCTTATATTTTATACACTATTTAGTGATAGAAGTAATTGAGGATGTTGCATATTTTATATAATATTTAGTGATAGAAGTAATCGAGGATGTTGCATATTTTATTGCACATTAGTAACCTTAAAGAGTAACAATTTTTGGGAGTGTTGAAGACATTAGTTTTATTGACTTTTTTGAGATACTGGTAGGAAATCTTGATGGAAAAACACAAAATTAAATTTTGAGTTTTTAAATAATTTCTCAAAAGTTAAGGTGAAGTAAGAAAATTGTAATGTAGAGCTCTTTGCCAAGATCATAATGATTTGAACAAATTTGAATTCTGAGTTTTGGATAAAAGGTTATGGCTATTTTAATAAACCTATAAGTTATAAACCTATAAATATTTCGTAAGTTATAAACTTATATTCCTATTCCAGCTATTGCTCAGTTGCAATACTTTTTGAATGGGTTAGACTTTAATATTCAAGTGCAGTCGAGTAGTGTTGCTCTTGTCGACATTGATACGGCTATTACGAGAGTAGAGGAGGTAGAATCACAATTAGAAGCGGTTTATACCTCTAGGGAAAACTAGAATCAGAGTCTAGGCATTGGAAATACTTTAGCGTTGACGAATGGCAATCAAGGGATGCCCATGAGTCCTCCTAATGGGAGAGGAAGTATGATTCAAAATGTGCCTATGTTGCCAACTCCTCCCAGTGTGGCCATGCTTATGGCTAGTCAGATGGCTCCACCAAATGCTGGAAGCCAAATGACAAATCCTACTGTTGTTCTAGGAAATCAACATCCGATTCCTAATCAAGTGGTTAGGCGAATGGAGTGACAGGTAGATGATCACGGATATGAGTCAAGTGCCTTGAATGTCCTTGGCAAAATCAAGGATATGATGAAGCACTATAGTCACATGATTAGTGAATAATATAGGCAAATAGCCATTGATGTCAATTTTCTTAAGAAGCAATAGAATTTTATAGGGAGTCGATGCCCTGAAGAGGGCGCCCCCCCCAAGATTTAGTTGTAAGTGGTGTGGTGGCCAACATTTCCCTAGGAATTATCCAAATGTTAAATGCAACATATGTCAGAAGTCTGGTCATTTAGCTAGTACTTGTTGGAGCAAGATTAGTTCTCTCTAACAAGGCTCCTCTCAACCTTTGGTTAGCTCAGCTTGACATAAACCCTTTATCTTCCACCTCCATCTTCACTCTATCTCTCTTGGCTGCCATAGATAACACATATCTACCTCTGTTGGAGCATCCATATCTCTTCGAGCTTTCTTTTCAAGAGTTGTTCCTCAGGTTAAGACACATCTTTCCAGACCAAAATTGTATGATATTGTGCAAGATATGGTCCAACATTGTTGAAAATACATAGATCTGGCACAAATTTTGTTGCTGTCAATTCTCTCACCCTACTATGAGCATTATTTCATGAGTTATCATAGGGCATTTTCTGGTCATATAGGTAACTTACTTCACCTAAGAGGGCTTGAGAAAATTCCACTCTAGCAGAGAGATATTAGAAGATTACTCAAAGGTGGTATTGCAAGAAGCCATAGCAAGCCTATTGTTGTTCAATTGATGGTGCCATCATTACACCTCACAATTTCAAGGGCTACCATAAGGATTTTGAAGTTTATCATACAAGTTACCTCTTGACAAAATCTCAACTCAAATGGTCTAGTGGATGAGCTGCTATAGCGAAAATATCAGGCTGTTGTTCTGAAACCATAACTGGTAGCCATAGCCACTTACCTTCAAGCTCATTTTTTCCTTCATTTTCTCTCTCTTGCCACTTAAACCAAACCTTTGCCACTCTAATCCACTGAGAATTAAAGTTTCCAGCAATATTTCAGTATCCAACAAGCAAGCCTTGGAAAGATTTTGAAGATTTGAAGCTTTCATTGAAGTACAATCATTAAGCATAGTGAAATTTTATGCTACCATTGCTTGTGTTTTTCAACACACTACAAGTCAACTTCGTTTATTGATCAACCTCAATCAAGTGAAGCCATTTTGAAGCTATTTCTATCAAGCATTTTCCATCAAATCAGGAAGGAGGGGAGAAATCCAAGCATCAAAGCATCAAACTCAAGTGCTTAAAAGTATCTATTGATACTTATCAAGTGTTATTTGACACTACATTCCTTGTGTCTTTTGACATAATTAAATCTTGTGCTACTCAAATCTAAGTCTTTTGGTGCTAATTTGCTACTCCAGCACATGGGCAAAGACTCTCCAACTATTTAGTTCAAAGGGTTTGGGTTTCACACATGGCAAACCTGGATCAAGCTCATTTTGATAAAGAAGGGTCTTTGGGCCATTACCAATGGCAAGGAGAAGAATCCTCGGGATGCAGACCTTGTAGTTACTTGGCAAAATAATGATGACAAAGCACATGCCACCATTAAGATAGAATTGGATGACAGGTACATCCACCATGTGGATACCTGTGAAACCTCTAATGATACATGGCAGAGATTAGATACTTTGTTTGGTGCACAATCAAATTCATCTAAGTATTGATTACTGATTGAATTTTTCAAGCTAGATATGAAATCAAACACATCTCTTACAACTCACTTAAACTACATGGAAAGTTTCTTAACTCAGCTTGTAGGAATTGATCTTAAGATGGATGAAAATATTTGTATGGGTGTGTTGTTAAAAAGCATGCCTCCTCCTGACTATAATAACGTGTCTGTTCAAAGAGTAGAGAGAGAGAAAGGGAAAGACTCCATATCCATGAGCCTTCAGGCTCTCAAGCTCATTCCTTCATTTCCACACACTCTACTGAAAAGCACACACACACAACAAGATAAAGTGACCTAGTGTAAATGTAGACTAGACTGACTAACTCTAGTCAGGTCACTGACTGACTACTAACCCGACTTATTTAATGTAGTCACATGTAGACAGTTGTACACACTAGCTGTCATAGATGTCGGTCATAGATGAAGACACACTGACGGTGAGCTTGATTTCTAACACTCCCCCTCAAGCTCAAAAACAAAACTCAAATCATTTGCATCACTCCAAGTAGCTGTCTAAAGTGAATGAACTTATCTTTACCAAGTGATTTGGTAAAGATGACTGCTACCTGGTCTTCAGTCTTCACATGCTCCAAGTCAATCTGATCTGCTAAAACCATTTCCCTGATGAAATGGTAGTGAACCTCAATGTGTTTTGATCTTGTATGATAAACAGGATTGCTTGCTAACATAACACTGCTCAAATTGTCACAGTACAGCTTGACTTTGCTGTCCAAGTGTACTCCCAAGTCATTCAGTAACTTCTGTAACCACTTAGCTTCACAGGCCGCTAAGGCCACACCACGATACTCTGCTTCCGTACTGGACAATGCAATTATAGGTTGTTTCTTACTCTGCCAAACTGATCATGCTACTACCCAATCCAAATGCATAGCCGCTGGTTGACCTCCTGTCATACGTGCAACCAGCCCAGTCAGCATCAGTGTACCCCATCAAGTCAAGGGGTTTCCCATATGCATAAAACAGCCCATGATCTGTGGTACTCTTTACATATCTCAGAATTCTTCTGGCTGCATCCAAGTGTGGTTTGCGAGGCTTCTGCATGAACTGACTGATCATCCCCACAGCATAACTCAAGTCAGGTCTAGTGATCGTGAGATAGATCAAGCTGTCTACCATCTGTCTGTACATAGTAACATTCTCAATCTCTGTCCCAACATCAATCTGCAGCTTGACATTCTGCTCCAAAGGCGTATCCATAGGCTTGCAATCAGCCATACCATATTTCTGTAACATGTCACGAGCATACTGCTTCTGTAGCAACCATATGCCTTGAGGTGTAGAAACAACCTCAATCCCCAAAAAGTATTTCATCTCTCCAAGGTCCTTGACCTTAAATTTAGCCTGTAAACATGTCTTTATTTCAGCAATCCCATTTTCATCATCTCCTGTAATGATTAAGTCATCAACATAGACAACTAGGAAAACATAGCTACTTTCTGTCTTCTTTGCAAACAGACTATGATCAGCATCTCCCAATCGGAAACCATGGTGCTGTAAATAACTGCTGATGCGAGCATTCCATGCTCTGGGTGCCTGTTTCAACCCATATAATGCCTTTTTCAACCGACATACATGTGCTGCAAATTCTGGATGTACATAGCCTTCAGGCTGTTCCATGTAAACCTCTTCCTGTAATTCTCCATTGAGAAATGCATTCTTTACATCCATCTACCATAGTTTCCAGCCTCTAGCTGCTGCCAAAGCAATCACAGTTCTAACTGTAGCCATCTTTGCTACAGGACTGAAAGTCTCCTCATAATCAAGACCATACTGCTGCGCATACCCTTTTGCAACCAACCTGGCCTTATATCTTTCCAATGATCCATCTAATTTAAATTTTACATTATACACCCACTTGCATCCAATAGGTGTTTTGCCCTCAGGCAACTGTACCAAATCCCATGTACAATTTTCAACCAAAGCTGAATATTCCTCATCCATAGCAGCACACCAATTCTCATCTGAAACTGCCTCATCAAACTTACTTGGTTCTCTAAAACCTGTTACTTTCTTCATATAAGCATAATGACGGGCTGAATATCCAGTGTAAGTATACCTGTCAATAGGTCGTCTGACCCTCTCTGATCTCCTGAGCTGTGGCTCACTGTGAGCTTGCCTCTCATGAGGCGGCACATAACGGCTCTGTCTAGCATCTGGTGTCATAACAGACGAAATCCCCAATTCACTATCTAAGCTGTCACTACTAGATGAATCATAACCTGCAGTGAGTGGACCTGTTACATCTTCAAAAACCTTTTCTTTTCCCTTATCTGTTCTCCCCCTCACTGACATATCCGTGTCAGTGGATGCAGTAGTGCGACTCCGTAATCGTCTTGTCCAAGGACTCACTGTAGATGATACATCACCTGTCTGACCAGTCATGGAAATACTCTCTACAGGAGTATTTTCAGCATGACTCATACTGGGTGAGCCATCAGTAGGCACTATAACAGGATTCCCATACCAAGATGCTAACTCATCAAATACCACATCTCTGCTTATGAGTGTCTCATGCGTAGAAGGTACATAACACTTATAAGCTTTCCATTCCTGTGCATATCCAATAAACACACTTTTCACTACCTTAGGATCTAATTTCTTCCTCTTCTCATCCGGTATATGCACATATGCAATGCTGCCAAATACCTTCAAGTGTGAAATATCAGGTTTATGACCATACAGCCGTTCATACGGAGTGACATCATGAATCCCTGTTGTAGGGGTTCGATTCAGCACATATATAGCAGTCACCATTGCTTCAGCCCAATAACCATTTGGCAGACATCTTTCATTCAGCATAGCTCTAGCTGACTCCATCAAAACCCTGTTTTTCCTCTCTGCAACACCGTTTTGCTGTGGTGTATAACTGCATGTGAGCTGTCTTCTGATTCCATATTTAACAAGATACCTGTCAAAGTAGTTTGAGACATATTCACCTCCTCCATCTGATCTCAAACATGATATGTAACAGCCCAATTCATTTTCAGCATGTTTCTTGAAGTCTTTGAATGCATCAAACACATCATCCTTATGTTTCAAGATATAAAGCCAAGTGTACCTGCTGAAATCATCAATAAATGAGACATAATATCGTGCACCGCCAAAGGAAGCATTATGTGAAGGACCCCAGACATCAGAGTGTACCAACTGTAAAGGCCTAGTGTTGTTTTTTACATGTCTCATGAAAGGAAACCGTGCCTTCTTCCCAAACTGACATGCAGGGCATACATGACCAAAATCATTATACTTGAATTTAGGTAATCCAAGTACTACTTCTTTCTGCTGCATAGATTTCAGCTTTTGTACATTGACATGTCCAAACCGCTTGTGCCAAATCTCTACATCTTTGATGGCACTCTCATCATGAGCAAACATAGTTGCTTTAAGTTTAGGAATGGTCGCTTCCAAAGTAAACATCCTGCCATCCCTTTTGCCCTTGGCAATTAGCTTGCAGCCATTTCCATACTCCTCAATGAAACATCCATCCTTGTTAAACCTCACTTGTAGATTCTGTTCTGCCATTTGACCCACAGACAACAAATTCTTTGTTATGGTCGGTACATGTAAGACATCATGCAGGCCTTTCTTCTTGCCATCAGGCATCATCAATGGAACAATCCCTTTATGCTTT
Source organism: Lygodium microphyllum (assembly GCF_053477565.2). Lineage (NCBI taxonomy): Eukaryota > Viridiplantae > Streptophyta > Polypodiopsida > Schizaeales > Lygodiaceae > Lygodium > Lygodium microphyllum. The sequence continues at coordinate 116,745,451 of NC_141138.1, forward strand.
ATGTCATGTTGGGTATCATCCCCAGTACATACATGACTATATGTACCTGCAACCATCTCATCAAACCACTCTCCATGCGGGGTCATGTGGTTTGACGCTCCAGAGTCAATGTACCATCTGTCATCTCTATCATGTCTCGATGCATTTTTAGATACATGTTGCATGGCAAAGAGTCTATCAACCTGATCATCTTGACCACCACTAGAGGATGCATAATGCCCATGCTGTTTGCCCTTTGCCTTCATATCTCCTTGCTTCTTGTAACAATCCTTTGCAATATGCCCATACCGGCCACAATAATGATAGTCCTTGTCCCTGTTGGACTGATCAGACGACTGCCATGAACCAGAACCACCACCTCTACCTCGGGGTGATCTCCCCCTGCCTCTAAACCCACCAGATCTACGCTGGCCTTGTGTATTGGCACCATGTCAATTACTCTGTTGCTGCTGCTGTCCATAAGTATTACGAGTGTCACCATGACCTCGAAATGAACCACGACCTCTAGATCCTCTGCCACGCTGGCTAGAGTACAACACAGTGTCTCTACTCTGAGATGCACTAGAACCTATATTCAAACCAAGTTTGACTTCCTCATGCAGCAACAAAGCAACTAGCTCTTCCCAGCTAGGGGGCTCTTCTCTAACAGAAATGGAAGTGTCAAAAGCTTTGTACTCTTTGCCTAAGCCATTCAAAGCAACAGCAATCATATCATCTTCTGATACACTTGAGCCAATAGTAGCAAGTTGATCAGCTATGGTCTTAATCTCTGTGGTATACGTTTGGATGCTCTTGCCATTCCTAGACATGTTGTTGAACTACTGTTTCAACTGGATCTTTCTTGCATGTGTCATGGTTCCATAATTTTTCATCAGTATGTCCCAAGTATCCTTCGGAGCCTCACATTGAGTGATTTGAATTACCATAGCATCAGATATACATAAGGAAAACCAATGCAGCACCTTGCATGCCCTTTCATTCCATAGCCTGTAGGCTCTTTTTTGTTCATTTGTTGGATTGTGTGCAGGTAACTCAGGAGCAACTTCATCTCCTGTACATAAATCCCAATAACCTCTGCCAACCAGAAAGTTTTTCATTCTGAATTTCCATAATGTAAAGTTCTTATTATCCAACTTCTCTCCAACTATCTGAGTGATATTGTCAGTCCCATGTGCATTAGCCATGATGCAATAGACTGTCTATCAAGTGCCTGACTCCCTATAGTCCAATAAGTATGACTGACTAAATTCAAGTCCGTAACAGTTTATGATAGTTTTCTGCACTAAATTGCAGAAAAAACCAGGGTATTTCAGCCCACTGACACCCCAAAACAACCCACAAACAAGTGGTCTCAACTGTAGATATAACTGTCAATACATAAGCTATGTGTTTGCTTCAGCTTAAGCTTATGTAACCTCACTACCAGGGTATATACATGCAGTCTGAAAACTGTAAACAGTGAGTAACCAGCAGCAATTTCAAGTCCAAAACTGAGTGTGTCAACAAATTCAGTTTCACGTTGCAGTCAACCAGAATTCAGCATACCAAGCTCCAAGCAGCTCCAAAATGTCTTTTGACCATGTCATACATTTACTTTGTAGTGGCAAGTTCAATACATGAGCATCTGAGTAGGCATAGACAACCTGTCTTCATTGACCAATGGCATAAACCTCATGAGCTATTTGTAATTAACCAGGACAGTGTAACTGCATTTATTTCAGCTTCAAAATTCAGTTTTCAATGATGCTCATTGCTTGCTTCAATTCTCCATGCATTCAGCATATATAGGCTAGTTCATATAGATGATTGAACCCCCAAGATGACCTGTATTGCTTCAGTAATGCACAGTACTTGTCATTGACTGTGTATGACAGTTTTCAGCCTGTCACTGATTTTCAGATCTGAGTATTCTGTCATTGACTGTGTATGACAGTTTTCAGCCTGTCATTGATTTTCAGATCTGAGTATTCTGTCATTGACTGTGTATGACAGTTTTCAACCTGTCATTGATTTTCAGATCTGAGTATTCTGTCATTGACTGTGTATGACAGTTTTCAGCCTGTCATTGATTTTCAAATCTGAGTATTCTGTCATTGACTGTGTATGACAGTTTTCAGCCTGTCATTGATTTTCAAATCTGAGTATTCTGTCATTGACTGTGTATGACAGTTTTCAGCCTGTCATTGATTTCCAGATCTGAGTATTCTATCATTGACTGTGTATGACAGTTTTTAGCCTGTCATTGATTTTCAGATCTGAGTATTCTGTCATTGACTGTGTATGACAGTTTTCAACCTGTCATTGATTTTCAGATCTGAGTATTCTGAGCAAGAGATCTCAGCTCCAAGACATTTGATCCAATGTATAAATGCTTTGACACATTCTTGTGCTCCAAAGATGCCTTCTGAGTGTAGTACAAGGCTCATGTGTATCAGTAATGACTGAATGCATGCTGTCCATTCATGTTTACGGCAGTTCAGAAATGATTACAGGTCTGTGTCTGTCACTCCAGCTCATAACAGAGCTCCCACACAAGCATTTACTTCTTGCACACTTCAAATACCTTCAATAGTGAGCATACATGCTCTATGAACCTTGTCCAGGTGCCCCACTGAAGATTGACAGGTTGCTGTCCACTCAAATCAGCAGGCGCAGATTTTCAGATACAGGTTGCTGTCCATTCAGATAAGCAAGCACAGATTTTCAGATACAGGTTGTTGTCCATTCAGATCAGCAGGCGCAGATTTTCAGATACAGGTTGCTGTTTTTCAGGAGGCAGTCCATGATTTTTAGACACAGGTTGCAGTCCACGATTTCAGGACACAGGTTTCAGGAGGCAGTCCACGATTTTCAGACACAGGTTTCAGGAGGCAGTCCACGATTTTCAGACTCAGGAGGCAGACCACGATTTTCAGAAGGCAGCCCACTCTGATTCCTTCCTTTGACTATGGCTTCATTTGCAAGTTGTCATGCCCATTCTCCCACAGCCTCATGGATGATGCTCTGATACCATGTTCAAAGAGTAGAGAGAGAGAAAGGGAAAGACTCCATATCCATGAGCCTTCAAGCTCTCAAGCTCATTCCTTCATTTCCACACACTCTACTGAAAAGTACACACACACAACAAGATAAAGTGACCTAGTGTAAATGTAGACTAGACTGACTAACTCTAGTCAAGTCACTCACTGACTACTAACCCGACTTATTTAATGTAGTCACATGTAGACAGCTGTACACACTAGCTGTCATAGATGTCGGTCATAGATGAAGACACACTGATGGTGAGCTTGATTTCTAACAGTGTCAACTACATTGATCAACATGCCTCGTCCTAAACTGGTCGATATTATGGCCTCCTTGCTAGAAGAAGAAAAGAAGGTAAAATCCAAAGAAGAACCAAGCACCTCTAAAGATGAACAAATGTTATATGTATTCTTTGGTGTGTGGCTAAAGTGGCTTCTTCTTCTTCTCTTCTTCTCTCCTTCTTGCTTGCACGTGCTTGTGTTGAGAGAGGGAGTGTAAGAGTGTAAGAGAGTGAGTGTCTGAGTGTGAGGGACCGGGGAGGATAAGCTCTCCATCTTCTCCTCTCTTCTTATCTTCCTCTCTTCTCTTCTCTTCTCTTGTCTCACGCACGACTATGGAGGATGGAGCTTGAGGGAGGAGGCTTGAGGTTGCTTGAGCTTGCATCTAGGATCGTGGGGCTATCGAAGTGCTTGAGGGAGGAGGCTACTCATTCGGGCATCAAGGTAAGCTCACTACACCCGTAGGATTGCAAGCGTGTTGGCTAGTTGAGAGATAGCCATTAGAGCTCACTTGAAACGCTTGAACAATAAGCAATTCATGGATCTTGGCAGTCGAGCACGTGAGCTTCCACTACATTTTGGTTCTATTGTCCGGGATTGATGGACTCAAGCTTGAGCACTTGCATGCTTCAAATCGAGTGTCGAAGTAGGGTTTCATCCCGGAATGGGTGCTTGATATAAGTAGGAGATTTTGGAGTTTAATCTTCAATGCAAGTAAGCATTTTGGGTTTTGATGATTTGGCAAGTAGGATAAATCATTTTAGTACTTGAGTTTTAATTTTTGTTGCATTTAGAGTAGGATAGGATCAAGAGATCAAAGTGAATCATCTTAGGGTTGTTGCTATAAACTGGCCCAAAACAGGGAAAAAACAAGGGAAAAACGGGGTTGAAATCCATTAACAAGGCATGAGCACTAATAGGGCAACACTCGGGTATTGGAACGAAGGTTTAAGACCCAAGAAAGGGAGGCTGAAGGCTCATTTTTAGCTTCAGCATATATATATATATATATATATATATATATAGAAGAGAGATACCTAGAGCTTGTAGTGGATTGATTGGCTTGTCCATGACTTTTTCAACCATTCCAAGTATATACAAACCTTGTCCCTTGTCCATGCTTGCATTTTGAAAGTGTATGTGACCTAACATGCCATAAATCGTCACCACGAATTAGCTTTTTGCCTTCATTGTTGTTGCGCCATGGGAATTAGACTAAGTTGACAGTGTCCCATTCTAGGAATCGAACTTGGACATCTGATTCTAAATAATCAAACCTGTCCGATTCTAGACAATCGAACACCCAGACACTCTTCAAACCGTTTGATCAGACACAAGACTGAGAATTGGATTTAGACCCCTTCTGAACCATCCGATATTGGATGGCAGCTGTCTTGTTCTTTGTTAGTGCATCCATCTCTTCATCCATAACATTCTTCCAATCTTTGTCAATCTATCCACCAAATGCCTTAGTTTATTTGAACTCCTCAACTGCAATATACTAGATGATGTCTCAACCCTTCTTGCATGTGGTGGAACATACTTTCTTGCACTCTTTTTCCCTGGAGTTCTTACATGTGGTATGCCAAACTCATCATCCATAGACTCATCCTCAAAACTTTCACCCATAGGCTTCTTCCCTTGTGTAATTTCTACTCTCTTTAGTGCACTCCTCAACCTGCCACTCCATGGACTATAACTGCTATGACTTTCTTCATGGTATTGATGTCCAAAAATACTGATTCATACTATCAGCCATTGAACACTCCGACCTTCCAAAATTGGACTGCTTGGAAATTGGACACATCAAACTCAGAAAAAATTGAAAATCGGACCAAACGTCCAATTATGAGATTCGGATATTAAGATTTTAGACCTTGTCAAATAATTGAGCCAAAATTTCAAAGTGAAAATAGATAGATCCAACACATGCCGGTCGGCGAAAAAGAGCACCTTCCGTAACCTATCTGTGTGGTTGTGCGTGCCATCCTCGAGCACACACAGCTTTTCACACGCAGCCCGGGTATCTCCTTTGATTTTCCACAAACTCGCAAAAAATACCTAAAATTTCCTAAAAACACTTAAATACATTTAAACATTCATAAAATTTCAAATTGAAAAAAGCTTAAAAATTCCTTACTAAATTGGGTAATTTTTTAATTTATCTCACTGATTATAATATAGAAAATTAATTACAAAAAATTAACAATATTTAAAATGCTTTTTAAAATTCACTAAAAATTGAGAAAAAATCATTAAAAATCCTTGAAAATCAAAATTAAATTTAAAAAATCACAAAAATTCCATAAATGCATTTGACTACTTTTAGAATATTTTATAAGCTGAAAAAGCCTTGACACATGATCACTCTATTATTTTCGGATCAAAATGATAAACTTTTAATCTAAATTCATAAAAAAATTATTTTAATTTCCAAAAATGGGCTGCAAAATTACAAAAATTTTACAGATCCATTGTTGAAGCCCGATGGTTTCATTCTCACTTAGGTTTGATTGATATCCTAATAAATAAAACATTAAAAAATATTAAAAAAATAGAAAAAAACTCTTAAATTACAATTTAAAATCAATAATAATATCACCCAAATACTAATCAAAATTTTACCTAAATCAAATGTGATCCCACTAATATCATCTTAATATTTGTTTTATTTTTTAAAAATAATAAGGTGTTTTATTTTTTTCAATCAGTGGTTTTTTTCTTTTTTGTTGGATTCCTTGCATTTGGGACTACTCTGTGCGCCCTCAATCTCTTGCATACACACCCCTACCAGGTATCTATTTTTCGTGCTTTATTTATTTTTTGACATCCCTTAACTACGGTTAATTGTTAAAATGAAATTTATTCACCCACTTTTCCACTCGCGCTCACACTAACACATATTTTTCTAATAAATTAAAATCAACCCACCGTTCACTTTGCATGCGGTACATGTGCTTCAGAGGCACTTTAATTTTAAATAACAATGAACCAACCGTCATAAAAATGCACGCGCTGAAAAAGAAGAGTGCTTAAGACACATTAAATTTTTAATCAATGAATATGCATTTAGAGACCTGAGTCTAGGTATTGAAGTCCGGGCTTTGTATTAATAAATTGTAACTAACAATTTAAAAATGAACCACCATTTTCTTATTAAGGTTTACAACCTAATAAAATTTCAACCATTGTTAATAATTAATTAAAATGAACCCTTCACTAAAATCATTTTCCTCACTACACTTTTTTCCCTTTTTAATAAATACGTTTCATGGGATGGGCACGTATAGTCCTTTAAGCTGACATTGTTTATCAAAGTTTTGGTTGTCTTGATTAGGCTATTGAGGTATTATGGTTTGATTGTGTGATACGATTACGGGTGCCTGTAGTTTTCTTTTCTACCCGATATGGGGTCTTGGGTGCCTGCTTGTTGCATAGCATGAAGCTTTCGGTCGCATATGTGTAGGGGTCATGTCGAATTTTTTCTAGGATGTGGGATGTTTGGGGCGGTCAGTTGGTTAGCTATGCATGTGTGTGTTTATTTTGATCGATTTTTTTTTAATGACTATTTTGTTATTTTGCAGGCATTCACTGTGATTGTCTATGTTTGTGGTGTGTGTGTATATTCCATCTAAATGGTGCCTCAAGCTCCTTCTCCTGTTCAGTATGTCCCATTGATCAGGGATTATTCTTCCCTACTGACTTTTGAGCCTATTATGAAAGCTGGCCTTGCATCTTTTGTGGCTGCTTTACTCCCTCCGATTCCAGATGATCCAACCCTTTGTGATGAGTTTCTTGCATCATACAGTAAGAAATCGGGCTTCGTGCATGGTATTTCCATGGTCATGATACCTAGAGGTTTAGGGAAGGCTTTGTCTCTTCCTTACAAAGGAGAACCCTTTGTTACAACCAAATAGTTATTCTCAAATGACGAGATTGTCAAGCTGTTAAGAAGCAGACTAAAGAGGTCCTCGATGTCAAGAAGGTGATTAACACTTCATGAGTGTCTTTCTCAATGATTACTCTGATCCTCTCTGGAAGCTAGTCTGCCAATTTTTCCAAGACAGGTTCATGTCTGCCAAGACACCATCTCATTATTTGTCCAAAGAGCTCTTCACAGCTTCTAGGATGGTTTTAAAAGGGGTTGCCATTGAGTGGAGTACTTACCTTCTTATGAAGATGGACCAACATTTTATCAAAGTGACTAGAGGGAATGTTACCAATGTAACCTATGGTTCATATTTATATGCTTTCTTGACATATTCAGGCCTTAAATAAGAAGGGTGTGTTACCTCCTCCTCCATCTGATCTAGTTTCTCCCCCTCCACCTTCAGAAGATTCAGAACCCATTGACATAGAGGATATTGACTCCCCTCCTCCATTGGTCATTCAGCGGAAGCGCTTGAAGCATGTAGGGAAGAAAATTCCACCAATCATTCCTTCAGTGTCAGTTCTTGCAACCTCTGGAAGTGACCTCCCTGCCTACCTCACATGCAACAACTTATTTAGGGCACATCGAGAGGGTTCTTTGGAAAGATTAGTTCCTTCACTGAATAGTTTAGTGTCAAGGGATGCCATTCCTTTCCTTTGTAACGACATCCAGAGTTCTATTGAACTCTCAGTGACAGCTTGTGTTCAATAGTTATATGCTTCTTTCTATGAAGAATTGATGCAATCCAAAGACTAGATCCATAAGGCAACCACAGAGTTAGCCTCTGCTAAAGACACTCTTGCCGATCTATTTAAGTAGATGGAGCAGCAGACATAAATGATTGAGACCCATAGAGAAGAAATATATTCTTTGAAAACTCAGTTAGTAGAGGCTCAGTTAGAGGTAACCAGAGTTTCGGAAGAGAAAGAGAAAATGTCTAAAGAAGCTCAAGAGTTTAAGACTCTTCTGGATACGAAATTGTCAGCTTTGCAAATTGCTCACAATACAGTGGAATTCCAAGCTTCTTAGATTAAACAGTTGAAGGACCAGCTAGTGCAGTCATGGTCCATTCCTCCAAGCCCCAGTGTCCCTATGATTCCTTCTATATCTCAACAGGACTGGGCAGTTCTCCAGAGACATGCCACATTATGTCCATTGCTTCAAGATAAAGTGGAAAGATTGCAATCCAGGATGGATTTATTATGGTCTACATTTGAGCAATTTCAAGAGTATATTCCTCTCGACCATTCCTTTTTTTGTCTACTATCAGTTGCAGAACTTGGCCTTCTATATTAAGTTCTCAATGATGGATCTCCCTCTTCCAGAGGATGGTTGGAGTGGGGCTTGGTCTTCTGATTTGCTAACAAAAGTTGTCCGTATGGTCTTTGAAGATTCTGTGACAACGAATACCATGTTGCTGTCTTATATGTATCTATAAGGTGATCTGTTAATTTCAGATGATGTAGATCTGGCTTGGTATGTGGGGGATGTGGTATTACAAGCTGTCTTATATGTCAACCATTTGGAGTTGAGGATAGATGAAATGTTCCAGTGCTATTCTTCTAAAGTGGCTGCTTGCCCTGACACTTTATGGCATTCAATGATTGATTCTGTAGTCTTGAACCAACACCAGAATACAGCTTCTACTTATGTGCAGAGCACTAACCAACTAAGGGTGGATCTCCTAGCTTATCTTTCTAAGAACCATCCATTTGATTCATCCTTCTTTGATGCCTACCATCGACGATCTATTTTAGGTCCCTTTGTTCCTAGCTTATTGTACTATCAACAAATGGCCCATCGCTATGATGCTTATTTTTCCCTTTATCAATCCAACTCATCAGCTATCTTACCTCTTCTTTTTCAACCTCAGGTTTTTCCTCAAATTCCAATATTTACCTATTGTTCTTTCATTGAAGATCGAGTCTTTTTCCCTTCTCCGCCATGTCCTTCCCCATCTATCCATATATCTTCTAATTTTCCTGCTTATCGATTGACACATTTTCTAACTGATTCGCTTAAATTTTCAGTCACTTCTTCTTTAGTTTATTCCTCATTTTATGATTTTGCCTACCCATCTCTTCATCCTCTTTTACTCATTCCTCTTCCATCTCATGCCACTTTTATTTCTCAACCCCCTCAGTTGGTTAGTGGGTACGAAGGATTTGATCAGCAGATTCCGAGAAGAAAAGGATGGAGCTCAACTGTTTCTCTCATGAGACCACAGATTAATTGGCCATTAATTCCAGGGGACTAGACAACTGCTAGTCAAGTATACCAAAATTGCCTCCATTTTTCTCAACAATATTCACAATCTCTAGATCCTTCATTAGTGAGATTGACAGCCCATTTTGCTTGGTACGTAGCATATATGCATAGGCATTCCCATAACGATCAAAAGGCCATTCCAAAGCTTTGTATGAATGTCAATGTGAACATTGATTCCCAAAAGTTGGATGTCCTATATTTGCATGCCCTTTGTCTACCTAGCAGATACCTTGTTTTGCTAGAACGGATATGCTGCCTTCAATTCTTTCAGAATCCTCCAAAATCTTTTGTAGATGAGTCTTTATCCCTGGATCACTTTCATAATCATCAAGCTTTTAAGAGGGATCATTTTCACTGATACCCTTGAATGTATCTTCTATGCTTCTTAATGAGATATTTTTTGGAAGGTGCCATTTAGATGGTTGTGTTTGTGTTTGTGCTATAATAATTTGTATGTGATGAGTTCGTGCTGGTTGAATTATTTGTTCGAGAGCTCTCTTTTCAACTATTGATGGTGATGGTGGATGGCAAGCCTACGATGCAAAGCTAAAGAATCTCTGATATCCTTTACAAATTTTTTATGACTTTCTATTGTTTATCAGATGTGTTAATGAATAACAAAGTTTTTCTTTAGTATTATTCTTTTCTAGATACAGGTGATAAGTTGGGGTCATGGTGGAGTGATTGTTGAAGATACTACGGAAGATCAAATTGAACTCTTTACTGAACTTACATTCTTTTCCTTAGGTCACGAGGACGCTTCCTTTCTAAGTGCGGAGATCTGTTGAGAGTCAAAAAAGACTGAATTTTTGACTGATTTTTGTTATTTTTGAGGTTTGAATGGTTGATTTTTTATGGATTTAGAGTGATGTATGGTTGTTAATGGGAGTGTTTGAGAGTGTTTTGGATGATATTGATTATGTTTTGGAAACTCATGATGATTCTCGGTAGAAATATGAGACCGCTACACCATGTACAACTAAATCTTGAGGGTGCACCCTCTTCAGGGTATCTACTTTCTATCAAATTATGTTGTTTTTTAAGAAAATTAACATCAACAACTATTTGTCGATATTGTTCAGAAATTTTTGTTAGTGTAGTGCTTCATCATATCCTTAACTTCGCCAAGGACATTCGATGCACTTGACTCATAGCCATGATCATCCATTGGTCATTCCATTGGCCTAACAATTTTATGGGGCATTGGTTGTTGACTCACAAGAACAACATTACGGTTTGATGCTTGGCCTCCAACATTTGGTGGAGCCATCTGACTAGCCATAGACATAGTCACACTAGGAGGAGCTGGCAATAAAGGTATATTTTGGACCATGATTCCTCTCACATTTGAGTTAGTCATAGCTATCCCTTGACTTCCATTGCCATTGGTCAATGCCAAATTATTTCCTGAAACTAGACCCATATTAAGATTGGTTCGAGAGGCATAGTCCGCTTATAGTTGGGATTCTACATCTTGTGCTCATCTAATAGTAGTGTCTACATCCGACAAAGTGACACTACTCAACTACACCTGAATGTTGAAATCCAGACCATGCAAAAAATATTGCAGTTGTGTAGCTACTCGGATAGAGATAGAGGCTTGCAATTTGTGAAAGACCTCTTTTAACTTCTTGGCATATGCTCGGATATCCTTATGTGGCTCTTGACGTGTCACATTTAGTACACGTAGCCAATATTGACCACCCCTTTCAGGGGCAAACTCCCTTCAAAAGGCTTCAAAAAATAAATCAATAGTGGTTATGGTTCCGGCCTCTAGGTCATCATGATACCATATAGCAGCTCTTCCTTTGAGAGTCATGTTAAATAACATCATTAAATTTCCTTCATCCCAGATACGATAGTTGAACATCAACTTTTGGAATTCGTTAATGTGCAGTTCTGCATCCTCCTCCACTAACCCATTAAAGATGTCCAAGGGGAAACCTAAAGCTGAAAATTTTTCCATTCTAGTAGGTATAGCAATAGGTTTTCATGCCATGGTAGCAATTAAATTTTCTATAGGGGTTCAAACAACTAGGAGTATAGCTCCACTCGAAGTGGAGGGATTGATTTGAGGGGGGAAAGAACTAGAGCTTCCTCCCCCTAATGGATTGTGTGCTGAGCTAGGGTTATTAAAACCCCGCCCTTCCAAAGATATCGGGCCACTCCTTTACAGAGAGTATCTTCTATTTATCTTAGCCCATCGTCTAGCTCGTTCAGCCATTTCTTGCTTTTGGAGCTTCACTTGATGGTCTTGTGAGTCTAGCTCACTAATTTCTAGCATACACTAGAAAATAGGTCCCAATCAACCAAGGCATAGAAACCGCCCACTTGTAGGCAGCTCCTGACAAATGCACCACCTCTCGGGACATAAAATGGGCTCGACACTAGCTATAGATACTAGCCGAGCCTCTATAACACTCACAAGATAACCGCACACAGCCTCACGAGCAGCCATAAGCATCTAAGGGCTATACTGCCCTAATCTCGTTATTGTAGATAATGCATTTGTAGTAGAATGTAGTCCAATGATTGCCCTTTCTTACTCCTCAGAGGGAGATCTCATACATCTTGGTATAATATACCATGTAACACAAACATAAAGGAGATACCCCTCTGGCTAAATGTCGTGGCCCCACTGCAGCTCTTCTACACCAATTCTACACCAAGAGGATTGGCCCCTCAATACACTGCTCTAACATAAAGCACATATAAGTAGTCTCCACTCCTATATATTTCGAATGATCCAGGATATTTGATCTTTCCTTACCAAGCTTGCCCCCCAGAAATCGTTTATCTATCCTATAGCTTAGGTTTTCTCACAACTCAATGTAGATCATGTAATTGGCAATCAATTGCTATGCATCCAGGAGTTACCATGTGATATGCATAATGCAATTGTGGACGGCACACCTCATGCTCAAGCAATTTATGATTAAAAAACCAGTCACATGATGTGCAAAACTAATCCTTTAATGATTTCTAAGCTACTCATAATTGCGACATTGCTAGAGACTAGCACTGAGTTTCTTCGTGCTACTAGTCTCTCTTAAATTTAAATAGTGATCGGCCTATATGCTATGCATAATCAAATAAATAAAAATTTAAAATATTTTCAGTAATCTCTCACTTTCATAATCTCTCTTCCCTCCTACCAATTAGGTTTTACATTCCTTGGGTAGGTGTACGGTTCATTTTTATGTAGTTTTTCATGTAAAAATTGATGAAAATACAATAACATGGAAACAAGGCTTGACTGAGGCTTGATCCTCATGATCCAACCTTGTTATATGCTCACAGATGTAAAATATATTTTTTTCTAAAATTTTAGGTGAGAAAACTAATTTTTTCTTAGTTTTACTTATTTTTTTTCATTTATTTCTTCATAAAAATGTAATATTTCAGAATTATGAGTTCTTAATAATCAAGGACACTCATCACCATTTTCATATTCATTTTCATCCCATACGATCCCAAAACACTCAACAAAAATCCCAAATTCCATTATTTTTATCAAACTTGTAAGTTTTGGATTTTGCGTGTTTCGTGGAAAATTTTTATACCATTATATTTTTCTGGTTTTTCTTTCGTATTTCAGCGAGCACACAACATGGGAAATAAAACACACACAAAATCAAGCACTTTTTTCAACCATTTTCTGTAAAACAAAAGAACTGCTCACTTACGCATAGAAACCGCAATTTCGAGGCTCGTATCTCATAGACAAGAGGCCATTGATGCTTCTTCTTTGCTGCTAATGCACTCTTTTAGTCTAATCTATGTCCTCCATCGCTCTAGCATCATCGTTTGCTATGGATTCGTCATCACAACCCTCCCCCTTCTCTCTTGAATTGATGCATATGAAAAGTCGCTAAGAGGAGAGAGGAGAGAGAAATACTGAATTTTTAGAATTCTGAATGCTCCATGAAAATAATAAAATTTACACACATCTCCTTCCTTTCTCTCTTCTGATCAAGAATCTCTCTCCCCCTCTCTAGAATGATGTGAATTGGAGAGGCATCGAGTGATTTGGAAAATTTGCACCCCCTCCCCCCCTTCCTGTTTATTAAATTTTTAGTTGATTTCAAGGCTTTTATTAAGCCTAAGGTTATAAACTTCAAAATAACTAGTTTAGTTTTTTTGTGTTCACACTATCACCAAGTGGATATTTTGGTTTTGAGAGGGCAACCAGACTCTGATTCGAGATCCGTTTGGACAGATGGCTTCGCAACATCGAAATCTATAAACTTGGCCTTTGTTGCACACTTTTTGGCTCCCAGATCCAATAGTTGCTTTATAACGCCAAACCTTACGGGGATTAAATGCGGGGTCAAATGACATCTGATTGATGAACCAAGACTTGCGTTGGATTCCTAACATCAAAATGCATCTAGGAAAACTCTAGCTTGTTGGCCATCCACCACCATTTGATTTTTCATGAAAATTTGGTCTTTGGTGCTTCTCAGGCACTTCTTGCTCCGAAAAACAGCCTCAAATGCTTCAAGCACGGCTCAGAAGCGGCTCCTAACATCCAGCTCTCAGTCTCACTCCTCCTGCATTTTATTGGTGTGGAGCCATTTCACAATCTCACTCTCAAACAATTTGGTCTTATTATTGGAAAAAAAGGAAGAAATGTAGCTGCCCATACTAAAGGGCAATCAATGATCTTATTTGAAGACTCTGAAAACATTTATGCTGCCTTAAAGATGATGATACCTTTGCTTGAGGGGGACATCTACATGAAGATTAATGCAAGCAAAGTCAATGAAGAAGACCAGAAACACCATAAAGAAGAAGATAAAGTCAATAAAGAAGAAGAAGACTAAAAAGACCATAAAAAAGATTACCAAGAAAAAGAAGACCATAAAGACAAAAAGACCATCAAAGAAAGCAAAGCGGACTACATTAAAGAAGAAGGCAAAGAAAAGAATATCTGCTATCCCTATCATGACATATCTGATGAAGAAAACCACAAGGGCCTGTCAGCAGTCCTTGTCTCAACTTTTCACTATAATGTTTTCTTATATGTACTTGCCATTAATGCTTCTGTCATACGCCTTATAAAACTCCTCATGTAACCTATGCATAATAGCCCCTACACACTTAGTGTGGCCTTGTAATAGTCCTTGGATATTAGCCATGTTTTTGGTATCCACACTTAGTCTTTTTTGCAATAACCTTTGGGGATGATTACCATGTTTGTGGCATACCCACACTTAGCAAGGTTCTACTCATGACGGCCTCTGTACACTTAGTGCTTTCTTTACGGTTGTGATTGAGGAGGGGTGTTGAGAGTTATGCAATCACACCCATGTGACATTCTCTTTGTATGGAGCAATAGGGCAAGACTCAAACAGTTTACTAGAGAGGATGCCTAAAATATAGGATGCATGAATCCCATAAGCATAGTGGAGAAAAAGGGAACCATCATGAGCCTATAAAGTGATGTACCTTCTTATCATTCAATGTTGGAATAATATTATACTTTGTCCTTTCAGTCATAGTTAGTGTCATACTCAAGATTGTGTTTATGAGTCCAAGCTTCCATCTTGGAACCTAATTCACTTGAGTAACAATTGGTCTCTCTAATCTATTTTTGTGTTCCATCTGCCATAATCATACTCTAGATCCATGCGTTTCAACACTCGCCATGTCGTCATGCTTTCATTACTATTTCAATCTCATCTCCTGCAACACTTCATCCTTGCCTTTCTTGTACAAAGTGCCACCTAACAGGGTATAGGGGGTTAATTCCAGCAGAAGCTTCTTCTTCTCATAGCAGCTAGAGATACTAGGGGGATATTGTTGGGTTGCCAAGAGGTTGGATATGTCTGCGTACCATGGGGTAACAATTTCAACTAGAAAAAGGGAAGTATGAGAAAGGTCTGGATCATCCTACTCTTCTTCGTCACTCTGAGGGATTCGTGACAGATGATCATCTAGGATATGGGAATGACCAGGTTCGGTAACCACTTCAAAGTCGAACTTCTGAAACAAAAGGAGTCATCTCATCATTCTTCCCTTCACATCGACCTTGTTCATTAGGAAGGATAGGGCCTCATGATCCACGTAGAATTTGAAGTGTGTCGATAGCAAGTAGTGTCGAAACTTCTCCAAGGCGAACACCATTACTAGGCACTCAAGCTCCATCATTGTATAGTTCCTTTCTTTGTCGATTACTTTTTGGCTTGCATAATAGATAGGTTGATCTAACTTTGAGGAGCCCTTTTGGTATAAGACTGCACCTAGGCCTTCAATAGATGCATCAGTGTGCACATTGAACTCCTTTGTTCAATTAGGAGGTTGCAAGATGGGTGCTTCAATAAGGCATTGCTTTAGGTTGTTGAATGCCTCATCACAATCAATGGTCCATGTAAACTCTGCATCTATTCTGAGGAGCTTATGCAAGGGAGCTTCCTTTGTTGCAAAGTGTGCAATGAATCTTCTGTAGTATCCCACATGGCCAAGGAATCCCCTCAACTGTTTGAGGTTAGTTGGCACTATTAAAGTTGCAATCTTTGCAAGGTCTATTGCTATACCATGTGGAGAGACAATGTGGCCCAAAAGAACTCCTAACAAGACTCCAAAGACACATTTTTCGAGGTTGAGAGAGATCCCATACTCTCGACATTTGTCAAAGAACTGCTCTAGGTATCCCCAATGCTCATGGATCTGACTATAGATACATAAGTCATCTAGGTACACCTCAATGAAATCATGCAGATGGTTCTAGAATGCAGCCATCATCACTCATTGGAAGGTCACAAGAGCATTAGAGAGTCCAAACGACGTCACTTTATAAGCATAGGTTCCCCATTTGGTTGTGAAGGTTGTTTTGGGTTGATCTTTTTCTATGATCTGGACTTGGTTATATCCATTAAATCCATCCAAGAGGGACTAAATAAAGCTCATGGACTGCCATTGTGTCCAACAATTGGTCTGTGAAAGGGATAGAGAAATGATCCTTCTTAGTTTTGGAGTTTAAATTTTGGAATTCCACATATATTCATAGATTTCCATTCTTCTTGGGTACTACCACAATGGGTGAAACCCATTCACTATTGGCCACTAGATAGATGAACTCAGTTTCAAGGAGCTTCAGTAGTTCGGCCTTCACTAAGGCAGAGTAAACTGGGTTCATGTGCCTTTGTCTTTGCTTTATAGGCTTGGCATCAGGCTCTAGGTCAATGTGATGTTGACATACCATGGGATCAATCCCTTTCAAATATTTGTATGACCATGCAAATACGTCCAAGTTCTCTTTTAGTAGGTCATGCAAGATTGACAGTTCTTCTTCTGGAAGACTGATACCAACCTTTAGGTGACGTTTTGTGCCATCTGCATCTAGGAATTTCAATTGCTTCTCACAGTCCACTTCACAGATGAATGTCCCATGGACTACTTCTATGTAGAGATCCAACTCCCTCAAGGGAGTGGTCTTCTCTTCTACTACTCCATTCAAACCGATGTCCTCTGTCAATGGAGACTTAGCTCGCTCCTTGGGAAGTTGAAAGATATTAGAGCTCTTTCGGATCTTATAGGAGGGTCATTTATCTCTTGAATCAAGGATTCATCTTCTAAGGATTCATCCAAGAATGTCACATAAGAGGAACCTTCTGACTTTTGTTTGAGCTATCAAACTAGTGGTTGTTGGCACGGTGCATCGTCATCATTTTCTCTTAAGAAGCATGGATAGGGCAACAAGAGCCACTATTGAAGGAAGGCTTATTCTTGTTAATCCATTTCTTATGGATATTTTGCACATAATGTGACTCATTAAACAATCCAAAAGGTATCAAAGTCATTCTGTCTAACTGCATGGGATCTCTTGCTTCTGTGGCCTTTAGAACTTCTTTCTCATTTGTGCCTTTTGCTAGTAGGATAGATTCTTCCAGCCGGCTATCATAGTCTTCTTCCTCACTACCAACTTTGTCCTCTTTAGACTCTATTTCTGCCTTTGTGGGAGCTCTATAAGAGAAGAACAGGCTCTCTATTATGTCCTCTACTTCTACTTTTGTGTTTGTGTTTGTCTTTGCATATGCTCTACTACGGCCATGTAATAGGGAAAACAGTACATCCATGCTTCTATCTTGCTATCAAAGGTGACTTCAGAAGTCAATTTGGATTTAGGCAAGAGGTATTCACCAGATATGCCCTTGCTTCAAAAAGCCATGGTCTTCCCAGCAGAGCAGAGGTTATGAGGTCCCATAAAAATTTGGTTTTGACCACCAAATATGTCAGCCAATAATCTCTTCTTGCGAGGGTTGTCTCTTACTTCTGTGGTCTCTAGAACTTCTTTCTCATTTGTGCCTCTTCTGCTAGTAGGATATATTCTTCCAACCAACTATCATAGTCTTCTTCCTCACTGCCATCTTCCTCCTCTTCAGACTCTATTTTTGCCTTTGTGGGGGCTCTATAAGAGAAGAACAAGCTTTCTATTATGTCCTCTGCTTGTGCTTCTACGTCTGTCTCTGTCTTTGTATCTGTCTCTGGCTCTACTACGACCATGTAACAGGGAGAACACATACATCCATGCTTCTATCTCACTATCATAGGTGACTTTAGAAGTCAATTTGGGTTTAGGCAAGAGGTATTCACTAGATATGTTAGCCAATAATCTCTTCTTGCGAGGGTTGTCTTTACGTATATAAGAGAATGCCCAAAGGCTTAATTCTTCTTTGGTCTGCTAATCTGATAAGCCACTACATAGGATGCATCCCTTCCAAGCCTAGATCCTTCATTGTCACATCCGTCTCATGATGTTCACTAAAGAACCTCTATCAATCAATGCATTTGCAATAAAGCATCCTTCAATCCACACACGATCTCTAGGGTATGAGGATCCAAGAAGGAGTTAGCCACATCCACTTCTTTCACGAGCTTTGGGGCTTTGTTGGACTTGGTTGTTATGGAGGGAGAAATCCTTAGACCTCTTCTTATCATTAGTATGATTTTGAATTTCTTTTGATAGCTAGGAGACAATATCAACAACTTTTGAAATGTTAGATTTGGTTTAAAGATTTCTAGGTCTTTGACCAAGTCATATTCTTTGATAGGATGTGCAAGCTTCTCCTATCGCCTAGGGAATGGGCAACACCCACTTTTATCTTCCCTCTTTCTTCTAGGAATGGCAACATATGCACTTCTTCTACTTATGGACATACTTTCGTATCTTCTATATCCTGGACCTCTGGTCCTATATCTACAACTATCTCTGTAGCTCTCTGTGGCCCCGCAGTGCTCTATACTACATTGTTCTTCTTTGCATAATTTTGTTTCTCCTTGGGAAGGTTGAATTTCACTATCTTGGCAGAGGGAACATTCTCTTTTGGAACTATAGGGTCTCTGTTCTTTGCACTCATTATTGCGGAAACCTCCAATTCCACCAAATTAAAAGTAGGTTTTTGCATCTTCTATTGGGTATTAAAGGTAGCTTTTATAGGAGCTGGACTTGGACAATCTCTTGCAGTGTGGCCTTCTCCTTTGCATTGAATGCATAAGGGTTTTTAGTCCATGGACCTTCTAGGGTTTTGACAATTTGGTGAGATTTGACCCTTTTCTCCACATGTGAAACACTCCACTTCTGATCTCTGGCCATTGCCAACAGATTGTCGTTCTCTATAACTTTGAGAGGGAAATCTCCTTAGGCCCAAATTAGGACTGAACTCCTTAGGATTTGGTCCAATATCTTGTGTGGTCATCTTTGATTCCAACAAGTTGAACCTCACTTATTCATCTTTCTTTCTTCTTTTATGCATCTCCTTTCAGAGAGTAGATATCTTCTGTATGATTCTTCCTCAATTAGTATGAATAGAAGGCTCCATGAATGGTTAGTTTTCAAGTACATTCATCAATAGCTAAATGTTCCACTTTTGATGGAACTTTCCACACCATGTATTAGATTGCATCACATCTCTTCTGCCTCTTGCTAGACTGGATATATTGGCTGTATTTTCCTTCAGCGTATATAGCTATTCTGTAATCACATCATCAACTCCTTCTTAATGCTTGTGACTGAATTGGACAGGTAGTCCTTCAAATTTTCACCTCTTGAAGTACTTGCAATAGGGTTTTGGGAAGCTTTTGTAATCACTACATACATTGGTTGGGTGGATCCTCCAGAGGGTCCTTAGTTCTGATTTCTGATTCAAAGTTCTTATTGTGCAACTGGAGATTGTTGATTCCGGTTGTTAGGGTTCCATTGTTTATTGTTGTGGTTGAACCATCATTTGAGGGACTGTCATCTGTAGCCACTATGGATTCGATGCACTACACTACAAGATTGTTTGCATTTGAGGGTAGGGGCCTGATAGGGGTAGGGAACTGTCTCTGGGATTGCATTTGGTGGGTGTACCATTCCTGGCATGGGAGGATGTAGGACTCCTCTTTTTGAGGTCATTGATAGCCTTGCTTCAACTTGATCATATAGTCTTGCATCTTCCACCGCAGCTTGCAGATTAACTGGTCTTCGCAATTTGACAAACTTACAAACTTTTGGTTGTAGGCCTCTAAGGAAAACTCCCTTTTGGATACCTTCATCCAAGTAATGGTTGGTCCATCTTTTCAATATGGATTCCATTCTAGAGACATATCCTTCCACCTGTTTACCAGAGGTCTGGCTTAGGTTCATGAACGCCTCTCTCATCCGCTCTTCAAAACCTTCATGCCTGAATTTAGTGAGGAAGACCAACTTCAGGTTCCTACTGCTTGTCTCTCATACGATTGAAACATCGCACCTTTAAAAGTGGCGGGGAATATTTCCAACCAACGCTCGGGGGTTCTGGCATTGCTAGCTACACACGCTACCATAAACTCTACTACATGAAGATCAGGGTCTTCATTGTACTCTCCTTTAAAGATGGACAATGGGACTACATTTGTTGGCCTATCAATCAATATTTCCAAGATGGATCTGACTAGGAAGGGAACCTTGAGTCGCCATGGAGACTTCTATAAAGAGTGCTGCTAAGGCATCAAAGGAGGCTTCTACTATTATCTAGTTCTTGGATTTAATTTTTGCCTTTCTCGTCTCACATACCTTTGGACTCATTCTAGTGCTTGTCTCTTGATTGTGTCATTCATCAGGGAGTTAGCTCCACCCAATTGGTATGTACTCCACACAACAGAATCAGAAGGGCTTTAGTCTCTAGAGGACTCTCTTGCCAACATTTCTTCTAATTCCTTCTTTTTGACATCTCTGAATTCAGCTTTCAATCCACTATAGAGGGAAGGTATTTAGTTATGAAGGTATCAAAACTCATTCTTTTGAGCATTGTTGTGGTGTCATCATTATATTGATACCAACTTTGGATGGTTTCCATAGTGTATGTTGTAAAGATCACTCTGTTCACCAACTTCCAATGGGTTGCTGATTGGACAAATAGAAGGTTGTCAGTGCACCATGCATCCCCTATATCCTACTGTTGAGCATCCAAGAACAGATTCCAACCCTTTTCCTTCTTGTTCCCATGAACTTCCACTGACCACAATTGCTGAAGGTTCTTCACAATCTTCCACTTGATGATGTCTGGAAACTTCTCAATGAATGCTAAATCTCCTATGGATGATCATTCTCTCTATTTTTGCACTTTAGTTTGCTCCCAAATAGTTTGTTACCAAGATGCATATCTCTATTGCTTCAACAAGGTGTGAGGAAATAGTCCACCACCTAGAGCCTACATCATGATGGTAATATGTCTCCACCATTGTGGGATGAGATTCTTTTAGAAAGTGGCATTGGAAATGAGAATCTCCAATTCTTCAGTGGTAGAAAGAACCTTGCAAGAATCCATTGAATTCTTCTCCTCTTGGTACTGCCATTTCCTTCATTTCCAACCTATTCTGATGCTTGTTGATGGTAGTTTTTCTTGGCTGCACACCAAAACATGGAGCCACAAGACAAACACCAAGAAAATAGGGATTCTACTATAAGAAATTCTATATTGTATTATAAAAAAACATCTTTTTCATACTTGGTGTGACCACAAAAAGGAAAAGATTACCATGAATAAGAAATCTTCATGCATCTTCATAGAAACAATTCTCCCACGGCTTTAACTTGAACACCATTTATTATGCTCTTCATATTCTTAAAAGAATTCATCAAGATACCACAAAGACACAAGAGAATACACTACTTTGAATGGAAATCATAACAATAGTATTCTTCTTCAGAGGTTTCATAGCTTTCTCTCATCACAATCTCTCACTCATAGATACATTATTTTGCATAGATTTGGCTATCTTTCACTCACTCACTCACTCACTCACACACACACACACTCTCTCTCTTTCTCTAATGCTCTACAATAATACAATGAGATAATAAAAAATTATCATTGATAACTCCTCTTAGATCATGGATAACCCTCCAAGGAGGTATGTCTAGTATGAAAGGTCACCAAGACCACTATAGTGTCCTTTGAGAGCTCACTACTATCACTGTCACTTCAGTCTTTACTTCAAGTCTTTAGCAGCTACTTCTTCCACTTCTTCAAGATATTTTGAACTTATATTCATCTATTCCCAAGGTTGGAAAACTTTCCCAAGCTACACATACATCCATCGTAACACTTATAGAGGCATACAGAACAAAACAGAACAGAGATAGAGGCTCTACAGATGGTCAATAGAGAGTTAACATAAATACATCATAAAGCCTTTAGCTCAACTTAATTCATTAAAAACCATGAAGAATCAATCAATAAGCTTTCAAAAACTCTCAAACTTCATCAATCACTATTTCAATCCCTCATACAAAAGGAAAATAGAGCAAAATAGAAGCTCAATAGACTCAAGCAGAACCAATCAGACACTAACAAGACATTAACAAAATATGTCATAGCATCATATCTCCACTATAAAACATCATGAGCTTCCAAAACATAATCAACATAATCCAAAACACTCCCAAAAACTTTCAAAACAACTAATAATCATATAAAATCCATAAGAAATAAACCATTCAATCCACAAAAACAATAAAAGTCAGCCAAAAAAGCAAGTAATCTCAACCCTCAACATAAGGAGACCTACGTATCCACATGTCTAATGTGTGCATTGCAACAGAAACCACATTCTAGGAGAGTGTCAAGACCCTCGATCTTGACCTTGCGCCAATTGTGATAGGTTCAGTCATGATGCCATGCATTGTAGACTACGAAGGAGACTTTCATACTTGCAACCTTACAACTAACCGTACCTAGGGAATAGGCCATTGAATTTCTTTGGGAGCGGAGCCTCATTGGCTCTTCTAGTACCTAATGACACGAAGCCAACCATCCCTAGGATGGAAATTAATCCGGTAGGCATGCCTCAGCCGCCTGAACCTTTTGTAACCCACCGGCCAAGCGATGCTCTAGTCCACCATGTAGAGGAGCCAAATGACGAAGAAGCATATGTGAACACTTACGTCTCATATGACAAAGAGGGAAATCCGATCCTTATGAACTATCGACCACAGTGCTGAGGATGGCATTAGGCAAAGGTATAGGCCTAGGAGGGCAAACCCAAGAATCGATTGCTTGTTGGACTTGCAGTCACCCAAGGCACATTTCCTCACGCTACCCCAAGAGGGAGTAAGCCAACCCAGAAAAGGATGACGTTAGATGCGTAGAGTGTGGAATTACCCACCTATTTTTTGCTGATTTCCCTAGACAAAAACGATCCTCTAGCTCGGCAATCATGCCATCAATACCGTTGGGGCTTTTTGGAGTTGAAACGCATGATGGAGAGGCTATGCCCATGCTGTTGCATGTTATGACCCAAGCATAGACAAAGCAGGGTTGTGTATCACTGCCAGGGCCTAGCAACCTAGACGTAGCCTCAATACGAAAGAAGAGCCATATGCGAAGGAAGAAGAAAAGTGAAGCAAAGATTATGCTTAAAATTGAGAGTGCTACAACAATACCCGTAGGGAAGAAAGTCACGGGCACAGAGGCAGAAACGTTCGCTCCGAAGATTGCAGAAAAATGGAGTGCTAAGGTGGCCAGGGAGTACCCCAATTCGAAGCACCAACTTGAAACCATAGATAAGGTCAAGGAGTGGGTTAGAGAAGCCCATAAAGAGAACGTTGAGCCCATCTTGGAGGATGAAATCTATGATCTCTCTAGTGTGAGCACACTGGTTTCACCTATGCGACCGAAGTCGAGAGATGCCATTGCACCTCAACTAGTGTCGAACATAGAGAGCTTGAATGCCATGGGCTAGCAAGCTAGCCAAGGCCATTGGCCAAGGATTGCAAAATTAGGAGATAAGAAAGCAATGGGTGATCTTCTTATGATGTTACTAGCCACCCCAATGACTTTGAGCTTAGGAGACTTGCTTAGGTAGCATCCAATGTTGTGGCAAGAGTTGGAACAGTGGGTGGAAGGACCGCTTCAGTAGTTGACTTGCATGATCATGATACAGTGATGCAGATACTGAGCTTGATGCTATACTCAGTGCCCAAGTCCTTATGTGTCAATGCTTTTTGGAAAGGCATATAGATGCATGTGGTCTTGCCAGTCCTAGCACTAGGAGACACCACAAGGAAAGGAATTGTAGACACGGAGGCAAGAGTCAGTGTGCTTAGCCATGTAGTGTGCCAGGCCTGGGGTAACCTGCTGGTTGAGAATGCTAGGTTTAATGTCACACTGGCCAATGGGATAAAGTTCAAACCATTCGGAGTGCTGAAAAGTTGGCCTTTAAATATTGCAGGTGTTGAGTTCTCACTAGACTTCGTCATCATGAAGGGTCAACTATGATATCCTGTTAGGCTTGCCGACCTTGGATGCGGAATGCACGAGTCATAGAAGACTAAGGCAATGGTCTAATCTTCTTAGGAAATCAAACAAAAGCATTGAGGGTAGAGATGGAATGTGGAAGACTACATCAAAGTCGACCTCAACACCATCTCAGCTATGCGGAAGGGTGATACTCAGGTTAGAAAATCTTACAGGATACCAATGAAGTATATCCCTTTCCCTGAGGATGAGTGTGATTGGATGCACGTGCTAGCTATGATCGATATGCTATTCTTAGACAATGAGGAATATGAGCAAGCTGCTAATGAAATTGGTGAGCCCAAGGACAAACCCTCAGTGCCATTATGCATGATGGCCAAAATCCCTAGTAGACGGCCCACCCTTATCACATTCCATAACCTGAAGAACAACAAGCTAGAGCTCCACAAGATCTTAAAGCACTTGATGAACAAGCTAGCTAGCAACCCAGCCACTAATCTCAAACCCCTCAAGGATCTCTTGGACAAACCCAAGTAAAGGTGGACCAAGGTGCATGATTTGAACTTGATGTATAATTGGGCCTTAGTCACCGAAGAGAAAGAAATGGAGTATCAAGACCTAGGAGATGATGAGGATAGTTTAGACGATGAGTGCAAGCATTACTCTCTCATGAACGAAGACAGTGAAGAGGATACCGACACAATAGAATACGACATGGAGATGGTTGGGAAATTGAGCAGATCAGAGTAGACTCAAAGCCACAGAGAGTGCCAACACGTTTAGAATTGAAAGAGGAGTTTTCAAAACCGAATGTGATTGCACTTGGCTAGACCATTTAGGGATGATAGACTATGAGCAAACATGGTGAGTTAAGCCAAGTGTCATGCCTCTATTAAGAACAGAATCACCATCAACACTACAACCACCAAGAGAGACTTCCTCTTCTAGTGAAGATGGAGAGTTCGACTCTAAGTTGAAATTAAGCTCAGATAGCGACCATGAGATACCTCTACCTCCTAATACAAAATGCACCAAGGGAGACCTACTGATCCATCTAAGGCCCGATGGTTGAAGGAGGAAAGGAAGAGGAAATCCAAGGAATTGGAAGCTAGGAAATATACAAAATTGCAAGGCCTACCAAAACGATTCACAAAGTTTAAGAAATGTGATAGGGTAGTGATCTTGCTAGGAACCAAATGACAAGGAAAAGTGAGCGAGCCGATAGAAGGACCTACCAAAGTGAAAGAGGTTAATTTGGCTGAGGAAGGGGAGACACCCCGACATGTCTTTATAGCCGATGACCTGAGAAAGCAGGAAGAAGCAAGTCTCATTACTCTCCTACGAGAGTTCATAGGCATCTTTGCTTGGTCACTCAACGAGCTGAAAGGAGTGGATCCGAGGGTAGTGATTCATTATATCCCCATGACACCTGATGCAACGTCGGTCAAGCAGTGACCATATCTGATGAATCCCAACCATGCTCATGTTGTCAATGAGGAAATCGATAAGGTGTTAAAAGCTAGATTCATTTAAGAAATATAGCACACAGAGACTAGGTTTTTCCCATCGTGATTGTATTGAAGAAGAATGGAAATATCAAAGTGTGCATCAATTATAAGAAAGTCAACACTGCTACAAAGAGAGAACTATCCACTACCGTACACTGAGCATGTGCTCCAAAGAGTAGCTAGCAAAGAAGCCTACAATTTCTTGGATGGCTTCTCAAGTTACAATCAGGTGCAAGTGCATCCTCATGACAAGCATAAGACTGCATTCACTTCCGAGTAGGGCGTCTTGCCTACATAGTCATGCCCTTTGGGCTAACAAATGCACCAGCCACATTTCAATGGCTCATATGTGTCATCTTCAAGGACATACTTTGGCAGGGGATTAGAAGTGTTTGTTGATGACCTATGTGTTCACTCGAGCTAGAAAGAACAGCTAGACAAACTCTGTGCAGTTTTTGAATATTGCAGACTATATTGTCTCTCATTGAACCCCCTTAAATGCCAAATTTGGGTGAAGCATAGATGCATCCTAGGGCATGTGGTGTCCAAGAATGGCATTGCCACTAACTTCTTGAAAGTTAGGGTTATTGTCGACCTTCCACCACCAAACCATTACAAGGAAGTTCAGTACTTCCTAGGGCATACATGATACTATCGGTGATTTGTGTTAAACTATGCATTAATTGCTAGACCACTCTACAAACTATTGATAGTATTCAAATGGACTAAGGAATGCCAACTTGCATATGAAGAGTTGAAAAAGTCTCTGACAACCCCACCAATATTACGAGCCCCAAATGGGACCATAACCTTCCACGTCCACATTAACGCCTCAAAGTTTATTGTGGGAGTAGTGTTGTTCCAACCTAGTGAACACAGTCTAGACTATCTAGTGAGTTTCGCTAGTAGACAACTCAGGGATACCAAAATGAACTATTCCAGGCCAAAGAGAGAAGGTTTAGCCATGGTGTTTGCTGGTAAAGAAATTTTGACATTATCTGTTGGCTATGCCTTTTACTTTCTTTGTTAACCAACATTTTTACTTTGTATTTATGAAAGTTTTGGGCCTTATTGAAAATAATACACACTCATGTACCAATCCAAGATTTCCATTGGGATACATCAACCATTCTTTGTTGACCTAGTTTGCATCCATCCTATCCCTACATTGCAAGTCCCTTTTCCTTAGCCTATGCTTATTTTTCCACTTACCTAGTTCCCACATTGGAATTTCATGATATCCCAATGAAAATTTTGTATGCTCATGATAGAATTTTATAGTGGCACTCCACTTTAAAGTTCATTTACTACTCTTGTATAAGACACATATTTGTTTATGCTTATGTTTTTTCTTGACATATTTTCTTGGGGGGCTCACTATATATATATATTCTCTATATAATGTGCGTTCATGGCCTATTTATAAATATCCTAATTTGTGAATTTTTCTTGAATAAAACACAACCCTTTTCTATTCAATCTGTAAGTAACCCCTTTATATGACACCCCTCTGTATGTAAAAAATGTGTTTTAAAAACACCTTATTTTGAACTCACGTTATATATACATATATTCATGAGTGACCCCCCCCCCCCCCGCGGCCCCCCCGAGCATCTTTTAGAACACCCACTTGTTGTAATGATGTGGCAATGTGTAATGAACTAGGCTATCCTTGATGTAAATATTGGTGTGAAAGCTCTCCAAAAATGAAAGATATTCCAAAGAATATCACCCAAGTAAGCTTGCCAAAAAAAATTCCCCTATTTTATATTAGGTTTCCTATTTTCAGGTCAATCCTTACGGGGTTAAGGCAAAGCTTCCCCTATGAGGTAGACTCAAGTAGTTGAAGATTACATATGTTTGATTATTCTAAGGATTTTCAAATGGTAGCTATCTTGATTACTTCTTTATGGGCTACTAATACATACTATCGATATTCAATTAGGTATGCACATGACACTTGGTATTAGAGAAAAGATTAAGTATTGTTTGAAAATTACTAAGGTTAGATAAGAATAAAATTAAGAAATTTATTATGAGTTATTCTACCACTAATGTTTGATAAAATTTTGCTAAAATGACAAAGCCTAGAACCTTTTCCTTGTGTTTTAATCCATGTTCATACCAATTATACACTCCTCTGACTTTGGATGGAGAGATAAGCTCCTACACATTCTAGGCCAACTTTATGATCCTTCCCCATTGTATCATGAAAGATGATGGATGCAAAATGGAGTATATTGCTCAATTGTTGAATTCAATCGTCTTTCATATATATGAACTAACCTTAAAAGGCTACAATGGATGGAAAATTTGAAAGTCATTAATATATTTATTTGTGAAGAGTCTAGGGTTATTCTTACTCTTTTTATAAGATGACGGCAAGTCCATCTAAATTGTTACATTTACAACAAAGTAACCAATGTAATCTCAATACAGTTGTTATTTTAGGCCGCTCTTGTTGCAATAATTACTATAAATAGGGCTATCCCAACCTTCTCTCCAAATGCAGAATCTTAGATGTGTTTATCGAACTCCCATCTTCTCGTAGTACTATTGATGTATCTAAGTTCCATTGGTGAATCTTATAGTAGAGCCCTATTCATGATGTAATGCCTTTAGCTATTGAAAAATAAAGTGAATAATGGATGTTTCTTTCTCTTCAACCTATGCAAAAATTATAATTTTAAAAGAAAATGTTAAGTTGAAATGTGAGAAAGGTTTATATACATGTATTAAACTAGTTCTTATGTATTAATAATCCCAAGATATTCCACCTATCATTAATCATATCAAACTACAAGAGAAGAAATGCCTTCGCAAGTAGATCAAACTGGAGCCCCAAGAGGAACACCAAGGAAAAGGGAATTCTCTTGCAAGAAAATCTATCTTGTAACATCAACAAGCTTGTTTATTATGTTTCATATGATCACAATGAAGAAAAGAACACCAGGCACAACAAATCTTCATACAACATCATGTAGATCTCCCACGGATTTGATTGAATCAACCATATTCTTCAATATCTTCACAAAATCCATCAATAGAACAAAGAAAGCAAAGGAATACACCATCTTTGAATGGAAATACATCACATAGTATTCATCTTCAATATCTTCATAGTCTTCTCTCTCAATCTCTCATATACAATCACTCTATTTTTGTAGAATTGGCTATATCTGACTCTCTCTCTCTCTCTCTCAATCAATAATACATCATATCCTCACTAAAATCTCTCAAAATCACTCTCAATAATCCCTCTTAGGTCGTGGATACCCCTCCCAAGAGGTATGTCTGATATGAAGAGTCACCAGAGCCACTACAGTGTCCTTTCATAGCTCACTACTGTCACTTTACTCTAGTCTTCACTTGAGTCTTCAATAGCTACTTCTTTCACTTCTTTCAGCTCTTTTGCACTTGTATTCACCTCTTTCCAAGGCTAGAAAACTTTTCCAAGCTACACTCTCATCCATCAGAACACATACAGAAGCATACAGAACAGTCACAGAATAGTGCCAGAACAGCTACAGTATAGAACAGAACAGAACAGAAACAGAGGCTCTACAGAAGACCTACAGAAGGTTACAGAAGGTCATAAAAACCACATAACTCATACTCAAACCATTCCAAACTCTCACAAACCATTTAATAAGCTTTCACAATATCTCAATCTTCATCAATCAATACTCCATCCCTCCTTACAGAAGACAATCAGAACAAAACAGAACAAAACAGAAGGTATACAGAACTAATTAGAACCTATCAGAACATCACAGAACCACATATCTCCACTGATAAACATCATGAACTTCCAAAACACAATCAATATCATCCAAAACACTCTCAAACCACTTTTAAACCAATTAATCATCTCATAAAATCAACCATTTAGCTCTCAAAAACAACAAAAATCAGCCAAAAAACAAGTCATTTCAACACTCAACACAAACCTTGCAAATTCTATGGGAAGGGTAATGATGTGGAAACAAATGTGCTAAAGTCTACACTGAGTCTATGGAAGACTATTTGTGCGTTGTAAGAACAAGCACCCCTAATCATGCCATGTTGACCAAGCTAAAACAAACAAGGGAGTGTGTCTCTAGTGAAAGTAGTGGTGCTATGATACTAGAGTCTTGGAAACTACTGCTACATGGAAACTCATAAAAGAAGTTGTGCATGGAATCCACCTTCCTACCATGCCTTGAATAGAAACAAGCTCTTCAAGATTCACTAGCTAGGGTTGAGCTTGGAAGCATATTACTTCCGATTTGTAACTCTTCAAAAGTACACTCTAGATATAGATATTTCCCAACAAGTGGCCAAATTTTGTTAAGGCCTCAATCATCCTTTGGATACTCAACTGGAAGCCATGCAGCCCACAAATCTACTAGATGTCTTGATAAGAGCTAAACCACTTAGTCTTCCAGCACAATCAAGGAGCACAAGATATTGGGATTGAGGGTTTCCCAACAAAGGATCTCGTGCCTTTATAAAGAGAGTGCAATGGCAACAACATTTTGATTCAAGGAAGAAGGCAAAAGTTGATATAGCTAGCACCTTCGTTCTAGTAAATCAATAATGGTGCTCAAGGGTGTTTCCATTGCAACTAAATGAGCCACTACAAAAGATAGTGTCCCAAACTAAACCAAACCCCTTGACAATGATGATTTCCTAGGGCTAAAACATAGAGGGACAAGAGGAAGAGGAAGAGCTGCCACATTAACTATCATAAGAGAGGGAAAAAAAGAGCCCTCAATGAAGAACGAAGCAGAAAAAGGGATGATTCAAACCACTCTTGATAAGAAGGGACCAAATTTTTAGTTCCCATTGATTTAGAAAATGGTAAACTACCAAGATAGACCCTTCCAGATTTTAATAGAATGCAGAAGTACTCATTCCTTTATTTCTCCAAAATGTGGATAAAAATTAGACATGGAGATTGCATCAACATCTAAACAGTGAAAGGCTAATTAGCTAATGAAACGAAGTTGTGTCATCACATAAAACTAGACTCTTGGCAGAGATTGTATCAACATCTAAACTCTTGGTAGAGTTAGCTAATGGAAAGAAAGTTGTGTCATCACAACAAACTAGAAATGTAGAGTTTTATCTGGGCAATGAGCCCACAAGCATAAGATTTCGTGTCATAGACTTGGGTGCTTATGATTACTTGCTAGAAATGGATTAACTTATTCCCAATGATGCTTAGATCCATTATGGAAAGGGAAACATCACATTCTAAAGCTTAGAAGGAAATCAATTAACAACTTAAGGAAAAGCTAGGAAGCCAAAAATCTAGTTAACTAAAGCCTCACAATGAATAGCATAAGGTTTAAGAAAGGGATTGCTTGTATACACAATCAAACTCAATAAAATAAATGAGAACAATAAATCAGAGGAAGATAAACCTTCATGGATGAAGGAGTATGTAGATGTTCTTCTAGAAAAATTAACTAAACTTACACCTCCAAGGGAAGTTGACCATGAGGTTAACCTAGTTCCAGGAGCTACTCCAATTGCAAAAAGGCCATCTTGAATGCCCATCCTTAAAGCTATTGAGTTGAAATAATAAGTCAAGCTATTACTAGATTAAGGATACATTCAACCTAGCAATTTGCCATGGGGAGCCTCAATTTCTTTTTGAGAAAAAGAAGGATATAACTCTTTGTCGTTGCATCAAATACCACAGGCTAGATTAAGTTACAGTGGTTTAAAAAAAGTACCCAATCTTCAAGATTGATGCGCTAATCGATCAAATTCAAGGAGAAAAATACTTTTCAAAATTTGACTTGAGATTTGAATACTATTAGATAAGGATAAAAGGAGGATATTCCCAAACTGCCTTTAATACAAGGTATGACCACTATGAGTTCATAATTATTGTCTTTTGGACTAATTAATACTCCTACAACCTCAACATATTAATGTAGGACAATTTTTGGACATCTTCTTCTTTGACAACATTTTATCCAAGACTATGCCTTGAAAGAAGTAGACTTACATTGTATGGACTCTAATAGAGAAATCTAGCTTTGATCAACTCAAGAAAAGCTTAGTGATTGGTTCTATTTTGAAGCTCCCAAATCTAGATCAATAGTTGAAGTTGTGATAAATGCAAGTTCTATCATATTAGGCTATGCACTAATGCAAGATGGGCATCCCATCACCTATTCTTCAAGGAAGATGAAGAGTCTTGAAAGAAACTATGCTACGCAAGTCATGACTTAGAGTCATTTGATTGTAATCCATACTCTTAAGTTGTGGAGACATTAGCTAATTGGTAAGAAATTCACCTTGGTAATAGTTCACAAAAGTCTCAAATGAATCTTTACCCAACCAAATTTAAACATGGGGCAATGAAGGTGAATTGATGATTTACAAGAATATGACTTTGAAATAAAACACAAATCATGCAACTAGAAGGTAGTTGCAAATGCTTTACGCCACAAGGCATTCCTTAATATTCTCATTATAGAAGAACTTTGTCGTTATAGTATCAATGGTAAGTAACCCCATTATTCAAATGGTAAAGAAACAAGTTTCAAGACACCCTAAGCATCAGTAGGTAAGGAAGGAAGTGCAACTACAAGATCAAGATCACAAGTCACAACTTAAGCATTGATATTTCCCTATTGAGGAAGAGCTTGTGCACTTCAATAAATTATGCATTCCTTCTAGTCATGAGTTGAAAAAGAAGATACTTTGGGAAGTGTATGATTCTATATTTTTGGGACATCTTGGAAACACTAAGACACTCAAATGCAGTAAGGAAAAGCTATCATTGGGAAAAGCTCAAAGATATGTACTTAAGTATGTCATTGAATGCCTTAGTTGCCAAAGGGTGAATGCAAAGCATGTTAAAATGACTTGGCAAACTTTGACCTCTTGATATTTCTAAGATGAAATGGAAATTAATTGGTATAAATTTCATGGTAGGCTTACCTTCAATCCAAGGAGGATACAACTCTTGTTGATATGTCGAGCTCTACATGAGTTTCCATCCACTACTCACCTTAGTGATGTATCATGATATTACTCACTAGCATGTTAGGTGATTGACATGAGGATATGCCAGTGATTCAATAGCTGGACTATACCCACATAGTCCACCCTTGGTTATAGCACATTATTGTGCCACCTCTTCTTTCCTTAGTAGATTTATACTGAGTGGGTATATGTATATATGTGTGGTACTTTCATATTAGTCTTTTATCATGTTGTAGACTTAGTTCTTTTGTGCAAAATAAGAAGGGAGAAGAAGAAGAAGATTTCAACCCTATCTCTCTTTGTTCTCAAGTCTCCATTGTTTTTGTGTGTGCTC
The DNA here is from genome assembly GCF_053477565.2 of Lygodium microphyllum. Classification (NCBI taxonomy): domain Eukaryota; kingdom Viridiplantae; phylum Streptophyta; class Polypodiopsida; order Schizaeales; family Lygodiaceae; genus Lygodium; species Lygodium microphyllum. The sequence goes on from NC_141138.1 coordinate 116,778,504, forward strand.
TTGGGTTTTTCATCATTCTCTTTTGTTGTCTATTTTCATGGTATCAAAGCCCTCCTATGGCTACATGGAGCTTGATTAAATGCTGAGGTGAAGATGTTGGAGCACAAAAGTAAGCAAGCAAGCAATGTGTAAGAAGCTCTTTCACCTTCCTCACTTTACCTTGGATTATAGATGTAGGAGGTTCTTAAGACTAGCAGGGCTTCAATCTCCGATTGCAGTGAAACTTACTGAGCATAAATAACACTTTATATACTAGAGATAAGCCCTTTAGGATAGACCTACTATGATTTTTGGCATTCTAGGTTATTTTGGCCTCTGTTTCTAGACTTGCAAGCAGTCTTGATAGCAATTTTTGGGTATAATCTAGTTTTGGCTTTCTCGACCCTTTCCATGTACACATGTTATAGATCTCAAATCTATAAGATTTTAGCTAATTTTGCTAGGTTAGAGACACAAAATGCATTTACATACAGATTTCAAATTGCGATTATTATTGTGTAGTAAGTGAAAAAGGCTATGTGTTTAGTCGTGCACCTAGTATTAGCATGGTTACAGATTACAAATTTTTGCAAGTTGTTTGTTTTGCCAAAATGCCTAACAACTTCAACGAGATTGTTAATGAGTGTAGTTGGAGCTCATGCTCAACCACCAAGACCCAAAGACCACTTATTGTTCAAGTGTTTCAAGCAAGCTCTAATGGCTATCTCTTACCTAGCCAATGCGTCTCCGATCCTATGAGTGTAATAAGCTTACCTTGATGCTCGAATGAGTAGCCTCCTCCCTCAAGCCCTTCGGTAGCTCCATGATCCAGGATGCGAGCTCAAGGAAGCTCAACCCTCTACTATCAAGCTCCATCCACCATAGCTACATGTGTGAGGTGAGAGAAGAGAAGAGAAGAAGAGGAGAGAGGAGAAGATGGAGAGCTTCTCCACCACAGCTCCTCACCCTCACACAATCACTCCCTCACACTCTCGCACTCCCTCTCTCAACACAAGCATACACAAGAAAGAAGGAGAGAAGAAGAGAAGAAGAAGAAGACAATTTAGCCACACATCAAAAGAATGAGCTTCTCATTCACTTTTTGAGTGTATATACAAACCCTGAATCCCTTGGGCATCCATCCCCTTTTTACATGACCGGGCATCTTGCCAAGGTCCTCTTTTCCTATTCTCTTCTAGTTGCCTTATCCCTTCACCTATGCCCGTCTAGATTTTACAATTTGCATAGGAGGAAGCTTGGCACTCTTTTACAAAATTTTAATGGCGCCTTTGCATTTTAAGATGTGCCTTTGCCTTCAACTTTGCCTTCCACTTGACTTTTTGTCATTTTTGGCCTTTCCTCTCTTATTCATTTGCTAAGCTTTCTTTTCTATATTATTCCATATTTTTTACTCTTTTTTTTCTCATCTTACATGGCGGTTAACATTACCCCCTTCCTAGTCGAGTGCCAGCCCCATGGCACTTATGGGTCTTTGTTGGATGAGGGATCAATGATTTGAAGGGTGGTCATGTGAGTTGATGATGGGGACTTGTGGGGATTGGTCATGGGAGAGAAGCTTGTCAAATGAATGCAGTGGTGGAGGTCGAGGGTATGCTGAGTGGATGGCAGTGGGGCCTCCGATATCATTGGTTGGTAGCATTCATATTTATCTGTAAAGAGAAGAAAAGTGCACTATCTAGGGGGTGTGTCTACCTTATCATGTGGTGCATTGTGCTCATGCTAGTGGAACTAGGAGCTGGGTAAGCCTAGTGTTGTCCCGCACTTGAGGACCCAGTTTGTGCAGAAGGGAGGTGCAGTTGGTGCAGCTTAGGGAGAGAGGTCTAACCACTAACCATAGGCGAGGATGACCTCCCTAGGTATGTTCTGCCCTTGATGTGTCCTAAGTGTGAAGTGGAGAATCAAAATGGGCTAGGGGATTAGGGATGGAGCCGGACAACCGAAGCCATAGAACGCACCTAGCTTGATGACCCCTAAGTGTAGTGATTGTGGCACTCATGAGTTTCTTGCTTTTTCTTGTGATTTCCCTCTCTGTTCTCTTGTTCTTTTCTTTCCTTTTTCTATTTTCTCTTTCTTTTTGGCATTTTTTCTTTTTTTCATTTTTAAAAAAATCATAACAAGGAGCTAATCTTTGTCATCATGGTCATGAGAGGGAGAAGTGGGGGGTTTGAGGGACTTACTAAGAAATATTTTCCCCTGCATATATTATTTTAGGCTCATTCAAATGTTGAGGGGAGTTGTGGACAAAAACGGGTGGTTGCAACTAGTGAAGCGGCTGTCGCCTATGTCCTCTAAGAGCGCTACACAAAAAGATGGTAAGAGGGAAACATATCCTAGCCATTGCACAGCTATCTATGCCAACATTGAGATCAAAAAATAACGACAGGAGATGGTATTATTGTGGAGTAGGATCTTGCCTTAATAATACTCTAAGAAGCCTAATGTAATTACAAGTTGTGAGAAAAGTGGGGTCTAGGCAAGAACTGAACTCATTAAGGAAATGGTCAATCGAGGCATATAAGTCGTGCTCAGAAAAAGTGAGTGCTTCCTTGGGCTTAGTGCCATTGACATTATAGATTCTTGAAAAGTCCTATCGATCGTGGATGTTTGGATTAAAGTCCACTCCTACCCTTCTAGGATATGGCATGTAAGTGGGGTTATCTCTTTCGAAGGGTAGGATATTGCAAAATGACATCTAGGTGTCCACGTTGTCGTCCCAGATTCTTCTTCTCCACCTTGGCTGGCACTCATAGCCTTTCATTATTTTGGGTGCTTCCATGACCTGTTCTCCTAGTAGTCAAGAGCCTCTGTTCCCCATAAGGTAGGGTTCTTCTCTCTTTTAGCAACCCACTTATCTCCCAGCCTTTTTCCTACATTAATCACCTCTTCCACCACCTTGGTTGATAGTACTCTGATCAATGTGGTGGAGAATTGGAAATTAAAGTCGAAGGGTTTACAGCTATTCTCTTTCTGCTCCCATAATATGAGCTCTGCATTCCAATCTACTGGAAAACAGTCTTCTCTTGGAGGGATGGGCGCTTCTGGGGCCACTACCAGTTGAGCTCTCAGTCTCCTCCATGCCTGGTCCAACATATTCAATCTCTTCTTTTTAATTTGCACTTTTCTTTCAATTGTGGTATCTACCTCCAACTGTACTTCTGGCCATGGAGAGGGAGGATGGGGGACTAGCTCCTCATCTTGCTGCCCCATTTCAAAACTTGGTCATGCTTCTTTAGTTGGCATTTGCACCTTCTCTCCCTTGTGTTCTTACGGCTCTCCTTCTGTGACTCCTAGAGATTCCACTTCTTGGATTGTCAAGCCTACTCTAGTAAGTAGCTTCTTTGGTCATGTAGGTCCACGGTGCCTCATGTTGCTTGTGGTTGGATGTGTAGCCCATGTTTTAGAGCCATGTGGGTGATCTCCAAATTTTTCTTTAGTAACTCAATGGCCTCCTCCTCCTCTGATTGTGTGACATCCAAGATAGTATTGAGGAAGGCACGTTCTTGGGTTTCCAAGCTTGTTTGCACGGCCTCTGCCCTACTTTCTGCTAGCACCTTGTCACCTCTTGCAAGGGCTAGATGGCTCGCTAGCCCATTTACTCTTCCTTCACTTCTGCCCACCCATTTGACTGCTCTCCTTTTCATCTCTTCCAAGATTTCACTTTGCCTTTGAGCTAAGGTTCTTATTCTCTACTCTTGTTCCTTGATTTCTCTTTCTAGCCTCTTCTGGTCTTCTAGTTCTAGGACTACCCTCTTCTCCAAAATTTCCACGTTTTTTTTATATCCTTGGGCCCTCTCTTTTTGTCTTGCTGTGAACTCCTCCATGGCATTCTGGGATTTTTCCATCTATCCTTGCAATTCTTCTTGTTGCAGGATCAGGACCTTATACTCCCTTTGAATTCCCACTAGCTCTTGATTCTCGTCTTCAAGCCTTTTTCGCTAGCTTTTCTCTTATTCCTCCTTAGCCATGAGCTTCGCCTTTCGCACACTTATTTCTTTTTGGTAACTGGCCACTTGGTGGGTTCTCCCAAGCTAGAAGGCTGGTAGTGTCTCTTTCTCAGCTTCTAACTTCACAACGGCCATCTTATTTTTCTCCTTTGCTCTCTCTAGCTGTGAAGGAGTTCTTTGATGTAATCATCATAATTAGATAATGACGACAGTGCTATAGGGAAAGTTGTTGTGGATGCTTCTATTCTCTGTCTCTTGGGATCTTGTCTTGAGGACTCAGGATCCGCAGTAGCTTCCAATCTCTTTGTTCCCTTCATTGGGGTTCCTCCACTTGCATCCTGAGGGAAATCTCTTTATTGACCAAAAACTACACCGAGGCCATAAGATTTTTTGCATCTATTGTGGTTGAAGTGCCTTGGGTGGGTGCAGAGATTGGGGTGGTAAGCACTAGGACAACTCGAATAGGATCAATCAGGCACGTGCCCTCGCCTTTTGTTATTGGGGATGGCGTGATTTTTGGCACTTGGACACTTGTTCATGGGCCTTCTTCTATGTATGGGTTCATAGCAACCAGTTCCACCTACCTGAACTTTTGCTTTATTGACATGTGTGTGGCTCAAGCTACGTCCTCTTCTTTGTTCCTCCCTAGCTGTTATGTTTCCTTTTTTGTTCTCCTCTTCCTCTCCTCGGATTTCTTGGACTCCTCTTTTATCTTCTCTAACTTAGCTTTTTCTTTTCTTTTCTTTTCTTCCTTTGCCTTCTTGGATTCTCTTTGTGCCTTCTACAGGTCGACTTTCTCTTTCCTCATTCTCTCTTCTTTTGCCTTCTCTTGGGGAGTTCTCTTCTTGGACTTTTTGGCCCCTCCATGGCTAGACCGTGTTTCCTGTTCTTCTTCTTCATCACTCACAGTTCTCTCACTAGAGTGTTCCTGCTCATGGTGGGGAGGTGACACGTTTGGTGTCTCACCAACTTCTTCTTCACCTTGTGCTTCCCCCAATGCCTCCCTGATGATGGAAATCAAGACCCCACCAAATCCTATGGTCGAGGCCTTAGATGATGACTTCATTCTTGCCTTGGAGGCCGAGGACTCTCCACCTGCGGGTCTTCCACCTATAGCCAGTGCCTTTGGTGAGGTCTCGATTGTCTTCCGCACAAATCCGTTCAAGTTCCCTTCATCTAAAGATTTGGATGTAATGCTTTCGAGCATCAGCACGTTGATCCTACTCATTAGTGTGTTGTACCTTTGGCTGGAAAACAAGGCATGCACCATCTTGGCCTATAGTTGGACTTCTGGGTTAGGGATATCAGCTAAGCTGCTGCCATCATTAGTGTGGACCAGAACTTTGTCCATTCCCAGTATGTTGTATATATCCATTTTCGATCGTCTTTCCACTTTGTTGGCCAGGCCCCTAGGGAGTCCACCTTATAGAACATGTAAGATACCACGTGAGTTCAAAAGAAAGGGTATTATCTTTAGTAAAATTTACAGGATTATATTTACAAAAGGGGTTTTTAAATGCCACCATATTTGAGACTACAACACCTTGTGAGCTATCGTGTCTTCACTAAAGTGTCCTCCAAACAATTCTGTTATGTGCTTCTGTAAGTATGTCATGCATTTCATGCTCGCACACACACCTACATAACAAGCCGTCTTGCCCTAGCCTATAGAGTTGGCCTGCTACCAAACTAATAGGGTTGTACTAGATAGGAATGTATAAAGTAGGTTGGGGATAAGGGAGTGTAATGAAATCCTGTAGGTCAATTGTATTGAGGATAGACTTCATCTTGCATAACTAAACGATGGCATAATTCATCCCATCTAACTTGGTCAAGGAAGAGATTGGGTAGGATAGGTACCTGCACTTGTGGTGCAAGAAGAGGGAGATGAGGAATGAGTTGTCTTAGAAGAGGAGAGGAGAAGGGGACATATAAAAAGATGGTGAATAGGAGGGATAGTCCGATCATGATTTCTACCTTGAACCACATTAGTCTTGGCAGTGATCCTTGAGAACACAAAAATATTTGTGATGATCCTCACAATCTTGGTCATCTTCATGGCGATCCTCATGGTCTTGATTCAAATCTTGATCCACATGATCATACCAACCCTAATGATCTAAGATATTGAATCCTTTCAATTCGTGAAAATGAAAGCCACATAATCCTACCAGTCGTATTTGGTAGCTCTTCTCATTTGTGGGAAATAATAGAAGCAAGGTCGAGAGCAAAGGAGTACATGTGTGGAGCAAGCTAGGTGATGCAATGACTACAATGTGGTGAGTGTTGGTAAGTTTACATTCTATTTGTATCTAGATTTTTTGATTCATCAAGTATGTGAGTAGGCTAGGTGAGAAACAATCATGTGCTCTCTAGGTCAAAATCCTTGAACAAATAAGGATGTATCCAATGGTCCTAATGTTGAGCATACAGTACAACCGCCCAAATTTCAATCTTTGTGTTTTTTACTCAAGATCTCGTGTCAATGTTTGATTACTTTTATCACTAAATAGTACATAATATCTAAGGTATCAAGGTAGGTACATTATAGTGAATGAGTATCAATTATTTCAAACAAATGTAATGGATAGATATTAAGGCCAATCTTGTCACATTTACTCTACATAGGAGCATTAGACATAGGCAACATTATACATGAGAACAATCACAACAAGGAGACTACAACTTTGTATTTTTGTTTCTCTCTTACGCACAAAGCACATGGGCTAGCGACGTACATTTAGCAAATGAAAATGCATTGAATCCCTTGAAATTGTATTGAACCTCCCCCAAGGATAGGACTGGATTCATCGAGAATCCATCCACCCGCTTCCCTCTATGGAATTTCTTAGTTATCTAATTACCTACCACATTACGTGAAACATATAAAAATAGCTTTATTAATTAATATCCTTTTATGCATAGTTGTTCGTTTACGTAATTTACTCATGGACGTACAATCAAAATAAAACAAATTCATTGATTATGTTTCATAATATGTGTTCTCCTCCCCATACAAGAGAAAATTTACAATTTCACATGCTGCCATCCAATGCATCTACACGTCACGTGATGCCTCATCCAGTGCATCTACACGTCACCAAGATCAAATCCACCTATAGCTAGCGTTTATAGGTGTCCCAAGTAAAACTCAGGCCATACAGGGGACCAAGTAGTTCCTAGGTGCAAAAAAGGATTTACTAGCCAGAGCCCCCTTGGCACCTTTCCACCCCCTACTTAATACGATCCTTGATGGGAGACCTCTCGCCATCGAAGCCGCTCCATGCTTCTGCGACTGTAAAAACATTCCCTCTTGGTATGGGGATTCAACATCTATCCTTGGGGGAGGTATAGCGCTCCTCAATTCTTCTCTCTTCCAATTCTTAATTTAATCATAATCTAATCTAGAAGATCACAAACAAGATTGATGTCTACAAGCAGTTATGACTTCAATCAATCATGCAGCTTTCAAGTGCTGCTTAATTCTAGTAGCAATCAACCTCGGGGTGGGGGGGGTCACTTATGAATATATGTATATATATAGTGAGTTCAAAATAAGGGGCTTTTAAAACACCATTTTTATACATTTTTTACATACAGAAGGGTGTCATATAAAGGGGTTAGTTACAAATTGAATAAAAAAGGGTTGTGTTTTATTCAAGAAAAATTCACAAATTAGGATATTTATAAATAGGCCATGAATGCACATTATATAGAGAATATGTATATAGTGAACCCCCCAAGCAATCGACACTTGAGTTTCACATAATGAAATCTTCCCCTTGGAATTTAACTAAGGGCATCTAGATTTTGGGATCTCTAACTTCCAAGTTCTTTTAACCAATTCTCTTGGTCTTAAGTCAGTATTTCTTGAGAGACTTATCTTATTTGGATAGAAATTTTTTAGAAAAACATGTGGTATCGCGGTTGGTAAAGGGTTGTCATCCTCGCATGTGACTCTGTTAGTGACTCTCGTGCTCGCAACTCCCACTGTTGCTTCCACATTAGTAGGGTTATTTGCGATTTCTGCTTCTCAACTCTTTTTCTTCGAGGCCATGATAGAGTAGAGATGAGAGTAGAGGTATGATAGAATAGGATAGAGTTCTTCAGTGTCTTCTCTTCTCAGATCAGAGTAGAAGAGGATGAGAGACCTTCAGCGTATCCCTTTCCTTGGGTTTAACGGGATGATGTCTCTTCATCTTGTGGAATAGAGTCTCCTCCTCGATTAGTGTCTCATCCTCGTCAAGATTTCTCATTGTCGCTCCTCCTTCTCGATCAGCATCTCATCCCATAAGGATTGCTCTTGTTGCTCCTCATATCGTAGGAGCTATGGAAGAAGCCTAACGAGTTTGGGCAGCACTTCCGCATAGGGTTGGAGAGAGAGAGAGAGAGAGAGAGAGAGAGAGAGAGAGAGAGAGAGAGAGAGAGAGAGAGAGAGAGAGAGAGAGAGAGAGAGAGAGAGAGAGAGAGAGAGAGAGAGAGAGAGAGAGAGAGAGAGGCTGTTTACAGCAGAGCTTCATCATATCAATAGCAGCAGAGAGACTTCTGCATGGGTCGTTGTGTGTCTCTTACGTGATGCTCTACCCCTGTTTATATAGTAGTGAGAGGGGGGGGGGGAGGGGTAAAGAGAGAGCGCCTGCTTTTTGGCTTTTTTAATGGCATCATTGTTGACAAGATTTCTTCTTCTTTTTTCCATGCAACTTGTTTTGATCATAACTTCGTCATATGAACTCCAAATATAGATGTTTGGGTACTTAAAACGATCAAAACACATTTGGTCAACAAGCTATTGTGAGAAGAATTGCAAAAATCCATTAAAAAATGCAAAAATAAGGATTTTTGTAAATCACATTATTTTTATCCATCTTTTATCTTGGATGACTTATTCCCTTCAAAATAAGTCACAGTATATATTTCGATCCATCTAAGGTGGGAATTAAGTAATCTAAACATGATATTAGAGATTTCAAACTATTCTAGTAAACCAGTTCGGCTTCCTGTAAATCCTGTAGAGATTCTGTAGTTTTTTCTTTTCCATGTGTGGACGTGAAACATAAATCAATTTTCTTTGGAATGTATATGCACATTGTTTATTAAAATAAACTAAGTAATGGGGGCATTACATTCTTCCCTCCTTAAAGAAATCGAGATGTCCTCATCTCGAGAGAAATTGGGGGTATTCTTTCATAAGGGTTACCTCATCGATCCAAGTGGCATCCTCTTGAGGATAATCCTTCCACTGGATGAGATATTCTCTAAGGGTTCTATTCCTAAGGATTCTTTCTTTTACATCCAAGATTCTATTAAGTTGAAGTTCAAGTAAACCTTGGCTTGGCATTACAACTTGCTGATCATCAAGAATATGATCAAGATTAGGTACATAGGGCTTCAAGAGACTGACATGGAATACATTATGAGCTTTTAGGGTTTCAGGGAGTTGCAGCTTATAAGCATTTGGTCCAAGAGCCTTTATGACTTTGTAAGGTCCACAATATCTTGGGCTTAGCTTCTTGATTTTTCACAAGGATAAGGAACTCCTCTTTGGGCGTACACGGATAAAAACCTTGTCCCCTTCTTGAAAGATTTACTCTTTTCTCCCTAGGTCAGCATAGGCTTTCTGCCGATCCTTGGTAGCTTGTATGTCTTGCTTGATGGTTTTGACTTGTTCCTCCATTTCTGCAAGCATCTTTTTAGAAGCTTCAACTTTCAAGGTAGGGTCAGAGAAGTTTAGCGGGGTTAGGCATTCTTGCCCATATAGAGCTTGAAATGGGGTCATTTGGATGCTCTGATGATAGGACGCATTGTAAGAAAATTCCACCAAAGGTAGATATTGTATCCACTGTCTAGGTTCTTTGCAACAATATGCCCTAAGTATGTCTTCAATGACCTGATTTACACACTCTATCTGTCCATCAGTTTGAGGGTGATAAGCTGTACTAAAACAAAGCTATGTACCGAGAGCTTCAAATAATCCCTTCCAAAAATGTAAAGTGAATAAAGATTCACAATTGCTTATAATTCTCTTTGGTAGTCCATGAAGTCTAAAGATTTCTTTGACAAATAACCTGGTAATATCTGAGGCTTTATAGAGCTGGTTTTGACCAGAATAAGGTGGGTAACCTTAGTCAGCATGTCCACAATTACCATGATCGAGTTGTATCCACCTTGAACTGAGGGTAATCCAACTACAAAATGCATACTAATGAATTCCCATTTCATCTGAGGAATATCAAGTGGTTGTAGCTTTCCTGGCAGCTTAACTCGTTCGGCTTTTATTCGTTGGCAACTCAAGCATTCGATTACATATTTAAGTATGCCACTTTTGAGCTTTTCCCAATGATAGCTTTTCCTAACTGCATTGAGAGTTTTGGCATAGCCAAGATGTCCTAAAAATGGGGAATCATGAGCTTCCCATAAATCTTGTTCTGAAATAGGCAAGCCCTTCGTCAACGGAGAAGTTAAGATACTGTCTTAATCTTAGAGCCTTGTTCTTTATTCTGGATTTACTTCACCATTTGTTGATATTTGGGATCATTATTCACCTTCTCCTTGGCTAGCTCGATGATAGGATTGCTAGGCATTGATATCATTGTAGTTAGTGTTTGAGCTCTAAGAGGTTCTTCTAAGATAAGTACATTGAGAAACTATTTGCGGCTTAAAGCATTTGCAATTACATTCTCTTTGCACGGTCTATACTTGATCTCAAAATCATACTCTTGCAAGACTTCAATCCACCGATGTTGCCTCATATTTAGATCTGGTTGAGTGAAGATCCATTTAAGACTTTTATGGTTGGTTACCAGTGAGAATTTCTTCCTGAGTAGATAATGTCTCCATAACTTAAGAGCGTGGATAATTGCAAGTAATTCCAAGTCATGAGTAGTATAATTTCTCTGGCGAGTCTTCAATTTTTTGGAGGAATATTCTACTAGATGTCCTTCCTACATGAGTACACATCCCAAGGCAAGAGAGCTTGCATCGGTCACCACTTTGAATTCTTTGCTAAGGTTGGGTAGTTTGAGGATCTGAGTTGTGACTAAACTTAGCTTGAGCCTATCAAAGCTAGACTATTCAACTTGGGTCCATTTAATGGCAATCTACTTCTTGAGTAGGTCAGTGAGGGGTGCAACAATCAAGGCATAATTCTTGATAAAAACCATATGCCATCCTGTTAAACCCAAAAAGCTACGAACTTTGCTTACAGTGGTTGGAGGCGGCTAATCTTGTACATCCTTGACCTTGGCCGGGATCTACTGAAATTCCCTCTGCTGAAACTATAAACTCTAAATACTTGATTTCCTTCTTGAAGAACGCACACTTGTTCTTCTTAGCATACAACTTGTGAGTCGCCATTGTCTCAAGAACTGCTCGTAGTTATGACTCGTGACTTCCTTCATCCTTGGAATACGTTAAGATATCATCAAAGAATACAAGGACGAAATCATCAAGATAAGGTCTGAATATATCTTGCATTAATCTGTTGAAGGTAGCGGGGGTGTTGGTTAATCCAAACAACATTACGATAAACTTGTAATGACCGTACCTTGTGCTAAAAGCAGTTTCTGGGATATCTTCTTGCTTGATTTTGATTTGATAATACCCCAATCTGAGATCAATCTTGGAGAAAATCTTCGCTCCTTATAGTCGATCAAGTATTCATCAATCCTTGGAATCGGATACTTATTTTTTATTATTACCTGATTTAGCCCTCGATAATCAATGCAGAGATGGAGAGTCCCATCCTTCTTTTTCTGAAATAACACCGGAGTTCCTCAGGGTGAGTTACTAGGTCTAATGTATCCCTGATCTAAGAGATGTTTGAGTTGTTCCTTTAGTTCTATGGCTTCTAGAATGGACATTCGGTATGGTCATTTTGCAACTGGTGCAACTCCTGGTACTAACTTGATTTCGTGGTAGACTTCTCTTTGTGGTGAAAGTTCAATTAATTCTTCAAGGAATATGTCAACATATTCCTTAAGCCACGACGATCTTTGACTTCTTTATCTTGTCCAGTTTTATTTAATTTGATTAGGTATACAGGTGAGCCTTTTCTTAAACCTTTAGCAATTCGAGAAGCTTTCGCTAATTGAATCTTCAGTTTTCATGCTTCTCCTTGTGTGGTCGCTTGTTTTCCTATAAGATTCAAGAATGTGACTTGGCCCTTTTCACAACGAATATGAGCGTCATTGGGAATTAACCGGTCCATTCCTAACAGGCACTCATAGAATTCTAGGTTCATCACTCTGAATTTCATGTTGGTCTGACTGCCACCCAAATTCAACTCCACCTTACTTGTTTTTTTATATTGAGGAAACTTCTTTTCCATTAGCTAACTCAACTATCAGCCCAGGTGCACGCATTGTGTCTATGCCTAGTTTTCTAGGACACCTTAGTGATATGAATGAATATGTGCTTCCACAATCGATCAAAATTTTAAAGGGTTTACTGTTATAGGTTGATGGTGTTTGAATCACTAAGAATTGTCGATTTGATCCCTTCTTGTTGAGAGAGGCGTGAATTCTTGCTCTCTCCATGTCGATTTCCAAGGTGGGACCTTTGCGGTCTTCTATTTCCTTGAGGGTTATGCCAGAAAATCTTCCTTTAGCTGTGGTTGTCCATCTCTGGTTGTTACAGAAATTGCTTTGCCGTTCATTTTGTCCGAGTTTTGGGCATCACCTTTGGATGTGGCCAGATTCGTTACAATAATAGCACATGAAAGTGTATTTATTACCACTAGTAAAGTTCTCCACCACTGACATCCTAGACTTTTTGTTATTAGCAGATTGGAATTGGCCTTGGGCTCTTTTTGCATAGCCCCTAGTTATATTTCTGTTTTGAAAATTAATATTCCAAGGCTTATCATTTCTTGGTTTGGACTGGAGTTCCTGTATAATCGGTCTTGCTCTTATCAATGCATCTTGGAGGTCAAATGGATGCATTGATTCAAGCCATGTGTTCAAGGGATCATCTAATCCGTGGCAAAACTTGGATACTACCTGCGCAATGTCCATAGACGGTGCATACTTGAGAAGTGTTACAAACTTTGAGTAATAGGCTTCCAGTGTCATTCCAAGTTGCTTTAGACCAAAGAATTCATTCATCTTTTGTGTGCGGTATGCTGGTGGAAGATACCCGCCTCGCACTGCATTCTTTAATACGTCCCAATTAACAAACGCTTTGGAGATTCCTTGATTTTTACACCATTGTTTCCACCAAATTCGGGCTTCTTCTCTTAGCTTTAACTTACCGATCATTGCTTGATCAGCTGGGGTAATTCCAACAGCAATGAAAAAATCTTCCATGGGCTCAACCCATATTTTTGCGTCAATCTCGATATTTTTGCCTTGGCCAGGAAAATTACTCATATCTCAGGCCACAATACCAAGTTTCTGATTTCTTTTCACTCTGATACCACTTGTAACATACCCGCCTTTGATTACGTGACGAATAACATTTTAGTAGTCCCCCACAGTTTACCTTCCAGTCCGTCGCCACCCGTACTCTAACCAGAATGATCAGATTTTGTTCGGCTGGTTAACCCTAGGTCTACCCCACAAGGGAAGCGTCCTGATGTTACCCACCGAGGACCTACTTGAAGGTTCCTAATTGATCTAACAGTCACCTATCAACAGCTAACTCACATCCGGAGGTGTCCTTCGAGAGGCTTCTTGTCCGGAAGGAGCAAGTGCCATTACCCTTGGTTCATTTGGTTCATGGAGTACAACGCTTTTTTCTAGTAGCAGACTACGCATTTATGAAATCCCTCACAATGCTCTGGCACAGCTGTCATACCTTTCCCCTAAGACAATTTACAGTTCATGTTCTGAGACTAAACCCTAGGTAAGTCAGCGAATCGGCCCTTCCTAGAGTTTCTTCCTAGTGTTTGTTTTTGGGGAAACCTCTCGGCTAACCGAGACCACCCTGCCATAGGACTGGACTTGTCACGAATCCATCCACCCGCTTCGCTCTCTGGAAGTTCTTAGTTATCTAATTACCTACCACATTACGTGAAACATATAAAAACAACTTTATTAATTAATATCCTTTTATGCACAGTTGTTCTTTTACATAATTTACTCATGGACATACAATCAGAATAAAACAAGTTCATTGATTATATTTCATAATGTGTGTTCTCCTGCCCATATAGGAGAAAGATTACAATTTCACGTGTTGCCTCATCCGGTGCATCTGCACGTCATATGCTGCCTCATCCGACACATCTGCATGTCACCAAGATCAAATCCACCTATAGCTAGAGTTTATAGGTATCCCAAGTAAAACTCGGGCCATATAGGGGACCCAGTAGTTCCTAGGTGCGAAAAAGAATTTACTATCCAGAGCCCCCCTGGCACCTTTCCACCTCCTACTTAATACGATCCCTGCTGGGAGACCTCTCGCCATCGGAGCCGGTCCATGCTTCCGTGACGGTAAAAACAACCCCTCTTGGTATGGGGATTCAGCACCTGTCCTTAGGGGAGGTATAGGGCTATCTAATCTAGAATATCACAAACAAGATTGATGTCTACAAGTAGCAAAAGTGAGGATTTTCGTAAATCGCGTTATTTTTGTCCATCTTTTGTCTGGGACGACTTATTCCCTTCAAAATAAGTCACAGTATATATTTGGATTCATCTAAGGTGGGAATTAAGTTATCTAAACATGATATTAGAGCTTTCAAACTATTCTAGTAAACCAGTCCGGCTTCCTGTAAATCATGTAGACATTCTGCAGTTTTTTCTTTTCCGTGTGTGGACATGAAACATAAATCAATTTTCTTTGGAATGTATACGCACATTGTTTATTAAAATAAACTAAGTAATGGGGGGCATTACAACAAAGATCTATATTTTTTTTTCTCTCACAACATGTTCATTTTTCTTCAATATCAAAAGTTACTGCTAGCTCTTTTAGAGGTGCTTTACATTCACATTTATTATCTTCTATCATTGGAGCTATCTTCACCATCACCATTCTGTTATACAAAGGACTATCTTTTGCTCCCTTCACTATTCTCTATCTTCATTTGGTGCCTTCTTTGATATTCCATTATGAAGAGGATTGTATTTTACTCCCATGACATAACACACTCCTTCTACAAGTGCTTCCACCTTCATAAGTTAGGATCATGCATTTATCTTGAATCATTTTATCAAATCTAGAATGTATTGGTTCACCCCTTAGCACTAGTCTTTTAGACATGGACACTTCGGGCCTATTGTATTAGTATATACATAATTCATTATTTCATTCATTTTGTAAGCTTTTAAGTCAATTAAATTTTAGGGTTTTTTGTACACTTTGTTTTCTCCATTGCAAAGGTTATTGCTTCTTTGCAAGCCTCTCCTAAAGGGTTGTTGATTTTGCAAAGGCAGCTGGATAGGAACTCATGAGCAGTTGGGGATAAGGGAGTGTAATGAAATCTTGTAGGTCAAACGTATTGAGCAAGTTAGGAATAAGGGAGTGTAATGAAATCCTGTAAGTCAAATGTATTGAGATAGAATTCATCTTGCATGACTAAATGATGACATAATTCATCCCATTTAATTTGGTCAATGAAGAGATTGGGTAGGATAGGGGCACCTACCCTTGCGATGCAAGAAGAGGGAGATGAGGATGAGATCTCTTAGAAGAGAGGGGAAGGGAACATGCAAAAAGATGGTAAATAGGAGGGATAGTCTAATTATGGTTTACATCTTGAACCACATAAATCTTGGCATTAGCACTCCTGAACATGACAATATTTGTGATTATCCTCACAATCTTGGTAATCTTCATGGCACTCCTCATGATCTTGATTCAGTTCTTGATCCACAACACGATCCTACCAGCCCTAATGGTCGAATGTATTGAATCCCTTGAAATTGTGAAAATGAAAGCCACAGAATCCTACTAGTCATAATGGTCTAGCATATTGAATCTTTTGATGATAAATTGCTATGAAAGGTCCATCATTTGAATCCTTGACAAAGCTTCCACATGACCAATTAAACATAAGATGAGAAGAGGACTGAATGGAGAGAAAACTTGGCATGTTGCAGAGATGGCAGTATGTTGGAGCATTTCTATACCACAGCGCACTTTGCAAAATATACTATGTGAGTGTGCAATATGCAAGCAATGAAGGGAAAATAGAGAGAAGAAATAGTATATGTTGAAGAAAATCAAACTCAAATATAATTGAGATGACTAGGAGAAATGTTGATACAATAACCATGCATGTGCACTTGGCATGTCAAGGCATTAGACTTCAAAAGGCAAGAAACACAAAAATCTCACAAAATAGAGAGGAGAGAAAATGATGGTTGGAATTGCGACAATAGTAGGAAAAGGCTGGATGTATGCCATGCAGAGGACAAGTAATGATTGCCACATAAGTAGAAAAAAGAAATATATTTGCTAAAAATATTTTGAAATAGGATTATTGACCATAAAAGGTGCCAAGTGTTGCAAATAGAATGCCATGTGGATCAAAAAGTGGCAATCTACTGCCGATATACATGGCTTGGAAACTACTAGTAGTGGAAAATGCTACCATTTGACTGCTCTCCTTTTCATCTCTTCCAAGATTTCACTTTGCCTTTGAGCTAAGGTTCTCATTCTATGCTCTTGTTCCTTGATTTCTCTTTCTAGCCTCTTCTGGTATTCTAGTTCTAGGACTACCCTCTTCTCCAAAATTTCCACGTTTTTTTTATATCCTTGGGCCCTCTCTTTTTGTCTTGCTATGAACTCCTCCATGGCATTCTGGGCTTTTTCCATCTATCCTTGCAATTCTTCTTGTTGTAGGATCAGGACCTTATACTCCCTTTGGATTCCCACTAGCTCTTGATTCTCGTTTTCAAGCCTTTTTCACTAGCTTTTCTCTTATTCCTCCTTAGCCATGAGCTCCGCCTTTCGCACACTTATTTCTTTTTGGTAACTGGCCACTTGGTGGGTTCTCTCAAGCTAGAAGGCTGGTAGTGTCTCTTTCTCAGCTTCTAACTTCGCAACGGTCATCTTATTTTCCTCCTTTGCTCTCTCTAGCTGTGAAGGAGTTCTTTGATGTAATCATCATAATTAGATAACGACAACAGTGCTGTAGGGAAAGTTGTTGTGGATGCTTCTATTCTCTGTCTCTTGGGATCTTGTCTTGAGGACTCAGCATCCGCAGTAGCTGCCAATCTCTTTTTTCCCTTCACTGGGGTTCCTCCACTTGCATCCTGAGAGCAATCTCTTTATTGACCAAAAACTACACCGAGGCCATAAGATTGCTTGCATCTACTGTGGTTGAAGTGCCTTGGGTGGGTGCAGAGATTGGGGTGGTAGGCAGTACTAGGACAACTGGAATAGGATCAATCAAGCCCGTGCCCTTGCCTTCTGTTGGCTGGGGATGGCGTGATTTTTGGCACTTGGACACTTGTTCATGGGCCTTCTTCTATGTATGGGTTCATAGCAACCAGTTCCATCTACCTGAACTTTTGCTTTATTGACATGTGTGTGGCTCAAGCTATGTCCTCTTCTTTGTTCCTCCCTAGCTATTATGTTTCCTTTTTTGTTCTCCTCTTCCTCTCCTCGGATTTCTTGGACTCCTCTTTTATCTTCTCTAACTTAGCTTTTTCTTTTCTTTTCTTTTCTTCCTTTACCTTCTTGGATTCTCTTTGTGCCTTCTGCAGGTCGACTTTCTCTTTCCTCATTTTCTCTTCTTTTTCCTTCTCTTGGGGGGTTCTCTTCTTGGACTTTTTGGCCCCTCCATGGCTAGACCGTGTTTCCTACTCTTCTTCTTCATTACTTATAGTTCTCTCACTAGACTGTTCCTGATCATGGTGGGGAGGTGACATGTTTGGTGTCTCACCAACTTCTTCTTCACCTTGTGCTTCCCCCAATGCCTCCCTGATGATGGAAATCAAGACCCCACCAAATCCTATGGTCGAGGCCTTAGATGATGACTTCATTCTTGCCTTGGAGGCCGAGGAATCTCCACCTGCGGATCTTCCACCTATAGCCAGTGCCTTTGGTGAGGTCTCGATTGTCTTCTGCACAAAGCCGTTCAAGTTCACTTCATCTAAAGATTTGGATGTAATGCTTTCGAGCATCAGCACGTTGATCCTACTCATTAGTGTGTTGTACCTTTGGCTGGAAAACAAGGCATGCACCATCTTGGCCTATAGTTGGACTTCTGGGTTAGGGATATCAGCTAAGCTGATGCCATCATTAGTGTGGACTAGAACTTTGTCCATTCCCAGTATGTTGTATATATCCCTTTTCGATCGTCTTTCCACTTTGTTGGCCAGGCCCCTAGGGAGTCCACCTTATAGAACATGTAAGATATCACGTGAGTTCAAAAGAAAGGGTATTATCTTTAGTAAAATTTACAGGATTATATTTACAAAAGGGGTTTTTAAATGCCACCATATTTGAGACTGCAACACCTTGTGAGCTATCATGTCTTCACTAAAGTGTCCTCCAACAATTCCGTTATGTGCTTCTGTAAGTATGTCATGCATTTCATGCTCGCACACACACCTACATAACAAGCCGTCTTGCCCTAGACTATAGAGTTGGCCTGCTACCAAACTAATAGGGTTGTACTAGATAGGAACGTATAAAGTAGGTTGGGGATAAGGGAGTGTAATGAAATCCTGTAGGTCAACTATATTGAGGATAGCCTTCATCTTGCATAACTAAACGATGGCATAATTCATCCCATCTAACTTGGTCAAGGAAGAGATTGGGTAGGATAGGTACCTGCACTTGTGGTGCAAGAAGAGGGAGATGAGGAATGAGATGTCTTAGAAGAGGAGAGGAGAAGGGGACATATAAAAAGACGGTGAATAGGAGGGACAGTCCGATCATGATTTCTACCTTGAACCACATTAGTCTTGGCAGTGATCCTTGAGAACACAACAATATTTGTGATGATCCTCACAATCTTGGTCATCTTCATGGCGATCCTCATGGTCTTGATTCAAATCTTGATCCACATGATCATACCAACCCTAATGATCTAAGATATTGAATCCTTTCAATTCGTGAAAATGAAAGCCACATAATCCTACCGGTCGTATTTGGTAGCTCCTCTCATTTGTGGGAAATAATAGAAGCAAGGTCGAGAGCAAAGGAGTACACGTGTGGAGCAAGCTAGGTGATGCAACGACTACAATGTGGTGAGTGTTGGTAAGTTTACATTCTATTTGTATCTAGATTTTTTGATTCATCAAGTATGTGAGTAGGCTAGGTGAGAAACAATCATGTGCTCTATAGGTCAAAATCCTTGAACAAATAAGGATGTATCCAATGGTCCTAACGTTGAGCATACAGTACAACCACCCAAATTTCAATCTTTGTGTTTTTCACTCAAGATCTCGTGTCAATACGGTGCGAGTAGGTGATTTTTGAATCTGCGCTTCACTGCATTCGCGCCCTATCAATCATCTTCAAATACAGCGCGAGTAAGGTAGTCCACTAAAGTTGGCATGCAAAAAAAAAGGCAGCTTGTAGCCATTCTTTGCCTTCAGGAGGCTGCTGAAGACTTCGTTATTGATTTTATGAACGATGCTTACATTGCTGCTACCCACGCTCATAGAGTGACTTTGATGAACAAAGACTTTAGTATTGAGACCCTCGCCCACTATTGATTAAAAAAAGCATTTGAGATCCTTAACGTTCCTCCAAAATTATCTAGGAGAGTGAAACAACTAGTGATTGAAGAGGTGACACATTCTACAAAGACCGCCCTCCAAAAAGTGTCTGCCCAACAAGAACGACCACAAGAGATTATAGAGTCAGAGGATGAAGTTTGCAAGAGGAAAATCATTGTCCTTGGTCGTGTCAATCTGAAGAGAATGGGAGAGGTATACATGCAAATGGTTGTGAATGTCTCTTGCACTTCTTCAGAAGAAGACTATCTTAGTATTTCCCATGAGGACAAATCCATGCTTGTTAAGAAAGATATATTCAATTGTTAGATTTTGTAGTCTTTTGTTGCATAAGGTAAGACTTTTTTACTCAATTTTTTTAAAAATGGAATGATAGTGACTTTCATTGCAACTAACATTCCTTTGTTTTTACTATTGGTTTTAGGGTGTTGATTGCTTCTCTCAGCTAAGAAATCTCTAAAACTATATTTATTGTTGATCCACTGTTATCAATGGAATTGTTTTTAAGATCTCGTTCAAATATAGAATTATTTTTCAAAATGTTCAATCCAATCACAAACTACAATATTTTTTTTCCTTACGTTGAAAGGTATGCAATTTTGCAAAGGGCTTAATGTATACTTATTTATAGTATGCATTTCTTACTAACATTTTACTTTGCAGAGGACATTGGATCTTAATATATATTGATATTCTCACTAGAGAAATTATCCTTCTGAACACTCTCAGTGGTATCCATGGTCAAGCAAAAATGTATGTTGAATACAATAATACTCACCTTTTATTTTATTATTTATTTTATTTTATTGTCTTTTTTTAGTAATATGTTTCCATTTATAGTGCTGGCAGGTTGATGGTTACATTTTTGGATACCACATATGAGGATCTTGCTGATCCTCAAAAACCATGTAGCTTTCTCTTACAAGAAGGGCCCTTGCAAAATGATTCACATTCTTGTGGATGGAGAATGATTTCAAATGTTTGTAGGACAATAGATTCAAAGATTCTCAAGATAGATGGGGCTAATGTAAGTATCTTTCACTTTTTTTTTATAGCAATATGTATTTCTCTTTTTTGGGCAACATGTCTTTCAGTTTTCACGGAAACTACTGCATTGTCATCAAACTTTATAATTATTCAATTTATTTGTTTTAACTCCCTACAAGTATGAAGTATCACTGGCCTGACAACTGACTTTTTAAGATACATATTGGGTACATTTTCCAACTTATTACAAATTTCCTTGCAGTTCCAAGATTACCCGATTCATACACATGGTGGATAAGAGAGAGATGTATTGTGTTAATTTTGGACAGGGCAATCACACCAGTCAACCCCAACTCTCTTCCACTTAAATCCTTAACTAAGACTAAGAGTAAGGAAAAAGGAAAGTCATCTGGAAAGACAAGTAAGGTAAGCTCCAAAAAGACAGAAATGCCAACACTTTCTCATCCATCTCCTCATCAGCCCCCTGAAGAGAAGAGGCCCCCTATCCAAGTCAAATTCTTCAACCAACCAAAGAAAAAATCCATTGTAAGGAGATTAGATATCTTTTCAGAAAGTGATGAAGAAGTTACAAAGCTGAAAGAAGACAAATAGATGCAAATGAAGCAAGATCCTTGTATTTCTATACTTCAATTTTGTAACTCTTCATTCAAAGAAAAGCTTTTTGTCAAATGTAAATGTCATCAATGTTTTCATATTTATGGCTTGAAGGTTACAATTGTGGGAGGCAAGTAACTCATACAAGAGAAAGAGCGTTTAGCTCTTTTTCCAACTATTTTACTGTTTACTTTGAACTTATATTCTGGGGATGTACAATCTAGCATCTCCAAGGTATCCCTTACATCTTTAGGATTCCAATTGGAAGTGATATTTACCTCCTTTTCTATAACTTTAAGTTTGAAGGGCGTGCAATCTGTATCAGAATCCAAGGAAATCCAGATGCCTAGTTTAAGTTTGTATATCCTATAATCAAAGCCCAAAGCAAGAGTTTGTTGTGCTATATTATAACACAGAGGCAAGGATTGGGGGCATACAATACACCCAAGATCTTTGTGTTTTTCACTCAAGATCTCGTGTCAATGTTTGATTACTTTTATCACTAAACAGTACATAATATCTAAGGTATCAAGGTAGGTACATTATAGTGAATGAGTATCAATTATCTCAAACAAATGTAATGGATAGATATTAAGGCCAATCTTGTCACATTTACTCTACATAGGAGCATTAGACATAGGCAACATTATACATGAGAACAATCACAACAAGGAGACTACAACTTTGTATTTTGGTTTCTCTCTTACGCACAAAGCACATGGGCTAGCGACGTACACTTAGCAAATGAAAATGCATTGCGTTTGGACTAATAGAGGTGTATGCTAGCTAGCTGAACATTCATGGTCGAATTCGAGGGGCATGCGCACAGGTTGAGATATAGGCGATTGACAACCACAAATGTGTAGCTTGCCACCTACTCGCATATGATGTCCGAAGAGGGGTTCTCGAGCCTCACTTGGTGCAACTCATGTTGCTTGCGCAAGTCTTGCTCACCCCGTAATGCGCATTGTAGGAACCCTTTTACCGAAAGAAAGAAGCACCCCATTCTCCACGCGGGCTGGTTGGGCTGCTGAGTCTGGCGCTTGGGCACGGTGATGGTGAGCACCCCATTCTCCACGCGGGCGCTCAGCTCCTCGGGCTTGGCGTTGTCGGGCAGGCGGAAGCGCCTCAGGAAGCTGCCGTGTGCCCGCTCCACGCGGTGGCACTTGTCGCCCTCCTGCTTCTCCTCCTTCCTGCTGCGCTCGCCGCTGATGCACAGCACGCGCCCGTCCTCCACCTGCACCTTCATCTCCTCTTTCTTCAGCCCCGGCAGGTCGGCCTGGAAGATGTGGGCCTCGGGCGTCTCCTTCCAATCCACCTGAGTGTTGGCCACGGCCGATGCCTCGCGGGCCAGCTGCAAAAGTCCTGCTGCAAAAGTCCAGGAGGCGGAAGGGCCAGTCGGCAAAAGTCCTGCTGAAGAGGGCGGAGCTGCTGGCCGGGAAGGGATCCCAGGAGAAGGGGTCGAAGATGGCGCCGCTCTGGCCGAAGAGGCAGGAGCCCTGCGATGTGTTTCCCCGAGAACTCCAGAACGGCCCAGAGGGTTCGGTTCGGGAACCCTCTAGGCAGAAAGCTCCCTTTCTTTTGAACTTGCCGAATCCTAAAGGCACGGTCATGTCAAGGTAACTAACCTCTTACCGACTCCCTTCCAAGCGGCTGCCGAACATCCATTTGGGAGAGGCAACATCTAGTAATGAATGTGTCGATTCTCAAACACATATGGAAGAAGAAAAGGAAGTGCAAGAAAGTCGGGGGGGGGGGGGGGGGGGGGAGCCAAATATGACAAAATCAAAGGTAATGGACACCAAGAAATCTAATGTCTTCTAGAAACTTCTAAAAGACTCGAGAAAGTGCTAGAAGATTCTAGAACATTACTTGGAGGTTTTAGGAGACTGCTTATATCGAGACTTACATAAGCATGGCTCATATCACTGGTTATGTTAGTATTGCCTATGTCATCAGTGATATCATCATCCTTTTACTAGCGCTTATATCATCTCATATCTAGAAGCTTCCCCTCAACCTTCTTAACTCTAGTATGAATAGGGGTCTTGGGCTACCTGCCTTTCAATCTTGCCAAACTGATATGAGAGGAACAAGAACTTGGCAAAGGGCATCACAATGAAGATGTGCTAGTGATTCTTCATCGTCATAGATACACTTTGTTACCCCTACACCATTTTTAGTCATACCTCTCATACAGTAAATCATTATTAAGTATGTGACACCATAGCATAGATGAAAGAAAACTTTACAAATGTTATCAACGTCTACCAATATGCCATTGAGCTCACCTGCTTTCATCTTGTGCAAAAAACTGTGAAGACTTGGCTATAGAGCTTGCATTTTCTTGCAACGGTACTAGGGAGGATTAAGTTCCAAGAGGGGTACTTGGGAGACTCAAGGAGCAATGTAAATAAGCAAGGAAGAACCCAACAAAGAAGGATGAAAATTTCTAGGTAGGAGTACACTCTATTTTCTTCATTGTCATCCTATCACCTTTGGAAAAGGTAAACAAGTGAAAGGACTATCTTTAAATGGAGTACCCTTCATTGCAAGAAAAGTTGGCATTAAGGTGCTGAAATTAGCATCATAGTTGCTCTCGAATAATATTTTTGTAATGTGAGATCCCTTTTTGCCTTGTAAATGAGAAAAATAAAAACTTAGGCATCTCTTACTTTGGTCGTGTGAGTTATTTTTGATTGATTAACTCAGAGTATTCATGGTGGAGGCGAGGCCTTTGGTAGAGGCCACATCTAATAATGAATGTTTTGATTCCCAAAACACATATGGAAGAAGAAAAGGAATTGCAAGAAAGTAGGGGGAGCCAAAGATGTCAACAGGATATAATCAAAGCTAGTGTTCTCATTTTCAACTCCCTTTTTGCCTTGTAAAATGAGAACAATCAATTTTTAGGCATCTCTTGTTTTGGTCGTATGAGTTATTTTTGATTGATTAACTCGGAGTGTTCATGGTGGATGCGAGTCGTTTGGTAGAGGCCATGGTGTAGGTCGTCCATTTGAAGGCAACATCTAATAATGAATGTTTTGATTCTCAAACACATGTTGGAGAAGAAAAGGAAGTGCAAGAAAGGAGGGGGAGCCGAAGATGTCAAGAGGATATAATCAAAGCTAGTGGATACCAAGAGATCTAATATCTTCTAGAAAACTTCTAAAAGATTTGAGAAAGTGCTAAAAGATTCTAAGAAGTTCTAGAACATCACCGAGAGTTTCTAAGAAAGTAGTCATATCAAGACTTACATAAGCATTGCTTATGTCATCGGTTATATTAGTAATGCTTATGTCACCGATGATATCATCATCCTTCTGCCAATGCTTATATCATCTCACATCGAGAAACCTCTCCTTAACCTTCTTAACTCTAGTATAGATAGGGGTATTGGGCTACTTGCCTTTTAGCCTTGCCAAACTAATATGGGAGCAACAAGAACTTGGCAAAGACAAGGATTGTCACCTCACAACTTATAAGGGATTGACTTCAAGAAGAAGAAGAACTTAATTCTTTATTTAAGAAGACAAAGTACAAGAGTATATTTCTCTATAGAAGATTCTCTACAATGATGCTTACAATAAGATTGGGTTCATGATACAAGACAAGGCAAGATCTTGATGCAAGGCTAGACTGAATACAAGACAAGACAAGAATCGAAGATACAAGGCTTGAACAAGGACTCGAGAGGACTTATGTTGCATGATCCTTACAACCAAATTTTCATTTTCTTATACCAAAACAAAGCTCTAGCTGCACATTTAAATATCCCTGTGTAGATGCCCATGCAAGAAAGTTTTCTTGACATCCATTTATATAAGATCCATATTATCCTCCTTGGCAACCAAGGCAAGCCCTATATGAAGGGTAGTCATATTGACTATTGGAACGAAGATGTCATCAAGGTCTATCCCCTTCTTGTGCTTGAAATCCTTGGCTACCAATCTTGCATTATACTTTAATAGGCAATGCATCAAATGGAGACATTTTCAGCTTGTAGATCCATTTACATGGTGGTACATGCTTATGCTTAGGGAAAGAAAACCAACTCCCAAAAGTACCATGTTCTAACGTGGTTGACGACCACAAGGGCAAGCTTGAAGCCCTTAGATTCTTGCTCGAGGTCCTAACTCATAAGCCAAGGCATTCAACATCTTGAGAAAAGTAGTTGCTCTTTTCTTCTTCCCCCTTGATACTTCTATTGCTTGGGTGCATGTGCTTCTAGATTGTCCCTTTATCGAGGTGAAGCACTTATCTCATAGGGACTCCACTGTCAAAACCATCAAGGTGATGTGTTGCCAACACTTCACCCTTGTCTTTCCTCCACCCGCCCTTGTTGACCCGACCCACTAGCTTTCCTCAATAATAGTGGTAGATACCTTTCAGCCTCATCCTAAGACACAAGCAGCAACACGACCGAGCCCACCACCAACCCTTCCAAGGATGCCATGGAGAGGGTCCATGTGCTCAAATCATAGGAGCAACTGCTCTATAGAGTGGTGAACACCAAGTCCTCAATAAGGATGATTAGTCACCCAACCCCTTTGCCAAGCAACCTGCTAAACAAGGTCCTACATCACAAGAGCCTCACCACCTCTGCTCCCCCAAGAAGTCCAACTCTACCACTAGCCTCTTGGCCAAACTCACCCTCCTCAATTGACGGCCCAAAAATGCCCAAGGGAGGAGGAAACTACATATGACACCAAGCTTCTCGTCCCCACTTTTTCCCTTACCAGTCCTGACAATACATCTCTTGCAACCATGCCCCTCCTTGCCAACTTGTCCCAATCGCTCATCATTATCCCACCTGAATTCAGTTGGGAGATAGCCCATCAATCATTGAACTTCATCAATGGGTTCTTGAGCAAGCAACAACATCAGTAGAGCAAGACTTGGTAGTGTAAGTGGATTGCCTCAAGCAAGCCAATATCACCCTCTTTGAGAAACTCAAGTAAAAAATCTAACTCAGGACTATTTCCCTAGAGAAGCTCACAACAGAGATCATCTACCACAATATTCCATAGCCTCCCCTCTAGACTCACATAGACTTGTGGTTGCAGTAGTACCACCTCCAATACAATCCCCTCCCACCACTTTGCCATCCACCTCTTGGCTAAGCAGGACCTCGATCTTGGCTCCACCCAATACCAACCCACCTCACCCCCTACTACCTCCCCTTCCACTGTTGGCCCATCGCACCCTAGCTCTACCACTAGACAAATTTTAGGCAGACATAGAGGATGACAATAACATAAGCGAGTAACTTTGTAGGTCTGAGTCTACCATGCATGCCACTTTTAAAGGTGGGAGCAGTTAGTGGGCTTTAAATCTAGGAGCCACCAGACCTCTCAACTCATCATAACTCCAAGCAAAGATGTCACAAAATTCCTGAATCAAGGACACATAGTCCTTCCTTTCTTCCAGACTGAGCATGGACCCTAAATTAATTGGCCATGAACCATTCATCTTACCAAGGTCTAGCTCAATTACATTTGTATCCCTTATCCTCTCATGAGCCTCTATTGGCTCATTCAAAGTTGCTTGATAGATATCCTCTATAGTAGTGGATCCCTCATTGGATTCATTGCTTGGTGACAACTCACTAGCAGATGAAGCATCTAATATGTCTAGCTTTGACAAGGATAAAGGAAATATCTCACTTTGAAGAGATTCAAGGTAGGCATCTACTACTACACGTCTAGCACCTTTACCAAAGATCAATTTTCTAGCGAGTATATCAGCCTGATAGTCTGCTAATAAAATCCATGGCATGCGTAGCAATACTTGATAGCTAAGTTGCCCCACAAACCTCATGATCCTAAATTCTAGAATGCATTCCACATTCGCAACAATGACATGGACTTTAGGAATGCAACCTTCATGTTGTCTTAAACTGTCATCAGCCATCCGGAGAATCATGGAGGAATCTTTTTTTATTTCTAATCCCAACCTATCCATCAATTCCTAACTCATAATGTTGACGGAGGATCCCGTGTCTACAATTCCATGATCCACTACTATTCTATCAACATATGCTGCTACCCTCAAACAATGCTTTTTATCATGTTCAAACCAATCATCTCCTACTCGCCCTATTCTCAAGGGCTCAATGATATACCTTGTATATAGAATCTTCTTAAATTCTTTACGCACTCCTGGAGACAACTTAATCAACTATAGGAGGTTTATAATCAGTCTTAACTTTGCAAAGAGAACTCGCTGAATCAAATTCATTTTTAACTAGCAAGAGCTCTCTTTTCTCACCAGACCATTCTCTCCTTTGGTCTTTGAGTCGGTTTTGGTGTCTCTTTCCTAGCTTTTTCCTTCTTCTTTGGAAAACTCCTTATCCTTCTTTGGATCGGCTTTACCATCTATGGCCTTAGGAGGTTTGCCTTCCATATCAATTGAGGACTTGTGTCCCCTTATCATCTTGCTTAGGCATTCCCTCCACAGGTTTTACCTTGTCTTTGTTGGCTTCTTTCCCTTTTTGACCTCTTGTAACAACCCACAAATTAGAAGTTTCTGTGCCATTGATACAAACAGCTTCTATAAGACTAACTCCACTGCCACTAGGTAGCTCCTCTACCATAGCTTCCCCTCTCTATAGTATTTGCTTTGGTCCCTCATCTTGCTAGAGATTATATTCTTGTACTTGATGATTAACTAGACCTGGCTTTTTACTTCCTTACTGGAGAGAACTAATCTTACTCCAATATGTAGTAGCTAAGGTGCTGGACTTTCAGCATATGTAACATTTAACATTTGGACAATTTCTAGGGAAATGTTGGCCACCACACCACTTATAGCTGAATCTTGAGGGGGGCACCCTTTTCAGGGAATTGACTGCCTATCAAATTTTGCTACATCTTAAGGAAATTGACATCAATGGCTATTTGCCTATATTGTTTGGTGATCATATTAGTATAGTGCTTTATCATATCCTTAACTTCGCGAAGGACATTGGAGCCACTTAACTCATAGCCACGATCGTTTACCTATCATTCCATTGGCCTAACCACTTGATTAGGGATTGGCTGTTGATTTCCTAGAACAATGGTAGGATTTATCATTTGGCTTCCAACATTTGGTGGATCCATCTAACTAGCCATAGGCATGGGCACACTAGGAAAAGCGGGCAACATGGGCACATTTTGAATCATTCTTCCTCTCCTATCAAGAGTACTCACGGGTATCCCTTGACCTCCATTTGTTAGTGCTAAAGTATTTCCAACACCTAGACTCGCGAGGTATAGGTTGCTTGTAATCGCGATTCTACTTCCTCTGCTCTTGTAATATCCGTTTCAATGTCAGCAACAGCAACACTACTCAATTGCACTTGAATGTTAAAGTCTAGCCCATTCAAAAAATATTGCAATTGAGCAGCAGCTAGAATAGGAATATAGATTTGCAACTTACGAAATGCTTCCTTTAGTTTCTTGGCATACCCAAGAACATTCTCATGAGGTTCTTGATGTGTTACATTGAGGACACATAGCTAATACTGACCTTCCCTTTCAGGGGCAAACTCTCTTCGAAAGGCCACAAAGAAGAAGTCAATCATAGTTATGGTTCCAGCTTCTAGGCTGTGATACCATACTGCAGCTCGTCCTTTTAGATTCATATTAAAGAACATCATCAAGTGTCCATCTTGAATTCAACAGTTAGTTTGAACTATCGCAACTATTACTCCACTCAAAGTAGGCTGGCTGACTGGAAGAGGGGAAATACTAGAACTTCCTTATCCTAAACGGACTATGCATAGGATTAGGATTGCTAAGATCTCTCCCTTGTAAGGATATTGGACCACTCCTTGCAGAGAATATCTTCTAATAATTTCGGCCTGCTTTCTAGCCCATTCAACTCTTTCTTGCTTTTGAAGCTCAGCTTGACGATCTTTTGAATCTATCTCACTGCCTTTTGGCATACACTAATAAACTCCTCCCTATTGACCAAGATTCAAAATTTGCCACTTTATTAGCAGCTCCTAGAAAATGCACTTGTTGAGACCTAAACCGGGCTTGACACTGGCTCTAAGACACTAGCCGGGCCTCTACTACTTACCCAATACCACCCCACACATCCTTGCAACTAGGAGCATCTAAGAACTTTGCATTTGTATAATTTTATTATCCAATGATTAATTCTTTCCCCACTACTTAGAGAGAGTCCCTAAACATATTGGTGTTGTACACCTTGTAAGCACACACAATTTAGGGAGCACCCCTCGGTTGATCACCATGGCTGTACTACGGCTCTCCTACACCTCTCGGGGATTGGCCCCAAGATACACCATGAACATTGAACACATTCAAAACAAAGTCCACTCTTTCAATTGATCGATCCAAGGAGATAATGAATAAACCTCACTAAATAACCCCCAAGGAATCATATATCTAGCCCTATGGCTTAGGGTACCTCGCACTCTCATCGTATATTATCACTCATACAAACAAGGATTATGCATACAGGATATGATACCATATGGTGCGTACAATGCAGTTGTGTATGACCATCGTACTCAAACAAATTTATTCATTTAAAATCAACATCATGAAAGTGCAAAGACAATTCTTTCCATGCTTTTCTTCTAATATGTGATCGCTTCATTGCTTATGGCTAGTATCGAGTTGTCTCGTGCTACTAGACCCCTTTAAGTTTTGACAACGACAAACCCTATATGACATGCATCATAAAACATTAGAATTCAATGTACTTTAAACACTCAACAACCCCCTTCTCCCTACCATTTAGAGTTATGCATTCGTTGGTAGGTTTATGGAGCAATTTTCATGTATTCTCCTTTCACGAAAATAATAAAAACTCACTTCAACAAAGAGATAGAGCTAAACTAAGACTAAATCCCATGCTTCATCTCTACTATACATTCACAAATATAAATCTTATTTCTCCGTATTTTTTAGATGAGAAAAACCTAAATTTTCTTTTTTTTTGCTATTTATTTATAGAAATTACTGATATTTATTGACTTTCCAATTTAACTTGATTGATCCTATTGAAATGATTTTATTACCATGTTTCAACCCGTAGGAACATCATATGCACATCAAAACCCAAAAAGCCACATATTTTTCCTTAAATCGCATAGTCTCGTGTTTTGTGTGTTTAACATAAAACTATTATACAATTGATTTTTTGTGATTTTTTCAACATGACTGATAAATCAAAGTATTGGCAATCAAATACAAGCATTTCTAACCATTTTCAACCAAAATTGATCATAAAACGATGAAATCGATGACTTACTCATAAAACCGTGCATTATGACATACATATTTCGACATTGGAGGCCCGCTGACACTCTTCAACGTCCATTGACAATTTTTCCATCCTCAATTCACATCTCTTTATACTCTTGCATCATTGCATGATCAAAATCGTTCATCTCAGCCCACCCTTTTCTCTCATACACTAATCCATGAAAACAAACCACAAGAGGAGAGAGGAGAGAGAAAGACTAAATCAGATCTCTTCATAGAATGCGTCAAATTTTGCATCGTTTGCCCCAATGGAGGGTGAGAAAATTGATCATCTCAAGGCCTGGAGCATTCCTCTGATCTCCAACAGCAAGCAAAATGGCATTATTTTAATAAAAAATGGGGTGCTGAAAAAAATGGTGCCCCCTTCCCCCCCCCCCCCCCCCATGTTTCATAAAATCATCTCTTTTTAAATCCTAAAGCTTAAGCCAAGCTTAAGCTTTTGAAAAAAAAACTAGTTTACTTTTGAAGGTTTCACACTTTGGCCTAAGTGGTTTTTTCGATTTCGGAGGAGCAACCAAGGCTTGGATTTGAGATCCGTCTAGGTGGCTGTCTTTGTGACGTCAAAATCTATAAACTTGGCCACCATCATGCACTTTCTGGCTCCTGAATCACATAGTTGCTTCATAATGCAAAACCTTGCGGGGTTTAAATGGGGGGTCAAATGGACTTTGATTGATGAATTGAGACTTGCATTGGGTTCTTGGCATCGAACTCCATCTAGGAAAATCCAGCTCATCAATCTACAATTGTTTCATTTTGCATGAAAAATTGGTATTTTACCTCCTCTTGGGCTCTTTTTCGCTTAAAAAAAACTGGCCTCTAAAATCTACTCTCATGGAATAATATTTGTTCTCTCATCTTGCTCAACATTTCTCTCTTTAGGATTTTTTTTTTCCTCCCTTGGCTTGAGGTTGAGGAAACCCTTCATTTCACCATGCCTATAATAAAAGATGTTGAGCTATACAAGCACATTAAAGACATAGATTCTTCAACACACATGATATACATCCTTGTGAGCCATACAAGCACATTAAAATTTGTATCTAGACATTGCTGCTCTCTTAATGCTCTCTTTGTATCTAGACATTAAAACAACCCATTGTTGAAAACTGAGCTTTGGAATGGTAACACTTAGTGTTCCATTTCAGTGCTTCTAACCCAACTTGCAGAAATCAACATTAAAATGGAAGAAGATGTTTGCATCGGTGTTCTACTTAAGAGTTTGCCTCTTGAATATGATAATGTATCAACAACTCTTATTAATATGCCAAACCTTGAACTTGTTGATATCTAAGCATCACTCACTCACTCTCACTCACTCTCACTCTCTCTCTCTCTCTCTCTCTCTCTCTCTCTCTCTCTCTCTCTCTCTCTCTCTCTCTCTCTCTCTCTCTCTCTCTCTCTCTCTCTCTCTCTCTCTCTCTCTCTCTCTCTCTCTCTCTCTCTCTCTCTCTCTCTCTCTCTCTCTCTCTCTCTCTCTCTCTCAATGCACTTGAACCCTCTTCAATGATGAATTAATGAAACCTTGCCCTATTAGCTAAGATGTACCCTGACTAATTATTCTAGTTTCGCCAACAAAACTTGGAACTATGATCAAGATATCCTTGCAAGATGAGATATAAAGTATTGGATTCTAATCATGATGATGGTTCTCATGTTGCTACCCCTATTCTTGCTACCACCAAGCCATGGCACATTTTTTATTGTGATGCAATCTCCCATGATAAGGTACTTCTTAAACTACATCATTTAATCATTTCTAGCGCTGCCCACAATTTAAATACCAAAGTTGATTCTTTTATGCATGTTTTTCAAGTGGCTCTTCATTTTCCCATGACACGGGTGGCTAATCCTACATTTAATTTTCACACATATTTAATGCTAATAAGAGGCAGAGCTAGTAGAATGTCGCCAATGAAAGTTGTGTTGTTCTTCATGTACATAGGTCAGTACTTGGAAATTTTTTGGAGTAATGACACAAAACTTTCTTATCATCAACACCATATTAAAATTTATTATAAAACATTGGCCATCTAAAGCATGGCATTGAGGCACATTAAACAAGTCAATTGTGGACCATACACTAACAAGTGTTGATATTGATTGACCTATCAAATTGCATCTCTCTCCTAGCTAATTGGTTGAATGGCCATGGTCACCTTATTTTCACTTATTGACATTGACCCCTTTTACCCATATTTTCAATTTGAGTTGAACTAGGATATTGGCAAACGGTGGTGTGCCAACAATAAACCTTGGCCATGGCATTGTGCATTTATTTCCCTATCAGTATCTTGCTTTGCAAACTATTCCTCTTTACGTGGACATAGAGGGGTAGTACACTCCCATTTGCAACTACATGTGGAAACTTCTCCAAACTCATTCTTGCTTTCATTTCTAGCTAGTGGAAGCATCGCACTACCCAAGTGTCTTTAAATCATATGCATTGCAAGGCATTATCTTCCAACGTTTCCCTCCATGCAATCGTCTCGAGAGTAGATCGACTCTTCACTTGCGAGGTTTTAGGTTCTGTTGTACAAGGTCAAACACCTTGCTATGATGTTGGTAAACTTAAAGCCTATGATGGTGATCTTTCTTCATCAAGAAGAAGAATGCATGGAAGGTCCTGCCTATGATAAGCTACTTGAGGAACTTTTCATCCACAAGTAGAGGTCATCCGGGATTTATCCAATTTTGATTAGTGTGCCCAAGTTGAGCGAGTTGTCTTAGCATTACAATAGTCATTCTTTCAATTATTACCAACTTATTGCCCTTTCAATTCTTCACTTATTGCCAAATTATTACCCTTTCAATTATTGTGCCTTTAGTGCAAATGCTTTTCCATTTGGAAGACTAAAGTTGCAATAGTTTATTTTCCAACTGGTCGTTCTAGTTGCCTATTTCACCGGTAAAACCCTCCATTCACGCCCATCACAAATTTGATCTCCACTGCCGACATAGCAACCATTCATGCCCATCGCAACCATTCATGCCATTGAAACCAGCATGTTTCACCGGCAAACAATCTTGAGCAAGGCATAAATTTGACAAGCTGCATAGTTCAAAGTATGTCGTTTCACAGATATGTCGTTTCATAAATATGTTAGCTCTTCTCTCTCTCTATCCACTCAGACACCCCTCGTCCCTTTATATAAATAGACCACAAGTCCTCTTTCACTGTTTATACTATTTTCCAACTATATCTCTCTTTTGATTTTCGCCCATGGCTGTGAGCTCCCTCCTTCCATGAGAGTGTATTATGCCTTGGTCTATGAATGTCATTTCACATATGCAAAATTTTGTGCCACTTGATGATTAAAGTTATGTCAAATTTAGGCCTCCTTCTTAAGTGTAGGTTGTGCAGCCTTTTACCTCTCCAACATAGATCATTTCATCGATGAAAGGATTACGTCTCGTTAGATGATAGATTCGCTAGACAGCCTTTAGTAGTGTACACATCTCCTTTACTAAACTTGTTTGATAATCCACTAAGCTAAGTGGATGCTGTACACAGTGTACAACATCCTCTAAGCGAAGCGGACTGCTCTTTTGTAAAATAACTCTTGGCTTAGATGCTACAAATTCATGTGATTGATGTGGGGGAAATTATGTGTATAATCCCATTAACATAGACAACTATTGAATTGTCTGCTATCGTTGATTTAAAATGTATCTATTCTCAATAAAAGTCACCTACTTGTAAAAGGAGAATCGAGTATTTTTCCATCGGTTATGATTTGATTAAAATACTAAACCAAACCCTTGTTTTATCCGTGAAACCATAGAGGATAGATCGTGGGAATAAACCATTACAGGATAGATCACGGGGAGTTTCCTTCCTTGATGTAGGATGGCCTACCTTTGTGCTTTTTGAGCAAAATCTAAAGGCCCTTCTTGAGTGACCCAACGACATGAGGGGATCTCATACTTGCATTTTCTTGGGACTAAAATGTAGTTGTTTTTGTTGTTTGGACGGAGGTATTTGTATATTGTATACACTTGAACAACAGGAGGGGGTTTTTTGTCCCATATAATGACATCCCCTAGCTCTCTTTTATTACAATCTAAGGACCATTCAAAAGTTCACTAGCAATGTGAGGGCACCTTGCTTAGTGACTAGAGTGTGGTCTCTATTGTTGGGAAACCCCTAAATGGTCCTTATATTATGCCAATGTTTTAATGTCTAGATACAAAGAGAGCATTAAGAGAGCAACAATGTCTCTAGATACAAATTTTAATGTGCTTGTATGGCTCACAAGGATGTATATCGTGTGTGTTGAAGAATCTATGTCTTTAATGTGCTTGTATAGCTCAACATCTTTTATTATAGGCATGGTGAAACAAAGGGTTTCCTCAACCTCAAGCCAAGGGAGGAAAAAAAAAATCATAGAGAGAGAAATGTTGAGCAAGATGAGAGGACGAATATTACTCCATGAGAGTGGATTTTAGAGGCCAGTTTTTTTAAAGCGAAAAAGAGCCCAAGAGGACATAAATTACCAATTTTTCATGCAAAATGAAACAATTGTGGATTGATGAGCTAGATTTTCCTAGATGGAGTTTGATGCCAAGAACCCAACGCAAGTCTCAATTTGTCAATTGAAGTCCATTTGGCCCCCCATTTAATCCCCACAATGTTTCGCGTTATGAAGCAACTATGTGATCCAAGAGTCGAAAATTGCATGATGGTGGCCAAGTTTATAGATTTTGATGTCACAAAGATGGCCATCTAGACGAATCTCAAATCCAAGCCTTGGTTGCTCTTCCGAAATCGAAAAAACCACCTAAGCCAAAGTGCGAAACCTTCAAAAGTAAACTAGTTTTTTTTTTTCAAAAGCTTAAGCTTGGATTAAGCTTTAGGATTTAAAAATACATGATTTTATGAAACGTGGGGGGGAGGGGGCACCATTTTTTTCAGCACCCCATTTTTTATTAAAATAATGCCATTTTGCTGCTGTTGGAGATCAAAGGAATGCTCCAAGCCTTGAGATGATCAATTTTCTCACCCTTCATCGGGACAAACAATGCATAATTTGACGCAATCTATGAAGAGATATGATTTTAGTATTTCTCTCTCCTCTCTCCTCTCTCCTCTCTCCCCTTGTGGTTTGTTTTCATGGATTAGTGTATGAGAGAAGAGGGTGGGCTGAGATGAACGATTTTGATCGTGCGATGATGCGAGAGTATAAAGAGACGTGAATTGAGGTTGGACAAATTGTCAATGGCCATTCAAGAGTGTCAACGAGCCTCCAATGTCGAAATATGTACGTCATAATGCACGGTTTTATGAGTAAGTCATTGATTTCAACATTTTATGATCAATTTTGGTTGAAAATGGTTAAAAATGCTTGCATTTGATTGCCAATACTTTGATTTATGAGTCATGTTGAAAAAATCACAAAAAATCAATCGTATAATAGTTTTATGTTAAACACACAAAACACGAGACTATGCGATTTAAGGAAAAATATGCGGTTTTTTGGGTTTTGGTGTGCATATGATGTTCCTACAGGTTGAAACATGATAAGAAAACCATTTCAATAAGATCAATCAAGTTAAATCAGAAAGTCAATAAATATCAATTATTTTCTATAAATATATAGCAAAAAAAAGGTTTTTCTCATCCGAAAAATGTGGAAAAATAAGATTTATATTTGTGAATGTATGGTAGAGGTGAAGCATGGGGTAGTCTTTGTTTAGCTCTATCTCTTTGTTGAAGTGAGTTTTTATTATTTTCGTGAAAGGAAAATACATGAAAATTGCTCCTTAAACCTACCAACGAATGGATAACTCTAAATGGTAGGGAGAAGGGGGTTGTTGAGTGTTTAAAGTACATTGAATTCTAATGTTTTATGATGCATGTCATATAGGGTTTGTCCTTGTCCAAACTTAAAGGGGTCTAGTAGCACGAGACAACTCGATACTAGCCATAAGTAATGAAGCGATCACGTTTTAGAAGAAAAGCATGGAAAGAATTTTCTTTGCACTTTCACGATGTTGATTTTAAATGAATAAATTTTTTTGAGTACGATGGTCATACACAACTGCATTGTACGCACCATATGGTATCATATCCTGTATGCATAATCCTTGTTTGTATGAGCGATAATCTACGTTGAGAGTGCGAGGTACCCTAAGCCATAGGTCTAGATATATGATTACTTGGGGGTTATTTAGTGAGGTTTATTCATTATCTCCTTGGATCGATCAATTGAAAGAGTGGACTTTGTTTTGAATGTGTTCAATGTTCACGGTGTATCTTGGGGCCAATCCCCGAGGTGTAGCAGAGCCATAGTAGAGCCATGGTGATCAACCGAGGGGTGCTCCCTTTGTGTGTGCTTACACGGGGTATAACACCAATATGTTCAGGGACTCCCTCTAACGAGTAGGGAAAGAATTAATTGTTGGATAATAAAATTATACAAATGCAAAGTTCTTAGATGCTCTTGGCCACGAGGCTATGTGGGGTGGTTTTAGGTAAGTAGTAGAGGCTCGGCTAGTGTCTTAGAGCCAGTGTTGAGCCCATTTTAGGTCTCAACAAGTGCATTTTCCAGGAGCCGCTAATAAAGTGGCAGTTTTTGAATCTTGGTCAATAGGGAGGAGTTTATTAGTGTATGCCAAAAGGCAGTGAGATAGATTCAAAAGATCATCAAGCCGAGCTTCAAAAGCAAGAAAGAGCTGAATGGGCTAGAAAGTAGGCCAAAATTATTAGAAGATATTCTTTGCAAGGAGTGGTCCAATATCCTTACAAGGGAGAGGTCTTAGCAATCCTAATCCTATGCATAGTCCGTTTAGGAGAAGGAACTTCTAGTATTTCCCCTCTTCCAGTCAGCCAGCCTACTTTGAGTGGAGTAATAGTTCCTAAAGTTCAAACTCCTTTAGTGAATCTCGTTATTACTATGGGCACAACCCATTGCAATCCCAATAGGAACATCAAACTTTCCAATCTTACGGTTTTCTCCACCCATTTTTGATGGGTTAGCAGAGGAAGACACAAAACTTCACATTAATGAATTCCAAAAGTTAATGTTTAACTGTCGAATTCAAGATGAAGGACACTTGATGATGTTCTTTAATATGACTCTAAAAGGACGAGCTGCAGTATGGTATCATAGCCTAGAAGCTGGAACCATAACTACGATTGACTTCTTCTTTGTGGCCTTTTGATGAAGAGATTTTGCCCCTGAAAGGGAAGGTCAGTATTGGCTATGTGTCCTCAATGTAACACATCAAGAACCTCATGAGAATGTTCCTGGGTATGCCAAGAAACTAAAGGAAGCATTTCGTAAGTTGCAAACCTATATTCCTATTCTAGCTACTGCTCAGTTTCAATATTTTTTGAATGGGCTAGACTTTAACATTCAAGTGCAGTTGAGTAGTGTTGCTCTTGCCAACATTGAAACTGATATTACAAGAGCAGAGGAAGTAGAATCATGATTAAAAGCAACCTATACCTCGCGAGTCTAGGTGTTGGAAATAGTTTAGCACTAACAAATGGGGGTCAAGGGATGCCCATGAGTATTCTTGATAGGAGAGGAAGAATGATTCAAAATGTGCCCATGTTGCCCTCTTTTCCTAGTGTGCCCATGCCTATGGCTAATTAGATGGCTCCACCAAATGTTGGAGGCCAAATGATAAATCCTACCATTGTTCCAGGAAATCAACAGCCAATCCCTAATCAAGTTGTTAGGCCAATGGAATGATAGGTAGACAATCGTGGCTATGAGTCAAGTGACAATATAGGCAAATAGCCATTGATGTCAATTTCCTTAAGATGTAGCAAAATTTGATAGGGAGTCGACACCCTGAAGAGGGTGCCCCCTCAAGATTAAACTATAAGTGGTGTGGTGGCCAACATTTTCCTAAGAATTGTCCAAATGTTAAATGTTACATATACTGAAAGTCCAACAACTTAGCTACTACATGTTGGAGTAAGATTAGTTCTCTCGAGTAAGGAAGTAGACAGCCAAGTCTGGTTAATCATCAAGCACAAGGAAATAATCTCTAGCAAGATGAGGGACCAAAGAAAATACTACAGAGAGGGGAAGCTATGGTAGAGGAGCTACCTAATAGCAGTGGAGTTAGTCTTATAGAAGTTGTTCGTATCAATGGCACGGAAACTTCTAATTTGTGGGTTGTTACAAGAGGTCAAAAAGGTAAAGAAGCCAACAAAGACATGGTAAAACCTGTGGAGGGAACGCCTAAGCAAGATGATAAGGGGACACAAGTCCTCAATCAATATGGAAGGCAAACCTCCTAAGGCCGTAGATGGTAAAGCCGACCCCAAGAAGGATAAGGAGTTCCCAAAGAAGAAGGAAAAAGCTAGGAAAGAGGCACCAAAACTGGCTCAAAGACCAAAGGAGAGAATGGTCTGGTGAGAAAAGAGAGCTCTTGCTAGTTATCAATGAATTTGATTCAGCGAGTTCTCTTTGCAAAGTTAAGACTGATTATAAACCTCCTGTAGTTGATTAAGTTTTCTCCAAGAGTGCGTGAAGAAATTAAGAAGATTCTATGCACAAGGTATATTGTTGAGCCCTTGAGAATAGGGCGAGTAGGAGATGATTAGTTTGAACATGCTAGAAAGCATTGTTTGAGGGTAGCAGCGTATGTTGATAGAATAGTAGTGGATCATGCAATTGTTGACATGGGATCCTCCGTCAACATTATGAGTTTGGAATTGATGGATAGGTTGGGATTAGAAATAAAAAAAGATTCCTCCACGATTCTCCAAATGGCTGATAATAGTTTAAGACAATGTGAAGGTTGCATTCTTGAATTCCATGTCATTGTTGCCAATGTGGAATGCATTCTAGACTTTAGGGTCATTAGGTTTGCGGGGCAACCT
Organism: Lygodium microphyllum; assembly: GCF_053477565.2. Classification (NCBI taxonomy): domain Eukaryota; kingdom Viridiplantae; phylum Streptophyta; class Polypodiopsida; order Schizaeales; family Lygodiaceae; genus Lygodium; species Lygodium microphyllum. The sequence goes on from NC_141138.1 coordinate 116,817,811, forward strand.
AGCTATCAAGTATTGCTATGCATGCCATGGATTTTACGAGCAGACTATCAAGTTGATATACTCACTAGTCAATTGATCTTTGGTAGAGGTGCTACATGTGTAGTAGTACATGCCTACCTTGAATCTCCTCAAAGTGAGATATTTCCTTTATCCTCGTTAAAGTTAGAAACATTATATGCTTCATCTGCTAGTGAGTTATCACCAAGTGACGAATCCAATGAGGGGTCCACTACTATAGAGGATATTTATCAAGTAACTTTGAATGAGCCAATAGGGGCTCAGGAGAGGATAAGGGATACAAATGTAATTGAGCTAGACCTTGGTACAATAAATGGTTCACGGCCAATTAAATTAGGGTCCATGCTCAGTCAGAAGAAAGGAAGGACTATGTGTCCTTGATTTAAAAATTATGTGACATCTTTCCTTGGAGTTATGACGAGTCGAGAGATATTTCTCCTAGCCTGGTTGTTCATACATTCCTCTAAAGAAATGTAGCCACCCTGTGTGACAAAAAGTAGGGCGTATGCCTTTCAAATTACGGGATGGCTATTCGAAGAGTTGACAAAACTACAAAAAGCTGACCTAATATTTTTGGTTCAACACAGAGAGTGGTGTTCACTAGTTGTTATTAGGAAGAAGAAGAATAACCAAATTCGGCTTTGCGTAGACTATAGAGAGCTTAATAAGAAAACAATTAAGGATTACTATTAATTTCCATTTATTGATCAAATTTTGGATCAATTAGTGGGTAGGAAAATCTATTCATTTATGGATTTCTTTGTTGGATGTAACCAAATGGCTATTGCAAAGGAAGACAATTTGAAAACGACATTTATCACTATCTTTTGATACATTTGCATATCATGTGATGCCTTTTGGATTATGGAATGCACCTAGTTCTTGGCAACATACAGTTGATAAGACTTTTGGTGATATCTCCCTTGAGGAATTAAAAGTCTTTATTGATGATCTCGGGGCAACCACCAGAAGAAAAAGACAACTGATTGTTTTAAGGAAATGTTTTGACCCTTGCAAACAATTTTGCATTGCTCTTAATCCTAGGAAGTGCATCTTTGGGGTGCCCTATGGGTTGTTACTGGGCCATGTGGTGAGTTCGACTAGTATTGTAACTTGCCTTGAAAAGATAAAAGTTATAGCCGCTATGAGCCTACCACGTACTCTAAAAGAGATACATAGTTTTCTATCATTGGTGGGATATTATCGGAGATTTATCAATGCATGGGCAAAAAGAGCATTGCCATTAACAAACCTGCTATCTTTTAACTATTTGTTTGAGTGGAATGAAGCTTGCAAGTATTCTTCAAGGATGTGAAGCAGGAACTAGAGAAAGCACCAATCCTAAAAGCACCCTGAAGAGATAAAGTTTTCTATATATTTTTTGTAGCCAGAATGCATAGTATCAACTACTATTTAGCCCAAATTTGGGAAGATAAAAAATATCATCCAATAGCCTTTTCTAGTAGGAAGTTGGGGATATCTTAAGTGGATTATACTTATATGGAGAAATTGTGCCTTGGAATGGTTTTCACCACAAAGAAATTTAGGCATTATATTATCTATGAGAAGGTAGTAATTTTTACAAAGGCGGAAGAACTTAGACTGTTGATGATTAAGTTGCAGCTGCATGACCGTCTAGCAAAGTGGTTAATCACTTTGCAAGAGTTTGATTATGAGATTAGGAGTAAGCCACCAAAGCTATAGATTGTGGAATGTCTTGTGGATTTCAAGGAGCCAAAGAAAATTCTAACTGAAGGAAGTAATATTAAAGGCCTATTCAAGATTGATACAGCTTCCATTCCTTCCTAGTATGTAGCTATTAACACATTATTTATCCATAGGAGGATTAGGGGCTACTTTATCAAAGTCTGCAAAGAGAAATATTAAGCAACAAGCATTATGCTTTTCAATTATAGTGGGTGTCTTGTATTAGAGAGGAGTGGATGAGATTTATCGCTGATGCATAAGGTACCATTCATTCTTGAGAAATGCCATGACTCAGCATGTGGGGGACATTTTTCTGGGATAACCTACCGCCCAGAAAGCTCTCCATGCTAGCTATTGGTGGCCATAGATTTTCTAAGATGCTTTTAGTTATGTTAAGTCCTATCATGTTTGTCAAAGACACGATGCCAAGGAGAATCATAAATGACATTTAAACCCTATTTTGGTTATATTACCCTTTGAAAAATGGGTTATCAATTTTATGGGACCAATATACCCTTCATCGACTACACAAAAGCGGTATATTATTGTAGTAATGGACTACTTACGAAGTGGTCTAAAGCTTGAGTAACAGTGAAGGATAATGCTAAGGAAACAACCAATTTCATTATGGAGAAAATTATTTACTATTTTGGTCCACTCAAGGAAATAGTGTCTAATCGAGGGACGTACTTCTTGAATAAGATTATTGTAGCCTTTACAAAAGCTTTGAAGATTAAGCATAATAAAACTACCCCATATAATCCTCAATCCAATGGCCAAGTTGAGAGTACAAATAAATAGTTGGTGGAAATTTTATCCAAGATAGTATCAAAAAGTAAGCGCGATTGGGATAAGAAATTATATGTAGTAGTGTGGGCTTACAACATGACATTCAAGAGAACTACATGCCACACCTCGTTCAAGCTAGTGTATGGGGAGGAGTGTGTTTTGCTCTCAATCATTCGTTGGGAGAGGCAGAGGTGTTATAGGAAATATATACCTCTCTTGCACATCTTGATGAGATTTGGTTGCAGGCTTTACTACATCAAGAAGTAGGGAAGAAGAGAATGAAAGCCCTTCATGATCTTTAGGCTAAGAAGTAAAAATTTGTATTATGATGCTTGTCTCATGAGCTATTCCTAGGTAAATTGGAACCCAAATGGAATGGGCCATACAAAAATGTACATTTAGGAAAGAATGGCTCTACAACCCTTTTAGCATATTTGTAGTAGGGAGTAGAGTTTAAGACTAAAAGTTAAATTTAATAAGTTGAAGCCTTACTATGTGTAAGGGCTGATGTTGGGCTTGGTGCCTATGCAAGTCTTTCATGATTTAGCTTTATTGTGTAGTAGGTACTAAGACAATCAAATGGGACGAGAACTATTCCCTATCTAGAGCATCCGTATTTAGAGCAATGTTACCACCAAGGTCGAGTGATCTGGTGAAGTAAAGGCTATCAGGTTATTGGTGGCAAGACGGATCTTTCACATGGAAGATTAAGGTCTGTGCCCACCATTGTCATAGAATTCTAACTAGCATTTCTATTGAGTTCAGCGAAGAAGGAGGGATTGTACTTGTCATAAATCCTCTCTCTCCGCTTGATTTTGATTATCATAAGTATGAGTGAGTTGATCAATATGATGTGGCCTATCATCAAAGATTAAATCTATACTTTGTATTTTGATAGAGCTTCTAGAGGGCCCACTAAACATGTGAGCATTGGTGTGGTCATTAAAGATCCCCGATGTAGGGTTGTCATGAAGATGTGGATCTATTTAGGACCCTCTTTTACTAATAATATGGCAAAATACAAGGCCTTGATCATGGGACTGAATGTAGCTTGATGTAGTGGTATCCGCCAATTATTGATAAAAGGGGACTCGTAGTTAGTAATCAATTAGCTGCATGGGACCTATAGTGTGCGGGATCCCATCCTAAGGATGTACCATCATGCAACCTTGGATATGTTGCATATTTTTGAGATGGTGACTTTTCAGTTAGTTCCTTGATAGTGGAATCACTTTGCAGATTCCTTGTCCAACTATGCTTTCATTAAAGATGTCCTTTTCAATTGTGGTCCAGGGGAGCTCTTACAAATTACCTTCTAGCATTAGCCTTGGACTACTTTGGGATCTTCTTACTACTGACATGTCCCATTTTGGTCACCAATGGTTAGCTTGGGTTACGAGTCAGGTAGCAATTGAGCATCTTTTATTGTCATATTTGTCAGATATCCCTTGCTATTTATGCAAGGAAATTAGCTAATAACCTGATGCACTTAGTGTAGGGCCTAAGGAGCCCTTCTCCTTGGTCAATTTTGTGCTTAAGTAGAGTCATGCTAGGATGAAGGGTTTGTTTCAGCAGTCTGCCTCTACTGAATGGTAGTGAAATGGATTATTTCCTAAGGCCAAGAGGGCCATTTCTATTGGGTTCTAATGTTTTATTTCATAAGGCCAAGAGGGCCAGTTTGTTGGTTGTGAAATGTTATATTCATTAATGCTAAGAGGGTCATAGGTCTGTTTGGTGTAGGTATATTTAATGGTTTTCTATTTTAGTGATTGCATCAAAAAAGTTTTATGGAGTGCCTGGAGGGAGCCTTTGCTACGTGGGAGCTTCTTGTGGCCATTTCAGGTGGTGTCATCGCCTTTCCAAGTTTTTTCCTTAATCTGATAGTGTTATATGTGTATGTGGGGGCTATTTTCTTCTCGTCTGTTGTTTAGGGACTAGAAATCAAGGGTGGCATATGAAGTCCTAGGGTTAGGTTAGGTATATCTAAGGAGGTTCGAGTAGTTGTCTACCTCCTATAATGACATTGTCAAAGCATTGAAAGACTTGCTTTAGAAAGCCGTCTTAGTACCTTGTTCTACTAGCTTGCTAGGTAGCTATTCTAGGAGTCCCTACTAGTGTGAGGCAAGTAGAGAAGCCTACCGAAGCATCAAGAAGAGAAAAATATAAATATACTTGAAATATAAAAATACAGAGGTGTGTAAAAAGGGTTTTTAAGCCCTAAACATGAAAAGAAAGGAAAGAAAGAAAATCTTAAAAGCAGTTGATTGTCACCTTGCGAAGGCCTCATAGGTTCCTGGGGATGAGATAGACTGAGGCTGATGCCTTGTCTTCCTAGGGGTAGCACCTAGCCAAAATAAAGAAATAAGGAAGGTTGGAGTGAAAATAAAGTGAGCAGAAAAGAAAAGGATTGTGCTGCCTTGCGAGAGCTTGGTAGGTACTTGGATACTGAGTCAGGACAACCCGAGGGTGATACCCTGTTCTTCTTGGGTCACTCTATGCTTAGCTCCCTTCTTTTTACATACCCAAGTATCGAAACCTTGAAAGGAAAGTGTGTTGAAAGAAAATATCTTATGACTAGGCTATAAGAGTCCCCACCTAGTAGTAGTTCTAGGTCTAGTTGTCCTAGTTAGATAGGTAGTTCAGGCCACAACTAGGATGACCTCTTTGATAGTTCTTTTCGTTAGTTTATGTTGGAGTAGTTGATTAGCGACTTGATCCGGATCTCTATCAGATTATGCTGGCCTTGAAAGGGAGCGACGGATCGAAGGTTGGACTCGAGAGCTATGGTGGGAGAGCAAGAGCAAGAAAGGGAGAGACTAGAAATGGGAACTCCAATAGTCACAATGTGTGACTGGGCCTTCCTTTATTCAAACTGTCACTAAAAGAATAAATAATAAAGTGATGGTGACGGGCGCCCACTACCTGCAGTGTGCAGTGGCGGTGTGACTGTCAGTGTAGTAATACATGGGCGGCTAGGCAGAGGCACCTTTACCTCCAACAACCTCCCACTTAAAGGCGAATCTGCCCCAGTGAGGAGTGAAAAGAAAAAGAAAAAAGATAGTACAACATGTACACATGTACAATAGGATGAGGAAAGACGTCATCTCATCCCACACCCATCAACCTCCTGAGGAAGGCAAAGGGCTTTGTAGAGAGGCTTTTCATGAGCAGATCTACAAGATTCTAGTTATTCAAGATCTTGACAAGATCAATAGACTTGTCCTCAGCGACCCCACGTATGAAGTGTTACCTCACCTCAATGTGTTTCATCTTCGCATGGAAGATCGGATTCTTGGCTAACTGAATAGCACTCATAGAATCCAAATGTAGTGTAGGAATAGCATCAATACCAAGGTCAGCAACTAAATGACCCAACCAAATGGCCTCTTTGCAAGCCTCAGTGGCTACAACATACTCGGCCTTTGTAGTAGAAAGGTTCGTGCACCCTGGACATCCAAGAAACAACACCTCTAGCATAGGTGAATACATAGTCGGAAGTGGACTTCCTACTATCTACATGTCCTGCATAATCAGAGTTAGTGTACCCCATGACTCCTGTATCCTGGCTGCCATAGCATATGCACATATCTGCAGTGCCCTTTAGGTACCTCATGATACCCTTCACGGCATCCCAATGCTTCTTGCTAGGTGTAGCCATATAGTGTGCCACAATACCAACTGCAAAGGCAATATCTAGACGAGTGGCTATCATGGCATACATAAGACTACCTACAGATGCATAGGGAATCTTGGCCATCTCGGCCTTCTGCTCTTCTGTTTGCGGACAATCACATAAGAAGGCAATGGATAGCCAATAGGCTTTACATCCTGCATGCGGAAGCGCTCAAGGACTTTATGAATGTACTCCCTCTGTGAACAAGTAGAGGAGTCTTTGATGCCTGTCGCGTCTAATGCGCATACCAAGTATGCGTGCAGCCAGTAGCCTATACCCAGTGGAGCCCCGAGAGGAACACCAAGGAAAAGGGAATTCTCTTGCAAGAAAATCTATCTTGTAACAACAAGCTTGTTTATCATATTTCATATGATCACAATGAAGAAAAGAACACCAGGCACAACAAATCTTCATGCAGCATCATGTAAATCTCCCACGGATTTTAATAGAACCAACCATATTCTTCAACATCTTCACAAAATCCATCAATAAAACAAAGAAAGCAAAGAAATACACCATCTTTGAATGGAAATACATCACATAGTATTCATCTTCAAATCTTCATAGTCTTCTCTCTCAATCTCTCATATACAATCACTCTGTTTCAGTAGAATTGGCTATCTCTGACTCTCTCTCTCTCTCTCTCCATCAATAATACATCATATCCTCACTACAATCTCTCAAAAATCACTCTCAATAATCACTCTTAGGTCGTGGATACCCCTCCCAAGAGGTATGTCTGATATGAAGAGTCACGAGAGCCACTACAGTGTCTCTTCATAGCTCACTACTGTCACTTCACTCTAGTTTTCTCTTGAGTCTTTAACAGCTACTTCTTCCACTTCCTTCAGCTCTTTTGCACTTGTATTCACCTCTTTCCAAGGCTAGAAAACTTTCCCAAAGTCACACATACATTCCACATAACACTTACAGAAGCATACAGAACAGTCTACAGAATAGTACCAGAACAGCTACAGTACAGAACAGAACAGAAACAGAACAGAAGCAGAAGCTCTACAGAAGACCTACAGAAGGTTACAGAAGGTCATCAAAACCTCATAACTCACTCTCAACCCATTCCAAACTCTCACAAACCATTCAATAAGCTTTCACAATATCTCATTCTTCATCAATCAATACTTCATCCCTCCTTACAGAAGACAATCAGAACAAAACAGAACAAAACTGAAGGTATACAGAACCATTCAGAACCTATCAGGATATCACAGAACCACCAACAAACATCATGATCTTCCAAAACACAATCAATATCATCCAAAACACTATCAATCCACTTCTAAATCAATCAATCATCTCATAAAATCAACCATTCAGCTCTCAAAAACAACAAAAATCAGCCAAAAAACAAGTCATTTCAACACTCAACATATCCCCACACTTAATAAGGAAGCGTCCTCGCGACCCAGGAAAAAGGGAATACAAGTTCATAGAAAAGCTCAACTTTGATCTTCAATATCTTGTCAAAAAGAATCCATCCACCACGACCCCAACTTATAACCTGTTTCTGATATAAAAATACAAAGAAAGGAAAACTCTTTACACATTAACACCTCTTATCAAACTAAAAATCACAACAAATTTGTAAAGGATATAAGAGTTTGCTTCTTCTTCATCTGCATCAGCTTCAACTCTCCAACCACGACCCCATCACCACAATTCTCCAAAACATAGCTCGTACACAAAATCCAATAGGAAACCACCACGTTTGTTTGACATACATGAACTCACAACACAAACACTAATACACAACACAACCATCTGAATGACTTCTTCAAAAAGAAAGATTTTCATTAAAAGCTTCCACCATACATTGGAAAGGTATCAATGAAGATGATCCCTCTTAAAAGATTGATGCTGTCGGAACCGATCCATAGATAAGGATTCATCTATAAAGTTTTTAGGAGGATTTTGAAAAAATTGGAGACAGCACATCCTTTCCAACAGGACCAAGTATCTGCTAGGCAAACAGAGGGCATGAAAATACAGTATCTCCAGCTGCTGGGAATCAATGCTAACATTGACATTCATGCACAGCTTTGGAATAGGCTTTGAATCAGTATGAGAGTGCCTATGCATATACGCCAGGTACCAAGCAAAGTGAGCAGTTAATCTCACTGAGGGATCTGCAGACTATGAATACTGCTGGGCAAAATGAACATAGTTTTGATAAGCTTGACTGGAAGCTGTCCATTCCCCTGGAATTACTGGCCAATTAATCTGTGGTCCTGTAAGGCAATCATCCGAACTCCATCCCCTTCTTCTGGAAATCTGATTATCAAAACCGTCACAGTCACTAACCAACTGAGGTGGTTGAGATATGGAAGTGTTAGGAGAGGGTAGTGGAATAAGGGAAAGTGGATGAAGGGAAGGATAGGAAAAATCATAAAAGGAAGAAAAGGTTAAAGAAGGAGTGGCAGAAATTTGTAAGGAATCACTAAGGAAAGGTGTTAACTGATAAATAGGAAATGTGGAGGGTACATTTATGAGGGGTGAAGAACATGGTGGAGAAGGGGAAAATACCCTATCCTCAATAAAGGAACAGTAAGTGAAAATAGGAATTTGAGGGAAATTTGAAGGTTGGAAAAGAAGTGGTAAAATTACTGTGGAATTAGTTTGACAAAGGGAAATATATATAGCATAGCGGTGAGCCAATTGTTGGTAATAGAGAAGGGTAGGAACAGAAGGTCCTAAGAGAGATCGTCTATGATAGGCATCAAAGAAGGTAGCATCAAATGGATTATGTTTGGAAAGATAGGTTAAGAGATCCATCCTCAGTTGGTTAGTACTCTGTACAAAGGTAGGAGCTGTGTTTTGTCTTTGATTGAGGACCACCGAATCAATCATGGGATGCCATGAATTATCCTGACAATCAGCTACTTTGGAGGAATAACTTTGGAACATATCAGCTATGCGCAACTCCAAATGATTGACATACAAAACAGCCTGTAAGACCACATCCCCCACATACCATGCCATATCTACTTCATCTGGGATTAACAAGTCTCCTCGGAGATACATGTATGACATCAACATGGTGTCTAGCGTGACAGAATCTTCAAAGACCATTCTGACTACCTCTGTCAACAACTCAGCAGACCAAGCCCCACTCCAGCCATCCTCTGGAAAAGGTAAATCCATCGTGGAAAGCTTCATATAGAAGACCAACTTCTGTAAGTGGTAGTGGACAAAGAAAGAATGGTCTGGTAGGACAAAGTCCTGAAACTGTTCAAAGGTAGACCATAACAAGTCCATTCTGGACTGCAATCTTTCCCTAAAAGAACTTGGAATTCTTTCGCTTCGCTGGACATCCTCTCCTTCTCTGCTGAAAGGTTAGTAACCTGTGACTGAGCCTCAAATAACTGGGTCTTCAATGAAGAAATCTCATCGCTTTGAGTGGCAACCAGTTGGGTTTGCTGTTCCATTTGCTTAAATAAATCTGCTAGGGTATCCTTAGCAGAAACTAACTCAGATGTTGCCTTATGCAACTGGTCCTTGGACTGCATGAGCTCCTCATAGAAAGATGCGTACAACTGTTGAACACAGGCTGTCACTGACAACTCAATGGAACTTTGAATATCCTTGCAAAGGAAAGGAATGGCATCTCCTGAAACGAGACTGTTCAGGGAAGGAACTGAGATCTCCAAGGATCCTTCTCGATGTGCTCTGAACAGGTTATTGCAAGTGAGATACCCAGGGAGTTCACTGCCAGAAGTAGCAGGGATAGGTACTGAGGGAAGTACAGCAGGGGCTTTATCCGCTACCCTCTTCAAGCGTATGTGCTGTATGACCAGGGGAGGTGGAGAATCATCATCCTCAATGTCAATAGGTGCTGACTCTTCTGAAGGTGGAGGAGGAGGTACTGGATCTAATGGAGGAGGTGGAGGCATAGTCTTCTGTAAACCTGAATAGGTCAAGAAGACAGACAAATATGATCCGTAGGTAACATTGGTAACATTACCCCTCGTGACTTTAACAAAATGCTGATCCATTTTAGTAAGGAGGTATGTGCTCCAATCAATAGCAACTTCTTTTAGCACCATCCTGGAAGCTATGAAAAGCTCTTTGGACAAATAGTGGGATGGCGTTTTGGCAGGCATGAACCTGTCCTGAAGAAACTGACACATCGTCTTCCATACGGGATCAGTAATCATAGAAAACGAAACTCCTGAAGAGTTTATCACCTTCTTAACATCAAGGACTTCCCTTGTCTGCTTCTGCAACAGCTTGAGAATCTCTTCATTAGAGAAGAGCTGACGAGTGGTCACAAAAGGTTCTCCTTTGAAGGGAAGATACAGAGCCTTCCCTAGGCCTCGAGACGTCAAAGTCATAGACATTCCGTGGACGACGCCTGTCTTCTTGCTGTAAGAGGCCAGGAACTCATCACATAAGGACGGATCCTCTGGAAGTAATGGAAAAGGAGTGGCCACAAAAGCAGCAAGTCCTGCCTTCGTGAGGGGCTCAAAAGTAAGTAGGGACGAGTAATCCCTACTAACTAGTGGGACGTACTGGATAGGGGGAGGAGCATGAGAAGGCGCCATTCAGATGGTTACACACACACCACAAACACAGACAATAAAGGAGAATGCCTGCAAAGCAACAGACAAAAACCAAGGATAAGAGAATTACCAATCAAACGTGACTCGACCTACTAACCCCAAGCAAACCACATCCTAAAAAAAAATTTGACATGACCTTGAGATAAATGCGACCGAAAGCTTCATGCGATGCATCAGACAAACACCCTGAACCCCGTATCAGACAATAAAAGAAAAAACTGCATACCGTACCCGTAACCGTAACAAAAACATGAAACCAAAACCATACCATATCCGACACATATCAAAACTATATCTGTGATAGAACCAAGACTGGACCATGGAAAATAACACTAAGGACTACGTATACCCATCCCACGAAACGCTGCATTAAAAAGGGAATTAAGTGCAGTGAGGGGGGAATTAATTTAATGAAGGGTTGATTTTAATCAATTATTAAAAATGGGTGAATTTTTATTAGGTGATAAACCTTAATAAGAAAACGGCGGTTCCTTATTAGTTAGTCAATTACCAATTATTAGGTTAAGCGGTGCAGTTATTCGATTCCCAAACTTCGATTCCCGACTGGGTCTCTAAATGCAATTCATTGATTATAAATTAAGGTGATGTGAAGCACTTTTTTGCCAGCGCGTGCTCATGTGACGGCTGGTTTATTTTAATTAAAAAATTTTAAAGTGCCTCTTTAGCGCACGTAGCGCGTGCTAAGTGAACGGCTGGTTGATTTTAATTAAAAAGTATGTGTGTTTAGCGCGAATGCGCGTGGAAACTGTGGGTGAATTAAAGGGTTCATTTTAACAATTAATTTGTGATTAAGGGGGAAATGAAAAATAAATAAAGCACATAAAATAAATACCTAGAAGGGGTGTGTATGTAATGCAGGAATGCACACGGAAGAGTTCCAGTAAAGGAAAAGTAAAGAGCATTGATGAAACAACAATGACAACACCTGAGCAGATGTGTTGAGGTGGTTTGTGTTGGTTTTTTATTTTTATTTATTTTTTTATTTTTAGTTGTGATTACTTATGGTTGAATAAATGGAAAATGAGCAAGGGAGGTAAGGGGAATTTTTTTAGAATGTTGTTAGAAATTTTTAGAATTTTTTACAATTTTTTAAATGAATTTTCTACATTTATTGGCAATTTAGGGGTAAATTTAGGAAATGTGGAATTTTCAGAAATTATAAGGTAGGCAATTTCCAGCAGACAAATTCCCAAAAATTGAAAAAAGCAAAATGAAATTTTAGAAATTTTTTTGAAAAATTTTTATGGAAAAATGAATGTAGTGATTAATTAAGTCACCTAAATCACATTAATAAGATAAGTCGAGTAGGCATAAGTCAATTAAGTCTGGTTAGTGGGTTAAGTCATGTTAGTCTACCTAAAGCAAGTCAGGTTAGTCTAGGTTGCTTAGGTTAGTCAACTAGGCTAGGTTAGCTAACTAGGTAGGTTAATCAACTAAGTTAGGTTAACTAAGTTGGGGTTAGTTAATTAAGTTAGGTTAAGTTAACTAGCTAAGTTAACTATGGTTAGGTGATTAAGTTAACTAACTAGGTTAGGGTTGGACTAACTAACCTAGTTAGGGTTAGGGGACTAACTAGGGTTAGTTTAGAATAGGTTAGGTCTAAGGTTACTAGGGGGTTAGGTTAAGTTAATTAAGGTTAGTTTAGGTTAATGAGGGTTAGTTGAAGTAACCTAGGGTTAGTTGAACTAACCTAGGGGTAGAGAGGAGGTGGAGCAGGAAGGGGGAGGCGCGTCGGCGGCGGCGGCGGTGTCCAGGCGGCTGTGGCGGAGTCGGCGGCGGCGGCGTCAGCGAACTCGGCGGCAGTCCGGGGGGCAACGAGGGCGGCGGGTGGTCGTGGCAGGGGCCAAGGGCGACGGGCAAGAGGGAGAGGAAGGAGGCTGGGAGCGCTGGGGGGGGCGAAGGAGGCGAAGGGGTGAAGGAGTGGGGGGAGGGAGAAGGCTGGGAGCGCTGGGGGGGGCGAAGGAGGCGAAGGAGGAGAAGGCGAGGAGAAGAAGACGAGAGAAGGAGGCTCGCTGGGGGGGCGAGGGAGAAGAAGGGAGGAGGAGAGGCTGCACGGGAGGGGGGTAGGAGATGAGGGAGGAGGACACGCAGGAAGAGAGAGAGAAAGAAAGGGAGAGAGAAAGAGAGAGGGAAGGGCGGTTGGGGGGAAGGGATGGGCAGTTGGGGGGGAAGGGGTGGGGGGGGCCATGGGGTGGGCAGTTAGGGGAAAGGGGTGGGGTTATGGGCGGGGTAGGGGTCCAAGGGGGATAGGGGGTGCTCGAGGGAAGGGGAAGGGTGGGAAGGGATGGGTGCGTACCCCCGTCCCGCGCTCGTGCGCGGGGCGGGGTAAAAAAATTTACCGTGACAAGATTGAAATGGCACCGGGAAGACGGTGCGGGTTATGCGGACACGACCAGGGCGCTTGGAAATTCGTAAAATCGAAAAAAGGCGCGTTCACGCGCAAAACGGGCGTGAGAAAAAACATAAAAATAAAGAAAAATTAATAACTCCCAATCCGGACGTCAAAACGAAATAGCGTAAAAACGAAAAGTGGGCAGGACGACAGGGGGAAAACAAGGAAAATACGGGACGGGGGTTCCGGGAGGGGTAAAGGGCGGTCACGTGCAAAAAACACAAAAAACGAACCAAAAAACGCAAGTAAAAATTAATATCGAAAGATCCGTGCATCGGAATGAGGTGCAGAAAAAAAGAAAAATTGTGCAGAAAGATGTGTCCGACAATCCTATCACATCAAAACATAATTCCGGCTGAGATAAGACGAGTTCTCATGGGAAAAACCCAAAAAATAAACCCGAAAATGGGATCGGAAATTAATATCGAACAAACCATTCACCGGAACGACATGTAGTAAGAAGGAAAAATGTCCCAGGAAGGGGTGGCACAGGGTTATCATGTTAAAACGCAGTTTCGGCAGAATTAGGAGGGGTTCACATGTGAAAAACTCCAAAAATACTCCCGAAAACTCATTTAAAAATTAATAAGGAAAAATCCAGAAGTCGAAAAAGGGTGGAGGAAAAAGGAAAAAGGTGGGGGAAGGCACAGGGGACACGGCTGTCAAATCAAATTAGAATTCCGATACAAATAGGGCAGGTTCACATGTAAAAATGTCAAAAATACACACGAAAAAGTCTTAAAAAACCGGTAAATTATAACGGACAAACCATGTATCGAAATGATGTGGAATAAAAAGGAAAAATGTCAGGGAAAAAGCACTGGTCAGGGCTATGACGTCAGATCACGGTTCTGAAGCAAGAAAAGTGCGTTCACATGGAAAATCGTCTAAATTGCGTAAAATGCTTCAAAAATTAATAACTCAAAAACCGTGCACCGGAACAGGGGTAGGTAAAAAGGAAAAATGATCAGTTCAATGGGAGAAACAGGGCTATAAGGTTGGATTTGGATTTTGGTGAACGTAGGGTGCATTCACATGGAAGGACCTCAAAATCAAGGAATGAAGAAAAACTGGAAGGGAACAACCCCAAGGGTGGGTGGAAAATGAATGGGTGGGTGGAAAGGGATCCCATTAGGGTAAAAGCAAGGCAAGGTATACATGCATGAGCAAAATAAGGCATATGCAGAGGGGTATGCAACATAGACGCGCAGGGACGCGTCCCCACACTTAAGACCTTAACGGATAGGGTTAACCAAGCAACAGGGACCTAGGACCACGCCACAGATCATCCACTAACTTCCCCACACTTAAAACATGACCGGCACGAAGAAACCAAAGTGTAGGGTTAGAAAATCTTGGCCCATTTCGTCAAGAATCAAGGTTGAGTATCGATGGCACGTCTAGTGTGGTTGTCGGTGCTGGAGGGACCAAGGCATCTTCTCGGCACACGTCCGTCATGGCAGGGACCACGCGGCAGCACCCAGGGAGGTAGCTGATGGAAGGAATCGCAGGAAATTCGTTGTCGATGATGAGGGATATTGCACTCCACTCACAGTCACTCAAATGAAATGAAAGATCAGTCACTCGCCCCATGACTAATATCACTCGAGGAAGAATGATTAAAACCCATAACTCATACCCGGTTGAGGAATCGACAAGGGGAAAAATGGTGCGAAGGAGTATGCCAGGGTGCACGGTTGATGGTGCAGTAGTGCGTCCAACCCGTCTGGCATAAGTGCAAGGAGGAAGGCAAGGGAGCCTTACAGTGCAGTGTACAGAACAGGGTAATGTGTCTTGTGATGATGGCAAAAACCCATCCCGTGGGTGCATAGGGAAAGTGGAACATACCTGACTCCAAGTATCGTAACGTCCCTCAATCTCACCTCTCGGTAATTGATTGAAGAAACTCCAGTCACACTCATCCCACCCTCTGTCTCACGCTCTGTGGATAGATACAGGAGGGCAGCCTTTTCCTGAAACCCATTGATGTAATCCTCACAGTCGCTTGTGCAAAGGGTGTATGCCTTGTGCGCACTTGATGGTGCAACAGTGCATCCCGCCCTGTGCCGGCATACAGTACAGAATGAAGGCCAGGGAGCCTTATAGTGCAGTGCACAGAAACAAATTGCGCTTTGTGCTTTGAGAGGCCCATCCCATGCGTGCAACACTTCATTCACACTTCTCACCTCGCATTTGATTTGAAGGGAAAAGACTGGTCTCTCGACCCACCCTCTGTCTCACTCTCTGTTGATAGATACAGAGGGCAACCCATACTCACATCCCCATCCGGTTAGGATGAAAGCTCATATCACTCAAGGGGTTGTCGATGAAGATCGCGTCATCAGTTGTTGAAGAGGCGTACCCAGGGAGGTAGCCATCAAATCGAACATTGTGTTGGATAGGAACATGTCGTCTGCTAGAGGACAGGTAGTCACTTTGCAAAGAGACCCAGGACACAGCGTACCAAGGGAGGCAGCTTCGGAATTGGATCCTGGAGATATCAATTAGTGAATCCACTTTCTGGATTGCTGGGTGTTACCACCTTTTCCACAGCCAGCTTCTCGCCCAAGGGTGTTTACCACCTTTTCGTGGAGCGAGGCCTGCTATGACAGGGAATTGCTTCCTTTTCTCTCATAACAGATTTGTTTGTTTGTTTTTTTTTTCTTTCTTCTTTATTTTTTTCTTGTTTTCCCCTATTCCCGAGGGTGTTTCCACCTTTTCTCGAAGAATAGGTCGGCATGACAGGGACCTAAGTCCTTTTCTCCCATAACCGATATGTTTTTTTTTTTCTTTTCAATATTGAGCAAGGGAATGGTAGAGAAACCATTTGTCAGAACCCACCTCGCCACTGTCACTTGTGGAAAATAGAGGATAAGAAATCAAGACTAGAAGGGGGTTTGGAGGGGACAGAGGGTTGCGTCCACTTCATCAGGAGTGATTGAAGAACGGCTATCAGAAGTAACATCATAAGAAGTACAGTGCCGCGCCAATGAGGGAAAAGATCAAGCGACCGTAATTGTCAAGATCCCCAAGGAGGGAAGTACTTCTTCAGGCGATATCCATTGATCAGAAAGGGATCATCAGAGGCATCAACGGTCTGCACTTGGACAAAACCATTAGGGCTGACTGCAAGTACTTTATAGGGGCCCATCCACCGCTGTTGGAGCTTGCCAGGAAACTTGCCAAAGCGTGAATCATAGGCTAGGACCAAATCACCTTCTTTGAACTCTTTGTGCTTGATGAAACTGTCATGGTAAGCCTTACGTCGAGCTTGCGTGGCTTCCATGCACTGTAGAGCCATCCTACGAATTTCGTCCAAACATTCCAAGTGCAGGAGACGGCGTTGCAGTGAATCATCATCTCCCAAACGCTCTTTGATAGCCACTCTCAAAGAGGGTAATTCTAGTTCAACAGGAAAAACAGCTTCTGTTCCATACACCAGCTGGAAGGGTGTCTGTCCCGTTGCTGCTTTATGGGAGGTTCTATACGCCCAGAGGGCCTCTGTAAGTCGATCATCCCAATCACGACGACGTGCGGCAATTGTTCTTGTCAGGATCGAGCAGAGGATGCGATTGGTGACTTCGACTTGGCCGTTGGCTCTAGGGTAATAAGGAGTGGACTTGCGATGGCGGATCTTATACAACTCTGTCAACTCTTCCATGACTTTATTAAGGAAATGAGTGCCTCTGTCACTTACCAGCTCTAAGGGACTGCCAAAACGGGTGATGATATTCTCGTACATGAACATGGCCACGATGTTACCATCGTCCCGCTTTAGGGCTTTAGCTTCACACCACTTTGTGACATAATCCGTACATACGAGGATGTATTGGTTCTGTTTCCTTCTGGTAGGAGGATCAATTGGACCTACGAAGTCAATGCCCCACTTCTCAAACGGCTTCAACGGAAGGATAGGTTGCAGTGGCATGGCACTTGTCTTCGTGGGTTTCCCCATTCTTTGGCAAGCATCACATCGTTTACAGTAATCATAGGCATCCTTATGAATGGTAGGCCACCAATATCTGCTAGCAGAGCCTTCCTGGCTGTAGCTTCTCCTGCAAAGTGACCTCCACATGGCTCGTCATGGCAAGCCTTCATAACAATCCCAATCTCATCTCCTGCAACACATCTTCTGAGTACTTCATCTTTTCCTTTCTTGTACAATGCACCGCCTAGTAGGGTGTATGGGGCTGATTCTAACATGAGCTTCTTCCTTTCCCGACTAGAGATACCAGGAGGGTACTGTTGGGTTGCCAGCAGATCGGCAATGTCTGCATACCAGGGAGTTACAGTCTCTACCAAGAATAGGGAAGCATCAGGGAGGTCTGGATCATCCTGCTTCTCGTCTGCAGTTTGTGGGATACGCGACAAATGATCAGCCAGAACATGGGAACGACCAGGCTTAATAATCACCTCAAAGTCAAACTCCTGGAATAGAAGGAGCCATCTCATCATTCGTCCTTTCACATCTGCTTTGTTCATCAAGAAGGACAGGGCCTCATGATCCACATAAAATTTGAAGTGGGTGGATAGGAGGTAATGGTGAAACTTTTCCAAGGCAAACACCATTGCCAAGCACTCCAGCTCGGTCACTGTATAGTTCCGTTCCCTATCAGTGACTTTCCGGCTTGCATAATAGATCGGTTGATCCAACTTCGAGGAGCCCTTCTGGCAGAGGACAGCACCTAAACCTTCAATTGATGCATCAGTGTGTACGTGGAACTCTTTCGTCCAATCAGGAGGTTGCAGAATGGGTGCCTCTATCAGACACTACTTCAGAGTGTGGAAGGCTTTGTCACATTCTTCTGTCCAAGTAAACTCTGCATCTTTCCTCAGAAGCTTGTGCAAGGAAGTTGCCTTTGTCGCAAAATGGGCTATGAACCTTCTGTAGTAACCCACATGGCCTAGGAATCCCCTCAACTGTTTGAGGTTGGTGGGGGCTGCCAGAGCTGCGATCTTTTCGATCTTTGCAGGGTCTGTTGATATCCCTTGTGCAGAGACAATGTGGCCCAACAGAACTCCAGAAGAAACCCCAAAGATGCATTTGTCGGGGTTGAGGGAAATCCTATACTCTCGGCATCGGTCAAAGCATTGTTCCAGATGTTCCCAGTGTTCACGGATCAAACTATAGACACAAAAGTCATCCAAATATACCTCAATAAAGTCGTGCATATGATTTTGAAATGCGGCCATCATGACTCGTTGAAAAGTAGCAGGGGCATTGCAGAGCCCAAATGGCATCACTCGGTAAGCGTAGGTCCCCCATTCTGTGGTGAAGGTTGTTTTGGATTGGTCTTCTTCTGCGATTTGGACTTGGTTGTATCCGCTGAATCCATCCAAAAGAGAATAAAGCTCATGTCCTGCCACTGTGTCCAACAGTTGGTCTGTGAAAGGGATAGGAAAGTGATCCTTCTTCGTCTTGGAATTAAGCTTTCGAAAATCCACACATATTCGCAATTTGCCATTCTTCTTGGGTACAACCACGATGGGTGAAACCCATTCACTGTTTGCCACTGGATAGATGAACTCGGCTTCCAAAAGCTTCAGCAGCTCCGCTTTAACCAATGTGGAATAATTCGGGTTCATTCGCCTCTGTCGTTGCCGTACTGGCTTGGCATCAGGCTCCAAGTCAATATGATGTTGACATATTGTGGGATCAATCCCCTTTAGGTCTTTGTAAGACCATGCAAACACGTCCAAATTTTCTTTCAACAAGTTGTATAAGGTTGACAACTCCTCTTCTGGGAGACTGCTACCCACCTTCAAGTGGCGTTCAGTGCCTTCTGCATCCACAAAGGTTAACTGCCTTTCACCTTCTACTTCACGGATGAAGGTTCCACGGACTGCTTCTGGGTAGAGATCCGACTCCTTCAAGGGAGTGGTGTCCTCTTCTGATGTCCCACTAGAACCAATTTCTTCTTTTGGTGGAGACTTAGGTTGCTCCTCGAGATGTTGAAATGGGATTAAAGCCGTTTCGGGCTTGGTTTCAAAATTAATTACCTCTTGGCTTGAAGACTCATCTTCTGATGACGCATCCAGGAACGTCACATAACATGGACCCTCTGATTTCTATTGGGTTTGTGGGACTGGTGCTTGTTGGCACGGTGCATCATCATCATCTTTCTTTGGCAAGGATGGGTTAGGACGGCAGGAGCCACACTTAAAAGACGGCTTGCTCTTCTTAATCCATTTCTTATAAAGGTTTTACATATGAGAAGATCCATTTACCAGACCAAATGGTACCATCGCCATTCTGTCCCATAGCATGAGCTCATCGGCTTCTGATACTTCTGGAACTTCTTCCTCAAATGTATCCTCTTCAGGTGGGATAGACTCTTCTGGCTCACTTTCATCACCTTCTTCGTCCATATCATATTCATCCTCTTCTGTCTCTGTCTCTGTCTTTGTCTCTACGTCTGCTTCTGCTTCTGCTTCTGTTTCTGCTTCTGTAGGAGCTCTGTAACAGAAGAACAGATTCTCTGTTTCCTCTCCTGCTTCTGTCTCTGTTTCTGCTATGGCCATGTAACAGGGAAAGCAGTACATCCATGCTTCTATCTCACTATCAAAAGTGATTTCAGAAGTCATTCCTGGTTCAGGCAGGAAGTATTCACCCATAGATAATGGCTTTGCATCTTTTGGAAGTCGGCTTACAGTATCCACTGTTAAGGAATGTACCACTGTTTTCTTGGGAAGGATCTGTTTTACAGCATCTTCGTCTGCTGATGTTCCATCTGTAGCCTCATTAGGGAAATCAGAAGATAATTCCAAGGAGGTGGATCCATGTCCTTTTTGAGAACCATACAGTTTCAGCACCACTTTGTTGGGTCCTCTACCCAAGGTCAAAGTTCCTTTAAACCAATCCGTCCTTGCTCGGGCTTCAAAAAGCCATGGTCTGCCTAGTAACAGAGGATAGGATGTACCATAAGAGTTTGGCTTCACCACCAAATAGGTCAGCCAATAATCTTTTCCAGCCACTGTAGTCTTCACATATGGGAGAATGCCCAAAGGCTTGATTCTACTCTGATCCGCCAGTCTGATGAGCCATTGGGTTGGTTGCACACCTTGTAGGCCTAGATCCTTCATTGTCACATCCGTCATAATGTTCACTGATGAACCACCATCAATCAGTGCATTTGAAATAAAGCAACCTTCTATCCATACACCAGTCTCTGGAGTACCCGGATCTAGAAAAGCATTAGCCACATCCACTTCTTTTACAGGCTCTGGAGCCTTGTTGGACTTTGTCACTATTGAGGGAGCAATCCTTAAACCACGTCTTTTTGTCAGTATACTTTTGAACCTTTTCTGGCAACTGGGGGACAACATCAATAATTGTCCGAATGTGAGGTTTGGTCTAAAGGTATCTAGATCTCTAACTAGATCGTATTCCTTAATAGGATCCACTGGCTTCTCTAACCGGTTAGGGAATGGAGCAACACCCATTTTCATTTTCCCTCTTTCTTCCATCAGAGGAATTACAGGAACTTCTTCTGCCACTTGTGGCACTTCCTCCTCTTCTGTATCCTGGACCTCTGGTCCTGCCTCTGTAACTGTCTCTGTAACTCTCTGTGGCACTGCAGGGCTCTGTACGGCACTGTTAGGCTCTGTTCTGTTCTGTTCTTCTGGTGGAAGATTGAACTTCACTGTTCTGGCAGGAGGGTTATTTTCTTTCTGGATAGGTGGTTCCTTCTGCTTTGCACGCGTGATGGCAGCAACTTCAAATTCCACTAAATTGGAGGTAGGCTCTTGGGCCTTGGACGGACTATCAGTAGCACTGTTTTTCGCTGGGGCTGGACTTGGGCAGTCTTTTGCAGTGTGGCCTTCTCCTTTGCACCGACTGCATAAAGGCTTGTAATCCACTGACCTTCGAGGATTTGGACAATTTGGTGAGATGTGTCCCTTTTCTCCGCATCTGTAACACTCCACTTCTGATCTCTGACCACCGCCAGATTGTCTTCCTCTGTAACTTTGAGAAGGAAATCTTCTGGGTCCGAAATTAGGACCAAACTCTCTAGGCTTGGGTCCAATATCTTGTGTTGTCATTTTGGATTCCAACAAGTTGAATCTTGCGTCTTCTTCCTTTCTTCTCCTATCATGCATCTCCTTCAGAGAGCAAATGTCCTCTGTATGATTCTTCCGTAAACAGTAGGAACAGAAGGCCCCAGGAATGGTAGGTTTTCGTGTACATTCAGTGGCTAAATGGCCTGCTTGATGACACTTACCACACCAAGTGTTTGACCGCATCACATCTCTTCCTGCTCCTGCAACGTTGGATATACTAGCGGTATTCACTTTCAACGTCTGTAGTTGCTCTGTAATCACATCCATCAACTCCTTTTTAATGTTTGCAACTGAGTTGGATAAATAATCCTTCAAGCTTTCTCCTCCGGACGTACTGGCACGAGGGTTTTGAGGAGTCTCTGTAATCACTGCATAAACTGGTTGGGCTGGTACAGAGGGGTCTCTGTTCTGGTTCTGATTCAGTGCTCCTGTTTGAACTGTTGGCTGTTGACTCCAGTTGGTAGGGTTCCACTGTTGCTGCTGATTTGGCATTGACGAAATTGGTTGGGACCATTGTTGTTGTGGTTGAGCCATCATTTGAGGCATGGATTGTGGCCACTTTGAATTTGGTGCACTGTACTGTGATACCGATGGCATCTGTTGGTAGGGATAGGGAACAATCCCTGGGACTGCATTTGGTGGGTACATCATTCCTGGCACCAGAGGAGGTAGGACTCCTCTTCCTGTATTCATTGCTAGTCTAGCTTCCACTTCATCGTACAGTCTGGCACCTTCTGTTGCAGCTTGCAGGGTGGCTGGTCTTTGCAGCTCCACAAACTTACGGACTTCTGGTTGTAATCCTCTGAGAAACACTCCCTTCTGAATGCCATCATCTAGATTATGGTTAGTCCATCTCTTCAGGATGGATTCCATTCGGGAGACATAGGCTTCTACTCTTTCTCCAGAGGTTTGACTTAGGTTCATAAATTCCTCTCGCATCCGCTCTTCAAAACCTTCACGCCTGAATTTAGTGAGGAAGGCCAACTTCAGGTCGTCCCATGTGCCTAAAGTTCCTGCTGCTTGTCTCTCATACCACTGAAACGCCGCGCCCTTGAAAGTGGTGGGGAATATCGCTAACCAATGCTCAGGGGTTCTGGCATTGTTAGCCACACACGCTACCATAAACTCTGCTACATGAAGATCGGGGTCTTCATTGTACTCTCCCTTAAAAACTGACAATGGGACTACATTCGCTGGTCTGTCATCAATATTTCCAGGACGAATCTGGCTTGGAAGTGGACCTCCAGCAGGAGGAGGAAGGGCTTGATGTGCCATTGGGACTTCTGTAAAGAGTTCCGCAAGGGCGTCAAAGGCGGCTTCTGCTGCGAGCTCGCTCTCGGCTCTGATTTTTGCTTTCTCTCTTCTCACGTACCTCTGGACTCGTTCTAACGCTTGCCTTTTTATTGCGTCATTCATCAGGGGGTTGGCTCCACTACGTTGTTAGTGCTCCACAGAGGGTTAACAGAAGGCCTCAGTCTCTGTAGGACTCTTTTGCCAACATTTCTTCTACTTCTTTCTTTTCAACATCCCTGAATTCTGCTTTCATGCCACTACACAGAGGAAGGTATTCGGTTCTGAAGGTGTCAAAATGCATACGTCTGAGCATTGTGGTGGTACCATCATCATAGTAATGCCAGCTTCTGATGGTTTCAATAGTGTATGTTGTGAAAAACGCTCTGTCTACCAACTTCCAGTGGGTTGCTAATTGAACAAACAGAAGATTATCAGTACACCAAGCATCC
Source organism: Lygodium microphyllum (assembly GCF_053477565.2). NCBI lineage: Eukaryota > Viridiplantae > Streptophyta > Polypodiopsida > Schizaeales > Lygodiaceae > Lygodium > Lygodium microphyllum. Next base: position 116,840,791 of record NC_141138.1, read on the forward strand.
CATGTATCTTGTTGTTGAGCGTCCACGAACAAATTCCAACTCTTTTCCTTCTTGTCTTTGTGAACCTCTACAGACCAAGACTCCTGAAGCTTCTTCACAATCTCTCACTTGATGTTATCTGGAAACTTTTCAATGAATGCCAAATCTTCCATGGATGGTCATTCTCTCTGTTTCTGTTCTTCAGTTTGTTCCCAAACAGTTTGCCACCAAGATGCAAGTTTCTGCTGCTTCAATAGGAAGAGGAAACTGTCCACCACATAGAGCATGCATCATAATGGTGATGTGTTTCCGCCATTGTGGGATGAACTTCTTGTGGAAAGTGGCTTTGATTATGAGAAATTCCAACTCTTCAGTGGAAGAAGGAACTTTACAAACATCCATTGAATTCTTCTATTCTTGACAATGCAATTTCCTTCATTTTCAGCCTCTTTTGGTGCTTGTTGTTGGCAAGTTTCCCCGGCTGCGCACCAAAAACATGAAGCCCCAAGAGGAACACCAAGGAAAAGGGAATTCTCTTGCAAGAAAATCTATCTTGTAACATCAACAAGCTTGTTTATCATGTTTCATATGATCACAATGAAGAAAAGAACACCAGGCACAACAAATCTTCATGCAGCATCATGTAAATCTCCCACGGATTTTAATAGAACCAACCATATTCTTCAACATCTTCACAAAATCCATCAATAAAACAAAGAAAGCAAAGAAATACACCATCGTTGAATGGAAATACATCACATAGTATTCATCTTCAAATCTTCATAGTCTTCTCTCTCAATGTCTCATATACAATCACTCTGTTTCAGTAGAATTGGCTATCTCTGACTCTCTCTCTCTCTCTCCATCAATAATACATCATATCCTCACTACAATCTCTCAAAAATCACTCTCAATAATCACTCTTAGGTCGTGGATACCCCTCCCAAGAGGTATGTCTGATATGAAGAGTCACCAGAGCCGCTACAGTGTCTCTTCATAGCTCACTACTGTCACTTCACTCTAGTCTTCTCTTGAGTCTTTAACAACTACTTCTTCCACTTCCTTCAGCTCTTTTGCACTTGTATTCACCTCTTTCCAAGGCTAGAAAACTTTCCCAAAGTCACACATACATTCCACAGAACACTTACAGAAGCATACAGAACAGTCTACAGAATAGTACCAGAACAGCTACAGTACAGAACAGAACAGAAACAGAACAGAAGCAGAAGCTCTACAGAAGACCTACAGAAGGTTACAGAAGGTCATCAAAACCTCATAACTCACTCTCAACCCATTTCAAACTCTCACAAACCATTCAATAAGCTTTCACAATATCTCATTATTCATCAATCAATACTTCATCCCTCCTTACAGAAGACAATCAGAACAAAACAGACCAAAACAGAACAAAACAGAAGGTATACAGAACCATTCAGAACCTATCAGGATATCACAGAACCACCAACAAACATCATGATCTTCCAAAACACAATCAATATCATCCAAAACACTCTCAATCCACTTCTAAATCAATCAATCATCTCATAAAATCAACCATTCAGCTCTCAAAAACAACAAAAATCAGCCAAAAAACAAGTCATTTCAACACTCAACACCCAGACTGATTGTCAACCAATGCAAGCCATCTCTGAAACACAACCAAGACATCGGATTTCAGGTTAATATGATAAGCCCAAATTTTCTGTGAAAAATCATCTATGAACGTAACAAAATACTTTGCACCACCCATAGACTGACAAGGCATGGGCCCATAAACATCTGAATGTACCACTACCAAGGGCTCACTCATGCGTGGCCTACCAGACTTCTTATGCATAGACCTAGTCTGCCTGCCATAAAGACAATGCTCACATGAATCAAAACATGCATAATCAAGGGGTGGTAAGTACTGCAAACCAGAAAGCATTTTCATTCCCTTTAGAGACATATGGCCCAAATGAGCATGCCAAAGAGATACATGTGGGATAGAACCCACCGACAAAACATGATCAAGGGAAGAAGCTGATACAATCAAGGGGTAGAGACTGCTAGCCTTGGCACCTCTCACAATCACAAGTCTACCATGAGTGATCCTCCATGCAGAGTCTCCAAAACATACATGATATCCTACGTCATCAAGCTGTCCAGCTGACATTATTAGGGCCGAAAACGCTTCAAAAAATGCACTTTTGTTAATCACAAGATTAAGAAAAGGGCCAAAGAGAGTTTGCCACGTGTGTAAGAATATGGGATTCTTCTCTTCTCTTTTTTGGAGATAGTAGAGTCCACTTCGTGATTCTCTCCTTCTTTTTAGCCAAAATCTCCAATGTCTGATATGTTTTGGTAGTCCCAAAGTCCTTATTTACTTATAAAATCTGACAAATGACATAATAAAGTTGCTGTGAAGTTAATGATGATTTTTTTGAAAGTCGAGAACTTTTTGGCGCCCAATATATTTTCATTAGTCTTATTAATATTCCTTTTTAGTTCATTCCCCTTTCTCAGTGAGCTTCTTTCTCTACTTTTTAGTTCAATTATCTTTCTTGATGAGCTTCTTTCTCTGCGAATTTAATTTAAGTATGGCATCCAGAAGGTGCTCTTCTCATTTAGTAAACTCTTACACTGTCTATAGCCACAGAGTTGATGAAAATTGGGAGCCAAAGATCTTTAGTATAAACGATTACGTTGCCATGATGCCCTCTTGCAAGGACTCTCACAAGGTGAAAAGAAAAAAACGAGAGGATATTCAACATCACTGGAAGGGACGTATCATTTCTTTCAAAATTATGCATGAAGGGTGGTTTATCAAACTGCAACATGTTTACATGGCAAAGGATATCCACTTGCCTCCAAACGAGCGTATTTCGTAGCAAACACATTGTAAGACTTGAGTTGATAATGTTTTTTTTTTTCATTTAAGCAAGTACTAATAATGAATTCTTGGTTATAGATATATTTCTATCAACAAGTACGGAATGACAACCTATGGAAAGCTTAAGTGGAACCTTCCATGCCATTAATAAGGTGTTCACAGACATTATCTATGCTGATCAGATTGTGGGTTCTTTTATTATGCATGTTTCGTGGCTTTGTGGAGGGGAATTGGAATCAACTAGTATGATTACCCTATCCAAAATCAACTCAATACATTGCTCCCTTATCCACCGCATATATGAGTTAGGGTAATCTTAGTACTACGAGAAAAAATGTAACAAGTTGGTAAACTAAAAAAGGGTCCCTAAAAAAACCAACAATATGAAAGAGACTTACATTCACTCCATCTATCTTGAGTATCTTTGAATCTATTGTCCTGCAGACATTTGAAAAGCACTCTCTTTCCACAAGTATATGTATGACTTTGTGACTTTGAGATGATACTTCTTGTTAGAGAGAGTTATATGGTTTTCTAGGATCAACAATATCCTTATATGTGGTGTCCAAGAAGGTAGTCACGAGCTTGCTAGCACTGCAAATGGAAACATGTAACTAAAATAGACAATCAAATAAAATAAATAATTAACCAAAAAGCAAGCAGTATTCCATTCAACCCACATTCTTCCTTGGCCATGCATACCACTTAGAGAGTTCATGAGGATAATTTCTCTGGTGAGTGTATCTGATGTAATTAAAAAAAATATGGTAGTTATGATGGAATCAAAAGCTTTGAAAGACATTGCTATATTTAAGCCAAATCTCGAAAAAAATTCCATTGATAATAGTGGATCAACAATACACACAATTTTAGAGATTTATTGGCTAAGAGATGTAATCAATGTCCTAAAGCTAATAGCAAAAATAAAGGCATGTTATTTGCAATCAATAGCATAATTATTCTATATACTAAATTTTTTTAGAGTCAAAATGCCTTACCTTATGCAATAATAAACTACAGAATCTAACAATTAAATATCCTTTTTACAACTAGCATGGACTTGTCCTTATGAGATATACTAAGATAGTCCTCTTCCTCAAAAGTGCAAGAAACATTGATAACCATTTGCCCATACATCTCACCCATTCTCTTATAATTAACAGGTCCAAGTACATCGATTTTTCTCTTGCAAACATCATCCTCGGTACCTTATTCTACTAATCATATTAAAATCTTTGTTCATTAGGGTGATCTTATGAGCATAAGCAGCAACAATGTAAGGATAATTCATAAAGTCATAAATTCAACCATGTGAGAATAAGTTGATATGATGCAAGAGCAGCAAAGCATAATTTTCACAGGGTCATATTCTCACTGTATCGTACAGCAGCTCATGCGATGCGAGCATGGCAAAAAGCATAATGTTTGGTACTATACTTTTCGCTCCATATCGTGGATGACTTGATATGGCGCAAGAATGGCACAACAAAATCTCCATAGGGGTCCTCCTTGCTTCGTATCGTGAAGGAGTAAACATGCGCGTGCAAAGTACACCCCCTTGTAATGACTTATTTTTTGTGAGACCTTAAACCCATAAAAAAACTTCAAAAAAAATCATAAGTTTATTAGGCTCTGAAAAAAATTTAGAATTTTTTTTATATTTTTTAAAGCTCGTTTGCTATTTTAAAACTATTTTTAAGCAAAAAAATGCCTAAAAATGACCAAAAAATCACCCAAAAATAGCATATCCGATACGGCACAAAAATGGGATGTTTGAAAGCTTTGAACACCCCATTTTCGTGCCATATCGGATATGCTATTTTTGGGTGATTGTTTTGTGTTTTTTGGTCATTTTTAGGCCCTTTTTTGCTAAAAAATAGTTTTAAAATAGCAAACGAGCTCAAAAAAATCTTTAAAAATTTCAAAAAAAAATTCAAAGCCTAATAAACTTATGGAAATTGTTTTGAATTTTTTTAATGGGTTTAAGGTCTCACAAAAAATAAGTCATTACAAAGGGGGTGTACTTTGCACGTGTATGTTTACTCCTTCATGATACAGAGCGAGGAGGACTCCTACGGAGATATTGTTGTGCCACTCTCGCGCCATATCAAGTCATCCACGAGACAGAGCGAGAAATATAGTACCAAACATTATGCTTTGCCACGCTCGCGCCGTATGAGCTGCTCCACGATACAGCGCGAATATGACCCTGTGAAAATTTGGCTTTGCTGCTCTCGCATCATATCAACTTATCCTCTCCATGTCGTATCGACCATACCAGCGAATAGTTTTTTTTTACTCTTCCTGTCATATTCTCAGGCGCAACAATGATGACAAGGACAAAGCAGACAATTGTCAAGGTTCCAATCTCCCCTAGAGTGTATTTGATTAACCAACAAATCAATCTAGATCCTCTTCTGCTCAAGGAAGTTCATGTTATTTATTTATCTAACTTCATTAACTTGTCAAAAGTTCATGTTATTTAATGTAGAGAACTTTGTATAACATCATATAATACTCTTTAAACTATTTTTTAAAAATAAATAAGATCATGAATGCTATAGAGTAAAGGAGATCTATAATCACAAAGATTATTTTGATGGTCTTTTTTTTGTGAAATTGAGATATATTACATTTGAAAAAAGATATACAAGGATAAAGCATCAATAATGTAGTGACGCTTTCAATTATAAAATCAGTCTACATTAGAATAAGAGTTTTGAGAGAAAGAAATAGAGTCAAGTCCTTTCTATTTCTTCTTACAAATCAAGGAAAGAGATCTTAAGAGATTTGCTAGGATATGATAGCATGAGTAGTATCATCCCATGACATCAAGCCACCATTTAGGTATTGAAATTTGATAGTGCTAATAAGAATCATAATTGAGGATATTGAAACTTGAAACCCCATAGTGCTAATCATAGTTGGGGGTATGATAAGAAAAATACTCCCAAGAGCTAATATCAAGTAAGAAGTTGTATCCTCCATATTCTTTGAAGCATCCTGCACACATAAAATCTTCTTAGTCCTAAAGTTGATATGATACACAATATCACTAATACTTCTATCTATTACTTGTTTAATGTTTTTTATATTTTAAGAGACAAAGTTGAATAATAAACATTTTTAATCTATTACTAGGTAAATATTTTTATCTCCCAGAAATCAAAGTACTTCCTTTCTTCTAATTATAATATATTATCCTTGTCTTATCCATTAGTGCTTGCTAAAAAGTTGATATTACAACACTGTATAATGAAGATATTCTATTTTCAAGTGCCAAGATCAAGGTGAAAATTTTCACTTTCTATTCTATTAGCTTAAGGATTATCCTTAGTATATCTATCCCTACCAATTTGCATCAACACCATGGGACTCTTTTACCCATTTTCTTATGAATCAAATTGAAGAGATTGAAGAAAAAACTTGGATTTAGTTGAAACAAAATCTTACAGAATGGATGTCTTAGGGATCGAAGTAAAGATGCGGCTTGGATTCCCAACCTAGTTGGGTCTGCTGAAAACTAACGAGATGATCTCCTCTCAGGTCCGTGGAGGACCATATCTCTATAGCTCAATCGGCAAGTAAGTGGTATTGATCCTCTGTGTAGAGACTCTTTTGATTGTTAATCACCTTCTCAAGATTTTATGAAAGGAGACGAAGGCATGCTACTAGTAAGAACCGGACGTGATTTTGGTGAGAAATTTTACGACAGAGTAAAATCTGCTTTAAGAACTAAGAAACAAAGTGAAGAGGAGAGAACGATGATTCAAATGAATGTAGACGAAAAAAGATGCGTGTTTTTGGTGGGAAACGTGATAGTAGAATATTAAAAAAGAAAGAATAATGGCCGAAAAGTGACCTCTGACATGAGTTAACGTCCTTAGGCATTTAATGGCTAACCTCTTAAATGAATAATAAATTCTCTCATTAATCACATCTGAATGGCCAAATTTGGAGGGTTCATTATTTTAAAACCTCAACTAATTAGTAACTTAATCATTTTCTTACAAGTGCCATTTTTGAAACGTTTTTGGCCCTAATGTGAGACTGTGTGTCAAAGCAGGTACGTGACGTACATCCCGCATAACAAAACTATCGCTAGAAGGAAACTACAGCCTAACATCACCAATGCCCATAATATCAAGAGAGCTGTCATCACCCAAGCGCACAGTACCTGAAACAATACGATATGAATGAAACCACTCTCGACAAGGTGTCACATGAAAGGATGCACTTGAGTCTAAGAGCCAACACTGTGCATGCATAGAGTGTATCTTTGTCATCTGCGAAGCACTAGAAGAAGCTGCAAGGATATAATCATCATCATCAACATCCTCAGGTTGCATAACATTGATCTCTTCAATTTTAACACTGGACTTTGCAGGCACTATGCTGCGATCAAAAGAATTATCCTGCACTTTGTCTTTCCCCTTATCTTTGCGCCTTTCATTGCGCAATTCATGGCATTGTGGCCTAATATGGCCCTTTTTCCCACAATGGTGACAAGTAACATCTGCTTTCCTGCCACGGGATTTGCTACGTGACTTTCCATGAGACTTGGACCGAGATTTTTGAGAATCCCGTCCACGACCACTGCCACTGCCATGCTTTCCATATCCATCATTCCTACCTCTAACTGTCATAGCATGTGACACACAAGAGGCATCCAAATTCTTACAGTTAACCTCTTCTTACAGAAGAGTACTCTCAACATCAGATCATTTCAAGGTAGTAGTAGAGGCACATAATGCAGTGTGGAATACATCCCATGACTCATTAAGAGTACCAAGCAAGAAAAGAGGAGTGACATCCTCTGCAAAAGTGATGTCTTGTGAAGTCAAGTTCTTGAGTATAGCATGGAACTGGCTCAAGTGAGCAGACATAGTCACATTCTCCTTCATGCACAGATCCATAAGCTGCTTCAGCCAATACATCTGACTCGCTGGAACTTTCTTGTCATAGAGATTTTTTATCTTTTCCCACAACTGCCGCGCACTCTGTTCTTCCTCAAAGACATTATAGTGAACCTGTTCTGTGAGAGACAATACAATAGTGGACTTGCATAACTCATCAAGCTCAAGCCATTTCTCATCTGGCATAGTTGCAGACAGATGCCCGCTTAACCTCAAAGGTTTGATCTATGATTTCTGCACCAACACTTGCCAAATCCGGCTCTTCCAATAAGAGTAATTCGTACCATCAAGCTTAGTGATGTTGAAAATAGCATGATTAGTGGATGAACTCGCCATAATGCAAGCTGAAAGACTATAAACAGTTCAAAACTGCTTATTGTTTACTGTAGAAAATGACAAAAAAATCACAAAAATCGAGGAAAAATGGCAAAGAAAGTGGAACCAAAGCTTATGCCCACGAAGTACTAGTGAAACTACATCATTTAAGAGTGTTTAAGCATGAAAAATCCATGCCAGTCCATACATATATGCTTGCTGTAATAAATTTCAGATTTCTGTAAAAGAGAGCTAACAGTGCCAAAATCGGATCCCAAGGCAATCAGATACTGCCAAGACCAAAACCGGCATCATGCGGGCATAGCATAAGCATATGATGGTCGATAAGCATGAATCCAATACCCAAGTATATCATACAAACATCTGCCAGTGAGTAGGCACATCCCCTAGGCAATGGGGCAAAGTGTTCCTACCACTACCAAAACTTGACACAAGTAGGTGTCAGTTCACAAAGATACGGATCCAAAACTAAGACTTAGCTCATAAGCATACAGTGAACCAAGACATATGATGTATCATCCCAAAAGGTAAGAAGTCCCAAAGTCTCAAGTGTCTGTAACTGCTCAATAGCATGTCACGGCTCAATGCATAAAAGTACCACCTGCTCAATGTCTGATAAGCCTGCTCCCACTGGTACAAAAGCCATATGTAAGAGCTCAAGAGCTCAAGCCAAGGCAAGACACAGTGCCAATGACATAAGTCCAAGACAATACATCAATAGTACATCCCGAATATGTAGGCGGTAGAGCATCCGTATGTAGCATCCATAAGCATGTAAGACATCAAATACATCCCAATCCAAACTCTGACAAGCCAAGTAACATCCAAGACTACTTCAAATAATCCAAAATGCATCCATGGTGGAGCTTCAATGAGCACTCAAGCTCAACGTATGCATAGGGTAATCAACCGTGACATGAGCATCAAGTCGTAGGCAAGGAGTATGCATAAACCCAAGAAGCATCATTGTTAAAGCATATACCAATGTCAATAAGTGCGGGCTGAAATAAGCTCAAGCTTCTAAAAGCATCCGGATCCAATGACAAGCTCGAATTCATTTCTCGATGATCAATACATCATAGTATAACCCAAGATATATATCCGGAACCAATAGGTATATATCAAAGCATGAAAGATAGCTTCAGCCCAAGAATATTCAGCATATATTTGCTGTTATAAACCATGTATTTTCAGCCCCAAAATCAAGCCAAAATCATAGCATTATATGTAGCTTCAATCCCCCAATCAATCGAGATACAATAGGCATCAAACCGGTTATGTAGTCATGCCCAAACAAGCATAGGCATACAAATACATGCTGTCTCAGACCTGAAATCTATTGCAAAAGATTCTATTCATCAGAATTTGGCAGATCTGACATCACCATCGCGTCTGGAGCGTGCCAAACCCCCAATTTAGACTCTTACCTTGCCTGAATCGGGTTCCGAATGCCCGAGATATGACAAAAAGAGTGATTTTTGGGCCAGATTTTGAAACAGGGGCAAAAAAAAGTGAGCTGGCTGGGGATATGCTGTCCCACGTGTCAACAATGAGGCCAAAGGGGGCACAAATGAGGGCCAAAGAAGGCCTACACCAAGCCTCAGCAGGCCTTGATAGGCTGGAAGCAAGATCCAGTTGAAGGAAGCTCCAAGAGGTGTGAGCTATGGCTACCCACAACTTGTTTATAGCCTGTGAGACCTGAGAACTGAAGTAAACCTTGAAAAAAATGATCAAATACCTTTGATGTAATGCCCTAAAGGTGCCCAACAATGCCCGAAAGGTGCTCAGGAAGCCGGGGAGTGATGGGAGCTTGAAGGAGTCGGATATGGTTGCCGGAAAGGAGACCCAATGCAAGTAGGGAGTCGATGGGATGCTGAGAATGCCACGAACCAAGCTTAAGAGTCGGAAAGCAAAGCTTTGATACCAGTTGAAAGGGAGCGACGAATCGAAGGTTGGACTCCAGAGCTATGGCGGGAGAGCAAGAGCAAGAAAGGGAGAGACTAGAAATGGGAACTCCAACAATCACAATGTGTGACCGGGCCTTCCTTTATTCAAACTGTCACTAAAAGAATAAAGAATAAAGTGACGGTGACAGGTGCCCACTACCTGCAGTATGTAGTGGCGGTGACTATTAGTGTAGTAATATATGGTGTCGTCGTGTTAAGGGCTGTAGGTCTACCACGGGGGCTTTAGTGCAGAAGAGGAGTTTAGGATTCAAAGTTCAGGAAGGGGTAATAGATTGGGGTTTAATAAGATTCGAGATTTAGAAATGATTTAGGTACGGAAGAAGAATTCAAGCTTTTTCTCTATGTATTTAGCATACATGAACGGAATAAATAAGTCTATCTTGATTACATCAAATGCCTCTAGATACATACATCATAACATAAAGGATATTTTCAGATTCTCGATTCAGTTATGAATATCAAATGCAAGTTCTAATGGCTTTTATTTCAAGTACATAGATGGATTTCAACCCTTTGGAACAAGTATTATGTTGATAGACTCAAATACATTCAAGATTTGAGCCAATGATACATGAAAAGAATTAAAGAAGCATAATTTTAGCTTCAGCCCTGTTTTAAAACAGAAAATTCCAGCCCATAATCAAGCTCAAAATGAGTTCATAAACTCATAAAGAAGCTCCTCTAATCATTAATGAACAAAGTCCTAATGAAAAGAGGTCATTTCCTTCCATTACAACCACATAAATCTCTTGTATGCTCATAAAAAATGGACAATAACAGTGGGCTACCCTGTTTATGACTAGTTATTCTAGCCCATAACAGCTTATATATCTTCAAAATCCTCACCCTTTGCTTGCCCCAAAGTCACTCAAGTACTTGGGTACAAGTCGGGCTTCATTGGACTAAGAATGAGGTAGACAAAATGAGTGAAGTCATGCATAAAACACAATATTAATGAGTTTGGGAATCTCCCAATTTCCATTTTTTGAATACTAAAAAGGTGGCACTCGGATAACATGCCCATAAGTTTTTCAAAACCATATGATGTGACCTATCATTGGAAAGCGCTTAAAAAATGGAATTTATTGAGCTATAGAGCGCTCGATTAGGAGTTATAGTATTCAAGTTATGAAAAATCAAAAGATTTGACCACGTATCCCAAACTTATGGGAAATTCCCATATTTCCCAATATGGTGTTATAAGAGCAAGTTGAATACTTTTCTCTCAGATTTCCCCCTTTTATAGACTGTTTCAACATGCATTTTTGTCAGACCAAATGGGCAGAGAAGTGGAGCTCTCATCGTGTTTACATCTTCAGCTTCTGGGCCTGTTGATCTTCAGTCTGCATGCTCCAAAGCATGCACCATAGCTTCAGCTTTCTCCAGTTGTGCTTAGACTGTGCAGCCCACATTTTGCGCTGAAAAATCCGGGCTACTCCTTGCTCAGGCCCAGGTCACTTTTTGACCTACCCAGGTCACTTGTTGATCACTTAAGTCTATTACTTCAGGTCCCCTATGAACTTAGTGGACTTTTGGTAACTTTTGGTAGTTTTCTTGAGTTCTGAACATATTTTTGCACCTGAATCAATGTGATTTATCCTGTAGACTGTCAATTACTTCTAGTTGATCAAGTTGTAGGTTCCCATAGACTTATTTTTCATCACTATACATGGTATAACTGAAAATTATATGCTAAATACAAAAGAACTTATGTAATTAAGTTGGTTATTGGATAACAATGTCTGAATTTTGTATGCAAATTCCTCATATAACTCCCAGTGAAGTTATTCTGTGTTCATAAGAATCCCATGATTTATATTATGAACAGTAAACTCTTTGACAATGGGCGGCTAGGCAGAGGCGCCTTTACTCTCGACAGGCCTATCCCTTGAGGACTTTCATGCCTTGATTTTGTCAGGGGGTAGGGTGAAAGTTGTTCTTGTGCTTTGTTGAGTATTTTTTCATGGCAGCTTGATGCCACCTTGATGCTCTTTATGGTTTTTTTTTTGTGCAGATCAATTCGTGGGATTCGATGGGATAAGTTGCCCTATCCTGTGGTCACCAATGAGAATGGATTTCAGAGGCCATTTTTTGAAGTGGAAAAGAGCTAAGGAGGCCGTAAAAGACCAAATTTTCATGTAAAATGAAATATTTTTGCAGATCAATGAGCTAGAGTATTCCTAGATGGAGTTCAATGCTACGAACCCAATACAAGTCTCAGTTTTTCACAATCGGAGTCCGTTTGTCACCCCATTTAATCCCCGCAATGTTTCACGTTATAAAACAGCTATGTGATCTAGGAGACAAAAAGTGCATGACGGTAGCCAGGTTTATAGATTTTGATGTCACGAAGCCAACCACTAGACGGATCTCAAATTCGAGAGGTTGGATGAATCATCAATGGTTGTTGAAGAGCATCATCGAGTCTCTAATGCCAAAATACGTATGTCATAATACACAATTTTATGAGTAAGTCATTGATTTCATCATTTTATGGTCAATTTTGGTTGAAAATGGTTAGAAATGCTTATATTTGATTACCAATACTTTGATTTATTAGTAATATTGAAGAAATCATAAAAAATGAGTCGTATAATAATTTTATGCTAAACACGCAAAATCTGAGACTATGTAGTTTCAGGTGAAATATGTGGTTTTTTAGGTTCTGGTGTGTGTATGTTGTTCTTTTGGGTTGAAACATTCTTTAAAAATCATTTTCAGTAAGATCAATCAATGTAAATCAAAAAATCAGTAAATATCATTAATTATGCTATAAATAAATAGCCAAAAATAGAAAAATTTAAGTTTTTTGCATTCAAAAAAGTAAAAACATAAGATTTATATTTGTGAATGTATGGTAGAGTTGATGCATGAGGTTTAGCCTTAGTTCAGCCCTATCTCTTTGTTGAAGTGATTTTTTATTATTTTTGTAAAAGAAAAGTGCATAAAAATTACTACTTAAACCTACCAACAAATGCATAACTCTAAATGGTAGGGAGAAAGGGGTTGTTGAGTGTTTAAAGTATGCTAAATTCTAATGTTTTATGATGCATGTCATATAGGGTTCATTTTTGTCTAAAATTAAAAGGATTTAGTAGCACGAGAAAGCTCGGTACTAGCCCTAAGCAACAAAGCAATCGCGTATTAGAAGAAAAGCATGAAAAGAATTGTCTTTGCACTTTCATGATGCTGATTTTAAATGAATAAATTTATTTGAGCACGATGGTCATACACAATTGCATCGCACACACCATAAGGTATCATATCCTGGATGAATAGCACTTGTTTGTATAAGCAATTAACTACGCTGAGAGTGCAAGGTACCCTAAGCTGTAGGGGTAGATATTCAGTTCCTTGGGGGTTATTTAGTGAGGTTTATTCATTATCTCCTAGATCAATCAATTGAAAGAGTGGACTTTGTTTCGAATGTGTTCTATGTTCACTGCTCATCTTGGGGCCAATCCCCAAGGTGTAGGAGAGCCGTAGTGGAGCCGCGATGATCAACTGAGGGGTGCTCCCTTTGTGTGTGCTTACGTGGTGTGCAACACAAATATGTTTAGGGACTCCCTTTGAGGAGTGGGAGAAGAATTATTTGTTGGACTACAAATCGTACAAACGGAAAGTTCTTAGATGCTCTTGGCTATGAGGCCATGTGGGGTGGTTTTAGGTGAGTAGTAGAGGCCCTCACCTAGTGCCTTAGAGCCAGTGATGGGCCCGTTTTGGGTCCCTACACTCCAACTAAATGGTGCGCAGATCGGTCGCAGATAGCTCACATGGTGAATCCCGGAAGGTCCCCAAGAACAAAGTACTCTACTTTTTAGCACAAAAACCCATGTAAAAGCAAGCACGACATGAAGCAAGAGACAAATTGGGTTTAATCTCCCCCATGCCTTGTGTGAGCGCTTCACAAAGCATGTATTTAATGTATATTTCCAATCTTCATGCTCAATAATAGCCCAATTACAAAAATATGACAAGCTTTTAGCTTTTGAGTTTGCTTTCTACCAAAAATAAGAAAATAAAGCTATTGGACGGTGCCCATAGAGTCTGGCACGCCCAATCTCAATGTCCAAATAGAAATAACATATCCAGGCGCATAAGCGCATACAAAATAATAATAAATAATCAATGTCTCTATAGACATAACAAAATATAGGCGTGGCGCCTATCAAAATATAGTCCAAAGGTCGAAAACCCGCTAGACTCCAATGCTTTCCTCCGCCACTGCTGCTATCTCTACACATCAACTGAAGCATTCACAATCATTAGTAAAATAACACAATTAAACCGACAAAAGTGAATACCTAGCAGTCTTCAGCTACATAAATAAATCAACTGGTTAGAAATAAATCCTAACCTTAATTTATTACAAGTGCGCACTCTAAACTCATAAACGTTTATTAATTTAATATGCATTTTGCGAAATCACCCGCTATGGAATCACCCATGTACACACTAAATTAATGAAACGCCCGAAAAGGACAGGCGTCCCCATCAACTTCTCGCACAAAGAATCCTCTTTGCGTATGAGCCCCGGTCATCTAAGTTTACGGAATCCACCGTAAAACCTCACGAAATCCACCGTGGAATATGCCTCCTGGCATCATAGCCCCGGGGTGGGATAGCAATTGACCTCAATTGCTATTAGCTCAATGTGGAGCTAACAGAGTGGGGAAAGCATTTAAGTCTCTAGCGTGCATCCATTGTGCTGCCTCTACAGGATGGTTCTTAAATTTTACTAGATATCTAGAATACCTTCGGCCAGTTCTAGTGGTCTTGTAGTCAGTGTCTATAATGGCTTCTGGTTCACGTATTTCAGTCTCTTCTTCTAGTAAAGGTGGGTTTTCATAGACAGGGTGGATAGGTAATTGTCCTCTAAATGGTCTCAATAAACTAATATGAAATGTATTATGAATTTTCCAATGGGATGGCAGTTCTAACTTGAATGCATTGTCATTAATCTTATGAATGATTCTAAATGGTCCGTAGAATCTAGGAGCTAATTTGACAACTGGATGTCTATCTACACTTTGCAGTCTACGCTTTTCTATTCTAAGCCAAACATAATCATCAACTTTGAAATTCATGGCTTGTCTTTTCTTGTTGGCTTGTTTGGTATATGATTGTTGGGCTTTAGCAATCATATCCTTTACTTCATCAAAAATAGTGTTATGCATAACAACAATATCATCGGCATTTTGTATTCTATTAGACAAAGAGGCAACAGGTGTAGATAATCTATATCCATAAATAACTTCAAAAGGTGCTTTCTTTGTAGATGTGTGCGGTGTATTGTTATATGCAAACTGTAATAAATGTAAATGAGTATCCCATGTCTGAGGTTGAGAGATAGTGTATGCACGTAAAAGATCTAGAATGGTGCTATTTGTGGCTTCTGTTTGTCCATTTGTTTCTGGATGAAATGCAGATGAGAAATCAATCTTTGTGCCTAGATTTGCAAACAGTGTAATCCAAAAATTATTACAAAATCTAGAATCTCTATCTGAAATAATCACTTTCGGCAATCCATGGTTAGTAAAAACAGTTTTCAAAAATAACTGTGCTGCTTGTGATGCTGTTAAAGTTTTCTTACATGCAATGAAATATGCTTGCTTACTAAATCTATCTACAATTGTCCAAATCATGTCATGGTTAGATTTAGTATTTGGTAAGCCAGTAATGAAATCCATAGATATATGTTCCCAAGGTTTAGATGGAATAGATAAAGGCATTAATAACCCATACTGTTTACCATGATGTCTTTTTATTCTTTGACAAATCAAACATTTAGAGACAAAATTATATACATCTGCATCCATATGCGGCCAATAAAAATCTTCAGTTAACATGCGTAATGTAGAAATGATACCTCTATGACCTTGATATGGGGGACAATGAATTTCATTCAAAACAAAAGATCGGAATGGAATAGTAACACACAGTCTCTTTTCAAAGAACATGAATCCATCATTATATGACAATGAATCAACATGAATGAAATTATTTTGAACTAATTTTTGAAAAGTAATATCCTGGTGATATGTGTCTTTCATAGCAATCAAAGAATCAAAAGATATGATAGAAATGTTATGAATTGCAGGTCTTCTACTCAATGCATCAGCAACTACATTTTCTTTTCCAGGTTGGTATTGAATGATAGGATGGAAACTTTGAATGAATGAAGCCCATTTGATATGACGATCAGAAATTTGGGGTTGGCTAAGTAGATGTCTAATGCTTTGCTGGTCGGTCTTTATCATGAATTCTGAACCCATTAAATAATGCTTCCATTGTTTTAATGCTTGTACAACTGCTAAGAGTTCCTTGTCATAAGTGGAATATTTAAGCTCAGAGGGTTTCAGCTTAGAACTAGAATATGCTATTGGATGGTTGTCTTGCATTAGCACGGCTCCTATTCCTGATCCGCTAGCATCGGTCACAACTAGAAAGAATGGTCTGTTAAAGTCAGGCAATTGTAGAACAGGGGCATTGGTCAATGCACGTTTGAGTAAGTCAAAGGATTTCTGCTGTTTTCAGTCCATTGATAAACAATGCCTTTCTTAAGAAGTTTGGTCAATGGTAAAGCAAGTAATGAGAAATTACGTACAAACTTCCTATAGAAACTAGCAAGACCAAGGAATGAGCGTAATTCATGTACATTTTTAGGAACAGGCCAATGCAATATTGCGTCAATTTTCTTAGGATCAACTTTAATTCCTTCTTTTGATACAATATGACCTAGATATTCTATTTCTGTCTTAAAGAATTCACTCTTGTCAGGATTTGCAAACAATTGATTTTCTTTCAGTAATTGAAAAACTAATGATAAATGCTCATAATGCTCTTTTTCACTTTGACTGAACACTAAAATATCATAAAAGAAAACAATCACACAATATTGATATTTTAGAAAAATACGGTTCATCATTCTACTGAAAGTAGCAGGTGCATTAGTTAATCCAAATGGCATAACTAAGAATTCGTAATGGCCAAACTGTGTCCTGAATGCAGTCTTAAATATGTCGGATCTATCAAGCCTCACCTGATGATATCCAGACTTAAGGTCAATTTTACTAAATATAGAAGATCCTTGCAGTTTGTCCATAAGGTCATCAACTCTAGGTATAGGATACCTATTCTTTACAGTGATCTTGTTTAATGCTCGGTAGTCAATACACATTCGATAAGTATTATTCTTTTTCTTGACTAGGAGCACAGGTGCACCGAATGGAGAACTGCTAGGTCGAATTAAGCCTCTATTTAGTAATTCTTCAACTTGACTCTGGATTTCTTTTTGCTCTATTTGATTGTGCCTATATGGGGCTTTGCAAGGTGGTTGTGTGCGAGGTATTAGGTCAATCTTATGGTCTTCTGGACGTGATGGAGGTAAACCTGGTGGTAGGTCTTCTGCAAAACAATCCTTAAAATATGCAAGAAATTCCTTATGCTGAAGGTGCATATGAGTTTCTTTTGCGTGCAATTCATTCACCCAAATGAGATATGATTTAGTGTTCTTGCGTAGTGCACGTTTTGCTTGAGTATGCGAAAGCAGTGGAAACATATGAGATGCATGCATACCAAATAATGTAATAGATTTTCCTTGAAAATTAATATTCATTGTGTGTGTGGAATAATCTATATTGGGATTATGTTGGTGTCTCCATGGCATTCCTAGAATAATGTCGCTAGACTGTAATGGGACAACTAAGAAATTTCTTCTTTCAATATATGGACCAATTTGAATTTCTAAATATTGAACTTCTTGTGTGCCATTGTACCTAGTGCCTAAAAATGCAGCTTTTATGCGATAGTGCGTAGGTACAGTATGCAATTTCAATTCCTTTACCAATTTTGCTGAAATAAAGTCATGCGTACTACCGTCATCATGCAATATAATTCTTTCTTTTCCATGCACCATACATTTCATAGTTAACAATGAATGTGAAGTAGGCATACCTGGTAAAGTGTCGGAAGTAGTAGTAGGATCATCTTCATCTTCAGTGAAATCTGGCATATCCTCATGCTCTTCTTCGTCCATAGCTCCAAGGTAGTTGATATGTGCTGATGGCTTCTTTGAATGACAATTTGCTGCGAGATGCCCTGGCTGGTGACACTTGTAGCATACGATGGGCTTGGCTTTGGTCACATTATTTGCAATGGCTAGGAGTCTGGGTATATTTGGATTTGCTTGTGGAATAGGCTTAGGATTTGGATTGACAGTGGATGGTAATGCAGGTGGTTTAGACCAATTCTTGCGGAAAGATGGTGATGAGAAACGACCTGGATTAAACCTTCTGAAATTGGAATTGAATTGTTTAGATCCATAATTACCGTTTGCTTGGAATGGCTGTGGTCGTCGATCTCTTCCACGTAACTTATCTTCAGTGTCGTGAGCTAAGGAGATGGCGTCTTCAAGGGTAGCAGGCTTGAACATATTTACCTCAGCGTAGTAATGTCCAAGAAGTCCAGACATGTACTTCCGCTTATGTGTCATCTCTGGTACGTCTTCAAGCATGCGTAGCTGTAAGAGTGCATTCCAAAAACGCTCTGTGTACTGTGGAATAGGCTCACGATCGCGCTGTTGAAGTAAATCCCATTGCTTGATAGCCTTCTCATGAAATTGCGGTGGTAGGAAATTTTGCATGAACTTCTTCTTGAAATCTTCCCATGTAGCAGGACATTCTATACTCTTGCGGACTACAGTCCACCAAAGTGATGCTCTGTCTATCAGATGATTAGTAACACACTTGATTTTATCTTTCTCGGGATAAGTTTCCTTGTTGGAAATAGTCATCAAACTGGCTAATGAATGATAAAACAGTCTTTCCTTCTCTCATGCCATTGAAAGTGCGAAACTTGAAACTTCGTTTACTTATCTTGGATTCCTTGCGAATGGTTTGTGCTTCAAGAGTGGCGTCGATGGTACGGCGAATCAGATCTTTAGCTTGAGGTTCTTCTTTATCAGTGGACGCTCCTTGTAGCTTTGTCAATTGCGCTTGCAAGGCTTGCCTAGCTCTTCGCTCTTCTTCCAATTGCAGCATGATAAGATCCAGCTTTTGTTCCATGGTAGGCTCGGGTAGGTCGTCTTCAGCCATAGGATCATCCATATGTGGGGTAGTCATCCTGTAAAACTCAACAAACCTTTCTCACTCAAAATCAGTTAGCGGGATGAGCGTAGCTCAAATTTGGGGTTACAAGGCTATGTATTTTTGGGTATTTTCTTCTTCAATTTTCAGAAATTCTGCAATATTTCTGTCTCCATTTGCTGAAAGTACTTCAACAAACTTGTAGATAGGTAAAACAGCTTGCTGCGAACAACTTTCCAGTTCAGAGTTTTTGCATACGAACAAGTCTTCTATGAGTTTTAAGCACTAGTCAGTTCTGATTTAGTCTGACTTGCAGAGTTGCAGACTTAGCAGACTTGCAGGATTGTTGACTTGCTGGACTTAGGCCGACTTGCAGAACTTGCAGTACTTGATTAGAGTCGACTTGCGAAACTTGACTTCTGATGCGCAGGACCCGGAGTTTACAGACTTGTTTGCCTTAACTGACTGGAGTGATTTGGCTTAACTTAAAGAAGTTAAGCTTAAGAGCTTAATTGCAGGCCGTCGTGAATTTCGTGAGGGGGGGGGTCCGTTTTTTTCGCCGCGCGAAAAATTCGGACCTCCTCTGAGGCCACGATGAGAATTTTTTGAGAAGCTTTTAAGCTTCTTAAGCTTTGGCTTAAGCTTTTTTCAATGAAATAATGAGAAAAATTAATCAAGCTTATCTGTAACTCCACGACTTCATGAAGGAGATGGATGCGTGGTCCTCCGCCTGCAGAGCTTGGTCCTTCGCGATCTGACAGTGGAAACAGGGGTTCTTGATCGCCAGAAGTCTGCCTGTATCGACGGTTCGCGATGAGATTGACTGTAGAGGCCGTTTGTTCCTGGAGCTCCGCCTTCGCCCGAGATTGGTAGCGATTGGAAGCCCTTGATCTCTGCTCCGCTCTGATACCACTGGTGCGCAGATCGGTCGCAGATAGCTCACGTGGTGAATCCCGGAAGGTCCCCAAGAACAAAGTACTCTACTTTTTAGCACAAAAACCCATGTAAAAGCAAGCACGACATGAAGTAAGATACAAATTGGGTTTAATCTCCCCCATGCCTTGTGTGAGCACTTCACAAAGCATGTATTTAATGTATATTTCCAATCTTCATGCTCAATAATAGCCCAATTACAAAAATATGACAAGCTTTTAGCTTTTGAGTTTGCTTTCTACCAAAAATAAGAAAATAAAGCTATTGGACGGTGCCCATAGAGTCTGGCACGCCCAATCTCAATGTCCAAATAGAAATAACATATCCAGGTGCATAAGCGCATACAAAATAATAATAAATAATCAATGTCTCTATAGACATAACAAAATATAGGCGTGGCGCCTATCAAA
Source organism: Lygodium microphyllum (assembly GCF_053477565.2). Classification (NCBI taxonomy): domain Eukaryota; kingdom Viridiplantae; phylum Streptophyta; class Polypodiopsida; order Schizaeales; family Lygodiaceae; genus Lygodium; species Lygodium microphyllum. The sequence continues at coordinate 116,861,290 of NC_141138.1, forward strand.
ATATAGTCCAAAGGTCGAAAACCCGCTAGACTCCAATGCTTTCCTCCGCCACTACTGCTATCTCTACACATCAACTGAAGCATTCACAATCGTTAGTAAAATAACACAATTAAACCGACAAAAGTGAATACCTAGCAGTCTTCAGCTACATAAATAAATCAACTGGTTAGAAATAAATCCTAACCTTAATTTATTACGAGTGCGCACTCTAAACTCATAAACGTTTATTAATTTAATATGCATTTTGCGGAATCACCCGCTATGGAATCACCCATGTACACACTAAATTAATGAAACGCCCGAAAAGGACAGGCGTCCCCATCAACTTCTCGCACAAAGAATCCTCTTTGCGTATGAGCCCCGATCATCTAAGTTTACGGAATCCACCGTAAAACCTCACGGAATCCACCGTGGAATATGCCTCCTGGCATCACTGAAGCAAGTGATGATACTCCCAATCTAGAAGTAAATGAAATAGGTGATGATCAAGGTACTCATACATCCAATGCTGGGGAGAACAAAAAGCAAGATGATTTGGATAATGATTGCATTATTCCTCAAGACATGGCAAAACCTTATGGTATTGAAATCCTTGAAGCATTGACAACCAATCCAAGCAGGGTTTCCCCTTTGATTCCTTTGTGTTGATGCATATGCAATCAAAGGGTGATGGAGCTTAGATAGGATTTATCTATGTTGAAGGTTGCACTTGAGAATGAGGGTTACATACCCACCAAAGGCTCTTTCATCCTCTCACTAGCCTTGCCAAATGGAACACATCAAGAGGTGGATGACAACATTGTCTCTAAGTGGGACAAAAATTGGCAATTAGTAAATGAGGAGTTTGAAAATGAGTTGTAAAGAAATGAGAATTAGTGCATTCTTAGCAACAAAATGTTTTATGTTTGGAAGGGAAACCATAGGACTATAGCATGGATGCAGATTATCAAATAGTTGTATAGAAATCATAAGGCAAGACATGTGAGAGTGAATTCATAGTTTATTTCACAGAAGCCCAAAGAAGATGAGCTACTCTTGATTGTAGCTTTGCAAACATTCAACTTTGTAAGCTATTTGTGGTATTTTTTTCTTCTTTCTACTTCAATATGTGTGGTACTTTTGCAACTACTTTCACATTTGTGGGTTTCATTAGGACAAAAAATGCTTTTAAAAATGCACTTTTTGTTAATCATAGGATTAAGGAAAGGGCCAAAGAGAGTTTGCCATGTGTGCAAGAATATGGTATTCTTGTCTCCTCCTTTTTGAAGATAGTAGAGTCCACCTCGTTATTCTCTCCTCTCTTTTAGCCAAAATCTCCAAACTCTGACATGTTTTGGTAGTCTCGAAGTCCTTATTTACTTATAAAATCTAATAAAACTAGCTATGATAAAGATGTTGTGAAGTTAATAATGAATTTTTTAAAAGTCGAGAGCTTTTGGTACCCCCAATATATTTTCATTAATCTTTTCAATATTTCTTCTTTGTTCATTTGTATTTCAGTGAGCTTCTTTCTTTGCTCATTTGTCTTTCGCAGTGAGCCCTTTTCTCTGCGAATTCAATCTAAGTATGGCATCCAAAAGGTGCCCATCTCATTTAACAAACTCCTGCACTGTCAATAGCCAAGGAGTAGATGGAAATTGGGAGCCCAAAACCTTTTGCATAAACGATTGGGTGACCATGTTGCCCTCTTGCAAAGGCTCTCACAAGGTCAAAAGAAGAAAAACAGAGGATATAAAACATAACTAGAAAGAGCATATCATTGCTTTCAAAATTACACATGAAGGGTGGTTAGTCAAAGTGCAACATGTTTACATGGCCAAGGATATGCACTTGTCTCCTAACGAACGTTTTTTCCAGAATACACATTATAAGTCTTAAGTTGATAACATATGTGATATTTTTTTTCATGTAAGCAAGTATTAATATCGAATTCTTCGTTGTAGATATATTTCTATCAACTAGTACTGAATATTAACCTCTAGAGAGTTTGAGTGGAACTTTCAATGCGATTCATAAGGCATTTGCAGACATTATATATGTTGATGAGATCGTTGGTTCTTTTAGTGAGAGATTTTTTTTTAAATATTATGCACAATATGTGGTTCCGTCTAAAGAGGGTACATATTGATATATCAAGTATTTGCCATTGCCAAGTCTCTCATCTCTAATTTGGGAGGTTCGTGATGCATAGTTTTAAATTCAAAATATGTCAAGATATTCAAAATTCCATGACAACTGGAAGGATCTCAAGAAGAATGCGCATGTCATGGTTTATCCCCTTACATATCTTTGTGGGCTGCTCCTTCAAAATAGCAAACTTACAAAGAACAAAAGTATCTTGGCTAAGTAGAAATTTTGCAGAAGTAGAACTAGATAACATTATAGGAAAGCTTTGGAAATCTAGAGAGGTTGACCATAAGGGCAATACCATGAGGTGTATTGTATGCCCCCAATCCTTGCCTCTGTGTTATAATATAGCACAACAAACTCTTGCTTTGGGCTTTGATTATAGGATATACAAACTTAAACTAGGCATCTGGATTCCCTTGGATTCTGATATAAATTGCACGCCCTTCAAACTTAAAGTAGAAAAGGAGGTAAATATCACTTCCAATTGGAATCTTAAAGATGTAAGGGAGACCTTGGAGATGCTAGATTGTACATCCCCAGAATATAAGTTCAAAGTAAATAGTAAAATAGTTGGAAAAAGAACTGAACGCTCTTTCTCTTGTATGAGTTGCTTGCCTCCCACAATTGTAACCTTCGAGCCATAAAGATGAAAACATTGATGACATTTACATTTGACAAAAAGCTTTTCTTTGAATGAAGAGTTACAAAATTGAAGTATAGAAATACAAGGATCTTGCTTCATTTGCATCTATTTATCTTCTTTCAGCTTTGTAACTTCTTCATCACTTTCTGAAAAGATATCTAATCTCCTTATAGTGGCTTTTTTCTTTGGTTGGTTGAAGAATTTGACTTGGACAGGGGGCCTCTTCTCTTCAGGGGGCTGATGAGGAGATGGATGAGAAAGTGTTGGCATTTCTGTCTTTTTGGAGCTTATCTTACTTGTCTTTCCAGATGACTTTCCTTTTTCCTTACTCTTAGTCTTAGTTAAGGATTTAAGTGGAAGAGAGTCGGGGTTGACTGGTGTGATTGCCCTGTCCAAAATTAACTCAATACATCTCTCTCTTATCCACCATGTGTATGAATTGGCTAATCTTGGCACTGCAAGGAAATTTGTAATAAGTTGGAAAATGTACCCAATATGTATCTTAAAAAGTCAGTTGTCAGGCCAGTGATACTTTATACTTGTAGGGAGTTAAAACAAATAAATTGAATAATTATAAAGTTTGATGACAATGCAGTAGTTTCTGTGAAAACTGAAAGACATGTTGCCCAAAAAAGAGAAAGACATGTTGCTCAAAAAAAAGAGTGAAAGATACTTACATTAGCCCCATCTATCTTGAAAATCTTTGAATCCATTGTCCTACAAACATTTGAAATCATTCTCCATCCACAAGAATGTGAATCATTTTGCAGGGCCCTTCTTGTAAGAGAAAGCTACATGGTTTTTGAGGATCAGCAAGATCCTCATATGTGGTATCCAAAAATGTAACCATAAACCTGCCAGCACTATAAATGGAAACATGTTACTAAAAAAAGACAATCAAATAAAATAAATAATAAACTAAAAGGTGAGGATTATTGTATTCAACATACATTTTTGCTTGACCATGGATACCACTGAGAGAGTTCAGAAGGATAATTTCTCTAGTGAGAATATCAATATATATTAAGATCCAATGTCCTTTGCAAAGTAAAATGTTAGTAAGAAATGCATACTATAAATAAGTATACATTAAGCCCTTTGCAAAATTGCATACCTTTCAACGTAAGGAAAAAAAATATTGTAGTTTGTGATTGGATTGAACGTTTTGAAAAATAATTCTATGTTTGAACGAGATCTTAAAAACAATTCCACTGATAACAGTGGATCAACAATAAATATAGTTTTAGAGATTTCTTAGCTAAGAGAAGAAATCAACACCCTAAAACCAATAGTAAAAACAAAGGAATGTCAGTTGCAATGAACATCACTATCATTCCATTTAAAAAAAAATTGAGTCAAAAAGTCTTACCTTATGCAACAAAAGACTACAGAATCTAACAATTGAATATATCTTTCTTAACAAGCATGGATTTGTCCTCATGGGAAATACTAAGATAGTCTTCTTCTGAAGAAGTGCAAGAGACATTCACAACCATTTGCATGTATACCTCTCCCATTCTCTTCAGATTGACAGGACCAAGGATAGTGATTTTCATCTTGCAAACTTCATCCTCTGACTCTATAATCTCTTATGGTCATTCTTGTTGGGCAGACACTTGTTGGAGGGTGATCTTTGTAGGGTATAAATGTGTCACCTCTTCAATCACTAGTTGTTTTGCTCTCCTAGATATTTTTGGAGGAATGTTAAGGATCTCAAATGCTTTTTTATCAAGAGTGGGCGAGGGCCTCAATACCTTGTCAAACCTATACCTGATTCTGCTGACCATACTAAAGTCTTTGTTCATCATCAAAGTCACTCTACGAGCGTGGTTAGCAGCAATGTAAGCATTGTTCATAAAATCAATAACGAAGTCTTCAGTAGCCTCTTGAAGGCAAAGAATGGCTGCAAGCTGCCTTTTTTTTTGCATGCCAACTTTAGTGGACTACCTTACTCGCACTGTATTTGAAGATGGCTGATAGGGCGCGAATGCAGTGAAGCGCAGATTCAAAAATCACCTACTCGCACCGTATTTACGAATGACCAATACAGGGCGATGCGACAATCCTTGAACTCGATGTTGTTGTGTTTTCACACTCGTGGATTCAAAAAGTGAGCCACATAAGCTGGCATCGTTGTTTTATACCTGCGGGATGGGCAACACGTGGCACTTTTTTATTGGCTAGGGTTTGCACGGGCCATCCATGTGGCAAATAGTTGTCGATCCATATAAACAAGTAATTAGATATTGATGATTTTTTTGGAAAATTATCAAGCCTAGCTAGAGTTGAGGTTCACTTTTAGTTTTTCATATGTCAATTTGCACCATTTCGTGTACCCCTTATACGAAGCGAGGAGATATTGTTCTTGAGGTCGCTTGCGCACTTTCACGCCATATCATAGATCCACAAATACAAAGCGAGGAGGCATTGTTTGTGAGGTCGGGTGCACACTTTCACGCTGTATCATATTTTCACTCATGTCTGAACCCAAGGATGTTGTAGGCTTCCAAGAGAAGGTAACCCCCTAATAAGAAAAGAAGAAGATTGTCATCAAGGTCAACACGGGCTTTCCTAAAATTCACAGAGCTTCCTCCCCTTGTTTAGTAGTAAGTGTGGAAATGCCTAGGAAGTCTCGAGTCAAAGGCCAAGGCACCATTGAGGATTTCTGGATTGTCTAAGATCATAGAGGTTTCTCCATCAAAAAGGCTCCTAGACTTTGTTCTTCAGAATGGCATGGAGTTATCTTGTTAGGGAACTATAAATGATATTTTCAACCCTGACTGGGATATTGACCATGTATTGAACTCATGCAAGAAGTTATTCCTAGAGGAGTTTGCTGAACCTAAAAGTCTTGCATTTTCGATAGTTGAAAAGGATGCAAAGGAATATGTTCACATACCTATTGGGAGCTCACCTTCAGAGAAGGCTTTGTTTTCAAGAAAGTGTACATCTCATTCTCTTGATAGGTTTTGTACCTCAGATTTGTTTTGTTTTGCTTATTCTAGGAAATGTAAACTAATGTCAAAAAAAGCTGCATTCATTGCATATACTCTTGTTAAATATTATGTTAAATTTAATGAACAACAATTAGAGGGTCCAAAATGTTCCAGCTTCTGCCTTTTGGACGCGGTAGCAAATGACAAGGATGCAAAGGAATGTTTGGACCTTGAGCAAGAAGCATATATTGCTGGCAAACTAGATGTTGCCCAATTCAAAGTTGAGATCATTATTGAAGAAAACCATGCAAATGAAGATCTTGTATGTAACTCTTCTTTTTATACTGTTTCTTCACTTCCAACTTTCCCTATCAAGGACAAGGAGTACATACTGGTAGCAGACATCCAAAGGCTCTTCAATCTTAGGGAGGATTATTGTTTAGTGATCATTGCATAGGCTTTTGATGCTGCAAATGGCATTGTTGACGTTGAAAGTGAATCAAAAGAAAGGTTACTTAAACTTGATACCAAAATTATGGATGACAAGTTTATTGAAGCAGAGGATGCTCTTTCTCTTTGTTTTCGTAAGGCAAAGAATGTTGAGAAAGAGTATGGGATTACTAAAGAGTTCCACAGCCTTCAAGACTAACTTGGAATTTCAAATTTTGGAAGAGAAGAGTCGCAATATGTTAAAGAATTGGAAGATACCAATGAGGCACAATCATCAATTAATATATGGAATCCAACTAAGCTAGAGAATGATGAAAATCAATTGGTACGATTATCTTGAATTCTGTAAGATACATTAATATGTTTGATTTCAACATTCATTTGACATTTATCTTTTTTTACAGTTGGAGATTGAAGATTTCGATAACTTCTTGGGATGGGGTAAAGGGACAAGAGTTGGTATTAGCTCACTGAAAGATGTTGCACTTGGCCATTACTTAGCAAGGAGTGATCCGAATGTTTTTTTGGTATTTCATAACATATTCTCAGAGGAAAAAATATGGCCTATACTATGTATCAAGGCACTTACAAGGCTACTTGGTTTCTTTAGGTCACAGTACAATGCACACAAGGTGATGTTTTTGGAGAAGACTGCGGCAATTAAGATTTTTGGTTTTGGTCCTGGTTTCTCTACTTCTAGAGCAAGATACTTTCTGGCCCTCTCATCTTATGCTTTGGCAGCAAAACGAACTGATTTAATGCTTTCGTTATGGTCCTGGTTTCTCTACTTCTAGAGCAAGATAATTTCTAGCCCTCTCATCTTATGCTTTGGCAGCAAAATGAACTGATTTAAAATCAATAGTTGGCTACAAGAGAAGAAAATTTTTATGTTACAGAGGAAATATACCGGAGGGGGAAGATGATATAAAGGCTCCTAAGAGCTAGCTTTGTACTTTTCTTTCTTGAAAAGTACTATGAATTCTCAAGTTGAAGTACTCATTCTTTGAAGCTATCATCGAAAAAACCAATTGAATAGCTCCTCAAGAGCATTTCTTTTTGTAACTCCTCCATGTCTTGTGCTTTGAAAAAACCTTGTACATGCTTGATAGTGAGATTTTTCCATGCCTTGGCCGCTATAAGTTGCTAGGGGGCCTTGCTCCTCCACAAAGTAAGGCCCATGGATATGAAGGATATGTTGCAAATTCATAAGAGTAATGATTATTTTATGCCAATGGAAATTTTATCGAAGAAAGCTTGGATTGACTATTCTCTCTTAATAAATAAAATATGGTATCTTCTTCTCCCCATGCCTCCTTTATTGCTTGAACAAGATTTGTAATTGAAAATTTGAACTCTTCTGGATACATGTTGGTTTTCATTTGTTGCTTGAGGAGCTTTAGGAAGACATCGAGGTGTCTCCAAACCTCCATCCTTAGAAACGCAAGTCATGGTGTGCTTGCAACGTTTATTGTTATCCCACACAGCTCTCTCCAATGCTCCCACCTATTTTCCTGTATGGTTTCCTAAAAAACGTCTAGCTTTTGAGCCTCCCATTGAGACATCAGCCAAGACATCTCTTGTTTTCCCTGAAAGTGTTGGATATTTTCTTAAGTGAACTTGACCTCCATGAAAACCCATTTTGGAGAGTAATGTCTCACATTTGTCAATATACTCATTCGATAAAGACAAAGGCTTAATTGAGTATGCATAGTCGAGATGCAACCTGAGAAGTTTATCAATAATTCTAATCTCTACATGCAAAGTACATATATGAACATTTGTAAGAGGAATTGAAAGAATTAGATCCCATACACTACAAGATATAGGCCTTATACCGACGTTAAAAGCGACAAAAATGTAAATAAATAAATTTGCCCCTGTTATCGTAAAAAGTTTCGTTATTGGCGATGTCATAGAACAGTCGGTATTAGCATCGTTATCAGCGTCACTATTTGCGTCGGTATCAACAAATAACGACGGTGATAATGACGCTTTGCAATGCTAATAACGACGCCAATAACGATGCATGCAGTAAATTTGCGACGCTAATAGCAACAATAACATGAAAAAAAATTGTGCTTTATTTGGGCCATACAAAATAGTTTCTGCATTGTGTACGATGCTCGTATAAATAAAGACAAAGTGTACTTAAATTATAACACTAATACATGAAATAAATACATGATCGCATAATAAAAGCAACTGGTACAATCATGGCAAGATATCACTACTACATAGAAAATGCCTACACAGATCACGTGACTAAAAAAGAAGTGTGTGTGAGCTCCAGGGATCCAAGGGTGAGCTATAGATCATCGCCATCCGAAAGCTCGTCCCGCCGCAAAGAAGCATCGAACGGACTCTGCAAAAAAAGAAACAACTACACATCAGTCCACCATACAATAATGGATTCTAATTAAACATGGTAACTACTGACAATAAAGATGAGTGACTTACAGGGCCATTGTGTCCATACAATCGGTCGATCAATGCAGTGAGACCATGCCTCTCTACATATCAAGTCTCAAGGCTGGTCGGATTGCGATTTGTAATGGAGTGCTACAAAGGAAACAAAATACTAATAGTTAGAAAGACGATTGTCAGTACAAAGGATATTGCAAAAAAGTAAGAAAGCAAAACAAAAGAAAAACTTACAAAGTCCTCCAGATATGTCCTGTGGCTGCCACTCCCAAGATGATGGACCACTCTGGTGTCTAGTCGTGCCCTCGCCATCTCGCATTGCTGTCTCCAACGTCCTGGAGAATCTGTAGCCTCCTCCCTCAGTCGACGCTAGTCATCCGTGTCTAGCCACTCGGGCTTTAGCCCCACTCTTGAGTGCCTTGCATGGGTCCGATCATCTATGTGACATATATACACGCATAGAAAACCTATCTGTGTGACATATATCATCCAGCACATAGAAAACCTATCTGCTACTGCGACTGGTACAGGAAACTCCTCATGCAAGGATGCTACTATGTAGTTCTTGCTCCTCTCCGGTATGTTTCTCCAATGATCCAAGACGTTGTGCCGAAAAACTTGTTGGCACAACTCTCTCATGAAAGCCATCACCCTCCTTCCCTCATCATTCATGATGATGGCTCCTGACCTATCATCTACAAGGTAGGCATACCCCTCTGGGGTATGCCTAAGATGGGTCCTCTCCCACCTGCGACCACGCTCCTGGGCATATCTAAGAGACCCCTGTACTTCTGGTGTACCAATCGGGGTAGTATCTATCGGAGTAGCACCCATAGGGGTGCCACATGCGGACGGCTGCGGAGTGACTGGAGTAGACATCCCCACAGGTGTGACAAATCCTGGAGGTAATGCAACTCCAGCAAAACGACGAGACGGAGATATCGCGTCCATGCCTCCATAGCAACCACTTGAGCCACGCTCTCTAGAACCGCCACGAGAGTGAGGATTAGTACCTGTATATCTAAGAGCGGAATCTTGATGCTGAGAAGTGCTTAAAAATAGCTAAAATTTACGAATATCAAGGGAAAAATATTCAACGTCGAAGGCGGCGGCTCGACCTAGGACGATTTTAAGCGTCAAAGTGCTTTAAAGGCGCCCGAGCAACATTTGTTAATTTTTACTAATTTTTCAGACTGTCGTGTGGATTGTCAAGAGATACCGGCCAATGGGGGATGTCAAGCCGGATGCCCAGGATTTTTCAGAGCTCAATTTGGAGTCCGGACGGGGAAATGGCCAAGGAACCGGTCAAGATGCGAAGAGGTGGACAAAAGTTTGGCCAAATGAGTGGTGACCTTTGGGCATTGGACAACTTATGCCACATGAAATGTGGCATGCAAATCGTGGTGAGGGAAAAAGAAGAAGGAAGCGTGGCAGCAGGCGCCGAAAAATGCGCCACGATCTTGGGCAATGCATCATGCAGGCTGAATACAACCCCCCCAATTGACATTGGCCCTTGCTTCCCCTCTGCTGCCTGCTAGTCTTATCGCCGTGCTTCGCTCGTCAAAAGGTGGCCTGGTTGGAGAATTCTGATTTCAGTCTTTCTCTCTCCTCCCTCTCTCTCCCTTAAGGGGCTGTTCTTGTGTGGAAGAGAAAAATGAAGAATGGTGAAGGAAAGCTTGTCCGGATGAGACCGGATTGCTTCCATGTGGATGAAGACATGAAGAGTGCTATTTTTGAAGATGCTAGACATTGAATGAGGGCTGACACACAGTCCCATAGCAAAACCGAGATCCCGAGACACAAAGCCTAAGCGGTAATTCAATTTTTATGAAGAAAAAATGAGTTTTTATGCTATTTGGTTGATGAAATATTGTTCCCATGTGCTGATTATGCATTATGTTGTTGTTTGCTATGAGTTTGATCAGTTTATGCTCAGAAAATCAGAAAATCATAAGTGTTATGACTGAAATTAATGGTATAAAACACGCGTTTAAGAGGCAAAATAGGGGTTTTTTGCAAAATAAAGGGGAAACATGAGATATATCATCAACAAAACTTGAAATTTTGCTGTCAAAGAACCTAAGGGCCACAGCCCATAATGAATCTCAATTTCTAGTCTTTTTTTATTGAAGAAAATAGAGGAAGAATAACAAAAAATTGTGGAAAATGGGTTTTAAATGGGAGAAAATTAGGAAACGATAAAAGGAAAATTCCAAAAAATTACATAAGTGTTTGTGCAATGTATAATGAAGGTAGAGCACGAGGTTAGCCTCGGTTTACCCTCATTTCTATATTTTTGTCCGTATTTATTGCTTTCTCTACAAAGAAATACACATAAAACGACTCTTACTCCTATCAACGATTGCAAAACATTAAACGGTAGGGTGAGAGGGGAGTTTGAGTGTCAAAGTACAATCTTAAACCTGATTTATGTGTTGCACCATGGCTATAGGACGTTGTTTTAAAATAAGGGGAAAGGCACCATGAGCGTAAGGCTCGGTGTCTCTCCTCATTTCATTACATAAACGTTAGCATGGAAATCATAAAAAGATTGGTTTCGCACGATGCACAATGCTGATTTTCTATTGTTTGTGCACTAAACCATTCACATTATGCACTATGCATGGTTCATGGTATCAAAGAAAAATCTCCTGGACTGCATAGCAATTGTTTTCTTAGAACTTTGACCCACGTTTGAGAGTGTGAGGTTATCCCTTGCCGTAAGGTAGAGGGTCGGTTTCCTAAGAGACCGTGAAGTGAGGAAGCATGGTATATCTCCTGGAAATACGAGAAATATAAAAGAGAGGAGTTTGTGCTCGTTTGTGTTATATGTTTAGCAGCGCATCAAAGGGCCAATCCCTGAGAAGTAGGAGAGCTGCAGTGGGGCTCCGACTATTAGTCGGTGGAGTGCCTTCTATATGTGTGTGACGAGGCTTTATGCCTAAGTATTTTGGGATCTCCCTCTGAGGAGTTTTAGGGAAATGTTGGACTATGAACTATAAATGCATGAATTAAGCTTTAGGGTGGTGTGTCCTTCAGCATTTGATTGATGCTCCTGGTCCGCGAGGCCTCTTCTTTCTTCTTTGCTCTCTCTCTCTCTCTCTCTCTCTCTCTCTCTCTCTCTCTCTCTCTTCTTATTTTAATTAAAAAGATAGTTTTTCCTTTTTTTTTCTTTTTATTTTCTCTTTCTTTTAAATTTTATCTTTCCTTTCTCTATAATTCTGTCTCTTTTTCTTATTTTCTCTCTCTCATTTTCTTCTCTCTGTCTCTCTCCCCCCTCTCTCCTCTCTTTTTCTTTTTTCTTTTCCTCTCTCTCTCTCTCTTAAATTTCATATTTTCTCTCTCTATAATTCTCTTTCTTTCTTTTAAATTTTATCTTTTATCTCTCTATAATTCTCTCACTGTGTTCAAATTCTTTCTCTTCTTATTTTCTCTCTCTCATTTTCTTCTCTGTGTCTCTCTCTCCCCCTCTCTCCTCTCTTTTTCTTTTTTCTTTTTTCTTTTCTTCTCTCTCTCTTAAATTTTATATTTTCTCTCTCTTTAATTCTCTTTCTCTTTGTTCCCCCTCTCTCTCTCTCTCCCTCCCTCTCCTCTTCTTTCTTTTTTGCTCTCTCTCTCCCTATCTCTCTCTCTCTCTTCTTATTTTAATTAAACAAAAAGTTTACATTAAAAAGTTTAAACTGAGAGAGAGAGAGAGAGAGAGAGAGAGAGAGAGAGAGAGAGAGAGAGAACCTAGGCCCTACGCATGAGAGAGGTGTTTGTGTGTCATGAGCATGAGGTTCGGCTAGTGCTATAGCTAGTGCCGGCCCATTTCAGGTCCCATCAGTGGTGCGTCTCTACCGAGAGCCACTTATAAGTGGTGGTTTTCAGATCTAGGGTTTCTAGGGACCAAAAGGAAGTTGGTTTATGTCCTCTAACAAGGATCGTCAAGCCGAAATTCAGAAAGCAGAATGTGCTAAGAGGGCTAGATGGTGGTTAGAGATCATAAGCCGTTATTCTCCTCAAGTAGTCTAGTACGTATACGAAGCAGTGGTCTTAGTAACCCAATTGCTCTAGATAGTCTGTTAGGTGCAAGAGGAAGCATAAGTTCTTTCTCTCCTCCACCAAGTCTACCCAGTTCAAGTGGGGGGTGAATTCACCCGTTCAAGCTCCTATTGCTAATCTGATTGTCGCCATGGCATAGCCTATTGTGATTCCTGCAGGGACGACGGATTTACCAACCTTAGGAGTTCCCTTGCCTATTTTTAATGGGTTAGCGGAAGAGGATGCAGAATTTCACATTTGTGAATTTCAGAGATTGATGTTCAATTATCGCATCCAAGATGAGGGACATCTCATGATATTCTTCAATATGACGTTAAAAGGAAGGGTTGTGGTATGGTATCACAGCATAGATTCTCGAACCATAACCACTATTGATCCATTCTATGCAGCTTTGCGAGCGGAATATGCCCCTGAAAGAGGTGGCCAATATTGGTTGCGGGTCTTGAATGTAACGCACCAAGATCCTTACGAGAATGTGAAAGCATATGCCAAGAAGTTGAAGGAAGTATTCCGTAAGTTACAAACTTACATTCCCATTCCGCCCGCTACCCGATTGCAATACTTTTTGCATGGATTGGACTTTAATATCCAAGTACAATTGAGCAGTGTGGCCTTGGCAGACATAGACATCGCTATTACGCGGGCAGAGGGAGTAGAAGTGTCAAGATTGTGGGAGAGAAGGAAGGAGTCTCACTTGTAGCTTTCTTGCTTGCACAATGGGGGAATACACACAAGGGTGGAGGCTGAAAACAGTTTTCCTCTTCTTAGTTTTTGTAAGCCAAAAGAACTCTCATACAAAGAAATAGAAGAACCCTATATATGGGTCTCAAACCAAACTCAAATAACTAAGGTGGCATACTAACTGAGCCACGAACTAGAGTAGATAAGGATAGCTGTCATCTAGCTATTATTCATGGGCAGTGTACCAACCGCATCTACAACTGACAAGTCGGTGACATAAATGCACAACGGTCACCCTGGCATATCACGAGTGGAGCTCGATATCTCAACACTCCCCCTCGAGCTCAATCCCAATTCCTACACACCAAGCAGGTCTCTGAACTTGCGCAGCTTCTCTACACCCAATGCCTTCGTAAATATGTCAGCTACCTGATCCTCTGTGCTGACATAAACTAGATCAATAAGACCTAGTAAAACCCTCTCCCGCACATAGTGATAATGCACCTCAATGTGCTTTTTTCTAGCATGATAGACTGGGTTATTTGCCAAGTGTATACTACTCATGTTGTCACAATAAATGACAACTGGCCCATTTGTAGGCTGATGCATATCATAAAGTAGCTTATGCAACCAAGCTACCTCACATGCAGCCATTGCTGCACCCCTGTACTCAGCCTCTATGCTGGATAAGGCAACTGTAGGCTGTTTCTTGTTGCTCCAAGTGACTGCAGTACTTCTAAAAGAGAACACATATCCACTGGTAGATTGTCTATCAGAAATGCTACCAGCCCAATCAGCATCAGTATATCCATGCAACTGTATCTGAACCCCAGTCTCATCAAGTAGTCCATACTACAATGTGGACTTCACATACCTGAGTATGCATCTAGCCGCATCCAAATGCGGTTTCCTTGGAGCCTGCATAAATTGACTTACCAATCCAACAGCATAGCTCAAATCTGGCCTGGTAATAGTCATATAAATCAAAATTCCTACTATGCGTCTGTACATAGTAGGGTCTTCCAGAAGCTCACCTGCATCTGCGCTCAGCTTCACATTCTGCTCCAAAGGAACTGAAATAGGCTTACAGCCTGTCATCCCATATTTGGACAGCATGTCCAATCCATACTGCCTCTGCAAGAGCTGTATCCCACTTGGTGATCTAATCACCTCAATGCCCAAGAAATAACGCAGCTCTCCCAAATCCTTCATCTCAAACTTCTGCTTCAATAGCATTTTCACATGAAGGATATCTTCATCACTGTCACCTATCATAATCAAATCATCAACATAAATGACAAGTAGCATAATACATTTCTCTGTTTTTCTCACATAAAGTGAGAAATCTGCCTTGGAAATCTGAAAGCCAATAGTGACAAGATACTATCCTATCTTGTCAGACCATACTCTAGGTGCTTGCTTCAAGCCATACAAGGCTTTCTTCAACCTGCAAACAAACTCAGGATGAACATCATGCATAAGCTGGTGGCTGCTCCATATAGACCTCTTCTTGCAAATCACCATGCAAGAAGGCATTCTTTACATCCATCTGATGTAAAGACCATCCCTTTGATGCAGCCATAGCAATGACTGCTCTTACGGTTGCCATCCTTGCAACCAGACTGGATGTTTCTTCATAGTCAATGCCATATGTTTGTGCATACCCCTTGACTACTAATCTTGCCTTGTATCTGTTCACAGAACCATCTGCATTGTGCTTCACCTTATAAACCCACTTATAGCCAATTGCATTTTTACCTTTAGGCAAAGGTACCAATTCCAATGTAGCATTTGCTTCCAAGGCATCCATTTCTTCATCCATGGCTTTCTCCCATTTTTCTTTTCCCATGGCTTGCTCAAAAGAAGTGGGTTCTGGTTTCTGTATCACTTTGACTATATATGTATAGTGAATGGCTGTAAATCCATCATATTTCAGCCTATCCATAGGATATCTAACTCTCGTAGACCTGCGCAAAGTAGGTTCACTCCCAGGTGCTCTCAAAACATCCCTGGTCTTCCTTACTCCAGGTGTAACAATAGAAGGAATACCCAACTCATCATCAATGCTCTGTTCTGAGCCACTGGATTCACCATCCACATAAGAGTGACCTGCATTCACATCAAACATGGGCTGATCAACCTTCTCTTTTCCTTTTTGTGATACCTGCGTACCACTATCTGTATTGCTTTGAGAAGATTCTCCTGATCTCAATTTGCCTGTCCATGGTGAAGAATGTGAACCACTGCTAGAGGACGCTCCACGTCCACTAATATTTTGTGACTACTGCTGTGAATTCTATGCAGCATTACCATTTTGTGCATCTACATCATCAATCACATTTACTGGTTTATACGAGCTACTCATCTCATCAAAAACAACATCTCTGCTCACTGTAAACTTACGCGTAGAAGGGTTATAGCATCTATACCCTTTCTGCTGCAGAGAGTAACCAATAAAGATGCACTTCTCAGCTTTTGGATCCAACTTGGATCTCAACTCATCTGGCACATGTACATAGGCAATGCAACCAAAAATTTTCAAATGAGAAATATCTGGTTTCCTACCAGTATACCTCTCCTCTGGAGTCATCCCATGTATTGCTGCAGTGGGAGTCCTGTTCATTATGTAGACTGCTGTAGCAACTGCTTTAGCCCAATAAAAATCTGGCAAGTCTTTTTCATTGAGCATGGCACGAGATACCTCTCCAATATGCCTGTTTTTCCTTTCTGCAATTCCATTTTGTTGTGGGGTATAACTGCATGAATATTGCTGCTTTATGCCATGCTCCTGCAAGAACTTTGCAAACTCATTTGAGAGGTACTCTCCCCCTCCATCTGACCTTAGGCATTTTATTTGCAGACTTGTTTCTTTTTCAGCCATAGCTTTAAGAGTTTTGAAATGCCCAAAAACTTCACTTTTCTTTTTCATAAAATACACCCAAACTTTTCTGCTATAGTCATCAATAAAAGTGACAAAATAATGACAGCCTCCAAGAGATGCAGCTTTAGTAGTCCACACATAAGAGTGGATTAATTCCAATGGCTTCTCACTCTCTTGAACATGTCTAGGAAATGGTTTCCTTGCCTGTTTTCCAAACTGACAGGCTTCACATACCTTATGCATTTCTGCAACCTTGAATTTCGGCAAACCTGCAACAATATTTTGGGCCTGCATTGATTTAAGTCGCTGTACATTAACATGACGAATGCGTTTATGCCAGATATCAATATCTGCAACTACACCGGTCCCATGTGCAAACATTGCTGCACTCAATTCAGACATGTCTGCATCCAATGTAAACATTCTGCCCTTCTTCTTTCCTTTTGCTAGTAAGCGACCTTTATTTTTCATATCCTCAACAAAGCATCCATGAGGATTAACTCTGACCTACAAGCCCTGTTCAACCATTTGACCAACAGAAACTAGATTCTTGGTGATATTCGGGACATGAAATACATCGAACAGGTATTTCTTTTTCCCATCCTGCATAGACAAATGAATTTTTCCAATCTGCACAATAGGATGTGCAGTATCATCACCAGTCTCCACAAATCCTGGTTTTTCCATTTTTCTTGCATCCTCCATCCATTCTGCATGACCTGTCATGTGGTTTGATGCACCTGAGTCAACATACCATACATCATTGCTTTCTTCTACACTTGTCACAGAATTGTTCATGTGCTGCACCATGAACAAATGCTCATTTCTGTCATCACCCTGTCTACTAGAAGATGCATAATTCCCTTGTTGTAGTTTTCCATTCATGATGTCATTCTGCTTTTTATAGCAGTCTTTAGCCATATGACCCATTTTACCACAGTAGTAGCATTCAACATTACTGTTTGCATTTTGGCCTCTTTGCCATCCACCACGACCTCTTTGGCTCCCCCTGCCTCTAGAGTTACCACGTCCTCCTCCATAGGACTGGTTTTCTTGAGTTTGCTGCATATTCTGATTTCTACCACGGCCTCCAGATCGGCCTCTTCTACCTCTGCCTCTACCTCTTCCAGCATTTGAGTAGAAGATAGCTTCTTTTGAAGTTCCTCCTGAAGAAGATGCACCACCATTTCTCTGCTCCTCAGAAATTAGAAGAGCAATCAACTCCTCAAAATCAGGAAATCTTTCACGGACGGAAATGGATGTTCGAAACTGTGCATAATCCTTTCCTAGACCATTCAAGGTCACTGAGACTAAATCATCATCTTCCACTAGCGACCCAATGGAAGCAAGTGCATCTACAATCTTCTTCACCTTCATGTGGTAGTCATTGATGCTCATATTTTCTCTTTGCACATTATGCAACTCTTGCTTGAGCTGCATTTTCCTGGCTTGCGTATTTGTGCTATACATTTTTGACAAAGTATCCCATGCCTCCTTTGGCGTACTTGCATCCTGAATATGCACAATCATAGAGTCTGAAATACTGATAGACAGCCAGTACATAACTTTCCTGGCTCTCTCATGCCATGCTTTAAATGCCTGCATTTGCTGTTGATTGGGAACATCAGGAAGAACTGGTTCTTCTTCATTTTCTGCAACAAATTTCCAATATCCTTTTCCCATAAGGAAATTCGTCATTCTAAACTTCCATGCTTGGAAGTTATTCTTGTCAAGCTTTTCAGTGACAATCTGTGAGAGAGAATCAGACGCCATTACAGAACACTGCAAAAAATTCTGTCACTGCAAAGAACACAGCTTCAGCCTCACAAAGGCAAATCTGCAAAACTGACGAAAGTGGTATTCGACCACACAGTCACTTCCTAGTGACGATTTTGCATCAACAGGAAACAGGGATGATTCTGTAACTCCCAATGTCTCTGCGCACAAGCATACGATACAATTTCTACAGTAACTTTTCACCGACCTGTAGAACAATGGCTGCACAACATAAAACTGGGCCTTTTCCTGAGTGCATGCAGAAAACTTCCGCCTCCAAAACAGGCCCCAAAATGGCCTCAAATAAAAAAACAAGGTCGCCGAGGGCTAAAGCGCTCTCCCGCAGCATATACTGCCCTCTTGCTTCACCACGAAGGGCGTCTCAACCTGAGACAATGCACTCTTGCAATTTCCGGCTGTGCTACCTGCAGAGATCTGCTCCCAAAACAGAAAATGAAAGCAACACTGCTCCTCTTACCAGAACGCCGCGAGTTTGGCTTGCTTTCTTGAGCTCCTTACCACGAACAAGGCTCTGATACCATGTCAAGATTGTGGGAGAGAAGGAAGGAGTCTCACTTGTAGCTTTCTTGCTTGCACAATGGGGGAATACACACAAGGGTGGAGGCTGAAAACAGTTTTCCTCTTCTTAGTTTTTGTAAGCCAAAAGAACTCTCATACAAAGAAATAGAAGAACCCTATATATGGGTCTCAAACCAAACTCAAATAACTAAGGTGGCATACTAACTGAGCCACGAACTAGAGTAGATAAGGATAGCTATCATCTAGCTATTATTCATGGGCGGTGTACCAACCGCATCTACAACTGACAAGTCGGTGACATAAATGCACAACGGTCACCCTGGCATATCACGAGTGGAGCTCAATATCTCAACAAGAAGCACGATTACAAACGGTCTACTTCTCTCGAATGAATGTTAATGGGGGTTTAGTACCTGGCGGCAATCCATCATTGACGAATGGAAGTCAAGGGATGTCTATGACTAACCCTATTGGGAGAGGGAGTATGGTTTCAAATGTACCTTTATTGCTAGCTCCTCCCAGTGTGGCTATGCCCATGGCAAGTCAGTTGGCTCCACCAAATGTTGGAGGCCAAGTTTCAAATTCGAATGTTGTTCCTATGGGTCAACAGCCAATGCCAAATCAGATTGTTAGGCCAATGGAACGACGGGTTGACGATCGAGGCTACGAGTCGAGTGCATCTAATGTCCTTGGAAAAGTTAAGGACATGATGAAGCATTATACTGATATGATTTTCGAGCAATATCGACAAATAGCTGTCGACGTTAATTTCTTAAAGAAGCAACAAAATTTGATAGGGAGTTGACGCCCTGAAGAGGGTGGACCCTCTAGATTTAGTTGTGAATGGTGTAGTGGACAGCACTTTCCCAGAAACTATCCAAATGTGAAATGTGACATTTGTGGGAAGTCAGGCCATTTAGTTGCTACCTGTTGGAGTAAGATTAGCTCTCTCCAACAAGGGAGCAAACAACTGGGCCCAGTGAATCATAGAGCGCAAGGAAATAACTTGCAGCAGAATGATGCACCAAGGCAAATATTATAGAGGGGAAAAACAAATATAGAAGAGTTGCCACAAGGCAACGGAGTCAGCCTTATCAAGGCTGTACGAGTCAATGATACTGAAACCTCTAACTTAAGAGCCGTGACAAGAGGTCAAAAGGCTAAAGAGGTTGACAAAGATAATACAAAACCAGTCGAGGTAAACCCTAAACAAGGGGATAAGGGGACGCAAGCCCAGAATCCTAGTATGGAAGGGGGACTGCTAAGACCGGTTGGCAAGAAAGTTGACCCTAAGAAGGATGATGAAGTGCCAAGGAAAAAGGCAAGAGCTAAGAAAGAAGCACCAAAACCGGTCCAAATACCAAAAGAGAGGATGGTTTGGCGAGAAAAGAGAGCTTTGGCTACTTATCATGACTTTGATTTAGCAAGTTCTCTCTACGAAGTTAAACCAGATGTGAACCTCTTGCAATTGATCAAACTATCTCCAGAATTACGCAAGGAATTTAAGAAGATCCTGCGTATTGGGTATATTGTAGAAACCTTGGGCATAGCACGAGTAGGGGAAGATTGCTTTGACCATGCTGAAAAGAACTGCCCTAGGGTTCCAGCTTATGTGGATGGAATATTAGTGGAACATGCCATTGTAGACATTGGATCCTCCGTCAATATCATGAGTTTAGAATTGATGGAGAGGTTGGGTCTAGGCATCCAGAAAGATAGCTCCACCCTTCTGAGAATGGCTGATGATAGTTTGAGACAACCAGAAGGTTGTGTTACTAGAGTCCATGCTACAGTTGCGAGTGTAGAATGTTTCTTGGACTTTAGGGTGATAAGATTTGCAAGACGCCCTAGCTATCGGGTTTTGCTAGGTAGGCCTTGGATCTTACGAATAGACTGTCAAGTCGATATACCCGCCAGTCGAGTGGTCCTAGGTAGAGGTGCTAATCGAGTAATAGTCGATGCTTATCTTGAGTCTCCTCAAAGTGAGAGAGCTCCTTTATCTTCTACTAAATTAGAAACAGCAGACGATCCATTTGGTAGTGAGACATCATCTAGTGATGAATCTAAGGAGGGGTCCACTACAGAGGATATCTATCCAATAACTCTAAATGAGCCGATAGAACCACAAGATAGGATAAGAGATGCGGATGTAATTGAGTTGGACATTGGCACGCCGAATGATTCGCGGCCAATTAAATTAGGTTCCATGCTCACTTTAGCAGAAAGGGAGGGCTATGTGTCCTTGATTCAAGAATTCCGCGATATCTTTACTTGGAGTTATGATGAGCTAAGAGGCATTCCTTCCAGCCTGGCTGTTCATACTATTCCTCTAAAAGAAGGCAGTTGTCCTGTGCGTCAGAAGAAGGCGTATGCCTTTTGAATTGAGGGACAGTCTGTTTGAGGAGTTACAGAAGTTAAGGAAAGCTGGTTTAATCTTCCCTGTATAACACACAGAATGGTGTTCACCCGTTGCTATCAGGAAGAAGAAAAACAACCAGATCCGATTATGTGTAGATTTTAGAGAGCTGAATAAGCAGACAATTAAGGATTACTACCCATTGCCATTTATTGACCAGATGTTGGATCAATTAGCGGGTAGGGAGATATATTCATTCATGGATTGCTTTGCAGGATATAACCAGATGGCAATTGCAGAAGAGGACAAGTTGAAAACAACTTTTATTGCTGTCTTTGGTACTTTTGCGTACCATGTGATGGCCTTTGGTTTATGCAATGCACCTGGATCGCGGCAACGAACAGCAGACAAGACCTTTGGTGACATCTCCCCAGATGAGTTGAAAGTATTTATCGATGACCTGGGGGCAGCCACTGTAAGGGAAAGAATGTTGATTATTTTAAGAAAGTGCTTTGAGCATTGCAGACAATTTTGTATCGCTCTTAACCCACGGAAGTGTGTTTTTGGAGTACCTTATGGGCTATTGCTAGGCCATGTGGTCAATTCAGTAGGGATAGCAACTAACCCTGAAAAGATCAAGGTTATAGTCGCTATGAGTCCACCACGCACTCCGAAAGAGGTTCATAGCTTTCTGTCGTCGATAGGGTACTATCGAAGATTTATAAATGCCTTGGCAGAAAGGACATTGCCATTAATGAATTTATTATCCTTTAACTATTCATTTGAATGAAGCGACCCTTGTAAGGTAGCTTTTGAGGATGTGAAACAAGAGCTAGTAAAAGCACATGTTTTAAAGGCACCTAAAAGGGGTGAGATGTTCTATATATTTTCAGCAGCCACCATGCATAGTATAAGCTGCTGCTTAGCCCAAATCTGGGAGGAAAAGTGGTATCATCCGATAGCTTTTGCTAGTCTAAAATTGGGCATTTCAGAGATCAATTATACCTACATGGAGAAGTTGTGTCTTGCGATGGTCTTTGGGAATAAGAAATTCAGGCACTACATCCTCTATGAAAAGGTAGTATTATATACGAAGGCGGAAGGACTTAGATTGCTTATGAACAAGCTGCAGCCACTTGATCATTTGGCAAAGTGGTTAATCACTTTGCAGGAGTTCGATTATGAGATTAAGAGTAAGCCACCGAGGTTGCAGGGTATTATGGAATGCCTTGTGGATTTCGGGGAGCCGAATGAGACTTTGGTTGAAGGAAGTGATATTGAGAAAATGTTTAAAATTGATACAACTTCTATCCCATCTTGGTATGCTACTATTACACATTATCTATCAACAGGAGAGACGGGAGCTAGTTTGTCAAAGTCTGAAAAGAGGAAAATAAAACAGCAGGCATTGAAGTTTTCCTTGATCACAAGGACACTATATCGGCAAGGTGTTGATGATATCTACCGCCGATGCATGATGCCTGACGAGGTTCCTTTCATCTTGAAGGAGTGTCATGACTTTGCATGTGGAGGTCACTTCGCGGGACGGTTGATGGTGCAGAAAGCTTTACGAGCTGGATATTGGTGGCCGTCCATCTTCCAATATTCTTTTGAGTATGTAAAGAGATGTGATATCTATCAAAGACATGACAGTAGAGAAAATAGGAAACGTCCACTTATGCCTATTATGGCTATTCTTCCATTTGAGAATTGGGGCATTGATTTTGTGGGTCCTATTACCCCGTCGTCTACTACCCAAAAGAGGTATATTATAATTGCCACTGATTATTTTACAAAATGGTCAGAAGCGCGGGCGACGAGGCAGGACAATGCGAAAGAAACTGCAAGTTTCCTTTTAGAGCAGATCATCTGCCGTTTCGGTCCCCCGAAGGAATTAGTGTCAGACCGTGGAACCCATTTTCTGAATAAGATGATCAAAAGCTTAACTGAGGCTTGGAAAATCAAGCATAATAAAATGACTCCTTATAATCCGCAAGCGAACGAACAAGTTGAAAGTACTAATAAGCAGCTTGTGGGGATCCTGTCTAAGATAGTCTCTGAGAAGAAACGAGATTGGGACAGGAAGTTGTATGTGGCAGTATGGGCATACAATACAACGTTCAAGCGAGCTACCGGCCATACTCCATTCAAATTGGTTTATGGGGAAGAGTGTGTGTTACCCCTCGAGATTGAGTTGCCAACCATACGGTTTGCAATTAACCATTCTTTGGGAGATAAGGATTCTCTTTTTGAACGTTTCACGACCATAGCCCACCTAGATGAGCTGAAGTTGCAGAGCTTATTACACCAGGAGGTAGCTAAACGTCGGATGAAGCAGTTGCATGACCTTAGAGTGAAGAAATATACCTTTAAAAAAGGGCAATTAGTCCTATATTATGATGCGCGTAGGGAGTTGTTTCCAGGGAAGCTAGAACCTAAATGGGATGGCCCCTACAAGATTGTCAGGTTAGGGAAAAATAGGTCTACGACCCTATTAGCTGATCTAAAGGGAGTAGAGTTTAAAAATAAGGTTAATCTTAATAAGATTAAACCTTATTATTTCTAAGTATGCTAATATAGAGAAATGCATTGCAAGTCCATGCTAGGGATGATTTGAGACCTGCAAGAGAGCTTAAAAGCTGGTTGATGGGTTGGTTAATCCCTTATTTGGAGCACCCATATCTAGAGCACAGATACCATCTGGGGAAACTTATCTGGTGGAGCAAAGGATACAAATTGATTGAGCAAGAAGATGGAACCTTTGTGTGGGAGATTAAAGTCTTCCGCCATCACTGCTTATAGCTGTTGACAAGTATCCCTATTGAGTTCAATGAAGAAGGTGGGATGGAGCCATCAGTTCATCCTCTCAACATGCTAAACTTTGATTACCATAATTACGAATAGAGGAGTTCATGATGGCAGGCTGTGTAAACCCATTGTGGACGTATGTATTATATTTTGACGGAGCGTCCAAGGGCCCTAATAAAAAAGGGAGTGTTGGAGTAGTAATCCGAGATCCCTGACGTAGAGTTACGATGAAGTTAGCTGCTTATCTTGGGGTAGGATTCACTAACAATATGGCAGAGTATAAAGCCTTGATTATGGGACTGCATATTGCCAAACAAGGTGGTATTCGTCCGTTATTAGTAAAAGGGGATTCCAGTTGATCCTGAATCAACTAGATGGGACATACACAGTGCGGAATCCCATTCTCTATATGTATCATCGGACTGCTATGACCCTACTTGAGGAGTTTGAGAGAGTGTCTTTTCAGCTGATTCCACGTTATTGGAATCAGTTTGCAGATTCATTCGCAAATCTTGCTTATGAGGAAGACCTCTTCTTCAATTGTGGTCCTAGTTTGGATATTGTTATCAATGATGAAACAGGACCCGGTCACTTGTGGGGAATGTTATCAGAGCATGCGATATATGGCAGACGATGGTTGATATGGGTGATGCAAAGAGTAGCCGAAACCAATCTATCGTTATTATCCTGGACCCATAGGTTGATTAGACAACATATTGTCAAGATTGTGGGAGAGAAGGAAGGAGTCTCGCTTGAAGCTTTCTTGCTTGCACAATGGGGGAAGACACACAAGGGTGGAGGCTGAAAACAGTTTTCCTCTTCTTAGTTGTGTAAGCCAAAAGAACTCTAGTACAAAGAAATAGAAGAACCCTCTATATGGGTCTCAAACCAAACTCAACTAACTAAGGTGGCATACTAACTGAGCCACAAACTAGAGTAGATAAGGATAGCTATCATGTATCTATTATTCATGGGCGGTGTACCAACCGCGTCTGCAACTGACAAGTCGGTGACATAAATACACAACGGTCACCCTAGCGTATCACGAGTGGAGCTCGATATCTCAACACTCCCCCTCGAGCTCAATCCCAATTCCTGCACACCAAGCAGGTCTCTGAACTTGCGCAGCTTCTCTGCGCCCAATGCCTTCGTGAATATGTCAGCTACCTGATCCTCTGTGCTGACATAAACTAGATCAATAAGACCTAGTAAAACCCTCTCTCGCACATAGTGATAATGCACCTCAATGTGCTTTGTTCTAGCATGATAGACTGGGTTATTTGCCAAGTGTATACTACTCATGTTGTCACAATAAATGACAACTGGCCCATCTGTAGACTGATGCATATCATAAAGTAGCTTATGCAACCAAGCTACCTCACATGCAGCCATTGCTGCACCCCTGTACTCAGCCTCTGTGCTCGACAAGGCAACTGTAGGCTGTTTCTTGCTGCTCCAAGTGACTGCAGCACTCCCAAAAGAGAATACATATCCACTGGTAGATCGTCTATCAGAAATACTACCAGCCCAATCAGCATCAATGTATCCATGCAACTGTATCTGAACCCCAGTCTCATAAAATAGTCCATACTGCAATGTGGACTTCACATACCTGAGTATGCGTCTAGCCGCATCCAAATGTGGTTTCCTTGGAGCCTGCATAAACTGACTTACCAATCCAACAGCATAGCTCAAATCTGGCATGGTAATAGTCATATAAATCAAACTTCCTACTATGCGTCTGTACATAGTAGGGTCTTCTAGAAGCTCACCTGCATCTAGGCTCAGCTTCACATTTTGCTCCAAAGGAACTGAAATAGGCTTACAGCCTGTCATCCCATATTTGGACAGCATGTCCAATCCATACTGCCTCTGCAAGAGCTGTATCCCACTTGGTGATCTAATCACCTCAATGCCCAAGAAATAACGCAGCTCTCCCAAATCCTTCATCTCAAACTTCTGCTTCAATAGCATTTTCACATGAAGGATATCTTCAACTCTGTCACCTGTCATAATCAAATCATCAACATAAATGACAAGTAGCATAATACCTTTCTCTGTTTTTCTCACTTAAAGTGAGAAATCTGCCTTGGAAATCTGAAAGCCAATAGTGACAAGATACTGTCCTATCTTGTCAGACCATGCTCTAGGTGCTTGCTTCAAGCCATACAAGGCTTTCTTCAACCTGCAAACAAACTCAGGATGAACAGCATGCACATAACCTGGTGGCTGCTCCATATAGACCTCTTCTTGAAAATCACCATGCAAGAAGGCATTCTTTACATCCATCTGATGTAAAGACCATCCCTTTGATGCAGCCATAGCAATGACTGCTCTTACGGTTGCCATCCTTGCAACTAGACTGAATGTTTCTTCATAGTCAATGCCATATGTTTGTGCATACCCCTTGACTACTAATCTTGCCTTGTATCTGTTCACAGAACCATCTGCATTGTGCTTCACCTTATAAACCCACTTACAGCCAATTGCATTTTTACCTTTAGGCAAAGGTACCAATTCCAATGTAGCATTTGCTTCCAAGGCATCCATTTCTTCATCCATGGCTTTCTCCCATTTTTCTTTTCCCATGGCTTGCTCAAAAGAAGTGGGTTCTGGTTTCTGTATCACTTTGACTATATATGTATAGTGAATGGCTGTAAATCCATCATATTTCAGCCTATCCATAGGATATCTAACTCTCGTAGACCTGCGCAAAGTAGGTTCACTCCCAGGTGCTCTCAAAACATCCCTGGTCTTCCTTACTCCAGGTGTAACAATAAAAGGAATACCCAACTCATCATCAATGCTCTGTTCTGAGCCACTGGATTCACCATCCACATAAGAGTGACCTGCATTCACATCAAACATGGGCTGATCAACCTTCTCTTTTCCTTTTCGTGATACCTGCGTACCACTATCTGTATTGCTTTGAGAAGATTCTCCTGATCTCAATTTGCCTGTCCATGGTGAAGAATGTGAACCACTGCTAGAGGACGCTCCAGGTCCACTAATATTTTGTGACTACTGCTGTGAATTCTATGCAGCATTACCATTTTGTGCATCTACATCATCAATCACATTTACTGGTTTATACGAGCTACTCATCTCATCAAAAACAACATCTCTGCTCACTGTAAACTTACGAGTAGAAGGGTTATAGCATCTATACCCTTTCTGCTGCAGAGAGTAACCAATAAAGATGCACTTCTCAGCTTTTGGATCCAACTTGGATCTCAACTCATCTGGCACATGTACATAGGCAATGCAACCAAAAATTTTCAAATGAGAAATATCTGGTTTCCTACCAGTATACCTCTCCTCTGGAGTCATCCCATGTATTGCTGCAGTGGGAGTCCTGTTCATTATGTAGACTGCTGTAGCAACTGCTTCAGCCCAATAAAAATCTGGCAAGTCTTTTTCATTGAGCATGGCACGAGATACCTCTCCAATATGCCTGTTTTTCCTTTCTGCAATTCCATTTTGTTGTGGGGTATAACTGCATGAATATTGCTGCTTTATGCCATGCTCCTGCAAGAACTTTGCAAACTCATTTGAGAGGTACTCTCCCCCTCCATCTGACCTTAGGCATTTTATTTGCAGACCTGTTTCTTTTTCAGCCATAGCTTTAAGAGTTTTGAAATGCCCAAAAACTTCACTTTTCTTTTTCATAAAATACACCCAAACTTTTCTGCTATAGTCATCAATAAAAGTGACAAAATAATGACAGCCTCCAAGAGATGCAGCTTTAGTAGTCCACACATAAGAGTGGATTAATTCCAATGGCTTCTCACTCTCTTGAACATGTCTAGGAAATGGTTTCCTTGCCTGTTTTCCAAACTGACAGGCTTCACATACCTTATGCATTTATGCAACCTTGAATTTCGGCAAACCTGCAACAATATTTTGGGCCTGCATTGATTTAAGTCGCTGTACATTAACATGACCAATGCGTTTATGCCAGATATCAATATCTACAACTACACCAGTCCCATGTGCAAACATTGCTGCACTCAATTCAGACATGTCTGCATCCAACGTAAACATTCTGCCCTTCTTCTTTCCTTTTGCTATCAAGCGACCTTTATTTTTCATATCCTCAACAAAGCATCCATGAGGATTAAATCTGACTTGCAAGCCCTGTTCAACCATTTGACCAACAGAAACCAGATTCTTGGTGATATTCGGGACATGAAATACATCGGACAGGTATTTCTTTTTCCCATCCTGCATAGACAAGGGAATTTTTCCAATCTGCACAATAGGATGTGCAGTATCATCACCAGTCTCCACAAATCCTGGTTTTTCTATTTTCCTTGCATCCTCCATCCATTCTGCATAACCTGTCATGTGGTTTGATGCACCTGAGTCAACATACCATACATCATTGCTTTCTTCTGCACTTGTCACAGAATTGTTCATGTGCTGCACCATGAACAAATGCTCATTTCTATCATCACCCTGTCTACTAGAAGATGCATAATTCCCTTGTTGCAGTTTTCCATTCGTGATGTCATTCTGCTTTTTATAGCAGTCTTTAGCCATATGACCCATTTTACCACAGTAGTAGCATTCAACATTACTGTTTGCATTTTGACCTCTTTGCCATCCACCACGACCTCTTTGGCTCCCCCTGCCTCTAGAGTTACCACGTCCTCCTCCATAGGACTGGTTTTCTTGAGTTTGCTGCATATTCTGATTTCTACCACGGCCTCCAAATCGGCCTCCTTTACCTCTGCCTCTACCTCTTCCAGCATTTGAGTAGAAGACAGCTTCTTTTGAAGTTCCTCCTGAAGAAGATGCACCACCATTTCTCTGCTCCTCAGAAATTAGAAGAGCAATCAACTCCTCAAAATCAGGAAATCTTTCACGAACTGAAATGGATGTCCGAAACTGTGCATAATCCTTTCCTAGACCATTCAAGGTCACGGAAACTAAATCATCATCTTCCACTGGCGACCCAATGGAAGCAAGTGCATCTGCAATCTTCTTCACCTTCATGTGGTAGTCGTTGATGCTCATATTTTCTCTTTGCACATTATGCAACTCTTGCTTGAGCTGCATTTTTCTGGCTTGCGTATTTGTGCTATACATTTTTGACAAAGTATCCCATGCCTCCTTTGGCGTACTTGCATCCTGAATATGCACAATCATAGAGTCTGAAATGCTGATAGACACCCAGTACATAACTTTCCTGGCTCTCTCATGCCATGTTTTAAATGCTTGCATTTGTTGTTGATTGGGAACATCAGGAAGAATTGGTTCTTCTTCATTTCCTGCAACAAATTCCCAATATCCTTTTCCCATAAGGAAATTCGTCATTCTAAACTTCCATGCCTGGAAGTTGTTCTTGTCAAGCTTTTCAGTGACAATCTGTGAAAGAGAATCAGACGCCATTACAGAATACTGTAAGAAATTCTGTCACTGCAAAAAACACAGCTTCACCCTCACAAGGGCAAATCTGCAAAACTGGCGAAAGTGGTATTTGACCACACAGTCACTTCCTAGTGACGATTTTGCATAAACAGGAACCAAGGATGATTCTGAAACTCCCAATGTCTCTGCGCACAAGCATACGATGCAATTTCTACAGTAACTTTTCATCGACCTGTAGAACAGTGGCTGCACAGCATAAAACTGAGCCTTTTCCTGAGTGCGTGCAAAAAACTTCCGTCTGCAAAACAGGCCCCGAAATGGCCTCAAATAAAAATATACTGCCCTCTTGCTTCACCGCGAAGGGCGTCTCAACCTGAGACAATGCACTCCTGCAATTTCCGGCTGTGCTACCTGCAGAGATCTGCTCCCAAAACAGAAAATGAAAGCAACACTGCTCCTCTTACCAGACCACCGTGAGCTTGGCTTGCTTTCTTGAGCTCCTTACCACGAACAAGGCTCTGATACCATGTCAAGATTGTGGGAGAGAAGGAAGGAGTCTCGCTTGAAGCTTTCTTGCTTGCACAATGGGGGAAGACACACAAGGGTGGAGGCTGAAAACAGTTTTCCTCTTCTTAGTTGTGTAAGCCAAAAGAACTCTAGTACAAAGAAATAGAAGAACCCTCTATATGGGTCTCAAACCAAACTCAACTAACTAAGGTGGCATACTAACTGAGCCACAAACTAGAGTAGATAAGGATAGCTATCATGTAGCTATTATTCATGGGCGGTGTACCAACCGCGTCTGCAACTGACAAGTCGGTGACATAAATACACAACGGTCACCCTGGCGTATCACGAGTGGAGCTCGATATCTCAACACATATTATGCATACGCCTCTTGCTATCTATGTAGGAGGGATGGGTCATAACCTTATGCATTTAGTTTAGGGCTGCGAGCCTGTTTTTCCTCCTTGGAAAGGAGCCTATTATTGTATATCTGTGCTCTGTGCTCTTTCAGGGAGGGATGTGTAGGTGCTATTCTGTTTGATTTCATTAGGCCAAGAGGGCTAGTTTTGCGAGGTTTTATTGTTTTATTTCATTAGGCCAAGAGGACCGATTAAGTTTTGTAGTGAAATGCTTTATTTCATTAGGTCAAGAGGGCCAGTTGTCTGTTTAGTGCAGGTGTGGTTAATGGTTTCTTGTTTCAGTTTTGTGCTAGACAGGTTCGGAAGAAGAGCTTGGAAGGAGCCTTTTGTTGCGCGGAAGCTTCTCGTGGCCCTATCCAGGTTATATTTCTCCTTTATGAGTACTGTGGTTTTTATGCTCTATGTGGTTGTGTACTTATTAAGGAGTTTTTCTGTTTCTTGTTGGGGACCAGCGTCCAGGGCATGAAGTCTCGAGGTTTAGGTTCAGTGTGTATGAGGGAGGTTTGAATAGTCGTTGCCTCTTGTAAAGACATTACCCGACATTAAAAGACCTGTTTTAGAAGGGAGTCCTAGTGACCCTGTTCTGCTAGCCTGCTAGGCAGCCGTTCTAGGAGTTCTTGTTAGTTGTGAGGCAGTTAGAGAAGCCTGCGAAAGAAAAAAATAATGATGATAAAGGAAAAGAAACTCTGAATATCTTATAGACAATAAATATATACAAAGGTGTGTAAAAAGGGGTTCTAACCCCTATAAAAATAGAAAAGAAAAGAAATGAAAATTTATAAGTAGTTGATCATCGCCTAGCGGAAGGCCTGGTAGGTTCCTGGGGACGCGTCAGACCTGATGCCGATGCCTTGTCTTCCTAGGGGTGGCATCTTGCTAGAAAAGAAGAAATCAAGGAAGGTTGGAGCGAAAATAAAAGTGAGCGTTAGAAAAGGATTAAGTGTCGCCTTGCGAGGGCTTGGTAGGTTCTTGGGTACCGAGACAGGACCTGAGGCCGATGCCCTATTCTCCTTGGGTCACTACGCTCAGCTCCCTCCTTTTTACATACGGGAGTATGTTACTAAAATTAAAAAAAAACCTGGAAGAAGAAATATGCTAAAAAGAAAATACTTCTTGATCAGGTTATAGGAGTCCTCGCCCAGTAGGAGTTCCTAGATGTGTTGTCCTTAGTTAGGTAGGTAGTTCAGACCACCACTTAGGGCAACCTCTTTGATAGTTATCTTTAGTTTGGCTATGTTGGAGCAGTTGGTTAGTGACTAGCTTCGAATCTTTTATCAGATTACGCTAGGTCTACTCCTTGTGGATGTCAAGCCTTGGTTCTGTCAGGGGGTAGGAAGAGCATTGTGATGTGTTTCAGTATGTATCTATTCTATATCAGTTTGATGCTGCCTTTGCTTGTTTTGTGCAGATCTCGTGTGGGATTCGACAGGCTGAGTCGCCCTATCCCATGGTCACCAATGAGAGCGGAATCCTGATGCCAAGAAGTGCTTAAAAATAGCTAAAAATTACGAATATCAAGGGAAAAATATTCAATGTCGAAGGCGGCGGCTTGACCTAGGACGATTTTAAGCGTCAAAGTGCTTTAAAGGCACCCAAGCGACACTTGTTAATTTTTTATAATTTTTCAAACTGTCGTGCGGGTTGTCAAGAGTTACTGGCCAATGCGGGATGTGAAGCCGAACGCCCAGGATTTTTCAGAGCTCAATTCGGAGTCCGGACGGGGAAATAGCCAAGGAACCGGTCAAGATGCGAAGAGGGACAAAAGTTTAGCCAAATGAGTGGTGACCTTTGGGCATTGGACAATTTATGCCACATGAAATGTGGCATGCAAATCGTGGTGAGGGAAAAAGAAGAAGGAAGCGTGGCAGTAGGCGCCGAAAAATGCGCCATGATCTTGGGCAATGCATCATGCAGGCTGAATATAACCCCCCCAATTGACATTGGCCCTTGCTTCCCCTCTGCTGCCTGCTGGTCTTATCGCCATGCTTTGCCCATCAAATGGTGGCCTTGTTGGAGAATTCTGATTTCAGTCTTTCTCTCTCCTCCCTCTCTCTCCCTTAAGGGGCTGTTCTTGTGTGGAAGAGTGAAGAATGGTGAAGGAAAGCTTGTCCGGATGAGACCGGATTGCTTCCGTGTGGATGAAGACATGAAGAGTGCTATTTTTGAAGATGGTGGACATTGAATGAAGGCTGACACGTAGTCCCATAGCAAAACCGAGATCCCGAGACACAAAGCCTAAGCGGTAATTCAATTTTTATGAAGAAAAAATGAGTTTTTATGCTATTTGGTTGATGAAATATTGTTCCCATAGGTTGATTATGCATTATGTTGTTGTTTGCTATGAGTTTGATCAGTTTATGCTCAGAAAATCAAAAAATCATAAGTGTTATGACTGAATTTAATGGTATAAAACCCGTAAAACACGCGTTTAAGAGGCAAAATAGGGGTTTTTTGCAAAATAAAGGGGAAACATGAGATATATCATCAACAAAACCTGAAATTTTACTGTCAAAGAACCTAAGGGCCACAGCCCATAATGAATCTCAATTTCTAGTCATTTTTTATTGAAGAAAATAGAGAAAGAATACCAAAAAATGGTGGAAAATTGGTTTTAAATGGGAGAAAATTAGGAAACGATAAAAGAAAAATTCCAGAAAATTACATAAGTATTCGTGCAATGTATAATGAAGGTAGAGCATGAGGTTAGCCTCAGTTTACCCTCATTTCTATGTTTTTGTCTGTATTTATTGCTTTCTCTACAAAGAAATACACATAAAACGACTCTTACTCCTATCAACGATTGCAAAACATTAAACAGTAGGGTGAGAGGGAGTTTGAGCGTCAAAGTACAAACTTAAACTTGATTTATGTGTTGCACCATGGCTATAGGACGTTGTTTTAAAATAAGGGGAAAGGCAACATGAGCATAAGGCTCGGTGTCTCTCCTCGTTTCATTACATAAACGTTAGCATGGAAATCATGAAAAGATTGGTTTCGCACGATGCACAATGCTGATTTCCTATTGTTTGTGCACTAAACCATTCACATTATGCACTATGCATGGTTCATGGTATCAAAGGAAAATCTTCTGGACTGCATAGCAATTGTTTTCTTAGGACTTTGACCTACGTTTAAGAGTGTGAGGTTATCCCTTGCCGTAAGGTAGAGGGTCGGTTTCCTAAGAGACTGTGAAGTGAGGAAGCATGGTATATCTCCTGGAAATACGAGAAATATAAAAGAGAGGAGTTTGTGCTCGTTTGTATTATATGTTTAGCAGCGCATC
Source organism: Lygodium microphyllum (assembly GCF_053477565.2). Classification (NCBI taxonomy): domain Eukaryota; kingdom Viridiplantae; phylum Streptophyta; class Polypodiopsida; order Schizaeales; family Lygodiaceae; genus Lygodium; species Lygodium microphyllum. Next base: position 116,894,538 of record NC_141138.1, read on the forward strand.
AAAGGGCCAATCCTTGAGAAGTAGGAGAGCTGCAGTGGGGCTCCGACTATTAGTCGGTGGAGTGCCTCCTATATGTGTGTGACCAAGCTTTATGCCTAAGTACTTTGGGATCTCCCTCTAAGGAGTTTTAGGGAAACGTTGGACTATGAACTATAAACACATGAAGTAAGCCTTAGGACGGTATGTCCTTCAGCATTTGATTGATGCTCCTGGTCCGCGAGGTCGTGAGGGTGTTTGTGTGTCATGAGCATGAGGTCCGGCTAGCGCTATAGCCAATGCCGGCCCATTTCAGGTCCCATCAATATCCTGAGTCAACTGCGGGCTCAGTGCATCCGTATCTCTACAGCATTCCCATGACCTTGAAGCACTCCCTCTTTCTGGCCCAAGTCTAGAGCATCGACCTCGTCTGCTCGAAACTAAAGCATCTGATTGCGCCGAAGTAGATCTAATAGAGCGGCTTGACGATGTCCGAGACAGCTCCTGGCCTGCCACGTCTCCGAATCTCAATATCTGATCTGGAGACATGCGCGTGAAGATATCCTACAACTCCTCATCGCTCATCTCTTGACTCATCCTGATAATTTAAGTATCCACAAAGGTCACATGCACAAACAAAAAATAATGTTAGCATAATCAATTTAAATCATACAAAGCATAGTAATATAATTTTTTTAAAAATGATCTTACTTAAAATGCATATCTTATGTATCCTTATAAGCAATTAGTCAATGAATTGAGTAAGTGGATGCTCCAATTATGAAGTATCCTATGGTCCCATGTTAATCTTCTGACACAACTCGGCATAAACTGGAAGGTCGATAGACATGTCACCACAAAAGGACGAGTCCACCCCATTCTCAAAGAATACTTGGACTCCTGTATTTCCATCATTGTTACTCGATGCTGGCTCCTCTACATGCTCCAAGCTTTCGGTGGCCTCCACCCCTTGCAATATCGATCCCTCTATTTGCATATTGCTCTCATCTATGCTCGGAACATCGCTTTGATCATATACTCTTGCACTTCAGGGAGCTAAAGGTATAACATACCACCATCAAGGTTGTCAGGGGTTTGAATAGAAGATTACATGTTCACAAACACGTACAAGAGAGATTTAACTATTGTGACATATACCATGTCGTAATACAATTTAACAAACAAATGAGTTCATGCACCTGTTCACAATGGGCTGACAACACAAAGGTGTCGCGCAAATCCGTCTATTTTTTTTCGGAATCTATTTCGAGAAATCCATATGGACCTCATCGAATTGTTGCTCCAGCTCCTTCGAGTACCACTTTAAACCACTGCACATCAAATAGTATCATGGAGAAGCTACGGTAATCCACCGTAACAATACTTTGCAAGTTCCCAAAATACTCCATCTCATCTCAATAACCTTGTTTGGATCCGTTGCTCATCGTCGACTCTCTTGCTTGAACTTGCCATGATACCACAGTCTGTTGCGGAGTGTATTTTGTCAATACGCTCCATGTGGAAATGCCGTCCGCGTGACCACACTGCACTATATATTTTGTACTGTGCATTGAAACACTCAATTAGTTGTCACATATAAAATATAGATACGACAAACCCTAAACACGTTATCACCTTTGGACTACATCCCCTCGAGAATTCCCACTCCTCGGTTGAGACCTCTGCCCCTTCGCAAGACATTGCGGTCAAAGCTCCATGCAACCATCGCATTGACATAAACCACAACATATCCTCCATGCCCTCGGGATATAAAATCGATCGATGGTGCATACTACGTCGAAATTCAGATCACGCTTCCTCTCAATCTTGCCTAGCTTGCTTGTTGAGTGTTGAAATGACTTGTTTTTTGGATGATTTTTGTTGTTTTTGAGAGCTGAATGGTTGATTTTATGGGATGATTGATTGATTTGGAAGTGGTTTGAGAGTGTTTTAGATGATATTGATTGTGTTTTGGAAGTTCGTGATGTTTGTTGATGGTTTTGTGATGTTCTGATAGGTTCTGATGGGTTCTGTAAACCTTCTGTTTTGTTCTGTTTTGGTCTGTTTTGTTCTGATTGTCTTCTGTAAGGAGGGATGGAGTATTGATTGATGAAGATTGAGATATTGTGAAAGCTTATTGAATGGTTTGTGAGAGTTTGGAATGATTTGAGAATGATTTATGTGGTTTTGATGACCTTGTGTAACCTTCTGTAGGTCTTCTGTAGAGCTTCTGCTTCTGTTCTGTCTCTATTCTGTTCTGTACTGTAGCTGTTCTGGTATTGTTCTGTAGACTGTTCTGTATGCTTCTGTAAGTGTTCTGTGGAATGTATGTGTGACTTTGGAAAATTTTTCTAGCCTTGGAAAGAGGTGAATACAAGTGCAAAAGAGCTGAAGGAGGTGGAAGAAGTAGCTGTTGAAAACTCAAGTGAAGACTAGAGTGAAGTGACAGTAGTGAGCTATGAAAGGACACTGTAGTGGCTCTGGTGACCCTTCATATCAGACATACCTCTTGGGAGGGGTATCCACGACCTAAGAGTGATTATTGAGAGTGATTTTGAGAGATTTTAGTGAGGATATGATGTATTATTGATGGAGTGAGATAGAGAGAGTCAGAGATAGCCAATTCTACTCAAACAGAGTGATTGTATATGAGAGATTGAGAGAGAAGACTATGAAGATATTGAAGATGAATATTATGTGATGTATTTCCATTCTAAGATGGTGTATTATTTTGCTTTCTTTGTTCTATTGATGGATTTTGTAAAGATATTGAAGAATATGGTTGATTCTATTAAAATCCGTGGGAGATCTACATGATGCTGCATGAAGATTTGTTGTGCCTGGTGTTTTTGTCTTCATTGTGATCATATGAAACATGATAAACAAGCTTGTTGATGTTACAAGATAGATTTTCTTGCAAGAGAATTCCCTTTTCCTTGGTGTTCCTCTCGGGGCTCCATGTTTTTGGTGCGCAGCCGGGGAAACTTGCCATCAACAAGCACCAAAAGAGGCTGAAAATGAAGGAATTGGCATTGCCAAGAAGAGAAGAATTCAATGGATGTTTGTAAAGTTCCTTCTTCCACTGAAGAGTTGGAATTCCTCAGAATCAAAGCCACTTTCCACAAGAAGTTCATCCCACAATGGTGGAAACACATCACCATCATGATGCATGCTCTATGTGGTGGATAGTTTCCTCTTCCTGTTGAAGCAGCAGAAACTTGCATCTTGGTGGCAAACTGTTTGGGAACGAATTGAAGAGCAGAAACAGAGAGAATGACCATCCATGAAAGATTTGACATTTATTGAAAAGTTTCCAGACAACATCAAGTGGGAGATTGTGAAGAAGCTTCAGGAGTCTTGGTCTGTAGAGGTTCACAGGGACAAGAAGGAAAAGAGTTGGAATTTGTTCGTGGACTCTCAACAGCAAGATACATGGGATGCTTGGTGTACTGATAATCTTATGTTTGTTCAATTAGCAACCCACTGGAAGTTGGTAGACAAAGTGTTTTTCACAACATACACTGTTGAAACCATCAGAAGCTGGCATTACTATGATGATGGCACCACCACAATGCTCAGACGTATGCATTTTGACACCTTCAGAACCGAATACTTTCCTCTGTGCAGTGGCATGAAAGCCGAATTCAGGGACGTTGAAAAGAAAGAAGTAGAAGAAATGTTGGCAAGAGAGTCCTCCAGAGACTGAAGCCTTCTGTTAACCCTCTGTGGAGCACTAACAACATAGTGGAGTCAACCCCTGATGAATGACGCAATAAAAAGGCAAGCGTTAGAACGAGTCCAGAGGTACGTTAGAAGAGAGAAAGCAAGAAGCAGAGCCGAGAGCAAGCTCGCAGCAGAAGCCGCCTTTGACGCCCTTGCGGAACTCTTTACAGAAGTCCCAATGGCACATCAAGCCCTTCCTCCTCCTGCTGGAGGTCCACTTCCAAGCCAGATCCGTCCTGGAAATATTGATGACAGGCCAGCGAATGTAGTCCCATTGCCAGTTTTTAAGGGAGAGTACAATGAAGACCCCGATCTTCATGTAGCAGAGTTTATGGTAGCGTGTGTGGCTAACAATGCCAGAACCCCTGAGCATTGGTTAGCGATATTCCCCGCCACTTTCAAGGGCGCGGCGTTTCAGTGGTATGAGAGACAAGCAGCAGGAACTTTTAGCACATGGGACGACCTGAAGTTGGCCTTCCTCACTAAATTCAAGCGTGAAGGTTTTGAAGAGCGGATGAGAGAGGAATTTATGAACCTAAGTCAGTCCTCTGGAGAAAGAGTAGAAGCCTATGTCTCACGAATGGAATCCATCCTGAAGAGATGGACTAACCATAATCTAGATGATGGCATTCAAAAGGGGGTATTTCTCAGAGGATTACAACCAGAAGTCCGTAAGTTTGTGGAGCTACAAAGACCAGCCACCCTGCAAGCTGCAACAGAAGGTGCAAGACTGTACGATGAAGTGGAAGTTAGATTAGCAATGAATATAGGAAGAGGAGTCCTACCTCCTCTGATGTCAGGAATGATGTATCCACCAAATGCAGTTCCAGGGACTGTTCCCTATCCCTACCAACAGATGCCCCCGGTATCACAGTACAGTGCACCAAATCCACAGTGGCCACAATCCATGCCTCAAATGATGGCTCAACCACAACAACAATGGTCCCAACCAATTTCCTCAATGCCAAATCATCAGCAACAGTGGAATCCTACCAACTGGAGCCAACAGCCAACAGTTCAAACAGGAGCTCTGAATCAAAACCAGAACAGAGACCCCTCTGTACCAGCCCAACCCGTTTATGCAGTAATTACAGAGACTCCTCAAAACCCTCCTGCCAGTACGTCCGGAGGAGAAAGCTTGAAGGATTATTTATCTAACTCAAATGCAAACATTAAGAAGGAGTTGATGGATGTGATTACAGAGCAACTACAGACGCTGAAAGTGAACACAGCGAGCATATCCAACGTTGTAGGAGCAGGAAGAGATGTGATGCGGTCAAATACTTGGTGTGGTAAGTGTCATCAAGCAGGCCATTTAGCCACTGAATATACACGGAAACCAACCATCCCTGGAGCCTTCTGTTCCTACTGTTTGCGGAAGAATCATACAGAGGACATTTGCTCTCTGAAGGAGATGCATGATAGGAGAAGGAAGGAAGAAGACGCAAGATTCAACTTGCTGGAATCCAAAATGACAACACAGGATATTGGACCCAAGCCTAGAGAGGTCCTAATTTCGGACCCAGAAGATTTCCCTCTCAAAGTTACAGAGGAAGACAGTCCGGCGGTGGTCAGAGATCAGAAGTGGAGTGTTACAGATGCGGAGAAAAGGGACACATCTCACCAAATTGTCCAAATCCTCGAAGGTCAGTGGATTACAAGCCCTTATGCAGTCGATGCAAAGGAGAAGGCCACACTGCAAAAGACTGTCCAAGCCCAGCCCCAGTGAAAAACAGTGCTACTGATAGTCCAGCCAAGGCCCAAGAGCCTACCTCCAATTTGGTGGAATTGGAAGTTGCTGCCATCACGCGTGCAAAGCAGAAGGAACCACCTGTCCAGAAAGAGAATAACCCTCCTGCCAGAACAGTGAAGTTCAATCTTCCACCAGAAGAACAGAACAGAACAGAGCCTAACAGTGCCGTACAGAGCCCTACAGTGCCACAGAGAGTTACAGAGACAGTTACAGAGACAGGACCGGAGGTCCAGGATACAGAAGAGGAGGAAGTGCCACAAGTGGCAAAAGAAGTTCCTGTAATTCCTCTGTTGGAAAAAAGAGGGAAAATGAAAATGGGTGTTGCTCCATTCCCTAACCGGTTAGAGAAGCCAGTGGATCCTATTAAGGAATACGATCTGGTTAGAGATCTAGATACCTTTAAACCAAACCTCACATTTTGACAATTATTGATGTTGTCCCCCAGTTGCCGGAAAAGATTCAAAAGTATACTGACAAAAAGACGTGGTTTAAGGATTGCTCCCTCAACAGTGACAAAGTCCAACAAGGCTCCAGAGCCTGTAAAAGAAGTGGATGTGGCTAATGCTTTTCTAGATCCGGGTACTCCAGAGACTGGTGTGTGGATAGAAGGCTGCTTCATTGCAAATGCACTGATTGATGGAGGTTCATCAGTAAATATTATGACGGATGTGACAATGAAGGATCTAGGCCTACAAGGTGTGCGACGAACCCAATGGCTCATCAGACTGGCGGATCAGAGTAGAATCAAGCCTTTGGGCATTCTTCCATATGTGAAGACTACAGTGGCTGGAAAAGATTATTGGCTGACCTATTTGGTGGTGAAGCCAAACTCTTATGGTACATCCTATCCTCTGTTACTGGGCAGACCATGGCTTTTTGAAGCCAAAGAAAGGACGGATTGGTTCAAAGGAACTTTGACCTTGGGCAGAGGACCCAACAAAGTGGTGCTGAAACTGTATGGTTCTCAAAAAGGACATGGATCCACCTCCTTGGAATTATCTTCTGATTCCCCTAACGAGGCTACAGATGGAACATCAGCAGACGAAGATGCTGTCAAACAGATCCTTCCCAAGAAAACAGTGGCGCATTCCTTAACAGTGGATACTGTAAGCCGACTTCCAAAAGATGCAAAGCCATTATCAATGGGTGAATACTTCCTGCCTGAACCAGGCATGACTTCTGAAATCACCTCTGACAGTGAGATAGAAGCATGGATGTACTGCTCTCCCTGTTATATGGCCATAGCAGAGCCAGAGACAGAGGTAGAAGAGGAGACAGAGAATCTGTTCTTCTGTTACAGAGCTCCTACAGAAGCAGAAGCAGAAGCAGAGACAGAAGCAGACGTAGAGACAGAGACAGAGACAGAAGAGGATGGATATGATATGGATGAAGAAGGTTATGAAAGTGATCCGGAAGAATCTATTCCACCTGAAGAGGATACATTTGAGGAAGAAGTTCCAGAAGCATCAGAAGCTGATGAGCTCATGCTGTGGGACAGAATGGTGATGGTACCATTTGGTCTGGTAAATGGATCTTCTCATATGCAAAACCTTTATAAGAAATGGATTAAGAAGAACAAGCCGTCTTTCAGCAGTGGCTCATGCCGTCCTAACCCATTTTTGCCAAAGAAAGATGATGATGATGCACCGTGCCAACAAGCACCAGTCCGACAAACCCAACAGAAATTAGAGGGTCCCTGTTATGTGACGTTCCTGGATGTGTCATCTTCAGAAGATGAGTCTTCAAGCCAAGACGTAATTAATCTTGAAACCAAACCCGAAACAGCTCTAATCCCATTTCAACGTCTTAAGGAGCAACCTAAGTCTCCACCAAAAGAAGAAGTGGGTTCTAGTGGGACATCAGAAGAGGACACCACTCCCTTGAAGGAGTCGGATCTCTACCTAGAAGCAGTCTGCGGGACCTTCATCCGGGAAGTAGAAGGTGAAAGGCAGTTAACCTTTGTGGATGCAGGTGGCACTGAACGCCACTTGAAGGTGGGTAGCAGTCTCCCAGAAGAGGAGTTGTCAACTTTGTACAACTTGTTGAAAGAAAATTTGGACGTGTTTGCATGGTCTTACAAAGACCTAAAGGGGATTGATCCCACAATATGTCAACATCATATTGACTTGGAGCCTGATGCCAAGCCAGTACGGCAACGACAGAGGTGAATGAACCCGAATTATTCCACATTGGTGAAAGCGGAGCTACTGAAGCTTCTAGAAGCCGAGTTCATTTATCCAGTGGCAAATAGTGAATGGGTTTCACCCATCGTGGTTGTACCCAAGAAGAATGGAAAATTGCGAATATGTGTGGATTTCCGAAAGCTTAATTCCAAGACAAAGAAGGATCATTTTCCTATCCCTTTCACAGACCAACTGTTGGACACAGTGGCAGGACATGAGCTTTATTCCCTTCTGGATGGATTTAGTGGATACAACCAAGTCCAAATCGCAGAAGAAGACCAGTCCAAAACAACCTCACCACAGAATGGGGAACCTATGCTTACCGAGTGATGCCATTTGGGCTCTGCAATGCCCCTGCTACTTTCCAACGAGTCATGATGGCCGCATTTCAAAATCATCTACACGACTTTATTGAGGTATATCTAGATGACTTCTGTGTCTATAGTTTGATCCGTGAACACTGGGAACACCTAGAACAATGCTTTGACCGATGCCGGGAGTATGGGATTTCCCTCAACCCTGACAAATGCATCTTTGGGGTCTCTTCTGGAGTTCTGTTGGGCCACATTGTCTCTGCACAAGGGATATCAACAGACCCGGCAAAGATTGAAAAGATCGCAGCTTTGACAGCACCCTCCAACCTCAAACAGTTGAGGGGATTCCTAGGCCATGTGGGTTACTACAGAAGGTTTATAGTCCATTTTGCGACAAAGGCAACTTCCTTGCACAAGCTCCTGAGGAAAGATGCAGAGTTTGCTTGGACGGAAAAATGTGACAAAGCCTTCCACACTCTGAAGCAGTGTCTGATAGAGGCACCCATTCTGCAACCTCCTGATTGGACGAAAGAGTTCCATGTACACACTGATGCATCAATTGAAGGTTTAGGTGCTGTCCTCTGCCAGAAGGGCTCCTCGAAGTTGGATCAACCGATCTATTACGCAAGCCGAAAAGTCACTGATAGGGAACGGAACTATACTGTGACAGAGCTGGAGTGCTTGGCAATGGTGTTTGCCCTGGAAAAGTTTCGCCACTACCTCCTATCTACCCACTTTAAATTTTATGTGGATCATGAGGCCTTGTCCTTCTTGATGAACAAAGCAAATGTGAAAGGACGAATGATGAGATGGCTCCTTGTATTTCAGGAGTTCGACTTTGAGGTGATTACTAAGCCTGGTCGTTCCCATGTTCTGGCTGATCATCTATCGCGTATCCGACAAACTGCAGACGAGGAGCAGGATGATCCAGACCTCCCTGATGCTTCCCTATTCTTGGTAGAAACTGTAACTCCCTGGTATGCAGACATTGCCAATCTGCTGGCAACCCAACAGTATCCTCCTGGCATTTCTAGTCGGGAAAGGAAGAAGCTCATGTTAGAATCAGCCCCCTACACCCTGCTAGGCGGTGCACTATACAAGAAAGGCAAAGATGAAGTGCTTAGAAGATGTGTTGCAGGAGATGAGATTGGGATTGTTCTGAAGGCTTGCCACGACGAGCCATGTGGAGGTCACTTTGCAGGAGAAGCTACAGCCAGGAAGGCTCTGCTAGCAGGATATTGGTGGCCTACCATTCACAAAGATGCCTATGATTACTGTAAAAGATGTGATGCTTGTCAAAGAATGGGGAAACCCACGAAGACAAGTGCCATGCCACTGCAACCTATTCTTCCTTTGAAGCCGTTTGAGAAGTGGGGCATTGACTTCGTAGGTCCAATCGATCCTCCTACCAGAAGGAAACAGAACCGATACATCCTTGTATATACGGATTATGTCACAAAGTGGTGTGAAGCTAAAGCCCTAAAGCGGGACGATGGTAACAGCGTGGCCCTGTTCATGTACGAGAATATCATCACCCGTTTTGGTAGTCCCTTAGAGCTGGTAAGTGACAGAGGCACTCATTTCCTCAACAAAGTCATGGAAGAGTTGACAGAGTTGTATAAGATCCGCCATCGCAAGTCCACTCCTTATTATCCCAGAGCCAACGGCCAAGTCGAAGTCACCAATCGCATCCTTTGCTCGATTCTGACAAGAACAATTGCCGCACATCGTCGTGATTGGGACGATCGACTTACAAAGGCCCTCTGGGCGTATAGAACTTCCCATAAAGCAGCAACAGGACAGACACCCTTCCAGCTGGTGTATGGAACAGAAGCCGTTTTTCCTGTTGAACTGGAACTACCCTCTTTGAGAGTGGCTATCAAAGAGCGTTTGGGGGATAATGATTCACTGCAACGCCGTCTCCTGCACTTTGAATGTTTGGACGAAATTCGTCGGATGGCTCTACAGTGCATGGAAGCTACGCAAGCTCGACGCAAGGCTTACCATGATAGCTTCATCAAGCACAAGGAGTTCAAAGAAGGTGATTTGGTCCTAGCCTATGATTCACGCTTTGGCAAGCTTCCTAGCAAGCTCCAATAGCGGTGGATGGGCCCCTATAAAGTACTTGCCGTCAACCCTAATGGTTCTGTCCAAGTGCAGACCGTTGATGCCTCTGATGATCCCTTTATGATCAATGGATATCGCCTGAAGAAGTACTTCCCTCCTTGGGGATCTTGACAATTACGGACACTTGATCCTTTCCCTCGTTGGCGCGGCATTGTACTTCTTATGATGCTACTTCTGATAGCCGTTCTTCAATCACTCATGCTGAAGTGGACGCAACCCTCTGTCCCCTCAAAACCCCCTTCCAGCCTTGATTTCTTATCCTCTATTTTCCACCAGCGACAGTGGCGAGGTGGGTTCTGACACATGGTCTTTCCACCATTCCCTTGTTCAATTTGAAGAAAAAAAAAGAAAAAAACAAAACATATCGGTTATGGGAGAAAAGGACTAAGGTCCCTGTCATGCCGACCTCTTCTTCGAGAAAAGGTGGAAACACCCTCGGGAATAGGGAAAAATAAGAAAAAGAAAAAAAAACCAAAGAAGAAAGAAAAAAAAACAAATAAACAAATCTGTTATGAGAGAAAAGGAAGCAATTCCCTGTCATAGCGGGCCTCGTTCCAAGAAAAGGTGGTAAACACCCTTGGGCAAGAAGCTGGCTGTGGAAAAGGTGGTAACACCCAGCAGTCCAGAAAGTGGATTCATTGATTGATATCCCTCGGATCCAATTCCGAAGCTGCCTCCCTTGGTACGCTGTGTCCTGGGTCTCTTTGCAAAGTGACTACCTATCCTCCAGCCGACGACATGTTCCTATCCAACACAATGTTCGATTTGATGGCTACCTCCCTGGGTACGCCTCTTCAACAACTGACGAAGCGATCTTCATCGACAACCCCTTGAGTGATGTGAGCTTTCATCCTAATCGGATGGGGAAGTGAGTATGGTTGCCCTCTGTATCTATCAACAGAGAGTGAGACAGAGGGTGGGGCGAGAGACCAGTTTTTTCCCTTCAAATCAAATGAGAAGTGAGAAGTGTGAATGAAGTGTTGCACGCACGGGATGGGCCTCTCCAAGCACAAAGCACAATTTGTTTCTGTGCACTGTACCATAAGGCTCCATGGCCTTCCTTCTTGCACTATATGCCGGCACAGGGCGGGATGCACAGTTGCACCATCAAATGCACACAAGGCATACAATCTTTGCACAAGTGACTGTGAGGATTACATCAATGGGTTTCAGGAAAAGGCTGCCCTCCTGTATCTATCCACAGAGCGTGACACAGCGGGTGGGCTGAGTGTGACTCGAGTTTCTTCAATCAATTACCGAGAGGTGAGATTGAGGGACGTTACGACACTTGGAGTCAGGTACGTTCCCGTTTCCCTATGCACCCACGGGATGGATCTTTACCGTCATCACAAGACACATCACCCTGTTCTGTACACTGCACTGTAAGGCTCCATTGCCTTCCTCCTTGCACTTATGCCAGACGGGTTGGACGCACTAATGCACCATCAACCGTGCACCCTGGCATACTCCTTCTACACCATTCCCCCTTGTCGATTTCTAAACCGGGTATGCGATATGGGTTTAATCATTCTTCCTCAAGTGATATTAGTCATGGGGCGAGTGACTGATCTTTCATTCCAATTGAGTGACTGTGAGTTGAGTGTAGTATCCCTCATCATCATTGACGAATTTCCTGTGATTCCTTCCATCAGCTACCTCCTTGGGTGCTGCCGTGTGGTCCCTGCCATGACGAACGTGTGCCGAGAAGATGCCTTGGTACCTCCAGCACCGACAACAACACTGGACGTGCCATCGACACTCAACCTTGATTCTTGACGAAATGGGCCAAGTTTTTCTAACCCTCCCACTTTGGTTTCTCCATGATGTTCATGTTTTAAGTGTGGGGAAGTTAGTGGATGGTCTATGGTGTGGTCCTAGGTCCCTGTTGCTCGGTTAACCTTATCCATTGAGGTCTTAAGTGTGGGGATGCGTCCCTGCGCGTCTATATTGCATATCCTCTGCATATGCCTTATCTTGCTCATGCATGTATACCATGACTTGCTTTTACCCTAATGGGGTCCCTTCCCACCCACCCGGTTATGTTCCGCCCACCCTTGGGGCTGTTTCCCTGCAGTTTTCCTTCATTCCTTGATTTTGAGATTTTTCCATGTGAATGCACCCTACGTTCACCAAAGTCCAAATCCAACCTCATAGCCCTGTTCCTCCCATTGAATGATCCATTTTTCCTTTTTACCTACCCCTGTTTCGGTGCACGGTTTTTGAGTTATTAATTTTTGAAACATTTTACGCAATTTAGCCGGTTTTCCATGTGAACGCGCTTTTCTTGCTTCGGAACCGTGATCTGATGTCATAGCCCTGACCAGCACTTTTTCCCTGACATTTTTCCTTTTTATTCCGCATCATTCCGATACACGGTTTGTCCGTTATTAATTTTCCGGGTTTTCGCGACTTTTTCGTGTGTATTTTTGACATTTTTCCATGTGAACTTGCCCTGTTTGCATCGGAATTCCAATTTGATTTGACAGCCGTGTCCCCTGTGCCGTCCTCCACCTTTTTCCTTTTTCCTCCACCCTTTTTCGACTTCCGAATTTTTACTTATTAATTTTTAAATGAGTTTTCGAGCGTATTTTTGGAGTTTTACGCATATGAACCCTTCCTCCTTCCACCGGAACTGCGGTTTAACGTGATAACCCTGTGCCACCCCTTCCTGCGGACATTTTTTCTTCTTACTGCCTGTTTTTCTGGTGCACGGTTCGTCCGATATTAATTTCCGATCCTATTTTCAGGGTTTTTTTTTGGTTTTTTCCATGTGAACGCATTTTATCTCAGTCGGAATTATGTTTTGATGTGATAGGATTGTTGGGCACATCTTTCTACATAGTTTTCCTTTTTTCTGCACTTCATTCCGATGCACGAATCTTTCGATATTAATTTTTAAATTGCGTTTTTGGTTCTTTTTTTGTGTTTTTTGCACGTGACCGCCCTTTACCCCTCCCGGAACCCCCGTCCCGTATTTTCCTTGTTTCCCCTCTGTCGTCCTGCCCACTTTTCGTTTTTACGCTATTTCGTTTTGACGTCCGGATTGGGAGTTATTAATTTTTCTTTATTTTTACGTTTTTTCTCACGCCCGTTTTGCGCGTGAACGCGCCTTTTTTCGATTTTACGAATCTCCACGCACCTCGGTCGTGTCCGCATAACCCGTCCTGTCATCCTAGCGCCATTTCAATCCCGTCACGGCAAATTCTTTTACCCTCGCCCGCGCACGCGCGCGGGACGAGGGGGTACGCCCCTTGCATGGGCCCCTGCCCATTAACCCCTACCCCCCCCCCCCCCCCCCCCCTTGGGTGCCCCACCCTTCGGGCACCCTCATCCTATGGGCCCCTGCCCATTCCCCTATGACACCCCCCTCCCATGGCCCTCCCACCCTTTCCACCCGCCCTCACACCCATCCCTATCCTTCCACCCTTCCCTTCTCTCTCCTCGACCCCTTCCCATCCTAACTGCCCCCCCTCTCTCTCTCTTCCCATTTTCTGCGTGCCCCTTCCCCGTACCTCCTTACCTCCTTCTCCCCGCCATTTCTTTTTCCCTCTCCTCCTCTTCTTCTCTTTCTCTCCTCCTTCTCTCCTCCCCTCTCCTTCCCCTCCTTCCTCTCCCTCTTCCCCTCGTCCGCCTCCTGGTAGTCCTGCAGCGCCCGCCCCAGACCCCCAGCCCCGCTGGCCTCGCTGCAAGGACGCCACCCCTTCTTCCTCCTTCCTGTTCACCGATCTCACCCTTTCCTCCGCCCGTCGCCAGGATACGGCCAACAAAGCCCCCAAATCCGACCGGCCCGTCCTCGGCTCCAGCAGTCTAAAGCCGAACGCCACTTTTGAGTGGGCTTCGCCTCTGCCACAGCCTCCGGCGCCCAATACGTGGCGCTCGACGCCGCTCGCGCGGCCCACCCACTCCATGACGTAGCGACGGCGCCCGTTGAGGTCTTCCCGCCGGGTGGCTCCGTCGTCACCGCCGCCGACGATGACGTCGGCCGCGCCCTGGCTACGCTTCCTCCTCCGACTCTGCTAGCCAAGCGCCCCCGCCCGAACTTCGCCATGCGCGCCTCCATCTGCCCGACGCAGCGCCCTCCCGGACGTCACCAGCCTCCAGGCCCGCTGTAGCGCCCCGTCCCGCTTCTGGCCGTTGCCCCCGCCGCCTTCTTCGTGCGGCGCTGCCCCACCTGCCACGTCCGCCTCCCGCCTTCCCTGCTTTTCAAACCCCCTTCCCTCCCACTAAACCACCCCCCACTACCCCCTTTCCCACCCACCTCTAACCACCCCCCACTACCCCCCACTAACCCCCCTTCCCACCCACTAAACCCCCCCCAAGGTACACTCCACTTTCCCACCATCACTACCCATCTTCACCCAAGCCCCCGGTCCTACGCACAAAAACCCTCTACCCCCCTGTATGCCCTTGTCCTACCCTGCTGCACCACTGCACCGCAACACCACGACACCTTCGAGACGCAGCTACACGCGCGGGTGTGTCTGTGCGTGTGGGTGACTGTTCGTGATTGATTGTACGCGGCTGTCGGCTTTTGATCATTGGTTGCTGACCACGCAGCTGCCACGCAGCCTGTTGCTGGGTATTTTTCCCACATTTTTCATTACCACACCCATAACTCCTTTTTTCCATTTAAATAACACCTAAAAAACACACAAAAACATTGAAAAATATAAATAAATCATTAAAAAACCACTTTATATTCTGAAAAATTACAGAAAATCTAGAAACCTTTCCTTTTATTTTTGCAATCCATGGCCCTCTTTTTCTCAACCTATAAATTTCAACAAAAATATTTTTGCCTATTTTTAAATTCTAAAATCTTTCAAAATACCCAAAAATATGCTAAAAATTCATTTAAAATGCTAAAAAATTTCAAATTAATTTCTGAAAATTTCCTCACACTTCCCTTCACATTTTTATTTATTTTTGGTATCTTTTTCTTAGCTATCATAATATTTAATTTCCCCCCTAAATTCCTTAAAAATACAATACAATAATCAGTCAAACCTTTTTCCTTCAACACACCAACTAACCGTCTCAAGAAAAAATCCAGATATTTTTGGATAGCGGAGAAGCGCATTCTTTGCATTTTCATACACCCACTACCAGGTATTTCCCTTTTATTCGTTAAAAAAAAAAACAACACAAAACAAAATAAAACATACACACAAGCTATCCCAAAACCCACGGTTAATATTTAAAAAAAAAACAAAACAAAACATCCAGAGAAAAAAAAAAACACACAAACCAATATTTAACCTAAATCAAACCTAACTACCACCATGGCACGCGCATTCGCGCTAAACACACATACTTTTTTAATTAAAATAAACCAACCGTTCACTTAGCACGCGCTACGTGCGCTAAAGAGGCACTTTAAATTTTTAATTAAAATAAACCAGCCGTCACATGAGCACGCGCTGGCAAAAAAGCGCTCCACATCACCTTAATTTGTAATCAATGAATTGCATTTAGAGACCCAGTCGGGAATCGAAGTCCGGGAATCGAATAACTCCACCGTTTTAACCTAATAATTGGTAATTAAATTTATAATAAGGAACCGCCGTTTTCTTGTTAAGGTTTATCACCTAATAAAAATTCACCCATTTTTATTAATTAATTAAAATCTTGCCTAGCTTGCTAGTACTTGGCGAGCCACGTCTCCATAGAGGCATGGTGCAACATACAAAAGCGATTCACTTTCTCCTCCATTGCAGCATCCATTCTTTTTTCTACCCCATTTCCAACCACCACATCTCCAGTCAGTCTATCATCGTCCTTCAGCAAAACCATAGCATACTGTTGTTTGGATCCACCACTGGTAGCCATTGTGAAATATGCACTAGCGTCTCAGACACCAAACAACCTTTAGCCATGCTACCTTCTGGCCGAGCTCGTTGTCGCATAAAGCCTTTCAAGGTTTTTATGAAGCGCTCCAAGAAGAACGTCCATCGCGTATGGATAGGTCTAGTAATCTCCACTTCATCTACAAGATGCATAAGAAGGTGGATTTGTATCATGAGCATGTTGGTAGGCAGGTATTTCTCAAAGAGATAGACTGTCTCCACTGCTCTCCACCTCGTGGATTCAATAGAGAATGTCTTAATCTCCTTCTGTGAGATCCATTGTATTAAAGTTGACAACCTGTAAATGGCCCCGCGTATTTCTGGAGTAAGGCATCTTGCGATCGCGATCGATAGTACAAACTGCCACAAATGAGAAAGCATTATGAACAATGACTACACTCCAAATAGCAAAATGCGCAGGTCACTAATAATCCGTTCATAGTACAAACCTGACATATCTTATGCCAATCATGGGATTTTAGCCCTAATAATTGGTCGTCTTTAGAAAACGCAGACCTGAGAGAACGCATCATACCCATCAGAGTGCGGATAGACTTGACTATTTGCTTTACAATGTGCTCTTTTTTAGTTGACAAAACCCAAGGAGCACGAGGTAGCTGCACATGACCATCAGCACTTGACTGGCCAAAGCGCATCCATCTTGCCTACCTTCTTCAAATCCATTCGTGCCCCTATAGTGTCTCTCTTTCCTGTGATGTGGTCCCATAGCAAGCTACCCACATTCTTGAAAATATGCATGGGATACAACAAGTGGTTGATCTGTAAGTGGGTCCAATATGGCAACTCGTAGAAAACTAAGAACCGTCGCATTCCATTTGGATGTGGCTCCTCGTGGACCATTTTTAGCTCGTACCAGCTTTGGGCATTCATATGTGTTGGAGGTCATCCAAGAAAACCTTCCCTGAGTTCATGACCCTCTTGCAAGAAAGTGGCATGTCCTTGATATACCATCTTCTTTATGGTTCGTGACCTTAACGAGTCTAACTGTGGCCCGCACAATGGACATGCATGATAACCTGAGGTAACCAGACCTGTCCCAATACCTCTGTCCAGTGAATACAAACTTGAACGAGCTATGATAGATATTACCAACAAGAATGGAAGCCTATTTACCTAAGCACTCTCCGAATTCCGAAAAGTCATGCATCGTCCACATGAGAATGGCTCAAATATTGGCGGACCGTCGACTATCGTGCTTGCTCATATCTTGCACAATGACCCCCTCCTCCCACAAAATCTTAAGCTCATCAACTAATGGACGAAGATACATGTCCATATTTTTGACTTTGTAGTGGCTGGGGATGACTAAGCTAAGTATGAGATATCATTTCTTTGTAGAAAGCCATATAGGGATATTGTAGTTGACAAGGACTATAGGCCACACACTGTAAGAAGTTGAGCGTAGACCAAATAGGTTCACGCCATCCATTGCAAGACCGAGCCGAAGATTCCTTGGCTCTCAGGAAAAGCCTGGGAAGGTAGAGTCAATGTGGCTCCATGTGCATGAATCCGCTGATATTCGTTGAACTCCATGTGTGGACCTATTCTGCGCATGTGGCTCCATGTGCATGAATCCGCTGATATTCGTTGAACTCCATGTGTGGACCTATTCTGTGCATGCCACGTTGTCAAGCTCGCCATGCTGGACGTACAAAACATGTGGTTTATGTGGGGGATAAGCGGAAAATGTCTAAGAACTTTTTGAGGAATGGTTTGCCTTGCAAGTCCTATCGATACCTGTGAGAACCACACTTTGGACATGTCTCCATAGTCTCATATTCTCCTCGAAACAGTCTGTAATCGTTGATACGTGCATGGATGCTATTGTAGTCCATGCCAAGCTTTTGTAAAACATATCGTGCATCATCATGATGAAACTCAGGCATGGTATTTTCAAGTGGTAATATATGATACTTCAATAATTTGAAAAAAATCATAAAACACCTTGAAAAAGCACAAATGTTTTTAATGATAGTGCTGAAAAGAAATCAACGAAGCATACGTACAAGGTACCTGATCAACTCGATCACACTCGCATCGCTCCACCCGTATTTTGCTTGCACACTTAGGAGCGCAAGCAGTGTCTTCAGGCGAGATACTCGGCACCTATCATATAATGGTATGGATACTTCCTCTCTAAGCGGATCAGAAGTCTCGACATCCATGGGAATCAATGCATCAATCATTACCTCCATCTCAGGCTCCAAGATTGTAGGTAAGTCTCGAAGGCTGTTTGTCTCCTTTGGTATTGACAGTATAGATTGGGTAGTACCTTCCAAGTGGTGGATTGGCTCAGGCACTCCATCCATCGCACACCCACGAACTCTTCTAATTGGCCGCAAAGGGTGTGCTCCTCCTTGGGATGAGGCGTCACCTCCCTGGATAGAAAATTTGCCAGCCACACCCAATCTTTTTGTATATGGTATTCAATTAGCTTGCGAGTACAATGCATGATTGATATTAACTTTTCTTACCATTTGCTGAAAATCCAAGATCACCTGATCAATGATCTCATATTGAAACTCGCCGAAGCGTCGTACGTTCTATAGACAATCAACGTTTTCATCTAATTTTCAGCTTACATTGAGAGCAAGGACATGGGACACGTTGATTAAGTTACGCCTCACGATCTTAAACATCAAGACATTCATTGTTTTCAATTTTGTCTACGTTACGACAAACAATTTGTTTTTGTTATCATTCTTTTTTCATTCTTAAATTGTTTGAGAAGGAATTTCTTCTCTTGTAACTCAGCAAAAATTAACATATGTAAAGTCTGCACCCACCCACCCACAAATTAACGTATGTCGGAGTGTTTTTCGTCTCGTGGTGTTGCACCGGACCTCGCCACCACTCTCTCTTTGTTTTTTATCCATTCATTATATCCTCTCCTTCCATCTCTCTCTTTTTTTCTCTTTCTTAATTATGTTGTATGTTTATTCTCTCTCTCTCATTCCTTTTTCTCTTCCTCCCTCTCTCTCATTTTCTTTAACAAAACATATCTCTCTCTCTACTACTACAACAACAACAACTACTACTACTACAAACAAGAAAAGAAAAGAAAACTACTATTACTACCACTACTCCAACAATAACAACAAATAAGAAAACTAAACAACTATAAACAAGAAACAAAAAAAAACTATTACCACTACTACTACTACTACTACTACTACTACTACTACTACTACTACGATGACTATGACTACAACCACGACTACGACTATGATTACGATCATGACCACGACTATGACTACGACTATGACTATGACTACGACTACGACCACGACCATGACCACGACCACGACCATGACCACGACCACGACATGACCACTATAATAAATAAGAAAAGAAGAAAAAACTACTACTACTACCACCACTACAACAACAACAACAAATAAGAAAACTAGACAACAATAAACAAGAAAACAAAAAAACTATTACTACAACAACAACAAACAAGAAAACCACCATTACTACTACAACCACGACTATGACCACGATTATGACTATGACTATGACTACGACCACGACCACGACCACGACCATGACCATGACTATCACTACCATTACCACTATAATAAACAAGAAAAGAAGAAAAAACAACAACAACAACAACAACTACTACTACTACTACTACTACTACTACTACTACTACTACTACTACTACTACTACTACTACTACTACTACTACTACAACAACAACAATAAACAAGAAAGAAGAAAAAACTACTACTACTACTACTACTACAAACAAGAAAACAATAACCTCTCCCTCCTTCTCTCTCTCCCTCCCTCTCCCTCTCTCTTTCTTTCTCTCTTTTCCTATTATGTTTAATGTTTTCTCCCTCTCTCTCTCGTTCTTTCTTTCCTTTTCTCTCTTCCTCTCCCTCTCTCATTTCCTCCTCTCTTTCTCTCTTTCCCTATTATGTTTAATGTTTTTTCTCTCTCCTATCCCTCTCTCATTTCATTTTCTTGTTGAGATATCGAGCTCCACTCGTGATACGCCAGGGTGACCGTTGTGTATTTATGTCACCGACTTGTCAGTTGCAGACGCGGTTGGTACACTGCCCATGAATAATAGCTACATGATAGCTATCCTTATCTACTCTAGTTCGTGGCTCAGTTAGTATGCCACCTTAGTTAGTTGAGTTTGGTTTGAGACCCATATATAGGGTTCTTCTATTTCTTTGTACTAGAGTTCTTTTGGCTTACACAACTAAGAAGAGGAAAACTGTTTTCAGCCTCCACCCTTGAGTGTCTTCCCCCATTGTGCAAGCAAGAAAGCTTCAAGCGAGACTCCTTCCTTCTCTCCCACAATCTTGACATGGTATCAGAGCCTTGTTCGTGGTAAGGAGCTCAAGAAAGCAACCCAAGCTCGCGGTGTTCTGGTAAGAGGAGCAGTGTTGCTTTCATTTTTTGTTTTGGGAGCAGATCTCTGCAGGTAGCACAGCCGGAAAGTGCAGGAGTGCATTGTCTCAAGTTGAGACGCCCTTCGCGGTGAAGCAAGAGGGCAGTATATGCTGCGAGATAGGGCTTTAGCCCTTGGCGACCTTGTTTTTTTTATTTGAGGCCATTTCGGGGCCTGTTTTGGAGGCGGAAGTTTTCTGCACGCACTCAGGAAAAGGCCCAGTTTTATGCTGTGCAGCCACTATTCTACAGGTCGGTGAAAAGTTACTGTAGAAATTGCATTGTATGCTTGTGCGCAGAGACATTGGGAGTTACAGAATCATCCCTGTTGCCTGTTGATGCAAAATCGTCACTAGGAAGTGACTGTGTGGTCAAATACCACTTTCGCCAGTTTTGCAGATTTTCCCTTGTGAGGGTGAAGCTGTGGTTTTTGCAGTGACAGAATTTTTTGTAGTCTTCTGTAATGGCATCTGATTCTCTTTCACAGATTGTCACTGAAAAGCTTGACAAGAACAACTTCCAAGCATGGAAGTTTAGAATGACGAATTTCCTTATGGGAAAAGGATATTGAGAATTTGTTGCAGGAAATGAAGAAGAACCAGTTCTTCCTGATGTTCCCAATCAACAGAAAATGCAGGCATTTAAAGCATGGCATGAGAGAGCTAGGAAAGTTATGTATTGGCTGTCTATCAGCATTTCAAACTCTATGATTGTGCATATTCAGGATGCAAGTACGCCAAAGGAGGCATGGGATACTTTGTCAAAAATATATAGCACAAATACGCAAGCCAGGAAAATGCAGCTCAAGCAAGAGTTGCACAATGTGCAAAGAGAAAATATGAGCATCAACGACTACCACATGAAGGTGAAGAAGATTGCAGATGCACTTGCTTCCATTGGGTCACCAGTGGAAGATTATGATTTAGTTTCTGTGACCTTGAATGGTCTAGGAAAGGATTATGCACAGTTTCGGACATCCATTTCAGTTCGTGAAAGATTTTCTGATTTTTAAGAGTTGATTGCTCTTCTAATTTCTGAGGAGCAAAGAAATTGTGGTGCATCTTCTTTAGGAGGAACTTCAAAAGAAGCTGTCTTCTACTCAAATGCTGGAAGAGGTAGAGGCAGAGGTAGAGGAGGCCGATTTGGAGGCCATGGTAGAAATCAGAATATGCAGCAAACTCAAGAAAACCAGTCCTATGGAGGAGGACGTGGTAACTCTAGAGGCAGGGGGAGCCAAAGAGGTCGTGGTGGATGGCAAAGAGAACAAAATGCAAACAGTAATGTTGAATGCTACTACTGTGGTAAAATGGGTCATATGGCTAAAGACTGCTATAAAAAGCAGAATGACATCATGAATGAAAAACTGCAACAAGGGAATTATGCATCTTCTAGTAGACAGGGTGATGACAGAAATGAGCACTTGTTTATGGTGCAGTACATGAACAATTCTGTGACAAGTGCAGAAGAAAGCAATGATGTATGGTATGTTGACTCAGGTGCATCAAACCACATGACAGGTCATGCAGAATGGATGGAGGATGCAAAGAAAATGGAAAAAGCAGGATTTGTGGAGACTGGTGATGATACTGCACATCCTATTGTGCAGATTGGAAAAATTCCTTTGTCTATGCAGGATGGGAAAAAGAAATACCTATCCGATGTATTTCATGTCCCGAATATCACCAAGAATCTAGTTTCTGTTGGTCAAATGGTTGAGCAGGGCTTGCAGGTCAGATTTAATCCTCATGGATGCTTTGTTGAGGATATGAAAAATAAGGGTCGCTTGATAGCAAAAGGAAAGAAGAAGGGCAGAATGTTTACATTGGATGCAGACATATCTGAATTGAGTGCAGCAATGTTTGTACATGGGACCGGTGTAGTTGCAAATATTGATATCTGGCATAAATACATTGGTCATGTTAATGTACAGCGACTTAAATCAATGCAGGCCCAAAATATTGTTGCAGGTTTGCCGAAATTCAAGGTTGCAGAAATGCATAAGGTATGTGAAGCCTGTCAGTTTGGAAAACAGGCAAGGAAACCATTTCCTAGACATGTTCAAGAGAGTAAGAAGCCATTGGAATTAATCCACTCTGATGTGTGGACAACTAAAGCTGCATCTCTTGGAGGCTGTCATTATTTTGTCAGTTTTATTGATGACTATAGCAGAAAAGTTTGGGTGTATTTTATGAAAAAGAAAAGTGAAGTTTTTGGGCATTTCAAAACTCTTAAAGCTATGGTTGAAAAAGAAACAGGCCTACAGATAAAATGCCTAAGGTCAGATGGAGGGGGAGAGTACCTCTCAAATGAGTTTGCAAGGTTCCTGCAGGAGCATGGCATAAAGCAGCAATATTCATGCAGTCATACCCCACAACAAAATGGAATTGCAAAAAGGAAAAACAGGCATATTGGAGAGGTATCTCGTGCCATGCTCAATGAAAAGGACTTGCCATATTTTTATTGGGCTGAGGCAGTTGCTACAGCAGTCTACATAATGAACAGGACTCCCACTGCAGCAATACATGGAATGACTCCAGAGGAGAGGTATACTGGTAGGAAACCAGATATTTCTCATTTGAAAATTTTTGGTTGCATTGCCTATGTACATGTGCCAGATGAGTTGAGATCCAAGTTGGATCCAAAAGCTGAGAAGTGCATCTTTATTGGTTACTCTCTGCAGCAAAAAGGGTATAGATGCTATAACCCCTCTACTTGTAAGTTTACAGTGAGCAGAGATGTTGTTTTTGATGAGATGAGCAGCTGGTATAAACCAGTAAATGTGATTGATGATGTAGATGCACAAAATGGTAATGCTGCACAGAATTCACAATAGCAGTCACAAAATATTAGTGGACCTGGAGCGTCCTCTAGTAGTGGTTCACATTCTTCGCCATGGACAGGCAGATTGAGATCAGGAGAATCTTCTCAAAGCAATGCAGATAGTGGTATGCAGGTATCATGAAAAGGAAAAGAGAAGGTTGATCAGCCCATGTTTGATGTGAATGCAGGTCACTCTTATGTGGATGGTGAATCCAGTGGCTCAGAACAGAGCATTGATGATGGGTTGGGTATTCCTTCTATTGTTACACCTGGAGTAAGGAAGACCAGGGATGTTTTGAGAGCACCTGGGAGTGAACCTACTTTGCGTAGGTCTACGAGAGCTAGGTATCCTGTGGATAGGCTGAAATATCATGGATTTACAGCCATTCACTATGCATATATGGTTAAAGTGATACAGGAACCAGAACCCACTTCTTTTGAGGAAGCCATGGGAAAAGAAAAATGGGAGAAAGCCATGGATGAAGAAATGGATGCCTTGGAAGCAAATACTACATGGGAATTGGTACCTTTGCCTAAAGGTAAAAATGCAATTGGCTGTAAGTGGGTTTATAAGGTGAAGCACAATGCAGATGGTTCTGTGAACAGATACAAGGCAAGATTAGTAGTCAAGGGGTATGCACAAACATATGGCATTGACTATGAAGAAACATTCAGTCCGGTTGCAAGGATGGCAACCGTAAGAGCAGTCATTGCTATGGCTGCATCAAAGGGATGGTCTTTACATCAGATGGATGTAAAGAATGCCTTCTTGCATGGTGATTTGCAAGAAGAGGTCTATATGGAGCAGCCACCAGGTTATGTGCATGCTGTTCATCCTGAGTTTGTTTGCAGGTTGAAGAAAGCCTTGTATGGCTTGAAGCAAGCACCTAGAGCATGGTCTGACAAGATAGGACAGTATCTTGTCACTATTGGCTTTCAGATTTCCAAGGCAGATTTCTCACTTTATGTGAGAAAAATAGAGAAAGGTATTATGCTACTTGTCATTTATGTTGATGATTTGATTATGACAGGTGACAGTGATGAAGATATCCTTCATGTGAAAATGCTATTGAAGCAGAAGTTTGAGATGAAGGATTTGGGAGAGCTGCGTTATTTCTTGGGCATTGAGGTGATTAGATCACCAAGTGGGATACAGCTCTTGCAGAGGCAGTATGGATTAGACATGCTGTCCAAATATGGGATGACAGGCTGTAAGCCTATTTCAGTTCCTTTGGAGCAGAATGTGAAGCTGAGCACAGATGCAAGTGAGCTTCTACAAGACCCTACTATGTACAGACGCATAGTAGGAAGTTTGATTTATATGACTATTACCAGGCCAGATTTGAGCTATGCTGTTGGATTGGTAAGTCAGTTTATGCAGGCTCCAAGGAAACCACATTTGGATGCGGCTAGACGCATACTCAGGTATGTGAAGTCCACATTGCAGTATGGACTATTTTATGAGGCTGGGGTTCAGATACAGTTGCATGGATATACTGATGCTGATTGGGCTGGTAGTATTTCTGATAGACGATCTACCAGTGGATATGTGTTCTCTTTTGGGAGTGCTGCAGTCACTTGGAGCAGCAAGAAACAGCCTACAGTTGCCTTGTCAAACATAGAGGCTGAGTACAGGGGTGCAGCAATGGCTGCATGTGAGGTAGCTTGGTTGCATAAGCTACTTTATGATATGCATCAGTCTACAGATGGACCAGTTGTCATTTATTGTGACAACATGAGTAGTATACACTTCGCAAATAACCCAGTCTATCATGCTAGGACAAAGCACATTGAGGTGCATTATCACTATGTGCGAGAGAGGGTTTTACTAGGTCTTATTGATCTAGTTTATGTCAGCACAGAGGATCAGGTAGCTGACATATTCACGAAGGCATTGGGCGCAGAGAAGTTGCGCAAGTTCAGAGACCTGCTTGGTGTGCAGGAATTGGGATTGAGCTCGAGGGGGAGTGTTGAGATATCGAGCTCCACTCGTGATACGCCAGGGTGACCATTGTGTATTTATGTCACCGACTTGTCAGTTGCAGACGCGGTTGGTACACCGCCCATGAATAATAGCTACATGATAGCTATCCTTATCTACTCTAGTTTGTGGCTCAGTTAGTATGCCACCTTAGTTAGTTGAGTTTGGTTTGAGACCCATATATAGGGTTCTTCTATTTCTTTGTATGAGAGTTCTTTTGGCTTACACAACTAAGAAGAGGAAAACTGTTTTCAGCCTCCACCCTTGAGTGTCTTCCCCCATTGTGCAAGCAAGAAAGTTTCAAGCGAGACTCCTTCCATCTCTCCCACAATCTTGACATTTCTCTCTTCCTCTCTCTCTCTCTCATTTCCTCTCCCTCCCTCACCCTCTCCCTCTCTTTCTCTCTTTCCCTATTATGTTTAATGTTTTTTCTCTCTTCCTCTCCCTCTCTCTTTCCCTATTATGTTTAATGTTTCTCTCTCTTTCCTCTCCCTCCCTCTCCCTCTTCCTCTCCCTCTCTCATTTCCTTTTCTCTCTTCCTCTCCCTCTCTCATTTCCTCTCCCTCCCTCTCCCTCTCCCTCTATTTCTCTCTTTCCCTATTATGTTTAATGTTTTTTCCCTCTTCTTCTCCCTCTCTCTTTCCCTATTATGTTTAATGTTTCCCTCTCTTTCCTCTCCCTCCCTCTTCCTCTTCCTCTCCCTCTCTTATTTCCTCTTCCTCCCTCACCCTCACCCTCTCTTTCTCTCTTTCCCTATTATGTTTAATGTTTTTTCTCTGTCCTCTCCCTCTCATTTTCTTTTCTCTCTTCCTCTCCCTCTCTCATTTCCTCTCCCTCTCCCTCTCTCTCCCTCTTCCTCTCTTTCCCTCTTTCCCTATTATGTTTAATGTTTTTTCTCTCTTCCTCTCCCTCTCTCGTTTCCTCTCCCTCCCTCTCTTTCTCTCCCTCTTTTTCCTCTCCCTCTCCCTCTCCCTCTCCCTCTCCCTCTCCCTCTCCCTCTCTCATTTCCTCTCCCTCCCTCCCTCTCTCTCTCTCTCTCTCCCTCTTCCTCTCTTTCTCTCTTATTTCCTCTCCCTCTCTCAATACACATTAATTTTAATAAAAACAAGTAAAAGAGAAAGAGAAAACATAAAAACAAAGCAAGAAGGAACAATGCACTCACCATAAAGGCTCGAAGAAGGGTTCGACGGCTCCTCTTTGCGACGGTGGCTCCTCTTCGCTCTTCGTATACTTCCTTCTCTTCTTCGCAAACTGCGGTGATGGCGGTGAGAAGCTTTCCTTCTCCCTCTTTCTCTCTTTCTCTCCCTCTCCCTCTCAAATGCAAGACGTTCACTCTCTCTTTCGTGTATGCGCGCAAAATAATGCGCTCGGATTTCGGCCCGTGTTTTTTTCGTCTGAGTACCGTCGCTATTTGCATCGCATTTGTGACGCTAATAGCGACGCCTCTATTTTGCGTCGAAAAGTGCCGTTGCTATACCTCCATATCCTTGTAGTGATATATCTTCATTTTTTAAAAAAAAACTTAGATCTATAGAGTCTCTAGTTGGAGCTCTTCTTACAAGGTGCAAGTTGCTCCAATATTTAGACCCAACACTTTCCATGCAATAAATAAAATGATTTTTTACATTTGCATACATTTGATAGTTTTCAAGTTAGCGCTCATGTGCCATTCCAAATTAAAATTACCAAACCCATCAACAACCAACATTTCTCCTTCACTTTGAGACTTAATAATGTTTGGAATATCTGTATGAGTAAATAAGCATTTCAGTGTATGATGATTCTCAATTGGTACCTAAGCTACACCAACCTACCGAATCTCCATCTCAGACTGGAACTTATACACTGGTGGTTGACCCCCACCATTGTTGTATTCCAATACCCTATTCATGATGCAAATTTTGACTCTTTCCATCTTTTTTCCTTTTTGAATCTATGCTTCATCTAACTTCAAGGCAAACTTCAAAACACCGTGACATTCCTCTAACGTGAGTCTATACATATGAACCATTGCAATCTACACTCTTCTTAGATCAACCCATATATTGTTAAATACATTGTATTCAAAACTAGATTTTCTTTTTGTCTTCTTATATGGCATAGATGCTTCAATATGAATGTATTCCTCGAAAACTTTTGGAATCTTACGATTCACGACAGTCCTTGCAACTGATACTCTTAGGGCTCGAGGTAACCCAAATGCAGTTATTCTATTACACTTTAGATTTTTAAACCATAATCTTGAGATAGCTCGATAACCTTTTCGACTAATTCCCATAGTATCACATGTCTCTACAATTTCGTTTGGTTTTAATATGTCCTTTAAGTCCTTGATCAATTCTTTGAGAGTTGGGCCTCTAAAATCCATATTCTGAGGTGACCTAAGAATCCTCAAAATATCATTCTTATTCATGGTCTCTTTTAAAAAACTAATTCTCTCCTCACTCTCTCAAATATTAATACATGACATGTTAAAGACATATTTCTTTACAAGATTCAATCTTCTTTTCTTTACTCTCTCACACAAGCTAATTATATTTTTTAATGGTCTCTTTCTCTCTCTGAATCCTATTGGAGTTTTCTTTAAGTGTGCTAGCTTATCTTGTAATGACTTATTAGCATTTTCCAAAACTTCAATCTTATTTGTAAGCTCAAAAATGTTTGTCTGTGCAATAAATAATACTTTTCTCATTTCATTCATTTGAGCCATGTATGTGTAAGATGTAGAGTATAACCTTTTACAATAGCCAAGCTTTCCATTATAACCTTCCCCAACATATCTCACATAGTCATGAATATTAAAAAAATTAAGAGGTTTACATTTTGAAGGATCCTTGGAAAAAATATTTCCATCCACCCACAAATCTTTATGTTTCTTTCCTTGAGTTTGCAATCTATTGGCCTCCATCTCATCTATTAGTACTTGACGATGTATAATTCTCCAAGATGATTAATTTGGATCTAGTTGAATGGTAAGTTTGTACTTGCATGTGCTTGCATCTGTATTACTTGCAGAGGTATTGCTAAAGATTTTAGCAAATCAACGATCACAATGATAAGAAAGTGAGCACAAAGAAGAGAATGGAGAAAGAGCATGGATAAAGAGTGTGTGAAAAGAATACGCGAGAGTAGACAAACCGCGATATAGGTGGACATTTCTCTAAAATACAATTCTCCCAAGTTCCAAGGCAAAAAAAGGCCAAAAAGGTGACCCTGACATAAATTAAAGATGAGGGACAATTAATGGTTGATCTCTTTAATGAATTCAATATTTTCTCATTAATCACATCTGAGTAACCAAATTTGACATTTTCATTCTTCCAAAATCTCAACTAATTAGCAACTTAATCATTTTCTTACAAGTGTCTTTTTTGAAGTTTTTTTTGCCCTAATGCAAAGATATGCCATTCATGTTGTGGATCTGATCAATTTTAAGTTCTCATTGGGGTACATACATGTGGTTGTAAATTTCTAGGGTCAATGAGGATGAGATTGTGGTCACAAACCTCAAGGACTATTTGTTCCATATAAGTAGCTTGTGTTCATGTGATGAGCAAGAATTTATTGATAGGTTCATTGACAAGGAGAAAAGGTCTATTCAAAAAGCATGGGCCTTGGAAGCAAGCACATAAAGAATAGTGTTGTATCCTCTTACCCAATCCATCCTTGGCCGTATGGATATACTTTTGTTTTGTGACTTATGTCTCTAGTAAATTTTGGTTCCTCCTTTCTTATTTTTAGGGTAAGTGGAAGGTTGATTTTGAAATGGCATGCAAAAAGATCCCTTCCAATCTTCCAAAGGATGAGATTGAAGCAAATGTGAATTTGGCAAGAAAGGCCGTCACCAAAACTTATAATAGCAAAGTGTCCTCTTTCTTCTCTTGAGTCTGATCTCTATGGATTGAGAAAGACTACAACAAGCTACAACATTTGTGGCAACTGAAATGGGTGTTGGGGCTATTGTTTCATTGGTGTGTACTGGGCATATCTTGGGAAACATAGGGCCTAGTGGGAGTGTTAGGCTCCCACTCAAGGTTGGCTGTCGATCCTATTGTAGAAGGAGAGGTAGTATGGGCCAAAGAAGAGGAAGCACCTACCCTAGGAAAAGTGGTTAGTTGGCGAGGAAGGGAAAACCAACGATAGCTATATCAGAGGTTGGGACTACATATCTACATCTAATCATCATAATAAGCTAGTAGAGGCAACAAATATGAACAAGGATCCACCGGTGTAGCTTGGAATCGCTACGCTGCCTTGTCCCAAAATTCACACATCTTTGCTTGGAAGGACTCCTCCAACTCCTACAAGGTATTGGGAGAGATGGGCATAGATGTGCCTTCATTAGTGGCTGCTACCACCTATCCATGTAGGAAGATGGATTGTGTTTATGCTTGCTAAAGCTACTCCTAGATGGAATCCACAAAGTTCAGTTGAGCCTCTTGATAGGCCAAATGGCTCTATCATTTCTCTCGGAGTTCCACATACTACTGATGTTGCATTCTCCTAACACACATGTGCCATTTCTATCCTAA
The DNA here is from genome assembly GCF_053477565.2 of Lygodium microphyllum. NCBI lineage: Eukaryota > Viridiplantae > Streptophyta > Polypodiopsida > Schizaeales > Lygodiaceae > Lygodium > Lygodium microphyllum. The sequence goes on from NC_141138.1 coordinate 116,924,224, forward strand.
GAGTGTGAACTTATTGCTAAACTTGTTGATGTTGAGGAATTCCTACTACCACATAGGTGAGGCAACATTGTGAGATTTTTGGGTAGAATTCTATCAGGATGTAAACACCAATAGAGGCAGGCATAGGTAGAGAGTGCAATCTCGGCTGGGGTTGAGATAGGGAGAATGGTAGTCCCAATAACAATTGTGGCAATCTGACTAGCCATCCATGAAGCTTCCTTCCGGCTATGTTTTTTGGCCACGAGAGGTCTACAATAGTGGAGCACAATGGGACTTGAAGTTTAGCTTGCTCTGGTTAGAGTGAAAGGCTTCTAATATAGAGGTGGGCTAAGGGGAAAATAGAGTTTCTTCTACGGCCACAAGCTACTCCTTGTTGGCTTCATTTTTGGAGCATCCGATAGATTGAGCCATGACTTCAAGTGTAAACTGCATTGGGTTGTCCATTTGGCTGGGCATGTGAACTAACATGTGGAGGAGAAGGGTGAAGGATACTGAAATCATTAATGGGACTAGGGCATGGAGGATCTATAGGGGTAGCAAGGGGAAAAAGGAAAGTGAAAATGGCCACACATGATCCTCAAGGATTTCACATCTGAAGGAGAGGTCACCACTTGCTTGCATCCACATTAAGACTTTTCAGAAAGACTTCTACCCAAGCTATGGATGGAGTGTTGGGCATGAAGAATATATATTCAACTCTGTGGGACATATTGAAGGCCTTAGCCTACAAGTACAGTGCTTCCAAGAAAAATTTTAATACCTCTTATTTTTATTTGCGGTTGCCCACTACGCTACCAAGGTGATTCTCTTTTTTTTTTGGCAAGCCCAAAGATAACTTCCATGTTGGGGCTAGGGAGTTGAACAAAAAAAAAAAAAAAAAAAAAAAAAAAAAAAAAAAAAAAAAAAAAAAAAAAAAAAAAAAAAAAAAAAAAAAAAAAAAAAAAAAAAAAAAAAAAAAAAAAAAAAAAAAAAAAAAAAAAAAAAAAAAAAAAAAAAAAAAAAAAAACTTCTTCTTCCACCTCCTAAACTAGTGAAGCATCAAGGTGCAAGTGGTGCCCACAAGGCTTAACAATCTCCTTGCACTAAGTTAGTAATGGTGTTAACCTATCAAGCCAAACATAGGAGATAAACATGGCTAACAGTAGCAAGATGCTATCAATGAAGAAGAACGGAAAACAAACAAAGTGCATCAAGAGCACAAAATGGTGGTGATAGGAATAGAAGATATAATAGGGCAAAAGATAATAATAAAGTTTCTTTCGAGGGCCATTGATGCATGGAGATTTAGGTGTTTGAATGTGGCCAATGCATGTGTGCCACGTTAGCAAAATTATGAAGTCTACGAAAAACCATAAGTGATGCACACTTCTTAATACATTGTACCACCACATCGGTGAACCATGCCGGCAAACATTCCCAAGAATGTGCAACACAATGGATGGGGAATTCTAGAGGCATGGATTGCACAATAGCAACCACCTTGCAAGGGTCCATAGTAATCCCATCTCCTAAAATGGCATAGCGCAACAAAACACCATCTTTTATAGCAAAAACATGCTTCATGGGTTAAAACTAAGACTTACTTCTGAGTATCTAGTGAAGCATAGCCAAAGATGATGCAAAGGGAACACATGATGATGTTTGGTATGTTGATTCAAGTGCATCCAATCATATGACCAGCCATACAGAATGGTTTGGAGAGATGCAGGATTTGCAAAATATAGGTTATGTGCAGACGGCGGGTGATGATTCATGCCACCCAATCTCACACATTGGAAAAGTTCCCTTGTCCTCGCATGATGGTAAGACAAAGAGTCTTTTAGCTGTATTACATGTGCCATCTATTACAAAGAACTTGGTGTTAGTCAGTCAGATAGTAGAGCAAGGGTTGCAAGTCAGATTTAATGCAAAGGGCTGCTTTGTAGAAGACTTCAATGACAAGTGTAGGTTGGTTGCAAAGGGAAGTAGAGTTGGACGTATGTTTACTCTGGATGCTAGAATTCCTACTATGAATGCTGCTATGTATGCTAAAGGAAAAGGTGTTGTTGCAGATATTGAAATTTGGCACAAATGCATTGGACATGCAAATGTACAAAGGCTGAAATTAATGCAGTTCAAAGGGTTGGTTACAGGTTTGCCTACATTTAGAATTGCAGAATTTCATAAGGTATGTGAAGCATGCTAGTTTGGTAAGCAGACAAGACAACCCTTTTCACATGATAGAGATGTAAGCAGAAATATCCTTGATGTTGTGCATACAGATATTTGGGGGCCTACACAAAAATGTATCTCTTAGAGGCAGTTTATACTTTGTCACATTCATTGATGATTGTTCTAGAAAGCTGTGGGTATATTTTATGAAGGAAAATAGTGAAGCATTTCAGCACTTTAGAACTTTCAAGGCTGCAGTTGAAAGAGAAACATGTTTGAAAGTAAAGTGCTTGAGGTCAAATGGAGGGGAAGAGTACCTCTCGAATAAGTTCAGTGATTTTCTGAGGTCTCATGGGATAAAGAGACAATTCACATGCAGGTATACCCCATAGTAAAATGGTGTTGCAGAAAGAAAGAACAAGCATATTGTGGAAGTTGCACGGGCATTAATGGCTAAAATAAATATGCCCAAACATTTTTGGCCTGAGGCTATCCATACTACTGTCTACATTATGAATAGAACTCCCACAGCTACAGTTTATGGGATGACTCCTGAAGAATGCTTTACTGGCAAGAAGCTTGATGTATCGCACTTGAAGGTATTTGGCTGTGTTGCATATGTTCATGTGCCAGATGAGCTACAGAAGAAGCTTGATCCAAAGGCAGAAAAATGTGTCTTTATTAGATACTCTTTAGAGCAGAAAGGGTATCGCTGTTATAACCCTATCACATGTAAGTTCAGAGTGAGCAGGGATGTCATCTTTGATGAAATGAGTAGTTGGTACGCATCTAGTGGTGATGCATTGGATGATGATGATGACCGTGACACTCATATGCAGGCTGAAAAGCAAGAATCACGAACTCTTAGTGGACCAGAGACGTCATCTGATAGTCCATGGTCTGGGAGACTAAGGAGTAGCTCTACATCTTCAGGTGCATCTAGTAGCACTACAGGTAATGACAAAGGAAAGAATAAAGTGTCAGATGGCATTGATGTAGTTCTTGATGGAGACTCCAGTGGCTCAGAGAGCTTAGATGATGAGCTTGGTATTCCTTCTATCATGACACCAGGTGTATAGAGAGCTCATAATAATGTAAAGGCTCCATTGAGTGATTCGGTGATACGCAGATCTAGTAGGGTCAGATATCCTGTTAAAAGATTTGGTTTTGAAGGTTATGCAGCTCACCATTATGCTTATATGGTGAAAGTGATTTAGGATGTTGAGCCCACATGTTTTGAGGAGGCTGCTGGTCATGCTCATTGGGATGCAGCAATGGATGAGGAGATGGCTGCATTAGAGGCCAGTAAGACTTGGGATCTAGTATCATTGCCAAAGGGCAAGAAAGCTATTAGATGTAAGTGGGTTTATAAGACTAAGCACAATGCAGATGGTTCTATTAGTAGGTACAAAGCTAGGCTGGTTGCAAAAGGCTATGCCCAGACATATGGCATAGATTATGAAGAAACCTTCAGTCCAGTTGCTAGGATGGCAACTGTCAGATGTGTGATTGCTTTGGCAGCAGCCAAAGGTTGGAGGTTGCAACAAATGGATGTGAAGAATACCTTCTTGCATGGTGATTTGCAAGAAGAAATGTATATGGATCAACCAATAGGTTATGAAGATTTAGAGCATTCCACATATGTGTGCAGGTTGAAGAATGCACTCTATGGGCTCAAGCAAGCACCTAGAGCATGGTCTGACAAGATCAGAGAGTATCTTGTCAATATTGGCTTTTATGTTTCTGATGCTGATCACTCACTTTATGTGAGAAAGGGAGATGTAGGTTTGGTCATCATAGTCATCTATGTGGATGACTTGATTATTACAGGTGATAGTGATAGTGGGATTGCTGAAGTTAAGGACTTTTTGAAAAAGAAGTTTGAGATGAAGGATTTAGGTGAGCTAAGGTACTTCCTTGGCATTGAGGTGATTAGATATAATGATGGTATATGGCTGTTCCAAAGATAGTATGGCTTGGATATGTTGTCCAAGCATAGTACGACAGCATGGAAACCACTTTCACTCCCATTGGAGCAGAATGTAAAGTTGAGTGCTGATGTTGGGGATGAGATAGAAGACCCTACTATGTTCAGGAGGATAGTGGGGAGTTTGATCTACATGACCATTACAAGGCCAGACTTAAGCTACGCTGTTGGTCTTGTGAGTCAGTTTATGCAAGTACCTAGAAAGCCACATTTGGATGCAGTCAGATGCATATTGAGATATGTGAAGTCCGCATTACATTATGGACTTTTCTATGAGGCAGGTACATATATACAGGTGTTTGGATACACATATGCAAATTGGGCTGGTAGTATGTCTAATAGAAGATCTACTAGTAGATACATGTTCTCTCTTAGCAGCAAAAAGCAATCTACAGTTGCTTTGTCGAGTACAGAGGCTGAGTATAGAGGTGCTGCTATTGCAGCATGTGAGGTAGTATGGCTGCGAAAGTTATTGTCCGATTTAGATGTGCAAGTGGAAGGTCCAGTTGTCATTTATTGTGACAACATGAGCAGTATACAGTTGGCTAGGAACCCTGTGTTCCATGCCAGGAAAAAACATATTAAGGTACACTACCACTTTGTGAGAGAGAAGGTACTAGTAGGTGAGATTGACTTGGTGTATGTCAACACACAAGATCAGATAGCTGACATCTTCATGAAGGCATTGGGTACAGAGAAGCTTCAAAAGTTTCGAAGCTTACTTGGAGTTGCAGAGATGCAGTTGAGCTTGAGGGGGAGTGTTGAGATGACAAGCTCAACACATGCGGACATGAATGATGGACCGCCTGGTTAGATGGGTCCACACGTCTACACTTAACACGTCGGTGGTCATTATGGCTCTCACATGGCCATTGACTCATTACTTATTATATTCAGGTTGTTATACCTATTTACAGCTGGCATAGTTATTAACACCAGTAGTTGGCTAGTGTAGTCGGTTATGCATTGTTTGACTTAGTAGGCCACTTTCCTTTATGTTGTATCTTATCTATACTTTGTGTACATTGTAAAGCATGTGGAAGAAGAAGAAGAAACCAGCAAGAAAACGTTTTGGCCTCCATCTCTCTTCTTGTCTCTTGAGTGAACTTCTCCTTGTGCATTTTGTGTGTGTTCGGCGCAGCATCTTGAGCAAGTCCCCCCACCACGCGATTCTTAACATTGAGCACCTCGGTTCTCTCCATAGCATCCTTGGAAGGGTTGGTGGTGGGCTCGGTCGTTGCTCCTCGTGCCTTAGGATGAGGCTGAAAGGTATCTACCACTACTACTGAGGAAAGCTAGTGGGCCAGGTCAACAAGGGCGGGTGGAGGAAAGACAAGGGTGAAGTGTTGGCAACACATCACCTTGATGGTTTTGACAATGGATTCCCTATGAGATAAGTGCTTCACCTCTATAAAGGGACAATCCAGAAGCACATGCACCCAAGAAATAGAAGTATTAAGGGGAAAGAAGAAAAGAGTAACTACTTTTCTCAAGATGTTGAATGCCTTGGCATATGAGTTATGACCTCGAGCAAGAATCTAAGGGCTTCAAGCTTGCTCTTGTGGTTGTCAACCGCGTTAGAACATGGTACTTTTGGGAGTTGGTTTTCTTTCCCTAAGCATAAGCATGTACCACCATGTAAATGGATCTACAAGCTGAAAATGTCTCCATTTGATGCATTGCCTATTAAAGTATAATGCAAGATTGGTAGCCAAGGATTTCAAGCACAAGAAGGGGATAGACCTTGATGACATCTTCGTTCCAATAGTCAATATGACTACCTTTCATATAGGGCTTGCCTTGGTTGCCAAGGAGGATAATATGGATCTTATATAAATGGATGTCAAGAAAACTTTCTTGCATGGGCATCTACATAGGGATATTTAAATGTGCAGCTAGAGCTTTGTTTTGGTATAAGAAAATGAAAATTTGGTTTTAAGGATCATGCAACATAAGTCCTCTCGAGTCCTTGTTCAAGCCTTGTATCTTCGATTCTTGTCTTGTCTTGTATTCAGTCTAGCCTTGCATCAAGATCTTGCCTTGTCTTGTATCATGAACCCAATCTTATTGTAAGCATCATTGTAGAGAATCTTGTATAGAGAAATATACTCTTGTACTTTTTCTTCTTAAATAAAGAATTAAGTTCTTCTTCTACTTGAAGTCAATCCCTTATAAGTTGTGAGGTGACAATCCTTGTCTTTGCCAAGTTCTTGTTGCTCTCATATTAGTTTGGCAAGGCTAAAAGGCAAGTAGCCCAATACCCCTATCTATACTAGAGTTAAGAAGGTTAAGGAGAGGTTTCTCGATGTGAGATGATATAAGCATTGGCAGAAGGATGATGATATCATCGATGACATAAGCATTACTAATATAACCGATAACATAAGCAATGCTTATGTAAGTCTTGATATGACTACTTTCTTAGAAACTCTCGGTGATGTTCTAGAACTTCTTAGAATCTTTTAGCACTTTCTCAAATCTTTTAGAAGTTTTCCAGAAGATATTAGATCTCTTGGTATCCACTAGCTTTGATTATATCCTCTTGACATCTTCGGCTCCCCCTCCTTTCTTGCACTTCCTTTTTTTCTCCAACATGTGTTTGAGAATCAAAACATTCATTATTAGATGTTGCCTTCAAATGGACGACCTACACCATGGCCTCTACCAAACGACTCGCATCCACCATGAACACTCCGAGTTAATCAATCAAAAATAACTCATACGACCAAAACAAGAGATGCCTAAAAATTGATTGTTCTCATTTTACAAGGCAAAAAGGGAGTTGAAAATGAGAACACTAGCTTTGATTATATCCTGTTGACATCTTTGGCTCCCCCTACTTTCTTGCAATTCCTTTTCTTCTTCCATATGTGTTTTGGGAATCAAAACATTCATTATTAGATGTGGCCTCTACCAAAGGCCTCGCCTCCACCATGAATACTCTGAGTTAATCAATCAAAAATAACTCACACGACCAAAGTAAGAGATGCCTAAGTTTTTATTTTTCTCATTTACAAGGCAAAAAGGGATCTCACATTACAAAAATATTATTCGAGAGCAACTATGATGCTAATTTCAGCACCTTAATGCCAACTTTTCTTGCAATGAAGGGTACTCCATTTAAAGATAGTCCTTTCACTTGTTTACCTTTTCCAAAGGTGATAGGATGACAATGAAGAAAATAGAGTGTACTCCTACCTAGAAATTTTCATCCTTCTTTGTTGGGTTCTTCCTTGCTTATTTACATTGCTCCTTGAGTCTCCCAAGTACCCCTCTTGGAACTTAATCCTCCCTAGTACCGTTGCAAGAAAATGCAAGCTCTATAGCCAAGTCTTCACAGTTTTTTGCACAAGATGAAAGCAGGTGAGCTCAATGGCATATTGGTAGACGTTGATAACATTTGTAAAGTTTTCTTTCATCTATGCTATGGTGTCACATACTTAATAATGATTTACTGTATGAGAGGTATGACTAAAAATGGTGTAGGGGTAACAAAGTGTATCTATGACGATGAAGAATCACTAGCACATTTTCATTGTGATGCCCTTTGCCAAGTTCTTGTTCCTCTCATATCAGTTTGGCAAGATTGAAAGGCAGGTAGCCCAAGACCCCTATTCATACTAGAGTTAAGAAGGTTGAGGGGAAGCTTCTAGATATGAGATGATATAAGCGCTAGTAAAAGGATGATGATATCACTGATGACATAGGCAATACTAACATAACCAGTGATATGAGCCATGCTTATGTAAGTCTCGATATAAGCAGTCTCCTAAAACCTCCAAGTAATGTTCTAGAATCTTCTAGCACTTTCTCGAGTCTTTTAGAAGTTTCTAGAAGACATTAGATTTCTTGGTGTCCATTACCTTTGATTTTGTCATATTTGGCTCCCCCCCCCCCCCCCCCCCCCCCCCCGACTTTCTTGCACTTCCTTTTCTTCTTCCATATGTGTTTGAGAATCGACACATTCATTACTAGATGTTGCCTCTCCCAAATGGATGTTCGGCAGCCGCTTGGAAGGGAGTCGGTAAGAGGTTAGTTACCTTGACATGACCGTGCCTTTAGGATTCGGCAAGTTCAAAAGAAAGGGAGCTTTCTGCCTAGAGGGTTCCCGAACCGAACCCTCTGGGCCGTTCTGGAGTTCTCGGGGAAACACATCGCAGGGCTCCTGCCTCTTCGGCCAGAGCGGCGCCATCTTCGACCCCTTCTCCTGGGATCCCTTCCCGGCCAGCAGCTCCGCCCTCTTCAGCAGGACTTTTGCCGACTGGCCCTTCCGCCTCCTGGACTTTTGCAGCAGGACTTTTGCAGCTGGCCCGCGAGGCATCGGCCGTGGCCAACACTCAGGTGGATTGGAAGGAGACGCCCGAGGCCCACATCTTCCAGGCCGACCTGCCGGGGCTGAAGAAAGAGGAGATGAAGGTGCAGGTGGAGGACGGGCGCGTGCTGTGCATCAGCGGCGAGCGCAGCAGGAAGGAGGAGAAGCAGGAGGGCGACAAGTGCCACCGCGTGGAGCGGGCACACGGCAGCTTCCTGAGGCGCTTCCGCCTGCCCGACAACGCCAAGCCCGAGGAGCTGAGCGCCCGCGTGGAGAATGGGGTGCTCACCATCACCGTGCCCAAGCGCCAGACTCAGCAGCCCAACCAGCCCGCGTGGAGAATGGGGTGCTTCTTTCTTTCGGTAAAAGGGTTCCTACAATGCGCATTACGGGGTGAGCAAGACTTGCGCAAGCAACATGAGTTGCACCAAGTGAGGCTCGAGAACCCCTCTTCGGACATCATATGCGAGTAGGTGGCAAGCTACACATTTGTGGTTGTCAATCGCCTATATCTCAACCTGTGCGCATGCCCCTCGAATTCGACCATGAATGTTCAGCTAGCTAGCATACACCTCTATTAGTCCAAACGCAATGCATTTTCATTTGCTAAGTGTACGTCGCTAGCCCATGTGCTTTGTGCGTAAGAGAGAAACCAAAATACAAAGTTGTAGTCTCCTTGTTGTGATTGTTCTCATGTATAATGTTGCCTATGTCTAATGCTCCTATGTAGAGTAAATGTGACAAGATTGGCCTTAATATCTATCCATTACATTTGTTTGAGATAATTGATACTCATTCACTATAATGTACCTACCTTGATACCTTAGATATTATGTACTGTTTAGTGATAAAAGTAATCAAACATTGACACGAGATCTTGAGTGAAAAACACAAAGATTGAAATTTGGGTGGTTGTACTGTATGCTCAACGTTAGGACCATTGGATACATCCTTATTTGTTCAAGGATTTTGACCTATAGAGCACATGATTGTTTCTCACCTAGCCTACTCACATACTTGATGAATCAAAAAATCTAGATACAGATAGAATGTAAACTTACCAACACTCACCACATTGTAGTCGTTGCATCACCTAGCTTGCTCCACACGTGTACTCCTTTGCTCTCGACCTTGCTTCTATTATTTCCCACAAATGAGAGGAGCTACCAGATACGACCGGTAGGATTATGTGGCTTTCATTTTCACGAATTGAAAGGATTCAATATCTTAGATCATTAGGGTTGGTATGATCATGTGGATCAAGATTTGAATCAAGACCATGAGGATCGCCATGAAGATGACCAAGATTGTGAGGATCATCACAAATATTGTTGTGTTCTCAAGGATCACTGCCAAGACTAATGTGGTTCAAGGTAGAAATCATGATCGGACTGTCCCTCCTATTCACCGTCTTTTTATATGTCCCCTTCTCCTCTCCTCTTCTAAGACATCTCATTCCTCATCTCCCTCTTCTTGCACCACAAGTGCAGGTACCTATCCTACCCAATCTCTTCCTTGACCAAGTTAGATGGGATGAATTATGCCATCGTTTAGTTATGCAAGATGAAGACTATCCTCAATACAGTTGACCTTCAGGATTTCATTACACTCCCTTATCCCCAACCTACTTTATACGTTCCTATCTAGTACAACCCTATTAGTTTGGCAGCAGGCCAACTCTATAGGCTAGGGCAAGATGGCTTGTTATGTAGGTGTGTGTGCGAGCATGAAATGCATGACATACTTACAGAAGCACATAACGGAATTGTTTGGAGGACACTTTAGTGAAGACACGATAGTTCACAAGGTGTTGTAGTCTCAAATATGGTGGCATTTAAAAACCCCTTTTGTAAATATAATCCTGTAAATTTTACTAAAGATAATACCCTTTCTTTTGAACTCACGTGGTATCTTACATGTTCTATAAGGTGGACTCCCTAGGGGCCTGACCAACAAAGTGGAAAGAAGATCGAAAAGGGATGTATACAACATACTGGGAATGGACAAAGTTCTGGTCCACACTAATGATGGCATCAGCTTAGCTGATATCCCTAACCCAGAAGTCCAACTATAGGCCAAGATGGTGCATGCCTTATTTTCCAGCCAAAGGTACAACACACTAATGAGTAGGATCAATGTGCTGATGCTCGAAAGCATTACATCCAAATCTTTAGATGAAGTGAACTTGAACGGCTTTGTGCGGAAGACAATTGAGACCTCACCAAAGGCACTGGCTATAGGTGGAAGACCCGCAGGTGGAGAGTCCTTGGCCTCCAAGGCAAGAATGAAGTCATCATCTAAGGCCTCGACCATAGGATTTGGTGGGGTCTTGATTTCCATCATCAGGGAGGCATTGGGGGAAGCACAAGGTGAAGAAGAAGTTGGTGAGACACTAAACATGTCACCTCCCCACCATGAGCAGGAACAGTCTAGTGAGAGAACTGTGAGTGATGAAGAAGAAGAGCAGGAAACACGGTCTAGCCATGGAGGGGCCAAAAAGTCCAAGAAGAGAACCCCCCAAGAGAAGGCAAAAGAAGAGAGAATGAGGAAAGAGAAAGTCAACCTGCAGAAGGCACAAAGAGAATCCAAGAAGGCAAAGGAAGAAAAGAAAATAAAAGAAAAGAAAAAGCTAAGTTAGAGAAGATAAAAGAGGAGTCCAAGAAATTCGAGGAGAGGAAGAGGAGAACAAAAAAGGAAACATAACAACTAGGGAGGAACAAAGAAGAGGACATAGCTTGAGCCACACACATGTCAATAAAGCAAAAGTTCAGGTAGGTGGAACTGGTTGCTATGAATCCATACATAGAAAAAGGCCCATGAACAAGTGTCCAAGTGCCAAAAATCACGCCATCCCCAGTAACAAAAGGCAAGGGCACAGGCTTGATTGATCCTATTCCAGTTGTCCTAGTGCCTACCACCCCAATCTCTGCACCCACCCAAGGCACTTCAACCACAGTAGATGCAAGCAATCTTATGGCCTCGGTGTAGTTTTTGGTCAATAAAGAGATTGCTCTCAGGATGCAAGTGGAGGAACCCCAATGAAGGGAACAAAGAGATTGGCAGCTACTACTGCGGATGCTGAGTCCTCAAGACAAGATCCCAAGAGACAGAGAATAGAAGCATCCACAACAACTTTCCCTACAGCACTGTCGTTGTTATCTAATTATGATGATTACATCAAAGAACTCCTTCACAGCTAGAGAGAGCAAAGGAGGAAAATAAGATGGCCGTTGCGAAGTTAGAAGCTAAGAAAGAGACACTACCAGCCTTCTAGCTTGAGAGAACCCACCAAGTGGCCAGTTACCAAAAAGAAATAAGTGTGTGAAAGGCGGAGCTCATGGCTAAGGAGGAATAAGAGAAAGCTAGTGAAAAAGGCTTGAAAACGAGAATCAAGAGCTAGTGGGAATCCAAAGGGAGTATAAGGTCCTGATCCTACAACAAGAAGAATTGCAAGGATAGATGGAAAAAGCCAAGAATGCCACGGAGGAGTTCATAGCAAGACAAAAAGAGAGGGCCCAAGGATATAAAAAAAATGTGGAAATTTTGGAGAAGAGGGTAGTCCTAGAACTAGAATACCAGAAGAGGCTAGAAAGAGAAATCAAGGAACAAGAGCAGAGAATAAGAACCTTAGCTCAAAGGCAAAGTGAAATCTTGGAAGAGATGAAAAGGAGAGCAGTCAAATGGTAGCATTTTCCACTACTAGTAGTTTCCAAGCCATGTATATCGGCAGTAGATTGCCACTTTTTGATCCACATGGCATTCTATTTGCAACACTTGGCACCTTTTATGGTCAATAATCCTATTTCAAAATATTTTTAGCAAATATATTTCTTTTTTCTACTTATGTGGCAATCATTACTTATCCTCTGCATGGCAGACATCCAGCCTCTTCCTACTATTGTCGCAATTCCAACCATCATTTTCTCTCCTCTCTATTTTGTGAGATTTTTGTGTTTCTTGCCTTTTGAAGTCTAATGCCTTGACATGCCAAGTGCACATGCATGGTTATTGTATCAACATTTCTCCTAGTCATCTCAATTATATTTGAGTTTGATTTTCTTCAACATATACTATTTCTTCTCTCTATTTTCCCTTCATTGCTTGCATATTGCACACTCACATAGTATATTTTGCAAAGTGCGCTGTGGTATAGAAATGCTCCAACATACTGCCATCTCTGCAACATGCCAAGTTTTCTCTCCATTCAGTCCTCTTCTCATCTTATGTTTAATTGGTCATGTGGAAGCTTTGTCAAGGATTCAAATGATGGACCTTTCATAGCAATTTATCATCAAAAGATTCAATATGCTAGACCATTATGACTAGTAGGATTCTGTGGCTTTCATTTTCACAATTTCAAGGGATTCAATACATTCGACCATTAGGGCTAGTAGGATCGTGTTGTGGATCAAGAACTGAATCAAGATAATGAGGAGTGCCATGAAGATTACCAAGGTTGTGAGGATAATCACAAATATTGTCATGTTCAGGAGTGCTAATGCCAAGATTTATGCGGTTCAAGATGTAAACCATAATTAGACTATCCCTCCTATTTACCATCTTTTTGCATGTTCCCCTTCCCTCTCTTCTAAGAGATCTCATCCTCATCTCCCTCTTCTTGCATCGCAAGGGTAGGTGCCCCTATCCTACCCAATCTCTTCATTGACCAAATTAAATGGGATGAATTATGTCATCATTTAGTCATGTAAGATGAATTCTATCTCAATACATTTGACTTACAGGATTTCATTACACTCCCTTATTCCTAACTTGCTCAATACGTTTGACCTACAAGATTTCATTACACTCCCTTATCCCCAACTGCTCATGAGTTCCTATCCAGCTGCCTTTGCAAAATCAACAACCCTTTAGGAGAGGCTTGCAAAGAAGCAATAACCTTTGCAATGGAGAAAACAAAGTGTACAAAAAACCCTAAAATTTAATTGACTTAAAAGCTTACAAAATGAATGAAATAATGAATTATGTATATACTAATACAATAGGCCCGAAGTGTCCATGTCTAAAAGACTAGTGCTAAGGGGTGAACCAATAGATTCTAGATTTGATAAAATGATTCAAGATAAATGCATGATCCTAGCTTATGAAGGTGGAAGCTCTTGTAGAAGGAGTGTGTTATGTCATGGGAGTAAAATACAATCCTCTTCATAATGGAATATCAAAGAAGGCACCAAATGAAGATAGAGAATAGTGAAGGGAGCAAAATATAGTCCTTTGTATAACAGAATCGTGATGGTGAAGATGGCTCCAATGATAGAAGATAATAAATGTGAATGTAAAGCACCTCTAAAAGAGCTATCAGTAACTTTTGATATTGAAGAAAAATGAACATGTTGTGAGAGAAAAAAAAACACAGATCTTTGTTGTAATGCCCCCCATTACTTAGTTTATTTTAATAAACAATGTGCGTATACTTTCCAAAGAAAATTGATTTATGTTTCACGTCCACACACGGAAAAGAAAAAATTGCAGAATCTCTACATGATTTACAGAAAACCAGACTGGTTTACTAGAATAGTTTGAAAGCTCTAATATCATGTTTAGATAACTTAATTCCCACCTTAGATGAATCCAAATATATACTGTGACTTATTTTGAAGGGAATAAGTCGTCCTAGACAAAAGATGGACAAAAATAATGCGATTTATGAAAATCCTCACTTTTGCTACTTGTAGACATCAATCTTGTTTGTGATATTCTAGATTAGATCTTGATTGAATTAAGAATTGGAAGAGATAAGAATTGAGGAGCCCTATACCTCCCCTAAGGACATGTGCTAAATCCCCATACCAAGAGGGGTTGTTTTTACCATCACGGAAGCATGGACCGGCTCTGATGGCGAGAGGTCTCCCAACAGGGATCGTATTAAGTAGGAGGTGGAAAGGTGCCAGGGGGGCTCTGGCTAGTAAATCCTTTTTCGCACCTAGGAACTACTAGGTCCCCTATATGGCCCAAGTTTTACTTGGGATACCTATAAACTCTAGCTATAGGTGGATTTGATCTTGGTGACGTGCAGATGTGCCGGATGAGGCAGCACATGACGTGCAGATGCACCGGATGAGGCAGCACATGAAATTGTAATCTTTCTCCTGTATGGGCAGGAGAACACACATTATGAAATATAATCAATGAACTTGTTTTATTCTGATTGTATGTCCGTGAGTAAATTATGTAAACGAACAACTATGCATAAAAGGATATTAATTAATAAAGTTGTTTTTATATGTTTCACATAATGTGGTAGGTAATTAGATAACTAAGAACTTCCAGAGAGCGAAGCGGGTGGATGGATTCGAGACGAGTCCAGTCCTATGGCAGGGTGGTCTCGGTTAGCCGAGAGGTTTCCCCAAAAACAAACACTAGGAAGAAACTCTAGGAAGGGCCGATTCGCTGACTTACCTAGGGTTTAGTCTCAGAACATGAACTGTAAATTGTCTTAGGGGAAAGGTACGATGGGCTGTGCCAGAGCAATGTGAGGGATTTCATAAATCCATAGTCCGCTACTAGAAAAAAGCGTTGTACTCCATGAACCAAATGAACCAAGGGTAATGGCAGTTGCTCCTTCCGGACATGAAGCCTCTCGAAGGACACCTCCGGATGTGAGTTAGTTGTTGATAGGTGACTGTTAGATCAATTAGGAACCTTCAAGTCGGTCCTCTGTGGGTAACGGCAGGACGCTTCCCTTGTGGGGTAGACCTAGGGTTAACTAGCCAAACAAAATCTGATCATTCTGGTTAGAGTACGGGTGGCGACGGGCTAGAAGGTAAACTGTGGGGGACTACTAAAATGTTACTCGTCACGTAATCAAAGGCGGGTATGTTACAAGTGGTATCAGAGCAAAAAGAAATTAGAAACTTGGTATTGTGGCCTGAGATATGAGTAATTTTCCTGGCCAAGGAAAAAATATCGAGATTGAAGCAGAAATATGGGTTGAGCCCATGGAAACAATGGTGTAAAATCAAGGAATCTCCAAAGCTTTTGTTAATTGGGACGTATTAAAGAATGCAGTGCGAGATGGGTATCTTCCACCAGCATACCGCACACAAAAGATGAATGAATTCTTTGGTCTAAAGCAACTTGGAATGACACTGGAAGCCTATTACTCAAAGTTTGTAACACTTCTCAAGTATGCACCGTCTATGGACATTGCGCAGCAAGTATCCAAGTTTTGCCACGGATTAGATGATCCCTTGAACACATGGCTTGAATCAATGCGTCCATTTGACCTCCAAGATGCATTGATAAGATCAAGACCGATTATACAGGAACTCCAGTCCAAACCAAGAAATGATAAGCCTTGGAATATTAAGTTTCAAAACAGAAATATAACTAGGGGCTATGCAAAAAGAGCCCAAGGTCAATTCCAATCTGCTAATAGCAAAAAGTCTAAGATGTCAGTGGTGGAGAACTTTACTAGTGGTAATAAATACACTTTCACGTGCTATTATTGTAACGAATCTGGCCACATCCAAAGGTGATGCCCAAAACTCGGACAAAATGAACGCCAAAGCAATTTCTGTAACAACCCGAGATGGACAACCACAGCTAGAGGAAGATTTTCTGGCATAACCCTCAAGGAAGTAGAAGACCGCAAAGGTCCCACCTTGGAAATTGACATGGAGAGAGCAAGAATTCATGCCTCTCTCAACAAGAGGGGATCAAATCGACAATTCTTAGTGATTCAAACACCATCAACCTATAACGGTAAACCCTTTAAAATTTTGATCGATTGTGGAAGCACACATTCATTCATATCACTAAGGTGTCCTAGAAAACTAGGCATAGACACAATGCGTGCACCTGGGCTGATAATTGAGTTAGCTAATGGAAAAGAAGTTTCCTCAATATAAAAAAACAAGTAAGGTGGAGTTGAATCTGGGTGGCAATCAGACCAACATGAAATTCAGAGTGATGAACCTAGAAACCTATGAGTGCCTGTTAGGAATGGACTAGTTAATTCCCAATGACGCTCATATTCATTGTGAAAAGGGCCAAGTCACATTCTTGAATCTTATAGGAAAACAAGTGACCACACAAGGAGAAGCAAGAAAACCGAAGATTCAATTAGCGAAAGCTTCTCGAATTGCTAAAGGTTTAAGAAAAGGCTCACCTGTATACCTAATCAAATTAAATAAAACTGGACAAGATAAAGAAGTCAAAGATGAACCGTCGTGGCTTAAGGAATGTGTAGACATATTCCTTGAAGAATTAATTGAACTTTCACCACAAAGAGAAGTCGACCACGAAATCAAGCTAGTACCAGGAGTTGCACCATTTGCAAAATGACCATATCGAATGTCCATTCTAGAAGCCATAGAACTAAAGGAACAACTCAAACATCTCTTAGATCAGGGATACATTAGACCCAGTAACTCACCCTGGGGAGCTCCGGTGTTATTTCAGAAAAAGAAGGATGGGACTCTCCATCTCTGCATTGATTATCGAGGGCTAAACCAGGTAATAATAAAAAATAAGTATCCAATTCCAAGGATCGACGAACTACTTGATCGACTATAAGGAGCGAAGATTTTCTCCAAGATTGATCTCAGATTGGGGTATTACCAAATCAAAATCAAGCAAAAAGATATCCCAAAAACTGCTTTTAGCACAAGGTACGGTCATTACAAGTTTATCGTAATGTCATTTGGATTAACCAACACCCCCGCTACCTTCAACAGATTAATGCAAGATATATTCAGTCCTTATCTTGATGATTTCGTCCTTGTATTCTTTGACGATATCTTAACATATTCCAAGGATGAAGGAAGTCACGAGTCATAACTACGGGCAGTTCTTGAGACAATGGCGACTCACAAGTTGTATGCTAAGAAGAAGAAGTGTGCGTTCTTCAAGAAGGAAATCGAGTATTTAGAGTTTATAGTTTCAGCAAAGGGAATTTCAGTAGATCTTGGCCAAGGTCAAGGATGTACAAGACTGGCCGCCTCCAACCACTGTAAGCAAAGTTCGTAGCTTTTTGGGTTTAACAGGATGGCATATGGTTTTTATCAAGAATTATGCCTTGATTGTTGCACCCCTCACCGACCTACTCAAGAAGTAGATTGTCATTAAATGGACCCAAGTTGAATAGTCTAGCTTTGATAGGCTCAAGCTAAGTTTAGTCACAACTCAGATCCTCAAACTACCCAATCTTAGCAAAGAATTCAAAGTGGTGACCGATGCAAGCTCTCTTGCCTTGGGATGTGTACTCATGCAGGAAGGACATCCAGTAGCATATTCCTCAAAAAAATTGAAGACTCGCCAGAGAAATTATGCTACTCATGACTTGTAATTACTTGCAATTATCCACGCTCTTAAGTTATGGGGACATTAACTACTCAGGAAGAAATTCTCACTGGTAACTAACCATAAAAGTCTTAAATGGATCTTCACTCAAGTAGATCTAAATATGAGGCAACATCGGTGGATCAAAGTCTTGCAAGAGTATGATTTTGAGATCAAGTATAGACCGTGCAAAGAGAATGTAATTGCAAATGCAGCTTTAAGCCGCAAATCGTTTCTCAATGCACTTATCTTAGAAGAACCTCTTAGAGCTCAAACACTAACTACAATGATATCAATGCCTAGCAATCCTATCATCGAGCTAGCCAAGGAGAAGGTGAATAATAATCCCAAATATCAACAAATGGTGAAGGGAATATAGAATAAAGAACAAGACTCTAAGATAAAGACAATATCTTAACTTCTCCGTTGACTAAGGGCTTGCCTATTTCAGAACAAGATTATGTATTCCTTCGAGTCAAGATCTTAAGAAGAAGATACTATGGGAAGCTCATGATTCCCCATTTTTAGGACATCCTGGCTATGCCAAAACTCTCAATGCAGTTAGGAAAAGCTATCATTGGGAAAAGCTCAAAAGTGACGTACTTAAATATGTAATCGAATGCTTGAGTTGTCAATGAATAAAAGCCGAACGAGTTAAGCTGCCAGGAAAGCTACAACCACTTGATATTCCTCAGATGAAATGGGAATTCATTAGTATGCGTTTTGTATTGGATTACCCTCAGTTCAAGGTGGATACAACTCGATCATGGTAATTGTGGACATGCTGACTAAGGTTACCCACCTTATTCTGGTCAAAACCAGCTCTATAAAGCCTCAGATATTTCCAGGTTATTTGTCAAAGAAATCTTTAGACTTCATGGACTACCAAAGAGAATTATCAGCAATTGTGATTCTCTATTCACTTTACATTTTTGGAAGGGATTATTTGAAGCTCTCGGTACATAGCTTTGTTTTAGTACAGCTTATCACCCTCAAACTGATGGACAGATAGAGCGTGTAAATCAGGTCATTGAAGACATACTTAGGGAATATTGTTGCAAAGAACCTAGACAATGGATACAATATCTACCTTTGGTGGAATTTTCTTACAATGCGTCCTATCATCAGAGCATCCAAATGACCCCATTTCAAGCTCTATATGGGCAAGAATGCCTAACCTCGCTAAACTTCTCTGACCCTATCTTGAAAGTTGAAGCTTCTAAAAAGATGCTTGCAAAAATGGAGGAACAAGTCAAAACCATCAAGCAAGACATACAAGCTGCCAAGAATCAGCAGAAAGCCTATGCTGAACTAGGGAGAAAAGAGCGAATCTTTCAAGAAGGGGACAAGGTTTTTATCTGTGTACGCCCAAAGAGGAGTTCCTTATCCTTGGGAAAATTCAAGAAGCTAAGCCCAATATATTGTGGACCTTACAAAGTCATAAAGGCTCTTGGAACAAATGCTTATAAGCTGCAACTCCCTGAAACCCTAAAAGTTCATAACTCTCTCTCTCTCTCTCTCTAACCCTACGCGGAAGCGCTGCCCAAACTCGTTAGGCTTCTTCCATAGCTCCAATGAGATGAGGAGCAACAAGAGCAATCCTTATGGGACGAGATGCTGATCGAGAAGGAGGAGCGACAACGAGCAATCTTGACGAGGATGAGACACTAATCGAGAAGGAGGAGACTCTATTCCACAAGACGAAGAGACATCATCCCGTTAAACCCAAGAAAAGGGATATGCTGAAGGTCTCTCATCCTCTTCTACTCTGATCTGAGAAGAGAAGACACTGAAGAACTCTATCCTATTCTATCATACCTCTACTCTCGTCTCTACTCTATCATGGCCTCGAAGAAAAAGAGTTGAGAAGTAGAAATCGCAAATAACCCTACTAACATGGAAGCAACAGTGGGAGTTGTGAGCACGAGAGTCACTAATGGAGTCACATGCGCGGATGACAACCCTTTACCAACCGCGATACCACAGGTTTTATTAAAAAAGTTCTATCCAAATAAGATAAGTCTCTCGAGAAATACTGACTTAAGGCCAAGAGAATTGGTTACAAGAACTTGGAAGTTAGAGATCCCAAAATCTAGATGCCCTTAGTTAAATTCCAAGGGGAAGATTTCATTATGTGAAACTCAAGTGTCGATTGCTTGGGGGGTTCACTATATACATATTCTCTATATAATATGTGTTCATGGCCTATTTATAAATATCCTAACCTGTGAATTTTTCTTGAATAAAACACAACCCTTTTCTATTCAATTTGTAAGTAACCCCTTTATATGACACCCTTCTGTATGTACAAAATGTATAAAAATGGTGTTTTAAAAACCCCTTATTTTGAACTCACTTTATATATACATATATTCATGAGTGACCCCCTCCCCCCCGAGGTTGATTGCTACTAGAATTAAGCAGCACTTGAAAGCTGTATGATTGATTGAAGTCATAACTGCTTGTAGACATCAATCTTGTTTGTGATCTTCTAGATTAGATTCTGATTAAATTAAGAATTGGAAGAGAGAAGAATTGAGGAGCCCTATACCTCCCCCAAGGATAGGTGCTGAATCCCCATACCAAGAGGGGATGTTTTTACAGTTGCGGAAGCATGGACCGGCTCCGATGGCGAGAGGTCTCCCATCAAGGATCGTATTAAGTAGGGGGTGGAAAGGTGCCAAGGGGGCTCTGGCTAGTAAATCCTTTTTTGCACCTAGGAACTACGTGGTCCCCTGTATGGCCCGAGTTTTACTTAGGACACCTATAAATGCTAGCTATAGGTGGATTTGATCTTGGGGACGTGTAGATGCACTGGATGAGGCAGCACGTGACGTGCAGGTGCGTTGGATGGCAGCACGTGAAATTGTAAATTTTCTCCTGTATGGGGAGGAGAACACACATTATGAAACATAATCAATGAATTTGTTTTATTTTGATTGTACATCCATGAGTAAATTACATAAACAAACAACTATGCATAAAACGATATTAATTAATAAAGGTGTTTTTATATGTTTCACATAATGTGGTAGGTAATTAGATAACTAAGAACTTGCCCAAAAACAAACACTAGGAAGAAACTCTAGGAAGGGCCGATTCGCTGACTTACCTAGGGTTTAGTCTCAGAACATGAACTGTAAATTGTCTTAGGGGAAAGGTACGATGGGCTGTGCCAGAGCATTGTGAGGGATTTCATAAATCCATAGTCCGCTACTAGAAAAAAGCGTTGTACTCCATGAACCAAATGAACCAAGGGTAATGGCAGTTGCTCCTTCCGGACATGAAGCCTCTCGAAGGACACCTCCGGATGTGAGTTAGTTGTTGATAGGTGACTGTTAGATCAATTAGGAACCTTCAGGTCAGTCCTCCGTGGGTAACGGCAGGACGCTTCCCTTGCAGGGTAGACCTAGGGTTAACCAGCCGAATCTGATCATTCTGTTTAGAGTACAGGTGGAGACGGCTGGAAGGTAAACTTTGGGGGACTACTAAAACATTACTCATCACGTAATCAAAGGCAGGTACGTTACATTTGCTACTAGTGTTGGAAATCTCTTCAAGCATGGGAAATTGTAAAAATATGTGGGGCACAAGTTGTAGAGTGAACAACAACTATAAAAGTAAAGAAAACACTTAGCTAAAGTTTAAATCCTTCTAAATATTTAGGTAAAAGGATTGTAGCAAGCAACCTAGTTATATCTTGAAGGTGACTAGCATATTAAAAATATAGTAGTAGAGAGGTTGAAAACTACTATATTTAATGGCATGGGGAGTTTCCCATGGGTAACTTATGGAATCACGTACGTGCAAGGGAGAGTTTTTTTTTTCAAAAAGTACATAAGCGTATGTATAACCCCATAAGTTTCCCCCTCCAATCATAAAAGGAAGGGGGTGGGGGGAAAGAGGGAGGCAAGGGAAATATAAGTTACCCGCTACATTTTTGAAATACTACCTTTTTGGTGTTCAAAATAATGCACTGTCATGAAATATAATTTTGGAGTGATGTGACAATGTATCACCCTTAAAGTGCAAGGTGTAATTATTAAGTTAGAAATGTTCTAGTCTTTAAGCTTAATCAATATGAGAAAATATATAGAATATAAAATCTTATATCCAAGAAAGGAGGTACGCAATAAAATTTTTTGATACATCATATAAGTGTAAAAAGGGGGGTCATATGACTCTTGCACGAGTCATAGATAAGATTTTCGATGATTTTTTGCATAGTGATAATTGTCTCCTTTACAAAGAGTGAACTCCATGGGTTTAATCGATGGACTTCCTCTTAATAGGGCTTTTTAAATAAATTTGCATGAGTTTATATGGGAGAGACAAAAATATAAAGCTACAGTCACCTTATTTTGAATGTAAACATTATTAATGTTGCCTATTTCTAATGCTCCTATGTAGACTAAACAAGATTAGCTTTGATATCTATCAATTGCATTTGATTGAAGCACTTTTGACACTTGTTCACTACAGTGTATCCACCTTGGTATCTTAGATGTTATGTACTATTTAGTGATAGAAGTAATCAAGGGTATTATTTGTTTTATTGCGCATCAAAATCAAAATCGAGACCATTGGATGCATTCTTATCCCTTCAAGGATTTTGACCTACAAAGCACACAGTTCTCTCTTGCTTAGTCTACTCACATGCTTGATGAATCAAACTACTTGATACGAATAGAAAACACACCTACCAACACTCACCATGGTATAGTCATTGCATCAATAAGCCACATCCTCGATCCATGTGCACACTCCTTTGCTATTTCCAAAGTGTGTTATGGTTATAAAAGGACCACTAGGGTATGATCAAGAGTTGAATGAAGACCATGAGGATCGCCACCATGAAGACCACCAGGACTGTGAGGACCATCACAAATATTATCGTGTTTAGGAGGACCAACACCAAGGCTAACTCAATCCTAATGTGGTTCAATGATCACACTATCCCTCCTATCTACCATCTTTTTGTGTATTCCCTTCCCCTATCCTCTTTTAATGTGTCTCATCCTCACCCCCCTCTGCTTACACCACATGTATAAGTGCCCAACTGTCCTACCCAATCTCCTCCTTGACCAAGTTAGATGGGCTTAATTATGTCATCATTTAGTCATGGAAGATCAAGGCTGTCCTGAATACAGTTTACCTATGGCATTTTGTTGCACTCCCTTGTCTCCAACCTACTTATGAGTTTCTATTCATGTGCCTTTGCAAAATCAGTAGCCCTCTAGGAGAGGCTTGTGAAGAAGCAATAGGACTTGAAGTGGAGACAACATGGTGTACAAAAAACACTAAAAATTTACGAACTCAAAAGATTACAAAATGAATGATGTATAATGATACAATCGGCCTCAAGTCTCCAAGTCTTTAAGACTAGGGCTAAAGGTGGGCTAATAGACTCTAGAGTTTATATGCGTAATTTGAGATAAATGTATGGTTTGACTAATCAAGGTGGCAACTCTTGAAGAAGGAGTGTCTATGTCATGGGAGCAAAATACAATCTTTTCTGCAACAAGGGGATATTAAAGAAGACACCAAATGAAGGTGGATAGTAATGAAAGGAGAAAAAAACCATTTGTCCATAAGTGAATGGTGATGATGAATATGCCTCTAGTGATAGAATATAAAAAATCAAAATGTGAAGTACCTTAAAGAGAGCTAGTAGTAAATTCTGACATTGAAGGAAAATGAGTAGGATGGGAAACAATAAAAACACAGATCTTAGTTAGTGGTGGATCATGACTAGCTGTAAAAATATGTGGATGACAAGTTGTAGAGTAAACAATGGCTATAAAAGCAAAGACAATACCTAGACAAAGTGAAAATCCTACTAAATCTTGAGGTTAAAAAGATTATAGTAACT
This sequence comes from Lygodium microphyllum, assembly GCF_053477565.2. Taxonomy (NCBI): domain Eukaryota; kingdom Viridiplantae; phylum Streptophyta; class Polypodiopsida; order Schizaeales; family Lygodiaceae; genus Lygodium; species Lygodium microphyllum. The sequence goes on from NC_141138.1 coordinate 116,947,846, forward strand.
TGGCGAGAGCTCGAAGGTGACCACTAGATTAAAAATGTAGCAATAGAAAGGTTAGTTTAGTGGATGGGCATTCTCTTGAAATGGTTTTGTTAATAATTTTACATGAGTTTATAGGGAGAGAGAAAAATGTAGTCCCCTTGTTGTGATTGTTTATATATATAACATTGCCTATTTCTAATGTTCCTATCTAGAGTAAACATGACAACATTAACTTCGATATCTACTAGTTGGATTTGGCTGAAACAATTTTGGTATGTGTTCATCACTAAATGTATCCACTTAGTATCTTATATTTTATACACTATTTAGTGATAGAAGTAATTGAGGATGTTGCATATTTTATATACTATTTAGTGATAGAAGTAATCGAGGATGTTGCATATTTTATTGCACATTAGTAACCTTAAAGAGTAATAATTTTTGGGAGTGCTGAAGACATTAGTTTTATTGACTTTTTTGAGATACTGGTAGAAAATCTTGATGGAAAAACACAAAATTAAATTTTGAGTTTTTAAATAATTTCTCAAAAGTTAAGGTGAAGTAAGAAAATTGTAATGTAGAGCTCTTTGCTAAGATTCACTACAAGATATAGACCTTATAGCGACGTTTAAAGCGACGAAAATACAAACAACAAAATTTTCCCCCATTGTCGCAAAAAGCGTCGTCATTGACGACGCCATAGAATCGTCGCTATATGCATCGCTATATGCGTCGCTATATGCATCGCTATATGCCATAGAATCGTCGCTATATGCATCGCTATTTGCGACGCATATAGCAACGGTTGCAGAGTATTTGCGACGCTCATAGCGACGCCAATAGCGACGCGTGCAGTAAATTTGCGACGCAAATAGCGACGGTAACAGAGAAAAAAAAAATTTGTGGCAGGGCAGCAGAGCCATACAAAATAGTTTCTGCACTGCTGCATACAAAGCGTTTGCAAACAAAAAGAATGTATACTGAAATCATAAAACTGATACATGAAATAAATACATGATATCGCATAAAATGCGATTGGTACAATCATGAAACGATATCACTAATACATAGAAAATGTCTACATAGATTGGGCGACTAAAAACTAAAGGTGTGTGAGCTCTAAGGATCCAAGGGCGAGCTACAAATCCTCGTCCCCCGAAAGCTCGTCCCGCTGCAAAGGAGCATCAAACGGATTCTGTAGAAAAAGAAACAACATATCAATCCACCATACAATAATGCATTCAAATATCTCATGGTAACTACGGACAAGAAAGATGAGTGACTTGCAAGGCCGCCGCATCTATACAATCGGTCGATCAATGCCCTTAAACCGTGCCTCTCTGCATATCGAGTCTCAAGGCCTTGCGGATTGCGATTTGTAATGGAGTGCTGCAAAGAAAACAAAATGCTAATTGTTAAAAACATGATTGTCAGTACAAAGAATATCTCAAAAAAACAAATAAGCAAAACAAAAGAGAAACTTACAAAGTCCTCCAAATATGTCCTGTGGCCGCCACTCCCAAGATGATGTACCGATCCGGCCTCAATTCGTGCCCTCGCTGCCTCTCGCTGCTGACTCCAACGTCCTGGCGAATTTGTAGCCTCCTCCCTCAGTCGGCGCCAGTCGTCTGCATCTAACTACTCGGGCTTTGGAGCCCCACTCTTGATTGCCTTGCGTGCGTCGGATCGTCTATGTGACATGTATGCACCCATACAATCCATCATCCAGCCCGTAGAGAATCTATCCACTGCGGCTGGCACCGGGAACTCCTCGTGCAAGGATGCTACTATGTAGTCCTTGCTCCCCTCCGGTATGTTCCTCCAATGATCCAGGATGTTGTGCCGAAAAACTTGTTGGCACAACTCCCTCATGCGAGCCATCACACTCCTCCCCTCATCATTCATGATGATGGCTCCTGACCTGCCATCCACTAGGTATCCATAACCCCTAGGAGTATGCCTAAGATGGGCCCTCTCCCATCTCCGTCCACGCTCTTGGGCATATCCAGGAGATCCTTGCACATCCGGTGTACCGACGGGGGTACCCTCTCTCGGAGTGCCACTCAAAGGGGTGCCACCAAAGGAGTGCCACCAAAAGGCGTGCCATCTGCCGACGGCTGCGCAAAAGCCGGAGCAACTGGAGTCGACGTCCCCACAGGTGTGACAAATCCTGGAGGTGATGCAGCTCTAGCTGAACGACGAGACGGAGACACCACATCCGTGTCTCCACAGCAGCACCTCCCTGATCCTCCTGCAGTCGCAGTCCCTCCCTCTGGCCCAAGTCGCGAGCGTTGAGATCGTCTGCTCGAAGCTGAAGCATCTGATCGCGCTGAAGCTGATCTAGCAGAGTGCCCTGAAGAAGAACGAGACAGCTCCTGATCTGCCATCTCTCTGAATCTCGCGAGCTGATCTGGAGACATGCGTGCCATCATGTCCTGAAACTCCTCATCGCTCATCCCTCGACTCATCCTGAAAATGTCGATACCTGCACAGATAAAAAGTGATGTTAGAATAATCAATTTAAACTATACAAAGCACATTAATATAAATCATTTTTTAAAAATCCCTCTTAAAATGCGTATCTTATCTACCTTTATGGAAGATCTAAACAACGAATTGAGTAATACAATTCTCCAAGAATGAAGTATTCTATGGTCCCATGTTAATCTCCTGACACAACTCTGCATACACTGGAAGGTCGATAGACATGTCACCACAAAAGAACGAGTCTGACTCGTTCTCAAAAAATTCTACGACTTCTGTATTTCCATCATTGTTAGCCGATGCGGGCTCCAAGCTTATGGTGGCCTCCACCCCTTGTAATATCGATTCCTCTATTTGCATATTTTCTTCATCTATGCTTGGAACATCGCTTTGATCATATACTCTCGCACTTTGAGGAGTTGAAGGTATAACATACAACCATCGAGGTTGTCAGGGGTTTGGATAGAAGATTACCTGTTCACAAACACTTACAAAGCAACTTCAAACCATTGTGACATAAACCATGTTGTATTACAATTAGCAAGCAAATGACTATTTGTACCTGTTCACAATGGGCCGGCAACACAAAGGTGTCGCGCAAATCCATCCATTTTTTTCGGAATCTATTTCGAGAAATCCAGATGGACCTCGTCAAACTGTTGCTCCAGCTCCTCCAAGTACCACTTTGAACCACTGCACATCGAATAGTATCATGGAGAAGCTACGGTAATCCACCATAATAATACTTTGCAAGTTTCCAAAATATTCCATCTCATCCACAACCGTGTTCGGATCCGTTGCTCGTCGCCGGCTCTCTTGCTCAAACCTTGCCATGACACCACAGTCCATTGTGGAGCGCATTTGGTCAATACGCTCCACTCGAAAATGCCGTCCGCGCGACCACGCTGCACTATATATTTTGTACTGCACATTGAAACACTCAAATTAGATGTAGCAAGCAAATTTAGATACGACATATTCTAAACCCCTCATTACCTTTGGACTACATCCCCTCGAGAACTCCCACTCCTCCATTGAGACCTCTGTCCCTTCACTGGATGCTGCGGTCAAGGCTCCATGCAACCATCGTGTTGACATAAACCGCGGCATCTCCTCCATGCCTTCGGGATATCGAATCGGTTGGTGACGCGTACTGCGTCGGAATTCAGCTCGCGCTTCCTCTCGATCTTGCCTTACAATCTGGTACTTGGCGAGCCATCTCTCCATGGACGCATGGTGCAACATACAAAAGCGATTCACCTTCTCTTCCATTGAGGCATCCATTCTTTTTTCTACCCCATTTCCAATCACCACATCTCCAGTTAGCCTATCATCATCCTTCAGCGTCCATAGCATTTCATTGTCTAGTTCCACCGTTGATAGCTATTGTGAGATATGCACTAATGCCTCTGACACCAACCAACCTTTCGCCATGCTACCTTCCGGACGAGCTCGTTGTCGCACAAAGCCTTTCAGGGTTTTCATGAAGCACTCCAAGAAGAACATCCATCGTGTATGGACAGGTCCAGCAATCTCCACTTCGTCCACAAGATGCACAAGAAGGTGAACTTGTATCGTGAGCATGCTAGTGGGCAGGTATTTCTCAAAGAGACAGACCGTCTCAACTGCTCCCCGCCTTGCGGATTCAATAGAGGACGTCTTAATCTCTTTCTGTGAGATCCATTGCACCAAAGTCGACAACTTGTAAATGGCTCCGCGAATTTCTGGAGTTAGACATCCCGCGATCGCGATTGGTAGGACAAACTGCCACAAATGAGAAAGCATTGAGAATAATGGTCACTTTTAAAATTTCAAAATGTTCACGCTAATTAAAATCCATTCTGTTCACAAACCTGACATATCTTATGCCAATCATGGGATTTTAGCCCAGACATTTGGTCATCTTTAGAAAATGCAGACCTGAGAGAACGCATCATACCCGTCGGAGTGCGGATAGACTTGATTACTTGCTTCACAATGCGCTCTTCTTTGGTAGACAAAACCCAGGGAGCGCGAGGAAGCTGCACTCCCCCTTCAGCACTCGACTGCGGCCAAAGCGCCTCCATCTTACCTACCTCCTTTAAATCCATTCGTGACCCTATAGTGTCTCTCTTTCCTGTGATGTGGTCCCATAGCAAGCTGCCCACATTTTTGAAAATATGCATGGGATCCAACAAGTGGTTGACCTGTAAGTGGGTCCAATATGGCAACTCGTAGAAAACTGAGAACCGTCGCATTCCATTTGGATGTGATTCCGGGTTTACCATTTTCAGCTCGTACCAACATGCAGCGTTCATACGTGCTGGAGGTCATCTAAGAAAACCTTCCCTGAGTTCATGATCCTCCGGCAAGAAAGCGACGTGTCCTTGATATACCATCTTCTTCATGGTTTGTGACCTTCGGGAGTCTAACTGTGGCCCACACAATGGACATGCATGATAACCTGAGGTAACGAGACCTGCAAGGCGATCCACGACCTAGTGAATACTTGATTGAATGAAATAAAATATAGATATTACCAGCGAGAACAAAGGTCTGCTCACCTGAGCACTCTCCCAATCCCGGAAAGTCATGCATCGTCCACATGAGAATGGCTCGAATGTTGGCTAACCGCCGACCATCGTGCCTGCTCATATCTTGCACCGTGACCCCCTCCTCCCACAAAATCTTAAGCTCATCGACTAATGGACGAAGATACACGTCCATATTTTTTACTTTGTAGCGGCCCAGGACGAGCAAGCTAAGGATGAGATGTCCTTTCTTCGTAGAAAGCCATGGAGGAATGTTGTAGTTGACAAGCACTATAGGACACACAGTGTAAGAAGTCGAGCGCAGACCAAATGGGTTCACACCATCCATGGCGAGACTGAGCCGAAGATTCCTTGGCTCTCGTGCAAAGCCTGGGAAGGTAGAGTCAATGTGGCTCCATGCACGCGAATCTGCTGATATTCGTTGGACTCAATCCGTGGACCTATTCTGCACATGCCACGTTGTCAAGCTTGCCATGGCAGACGTGCAAAACATGTGGTTTATGCGGGGGATGAGCGGAAAGTGTCTGAGAACTTTTTGAGGGATGGTCTGCCCTTGCAAGTCCTGTCGATACCTGTGAGCACCACACTTTGGACATGTCTCCATAGTCTCGTATTCATCTCGAAACAATATGCAGTCATTGATACATGCATGGATGTTATTGTAGTCCATGCCAAGCTTCCGTAAAACATGTCGTGCATCATCACGAGACTCAGGCATGGTGTTTGCAGGTGGCAATATATGATATTTCAATAACCTGAAAAAAATCATAAAACACCTTGAAAAAACACAAATGTTTGCAATAATACTGTTTTTAAAAAAAACAATGAAGTCTATGTGCAAGGTACTTGAATAACTCAGTCACACTCGTATCGCTCCAATCGTATTTTGCTTGCACACTTAAGAGTGCAAGCAATGTCTTCAACCGAGATACTCGGCACCCATCATATAATGGTATGGATGTTTCCTCTCTAAGCGGGTCAGATGTCTCAACATCCATGGGAATCAATGCATCGATCATTGCCTCCATCTCAAGCTCCAAGATTGTAGGCAAGTCGAGAAGGTTGTCTGTCTCCTCTAGCATTGACGGTATAGATGGGCCTTGCGAGTGGTCGATTGGCTCCTGCAATCCATCCATCACACGTCCACGAACTCTTCTAATTGGCTGCAAAGGGTGCACTCCCCCTTGGGTCGAGACATCACCCCCTCTGGATACAAAATTTGCTAACAAGACCCAATCTTATTGTGTATGGTTTTCAATATGCTTGAGAGTACAATGCATGAAAAATGCTAACTTCAAATTATCATTTGCTGAAAATCCGCAATCGCCTGATCAATGATCTCAGATTGAAACTCGCCAAATCGTCGTACGTGTTCTATAGACAATCGGCGTTTTCGTTTAATTGCCAACTTGCATTGAGAGCAAGGACATGGGACACGCTGATTAAGATACGTCTCGCGGTCTTGAACAATAAGACCTTCTTCGTTTGCCATCTTATCTACATTACAGCAAACGAGGCTTAAATGGATAGCTTTATGGAGATGTAGGATATGTACGTCAAGTTGCAAGTTGACCATAAACCTTGCATTGTATATAGTAGTCGAGAGATTTTCCGATGTTATATCTCGGCCTTGTATCATGCTCAACGATTTGTTTGTCCCGGTAGATAATTATTTGTTATATCTCGGCTTTGAGTATAAGTAATCCATTTTAAAATTAATGCGCGCCATCTATGAAATTTTATAACTATAGTAATAAAATTTATTTCAATCAATTCTACTCATAGTTATAAGACCTGAGAGAAATTATCTTATACTCAATTTAAGGGTTTCTTATTCTATAACAATAATTTTGGGTTCATTTTGATGAAGTACGTGGCCCATGGCAAAGCACATTGCATACCATTATCAATAAGTCTATTATCTTAAATTTCCTTCCCCTCCCTCTCCCTCTCTTTCTCTCCCGCTCCCTCTCTTTCTCTCTTTCTCTCACCCTCTCCCTCTCCCTCTCCCTCTCGTTCTCTTTCTCTCCCTCTCTCATTTCCTTCCCCTCCCTCTCTTTCTCTCCCTCTCTCATTTCCTTCCCCTCCCTCTTCCTCTCCCTCTCCCTCTCTTTCTCTCTTTCTCTCACCCTCTCCCTCTCCCTCTCGTTCTCTTTCTCTCCCTCTCTCATTTCCTTCCCCTCCCTCTCCCTCTCCCTCTCCCTCTCCCTCTCCCTCTCCCTCTCTTTCTCTCTTTCTCTCACCCTCTCCCTCTCCCTCTCGTTCTCTTTCTCTCCCTCTCTCATTTCCTTCCCCTCCCTCTCCCTCTCCCTCTCCCTCTCTTTCTCTTTTTCTCCCTCTCCCTCTCCCTCTCGTTCTCTTTCTCTCCCTCTCTCATTTCCTTCCCCTCCCTCTCCCTCTCCCTCTCCCTCTCCCTCTCCCTCTCTTTCTCTTTCTCTTTTTCTCCCTCTCCCTCTCTATCTCTCTTTCTCTCTCATTTCCTAAACAAGCAAAAAATAAAGTGATTTAAACATCCTCCAAGCAAAAGGGAGAGCGAGAGATACAATGCACTCTCCCTCTCTTTCTCTTTCTATCCCTCTCTCATTTCCTTCCCCTTCCTCTCCCTCTCGCTCTCTTTCTCTCTCATTTCCTCTCCTAAACAAGCAAAAAATAAAGTGATTCAAACATTAAACAAGCAAAAGGGAGAGGGAGAGAGAGAATGCACTCTCCCCCTCCTTCTCCCTCTCTTTCTCTTTCTCTCCCTCTCTTATTTCCTTCCCCTCCCTCTCCCTCTCCCTCTATTTCTCTTTCTCTTTCTCTTTCTCTTTCTTTCCCTCTCCCCCTCCCTCTCCCTCTCCCTCTCTTTCTCTCTTACTCTCTCGTTTCCTCTCTTCAACAAGCAAAAAAGAAAGTAATTTAAACATTAAACAAGCAAAAGGGAGAGAGAGAGAGAGAATGCACTCTCCCTCTCTTTCTCTCCCTCTCCCTCTCCCTCTCCCTCTCCCTCTCCCTCTCCCTCTCCCTCTCTTTCTCCCTCTCTTTCTCTCCCTCTCTCTCCCTCTCCCTCCCCTTCTCTTTCATTTCCTCTCCTAAACAAGCAAAAGAGAACGATTTAAACCTTCAACAAACAAAAGAAAGATAGAGGGAGACTCACCAATGAGATATGGCGAGCGTGGGCAGCTTCTCTTTGCAACGAGGGCTCCTCCTCTCCTTCGCGAACAACGGCGGTGGCAGCGGCGGCGGCGGTGGCAGCAAGTCTCTTCCTCTTCTTCTCTCACAAAGCCTTCGCTCTCTCCCTCGCTCTCGCTCTCAAAAGGAAAAGAAAAGAAAATGAAAACGGCGCTCTGGTTTCGGCCGCGCTTTTTTTCCCTGCGGCGTCACTATTGGCGTCGCTATTTGTGCGATGCAAATAGCGACGCCAATAGCGACGCCGATTAGCGCCGTCGCTAATCGGCGTCGCTACTAGCTCAAATCCTTGTAGTGATTACAATGATTTGAACAAATTTGATTTCTGAGTTTTGGATAAAAGGTTATGGCTATTTTAATAAACCTATAAGTTATAAACCTATAAATATTTCGTAAGTTATAAACCTATATTCCTATTCCAGCTACTGCTCAGTTGCAATACTTTTTGAATGGGTTAGACTTTAATATTCAAGTGCAGTCGAGTAGTGTTGCTCTTCTCGACATTGATATGGCTATTACGAGAGTAGAGGAGGTAGAATCACAATTAGAAGCGGTTTATACCTCTAGGGAAAACTAGAATCAGAGTCTAGGCATTGGAAATACTTTAGCATTGACGAATGGCAATCAAGGGATGCCCATGAGTCCTCCTAATGGGAGAGGAAGTATGATTCAAAATGTGCCTATGTTGCCAACTCCTCCCAGTGTGGCCATGCTTATGGCTAGTTAGATGGCTCCACCAAATGCTGGAAGCCAAATGACAAATCCTACTGTTGTTCCAGGAAATCAACATCCGATTCCTAATCAAGTGGTTAGGCCAATGGAGTGATAGGTAGATGATCACGACTATGAGTCAAGTGCCTTGAATGTCCTTGGCGAAATCAAGGATATGATGAAGCATTATACTGACATGATTAGTGAATAATATAGGCAAATAGCCATTGATGTCAATTTCCTTAAGAAGCAATAGAATTTTATAGGGAGTTGATGCCCTGAAGAGAGCGCCCCCCCCCCCCCCCCCCCCCCCCAAGATTTAGTTGTAAGTGGTGTGGTGGCCAACATTTCCCTAGGAATTATCCAAATGTTAAATGCAACATATGTCAAAAGTCTGGTCATTTAGCTAGTACTTGTTGGAGCAAGATTAGTTCTCTCTAACAAGGCTCCTCTCAACCTTTGGTTAGCTCAGCTTGACATAAACCCTTTATCTTCCATCTCCATCTTCACTCTATCTCTCTTGGCTGCCATAGATAACACATATCTACCTCTGTTGGAGCATCCATATCTCTTCGAGCTTTCTTCTCAAGAGTTGTTCCTCAAGTTAAGGCACATCTTTCCAGACCAAAATTGTCTGATATTGTGCAACATATGGTCCAACATTGTTGAAAATACATAGATCTGGCACAAATTTTGTTGCTGTCAATTCTCTCACCCTACTGTGAGCATTATTCCGTGAGTTATCATAGGGCATTTTCTGGTCATATAGGTGACTTACTTCACCTAAGAGGGCTTGAGAAAATTCCACTCTACCAGAGAGATATTAGAAGATTACTCAAAGGTGGTACTGCAAGAAGCCATAGCAAGCCTATTGTTGTTCAATTGATGGTGCCATCATTACACCTCACAATTTCAAGGGCTACCATAAGGATTTTGAAGTTTATCATACAAGTTACCTCTTGACAAAATCTCAACTCAAATGGTCTAGTGGATGAGCTGCTATAGCGAAAATATCAGAGTGTTGTTCTGAAACCATAACTGGTAGCCATAGCCACTTACCTTCAAGCTCATTTTTTCCTTCATTTTCTCTCTCTTGCCACTTAAACCCCCTCTGCCACTCTAATCCACTAAGAATTAAAGTTTCCAGCAATATTTCACTATCCAACAAGCAAGCCTTGGAAAGATTTTGAAGATTTGAAGCTTTCATTGAAGTACAATCATTAAGCATAGTGAAATTTTATGCTACCATTGCTTGTGTTTTTCAACACACTACAAGTCAACTTCGTTACTGATCAACCTCAATCAAGTGAAGCCATTTTGAAGCTATTTCTATCAAGCATTTCCCATCAAATCAGGAAGGAGGGGAGAAATCCAAGCATCAAAGCATCAAACTCAAGTGCTTAAAAGTATCTATTGATACTTATCAAGTGTTATTTGACACTACATTCCTTGTGTCTTTTGACACAATTAAATCTTGTGCTACTCAAATCTAAGTCTTTTGGTGCTAATTTGCTACTCCAGCACATGGGCAAAGAATCTCTAATTGTTTAGTTCAAAGGGGTTGGGTTTCACACATGGCAAACCTGCATCAAGCTCATTTTGATAAAGAAGGGTCTTTGGGCCATTACCAATGGCAAGGAGAAGAATCCTCGAGATGCAGACCTTGTAGTTACTTGGCAAAAGAATGGTGACAAAGCACATGCCACCATTAAGATAGAATTGGATGACAGGTACATCCACCATGTGGATACCTGTGAAACCGCTAATGATACATGGAAGAGATTAGATACTTTGTTTGGTGCTCAATCAAATTCATCTAAGTATTGATTACTAATTGAATTTTTCAAGCTAGATATGAAATCAAACACATCTCTTACAACTCACTTAAACTACATGGAAAGTCTCTTAACTCAGCTTGTAGGAATTGATCTTAAGATGGATGAAAATATTTGTATGGGTGTGTTGTTAAAAAGCATGCCTCCTCCTGACTATAATAACGTGTCAACTACATTGATCAACATGCCTAGTCCTAAACTGGTTGATATTATGGCCTCCTTGCTAGAAGAAGAAAATAAGGTAAAATCCAAAGAAGAACCAAGCACCTCTAAAGATGAACAAATGTTATATGTATTCTTTGGTGTGTGGCTAAAGTGGCTTCTTCTTCTTCTCTTCTTCTCTCCTTCTTGCTTGCACGTGCTTGTGTTGAGAGAGGGAGTGTGAGAGTGTAAGAGAGTGAGTGTTTGAGGGTGAGGGACCGGGGAGGAGAAGCTCTCCATCTTCTCCTCTCTTCTTATCTTCCTCTCTTCTATTCTCTTCTCTTATCTCACACGCGACTATGGAGGATGGAGCTTGAGGGAGGAGGCTTGAGGTTGCTTGAGCTTGCATCTAGGATCATGGGGCTATCGAAGTGCTTGAGGGAGGAGGCTACTCATTCGGGCATCAAGGTAAGCTCACTACACCCGTAGGATCGCAAGCGTGTTGGCTAGTTGAGAGATAGCCATTAGAGCTCACTTGAAACGCTTGAACAATAAGCAGTTCATGGATCTTGGCGGTCGAGCACGTGAGCTTCCACTACATTTTGGTTCCATTGGCCGGGACTGATGGACTCAAGCTTGAGCACTTGCATGCTTCAAATCGAGTGTCGAAGTAGGGTTTCATCCCCGAATGGGTGCTTGATATAAGTAGGAGATTTTGGAGTTTAATCTTCAATGCAAGTAAGTATTTTGGGTTTTGATGATTTGGCAAGTAGAATAAATCATTTTAGTACTTGAGTTTTAATTTTTGTTGCATTTAGAGTAGGATAGGATCAAGAGATCAAAGTGAATCACCTTAGGGTTGTTGCTATAAACTGGCCCAAAACAGGGCAAAAACAAGGGAAAAACGGGGTTGAAATCCACTAACAAGGCATGAGCACTAACGGGGCAAGACTTGGGTATTGGAACGAAGGTTTAAGACCCAAGGAAGGGAGACTGAAGGCTCATTTTTAGCTTCAGCATATATATATATATATATATATATATATATATATATATATATATATATATATATATATATATATATATATATATATATATATATATATATATATATATATATATATATATATATAAGAGATACCTAGAGCTTGTAGCGGATTGATTGGCTTGTCCAAGACTTTTTCAACCATTCCAAGTATATACAAACCTTGTCCCTTGTCCATGCTTGCATTTTGAAAGTGTATGTGACCTAACATGCCATAAATCGTCACCACGAATTAGATTTTTGCCTTCATTGTTGTTGTGCCATGGGAATCAGACTAAGTTGACAGTGTCCCATTCTAGGAATCGAACTTGGACATCTGATTCTAAATAATCAGACCTGTCCAATTCTAGACAATCAAACATATATATATATATATATATATATAAGAGATACCTAGAGCTTGTAGCGGATTGATTGGCTTGTCCAGGACTTTTTCAACCATTCCAAGTATATACAAACCTTGTCCCTTGTCCATGCTTGCATTTTGAAAGTGTATGTGACCTAACATGCCATAAATTGTCACCACGAATTAGATTTTTGCCTTCATTGTTGTTGTGCCATGGGAATCAGACTAAGTTGACAGTGTCCCATTCTAGGAATCGAACTTGGACATCTGATTCTAAATAATCAGACCTGCCCAATTCTAGACAATCGAACACCCAGACACTCTTCAAACCGTTTGATTAGACACAAGACTGAGAATTGGATTTGGACCCCTTCTGAACCATCCGATATTGGACGACAGCTGTCTTGTTCTTTGTTAGTGCATCCATCTCTTCATCCATAACATTCTTCCAATCTTTGTTTCCAACTACCTCTTCAAACTAGGTGGGCTCAACATACAATACCAAGTATGCATAATGCATCTTCATGAAGCCATTATATGTCAATCTATCCACCAAATGCCTTAGTTTATTTGAACTCCTCAACTGCAATATACTAGATGATGTCTCAACCCTTCTTGCATGTGGTGGAACATACTTTCTTGCACTATTTTTCCCTGGAGTTCTTACATGTGGTATGCCAAACTCATCATCCATAGACTCATCCTCAAAACTTTCACCCATAGGCTTCTTCCCTTGTGTAATTTCTACTCTCTTTAGTGCACTCCTCAACCTGCCACTCCATGGACTATAACTGCTATGACTTTCTTCATGGTATTGATGTCCAAAAATACTGATTCATACTATGAACACTCGGACCTTCCAAAATTGGACCGCTTGGAAATTGGACACATCAAAATCAGACAAAATTGAAAATCGGACCAAACATCCAATTATGAGAATCGGATACTGAGATTTCAGACCTTGTCAAATAATTGAGCCAAAATTTCGAAGTGAAAATAGATAGATCCAACACACGGTCGGCGAAAAAGAGCACCTTCTGTAACATGGAAAACTTTAGATAGCCCTCTAGATGCATTGGATGGCTCGTGAAAACTGAAAGCCTGATTTTGCACAATGCACGAAAAGAATACCACACACACTTGGAGTGTACATAAGTTGAGAACACATTCAAAAATAATAAGCAAAACGAACCCGCCAATAGGAGATGACTCTTAAACTTAGACGGGCTATTAAGAATCCCAATCTATAGGACCAGAAGAGAGACCCGACATGGAAAACCAGACGCGTAGAAGGATTGACACCATTGGAGACACAACACTTCCCGAGACTAGATCAACCTCATCAATAACTTGGTGGAGCAAGAGGCCATAGACATGGTAGTGTGAACCATGGAAGTGACAAAGCTCAGCTTGGAAGATTTCCCTGTCAAAATCTAACAAATGGTGAGTAAATATGATCTATAAACCCAAATGGACCACCATGGTAGGCCATCAAAGGACATCATCGCAGATCTCGAGGAAGAGAGGAAATTAGCACATAAGGCATTGCAGATCGCAGCCTACAACCAAGAGTAGCACACTAGGAAATTGTGGCAGGACAAAGAGATGTGAGAAGTCTGAGCGGGTGTTAGCTCTAGCGAATAGGAATCGAACAAGACCACACACACACACACACACACACACACACACACACACACACACACACACACACACACACACACACACACACACACACACACACACACACACACACACACACACACACACACACACACACACACACACACACACACACACACACACATAGAGCACTAGAGGCAAACTTAATGTTGAGTGAGCTTCTCACAAAGTGGCTCATTGACAATATGTCAACGGAGTAGAGTGCAGCAGCCTTAGCAACCTCATTGCTTGTAGGATTAGGAGACACCCAGGGCTCCAAAAGCCAATCAAAGATCCGTGCACTCGCAAACCAGCTAGACAAATACCAGCTGGGCAATGACCCATATAGTTTCATAGAACAATTCAAGTAGTTTTGTGAGGTTAATGGCCTCACCGATCTTGATCAACATCGTCACTCACAAGATTTTGGACTATGCCTAGGCGATAAGCTTAGGACATGGTACACAAGTTTAGACATGTTGGAATCCAATAACTTTAACAACCTTAAGACTCTCTTCATTAAGAGATTCTCTAAGGTTGGGTACTCTGACAATCTCATAGTTCAACTGATAAATGTCAAGTAGAAGGACAAAGAGGACATTAGGGACTATGTTACCCATATACGAAGTCTCTATAAGAGAATCCCAACTAAAAAATGACCCACCGAGAGAGAGGTCTCCATAGTCTTTATCAACGGAATACGTAGTGAGGAACTCTACAAGGCCTTGGCAGGAAACTCGAGCTTTCAAAGAGATGCACTACCTAGGGTCTTTGAAGAGGCCATACAAGTGGACGACTAGCTCAAGGAGAGAAGCTCTAGGAGCTCTAATTGGGATGAAGCTCATTATAGATCCTCAAAAAGGGCCCAAACATCTAGCGAATGGTCCCAAGCACCCAAGATAAAGGGGAAAACGTTGACCAGAGTCAAGAGAGCTAGCAAAAATGAAGATGGAGCTAGCTAGACTGTAAGAAATGGTAAGGTGGAGTCCCAAGAGGAACACCAAGGAAATAGAGATTATACTCTAAGAATATCTATCTTGTATCATCAAGAAACATCTTTTTCATACTTAGTTTGACCACTACAAGGAAAAGAACACTGGGAACGAGAAATCTTCATGCATCTTCATAGAAACAATTCTCCCATGGCTTTAACTTGAACAACATTGATTATGCTCTTCATATTCTTCAAAGAATTCATCAAGATACCACAAAAACACAAAATAATACACCACTTTGAATGAAAATCATCGCATAGTATTCTTCTTCAAAGGTTCCATAGCTTTCTCTCACAATTTCTCACTCATAGATACATTGTTTTGCATAGATTTGGCTATCTTTCACTCATTCACACACACACTCTCTCTCTCACATGCTCTCTCTCAATAGTACAATGAGATAATCAAGAATCATAATCCATAATCCCTCTTAGATTTTGGATACCCCTCCCAAGAAGTATGTTTGGTATGAAGATAGGTCACCATGACCACTATAGTGCCCCTTGAGAGCTCACTACTATCACTATCACTTCAATCTTTACTTCAACTCTTCAGCAACTACTTCTTTTACTTCTTCAAGCTATTTTGAACTTATATTCATCTCTTTCCAAGGTTGGAAAACTTCTACAAGATACACATTCATCCATCGTCACACTTATAGAGGCATACAGAATAGAACAAAATAGAGACAGAGGCTCTACTGATGGTCAATAGAGGGTTAACAAAAATACATCAGAAAGCCTTTAGCTCAACTTAATTCATTAAAAACCATGAAGAATCAATCAATAAGCTTCCAAACACTCTCAAACTTCATCAATCACTATTCCAATCCCTTATACAGAAGGAAAACAGAGCAAAATAGAAGCTCAATAGACTTAAACAGAACAAATCAGACAATAACATGGCATTAACAAAACATGCCATTAACATCATATCTCCACTATAAAACATCATGAGCTTTCAAAACATAATCAAAATAATCCAAAACACTCCCAAACACTTCCAAAACAACTAATCATCATATAAAATCCATAAAAAATCAACCATCAAGTCTTTAAAAACAACAAAAGTCAGTAAAAAATCAAGTCATCTCAACCCTCAATATATCCCCATACTTAATTAGGGAGTGTCCTCGTGACCTAGGAATGAGAGAATATAAGTTCAAGATCTAGCTTAGCTCGATCTTCTTTAGCTTCTTCAAGAAACACCATCCAGACATGACCGCAACTCATAACCTATTTCTAATAAAGAATTGCAACAAAAGGAAAACACATTTATCCATTATCATAGCTTTGAAACAGAAAATCATGACAAACTTTTAAATAATATAAGAGGTTTGTTTTCTTTCGCCATAAGCATCCATTGCATGGGTAAAATCTCAAACCACCATTATTCATCTTCTCAATCAGCTTCATCTTCATCTTTAACTCCATGCAAGAGGGATAAAATACCACATATACACCATAGAACATATACACAACTCACGGATACAAGACAATGTAGTCTAAATGGGACATGCTCCCAAAAACTGAAGAGAAAGGAGAATATTTTCATTGAAAAGGATCAAAACATCCAAGAGAGTGTCCATAGACTATGTAGGATGAAGATATTTTTTATTGAACTTCATACTCAACTTGAGACATTCCAAACTCTTATTCTGATCCACAAAATGTAGAGGCACATTCTGAAGAAATTGTAAGAAACTCATCCTTCCCAATAGGATAAAAAATCTAGCAGGAAAAGCTTGTGCAGAATAATATAGAATATCCATCTGAGCAACAGCCACATCCTCATTTAGATTAATCATCAAGTTCAAGAATACTCTTCCTAGTATTTAGGTGAGACTACTGATGCATAAAAGCAAGATATCAGCAAAAATGAGATGCTAAGCATACTCAAGTATCCTCAGAATAAGCATGTGTTCTAGCAAATTGAAGATAAGAAGTGGAACATTACACTATAGTGTCCCAGGAACACGGGGGATTCACTAGTGGTAGTAAGGAGATGTCACCTACGTGCAATAAATATATGAAAATACCCCTTATCTACCCCCTATTTATGGGACCTTACCTTATAAAATGTACCTTTCTTCCCTTAAATAACCCCCTCCCTTACACTCACGTGGTACCATACAGTAAACCCTAGTGGACCCCCCGGGATCAAGGACCATGAATGGTAGGCCAATTAAACATTGGTCCTATCAAAGAATTGTTCAATGTCCACTGTAGTCAATGGAGGATATCACTGTTATATCCAGGAGTATCCACAACTGATTGGGGAGGAAGATTAATATAATCAGATGGAGAGGGTAAAGGGATAATAGGAGAACAGTGAAGAGGGGGTAAGATAAATCATAGAACAGAGATATTTGAAGGGATAATGAGGGTGGGAAAGAAGGGAAAGAAAGTAGAAATTTCTGAAGGGATTCTATTGGAAAAACAGAAGGAATAGGTTGAACAACAAAAGTAGATTCAATAGGAGTAGGCAAGGATAAGATCAGCAATAAAGGGGCATGTAGTAAAAATTGGAATGTGAGAAGAAACTACAAGAGTAAAAGATAAAAGAGGAATACTATCTAGATTAGATTGGAGAATGGCAATATACAATGGAAATCAATAGGAGATTAAAGAATACGATAGGATATCATGAGGATCATAAGGATAAATGGAACAATGAAAATCAAAAGCTGAGAAGAAATCCTTAGTGAATAAAGGATTGTTAGCAATATGATTCAACATTTGGGATCTCAATGGATGAATATTTGACTTGTGAAATACACTATGTCGACAGCAAGGTTCCAAAACATCATCCTTCAAAGGTGGATGCTAAGTATAGCCTTTACACCATAATGTATGTTGATGATAAGCCTTTAGGTCATCAAACAAAATCATTTTAGCTGAATGGACATACATGAATACTTGCAAAATCACATCTCCTATATAACTTTATATCCTCCTCATTCACGGATATGTAGATCTCCTTGGAGATACATAAAAGAGAATAGTTGAGCTTCATGAAAGATCAAGTCATCAACAAATCTGTCAAATATTGCTTTGAGTAAATCTGCTGACCACATATTATGCCATCCATCCTCTAGAGGTTCTAAATACACATTACTCAAGGAGATATACAAAGCAAAGTGCTGCTATTGATATTGAATCCAAAAGGATGATGGGGGTGACACCAATTTAGCATAATGGACAAAATCTTGTTGGACACAATTCATACACTACTGAAGGCACTCGACTTTGGCAAAAAATTGATCACATAGTTTAGCCTTTTGTTGCAAATGATCTAATTCTTCCTTAGACAACAAAGAAGACATCATGGTGGCTGGAGGAGGAACAAAAAGAGAGGCAATTTTATAATTAAGTTCATCAATAAAATTCTTTTGCGACTCTACAGTCTCTTGAGAATACCAAGCTTGTGAGTTGATTCAATCATTTCCTCAAGGGTGGCATTCTTCTCTTTGGTTAACGACACATTTGCTTCCTCTAAAGTGGAAACCTTAGCTTCTAACTCTTTAATCATGGCCTGCTATGAATCCATAAAAACTATAGCTACAGTCATTTGTGTATGGATATCACTCAAAGCAGTCTTTTCAGAAGCTTAATCTGCAAGAGCTTGGCTAAGTTGACTAGTCAAATAATCCACCTTGTCTTGCAATGGAGTATACACTCCCGTATAAATGGTTTGAAGACATGAAGCCATGGAAGTCTCCAAAGCATCCTAAACAATAGAAACTAGATGTGGAAGCATAGATCCAGAAAGTACTATTTGCAAGGAAGAAGGAATCTGTGGATCTAGTTGTCCTTTCCTTTGTGTAGCGAAAAGATTGGTACAAGACAAGAATGAGGGAAGGGAGTCCAAGCTTCCATCTTGTAACCTAATTCACTTGAGTAACAGTTGATCTCTCTAATCTATGCCATTATGAACATTGTCTTTGTGTTCCATCCACCATAGCTATACTCTAGATCCATGCATTTCAACATGGTATCAGAGCCATGCTGGGCATGGCTTACCTCCCTTCTCTACTCTCTTAGCTCCTCTTTACTTTTGGTCAGCTCATTGTTAGCTCATGACCTTAGTTTCCACCTCTATTCCCACTTGACCTTCCATGGCAGCCATAGCTAGCAGGACATACCTTAGTTGGAGCTTCTAGATCTATGTCATCTAGATTGTGGCTAGCTTCCATAGCAGCCATAGCCAGCAGGACATATCTCAGTTGAAGCTTCTAAATCTATGTCATCTAGATTGTGGCTAGCTTCCATGGCAGCCATAGCCATCAAGACATACCTTAGTTGGAGCTTCTAGATCCATAGGCGAAAGGACATACCTCAGTTGGAGCTTCTAGATCCATGTCATCTAGATTGTGGCAAGCTTCATTTTCCAATTGGTCATCGATAGCAAAGTCTCTCCATTTCTAGTCACCTACATCTGTAACATGCTCTTTCTTGTATACTTACCTATTGTTGAAGCGAGCCAAATCTTGTAGCTGCTATTTGCTCGGCTATGGCAACACCATTACACAGATCTCAGCATGTCAGTCTATACATCGAAAGGTGTGGGATCAAAAACCGAAACCTTCTAGAGGATGGGATTGAAAAAGAGCAAGGTGTTTAAATAAGGGCAAAAGATGGGGATGTTGAGAAATCTAATTCGGTTGATAATATGGTCAGCATGGCAGAACATGTTGATGCTGGTTACGAAAAATTGACTGTCACAGAAGAGGCCTCATAGCCTTATGCATCCCCGCGAATGTGGACAAGGAAAGAAATCGCCTGTGCTAGCTTGTTTATATGCCCCTTTTGGTTCCTTGCACAGTTCACATTCAATTTTATCTCTCAAGTACACAACAGTAACCTCCAATACAATCTTAAGTTCAACTTCCAGTCTGTTCACATTCCTCATATCCTTGAAATTTATGCAAGTGAAGTTCACATGGGTAAAGTTATGGAGTGTGCTTCTTTGTATGGTAGGGACAATAGTTGTGAGCCTATTAGATTTAGAGGCAGGTAGCAGCATAGCTACTAATCTAGCGTGGGGCAACTTACTCTGCCTTGTATCAGCTGTTTTCTATACAGTGTACACAACACTGATCCATAAGAAACTTCCAGACAAAACAAGTGGAGAAGAGAAAGCAAGTATATTGTTATTTTTTGATTTCCTTGAATTGTTCAATGGACTTGTTTTATTCCAAGTCACTGTCGAAACCTAAAACGGGCCCGACACTAGCTATAGGCACTAGTTGGGCCTCTATAACACTCACAAGACAAACCCACATGGCCTCCCGGCCAGGAGTGTCTAAGGGCCACACTGCCCTCGCTAATGTACATATTGGGTTTGTAATAGAACGTAGTCCAATGATTGCCCTTTCTTACTCCTTAAAGGGAGATACCATACATCTTGATATAATATACCACGTAACCCAAACATAAAGGAGGCACCCCTCTAGCTGAATGTCGTGGCCCCACTGCATCTCTCTTACACTGAGAGGATTGGCCCCTCAATGCATTGCTCTAATATAAAGCACATACAAATAGTCTCCACTCCTATATATTTTGAACGATCCAAGAGATTTGATCTTTCCTTACCAAGCTTGCCCCCAAGAAACCATTCATCTACCGTATAGCTTAGGTTTCCTCACAACTCAATGTAGTTCATGTAATTGGCAATCAATTGCAATGCATCCAAGAGTTACCATGTAAAATGCATAATGCAATTGTGGACAACACACCTCGTGCTCAAGCATTTAATGATAAAGAAACCAGCCACGTGAGGTGCAAAACCAATCCTTTAATGATTTCCAAGCTACTCGTAATTGTGGCACTGCTAGAGACTAGCACCGAGTTTCCTTATGCTACTAGTCTCTCTTAAATTTAAATAGTGATCAGCTTGCATGCTATGCATAATCAAAAAAATCAAAATTTAAAACATTTTCAATGACAACTGCTCACCTTCATAATCCCTCTTCCCTCCTACCGGTTAGGTTTTGCATTCGTTGGGTAGGTGTAGGGTTCATTTTTTGTAGTTTTTCATGTAAAATTTGATGAAAACACACTATAACATGGAAACAAGGCTTCACTAAGGCTTGATGCTTATGCTCCATCCTTGTTATACGCTTATAGACGTAAAATGTATTTTTTTCTAATTTTTTAGATGAGAAATCTAATTTTTTCTCATTTATTTCTTCATAAAAATGTGATATTTCAGAATTATGAGTTCTTACCGATCAAGAACACTCAACATCATTTTTATATTCATTTTCATCCCAT
The DNA here is from genome assembly GCF_053477565.2 of Lygodium microphyllum. NCBI lineage: Eukaryota > Viridiplantae > Streptophyta > Polypodiopsida > Schizaeales > Lygodiaceae > Lygodium > Lygodium microphyllum. The sequence goes on from NC_141138.1 coordinate 116,969,012, forward strand.
ATGACCCCAAAACACTCAATAAAATTTCCAAATTCCATTATTTTTATCAAAATTGCAAGTTGCGGGTTTTGCGTGTTTCGAGGGAAATTATTATACCATTATTTTTTTGGTTTTTCTTTCATATTTTAGCAAGCATGCAACATGGGAAATAAAAAACAGACAAAATCAAGCACTTTCTTCAACCATTTTTCATAAAACAAAAGAACCGCTCACTTATGTATAAAAACTGCGACTCCAAGGCTTGTATCTCGTAGACGCTAGGCCACTGATGCTTTTTCTTTGCCGTTGATGCACTCTCAACCCGATCTACGTCCTCCATCACTTCAACATCATCAATTACTCTGGATTCGTCATCACAACCCTTCCCCTTCTCTCTTGAATTGATGCATATGAACAACCACTTAGAGGAGACAGGAGAGAGAAAGCCTAAATTTTCAAAATTCTAAATACTCCATGAAAATTTAAAAAATTATACACATCTCCTTCCTCTCTCTCTTTTTATCAAGAATCTCTCTCTCCCTCTCTAGAATGATGTGAATCGGAGAGGCATCAGGTGAAGGGGCACAAAAAAAATTGTGCCCCCTCCCCCTCTTGTTCGTCAAAATTTTAGTTGATTTCAAGGCTTTTATGAAGCCTAAGGTTATAACTTCAAAATAACTAGTTTAGTTTTTTTGTGTTCACACTATTACCAAGTGGATATTTTGGTTTTGAGCGAGCAACCGGACTCGGATTCGAGATCCGTATGGACAGGTGGCTTTGGAGCATCGAAATCCATAAACTTGGCCTTCATCGCATACTTTTTGGCTCTTGGATCCAGTAGCTGCTTTATAATGCCAAACCTTGTGGGAATTAAATGGGGGATCAAACGACCTCTGATCGTGGAACGGAGACTTGCGTTGGATTCTTAACATCGAAATGCATCTAGAAAATCTCCAACTCGGCCATCAGCCACCATTTGATTTTTTATAAAAATTTGGTCTTTGGCACTTCTTGCTCCAAAAAAGGTCTCAAAGCATAATCATGAAGAGCATCAAGCTGATATAAAAAATACACAACAAAACACATCACAGCTCTCACCCTACCCCTTGACAAAATCAAGGCATGAAAATCCACAAGGGAGAGGCCCAACATAATTTGGCAGAAATCCATAGCGAGTCTCTAACCAACTACTCAAACATGGACTGGTTAAAAAGCCTATCAAAGAGGTCATCCTAGTGGTCGTCTGAACTACCTATCTAACTTAGGACAACTGGACTAGGACCTCCTACTAGGTGAGGACTCCTATAGCCTGGTCATCATATTTTCTTTTTATAACACATTTTCTGTTCAGGGTTTCCATACTCGCACGTGTAAAAAGGAGGGAGTTGAGCATAGAGTGACCCAAGGAGAATAGGGCATCGGCCTCAGGTCATGACTCCGTACCCAAGCACCCACCAAGCTCTTATGAGGTACCATGTAATCTGTTATTAGCACTTACTTTTCTTTTTGCTCCAACCTTTCTTTCTTTTCTTTTCGGCTAGCTGCTACCCCTAGGAAGATAGGGAATTGGCCCCAGGTCTACTAACTCATCCCCAAGAACCTACCATGCCTTCGCAAGGCAATAATTAATTGCTTTTAGAAAATTTCTTCCTTTTTTCCTGTTTGTTCTTATTTAGGGGTTAGAATCCCTTTTTACACACCTCTATAATTTTTATTTTTAGATAGATTCAAAACTTGCTCTTCTTCGATATTTAGGCATGCTTCTCTAACTGCCTCACACTAACAAGGACTCCTAGAACAACCACCTAGCAAGTAGGTAGGACAGGGTCACAAGGACTACCCTCTATCACAGGTCCTGAACACCCAACAATGTCCAAACAAGAGGTAGACGACTGCTCAAATCTCCCCCAGATATACCTAACCAAACCCTGGGACTTCATGCCTTGATTGTCGATCCCCAACAAACAAAAAAACAATAATATTATTTGCTTAAGGCAAAAAGACTCAAAAAGGGAACAAAACCACTTGGAATGGACACAAGAAGCTCCTCCGCAGCAAAGGCTCCCGCCAAGCATGTCATCCAATCTGTGTAATGCAACCACTAAAACAGAAAACCATTAAATGTACTTGCACCAAACAGACATATGGCCCTCTTGGCCTAAGGAAATAAAGTATTAAAACTCTGAAAAAAACCGGCCCTCTTGGCCTAATGGAATAAAACAAAACAACTTGTATATATCCCCCCTTCGGAATTTCAACAAAATGCTCCATTCTAAGGAGGAAATAGGGTCCTACCAGCCCTAAAATAAATGCATCAAATTGTGCCAGAAAGGCTCTATTAGCAAGATACTGGTGGCCTACCCTCCACAAGGATGCATAAGACTACTGCAAGAGATGTGAAGCTTGTCAGCGAATGGGGAAACCCACCAAAACAAGTGCCATGCCACTGCAACCTATTCTTCCCCTAAAGACGTTCAAGAAGTGGGGGATTGATTTTGTGGGTCCCATTGATCCACCCACTAGACGGAAGCAAAATAGATACATCTTAGTATGTACGAATTATGTCACAAAGTGGTGTGAAGTTAAACCTCTGAAGCAGGATGATGGTAACAACGTAGCTCTGTTCATGTACGAGAATATTATCACCCGTTTTGGTAGTCCCCTCAAGCTGGTAAGTGACAGAGATACTCATTTCCTTAACAAAATCATGGAGGAGCTGATAGAGCTGTATAAGATCCGCCATGGTAAGTCCACTCCTTACTACCCTAGAGCCAATGGACAAGTTGAAGTCCACAATCTCATCCTCTGCTCAATCCTAACAAGAACGATTGCCGCACATCGTCGCAATTGGGACGATTGCCTTACAAAGGCCCTATGGGCATACAGAACCTCCCATAAGGCAGCTACAAGACAGACCCCTTTCTAGTTAGTGTATAGTACAGAAGCCATCTTCCCTGTTGAATTGGAATTGCCCTCTTTGCGAGTGGTAGTTAAAGAACGCTTGGGAGATGATGAGTCACTGCAATGCTGCCTCCTACACTTGGAATGTTTGGATGAGACTCGACGGATGGCCCTATAGTGTATGGAAACCACTCAAGCGCGAGGCAAGGTCTGTCATGACAATTTCATCAAGCACAAGGAGTTCAAAGAAGGTGATCTTGTCCTGGCCTATGATTCGAGATTTGGCAAGCTTCAACAACAGTGGATGGGCTTGTACAAGGTACTTGCTATCAATCCTAATGGCTCTATTCAGGTGCAGACCATTGATACCTCTGATGATCCTTTTCTGATCAATGGCTATCGTCTGAAGAAGTACTTCCCTCCTTGGGGATCTTGACAATCACAACCGACCCACCCTTTCCCTTTTGGGTGTCGCACTATCATTCTCTTTGTTCTTCTGATAGCCCTTATGATCTTCCTCATGAGGTGGTCTCATTCTGCTAGCCCCTCATAGATACCTCTCAACCCTACCTTGTTCTCTTCTCGTCTGATCCAACAACGGCGGCGAGGTTGGTCCTAACACATGGTATTTCTACCATTCTTTTTATTAACGAAAAAAAGAAAGAAAAAATAAAAGAAAAAAAAAAACAAACAAAACTGTTATGGGAGAAAATGAAGAAATTCCCTGTCATAATAGGCCTCGTTCCAAGAAAAGGTGGAAACACCCTTGGGCAGGAAGTTGACTGTGGAAAATGTGGTAATACCCCACAGTTCAGGATAGCTGCCTCACCAGTAGAACCTTTCCAACAAGTAATTTGAAGCCACCTCCCTTGGTGCGCTGTCTCTGCAATCTCAATCCGTCTGCCCTTCTTAGCAGACGACCTTTCTTACAAATTATTGAAGTACCAGACTTGTTAGCTGCCTCCCTGGGTACCACCTCATCTTCAATATCCTGATGATAACAAGAGCGGACATGATCTTCATCACCAACCCCCTGAGTGATGCAAGCTTTCATCTTAACAGGATGGGGACATGAGTATGGGCTGCCCTTTGTATCTATCAGTGAGTGTGAGATAGAGGGTGGGTTGAGTGACTAGTCTTTCCCTTCAAATCAAGAGAGAGGTGAGATGTGTGACTTGAGTGTTGCATGCATGGGATGGGCCTCTCAATGCACAATGCACGATCTGTTCCTATGCACTGTACCGTACGGCTCCCTGACCTTCCTTCTTGCACTGTATGTCAACGCAGGGCAGGATGCACAATTGCACCATCAAATGTACACAAGACATACAACCTCTGCACAAGTGACAGTGAGGATTACATCAATGGGTTTCAGGAACGGGTTGCCCTCCTAGATCTTTCAATAGAGAGTGAGACAGAGGGTGGGTTGAGTATGACTGGTGTTTCTTCAATCAATTATCGAGAGGTGAGGATTGAGGGACGTTACGACCATTGGTGTCATGTACATTTCTGTTTCTCTATGCACCCATGGGATGGGTCTTTGCCATCGTCACAGGACACGCCACTCTGTTCTGTGCACTGCACTACATGGCTCCCTAGCCTTCCTCCTTGCACCTATGCCAGATAGGTGGAACGCATGAATGCACCATCAATTGCGCACACTAGCATACTCCCTCCAAATCAGTTTTCCCTTGTTCAATTCTACACCGGTCGTGAGTTATGGGATTTCATGCTTATTCATTAAGTAATGTGCATCATGGGGTGAGTGACTATTTTATCATCCTCTTGAATGCCCGTGAGTTGAGTGACTATCCTTTGTCAACGATACCTACCCTGACAGGCTTTATCAACCAACTACCTCCCTGGGTGCTGCTACATGGTCCCTGCCATGCTAGCTGAATGTTGGAGCAAGTCATGGTACCTCCTGCAGCTGACTCCAACCCTTTTGTAGCAGTGATGGCTCCTTCGACCATACGCAAAACAAGCCAAGTCTTTCTAACATTATCCTAATGATTGTAATTGTACGATATGTTTTAAGTGTGGGGACACCAGAGTCCAGTAGGTTGACGAGTCCTAGGTTGTGTTGCTGTATCTAACCCTGTTCGTTAAGGTTTTCAGTGTGGGGACGCGTCACTGCGCGTTTATGATGCATACCCCCTACATATGCCTCAATTTAATCACCCATGTATGCCATGATTTGATTTTACCCTGATAAGGTTCCTTCCCCACCCACTCGTCCATGTTCAACCCACCCTTGGGGCCGTTCCTTCTCTTTTTCCCTTTATCCCTTATTGTGACGATTTTCCATGAGAACGCATCCTACGTTCACCAAAACCCACATCTCCCTTACAGCCCTATTCGTCCCTTTGACCTGACCATTTTTTTTTTACCAACCCCTATTCTTGCTGACAATTCTTGAGTTATTAATTTTTAAAGCATTTTTTGTAATTTGGGTAGTTTTCCATGTGAACTCACCTTTATTGCTTCTGAACAACAATCTGGCATGAAAGCCTTGTCCTCCATCCTCCCCTTGATATTTTTCCTTTTTGCTCCCTGTCCTTTCGATGCATGGTTAATCCAATATTAATTTTTGCGCATTTTTGGGCCATTTTCGTGCATATTTTTAACATTTTTCCATGTGAATATCCCCTATTTTCATCGGAATTCTAGTTTCATTTGACTGCTGTGTCGTGCTATCCTTTTCCCACATTTTTTCTTTTTTCTCCACCCTATTTCGACCGCTGTATTTTTTGTTATTAATTTTTCAATATATTTTCGATTATGTTTTTTGTGTTTTTCGCATGTGAACCCCTTCTAACTCCACCGGAAGTGAGTTTTGCCATGACAGCCCTGTGCATCCCCTTCCCATGAACATTTTCTCTTTTTACTACCCTTCATTTCACTGCTTGGTTCTTTTTATATTCATCTTTGAGCCCATTTTCGGGTCCGTTTTTTTTGGGTTTTTTCCATGTGAATGCGTCCTCTCTCAGACGAAACCATGTGTTGATGTGATAGATTTCTCAGGCACGTTATTTGGCACATTTTCCCTTCTTTTTGCCCTGCATTCTATCGAGCGGATTTTTCCATATTAATCCTCGTATGTATTTTTGGAGCTATTTTTCGTGTTTTTCCCATGTGAACACCCTGATTCTGACCCGGCACCCGTGTCATAGTTTTCTGTCATCTTCTCCTCGTCTCCTGGCACATTTTTCCTTTTTATGGTCTTTCGATCCGGTGTATGGTTTGGGTTTTATTAATTTTTCTTTCTCTTGACATGTGGCCGCATCTTTCGTGTTGCGCGTGAACACGTATGTTTTTTGTTTTAAGCACCTCGGGACACCCCATGGCCTCTATGCCTTGCGGGTCGCCGTCCCCGCCCCGTCTGATCCCACCAATGCAAAATTTTTTTACTCCCGCCCCTCGCATGCGCATGGGATGGAGATGCATTCATCATTTAATGTATTTCCCAAAAAAAAAAAACCAACCAAAAAACAAAAACAACAAAAAAACAATCCCACAACAACATCCCTAAAACAATTAAAAAAACAGAAACAAAAACAAAAAACAAAACACACACACACACACACACATATACAAAAACACAATAATCATAATTTAAAAAACAAAAAAAAACCACAATAAAAACAACAAAAAACAACCAAATAGAACAAAAAAAAAACCCAAACGACAAAAAAAACAAAAAAGAACAGAACCACACACGGAAAAAAAAAAAGCACAAAAAAAACAAAAGAAAAAACAAAGAAAAAAAAGAACGAGAAAACAAAGAAGAAAAACAACACAACGAACAAACACGAGAGAGAGAGAGAGAGAGAGAGAGAGAGAGAGAGAGAGAGAGAGAGAGGGGGGGGGAAAACCCAACAAAAAAAAAAACCAAAAACGAAAAAACTACAAAACAAGAAAAAAAAACAACCACAAAGAAAAAAAAAGAACCAATAAAACCCAAACATAAAAGGAAACCCAAAAAAAAAACAACAAAAACAATAACTGCATTTCTACCTGTCGCACTGCGCGGTTTTCCTCTCCTTCCTTTGCGTTGTTGTCTCCTCATGCATGCCATCTCCCTCTCCACCTCTTCCCACATCGCTCCTTCCTCCTGCGCGCCTCCCTTCTCGCCTCCTCCCTCCTCCCTCTTCCCGTAGCGCTCCTCCCTTCCGCGCGCCTCCCTCCCTTCTCACCTCCTCCCTCTCCCTATAGTGCCTTCCACTCCTCCTCCTTCCACACCTCCTTCCACTTCTCCTCCTCCCATTCCTCCTCCTCCTGCTCCTCCCGCCCCCCCAAACCTACCCCCAACCCTGCCTCCAAACCCCCCCTTCCCCCCTAACCTAACCCCCCTAACCCCAATTCCCCCAACCAAACCTAACCCCCCCAACCCTAGTTCCCCCAACCAAACCTAACCCCCCCTAACCCCACTTTCCCCAACCAAACCTAACCCTAGTTACCCCAACCAAACCTAGCCCCCCTAACCCTAGTTACCCCTATCCTAGCCCCCTTTCCCACCACCCCCACCCGCAGCAAACACGCAACCACCCCCGTTTCTTATGAAAACAAAAATCTACACCCAGCCCCCACACGCAGGCCCCCTTGCTACCCGGTGGTACCTTGTGTGCATATGTTCACGCGGGCCTCAAGGTGTGCATGTGCGTACCTGAGCTGCTAGCGGGGTGTTCACGCACGAGGACCTGCATTTGGTCCTATCTGTGTGGTTGTGCGTGCCGTCCCCGAGCATACGCAGCTTTTCACACGCAGCCCGGGTATCTCCTTTGATTTTCCACAAACCCGCAAAAAATACCTAAATTCTCCTAAAAACACTTAAATACATTTAAAAATTCATAAAAGTTCAAATAAAAAAAATCTTAAAATTTCCTTACTAAATTGGGTAATTTTTTTATTTATCTCACTGATTATAATATAGACAATTAATTACAAAAAAATTAACAATATTTAAAATGCTTTTTAAAATTCACTAAAAATTAAGAAAAAATCATTAAAAATCCTTAAAAATCAAAATTAAATTTAAAAAAATTACAAATTTCCATAAATGCATTTGACTACTTTTAGAATATTTTATAAGCTAAAAAAGCCTTGAGACATGATCACTCTATTATTTTCGGATCAAAATGATAAACTTTTAATCTAAATTCATTAAAAAACTATTTTAAATTCCAAAAATGGGCTGCAAAATTACAAAAATTTTACAGATCCATTGTTGTAGCCCGATGGTTTCATTCTCACTTAGGTTTGATTGATATCCTAATAAATAAAACATTAAAAAAATATAAACAAAAAAAGAAAAAAAACTCTTAAATTATAATTAAAAAACCAATAATAATATCACCCAAATAGTAATCAAAATTTTACCTAAACCAAATGTGATCCCACTAATATCTTCTTAATATTTGTTTTATTTTTAAAAAATAATAAGGTGTTTTATTTTTTTCAATCAGTGGTTTTTTGCTTTTTTGTTGGATTCCTTGCATTTGGGACTACTCCGTGCGCCCTCAGTCTCTTGCATACACACCCCTACCAGGTATCTATCTTTCGTGCTTTATTTATTTTTTGACATCCCTTAACTATGGTTAATTGTTAAAATGAAATTTATTCACCCACTTTTCCACGCGCGCTCGCACTAAACACATATTTTTCTAATAAATTAAAATCAACCCTCCATTCACTTTGCATGTGGTACATGCGCTTCAGAGGCACTTTAATTTTAAACAACAATGAACCAACCGTCACAAAAATGCACGCACTGAAAAAGAAGAGCGCTTAAGACACATTAAATTTTTAATCAATGAATATGCATTTAGAGACCTGAGTTTAGGTATTGAAGTCCGGGCTTCGTTAAAAGCATAGTTTCATATTAATAAATTGTAACTAACAATTTAAAAATGAACCGCCATTTTCTTATCAAGGTTTACAACCTAATAAAATTTCAACCATTGTTAATAATTTATTAAAATGAACCACTAAAATAATTTTTCTCACTGCACTTTTTTTCCTTTTTAATAAATACGCTTCATGGGATGGGCACGTATAGTCCTTTAAGCTGACATTGTTTATCAAAGTTTTGGTTATGTCTTGATTAGGCTATTGAGGTATTATGGTTTGATTGTGTGATACGATTACGAGTGCATGTAGTTTTCTTTTCTGCCTGATACGGGGTCTTGGGTGCCTGCTTGTTGCATAGCATGAAGCTTTCGGTCGCATATGTGTAGGGGTCATGTCGAATTTTTTCTAGGATGTGGGATGTTTGGGGTGGTCAGTTGGTTAGCTATGCATGTGTGTGTTTATTTTGATCGATTTCTTTTTTATGACTATTTTGCTATTTTGCAGGCATTCACTGTGATTGTCTGTGTTTGTGGTGTGTGTGTGTATTCCATCTGAATGGTGCCTCAAGCTCCTCCTCCTGTTCAGTATGTCCCATTGATCATGGATTATTCTTTCCTACTGACTTTTGAGCCTATTACAAAAGCTGGCCTTGCATCTTTTGTGGCTGCTTTACTCCCTCTGATTCCAGATGATCCAACCCTTTGTGATGAGTTTCTTGCATCATACAGTAAGAAATCGGGCTTCGTGCATGGTATTTCCATGGTCATGATACCTAGAGGGTTAGGGAAGGCTTTGTCTCTTCCTTACAAATGAGAACCCTTTGTTATAGCCAGATAGTTATTCTCAAATGACGAGATTCTCAAGCTGTTACAGAAGCAGACTAAAGAGGTCCTCGATGTCAAGAAGGTGATTAACACTTCAGGAGTGTCTTTCTCAATGATTACTCTGATCCTCTCTGGAAGCTAGTCTGCCAATTTTTCCAGGACAGGTTCATGTCTGCCAAGACACCATCTCATTATTTGTCCAAGGAGCTCTTCACATCTTCTAGGATGGTTTTAAAAGGGGTTGCCATTGAGTGGAGTACTTACCTTCTTATGAAGATGGACCAACATTTTGTCAAAGTGACTAGAGGGAATGTTACCAATGTAACCTATGGTTCATATTTATATGCTTTCTTGACGTATTCAGGCCTTAAATAAGAAGGGTGTGTTACCTCCTCCTCCATCTAATCCAGTTCCTCCCCCTCCACCTTCAGAAGATTCAGAACCCATTGACATAGAGGATATTGACTCCCCTCCTCCATTGGTCATTCAGCGGAAGCGCTTGAAGCGTGTAGCGAAGAAAATTCCACCAATCATTCCTTCAGTGTCAGTTCCTGCCACCTCTGGAAGTGACCTCCCTGCCTACCTCACATGCAACAACTTATTTAGGGCACATCAAGAGGGTTCTTTGGAAATATTAGTTCCTTCACTGAACAGTTTAGTGTCAAGGGATGCCATTCCTTTCCTTTGTAACGACATCTAGAGTTCTATTGAACTCTCAGTCAGCTTGTGTTCAACAGTTATATGCTTCTTTCTATGAAGAATTGATGCAATCCAAAGACTAGATGCATAAGGCAACCACAGAGTTAGCCTCTGCTAAAGACACTCTTGCCGATCTGTTTAAGTAGATGGAGCAGCAGACATAAATGATTGAGACCCATAGAGAAGAAATATCTTCTTTGAAAACTCAGTTAGCAGAGACTCAGTTAGAGGTAACCAGAGTTTCGGAAGAGAAAGAGAAAATGTCTAAAGAAGCTCAAGAGTTTAAGACTCTTTTGGATACGAAATTGTCAGCTTTGTAGACTGCTCACAATATAGTGGAATCCCAAGCTTCTCAAATTAAACAGTTGAAGGACCAGCTAGTGCAGTCACAATCCATTCCTCCAAGCCCCAGTGTCCCCATGATTCCATCTATATCTCAACAAGACTGGGCAGTTCTCCAGAGACATGCCACATTATGTCCATTGCTTCAAGATCAAGTGGAAAGATTGCAATCCAGGATGGATTTATTATGGTCTACATTTGAGCAATTTCAAGAGTATATTCCTCTCGACCATTCCTTTTTTTGTCCACTATCAGTTGCAGAACTTGGCCTTCTATATTAAGTTCTCAATGATGGATCTCCCTCTTCCAGAGGATGGTTGGAGTGGGGCTTGGTCTTCTGATTTGCTAACAAAAGTTGTCTGTATGGTCTTTGAAGATTCTGTGACAACGAATACCATGTTGCTATCTTATATGTATCTATAAGGTGATCTGTTAATTTCAGATGATGTAGATCTGGCTTGGTATGTGGGGGATGTGGTCTTATAAGCTGTCTTACATGTCAACTATTTGGAGTTGAGGATAGATGAAATCTTCTAGTGCTATTCTTCTAAAGTGGCTGCTTGCCCTGACACTTTATGGCATTCAATGATTAATTCTGTAGTCTTGAACCAACACCAGAATACAGCTTCTACTTATGTGCAGAGCACTAACCAACTAAGGGTGGATCTCCTAGCTTATCTTTCTAAGAACCATCCATTTGATTCATCCTTCTTTGATGCCTACCATCGACGATCTATTTTAGGTCCCTCTGTTCCTAGCTTATTGTACTATCAACAAATGGCCCATCGCTATGATGCTTATTTTTCCCTTTATCAATCTAACTCATCAGCTATCTTACCTCTCCTTTTTCAACCTCAGGTTTTTCCTCAAATTCCAATATTTACCTATTGTTCTTTCATTGAAGATCGAGTTTTTTTCCCTTCTCCGCCATGTCCTTCCCCATCTATCCATATACCTTCTAATTTTCCTGCTTATCGATTGACACATTTTCTAACTGATTCGCTTAAATTTTCAGTCACTCCTTCTTTAGTTTATTCCTCATTTTATGATTTTACCTACCCATCTCTTCATCCTCTTTTACTCATTCCTCTTCCATCTCATGCCACTTTTATTTCTCAGCCCCCTCAGTTGGTTAGTGGGTACGAAGGATTTGATCAGTAGATTCCGAGAAGAAGAGGATGGAGCTCAACTGTTTCTCTCATGAGACCACAGATTAATTGGCCATTAATTCCAGGGGACTAGACAACTGCTAGTCAAGTATACCAAAATTACCTCAATTTTTCTCAACAATATTCACAATCTCTAGATCCTTCAGTGAGATTGTTAGCCCATTTTGCTTGGTACCTAGCATATATGCATAGGCATTCCCATAACGATCAAAAGGCCATTCCAAAGCTTTGTATGAATATCAATGTGAACATTGATTCCCAAAAGTTGGATGCCCTATATTTGCATGCCCTTTGTCTACCTAGCAGATACCTTGTTTTGCTAGAACGGATATGCTGCCTTCAATTCTTTCAGAATCCTCCAAAATCTTTTGTAGATGAGTCTTTATCCCTGGATCGCTTTCATAATCATCAAGCTTTTAAGAGGGATCATCTTCACTGATACCCTTGAATGTATCTTCTATGCTTCTTAATGAGATATTTTTTGGAAGGTGCCATTTAGATGGTTGTGTTTGTGTTTGTGCTATAATAATTTGTATGTGATGAGTTCGTGTTGGTTTAATTATTTGTTTGAGAGCTCTCTTTTCAACTATTGATGGTGATGGTGGATGGCAAGCCTACGATGCAAAGCTAAACAACCTATGATATCCTTTACAAATTTTTTATGACTTTCTATTGTTTATCAGATGTGTTAATGAATAACGAAGTTTTTCTTTAGTATTATTCTTTTCTAGATACAGATGATAAGTTGGGGTCATGGTGGAGTGATTGTTGAAGATACTACGGAAGATCAAATTGAACTCTTTACTGAACTTACATTCTTCTTTTCCTTAGGTCACGAGGACGCTTCCTTTCTAAGTGCGGGGATCTGTTGAGAGTCAAAAAAGATTGAAATTTTGACTGATTTTTGTTATTTTTGAGGTTTGAATGGTTGATTTTTTATGGATTTAGAGTGATGTATGATTGTTAATGGCAGTGTTTGAGAGTGTTTTGGATGATATTGATTATGTTTTGGAAACTCATGATGATTCTCGGTAGAAATATGAGACCGTCACACCATGTACAACTAAATCTTGAGGGTGCACCCTCTTCAGGGTATCTACTTTCTATCAAATTATGTTGTTTTTAAAGAAAATTAACATCAACAACTATTTGTCGATATTATTCAGAAATCATGTTAGTGTAGTGCTTTATCATATCCTTAACTTCGCCAAGGACATTCGATGCACTTGACTCATAGCCATGATCATCCATTGGTCATTCCATTGGCCTAAAAATTTTATGGGGCATTGGTTATTGACTCACAAGAACAACATTAGGGTTTGATGCTTGGCCTCCAACATTTGGTGGAGCCATCTGACTAGCCATAGACATAGTCACACTAGGAGGAGCTTGCAATAAAGGTATATTTTGGACCATGATTCCTCTCACATTTGAGTTAGTCATAGCTATCCCTTGACTTCCATTGCCATTGGTCAATGCCAAATTATTTCCTAAAACTAGACCCATATTAAGATTGGTTCGAGAGGCATAGTCCACTTATAGTTGGGATTCTATATCTTGTGCTCGTCTAATAGCAGTGTCTACATCCGACAAAGTGACACTACTCAACTACACCTGAATGTTGAAATCCAGACCATGCAAAAAATATTGCAGTTGTGTAGCTGCTGGGATAGAGATAGAGGCTTGCAATTTGTGAAAGACCTCTTTTAACTTCTTGGGATATGCTCGGATATTCTTATGTGGCTCTTGACGTGTCACATTTAGTACACGTAGTCAATATTGACCACCCCTTTCAGGGGTAAACTCCCTTCAAAGGGCTTCAAAAAATAAATCAATAGTGGTTATGGTTCCAGCCTCTAGGTCATCATGATACCATATAGTAGCTCTTCCTTTGAGACTCATGTTAAATAACATCATTAAATTTCCTTCATCCCAGATACGATAGTTGAACATCAACTTTTGGAATTCGTTAATGTGCAGTTCTGCATCCTCCTCCACTAACCCATTAAAGATGGCCAGGGGGAAACCTAAAGCTGGAAAATTTTCCATTCCAGTAGGTATAGCAATAGGTTTTCCCGCCATGGTAACAATAAAATTTGCTACAGGGGTTCGAACAACTAGGACTATAGCTCCACTCGAAGTGGAGGGATTGATTTGAGGGGGGAAAGAACTAGAGCTTCCTCCCCCTAATGGATTGTGTGCTGAGCTAGGGTTATTAAAACCCCGCCCTTCCAAAGATATCAGGCTTCTCCTTTACAGAGAGTATCTTCTATTTATCTCAGCCCATCGTCTAGCTCGTTCAGCCATTTCTTGCTTTTGGAGCTTCACTTGATGGTCTTGTGAGTCTAGCTCACTAATTTCTAGCATACACTAGAAAATAGGTCCCAATCAACCAAGGCATAGAAACCGCCCACTTGTAGGCAGCTCTTGACAAATGCACCACCTCTCGGGACATAAAATGGGCTCGACACTAGCTATAGATACTAGCCGAGCCTCTATAACACTCACAAGATAACCCCACACAGCCTCACGAGCGGCCATAAGCGTCTAAGGGCTATACTGCCCTAATCTCGTTATTGTAGATAATGCATTTGTAGTAAAATGTAGTTCAATGATTGCCCTTTCTTACTCCTCAGAGGGAGATCTCATACATCTTGGTATAATATACCATGTAACACAAACATAAAGGAGATACTCCTCTGGCTAAATGTCGTGGCCCCACTGCAGCTCTTCTACACCAATTCTACACCAAGAGGATTGGCTCCTCAATACACTGCTCTAACATAAAGCACATATAAGTAGTCTCCACTCCTGTATATTTCGAATGATCCAGGAGATTTGATCTTTCCTTACCAAGATTTCCCCCCCAGAAATCATTTATCTATCCTACAAGTTAGGTTTTCTCACAACTCAATGTAGATCATGTAATTGGCAATCAATTGCTATGCATCCAGGAGTTACCATGTGATACACATAATGCAATTGTGGATGACACACCTCATGCTCAAGCAATTTATGATTAAAAAACCAGCCACATGATGTGCAAAACTAATCCTTTAATGATTTCTAAGCTACTCGTAATTGCGACATTGCTAGAGAGTAGCACTGAGTTTCTTCGTGCTACTAGTCTCTCTTAAATTTAAATAGTGATCGGCCTATATGCTATGCATAATCAAATAAATAAAAATTTAAAATATTTTCAGTAATCGCTCACTTTCATAATCCCTCTTCCCTCCTACCAATTAGGTTTTACATTCCTTGGGTAGGTGTAGGGTTCATTTTTATGTAGTTTTTCATGTAAAAATCGATGAAAATACACTATAACATGGAAACAAGGCTTGACCGAGGCTTGATCCTCATGATCCAACCTTGTTATATGCTCACAGATGTAAAATATATTTTTCTCTAAAATTTTAGGTGAGAAAACTAAATTTTTCTTAGTTTTACTTAATTTTTTTCATTTATTTCTTCATAAAAATGTGATGTTTCTGAATTCTGAGTTCTTAATAATCAAGGACACTCATCACCATTTTCATATTCATTTTCATCCCATACGACCCCAAAACACTCAACAAAAATCCCAAATTCCATTATTTTTATCAAAATTGTAAGTTTTGGATTTTGCGTGTTTCGTGGAAAATTATTATACCATTATATTTTGCAACATGGGAAATAAAAAACACACAAAATCAAGCACTTTTTTCAACCATTTTCTGTAAAACAAAAGAACCGCTCACTTACGCATAGAAACCGCAATTCCGAGGCTCGTATCTCATAGACATGCGGCCGTTGATGCTTCTTCTTTGCTGCTCATGCACTCTCTTAGTCTGATCTACATCCTCCATCGCTCTAGCATCATCATTTGCTATGGATTCGTCATCAGAACCCTCCTCCTTCTCTCTTGAATTGATGCATATGAATAGCCGCTAAGAGGAGAGGAGAGAGAGAAATACTGAATTTTTAGAATTTTGAATGCTCCATGAAAATAAAAAAAATTACACACATCTCCTTCCTCTCTCTCTTCTGATCAAGAATCTCTCTCCCCCTCTCTAGAATGATGTGAATTGGAGAGGCATCGAGCGATTTGGAAAATTTGCGCCCCCTTCCCCCCTTCCTGTTTATTAAAATTTTAGTTGATTTCAAGGATTTTATTAAGCCTAAGGTTATAAACTTCAAAATAACTAGTTTAGTTTTTTTGTGTTCACACTATCACCAAGTGGATATTTTGGTTTTGAGAGGGCAACCGGACTCTGATTCGAGATCCGTTTGGACAGATGGCTTCGCAACATCGAAATCTATAAACTTGGCCTTTGTCACACACTTTTTGGCTCCCAGATCCAATAGTTGCTTTATAACGCCAAACCTTGTGGGGATTAAATGGGGGGTCAAATGACATCTGATTGATGAACCAAGACTTGCGTTCGATTCCTAACACCAAAATGCATCTAGGAAAACTCTAGCTTTATAACGCCAAACCTTGCGGGGATTAAATGGGGGGTCAAATGACATCTGATTGATGAACCAAGACTTGTGTTGGATTCCTAACATCAAAATGCATCTAGGAAAACTCTAGCTTGTTGGCCATCCACCACCATTTGATTTTTCATGAAAAATTGGTCTTTGGTGCTTCTCAGGCACTTCTTGCTTCAAAAAACGGCTTCAAATGCTTCAAGCACAGCTCAGAAGCAGCTCCTAACATCCCAGCTCTCAATCTCACTCCTCCTACATTTTACTGGTGTGGAGCCATTTCACCATCTCACTCTCAGACAATTTGGTCTTATTATTGGAAAAAAATGAAGAAATGTAGCTACCCATACTAAAGGGCAATCAATGATCTTATTTGAAGACTCTGAAGACATTTATGCTGCCTTAAAGATGATGATACCTTTGCTTGAGGGTGACATCTACATGAAGATTAATGCAAGCAAAGTCAATGAAGAAGAAGACCAGAAACACCATAAAGAAGAAGATAAAGTCAATAAAGAAGAAGAAGACTAAAAAGACCATAAAAAATATTACCAAGAAAAAGAAGACCATAAAGACAAAAAGATCATCAAAGAAAGCAAAGCGGACTACATTAAAGAAGAAGGCAAAGAAAAAAATATCTGCTATCCCTACCATGATATATCTGATGAAGAAAACCACAAGGGCCTGTCAGTAGTCCTTGTCTCAACTTTTCACTATAATGTTTTCTTATATGTACTTGCCATTAATGCTTCTGTCATGCCTTATAAAACTCCTCATGTAACCTATGCATAACAACCCCTACACACTTAGTGTTGCCTTGTAATAGTCCTTGGATATTAGCCATGTTTTTGGTACCCACACTTAGTCTTTTTTGCAATAACCTTTGGGGATGCTTACCATGTTTGTGGCATACCTACACTTAGCAATGTTCTACTCATGACGGCCTCTATACACTTAGTGCTTTCTTTACGGTTGTGATTGAGAAGGGGTGTTGAGAGTTATGCAATCACACCCATGTGACATTCTCTTTGTATGGAGCAATAGGGCAAGACTCAAACAGTTTACTAGAGAGGATGCCTAAAATATAGGATGCATGAATCCCATAAGCATAGTGGAGAAAAAGGGAACCATCATGAGCCTATAAAGTGATGTACCTTCTTCCCATTCAATGCTGGAATAATATTATACTTTGTCCTTTTAGTCATAGTTAGTGTCATACTCAAGATTGTGTTTATGAGTCCAAGCTTCCATCTTGGAACCTAATTCACTTGAGTAACAATTGGTCTCTCTAATCTATGTTTGTGTTTCATCTGCCATAGCCATACTCTAGATCCATGCATTTCAACACTCGTCGTGTCATCATGCTTTCATTACTATTTCAATCTCATCTCCTGAAACACTTCATCCTTGCCTTTCTTGTACAAAGTGCCACCTAACAGGGTATAGGGGGTTAATTCCAACAGAAGCTTCTTCTTCTCATAGCAGCTAGAGATACTAGGGGGATATTGTTGGGTTGCCAAGAGGTTGAATATGTCTGCATACCATGGGGTAACAATTTCAACTAGAAAAAGGGAAGTATGAGGAAGGTCTGGATCATCCTACTCTTCTTCGTCACTCTGAGGGATTCGTGACAGATGATCATCTAGGATATGGGAACGACCAGGTTCCGTAACCACTTCAAAGTTGAACTTTTGAAACAAAAGGATTCATCTCATCATTCTTCCCTTCACATCGACCTTGTTCATTAGGAAGGATAGGGCCTCATGATCCACGGAATTTGAAGTGTGTCGATAGCAAGTAGTGTCGAAACTTCTCCAAGGCGAACACCATTACTAGGCACTCAAGCTCCATCATTGTATAGTTCCTTTCTTTGTCGATTACTTTTTGGCTTGCATAATAGATAGGTTGATCTAACTTTGAGGAGCCCTTTTGGCATAAGACTGCACCTAGGCCTTCAATAGATGCATCAGTGTGCACATTGAACTCCTTTGTTCAATTAGGAGGTTGCAAGATGGGTGCTTCAATAAGGCATTGCTTTAGGGTGTTGAATGCCTCATCACAATCAATGGTCCATGTAAACTCTACATCTTTTTTGAGGAGCTTATGCAAGGGAGCTTCCTTTGTTGCAAAGTGTGCAATGAATCTTCTATAGTATCCCACATGGCCAAGGAATCCCCTCAACTTTTTGAGGCTAGATGGCACTATTAAAGTTGCAATCTTCTCAATCTTTGCAAGGTCTATTGCTATACCATGTGGAGAGACAATGTGGCCCAAAAGAACTCCTAACAAGACTCCAAAGACACATTTTTCGAGGTTGAGAGAGATCCCATACTCTCGACATCTGTCAAAGCACTACTCTAGGTATCCCCAATGCTCACGGATCAGACTATAGATACATAAGTCATCTAGGTATACCTCAATGAAATCATGCATATGGTTCTAGAATGCAGCCATCATCACTCATTGGAAGGTCACAAGAGCATTAGAGAGTCCAAACGGCGTCACTCTATAAGCATAGGTTCCCCACTTGGTTGTGAAGGTTGTTTTGGGTTGATCTTTTTCTACGATTTGGACTTGGTTATATCCATTGAATCCATCCAAGAGGGATTAAATAAAGCTCATGGCCTGCCATTGTGTCCAACAATTGGTCTGTGAAAGGGATAGAGAAATGATCCCTCTTAGTTTTGGAGTTTAAATTTTGGAATTCCACATATATTCATAGATTTCCATTCTTCTTGGGTACTACCACAATGGGTGAAACCCATTCACTATTGGCCACTAGATAGATGAACTTAGTTTCAAGGGGCTTCAGTAGTTCGGCCTTCACCAAGGCAAAGTAAATTGGGTTCATGTGCCTTTGTCTTTGCCTTATAGGCTTGGCATCAGGCTCTAGGTCAATGTGATGTTGACATACCATGGGATCAATCCCTTTCAAATATTTGTATGACCATGCAAACACGTCCAAGTTCTCTGCATCCTTCAATCCACACATAATCTCTAAGGTACGAGGATCCAAGAAGGCATTAGCCACATCCACTTCTTTCACGAGCTTTGGGGCTTTGTTGGACTTGGTTGTTATGGAGGGAGAAATCCTTAGACCTCTTATTATCATTAGTATGATTTTGAATTTCTTTTAATAGCTAGGAGACAATATCAAAAACTTTTGAAATGTTAGATTTGGTTTAAAGATTTCTAGGTCTTTGACCAAGTCATATTCTTTGATAGGATGTGCAAGCTTCTCCTATTGGCTAGGGAATGGGCAACACCCACTTTTATCTTCCCTATTTCTTCTAGGAATGGCAACATATGCACTTCTTCTACTTATGGACATACTTCGGTATTTTCTATATCCTGGACCTCTGGTCCTATATCTGCAACTATCTCTGTAGCTCTCTGTGGCCCCACAGTGCTTTGTACTACATTGTTCTTCTTTGCATCATTTTGTTTCTCCTTGGGAAGGTTGAATTTCACTATCTTGGCAGAGGGAACATTCTCTTTTGGAACTATAGGGTCTCTGTTCTTTGCACTCATTATTGCGGCAACCTCCAATTCCACCAAATTAAAAGTAGGTTTTTGCGTCTTCTATTGGGTATTAGAGGTAGCTTTTATAGGAGCTGGACTTGGACAATCTCTTGCAGTGTGGCCTTCTCCTTTGCATCAAATGCATAAGGGTTTTTAGTCCATGGACCTTCTAGGGTTTCGACAATTTGGTGAGATATGACCCTTTTCTCCACATGTGAAACACTCCACTTCTGATCTATGGCCATTGCCAATAGATTGTTGTTCTCTGTAACTTTGAGAGGGAAATCTCCTTAGGCCCAAATTAGGACTGAACTCCCTAGGCTTTGGTCCAATATCTTGTGTAGTCATCTTTGATTCCAACAAGTTGAACCTCACTTATTCATCTTTCTTTCTTCTTTTATGCATCTCCTTTTAGAGAGTAGATATCTTCTGTATGGTTCTTCCTCAATCAATATGAATAGAAGGCTCCATGAATGGTTAATTTTCAAGTACATTCATCAATAGCTAAATGTTCCACTTTTGATGGAACTTTCCATACCATGTATTAGATTGCATCACATCTCTTCTGCCTCCTACTGGACTGGATATATTGGTTGTATTTGCCTTCAGCGTATATAGCTATTTTGTAATCACATCATCAACTCCTTCTTAATGCTTGTGACTGAATTGGACAGGTAGTCCTTCAAATTTTCACCTCTTGAAGTACTTGCAATAGGGTTTTGGGAAGCTTTTGTAATCACTACATACATTGGTTGGGTTGATCCTCCAGAAGATCCTTAGTTCTGATTTCTGATTCAAAGCTCTTATTGTGCAACTGGAGATTGTTGATTCTGGTTGGTAGGGTTCCATTGTTGTTTTTGAGTTGCCATTGGGGGAACCGTTTGAGGCCATTATTGTTGTGGTTGAACCATCATTTGAGGGGCTGTCGTCTGTAGCCACTGTGGATTCGATGCACTACACTGCAAGATTGTTTGTATTTGAGGGTAGGGGCCCGATAGGGGTAGGGAACTGTCTCTAGGATTGCATTTGGTGGGTGCACCATTCCTGGCATGGGAGGATGTAGGACTCCTCTTTCTGAGGTCATTGATAGCCTTGCTTCAACTTGATCATATAGTCTTGCATCTTCCACCGCAGCTTGCAGATTAACTGGTCTTCGCAATTTGACAAACTTACAAACTTTTGGTTATAGGCCTCTAAGGAAAACTCCCTTTTGGATACCTTCATCCAAGTAATGGTTGGTCCATCTTTTCAATATGGATTCCATTCTAGAGACATATGCTTCCACCTATTTACCAGAGGTCTAGCTTAGGTTCATGAATGCCTCTCTCATCCACTCTTCAAAACCTTCATGCCTGAATTTAGTGAGGAAGATCAACTTCAGGTTCCTACTGCTTGTCTCTCATACGACTGAAACATTGAACCTTTAAAAGTGGCGGGGAATATTTCCAACCAACGCTCCGGGGTTCTGGCATTGCTAGCTACACACGCTACCATAAACTCTACTACATGAAGTTCAGGGTCTTCATTGCACTCTCCTTTAAAGGTGGACAATGGGACTACATTTGTTGGCCTATCAATTAATATTTCCAGGATGGATCTGACTAGGAAGGGAACCTTGAGTATGTACTCCACCCAATTGGTATGTACTCCACACAACAAAATCAGAAGGGCTTTAGTCCCTAGAGGACTCTCTTGCCAACATTTCTTCTACTTCCTTCTTTTTGACATCTCTGAATTTAGCTTTAAATCCACTATAGAGGGGAAGGTATTTAGTTATGAAGGTATCAAAACTCATTCTTTTGAGCATTGTTGTGGTGCCATCATTATAGTGATGCCAACTTTGGATGGTTTCCATAGTGTATGTTGTAAATATCACTCTGTTCACCAACTTCCAATGGGTTGCTGATTGAACAAATAGAAGGTTGTCAGTGCACCATGCATCCCCTATATCCTACTGTTGAGCATCCAAGAACAGATTCCAACCCTTTTCCTTCTTGTTCCCGTGGACTTCCACTGACCACGACTGCTGAAGGTTCTTCACAATCTCCCACTTGATGATGTCTGGAAACTTCCCAATGAATGCTAAATCTCCTATGGATGATCATTCTCTCTATTTTTGCACTTTAGTTTGCTCCCAAATAGTTTGTTACCAAGATGCACATCTCTATTGCTTCAACAGGGTGTGAGGAAATAGTCCACCACATAGAGCCTACATCATGATGGTAATATGTCTCCGCCATTGTGGGATGAGCTTCTTTTAGAAAGTGGCTTTGGAAATGAGAATCTCCAATTCTTCAGTGGTAGAAAGAACCTTGCAAGAATCCATTGAATTCTTCTCCTCTTGGTAATGCCATTTCCTTCATTTCCAACCTATTCTGATGCTTGTTGATGGTAGTTTTCCTTGGCTGCACACCAAACATGGAGCCACAAGACGAACACCAAGAAAATAGGGATTCTACTATAAGAAAATCTATATTGTATTATCAAAAAATATCTTTTTCATACTTGGTGTTACCACAAAAAGGAAAAGAATACCAGGAATAAGAAATCTTCATGCATCTTCATAGAAACAATTCTCCCACGGCTTTAACTTGAAAAACATTTATTATACTCTTCATATTCTTCAAATAATTCATCAAGATACCACAAAGACACAAGAGAATACACTACTTTGAATGAAAATCATAACAATAGTATTCTTCTTCAAAGGTTTCATAGCTTTCTCTCATCACAATCTCTCACTCATAGATACATTGTTTTGCATAGATTTGGCTATCTTTCACTCACTCACTCACTCACACACATACTCTCTCTCTCTCTCTTTCTCTAATTCTCTACAATAATACAATGAGATAATAAAAAATTATCATTGATAACTCCTCTTAGATCATGGATAACCCTCCCAAGAGGTATGTCTAGTATGAAAGGTCACCAAGACCACTATAGTGTCCTTTGAGAGCTCACTACTGTCACTGTCACTTCAGTCTTTACTTCAAGTCTTTAGTAGCTACTTCTTCCACTTCTTCAAGATATTTTGAACTTATATTCATCTCTTCCCAAGGTTGGAAAACTTTCCCAAGCTACACATACATCCATCGTCACACTTATAGAGGCATACAGAACAGAGATAGAGGCTCTACAGATGGTCAATAGAGGGTTAACATAAATACATCATAAAGCCTTTAGCTCAACTTAATTCATTAAAAACCATGAAGAATCAATCAATAAGCTTCCAAAAACTCTCAAACTTCATCAATCACTATTCCAATCCCTCATACAGAAGGAAAATAGAGCAAAATAGAAGCTCAACAAACTCAAACAGAACTAATCAGACACTAACAAGACATTAACAAAACATGTCATAACATCATATCTCCACTATAAAACATCATGAGCTTCCAAAACATAATCAACATAATCCAAAACACTCCCAAAAACTTTCAAAACAACTAATAATCATATAAAATCCATAAAAAATAAACCATTCAATCCACAAAAAAACAAAACTCAGCCAAAAAAGCAAGTAATCTCAACCCTCAACATAAGGAGACCTACGCATCCACATGTCTAATGTGTGCATTGCAATGGAAACGACATTCTAGGAGAGTGTCAAGACCCTCGATCTTGACCTTGCGCCAATTGTGATAGGTTCAGTCAGGATGCCATGCATTGTAGACTACGAAGGAGACTTTCATACTTGCAACCTTACAACTAACCGTACCTAGGGAATAGGCCATTGAATTTCTTTGGGAGCGGAGCCTCATTGGCTCTTCCAGTACCTAATGACGCGAAGCCAACCATCCCTAGGATGGAAATTAATCCCGTAGGCATGCCTCAGCCGCCTGAACCTTTTGTAACCCACCGGCCAAGCGATGCTCTAGTTCACTATGTAGAGGAGCCAAATGACGAAGAAGCATATGTGAATACTTACGTCTCATACGACAAAGAGGAAAATCCGATCCTTATGAACTATCGATCCACAGTACTGAGGATGGCATTAGGTAGAGGTATAGGCGTAGGAGGGCAAACCCAAGAGTCGATTGCTTGTTGGACTTGCAGTCACCCAGGGCACATTTCCTCACGCTACCCCAAGAGGGAGTAAGCCAACCTAGAAAAGGATGACATTAGATGTGCAGAGTGTGGAATTACCCACCTATTTTTTGCTGATTTCCCTAGACAAAAACGATCCTCTAGCTTGGCAATCATGCCTTCAATACCGTTGGGGATTTTTGGAGTTGAAATGCATGATGGAGAGGCTATGCCCATGCTGTTGCATGTTATGACCCAAGCATAGACAAAGCAGGCTTGTGTATCACTGCCAGGGCCTAGCAACCTAGACGTAGCCTCAATAGGAAAGAAAAGCCATATGCGAAGGAAGAAGAAAAGTGAAGCAAAGATTATGCTTAAAATTGAGAGTGCTACAACAATACCCGCAGGGAAGAAAGTCATGGGCACAGAGGCAGAAACGTTCGCTCTGAAGACTATAGAAAAATGGAGTGCTGATGTGGTCAAGGAGTACCCCAATTCGAAGCACTGACTTGAAACCATAGTAAGGTCAAGGAATGGGTTAGAGAAGCCCATAAAGAGAACGTTGAGCCCATCTTGGGGGATGAAATCTATGATCTCTCTAGTGTGATCACACTGGTTTCACCTATGCAACCGAAGTTGAGAGATGCCATTGCGCCTCAACCAGTGTCGAACATAGAGAGCTTGAATGCCATGGGCTAGCAAGCTAGCCAAGGCCATTGGCCAAGGATTGCAGAATTAGGAGATAAGAAAGCAATGGGTGATCTTCTTATGATGTTACTAACCACCCCAATGACTTTAAGCTTAGGAGACTTGCTTAGGTAGCATCTAATGTTGTGGCAAGAGTTGGAACAGTGGGTGGAAGGACCGCTTCAGCAGTTGACTTGTGTGACCATGATACAGTGATGCAGATACTGAGCTTGATGCTACACTCAGTTCCCAACCTTATGTGTCAATGTTTTTTGGAAAGGCATATAGATGCATGTGGTCTTGCCAGTCCTAGCACTAGGAGACACCACAAGAAAAGGAATTGTAGACACGGAGGCAAGAGTCGGTGTGCTTAGCCATGTAGTGTGCCAGGTGTCATGATTGTGGGAGAGAAGGAAGGAGTCTCGCTTGAAGCTTTCTTGCTTGCACAATGGGGGAAGACACACAAGGGTGGAGGCTGAAAACAGTTTTCCTCTTCTTAGTTGTGTAAGCCAAAAGAACTCAAGTACAAAGAAATAGAAGAACCCTATATATGGGTCTCAAACCAAACTCAACTAACTAAGGTGGCATACTAACTGAGCCACGAACTAGAGTAGATAAGGATAGCTATCATGTAGCTATTATTCATGGGCGGTGTACCAACCGCGTCTGCAACTGACAAGTCGGTGACATAAATATACAACGGTCACCCTGGCGTATCACGAGTGGAGCTCGATATCTCAACACTCCCCCTCGAGCTCAATCCCAATTCCTGCACACCAAGCAGGTCTCTGAACTTGCGCAGCTTCTCTGCGCCCAATGCCTTCGTGAATATGTCAGCTACCTGATCCTCTGTGCTGACATAAACTAGATCAATAAGACCTAGTAAAACCCTCTCTCGCACATAGTGATAATGCACCTCAATGTGCTTTGTTCTAGCATGATAGACTGGGTTATTTGCCAAGTGTATACTACTCATGTTGTCACAATAAATGACAACTGGCCCATCTGTAGACTGATGCATATCATAAAGTAGCTTATGCAACCAAGCTACCTCACATGCAGCCATTGCTGCACCCCTGTACTCAGCCTCTGTGCTCGACAAGGCAACTGTAGGCTGTTTCTTGCTGCTCCAAGTGACTGCAGCACTCCCAAAAGAGAATACATATCCACTGGTAGATCGTCTATCAGAAATACTACCAGCCCAATCAGCATCAGTGTATCCATGCAACTGTATCTGAACCCCAGTCTCATAAAATAGTCCATACTGCAATGTGGACTTCACATACCTAAGTATGCGTCTAGCCGCATCCAAATGTGGTTTCCTTGGAGCCTGCATAAATTGACTTACCAATCCAACAGCATAGCTCAAATCTGGCCTGGTAATAGTCATATAAATCAAACTTCCTACTATGCGTCTGTACATAGTAGGGTCTTCTAGAAGCTCACTTGCATCTGTGCTCAGCTTCACATTTTGCTCCAAAGGAACTGAAATAGGCTTACAGCCTGTCATCCCATATTTGGACAGCATGTCCAATCCATACTGCCTCTGCAAGAGCTGTATCCCACTTGGTGATCTAATCACCTCAATGCCCAAGAAATAACGCAGCTCTCCCAAATCCTTCATCTCAAACTTCTGCTTCAATAGCATTTTCACATGAAGGATATCTTCATCACTGTCACCTGTCATAATCAAATCATCAACATAAATGACAAGCAGCATAATACCTTTCTCTGTTTTTCTCACATAAAGTGAGAAATCTGCCTTGGAAATCTGAAAGCCAATAGTGACAAGATACTGTCCTATCTTGTCAGACCATGCTCTAGGTGCTTGCTTCAAGCCATACAAGGCTTTCTTCAACCTGCAAACAAACTCAGGATGAACAGCATGCACATAACCTGGTGGCTGCTCCATATAGACCTCTTCTTGCAAATCACCATGCAAGAAGGCATTCTTTACATCCATCTGATGTAAAGACCATCCCTTTGATGCAGCCATAGCAATGACTGCTCTTACGGTTGCCATCCTTGCAACCGGACTAAATGTTTCTTCATAGTCAATGCCATATGTTTGTGCATACCCCTTGACTACTAATCTTGCCTTGTATCTGTTCACAGAACCATCAGCATTGTGCTTCACCTTATAAACCCACTTACAGCCAATTGCATTCTTACCTTTAGGCAAAGGTACTAACTCCCATGTAGCATTTGCTTCCAAGGCATCCATTTCTTCATCCATGGCTTTCTCCCATTTTTCTTTTCCCATGGCTTGCTCAAAAGATGTGGGTTCTGGTTCCTGTATCACTTTGACCATATATGCATAGTGAATGGCTGTAAATCCATCATATTTCAGCCTATCCACAGGATACCTAGCTCTTGTAGACCTGCGCAAAGTAGGTTCACTCCCAGGTGCTCTCAAAACATCCCTGGTCTTCCTTACTCCAGGTGTAACAATAGAAGGAATACCCAACTCATCATCAATGCTCTGTTCTGAGCCACTGGATTCACCATCCACATAAGAGTGACCTGCATTCACATCAAACATGGGCTGATCAACCTTCTCTTTTCCTTTTCGTGATACCTGCATACCACTATCTGCATTGCTTTGAGAAGATTCTCCTGATCTCAATCTGCCTGTCCATGGAGAAGAATGTGAACCACTGCTAGAGGACGCTCCAGGTCCACTAATATTTTGTGACTACTGCTGTGAATTCTGTGTAGCATTACCATTTTGTGCATCTTCATCATCAATCACATTTACTGGTTTATACCAGCTACTCATCTCATCAAAAACAACATCTCAGCTCACTGTAAACTTACGAGTAGAAGGGTTATAGCATCTATACCCTTTTTGCTGCAGAGAGTAACCAATAAAGATGCACTTCTCAGCTTTTGGATCCAACTTGGATCTCAGCTCATCTGGCACATGTACATAGGCAATGCAACCAAAAATTTTCAAATGAGAAATATCTGGTTTCCTACCAGTATACCTCTCCTCTGGAGTCATTCCATGTATTGCTGCAGTGGGAGTCCTGTTCATTATGTAGACTGCTGTAGCAACTGCTTCAGCCCAATAAAAATCTGGCAAGTCTTTTTCATTGAGCATGGCACGAGATACCTCTCCAATATGCCTGTTTTTCCTTTCTGCAATTCCATTTTGTTGTGGGGTATAACTGCATGAATATTGCTGCTTTATGCCATGCTCCTGCAAGAACTTTGCAAACTCATTTGAGAGGTACTCTCCCCCTCCATCTGACCTTAGGCATTTTATCTGCAAGCCTGTTTCTTTTTCAACCATAGCTTTAAGAGTTTTGAAATGCCCAAAAACTTCACTTTTCTTTTTCATAAAATACACCCAAACTTTTCTGCTATAGTCATCAATAAAACTGACAAAATAATGACAGCCTCCAAGAGATGCAGCTTTAGTTGTCCACACATCAGAGTGAATTAATTCCAATGGCTTCTCACTCTCTTGAACATGTCTAGGAAATGGTTTCCTTGCCTGTTTTCCAAACTGACAGGCTTCACATACCTTATGCATTTCTGCAACCTTGAATTTGGGCAATCCTGCAACAATATTTTGGGCCTGCATTGATTTAAGTTGCTGTACATTAACATGACCAATGCGTTTATGCCAGATATCAATATCTGCAACTACACCGGTCCCATGTGCAAACATTGCTGCACTCAATTCAGACATGTCTGCATCCAATGTAAACATTCTGCCCTTCTTCTTTCCTTTTGCTATCAAGCGACCTTTATTTTTCATATCCTCAACAAAGCATCCATGAGGATTAAATCTGACCTGCAAGCCCTGTTCAACCATTTGACCAACTGAAACCAGATTCTTGGTGATATTCGGGACATGAAATACATCGGACAGGTATTTCTTTTTCCCACCCTGCATAGACAAGGGAATTTTTCCAATCTGCACAATAGGATGTGCAGTATCATCACCAGTCTCCACAAATCCTGGTTTTTCCATTTTCCTTGCATCCTCCATCCATTCTGCATGACCTGTCATGTGGTTTGATGCACCTGAGTCAACATACCATACATCATTGCTTTCTTCTGCACTTGTCATAGAATTGTTCATGTGCTGCACCATGAACAAATGCTCATTTCTGTCATCACCCTGTCTACTAGAAGATGCATAATTCCCTTGTTGCAGTTTTCCATTCATGATGTCATTCTGCTTTTTATAGCAGTCTTTAGCCATATGACCCATTTTACCACAGTAGTAGCATTCAACATTACTGTTTGCATTTTGGCCTCTTTGCCATCCACCATGACCTCTTTGGCTCCCCCTGCCTCTAGAGTTACCACGTCCTCCTCCATAGGACTGGTTTTCTTGAGTTTGCTGCATATTCTGATTTCTGCCACGGCCTCCAAATCGGCCTCCTCTACCTGTGCCTCTACCTCTTCCAGCATTTGAGTAGAAGACAGCTTCTTTTGAAGTTCCTCCTGAAGAAGATGCACCACCATTTCTCTGTTCCTCAGAAATTAGAAGAGCAATCAACTCCTCAAAATCAGGAAATCTTTCACGAACTGAAATGGATGTCCGAAACTGTGCATAATCCTTTCCTAGACCATTCAAGGTCACGGAAACTAAATCATCATCTTCCACTGGCGACCCAATGGAAGCAAGTGCATCTGCAATCTTCTTCACCTTCATGTGGTAGTCGTTGATGCTCATACTTTCTCTTTGCACATTATGCAACTCTTGCTTGAGCTGCATTTTCCTGGCTTGCGTATTTGTGCTATACATTTTTGACAAAGTATCCCATGCCTCCTTTGGTGTACTTGCATCCTGAATATGCACAATCATAGAGTCTGAAATACTGATAGACAGCCAATACATAACTTTCCTGGCTCTCTCATGCCATGTTTTAAATGCCTGCATTTGTTGTTGATTGGGAACATCAGGAAGAACTGGTTCTTCTTCATTTCCTGCAACAAATTCCCAATATCCTTTTCCCATAAGGAAATTCGTCATTCTAAACTTCCATGCCTGGAAGTTGTTCTTGTCAAGCTTTTCAGTGACAATCTGTGAAAGAGAATCAGACGCCATTACAGAATACTGCAAGAAATTCTGTCACTGCAAAAAACACAGCTTCACCCTCACAAGGGCAAATCTGCAAAAGTGGCGAAAGTGGTATTTGACCACACAGTCACTTCCTAGTGACGATTTTGCATAAACAGGAACCAAGGATGATTCTGAAACTCCCAATGTCTCTGCGCACAAGCATATGATGCAATTTCTACAGTAACTTTTCACCGACCTGTAGAACAGTGGTCGCACAGCATAAAACTGAGCCTTTTCTTGAGTGCGTGCAGAAAACTTCCGTCTGCAAAACAGGCCCCGAAATGGCCTCAAATCAAAAAAACAAGGTCGCCAAGGGCTAAAGCCCTTACCCGCAGCATATACTGCCCTCTTGCTTCACCGCGAAGGGCGTCTCAACCTGAGACAATGCACTCCTGCAATTTCCGGCTGTGCTACCTGCAGAGATCTGCTCCCAAAACAGGAAATGAAAGCAACACTGCTCCTCTTACCAGACCACCGCGAGCTTGGCTTGCTTTCTTGAGCTCCTTACCACGAACAAGGCTCTGATACCATGTCATGATTGTGGGAGAGAAGGAAGGAGTCTCGCTTGAAGCTTTCTTGCTTGCACAATGGGGGAAGACACACAAGGGTGGAGGCTGAAAACAGTTTTCCTCTTCTTAGTTGTGTAAGCCAAAAGAACTCAAGTACAAAGAAATAGAAGAACCCTATATATGGGTCTCAAACCAAACTCAACTAACTAAGGTGGCATACTAACTGAGCCACGAACCAGAGTAGATAAGGATAGCTATCATGTAGCTATTATTCATGGGCGGTGCACCAACCGCGTCTGCAACTGACAAGTCGGTGACATAAATATACAACGGTCACCCTGGCGTATCACGAGTGGAGCTCGATATCTCAACACCAGGCCTGGGGTAACCTGCCAGTTGAGAATGCTAGGTTTAACGTCACACTGGCCAATGGGATAAAGGTCAAACCATTCGGAGTGCTGAAAAGTTGGACTTTAAATATTGTAGATGTTGAGTTCTCACTAGACTTCATCATCATGAAGGGTCAACTATGATATCCTGCTAGGCTTGCCGACCTTGGATGTGGAACGCACCAGTCATAGAAGACTAGGGCAATGGTCTAATCTTCTTAGGCAATCAAACGAAAGCATTGAGGGTAGAGATGGAAACGTGGAAGACTACATCAGAGTCAACCTCGACACCATCTCAGCTATGCGGAAGGGTGATACTCAGGTTAGAAAATCTTATAGGCTACCAATGAAGTATATCCCTTTCCCTGAGGATGAGCGTGATGTCAAGATTGTGGGAGAGAAGGAAGGAGTATCGCTTGAAGCTTTCTTGCTTGCACAATGGGGGAAGACACACAAGGGTGGAGGCTGAAAACAGTTTTCCTCTTCTTAGTTGTGTAAGCCAAAAGAACTCTAGTACAAAGAAATAGAAGAACCCTATATATGGGTCTCAAACCAAACTCAACTAACTAAGGTGGCATACTAACTGAGCCACAAACTAGAGTAGATAAGGATAGCTATCATGTAGCTATTATTCATGGGCGGTGTACCAACCGCGTCTGCAACTGACAAGTCGGTGACATAAATACACAACGGTCACCCTGGCATATCACGAGTGGAGCTCGATATCTCAGCACTCCCCCTCGAGCTCAATCCCAATTCCTACACACCAAGCAGGTCTCTGAACTTGCGCAAGTTCTCTGCGCCCAATGTCTTCGTGAATATGTCAGCTACCTGATCCTCTGTGCTGACATAAACTAGATCAATAAGACCTAGTAAAACCCTCTCTCGCACATAGTGATAATGCACCTCAATGTGCTTTGTCCTAGCATGATAGACTGGGTTATTTGCCAAGTGTATACTACTCATGTTGTCACAATAAATGACAACTGGTCCATCTGTAGACTGATGCATATCATAAAG
Organism: Lygodium microphyllum; assembly: GCF_053477565.2. Lineage (NCBI taxonomy): Eukaryota > Viridiplantae > Streptophyta > Polypodiopsida > Schizaeales > Lygodiaceae > Lygodium > Lygodium microphyllum. Next base: position 117,000,482 of record NC_141138.1, read on the forward strand.
TAGCTTATGCAACCAAGCTACCTCACATGCAGCCATTGCTGCACCCCTGTACTCAGCCTCTGTGCTTGACAAGGCAACTGTAGGCTGTTTCTTGCTGTTCCAAGTGACTGCAGCACTCCCAAAAGAGAACACATATCCACTGGTAGATCGTCTATCAGAAATACTACCAGCCCAATCAGCATCAGTGTATCCATGCAACTGTATCTGAACCCCAGCCTCATAAAATAGTCCATACTGCAATGTGGACTTCACATACCTGAGTATGCGTCTAGCCGCATCCAAATGTGGTTTCCTTGGAGCCTGCATAAACTGACTTACCAATCCAACAGCATAGCTCAAATCTGGCCTGGTAATAGTCATATAAATCAAACTTCCTACTATGCGTCTGTACATAGTAGGGTCTTGTAGAAGCTCACCTGCATCTATGCTCAGCTTCACATTCTGCTCCAAAGGAACTGAAATAGGCTTACAGCCTGTCATCCCATATTTGGACAACATGTGCAATCCATACTGCCTTTGCAAGAGATGTATCCCACTTGGTGATCTAATCACCTCAATGCCCAAGAAATAACGCAGCTCTCCCAAATCCTTCATCTCAAACTTCTGCTTCAATAGCATTTTCATATGAAGGATATCTTCATCACTATCACCTGTCATAATCAAATCATCAACATAAATGACAAGTAGCATAATACATTTATCTGTTTTTCTCACATAAAGTGAGAAATCTGCCTTGGAAATCTGAAAGCCAATAGTGACAAGATACTGTCCTATCTTGTTAGACCATGCTCTAGGTTCTTGCTTCAAGCCATACAAGGCTTTCTTCAACCTGCAAACAAACTCAGGATGAACAGCATGCACATAACCTGGTGGCTGCTCCATATAGACCTCTTCTTGCAAATCACCATGCAAGAAGGCATTCTTTACATCCATCTGATGTAAAGACCATCCCTTTGATGCAACCATAGCAATGACTGCTCTTACGGTTGCCATCCTTGCAACCGGACTGAATGTTTCTTCATAGTCAATGCCATATGTTTGTGCATACCCCTTGACTACTAATCTTGCCTTGTATCTGTTCACAGAACCATCTGCATTGTGCTTCACCTTATAAACCCACTTACAGTCAATTGCATTTTTACCTTTAGGCAAAGGTACCAATTCCCATGTAGCATTTGCTTCCACGGCATCCATTTCTTCATCCATGGCTTTCTCCCATTTTTCTTTTCCCATGGCTTCCTCAAAAGAAGTGGGTTCTGGTTCCTGTATCACTTTAACCATATATGCATAGTGAATGGCTGTAAATCCATGATATTTCAGCCTATCCACAGGATACCTAGCTCTCGTAGACCTGTGCAAAGTAGGTTCACTCCCAGGTGCTCTCAAAACATCCCTGGTCTTCCTTACTCCAGGTGTAACAATAGAAGGAATACCCAACTCATCATCAATGCTCTGTTCTGAGCCACTGGATTCACCATCCACATAAGAGTGACCTGCATTCACATCAAACATGGGCTGATCAACCTTCTCTTTTCCTTTTCGTGATACCTGCATACCATTATCTACATTGCTTTGAGAAGATTCTCCAGATCTCAACCTACCTGTCCATGGCGAAGAATGTGAACCACTGCTAGAGGATGCTCCAGGTCCACTAATATTTTGTGACTGCTGTTGTGAATTCTGTGCATCATTACCATTTTGTGCATCTACATCATCAATCACATTTACTGGTTTATACCAGCTACTCATCTCATAAAAAACAACATCTCTGCTCATTGTAAACTTACGAGTAGAGGGGTTATAACATCTATATCCTTTTTGCTGCAGAGAGTAACCAATAAAGATGCACTTCTCAGCTTTTGGATCCAACTTGGATCTCAACTCATCTGGCACATGTACATAGGCAATGCAACAAAAAATTTTCAAATGAGAAATATCTGGTTTCCTACTAGTATACCTCTCCTCTGGAGTCATTCCATGTATTGCTGCAGTGGGAGTCCTGTTCATTATGTAGACTGCTGTAGCAACTGCCTCAGCCCAATAAAAATCTGGCAAGTCCTTTTCATTGAGCATGGCACGAGATACCTCTCCAATATGCCTGTTTTTCCTTTCTGCAATTCCATTTTGTTGTGGGGTATGACTGCATGAATATTGCTGCTTTATGCCATGCTCCTGCAGGAACCTTGCAAACTCATTTGAGAGGTACTCTCCCCCTCCATCTGACCTTAGGCATTTTATCTGCAGGCCTGTTTCTTTTTTAACCATAGCTTTAAGAGTTTTGAAATGCCCAAAAACTTCACTTTTCTTTTTCATAAAATACACCCAAACTTTTCTGCTATAGTCATCAATAAAACTGACAAAATAATGACAGCCTCCAAGAGATGCAGCTTTAGTTGTCCACACATCAGAGTGGATTAATTCCAATGGCTTCGTACTCTCTTGAACATGTCTAGGAAATGGTTTCCTTGCCTGTTTTCCAAACTGACAGGCTTCACATACCTTATGCATTTCTGCAACCTTGAATTTTGGCAAACCTGCAACAATATTTTGGGCCTGCATTGATTTAAGTCACTGTACATTAACATGACCAATGCGTTTATGCCAGATATCAATATCTGCAACTACACCGGTCCCATGTGCAAACATTGCTGCACTCAATTCAGACATGTCTGCATCCAATGTAAACATTCTGCCCTTCTTCTTTCCTTTTGCTATCAAGCGACCTTTATTTTTCATATCCTCAACAAAGCATCCATGAGGATTAAATCTGACCTGCAAGCCCTGCTCAACCATTTGACCAACAGAAACCAGATTCTTGGTGATATTCGGGACATGAAATACATCGGACAGGTATTTCTTTTTCCCATCCTGCATAAACAAAGGAATTTTTCCAATATGCACAATAGGATGTGCAGTATCATCACCAGTCTCCACAAATCCTGGTTTTTCCATTTTCCTTGCATCCTCCATCCATTCTGCATGACCTGTCATGTGGTTTGATGCACCTGAGTCAACATACCATACATCATTGCTTTCTTCTGCACTTGTCACAGAATTGTTCATGTGCTGCACCATAAACAAGTGCTCATTTCTGTCATCACCCTGTCTACTAGAAGATGCATAATTCCCTTGTTGCAGTTTTCCATTCATGATATCATTCTGCTTTTTATAGCAGTCTTTAGCCATATGACCCATTTTACCACAGTAGTAGCATTCAACATTACTGTTTGCATTTTGTCCTCTTTGCCATCCACCACGACCTCTTTGGCTCCCCCTGCCTCTAGAGTTACCACGTCCTCCTCCATAGGACTGGTTTTCTTGAGTTTGCTGCATATTCTGATTTCTACCACGGCCTCCAAATCGGCCTCCTCTACCTCTGCCTCTACCTCTTCTAGCATTTGAGTAGAAGACAACTTCTTTTGAAGTTCCTCCTGAAGAAGATGCACCACCATTTCTTTGCTCCTCAGAAATTAGAAGAGCAATCAACTCCTCAAAATTAGGAAATCTTTCACGAACTGAAATGGATGTCCGAAACTGTGCATAATCCTTTCCTAGACCATTCAAGGTCATAGAAACTAAATCATCATCTTCCACTAGTGACCCAATGGAAGCAAGTGCATCTGCAATCTTCTTCACCTTCATGTGGTAGTCGTTGATGCTCATATTTTCTCTTTGCACATTGTGCAACTCTTGCTTGAGCTGCATTTTCCTGGCTTGTGTATTTGTGCTATACATTTTTGACAAAGTATCCCATGCCTCCTTTGGCGTACTTGCATCCTGAATATGCACAATCATAGAGTCTGAAATGCTGATAGACAGCCAATACATAACTTTCCTGGCTCTCTCATGCCATGCTTTAAATGCCTGCATTTGCTGTTGATTGGGAACATCAGGAAGAACTGGTTCTTCTTCATTTCCTGCAACAAATTCCCAATATCCTTTTCCCATAAGGAAATTCGTCATTCTAAACTTCCATGCTTGGAAGTTGTTCTTGTCAAGCTTTTCAATGACAATCTGTGAAAGAGAATCAGATGCCATTACAGAAGACTGCAAAAAATTCTATCACTGCAAAAACCACAGCTTCACCCTCATAAGGGAAAATTTGCAAAACTGGCGAAAGTGGTATTTGACCACACAGTCACTTCCTAGTGACGATTTTGCATCAACAGGCAACAGGGATGATTCTGTAACTCCCAATGTCTCTGCGCACAAGCATACAATGCAATTTCTACAGTAACTTTTCACCGACCTGTAGAATAGTGGCTGCACAGCATAAAACTGGGCCTTTTCCTGAGTGCGTGCAGAAAACTTCCGCCTCCAAAACAGGCCCCGAAATGGCCTCAAATAAAAAAAACAAGGTAGCCGAGGGCTAAAGCCCTCACCTGCAGCATATACTGCCCTCTTGCTTCACCGCGAAGGGCGTCTCAACCTGAGACAATGCACTCCTGCACTTTCCGGCTGTGCTACCTGCAGAGATCTGCTCCCAAAACAGAAAATGAAAGCAACACTGCTCCTCTTACCAGAACACTGCGAGCTTGGCTTGCTTTCTTGAGCTCCTTACCACGAACAAGGCTCTGATACCATGTAAAGATTGTGGGAGAGAAGGAAGGAGTCTCGCTTGAAGCTTTCTTGCTTGCACAATGGGGGAAGACACACAAGGGTGGAGGCTGAAAACAGTTTTCCTCTTCTTAGTTGTGTAAGCCAAAAGAACTCTAGTACAAAGAAATAGAAGAACCCTATATATGGGTCTCAAACCAAACTCAACTAACTAAGGTGGCATACTAACTGAGCCACGAACTAGAGTAGATAAGGATAGCTATCATGTAGCTATTATTCATGGGCGGTGTACCAACCGCGTCTGCAACTGACAAGTCGGTGACATAAATACACAACGGTCACCCTGGCGTATCACGAGTGGAGCTCGATATCTCAACACGTGATTGGATGCACGTGCTAGCTACGATCGATATGCTATTCTTAGACAATGAGGAATATGAGCAAGCTGCTAATGAAATTGGTGAGCCCAAGGACAAACCCTCAGTGCCATTATGCATGATGGCCAAAATCCCTAGTAGAGGGCCCACCCTTATCACACTCCATAACCTAAAGAACAACAAGCTAGAGCTCCACAAGATCTTAAAGCACTTGATGAACGAGCTAGCTAGAAACCCAGCCACTAATCTCAAACCCCTCAAGGATCTCTTGGACAAACCCAAGTAAAGGTGGACCAAGGTGCATGATTTGAACTTGATGTATAATTGGGCCTTAGTCACCGAAGAGAAAGAAATGGAGTATTAAGACCTAGGAGATGATGAGGAAAGTTTAGATGATGAGTGCAAGAATTACTCTCTCATGAACGAGGACAGTGAAGAGGATACCGATACAATAGAATACGACATGGAGATGGTTGGGCAATTAAGCAGATCAGAGTAGACTCAAAGCCATAGAGAGTGCCAACACGTTTAGAATTGAAAGAGGAGTTTTCAAAACCGAATGTGATTGCACTTGGCTAGACCATTTAGGGTTGATAGACTATGAGCAAACATGGTTAGTTAAGCCAAGTGTCATGTCTCTATTAAGAACAGAATCACCATCAACACTACAACCACCAAGAGAGACTTCCTCTTCTAGTGAAGATGGAGAGTTCGACTCTAAGTTGAAATTAAGCTCAGATAGCAACCATGAGATACCTCTACCTCCTAATACAAAATGCACCAAGGGAGACCTATTGATCCATCTAAGGCCCGATGGTTGAAGGAGGAAAGGAAGAGGAAATCCAAGGAATTGGAAGCTAGGAAATATAAAAAATTGCAAGGCCTACCAAAACGATTCACAAAGTTTAAGAAAGGTGATAGGGTAGTGATCTTGCTAGGAACCAAATGACAAGGAAAAGTGAGCGAGCCGATAGAAGGACCTACCAAAGTGAAAGAGGTTAATTTGGCTGAGGAAGGGGAGACACCCCGACATGTCTTTATAGCCGATGACTTGAGAAAGCATGAAGAAGCAAGTCTCGTTACTCTCCTACGAGAGTTCATAGGCATCTTTGCTTGGTCACTCAACGAGCTGAAAGGAGTGGATCCAAGGGTAGTGATTCATTATATCCCCATGACACCTGATGCAACGTCAGTCAAGCAGTGACCATATCTGATGAATCCCAACCATGCTCATTTTGTCGATGAGGAAATCGATAAGGTGTTAAAAGATAGATTGATTTAAGAAATATAGCACACAGAGAATAGGTTTTTCCCATCGTGATTGTATTGAAGAAGAATGGAAATATCAAAGTGTGCATCAATTATAAGAAAGTCAACGCTGCTACAAAGAGAGAACTATCCACTACCGTACACTGAGCATGTGCTCCAAAGAGTAGCTGGCAAAGAAGCCTACAGTTTCTTGGATGGCTTCTCAAGTTACAATCAGGTGCAAGTGCATCCTCATGACAAGCATAAGACTGCATTCACTTCCGAGTAGGGCCTCTTTGCCTACATAGTCATGCCCTTTGGGCTAACAAATGCACCAGCCACATTTCAATGGCTCATATGTGTCATCTTCAAGGACATACTTTGGCAGGGGGTTAGAAGTGTTTGTTGATGACCTATGTGTTCACTCGAGCTAGAAAGAACAGCTAGACAAACTCTGTGCAGCTTTTGAATATTGCACACTATATTGTCTCTCATTGAACCCCCTTAAATGCCACTTTTGGGTGAAGCATGGATGCATCCTAGGGCATGTGGTGTCCAAGAATGGCATTGCCACTAACTTCTTAAAAGTTAGGGTTATTGTCGACCTTCGACCACCAAACCATTACAAGGAAGTTCAATACTTCCTAGGGCATATATGATACTATCGGTGATTTGTGTTAAACTATGCATTAATTGCTAGACCACTCTACAAATTGCTGATAGTATTCAAATGGACTAAGAAATGCCAACGTGCATATGAAGAGTTGAAAAAGTCTCTGACAACCCCACCAATATTATGAGCCCCAAACGGGACCATAACCTTCCACGTCCACATTAACACCTCAAAGTTAATTGTGGGAGTAGTGTTGTTCTAACCTAGTGAACACAGTCTAGACTATCCAATGAGTTTCTCTAGTAGACAACTCAGGGATACCAAAATGAACTATTCCAAGCCAAAGAGATAAAGTTTAGCCATGGTGTTTGCTGGTAAAGAAATTTTGACATTATCTGTTGGCTATGCCTTTTACTTTCTTTGTTGACCAACATTTTTACTTTGTATTTATGAAAGTTTTGGGCCTTATTGAAAATAATACACACTTCCATTGGGATACATCAACCATTCTTTGTTGACCTAGTTTGCATCCATCCTATCCCTACATTGCAAGTCCCTTTTCCTTAGCCTATGCTTATTTTTCCACTTACCTAGTTCCCACATTGGAATTTCATGATATCCCAATGAAAATTTTGTATGCTCATGATAGAATTTTATAGTGGCACTCCACTTTAAATTTCATTTACTACTCTTGTATAAGACACATATTTGTTTATGCTTATGTTTTTTCTTGACATATTTTCTTGGGGGGCTCACTGTATATATATATTCTCTATATAACGTGCGTTCATGGCCTATTTATAAATATCCTAATCTATGAGTTTTTCTTGAATAAAACACAACCCTTTTCTATTCAATCTGTAAGTAACCCCTTTATATGACACCCCTCTGTATGTAAAAAATGTATTTTAAAAACACCTTATTTTGAACTCGCGTTATATATACATATATTCATGAGTGACCCCCCCCCCCACCCCCGAGCATCTTTTAGAACACCCACTTGTTGTAATGATGTGGTAATGTGTAATGAACTAGGCTATCCTTGATGTAAATATTGGTGTGAACGCTCTCCAAAAATGAAAGATATTCCAAAGAATATCACCCAAGTAAGCTTGCCAAAAAAAAAACCCCTATTTTATATTAGGTTTCCTATTTTCAAGTCAATCCTTACGGGGTTAGGGCAAAGCTTCCCCTATGAGGTAGACTCAAGTAGTTTAAGATTACATATGTTTGATTATTCTAAGGATTTTCAAATGGCAGCTATCTTGATTACTTCTTTATGGGCTACTAATACATACTATCGATATTCAATTAGGTACGCACATTACACTTGTTATTAGAGAAAAGATTAAGTATTGTTTGAAAATTACTAAGGTTAGATAAGAATAAAATTAAGAAATTTATTATGAGCTATTCTACCACTAATGTTTGATGAAATTTTGCTAAAATGACAAAGCTAGTGTTCTCATTTTCAACTCCCTTTTTGCCTTGTAAAATGAGAACAATCAATTTTTAGGCATCTCTTGTTTTGGTCCTATGAGTTATTTTTGATTGATTAACTCAGAGTGTTCATGGTGGATGCGAGCCGTTTGGTAGAGGCCATGGTGTAGGTCATCCATTTGAAGGCAACATCTAATAATGAATGTTTTGATTCTCAAACACATGTTGGAGAAGAAAAGGAAGTGCAAGAAAGTAGGGGGATCCGAAGATATCAAGAGGATATAATCAAAGCTAGTGGATACCAAGAGATCTAATATCTTCTAGAAAACTTCTAAAAGATTTGAGAAAGTGCTAAAAGATTCTAAGAAGTTCTAGAACATCACCGAGAGTTTCTAGAAAAGTAGTCATATCAAGACGTACATAAGCATTGCTTATGTCATCGGTTATATTAGTAATGCTTATGTCATCGATGATATCATCATCCTTCTGCCAATGCTTATATCATCTCACATCGAGAAACCTCTCCTTAACCTTCTTAACTCTAGTATAGATAGGGGTATTGGGCTACTTGCCTTTTAGCCTTGCCAAACTAATATGAGAGCAACAAGAACTTGGCAAAAAGAAGGATTGTCACCTCACAACTTATAAGGAATTGACTTCAAGAATAAGAAGAACTTAATTCTTTATTTAAGAAGACAAAGTACAAAAGTATATTTCTCTATACAAGATTCTCTACAATGATGCTTACAATAAGATTGGGTTCATGATACAAGACAAGGCAAGATCTTGATGCAAGGCTAGATTGAATACAAGACAAGACAAGAATCGAAGATACAAGGCTTGAACAAGGACTCGAGAGGACTTATGTTGCATGATCCTTACAACCAAAATTTCATTTTCTTATACCAAAACAAAGCTCTAGCTGCACATTAAAATATCCCTGTGTAGATGCCCATGCAAGAAAGTTTTCTTGACATCCATTTATATAATATCCATATTATCCTCCTTGGCAACCAAGGCAAGCCCTATATGAAGGGTAGTCATATTGACTATTGGAACAAAGATGTCATCAAGGTCTATCCCCTTCTTGTGCTTGAAATCCTTGGCTACCAATCTTGCATTATACTTTAATAGGCAATGCATCAAATGGAGACATTTTCAGCTTGTAGATCCATATTCATGGTGGTACATGCTTATGCTTAGGGAAAGAAACCAACTCCCAAAAGTACCATGTTCTAACGTGGTTGATGACCACAAGAGCAAGCTTGAAGCCCTTAGATTCTTGCTCGAGGTCGTAACTCATAAGCCAAGGCATTCAACATCTTGAGAAAAGTAGTTGCTCTTTTCTTCTTCCCCCTTGATACTTCTATTGCTTGGGTGCATGTGCTTCTAGATTGTCCCTTTATTGAGGTGAAGCACTTATCTCATAGGGACTCCACTATCAAAACCATCAAGGTGATGTGTTGCCAACACTTCACCCTTGTCTTTCCTCCACCCTCCCTTGTTGACTCAACCCACTAGCTTTCCTCAATAATAGTGGTAGATACCTTTCAGCCTCATCCTAAGACACAAGCAGCAACACGACCGAGCCCACCACCAACCCTTCCAAGGATGCCATGGAGAGAATCGAGGTGCTCAAATCATAGGAGCAACTGCTCTATAGAGTGGTGAACACCAATTCCTCAATAAGGATGATTAGTCGCCCAACCTCTTTGCCAAGCAACCTGCTAAACAAGGTCCTACATCACAAGAGCCTCACCACCTCTGCTCCCCCAAGAAGTCCAACTCTACCACTAGCCTCTTGGCCAAACTCACCCTTCTCAATTGACAGCTGAAAAATGCCCAAGGGAGGAGGAAACTACATATGAAACCAAGCTTCTCGTCCCCACTTTTTCCCTTTCCAGTCCTGACAATACATCTCTTGCAGCCATGCCCCTCCTTGCCAACTTGTCCCAATAGCTCATCATCATCCCACCTGAATTCAGTTGGCAAATGGCCCATCAATCATTGAACTTCATCAATGGGTTCTTGACCAAGCAACAACATTAGTAGAGCAAGACTTGGTAGTGTAAGTGGATTGCCTCAAGAAAGCCAATATCACCCTCTTTGAGAAACTCAAGTAAAAAATCTAACTCAGGACTATTTCCCTAGAGAAGCTCACAACAGAGATCATCTACCACAATATTCCATAGCCTCCTCTCTAGACTCACATAGACTTGTGGTTGCATTAGTACCACCTCCAATACAATCCCCTCCCACCACTTTGCCATCCACCTCTTGGCTAAGCAGGACCTCGATCTTGGCTACCCACCTCACCCCCTACTACCTCCCCTTCCACTGTTGGCCCATTGCACCCTAGCTCTACCACCAGACAAATTTTAGGCGGACATAGAGGATGACAATAACATAAGCGAGTAACTTTGTAGGTCTGAGTCTACCATGCATGCCACTTTTAAAGGCGGGAGTAGTTAGTGGGCTTTAAAGCTAGGAGCCACCAGATGGTGCATTAAAGAGCTGATGGGTACAGAAGCAGTAAAGACTACTTAGCATGACACATGGGTGGAGAGTATTTCTTTCTACAAGCAACGGCCTATATAAAGTAAGGCAATGAATCACTATTATCGTTGTTCAAGCATACAAATAGTCATAGAGGTCAAGCAACAAAGGATCCTGTTGCCCCATGCCATATCCTTCTTGAGCCGTTTATGCTAGTCTTCTTTGATTGGCATCCTGAGTGCTCTCTAATAGTAGAGCTTGCATTGTACTTTCCCCAATCATTGCATTTAGTAGTAGTATTGCTTTGGTCTTGTATTCTTGCAATTGTTTAGTACTCTTTTGTTCTCAAGAATCTGCGTTGTGACCATTTCGGTCCCTAGATGTTGTATTGATTCTTACTTCAAAACTATATTTTGGATTGAGTCTTGAGTACACTTCGGTGTTTGATCTTTGTGCTATGAACATGTAACACTCTACAACCTAGGTGTTAAATGCCAAAATTGATGTCAGTGTCCATGCGTGTGTCATTTTTGAGTATGTCAATTGTCATTGATGTGGCAATTGTGCTTGGACATCGATTACTAGAAATTTTGAAACATTTACTCTTCTTATAGTTGTTTAGTACTCTTTTGCTCTCAAGAATCTGTGTTGTGACAGTTCCGGTCCCTAGTTGTTGTAAGGATTCTTACTTCAAAACTATATTTTGGATCGAGTCTTAAGTACACTTTGGTGTTGATCTCTGTGCTATGAACATGTAACACTCTACAACCTAGGTGCTGAATGTCAAAAGTGATGTTCGTGTCCATGAATGTGTCAGTTTTGAGTATGTCAGTTGTCATTGATGTGGCAATTGTGCTTGGACACCAATTACAAGAAATTTTGAAACATTTACTATGCATAAGTTGCAAAAAAACTTCAGGCCCTACTTAACTGACTTGATGAGAATATTTTTGGATGAATTAAGTGTATTTGGCATAGCACTCCTACATTTGCATCATCTTTGGCTATGCTTCACTAGATACTGAGAAGTAAGTCTTAGTTTTAACCCATGAAGCATGCTTTTGCTATAAAAGATGGTGTTTTGTTGGGCTATGCCATTTTAGGAGATGGGATTACCGTGGACCCTTGCAAGGTGGTTGCTATTGTGCAATCCATGCCTCTAGAATTCCCCATCCATTGCGTTGCACATTCTTGGGAATGTTTGCCAGCATGGTTCACCGATGTGGCGGTACAATGTATCAAGAAGTGTGCAGCACTTATCATTTTTTGTAGTCATAATTTTGCTAACGTGGCACACATGCATTGGCCACATTCAAACACCTAGATCTCCATGCATCAATGGCCCTCAAAAGCAACTTGCTTATTATCTTTTGCCCTATTATATCTTCTATTCCTATCATCACCATTTTGTGCTCTTGGTGCACTTTGTTTGTTTTCCATTCTTCTTCATTGATAGCTTATTGCTACTATCAGCCATGTTTATCTCCTATGTTTGGCTTGATAGGTTAACACCATTACTAACTTAGTGCAAGGAGACTGTTATGCCTTGTGGGCACCACTTGCATCTTGATGCTTCACTAGCTTTGTCCTGGGAGAGCACCCATGTCTATCCCATGGTTCAATCAATCCTTTGTAAATTGTATCATGACTCATAGGTTGAAGTGGTAGGGTATCAATATAACCTCACTCCCCATTGCATGTAGGAGCAATTACTCCTCCCCATGGATAATGTGTTAGAGGCCCCTTCTCAACTCCCTAGCCCCAACATGGAAGCTATCTTTGGGCTTGCCAAAAAAAAAAGAGAATCACCTTAGTAGCATAGTGGGCAACTGCAAATCAAAATAAGAGGTATTAAAATTTTTCTTGGAAGCACTATACTTGTAGGCTAAGGCCTTCAATATGTCCCACAAAGTTGAATATATGTTCTTCATGCCCAACACTCCATCTATAGCTTGGGTAGAAGTCTTTCTGAAAAGACTTAATGTGGATGTAAGCAAGTGGTAACCTCTCCTTCAGATATGAAATCCTTGAGGATCATGTGTGGCCAGCATTTCACTTTCCTTTTTCCCCTTGCTACACCTATAGATCCTCCATGCCCTAGTCCCATTAATGATTTCAGTATCCTTCACCCTTCTCCTCCACATGTTAGTTCACATGCCCAGCCAAATGGACAACCCAATGTAGTTTAGGAGCTTGAAGACATAGCTCAATCTATCGGATGCTCCAAAAATGAAGCCAACAAGGAGTAGCTTGTGGCCGTAGAAGAAACTCTATTTTCCCCTTAGCCCACCTCTATATTAGAAGCCTCTCACTCTAACCAGAGCAAGATCAACTTCAAGTCCCATTGTGCTCTACTGTTGTAGACCTCTCATGGCCAAAAATATAGCCGGAAGGAAGCTTCATGGATGGCTAGTCAGATTGCCACAGTTGTTACTGGGACTACCATTCTCCCTATCTCAACCCTAGCCCAGATTGGACTCCCTACCTATGCCTCTATTGGTGTTTACATGCTGATAGAATTCTACCCAAAAATCTCACAATGTTGCCTCACCTATGTGGTAGTAGGAATTCCTCAGCATCAACAAGTTTAGCAATAAGTTCACACTCTTAGGATAGAAATGGCACATGTGTGTTAGGAGAATGCAACATCAGCAGTATGTGGAACTCCGAGAGCAATGATATAGCCATTTGGCCTATCAAGAGGCTCAACTGAACTTTGTGGATTCCATCTAGGAGTAGCTCTAGCAGGTGTAAACACAATCCATCTTCCTACATGGATAGGTGGTAGTAGCCACTAATGAAGGCACATCTATGTCCATCTCTCCCAACACCTTGTAGGAGTTGGAGGAGTCCTTCCAAGCAAAGATGTGTGAAGTTTGGGACAAGGCGGTGTAGTGATTCCAAGCTACACCGGTGGATCCTTATTCCTAGTTGTTGCCTCTACTAGATTATTATGATGATCACATGTAGATATGTAGTCCCAACCTCCGATATAGCTATCGTTGGTTTTCCCTTCCTCGCCAACCAACCACTTTTCCTAGGGTAGGTGCTTCCTCTTCTTTGGCCCCTACTACCTCTCCTTCTACAATAGGATCGACAACCAACCTTGAGTGGGAGCCTAACACTCCCACTAGGCCCTATGTTTCCCAAGATGCCCTTCTTCTTTCCTTTTTCTATCAAGCGACCTTTATTTTTCATATCCTCAACAAAGCATCCATGAGGATTAAATCTGACCTGCAAGCCCTGCTCAACCATTTGACCAACAGAAACCAGATTCTTGGTGATATTCGGGACATGAAATACATCGGACAGGTATTTCTTTTTCCCATCCTGCATAGACAAGGGAATTTTTCCAGTCTGCACAATAGGATGTGCAGTATCATCACCAGTCTCCACAAATCCTAGTTTTTCCGTTTTTCTTGCATCCTCCATCCATTCTGCATGACCTGTCATGTGGTTTGATGCATCTGAGTCAACATACCATACATCCCCAGTGCACACCAATGAAACAATAGCCCCAACACCCATTTCGATTGCCACGCGATGTATCAGTCATCTTCAAATACAGTGCGAGTAAGGTAATTTTGTACCCACACTTCACTTCTTTTATGCCGTATCAGTCATCTGCAAGTACAGCATGAATAGCTTGATTTTAAACCTGTGCTTCACTTCTATCACGCTGTATCGATCATATACAAATACGATGTGAGTAGCTTGATTTCGAACCCGCACTTCACTCCTATCGCGCCGTATCAGTCATTTGCAAATATGGCACAAGTAGCTTAATTTCAAACCCACGCTTCACTCCTATCGCGTTGTATTGGTCATCTACAAATACAACACGAGTAGCTTGATTTCAAACCCGCGCTCCACTCCTTTTTTGCCGTATTTGTTTTTTTTGTTTAGGGTTTAAGGTTTCTTATTTATGGTTTTAGAATGTTCTAACTTGTCTCATTTTCCAGCAAGTCATGGCTAGGATAAAGCAGAGTGCAAGGAAGGTGCAGATAGATAGCAAAGATAATGAGGAAGAGACAAGGCCATCAGCTCCTCAATCTTTTCCTCCTGAGATCCCTCCTACCCCTGGTTGCCCTCAGTCTCTTGCCATGGAATCTAAGCAATCTAGTGCAAAAATAGTGTCTTCTCCTGCCCATAGTAAGCTTCATCATGTACAGTCCTCCCTTACAACTGCCAAGTTTCCAACCTCCCTTAGAGCCCCTATTCAAAAAGTAGAGAAACCTAGATCCTCTTATGCCCATTGAGAAGAAGACCCTTCCAAGTCTAAGAGAAAAAGAAAGTCTAGATTTTTATCAAGGGTGTCCACTAAAGTTGGCATGCAAAAAAAATGGCAGCTTGCAGCCATTCTTTGCCTTCAGGAGGCTGCTGAGGACTTCATTATTGATTTTATGAATGATGCTTACATTGCTGCTACCCACGCTCATAGAGTGACTTTGATGAACAAAGACTTTAGTATGGTCAGCAAAATCAAGTATAGGTTCGACAAGGTATTGAGGCCCTCGCCCACTATTGATAAAAAAGAATTTGAGATCCTTAACGTTCCTCCAAAATTATCTAGGAGAGTGAAACAACCAGTGATTGAAGAGGTGACACATTCTACAAAGACCGCCCTCCAACAAGTGTCTGCCCAACAAGAACGACCACAAGAGATTATAGAGTCAGAGAATGAAGTTTGCAAGAGGAAAATCATTGTCCTTGGTCATGTCAATCTAAAGAGAATGGGGGAGGTATATGTGCAAATGGTTGTGAATGTCTCTTGCAGTTCTTTAGAAGAAGACTATCTTAGTATTTCCCATGAGGACAAATCCGTGCTTGTTAAGAAAGATATATTCAATTGTTAGATTATGTAGTCTTTTGTTGCATAAGACTCAAATTTTTTTAAAATGGAATGATAGTGATGTTCATTGCAAATGACATTCCTTTGTTTTTGCTATTGGTTTTAGGGCATTGATTGCTTCTCTCAGCTAAGAAATCTCTAAGACTATATTTGTCATTGATCTACTGTTATCAATAGAATTGTTTTTAATATCTTATTCAAACATAGAATTATTTTTCAAAACGTTCAATCCAATCACAAACTACAATATTTTTTTTCCTTACGTTGAAAGGTATGCAGTTTTGCAAAGGGCTTGATGTATACTTCTTTATAGTATGCATTTCTTACTAACATTTTACTTTGTAGAGGACATTGGATCTTAATATATATTGATATTCTCACTAGAGAATTTATCCTTCTGAACTCTCTCAGTGGTATCCACGGTCAAGCAAAAATGTGCGTTGAATACAATAATCCTCACTTTTTAGTTTATTATTTATTTTATTTGATTGTCTTTTTTTAGTAACATGTTTCCATTTATAGTGCTGGCAAGTTGGTGGTTACATTTTTGGATACCACATATTACAAGAAGTGCCCTTGCAAAATGATTCACATTCTTGTGGATGGAGAGTGATTTCAAATGTTTGTAGGACAATAGATTCAAAGATTCTCAAGATAGATGGGGCTAATGTAAGTATCTTTCACATTCTTTTTTGAGCAACATGTCTTTCAATTTTCACAGCAACTGCTGCATTATCATCAAACTTTATAATTATTCCATTTCTTTGTTTTAACTCCCTACAAGTACAAAGTATCACTACCCTAACAAATGACTTTTTAAGTTACATATTGGGTACATTTTCCAACTTATTACAAATTTCCTTGCAGTGCCAAGATTACCTGATTCATACACATGGTGGATAAGAGAGAGATGTATTGAGTTAATTTTGGACAGGGCAATCACACCAATCGACCCCGACTCTCCTCCACTTAAATCCTTAACTAAGAGTAAGAGTAAGGAAAAAGGAAAGTCATCTAGAAAGACAAGTAAGGTAAGGTAAGCTCCAAAAAGTTAGAAATACCAATACTTACTCATCCATCTCCTCATCAGCCCCCTGAAGAGAAGAGGCCCCCTGTCCAAGTCAAATTCTTCAACCAACCAAAGAAAAAAGCCACTGTAAGGAGATAAGATATCTTTTTAGAATGTGATGAAGAAGTTACAAAGCTGAAACAAGACAAATAGATGCAAATGAAGCAAGATCCTTGTATTTCTACACTTCAATTTTGTAACTCTTCATTCAAAGAAAAGCTTTTTGTCAAATGTAAATGTCATCAATGTTTTCATATTTATGGCTCGAAGGTTACAATTGTGGGAGGCAATCAACTCATACAAGAGAAAGAGCGTTCAACTCTTTTTCCAACTATTTTACCGTTTACTTTGAACTTATATTTTGGGGATGTACAATCTAGCATCTCCAAGGTATCCCTTACATCTTTAAGATTCCAATTGGAAGTGATATTTACCTTCTTTTCTATAACTTGCACCTTAAGTTTGAAGGGCATGCAATATATATCAGAATCCAAGGGAATCCATATGCCTAGTTTAAGTTTGTATATCCTATCATCAAAGCCCAAAGTAAGAGTTTTTTGTGCTATATTATAACATAGATACAAGGATTGGGGGCATACAATACACCTCATGGTGTCGCCCTTATGGTCAACCTCTCTAGATTTCCAAAGCTTTTCTATAATGTTATCTAGTTCTACTTCTGCAAAATTTCTACTTAGCCAAGATACTTTTGTTATTTGTAAGTTTGCTATTTTGAAGGAGCAGCCCACAAAGATATGTATGGGGATAAACCATGACAGGCATATTATTCTTGAGATCCTTCCAGTTGTCATGGACTTTTGAATATCTTGACATATTTTGAATTTAAAACTATGCATGGTTGCCTTATCACGAACCTCCCAAATTAGAGATGAGAGACTTGGCAATGGCAAATCCTTGATATGTCAATATGTATCCTCTTTAGACGGAATCACATATATACAAAATTTCTCTCACTAAAAGAACCAACGATCTCATCAGCATATATAATGTCTGCAAATGCCTTATGAATCGCATTGAAAGTTCCACTCAAACTCTCCACAGGTTGCCATTCAGTACTAGTTGATAGAAATATATCTACGACCAAGAATTCGATATTAATACTTGCTTAAATGAAAAAAAATATCACATATGTTATCAACTTAAGACTTATAATGTGTCTATTGGCAAACACGTTTGTTAGGAAACAAGTGCATATCCTTGGCCATGTAAACATGTTGCACTTTGACTAACCATCCTTCATGCGTAATTTTGAAAGCAATGATATGCCCTTTCCAGTGATGTTTTATATCCTCTCTTTTTCTTCTTTTGACCTTGTGAGAGCCTTTGCAAGAGGGCAACATGGTCACCCAATCATTTATGCAAAAGGTTTTGGGCTCCCAATTTCCATCTACTCCTTGGCTATAGACTGTGTAGGAGTTTGTTAAACGATACGGTGCCTTTTGGATGCCATACTTAGATTGAATTTGCAGAGAAAAGTGGTCACTAAGAAAGACAAATGAGCAAAGAAAGAAGCTCACTAAAATATGAATGAACAAAGAAGAAATATTGAAAAGACTAATGAAAATATATTGGGGGTGCCAAAAGCTCTCGACTTTTAAAAAAGTCATTATTAACTTCACAACATCTTTATCATAACCAGTTTTATTAGATTTTATAAGTAAATAAGGACTTCGAGACTACCAAAACATGTCAGAGTTTGGAGATTTTGGCTAAAAGAGAGGAGAGAATCATGAGGTGGACTCTACTATCTTCAAAAAGGAGGAGAAAAGAATACCATATTCTTGCACACGTGGCAAACTCTCTTTGGCCCTTTCCTTAATCCTATGATTAACAAAAGTGCATTTTTTGAAGCATTTTTGGCCCTAATGAAACCTGCAAATGTGAAAGTAGTTGCAAAAGTACCACACATATTGAAGTAGAAAGAAGAAAAAAATACCACAAATAGCTTACAAAGTTGAATGTTTGCAAAGCTGCAATCAAGAGTAGCTCATCTTCTTTGGGCTTCTGTGAAATGAACTATGAATGCACTCTCACATGTCTTGCCTTATGATTTCTATACAACTATTTGATAATCTGCATCCATGCTATAGTCTTATGGTTTCCCTTCCAAACATAAAACATTTTGTTGCTGAGAATGCGCTAACTCTCATTTCTTTACAACTCATTTTCAAACTCCTCATTTACTAATTGCCAATTTTTGTCCCACTTAGAGACAATGTTGTCATCCACCTCTTGATGTGTTCCATTTGGAAAGGCTAGTGAGAGGATCAAAGAGCCTTTGCTGGGTATGTAACCCTCATTCTCAAATGCAAGCTTCAATATAGATAAATCCTATCTAAGCTCCATCACCCTTTGATTGCATATGCATCAACACAAAGGAATCAAAGGGGAAACCCTACTTGAATTGGTTGTCAATGCTTCAAGGATTTCAAAACCATAAGGTTTTTCCATGTCTTGAGGAATAATGCAATCGTTATCCAAATCATCTTGCTTTTTGTTCTCCCTAGTATTGGATGCATGAGTACCTTAATCATCACCTATTTCACTTACTTCTAGATTGGGAGTATCATCACTTGCTTCAGTTGGAGTGTAGGGACCCAAAACGGGCCCGACACTGGCTGTAAGGCACTAGGTGAGGGCCTCTACTACTCACCTAAAACCACCCCACATGGCCTCATAGCCAAGAGCATATAAGAACTTTCTATTTGTATGATTTGTAGTCCAACAAATAATTCTTCTCCCACTCCTCAAAGGGAGTCCCTAAACATATTGGTGTTGCACACCACATAAGCACACAGAAAGGGAGCACCCCTCAGTTGATCATCGTGGCTCCACTACGACTCTCCTACACATTGGGGATTGGCCCCAAGATGAGCCGTGAACAAAGGACACATTCGAAACAAAGTCCACTCTTTCAATTGATTGATCCAAGAGAAAATGAATAAACCTCACTAAATAACCCCCAATGAATCGAATATTTACCCCTACGGCTAAGGGTACCTTGCACTCTCAACGTAGCTCATTGCTTATACAAACAAGTGCTATGCATCCAGGATATGATACCATATGGTGTGTGTGATGCAATTGTGTATGACCATCGTGCTCAAATAAATTTATTCATTTAAAATCAACATCATGAAAGTGCAAAGACAATTCTTTTCATGCTTTTCTTCTAATAGCGTACTCTAAACACTCAGCAACCCCCTTCTCCCTCCCATTTAGAGTTATGCATTTGTTGGTTGGTTTAAGGATTAATTTTTATGCACTTTTCTTTTACCAAAATAATAAAAAATCACTTCAACAAAGAGATAGGGCTGAACTGAGGCTAAACCTAATGCTTCAGCTCTACCATACATTCACAAATATAAATCTTATTTTTTTACTTTTTTGAATGCAAAAAACTTAAAATTTCTATTTTTGACTATTTATTTATAGCATAATTAATAATTTTTACTGATTTTTTGATTTAGATTGATTGATCTTATTGAAAATGATTTTTCAAGAATGCTTCAACCCAAAAGAACAACATACGCACACTAGAACAAAAAAAACCACATATTTCACCTGAAACCGCATAGTCTTAGATTTTGCATGTTTAGCATAAAATTATTATATGGCTGATTTTTTATGATTTCTTCAACATTACTGATAAATTAAAGTATTGCTAATCAAATATAAGCATTTCTAACAATTTTCAACCAAAATTAATCATAAAATGATGAAATCAATGACTTACTCATAAAATTGTGTATTGTGACATATGTATTTTGACATTAGAGACCCGATGATGCTCTTCAACAGCCATTGATGATCCGTCCAATCTCTCAAATTTGAGATTCGTCTAGAAGTTGGCTTTGTGACATCAAAATCTATAAACCTGGCTACCATCATGCACTTTTCGTCTCTTGGATCATATAGTTGCGTTATAACGTGAAACATTGCAGGGATTAAATGGGGGGACAAACGGACTCCGATTGTGACAAACTGAGACTTGTGTTGGGTTCCTAGCATTGAACTCCATCTAGGAAAACTCTAGCTCATTGATTTGCAAAATTGTTTCATTTTGCATGAAAATTTGGTCTTTTACGGCCTCCCTAGCTCTTTTCCACTTTAAAAAATGGCCTCTAAAATCCACTCTCATTGGCGACCACAGGATAGGGTGATGTAGCCCATCGAATCCCACAAACTGATCAGCACAAAAAAAACCCATAAAGAGCATCAAGGTGGCATCAAGCTGCCACTAAAAAATATTCAACAAAGTATAAGAACAATTTTCACCCTACCCCCTGACAAAATCAAGGCATGAAAGTCCTCAAGGGATAGGCCGGCATAATCTGATAGAGATCCAAAGCAAGTCGCTAATCAACTACTCCAACATAGACTGACAAAAAGAACTATCAAAGAGGTCATCCTAGTTGTGGCCTAAACTACCTATCTAACTAGGACAACTAGACCTAAAACTACTACTAGGTGGGGACTTCTATAGCCTAGTCATAAGATATTTTCTTTCAACACAGTTTCCTTTCAAGGTTTCGATACTTGGGCATGTAAAAAGGAGAGAGCTAAGCATAGAGTGACCCAAGGAGAACAGGGCATCTGCCTCGGGTTGTCCTGACTCAGTACCCAAGAACCTACCAAGCTCTCACAAGGCGGCACTTAATCCTTTTCTTTTCCACTCACTTTATTTTCACTCCAACCTTCCTTATTTCTTTATTTTGGCTAAGTGCTACCCCTAGGAAGACAAGGCATTAGCCTCGCTCTATCTCGTCCCCAAGAACCCACCAGACCTTCTCAAGGTGATAATCAACTGCTTTTAAGATTTTCTTTCTTTCCTTTCTTTTCATGTTGAGGGGTTAGAAACCCTTGTTACACACATCTATATTTTTATATTTCAAGTATATTTAGATTTTCATCTTCTTGATACTGCAGTAGGCTTCTCTACCTATCTCACACTAGTAGGGACTCTTAGAAAACCTGCCTAGCAGGCTAGTAGAACAGGGTACTAAGACGACTTTCTAAAGCAAGTCTTTCAATGCCTGACAATGTCATTACAGGAGGTAGACAACTACTCAAACCTCCCTTAGATATACCTAACCTAACCCTAGGACTTTATGCCACCCTTGACTGCTAGTCCCTAATAAACAACAAATGAGAAGAAAATAGCCCCACATACACATAAAACACTATTAGATTAAGGAAAAATCTTGGAAAGGCGATGACACCATTTGGAATGGCCACAAGAAGCTCCCATGCAGCAAAGGCTCCCTCCACACACTTCATCAAACTTTTATGATGCAATCACTAAAATAGAAAACCATTAAATTTACCTGCACCAAATAGACCTATGGCTCTCTTGGCCTTAAGGAATATAACATTTCACAACCAACAAACTAGCCCTCTTGGCCTTATGAAATAAAACATTAGAACCCAATAGAAATGGCCCTCTTGGCCTTAGGAAATAATCCATTTCACTACCATTCAATAGAGGCAGACTGATGAAACAAACCCTTCATCCTAGCATGACTCTATTAAAGTACAAAATTGACCAAGAAGAAGGGATCCTTAGGCCCTACACTAAGTGCATCAGGTTATTAGTTAATTTTTTTTGCATAAATAGCAAGGGATATCTAACAAATATGATGATAAAAGGTGCTCAATTGCTACCTGACTCATAACCCAAGCCAACCATCAAGGACCAAAATGGGATGTTAGTAAGAAGATCCCAAAGTAGTCCAAGGCTAATGTTAAAAGGTAATTGTAAGAGCTCCCCTGGACCACAATTGAAAAAGATATCTTTAATAAAAGCATAGTTGGACAAGGAATTTGCAAAGCGATTCCACTGTCAAGGAAATAATTGACAAGTCACCGTCTCAAAAATATGCAACATATCCAAGGCTGCATTATGGTACATCCATAGGATGGGATCCTGCACACTATAGGTCCCATGCAGCTAATTGATTACTAAGTGAGAGTCCCCTTTTATCAATAATTGGCGGATACCACTACATCAAGCTACATTCAACCCCATGATCAAGGCCTTGTATTTTGCCATATTATTAGTAAAAGAGGGTCCTAAATAGACCTCCATCTTCATGATAACCCTACATCGGGGATCTTTAATGACCACACCAGTGCTCATATGTTTAGCGGGCCATCTAGAAGCTCTATCGAAATACAAAGTATAGATTCAGTCTTTGATGATAGGCCACATCATATTGATTAGCTCACTCATACTTATGATAATCAAAATCAAGCGAAGAGAGAGGATGTATGACAAGTACAATCCCTCCTTCTTCGCTGAACTCAATAGAAACGCTAGTTAGAATTCTATGACAATGGTGGCCACAGACCTTAATCTTCCATGTGAAAGATCCATCTTGCCACTCAATAACCTGATAACCTTTACTCCACTAGGTCACTCGACCTTGGTGGTAACATTGCTCTAAATACAGATGCTCTAGATAGGGAATAGTTCTCGTCCCCTTTGATTGTCTTAGTACCTATTGCACAATAAAGCTAAATCATGAAGGACCTACATAGGCACCAAACCCAATGTTAGCCCTTACACATAGTAAGGCTTCAACTTATTAAAGTTAACTTTTAGTCTTAAACTCTACTCCCTGCTACAAATATGCTAAAAGGGCTGTAGAGCCATTCTTTCCTACATGTACAATTTTGTATGGCCCATTCCATTTGGGTTCCAATTTACCTAGGAATAGCTCATGAGACAAGTATCATAAGACAAATTTCTACTTCTTAGCTTGAAGATCATGAAGGGATTTCATTCTCTTCTTCCATACTTCTTGATGTAGTAAAGCTTGCAATCGAATCTCATCAAGATGTGCAAGAGAGATATACATTTCCTATAACGCCTCTGCCTCTCCCAACGAATGATTGAGAGCAAAACACACTCCTCCCCATACACTAGCTTGAACGAGGTGTGGCATGTAGTTCTCTTAAATGTCATGTTGTAAGCCCACACTGCTACTTATAATTTCTTATCCCAATCGTGCTTACTTTTTGATATTATCTTGGATAAAATTTCCACCAGCTGTTTATTTGTACTCTGAACTTGGCCATTGAGGATTATATGGGGTATTTTTATTATGCTTAATCTTCAAAGCTTTTGTCAAGGCTACGATAATCTTATTCAAGAAGTACATCCCTCAATTAGACACTATTTCCTTGAGTGGACCAAAACAGTAAATAATTTCCTCCATAATGAAACTAGTTGTTTCCTTAGCATTATCCTTCACCGTTGCTAGAGCTTTAGACCACTTCGTAAAGTAGTCCATTGCTACAATAATATATTGCTTTTGTGTAGTCAATGAAGGGTATATTGGTCCCACAAAATCGATACCCATTTTTCAAAGGGTAATGTAACCAAAATAGGGTTTAAAGGTCACTTATGATTCTCCTTGGCATTGTGTCTTTGACAGACATGATAGCGCTTAACATAACTGAAAGCATCTTAGAAAATCTATGGCCACCAATAGCTAGCATGAATTTCTAGATAGTAAGCCATCCTAGCAAAATGTCCCCCACATGCTGAGTCATGGCATTTCTCAAGAATGAATGGTATCTTACACATCGGCAATAAATCTCATCTACTCCTCTTTGATACAAGACACCCACTCTAATAAAAAAGCATAAGGCTTGTTGCTTAATCTTTCTCTTTTTAGACTTTGATAAAGTATCCCTAATCCTCCTCAATGTGTAATAGCTACATACCAAGAAGGAATGGAAGCTGTATCGATCTTGAATAGGCCTTTAATATTACTTCCTTCAATTAGAATTTTCTTTGGCTCCTTGAAATCCACAAGACATTCCACAATATATAGCTTTGGTGACTTACTCCTAATCTCATAATCAAACTCTTGCAAAGTGATTAACCACTTTGCTAGACGGTTGTGCAGCTGCAACCTAATTATTAACAATCTAAGTTCTTCCGCCATTGTAAAAATTACTACCTTCTCATAGATAATATAATGCCTAAATTTCTTTGTGGTGAAAACCATTTCAAGGCACAATTTCTCCATATAAGTATAATTCACTTAAGATATCCCCAACTTCCTACTAGCAAAGGCTATTGTATGATACTATTTCTCTTTCCAATAAACAGTAGTTGATACTATGCATTGTGGCTCTGTAGAAAATATATAGAAAACTTTACCTCTTCAGGGTGCTTTTAGGATTGGTGCTTTTGCTAGTTCCTGCTTCACATCCTTGAAGAATACTTGCAAGCTTCATTCCACTCAAACAGATAGTTAAAAGATAGGAGGTTTGTTAATGGCAATGCTCTTTTTGCCCATGCATTGATAAATCTCTGATAATATCCCACCAATGATAGAAAACTATGTATCTCTTTTAGAGTACATGGCAGGCTTATAGTAGCTATAACTTTTATCTTTTCAAGGCTAGTTACAATACCAGTCGAACTAACCACATGGCCTAGTAACAACCCATAGGGCACCCCAAAGATGCATTTGCTAGGATTAAGAGCAATGCAAAATTGTTTGCAAGGGTCAAAACGTTTCCCTAAAACAATCAGTTGTCTTTTTCTTGTGGTGGTTGCCCCTAGATCATCAATAAAGACTTTTAATTTTTCAAGGGAGATATCACCAAAAGTCTTATCAACTATATGTTGCCAAGAACCAGGCGCATTCCATAATCCAAAAGCCATCACATGATATGCAAAGGTATCAAAAGATAGTGATAAATGTCATTTTCAAATTGTCTTCCTTTGCAATAGCCATTTGGTTATATCCAGCAAAGAAATCCATAAATGAATAGATTTTCTTACCCACTAATTGATCCAAAATTTGATCAATAAATGGAAACTAATAGTAATCCTTAAATATTTTCTTATTAAGCTCTCTATAGTCTACGCAAAGCCAATTTGATTATTATTATTCTTCCTAATAATGACTAGTGAACACCACTCTCTATGTTGAACCAAAAATATTAGGCCAGCTTTTTGTAGTTTTGTCAACTCTTCGAATAGGCCGTCCCTTAATTTGAAAGGCATATGCTCTACTTTTTGTCACACAGGGTGGCTGCATTTCTTTAGAGGAATGGTATGAACAGCGAGGCTGGGAGAAATACCTCTCAACTCATCATAACTCCAAGCAAAGATGTCACAAAATTCCTAAATTAAGGACACATAGTCCTTCCTTTCTTCCAGACTGAGCATGGACCCTAAATTAATTGGCCGTGAACCATTCATCTTACCAAGGTCTAGCTCAATTACATTTGTATCCCTTATCCTCTCATGAGCCCCTATTGGCTCATTCAAAGTTACTTGATAGATATCCTCTATAGTAGTGGATCCCTCATTGGATTCATCGCTTGGTGACAACTCACTAGCAAATGAAGCATCTAATGTGTCTAACTTTGACAAGGATAAAGGAAATATCTCACTTTGAGGAGATTCAAGGTAAGCATCTACTACTACACGTCTAGCACCTCTACCAAATATCAATTGTCTAGCGAGTATATTAGCTTGATAGTCTGCTCCTAAAATCCATGGCATGCCTAGCAATACTTGATAGCTAAGTTGCCCCGCAAACCTTATGACCCTAAAGTCTAGAATGCATTCCACATTGGCAACAATGACATGGACTTTAGGAATG
The DNA here is from genome assembly GCF_053477565.2 of Lygodium microphyllum. NCBI lineage: Eukaryota > Viridiplantae > Streptophyta > Polypodiopsida > Schizaeales > Lygodiaceae > Lygodium > Lygodium microphyllum. The sequence goes on from NC_141138.1 coordinate 117,026,787, forward strand.
CAAACTTCATGCTGTCTTAAACTGTCATCATCCATCCGGAGAATTGTGGAGGAATCTTTTTTTATTTCTAATCCCAACCTATCCATCAATTCCTAACTCATAATGTTGACGGAGAATCCCGTGTCTACAATTGCATGATCACTACTATTCTATCAGCATATGCTACTACCCTCAAACAATGCTTTTTAGCATATTCAAACCAATCATCTCCTACTCACCCTATTCTCAAGGGCTCAACGATATACCTTGTGTATAGAATCTTCTTAAATTCTTTACGCACTCCTGGAGACAACTTAATCAACTACAGGAGGTTTATAATTAGTCTTAACTTTGCAAAGAGTACTCGCTGAATCAAATTCATTGATAACTAGCAAGAGCTCTCTTTTCTCACCAGACCATTCTCTCCTTTGGTCTTTGAGTCGGTTTTGGTGCCTCTTTCCTAGCTTTTTCCTTCTTCTTTGGAAACTCCTTATCCTTCTTGGGGTCGGCTTTACCATCTACGGCCTTAGGAGGTTTGCCTTCCATATCAATTGAGGACTTGTGTCCCCTTATCATCTTGCTTAGGCACTCCCTCCACAGGTTTTACCTTGTCTTTGTTGGCTTCTTTACCTTTTTGACCTCTTGTAACCACCCACAAATTAGAAGTTTCCGTGCCTTTGATACAAACAGCTTCTATAAGACTAATTCCATTGCCACTAGGTAGCTCCTCTACCATAGCTTCCCTTCTCTATAGTATTTGCTTTGGTCCCTCATCTTGCTAGAGATTATTTCCTTGTGCTTGATGATTAACTAGACTTGGCTTTTTACTTCCTTACTGGAGAGAACTAATCTTACTCCAACATGTAGTAGCTAAGTTGCTGGACTTTAGGCATATGTAACATTTAACATTTGGACAATTTCTAGGGAAATGTTGGCCACCACACCACTTATAACTGAATCTTGAGGGGGGCACCCTCTTCAGGGCATCGACTGCCTATCAAATTTTGCTACATCTTAAGGAAATTGACATCAATGGCTATTTGCCTATATTTTTTGGTGATCATATTAGTATAGTGCTTCATCATATCCTTAACTTCGCGAAGGACATTGTAGCCACTTAACTCATAGCCACAATCATCTACCTATCATTCCATTGGCCTAACCACTTGATTAGGGATTGGCTGTTGATTTCCTGGAACAATGGTAGGATTTATCATTTTACTTCCAACATTTGGTGGATCCATCTAACTAGCCATAGGCATGGGCACACTAGGAAAAGCGGGCAACATGGGCACATTTTGAATCATTCTTCCTCTCCTATCAAGAGTACTCATGGGTATCCCTTGACCTCCATTTGTTAGTGCTAAAGTATTTCCAACACCTAGACTCGCGAGGTATAGGTTGCTTGTAATCACGATTCTACTTCCTCTGCTCTTGTAATATCCGTTTCAATGTCAGCAGCAACACTACTCAACTGCACTTGAATGTTAAAGTCTAGCCCATTCAAAAAATATTGCAACTGAGCAGCAGCTAGAATAGGAATATAGATTTGCAACTTACGAAATGCTTCGTTTAGTTTCTTGGCATACCCAAGAACATTCTCATGAGGTTCTTGATGTGTTACATTGAGGACATGTAGCCAATACTGACCTTCCCTTTCAGGGGCAAACTCTCTTCATCAAAAGGCCACAAAGAAGAAGTCAATTGTAGTTATGGTTCCAACTTCTAGGCTATGATACCATACTGCAGCTCGTCCTTTTAGAGTCATATTAAAGAACATCATCAAGTGTCCTTCATCTTGAATTCAACAGTTAGTTTGAACTATAGGAACTATTGCTCCACTTGAAGTAGGCTGGCTGACTAGAAGAGGGGAAATACTAGAACTTCCTTATCCTAAACGGACTATGCATAGGATTAGGATTGCTAAGATCTCTCCCTTATAAGGATATTGGACCACTCCTTGTGGAGAATATATTCTAATAATTTCGGCCTGCTTTCTAGCTCGTTCAACTCTTTCTTGCTTTTGAAGCTCGGCTTGACAATCTTTTGAATCTATCTCACTGCCTTTTGGCATACACTAATAAACTCCTCCCTATTGACCAAGATTCAAAATTTGCCACTTTATTAGCAGCTCCTAGAAAATGCACTTGTTCAGACCTAAAACGGGCTTGACACTAGCTCTAAGACACTAGTCGGGCCTCTACTACTTACCTAATACCACTCCACACTGCCTCGCAGCCAGGAGCATCTAAGAACTTTGCATTTGTATAATTTTATTATCCAATGATTAATTCTTTCCCCACTACTTAGAGAGAGTCCCTAAACATATTGGTGTTGTACACCTTGTAAGCACACACAATTTAGGGAGCACCCCTCGGTTGATCATCATGGCTCTACTACGGCTCTCCTACACCTCTCGGGGATTGGCCCCAAGATACACCGTGAACATTGAACACATTCAAAACAAAGTCCACTCTTTCAATTGATCGATCCAAGGAGATAATGAATAAACCTCACTAAATAACCCCCAAGGAATCATATATCTAGTCCTATGGCTTAGGGTACCTCGCACTCTCATCGTATATTATCACTCATATAAACAAGGATTATGCATATAGGATATGATACCATATGGTGCGTACAATGCAGTTGTGTATGACCATCGTACTCAAACAAATTTATTCATTTAAAATCAACATCGTGAAAGTGCAAAGACAATTCTTTCCATGCTTTTCTTCTAATACGTGATTGCTTTATTGCTTATGGCTAGTATCGAGCTGTCTCGTGCTACTAGACCCCTTTAAGTTTTGACAACGACAAACCCTATATGACATGCATCATAAAACATTAGAATTCAATGTACTTTAAACACTCAACAACCCCCTTCTCCCTACCATTTAGAGTTATGCATTCATTGGTAGGTTTAAGGAGCAATTTTCATGTATTCTCCTTTCACGAAAATAATAAAAACTCACTTCAACAAAGAGATAGAGCTAAACTAAGACTAAATCCCATGCTTCACCTCTACTATACATTCACAAATATAAATCTTATTTCTCCATATTTTTCGGATGAGAAAAACCTAAATTTTTTGGCTATTTATTTATAGAAATTACTGATATTTATTGACTTTCTAATTTAACTTGATTGATCTTATTGAAATGATTTTATTAGCATGTTTCAACCCGTAGGAACATCATATGCACACCAAAACCCCAAAAACCGCTTATTTTTCCTTAAATTGCATAGTCTCGTGTTTTGTCTGTTTAACATAAAACTATTATACGATTGATTTTTTGTGATTTTTTCAACATGATTGATAAATCAAAGTATTGGCAATCAAATACAAGCATTTCTAACCATTTTCAACCAAAATTGATCATAAAACGATGAAATCGATGACTTACTCATATAACCGTGCATTATGACATACATATTTCGACATTGGAGGCCCGCTGACACTCTTCAACGTCCATTGACAAATTTTCCATCCTCAATTCACATCTCTTTATACTCTTGCATCATTGCATGATCAAAATCGTTCATCTCAGCCCACCCTCTTCTCTCATACACTAATCCATGAAAACAAACCATAAGAGGAGAGAGGAGAGAGGAGAGAGAAAGACTAAAATCAGATCTCTTCATAGAATGCGTCAAATTCTGCATCGTTTGTCCCAATGGAGGGTGAGAAAATTGATCATCTCAAGGCCTGGAGCATTCTTCTGATCTCCAACAGCAGCAAAATGGCATTATTTTAATAAAAAGTGGGGTGCTAAAAAAAATGGTGCCCCCTTCCCCCCCCCCCCCCCCCATGTTTCATAAAATCATCTCTTTTTAAATCCTAAAGCTTAAGCCAAGCTTAAGCTTTTGAAAAAAAAAACTAGTTTACTTTTGAAGGTTTCACACTTTGGCCTAAGTGGGTTTTTCGATTTCGGAGGAGCAACCAAGGCTTGGATTTGAGATCCGTCTAGGTGGCTGTCTTTGTGACGTCAAAATCTATAAACTTGGCCACCATCATGCACTTTTTGGCTCCTGAATCACATAGTTGCTTCATAATGCAAAACATTGCGGGGATTAAATGGGGGGGTCAAATGGACTTTGATTGATGAATTGAGACTTGCATTGGGTTCTTGGCATCGAACTCCATCTAGAAAAATCCAGCTCATCAATCTACAATTGTTTCATTTTGCATGAAAAATTAGTATTTTACCTCCTCTTGGGCTCTTTTTCACTTAAAAAAATTTGGCCTCTAAAATCTGCTCTCATGGAGTAATATTCGTCCTCTCATCTTGCTCAACATTTCTCTCTTTAGGATTTCTTTTTTCCTCCCTTGGCTTGAGGTTGAGGAAACCCTTCATTTCACCATGCCTATAATAAAAGATGTTGAGATATACAAGCACATTAAAGACATAGATTCTTCAACACACATGATATACATCCTTGTGAGCCATACAAGCACATTAAAATTTGTATCTAGACGTTGCTGCTCTCTTAATGCTCTCTTTGTATCTAGACATTAAAACAACCCATTGTTGAAAACTGAGCTTTGGAATGGTAACACTTAGTGTTCCATTATACTCCTAATTTTGTTCAAATTTGGCCTATCCTACTAATAGCAGTGCTTCTAACCCAACTTGTAGAAATCAACATTAAAATGGAAGAAGATGTTTGCATCGGTGTTCTACTTAAGAGTTTGCTTCTTGAATATGATAATGTATCAACAACTCTTATTAATATGCCAAACCTTGAACTTGTTGATATCTAGGCATCTCTCTCTCTCTCTCTCTCTCTCTCTCTCTCTCTCTCTCTCTCTCTCTCTCTCTCTCTCTCTCTCTCAATGCACTCAAACCCTCTTCAATGATGAATTAATGAAACCTTGCCCTATTAGCTAAGATGTACCCTAACTAATTATTCTAGTTTCGCCAACAAAACTTGGAACTATGATCAAGATATCCTTGCAAGATGAGATATGAAGTATTGGATTCTAATCATGATGATGGTTCTCATTTTTCCACCCCTATTCTTGCTACCACCAAGCCATGGCACATTTTTGATTGTGATGCAATCTCCCATGAGAAGATACTTTTTAAACTACATCATTTAATCATTTCTAGTGCTGCCCACAATTTAAATACCAAAGTTGATTCTTTTATGCATGTTTTTCAAGTGGCTCTTCAGTTTCCCATGACATGGGTGGCTAATCCTACATTTAATTTTCACACATATTTAATGCTAATAAGAGGCAGAGCTAGTAGAATGTCGCCAATGAAATTTGTGTTGTTCTTCATGTACATAGGTCAGTACTTGGAAATTTTGTGGAGTAATGACACAAAACTTTCTTGTTATCAACACCATATTAAAAATTATTATAAAACATTGCCCATCTAAAGCATGGCATTGAGGCACATTAAACAAGTCAATTGTGGACCATACACTAACAAGTGTTGATATTGATTGACCTATCAAATTGCATCTCTCTCCTAGCTAATTGGTTGAATGGCCATGGTCACCTTATTTTCACTTATTGACCCCTTTTACCCATATTTTCAATTTGAGTTGAACTAGGATATTGGCAAATGGTGGTGTGCCAACAATAAACCTTGGCCATGGCATTGTGCATTTATTGTCCTATCAGTATCTTGCTTTGCAAACTATTCCTCTTTACGTGGACATAGAGGGGTAGTACACTCCCATTTGTAACTACATGTGGAAACTTCTCCAAACTCATTCTTGCTTTCATCTCTAGCTAGTGGAAGCATCGCACTACACAAGTGTCTTTAAATCATATGCATTGCAAGGCATTATCTTCCAACGTTTCCCTCCATGCAATCGTCGACTCTTCACTTGCGAGGTTTTAGGTTCCGTTGTACAAGGTCAAACACCTTGCTATGATGTTGGTAAACTTAAAGCCTATGATGGTGATCTTTCTTCATCAAGAAGAGGAATGCATGGAAGGTCATGCCTATGATAAGCTACTTGAGGAACTTTTCTTCCACAAGTAGAGGTCATCCGAGATTTATCCAATTTTGATTAGTGTGCCCAAGTTGAGCGAGTTGTCTTAGAATTACAATAGTCATTCTCTCAATTATTACCAACTTATTGCCCTTTCAATTCTTCACTTATTGCCAAATTATTACCCTTTCAATTATTGTGCCTTTAGTGCAAATGCTTTTCCATTTGGAAGACTAAAGTTGCAATAGTTTATTTTCCAACTGGTCGTTCTAGTTGCCTATTTCACCAGTAAAACCCTCCATTCACGCCCATCACAAATTCGATCTCCACTGCCGACATAGCAACCATTCATGCCCATCGCAACCATTCGTGCCATTGAAACCAGCATGTTTCACCGGCAAACAATCTTGAGCAAGGCATAAATTTGACACGCTGCATAGTTCAAAGTATGTCGTTTCACACATATGTCGTTTCATAAATATGTTAGATCTTCTCTCTCTCTATCCACTCAGACACCCCTCGTCCCTTTATATAAATAGACCACAAGTCCTCTTTCACTGTTTATACTATTTTCCAACTATATCTCTCTTTTGATTTTCACCCATGGCTGTGAGCTCCCTCCTTCCATGAGAGTGTATTATGCCTTGGTCTATGAATGTCAGTTCACATATGCAAAATTTTGTGCCACTTGATGATTAAAGTTATGTCAAATTTAGGCCTCCTTCTTGAGTGTAGGTTGTGCAGCCTTTTACCTCTCCAACATAGATCATTTCATCGATGAAAGGATTACGTCTCGTTAGATGATAGATTCACTAGACAGCCTTTAGCAGTGTACACATCTCCTTTACTAAACTTGTTTGATAATCCACTAAGCTAAGTGGATGTTGTACACAGTGTACAACATCCTCTAAGCTAAGCGGATTGCTCTTTTGTAAAATAAATCTTGGCTTAGATGCTACAAATTCATGTGATTGATGTGGGGGAAATTATGTGTACAATCCCATTAACATAGACAACTATTGAATTGTCTGCTACTATCGTTGATTTAAAATGTATCTATTCTCAATAAAAGTCACCTACTTGTAAAAGGAGAATCGAGTATTTTCCCATCAGTTATGATTTGATTAAAATACTAAACCAAACCCTTGTTTTATCCGTGAAACCATAGAGGATAGATCATGGGAATAAACCATTACAGGATAGATCACGGGGAGTTTCCTTCCTTGATGTAGGATGGCCTACCTTTGTGCTTTTTGAGCACAATCTAAAGGCCCTTCTTGAGTGACCCAACGACATGAGGGGATCTCATACTTGCATTTTCTTGGGACTAAAATGTAGTTGTTTTTGTTGTTTGGACGGAGGTATTTGTATATTGTATACACTTGAACAGCAGGAGGGGGTTTTTTGTCCCATATAATGACATCCCCTAGCTCTCTTTCATTACAATCTAAGGACCATTCAAAAGTTCACTAGCAATGTGAGGGCACCTTGCTTAGTGACTAGAGTGTGGTCTCTATTGTTGGGAAACCCCTAAATGGTCCTTATATTATGCCAAAACAAAATGAAGGGACCTCATTTGTTATCCAATCACACTTTTGATCTTTCTATTTTTTTTGTTTAATCTTCCACCACAAACTACATGGAAAATTGCAAGGCCCTATCTCCTTTTGAGAGGGAAAAACGTGACCAGTTTGGAGTCAACCATGAAGCACTGCTATTAGTAGGATAGGCCAAATTAGAACAAACTTAGGAGTATAATGGAACACTAAGTGTTACCATTCCAAAGCTCAATTTTCAACAATGGGTTGTTTTAATGTCTAGATACAAAGAGAGCATTAAGAGAGCAACAATGTCTCTAGATACAAATTTTAATGTGCTTGTATGGCTCACAAGGATGTATATCGTGTGTGTTGAAGAATCTATGTCTTTAATGTGCTTGTATAGCTCAACATCTTTTATTATAGGCATGGTGAAACGAAGGGTTTCCTCAACCTCAAGCCAAGGGAGGAAAAAAAAATCCTAGAGAGAGAAATGTTGAGCAAGATGAGAGGACGAATATTACTCCATGAGAGCGGATTTTAGAGGCCAGTTTTTTTAAAGCAAAAAAGAGCCCAAGAGGAGGTAAATTACCAATTTTTCATGCAAAATGAAACAATTGTGGATTGATGAGCTAGATTTTCCTAGATGGAGTTTGATGCCAAGAACCCAACGCAAGTCTCAATTCGTCAATTGAAGTCCATTTGGCCCCCCATTTAATCCCCACAATGTTTCGCGTTATGAAGCAACTATGTGATCAAGGAGTCGGAAACTACATGATGGTGGCCAAGTTTATAGATTTCGATGTCACAAAGATGGCCATCTAGATGAATCTCAAATCCAAGCCTTGGTTGCTCTTCCGAAATTGAAAAAACCACTTAAGCCAAAGTGCGAAACCTTCAAAAGTAAACTAGTTTATTTTTTTTCAAAAGCTTAAGCTTGGCTTAAGCTTTAGGATTTAAAAAGACATGATTTTATGAAATGTGGGGGGGAGGGGGCACCATTTTTTTCAGCACCCCATTTTTTATTAAAATAATGCCATTTTGCTGCTGTTGGAGATCAAAGGAATGCTCCAAGCCTTGAGATGATCAATTTTCTCACCCTTCATCGGGACAAACAATGCATAATTTGATGCATTCTATGAAGGGATTTGATTTTAGTCTTTCTCTCTCCTCTCTTCTCTCTCCTCTTGTGGTTTGTTTTCATGTATTAGTGTATGAGAGAACAGGGTGGGCTACGATGAATGATTTTGATCGTGCGATGATGCGAGAGTATAAAGAGACATGAATTGAGGTTGGACAAATTGTCAATGGCCGTTCAAGAGTGTCAGCGGGCCTCCAATGTCGAAATATGTACGCCATAATGCACGGTTTTATGAGTAAGTCATCGATTTCAACGTTTTATGATCAATTTGGGTTGAAAATGGTTAGAAATGCTTGTATTTGATTGCCAATGCTTTGATTTATCAGTCATGTTGAAAATAGCACAAAAAATCAATCGTATAATAGTTTTATATTAAACACACAAAACACGAGACTATGCGATTTAAGGAAAAATATGTTGTTTTTTGGGTTTTGGTGTGCATATGATGTTCCTACAGGTTGAAAAATGATAAGAAAACCATTTCAATAAGATCAATCAAGTTAAATCAGAAAGTCAATAAATATCAGTAATTTTCTATAAATAAATAGCAAAAAAGAAAAAAATTAGGTTTTTCTCATCTGAAAAATATGGAAAAATAAGATTTATGTTTGTGAATGTATGGTAGAGGTGAAGCATGGGGTTTAGTCTTAGTTTAGCTCTATCTCTTTGTTGAAGTGAGTTTTTATTATTTTCGTGAAAGGAAAATACATGAAAATTGCTCCTTAAACCTACCAACGAATGCATAACTCTAAATGGTAGGGAGAAGGGGGTTGTTGAGTGTTTAAAGTACATTGAATTCTAATGTTTTATGATGCATGTCATATAAGGTTTGTCGTTGTCGAAACTTAAAGGGGTCTAGTAGCACGAGAAAGCTCGATACTAGCCCTAAGCAATGAAGCAATCATATATTAGAAGAAAAGCATGAAAAAAATTATATTTGTACTTTCACGATGTTGATTTTAAATGAATAATTTTTTTAAGCACGATGGTCATACACAATTTCATTGTACGCACCATATGGTATCATAACCTGTATGCATAATCCTTGTTTGTATGAGCGATAATCTACGTTGAAAGTGCGAGGTACCCTAAGCCATAGGGCTAGATATATGATTACTTGGGGGTTATTTAGTGAGGTTTATTCATTATCTCCTTGGATCGATCAATTGAAAGAGTAGACTTTGTTTTGAATGTGTTCAATGTTCACGGTGTATCTTGGGGCCAATCCCCAAGGTGTAGGAGAGCCGTAGTAGAGCCATGGTGATCAACCGAGGGGTGCTCCCTTTATGTGTGCTTACACGGGGTACAACGCTAATATGTTCATGGACTCCCTCTAAGGAGTAGGGAAAGAATTAATTGTTGGATAATAAAATTATATAAATGCAAAGTTCTTAGATGCTCCTGGCCGCGAGGCTGTGTGGGGTGGTTTTAAGTAAGTAGTAGAGGCCCGGCTAGTGTCTTAGAGCCAGTGTTGAGCCCGTTTTAGGTCTCAACAAGTGCATTTTCCAGGAGCCGCTAATAAAGTGGCAGTTTTTAAATCTTGGTCAAAAGGGAGGAGTTTATTAGTGTATGCCAAAAGGCAGTGAGATAGATTCAAAAGATCATCAAGTCGAGCTTCAAAAGCAAGAAAGAGCTGAACGGGCTAGAAAGTAGGCCGACATTATTAGAAGATATTATCTGCAAGGAGTGGTCCAATATCCTTACAAGGGAGAGGTCTTAGCAATCTGATGGGACCTGAAATGGGCTGGCACTGGCTATAGCACTAGCCGGACCTCATGCTTATGACACACAAATACCCTCATGGCCTCACAGACCAGGAGCGTCAATCTAATGCTGAAGGACAACCCGCCCTAAAGCTTAATTCATGCGTTCATAGTTTATAGTCCAACATTTCCCTTAAACTCCTCATAGGGAGAACCCTTATACATTAGCAATGCCACGATCACACACACATAGGAGGCACTCCACCGACTAATAGTCGAAGCCTCACTGTAGCTCTCCTACATCGCAGGGATTGGCCCTTTGATGCGCTGCTAAACATATAACACAAATAAGCACAAACTCCTCTCTTTTATATTTCTTGTATTTCCAGGAGATAGACCATGCTTCCTCACTTCACAGTCCCTTAGGAAACCGACCCTCTACCCTACGGCAAGGGATAACCTCACACTCTCAATCGTGGGTTAAAGTCCTAAGAAAACAATTGCTATGCAGTCCACGAGATTTTCCTTCAATACCATGAACCATGCATAGTGCATAGTGTGAATGGTTTAGTGCACAAACAATAGAAAATCAGCATTGTGCAAACTGCACAACCAATCTTTTCATGATTTCCATGCTAACGTTTATGTATTGAAACAAGGAGAGACACCGAACCTTACGCTCATACTGCCTTTCCCTTTATTTTAAAACAACATCCTATAGCCATGATGGAACACATAAATCAGGTTTAAGATTGTACTTTAACGCTCAAACTCCCCTCTCACCCTACCATTTAATGTTTTGCAATCGTTGATAGGTGTAAGAGTCATTTTATGTGTATTTCTTTGTAGAGAAAGCAATAAATACGGACAAAAACATAGAAATGAGAGTAAACCGAGGCCAACCTCGTGCTCTACCTTCATTATACATTGCACAAACACTTATGTAATTTTTTGGAATTTTTCTTTTATCGTTTCCTAAATTTCTCCCATTTAAAACCCATTTTTTACCATTTTTTGGTATTTTTCCTCTATTTTCTTCAATAAAAAATGTCTAGAAATTAAAATTGATTATGGGCTGTGGCCCTTAGGTTCCTTGACAGCAAAATTTTAGATTTCATTGATATTATATCTCATGTTTCCCCTTTATTTTGCAAAAAAAACCCCCATTTTGCCTCTTAAACGCGTGTTTTACGAGTTTTATACCATTAATTTCAGTCATAACACTTATGATTTTCTGATTTTCTAAGCATAAATTGATCAAACTCATAGCAAACAACAACATAATGCATAATCAGCCCATGGGAACAATATTGCATCAACCAAATAGCATAAAAACTCATTTTTTCTTGATAAAAATTGAATTACCGCTTAGGCTTTGTGTCTCGGGATCTCTGTTTTGCTATGGGACTACGTGTCAGCCCTCATTCAATGTCCAAAAACTTCAAGAATAGCACTCTTCATGTCTTCATTCACCCGGAAGCAATCGGGTCTCATCCGGACAAGCTTTCCTCCATCATTCTTTATTGTCTTCTTCCACACTAGTTATCAATAAATTTGATTTAGCGAGTTCTCTTTGCAAAGTTAAGACTGATTATAAACCTCCTATAGTTGATTAAGTTTTCTCCAAGGGTGCGTAAAGAATTTAAGAAAACTCTATGCACAAGGTATATCGTTGAGCCCTTGAGAATAGGGCGAGTAGGAGATGATTGGTTTGAACATGCTAAAAAGCATTGTTTGAGGGTAGCAACGTATGTTGATAGAATAGTAGTGGATCATGCAATTGTAGACACGGGATCCTCCGTCAACGTTATGAGTTTGGAATTGATGGATAGGTTGGGATTAGAAATAAAAAAAGATTCCTCCACGATTCTCCAAATGGCTGATAATAGTTTAAGACAATGTGAAGGTTGCATTCCTAAATTCCATGCCATTGTTGCCAATGTGGAATGCATTCTAGACTTTAGGGTCATTAGGTTTGCAGGGCAACCTAGCTATCAAGTATTGCTAGGCATGCCATGGATTTTACGAGCAGATTATCAGGTTGATATACTCACTAGTCAATTGATCTTTGGTAGAGGTGCTACACGTGTAGTAGTACATGTCTACCTTGAATCTCCTCAAAGTGAGATATTTCCTTTATCCTCGTCAAAGTTAGACACATTATATGCTTCATCTACTAGTGAGTCATCACCAAGTGACAAATCCAATGAGGGGTCCACTACTATAGAGGATATTTATCAAGTAACTTTGAATGAGCCAATAGGGGCTCAGGAGAGGATAAGGGATACAAATGTAATTGAGCTAGACCTTGGTACAATGAATGGTTCACGGCCAATTAAATTAGGGTCCATGATCAGTCTAGAAGAAAGGAAGGACTATGTGTCCTTGATTTAAAAATTCTGTGACATCTTTCCTTGGAGTTATGACGAGTTGAGAGATATTTCTCCTAGCCTGGTTGTTCATACCATTCCTCTAAAGAAATGTAGCCACCCTGTGTGACAAAAAGTAGGGCGTATGCCTTTCAAATTAAGGAATGGCTATTCGAAGAGTTGACAAAACTACAAAAATCTGACCTAATATTTTTGGTTCAACACAAAGAGTGGTGTTCACTAGTTGTTATTAGGAAGAAGAAGAATAATCAAATTCGGCTTTGCGTAGACTATAGAGAGCTTAATAAGAAAACAATTAAGGATTACTATTAATTTCCATTTGTTGATCAAATTTTGGATCAATTAGTGGGTAGGAAAATCTATTCATTTATGGATTTCTTTGCTGGATATAACCAAATGGCTATTGCAAAGGAAGATAATTTGAAAACGACATTTATCACTATCTTTTGATACCTTTGCATATCATGTGATGCCTTTTGGATTATGGAATGCACCTAGTTCTTGGCAACATACAATTGATAAGACTTTTGGTGATATCTCCCTTGAGGAATTAAAAGTCTTTATTGATGATCTCGGGGCAACCACCAGAAGAAAAAGACAACTGATTGTTTTAAGGAAATGTTTTGACCCTTGCAAACAATTTTGCATTGCTCTTAATCCTAGGAAGTGCATCTTTGGGGTGCCCTATGGGTTGTTACTGGGCCATGTGATTAGTTCAACTAGTATTGTAATTGGCCTTGAAAAGATAAAAGTTATAGCCGCTATGAGCCTACCACGTACTCTAAAAGAGATACATAATTTTCTATCATTGGTGGGATATTATCGGAGATTTATCAATCTATGCTTAGCTCCCTCCTTTTTACATACCCAAATATCGAAACCTTGAAAGGAAAGTGTGTTAAAAGAAAATATCTTATGATAAGCTATAAGAGTCTCCACCTAGTAGTAGTTCTAGGTCTAGTTGTCCTAGTTAAATAGGTAGTTCATCTCATCATGCAAGTCCCCATGTAAGAAAGCTGTCTTGACATCCATCTGGTATAAATCCAAGTCAAGCTGAGCAACCAAAGCCAAGACTAAGCGCAGGGTGGTCATCTTAACCATAGGAGAAAAGACCTCATCAAAGTCCACACCATGCTCCTGCTTAAAACCCTTTACTACCAATCTAGCCTTGTATGCCAGCTTGGGGTGTCCAGGAGTACTTTTCAGCTTGTACACCCACTTGCCTGGCAAAGCCTTCTTGCTCGTAGGCAAGGAAACCAAATCCCAAGTGTCATTCTTATGCAAGGAGTGTATCTCAGACTGCATAGCCCTCTCCCAGGAGTGACTATCACCCCTGCGCATAGCCTCATCATAAGTGAAAGGCTCTCCTACATCTGTAACCAAGACATAATGCATCGAGGGCTGAAATATATCTAGTGGACGTCTATCTCTAGTAGACCATCTCACAGTAGGCTATGCTACCTGCCCAGCTGCATGTCCAATGCCCTGACCATGAGTATCTACTATAGCTATAGGCTGTCCAACTGGCTGTATGGGAGCTCTCGGCTCCTCCTGAAATATGACCATGCAGATCTCAACAACTCTCTCAGGCTGCCTATGCATTTTGTCTTCATAGAAGACTACATTATGACTATGGATGACTTTTCGCGCCTGCAGATTCTAGAGATGATAACCCATCTCGACTGCAACCCCATAGCCAAGGAAAATGCATTTGACACTCTTGGGATCTAGCTTACTTCTCTTGTCCTTGGGCACATGGCAAAATGCCTCACATCTAAAGACACGGAGATGCGCATAAGAGGGGGGTTTTCCAGTCCATACCTCCTCTACAACCTGGAAATCCAAACCACTAGAGGGTGAACTAGAGGGTGATTTGTTTATGGCATGCACAGCTGTACTAACTGCCTCAGCCCAAAAGTTGTGTGGTAGGCCTACATGGCTAAGCATACTGCATACACCCTCCTAGATGGTTCTATTCATCCACTCAACCAAACCATTCTGGGGGGGGTGTAGGGGGCGATCAACTGACGCTTAATACCCCTCTCATCACATAACTGCTCAAAAGCACGTGAGACATACTCACCCCCATTATCTGTCCTTAGGCATTTTAGCCTATACCCAGACTGATTCTCAACCAATGCAAGCCATCTCTGAAACACAGCCAAGACATCGGATTTCAGATTAATGGGATAAGCCCAAACTTTTTGTGAAAAATCATCTATGAACGTTACAAAATACTTTGCACCACCCATAGACTGACAAGGCATGGGCCCACAAACATCCGAATGTACCAATGCTAAGGGCTCACTCATGCGTGGCCTACTAGACTTCTTATGCGTAGACCTAGTCTACCTGCCATAAAGACAATGCTTACAAGAATCAAAACATGAATAATCAAGGGGTGGTAAGTACTGCAAACCAGAAAGCATTTTCATTCCCTTTAAAGACATATGGCCCAAACGAGTATGCCAAAGAGATACATGTGGGATAGAACCCACAGAAAAACATGATCAAGGGAAGAAGCTAATACAATCAAGGGGTAGAGACTGCTAGCCTTGGCACCTCTCACAATCACAAGTCTACCACGAGTGATTCTCCATGCAAAGTCTCCAAAACATACATGATATCCTGCATCATCAAGCCGTCCAGTTGACATCATTAGGGCCAAAAAAGCTTCAAAAAATGCACTTTTGTTAATCACAGGATTAAGAAAAGGGCCAAAGAGAGTTTGCCACGTGTGTAAGAATATGGTATTCTTGTCTCCTCTTTTTTGGAGATATAGAGTCCACTTCGTGATTCTCTCCTCCTTTTTAGCCAAAATCTCCAATGTCTGACATGTTTTGGTAGTCCCGAAGTCCTTATTTACTTATAAAATCCGGCAAATGACATAATAAAGTTGCTATGAAGTTAATGATGATTTTTTTGAAAATCGAGAAATTTTTGGCGCCCAATATATTTTCATTAGTCTTCTTAATATTCCTTTTTAGTTCATTCACATTTCTCAGTGAGCTTCTTTCTCTACTTTTTAGTTCAATTATCTTTCTCGATGAGCTTCTTTCTCTGTGAATTTAATTTAAGTATGGCATCTAGAAGGCGCTCTTCTCGTTTAATAAACTCTTACACTGTCTATAGCCACAGAGTTGATGAAAATTAGGAGTCAAAGATCTTTAGTATAAACGATTAGGTTGCCATGCTGCCCTCTTGCAAGGACTCTCACAAGGTGAAAAGAAAAAAACGAGAGGATATTAAACATCACTGGAAGGGACGTATCATTTCTTTCAAAATTATGCATGAAGGGTGGTTTATCAAACTGCAACATGTTTACATGGCACAGGATATCCACTTGCCTCCAGACGAGCGTATTTCGTAGCAAACACATTCTAAGACTTGAGTTGATAATGTTTTTTTTTTCATTTAAGCAAGTACTAATAATGAATTCTTGGTTATAGATATATTTCTATCAACAAGTACGGAATGACAACCTATAGAAAGCTTAAGTGGAACCTTCCATGCGATTCATAAGGTGTTCACAGACATTATCTATGCTGATCAAATTGTGGGTTCTTTTATTATGCATATTTCGTGGCTTTGTGGAGGGGAATCAGAATCAATTAGTGTGATTACCCTATCCAAAATCAACTCAATACATTGCTCCCTTATCCACCGCATATATGAGTTAGGGTAATCTTAGCACTACGAGAAAAAATGTAACAAGTTGGTAAACTAAAAAAGGGTCCCTAAAAAAACCAACAATATGAAAGAGACTTACATTCACTCCATCTATCTTGAGTATTTTTGAATCTATTGTCCTGCAGACATTTGAAAAGCACTCTCTTTCCACAAGTATATGTTTGACTTTGTGACTTTGCGATGATACTTCTTGTTAGAGAGAGTTATATGGTTTTCTAGGATCAACAATATCCTCATATGTGGTGTCCAAGAAGGTAGTCACGAGCCTGCCAGCACTACAAATGGAAACATGTAACTAAAATAGACAATCAAATAAAATAAATAATTAACCAAAAAGCAAGCAGTATTCCATTCAACCCACATTCTTCCTTGGCCATGCATACCACTTAGAGAGTTCATGAGGATAATTTCTCTGGTGAGTGTATCTGATGTAATTAAAAAAAATATGGTAGTTATGATGGAATCAAAAGCTTTGAAAGACATTGCTATATTTAAACCAAATCTCGAAAAAAATTCCATTGATAACAGTGGATCAACAATACACACAATTTTAGAGATTTATTGGCTAAGAGATGTAATCAATGTCCTAAAGCTAATAGCAAAAATAAAGGCATGTTATTTGCAATCAATAGCACAATTATTCTATATACTAAAATTTTTTAGAGTCAAAATGCCTTACCTTATGCAATAATAAACTATAGAATCTAACAATTAAATATCCTTTTTACAACTAGCATGGACTTGTCCTTATGAGATATACTAAGATAGTCCTCTTCCTCAAAAGTGCAAGAAACATTGATAACCATTTGCCCATACACCTCACCCATTCTCTTATAATTAACAGGTCCAAGTACATCGATTTTTCTCTTGCAAACATCATCCTCGGTACCTTATTCTACTAATCATATTAAAATCTTTGTTCATTAGGGTAATCTTATGAGCATGAGCAGCAACAATGTAAGGATAATTCATAAAGTCATAAAGTCAACCATGTGAGAATAAGTTGATATGATGCAAGAGCAGCAAAGCCAAATTTTCGCAGGATCATATTCGCACTGTATCGTGGAGCAGCTCATACGATGTGAGCATGGCAAAAAGCATAATGTTTGGTACTATACTTCTCGCTCCATATCGTGGATGACTTGATATGGCGCAAGAGCGGCACAAAAAAATCTCCGTAGGGGTCCTCCTCGCTTCGTATCGTGAAGGAGTAAACATGCGCGTACAAAGTATACCCCCCTTGTAATGACTTATTTTTTGTGAGACCTTAAACCCATTAAAAAATTCAAAAAAAAATCATAAGTTTATTAGGCTCTGAAAAAGTTTTAGAAATTTTTAAAGATTTTTTAAAGCTCGTTTGCTATTTTAAAACTATTTTTTAGCAAAAAAGAGACCTAAAAATGACCAAAAAATCACCCAAAAATAGCATATCTGATACGGCGTGAAAATGGGATGTTCGAGGGCCTTAAACACCCCATTTTTGTGCCGTATCAAATATGCTATTTTTTGGTCATTTTTAGGCCCTTTTTTGCTAAAAAATAGTTTCAAAATAACAAACGAGCCTAGTAAACTTATGGAAATTTTTTTGAAATTTTTTAATGGGTTTAAGGTCTCACAAAAAATAAGTCATTACAAAGGGGGTGTACTTTGCACGCGCATGTTTACTCCTTCACGATACGGAGCGAGGAGAACCCCTACGGAGATATTGTTGTGCCACTCTCGCGCCATATCAAGTCATCCACGATACGGAGCGAGAAATATAGTACCAAACATTATGCTTTGCCATGCTCACGCCGTATGAGTTGCTCCACGATACAGCGCAAATATGACCTTGTGAAAATTTGGCTTTGCTACTCTCGCGTCATATCAACTTATCCTCTCCATGTCGTATCGATCATACCACCGAATAGTTTTTTTTTACTCTTCCTGTCATATTCTCAAGCGCAAAAATGATGACAAGGACAAAGTAGACAATTGTCAAGGTCCCAATCTCCTCTAGAGTGTACTTGATCAACCAACAAATCAATCTAGATCCTCTTCTGCTCAAGGAAGTTCATGTTATTTATTTATCTAACTTCATTAACTTGTCAAAAGTTCATGTTATTTCATGTAGAGAACTTTGTATAACATCATATAATACTCTTTAAACTATTTTTAAAAAATAAATAAGATCATGAATGCTATAGAGTAAAGGAGATCTATAATCACAAAGATTATTTTGATGGTCTTTTTTTTGTGAAATTGAGATATATTACATTTGAAAAAAGATATACAAGGATAAAGCATCAATAATGTAGTGATGCTTTCAATTATAAAATCAGTCTGCATTAGAATCAGAGTTTTGAGAGAAAGAAATAGAGTCAAGTCCTTTCTATTTCTTCTTACAAATCAAGGGAAGAGATCTTAAGAGATTTGCTAGGATATGATAGCATGAGTAGTATCATCCCATGACATCAAGCCACCATTTAGGTATTGAAATCTGATAGTGCTAATAAGAATCACAATTGAGGATATTGAAACTTGAAACCCCATAGTGCTAATCATAGTTGAGGGTATGATGAGAAAAATACTCCCAAGAGCTAATATCAAGTAAGAAGTTGTATCCTCCATATTCTTTGAAGCATCCTGCACACATAAAATCGTCTTAGTCCTAAAGTTGATATGATACACAATATCACTAATACTTCTATCTATTACTTGTTTAATATTTTTTATATTTTAAGAGACAAAATTGAATAATAAACATTTTTAATCTATTACTAGGTAAATATTTTTATCTCCCAGAAATCAAAGTACTTCCTTTCTTCTAATTATAATATATTATCCTTGTCTTATCCATTAGTGCTTGCTAAAAAGTTGATATTACAACATTGTATAATGAAGATATTCTATTTTCAAGTGCCAAGATCAAGGTGAAAATTTTCACTTTCTATTCTATTAGCTTAAGGATTATCCTTAGTATATCTATCCCTACCAATTTGCCCCAACACCATGGAACTCTTTTACCCATTTTCTTATGAATCAAAATTGAAGAGATTGAAGAAAAAGCTTGGATTTAGTTGAAACAAAATCTTACAGAATGGATGTGTTAGGGGTCGAAGTAAAGATGCGGCTTGGATGTCCCAACCTAGTTGGGTCTGCTGAAAACTAACGAGATGATCTCGTCTCAGGTCCATGGAGGACCATATCTCTATAGCTCAATCGGCAAGTAAGTGGTATTGATCCTCTGTGTAGAGACTCTTTTGATTGTTGATTACATTCTCAAGATTTTGTGAAAGGAGACGAAGGGAGACCAATGCATGCTGCTGGTAAGAACCGGACGTGATTTTGGTGAGAAATTTTACGACAGAGTAAAATCTGCTTTAAGAACTAACAAACAAAGTGAAGAGGAGAGAACGATGATTCAAATGAATGTAGACGAAAAAAGAAGCGTAATCTTGGTGGGAAACGTGATAGTAGAAAATTCAAAAAGAAAGAATAATGGCCGAAAAGTGACCTCTGACATGAGTTAACGTCCTTAGGCATTTAATGGCTAACCTCTTAAATGAATAATAAATTCTCTCATTAATCATGTCTGAATGGTCAAATTTGGAGGCTTCATTACTTTAAAACCTCAACTAATTAGTAACTTAATCATTTTCTTACAAGTGCCATTTTTGAAACGTTTTTGTCCCTAATGTGAGATTGCATGTCAAAGCAGGTACATGACGTACATCTTGCATAACAAAATTGCCGCCAGAAGGAAACTGCAGCCTAACATCACCAATGCCCATAATATCAAGAGAGCTGTCATCACCCAAGCGCACAATACCTGAACAATACGATATGAATGAAACCACTCTCGGCAAGGTGTCACATGAAAGGATGCACTTGAGTCCAAGAGCCAACATTGTGCATACATAGAGTGTATCTTTGTCATCTGCGAAGCACTAGAAGAAGCTGCAAGGATATAATCATCATCATCAACATCCTCAGGTTGCATAACATTGATCTCTTCAATTTTAACACTGGACTTTGCAGGCACTATGCTGCGATCAGAAGAATTATCCTGCACTTTGTCTTTTCCCTTATCTTTGCGCCTTCCATTGTGCAATTCATGGCATTGTGGCCTAATATGGCCCTTTTTCCCACAATGGTGACAAGTAACATCTGCATTCCTACCACGGGATTTGCTACGTGACTTCCCATGAGACTTGGACCGAGATTTTTGAGAATCCCGTCCACGACCACTGCCACTGCCATGCTTTCCATATCCATCATTCCTACCTCTAACTGTCATAGCATGTGACACACAAGAGGCATCCAAATTCTTACGATTAACCTCTTCTTGCAGAAGAGCACTCTCAACATTAGATAATTTCAAGGTAGTAGTAGAGGCACATAATGCAGTGCGGAATACATCCCATGACTCATTAAGAGTACCAAGCAAGAAAAGAGAAGTGACATCCTCTGCAAAAGTGATGCCTTGTGAAGTCAAGTTCTTGAGTATAGCATGGAACTGGCTCAAGTGAGTAGACATAGTCACATTCTCCTTCATGCGCAAATCCATAAGCTGCTTCAGCCAATACATCTGACTCGCTGGACTTTTCTTGTCATAGAGATTTTTTATCTTTTCCCACAACTGCCATGCACTCTGTTCTTCCTCAAAGACATTATAGTGAACCTGTTCTGTGAGAGACAATACAATAGTAGACTTGCATATCTCATCAAGCTCAAGCCATTCCTCATCTGGCATAGTTGCAGACAGATGCCCGCTTAACCTCAAAGGTTTGATCTGTGATTTCTGCACCAACACTTGCCAAATCTGGCTCTTCCAATAAGAGTAATTCATACCATTAAGCTTAGTGATGTTGAAAATAGCATGATTAGTGAACGAACTCGCCATAATGTAGGCTAGAAGACTATAAACAGTTCAAAATTGCTTGTTGTTTACTATAGAAAATGTCTGAAAAATCACCAAAATCGAGGAAAAATGGCAAAGAAAGTGGAAGCAAAGCTGATGCCCATGAAGTACTAGTGAAAGTACATCATTTCAAAGTGTTTCAGCATGAAAAATCCATGTCAGTCCATACATATATGCTTGCTGTAATAAATTTCAGATTTCTGTAAAGAGAGCTAACAGTGCCAAAATCGGATCCCAAGGCAATCAGATACTACCAAGACCAAAACCGGCATCATGTGGGCATAGCATAAGCATATGACGGTCGATAAGCATGAATCCAACACCCAAGTATGTCATACAAACATCTGCCAATGAGTAGGCACATCCCCTAGGCAATGGGGCAAAGTGTTCCTGCCAGAACCAAAACTTGGCACAAGTAGGTGTCAGTTCACAAAGATAAGGATCCAAAACTGAGACTTAGCTCATAAGCATACAGTGAACCAAGACATATGATGTATCATCCAAAAAGGTAAGAAGTCCCAAAGTCTCAAGTGTCTGTAACTGCTCAATAGCATATAACGGCTCAATGCATAAAAGTACCACCTGCTCAATGTCTAATAAGCCTGCTCCCACTGGCACAAAAGTCATATGTAAGAGCTCAAGAGCTCAAGCCAAGGCAAGACACAGTGCCAATGACATAAGTCCAAGACAATACATCAATAGTACATCCCGAATATGTAGGCGGTAGAGCATCCGTATGTAGCATCCATAAGCATGTAAGACATCAAATACATCCCAATCCAAAAATTGACAAGCCAAGTAACATCCAAGACTACTTTAGATAATCCAAAATGCATCCAAGGTGGAGCTTCAATGAGCACTCAAGCTCAATGTATGCATAGGGTAATCAACCGTGACATGAGCATCAAGTCGTAGGCAACGGGTATGCATAAACCCAAGAAGCATCATTGTTAAAGAATATACCAATGTCAATAAGTGTGGGCTGAAATAAGCTCAAGCTTCCAAAAGCATCCGGATCCAATGACAAGCTCGAAGTCATTTCTCGATGATCAATACATCATAGCATAACCCAAGATATACATCCGGAACCAATAGGTATATGTCAAAGTATGAAAGATAGCTTCAGCCCAAGAATATTCAGCATACATTTACTATTATAAATTGTGTATTTTCAGCCCCAAAATCAGGCCAAAATCATAGCATTATATGTAGCTTCAATCCCCCAATCAATCGGGATGCAATAGGCATCAAACCGGTTATGTAGTCATGCCCAAACAAGCATAGGCATACAAATACATGCTATCTCAGACCTGAAATCTGTTGCAAAATATTCTATCATCAGAATTTGGCAAATCCAACATCACCATCGCGTCTGGAGTGTGCCAAAACCCCAATTTAGACTCTTACCTTGCCTGAATCGGGTTCCGAATGCCCGAGATATGACAAAAAGAGTAATTTTTGGGCCAGATTTTGAAACAGGCGCAAAAAAAACGTGAGCTGGCTGGGGGGTATGCTGTCCCACGTGTCAACAATGGGGCCCAAAGGGGGCACAAATAAGGGCCAAAGAAGGCCTACACCAAGCCTCAGCAGGCCTTGATAGGCTGGAAGCAAGATCCAAGAGGTGAGCTATGGCTGCCCACAACTTGTTTACAGCTTGTGAGACCTGAGAACTGAAGTAAACCCTGAAAAAAATAATCAAATACCTTTGATGTAATGCCCTGAAAGTGCCCAACAATGCCCGGAAGGTGCTCAGGAAGCTGGGGAGTGATGGGAGCTCGAAGGAGTCGAATATGGCTGTCGGGAAGGAGACCCAATGCAAGTAGGGAGTCGATGGGATGCTGAGAATGCCACGAACCAAGCTCAAGAGTCGGAAAGCAAAGCTCTGATACCAGTTGAAAGGGAGCGATGGATCGAAGGTTGAACTCGAGAGCTATGACGGGAGAGCAAGAGCAAGAAAGGGAGAGACTAGAAATGGGAACTCCAACAGTCACAATGTGTGACCGTTCCTTTATTCAAACTGTCACTAAAAGAATGAAGAATAAAGTGACAATGATGGGTACCCACTACCTACAGTGTGTAGTGGCGGTGACTATCAGTGTAGTAATACAAGGGCAGCTAGGCAAAGGCGCCTTTACTCTCGACAGGCCTATCCCTTGAGGACTTTCATGCCTTGATTTTGTCAGGGGGTAGGGTGAAAGTTGTTATTGTGCTTTGTTGAGTATTTTTTCGTGGCAGCTTGATACCACCTTGATGCTCTTTATGGTTTTTTATTGTGCAGATCAATTCATGGTATTCGATGGGCTAAGTTGCCCTATCCTGTGGTCACCAATGAGAATGGATTTCAGAGGCCATTTTTTGAAGTGGAAAAGAGCTAAGGAGGCCGTAAAAGACCAAATTTTCATGCAAAATGAAACAATTTTGTAGATCAATGAGCTAGAGTATTCCTAGATGGAGTTCAATGCTACGAACCCAATAGAAGTCTCAGTTTTTCACAATCGGAGTCCTTTTGTCCCCCCATATAATCCCCGCAATGTTTCACGTTATAAAACAGCTATGTGATCTAGGAGACAAAAAGTGCATGACGGTAGCCAGATTTATAGATTTTGATGTCACGAAGCCAACGACTAGACGGATCTCAAATTCGAGAGGTTGGACGAATCGGCAATGGTTGTTGAAGAGCATCATCGAGTCTCTAATGCCAAAATACGTATGTCATAATACACGATTTTATGGGTAAGTCATTGATTTCATCATTTTATGGTCAATTTTGGTTGAAAATGGTTAGAAATGCTTATGTTTGATTACCAATACTTTGATTTATTAGCAATATTGAAGAAATCATAAAAAATGAGTCGTAGAATAATTTTATGCTAAACACGCAAAATCTGAGACTATGCAGTTTCAGGTGAAATATGTGGTTTTTTGGGTTCTGGTGTGTATATGTTGTTCTTTTGGGTTGAAACATTCTTTAAAAATCATTTTCAGTAAGATCAATCAATGTAAACCAAAAAATCAGTAAATATAATTAATTATGCTATAAATAAAAATCCAAAAATAGAAAAATTTAAGTTTTTTGCATTAAAAAAAGTAAAAAAATAAGATTTATATTTGTGAATGTATGGTAGAGCTGAAGCATGAGGTTTAGCCTTAGTTCAGTCCTATCTCTTTGTTGAAGTGATTTTTTATTATTTTTGTAAAAGAAAAGTGCATAAAATTTACTACTTAAACCTACCAACAAATGCATAACTCTAAATGGTAGGGAGAAGGGGGTTGTTGAGTGTTTAAAGTATGCTAAATTCTAATGTTTTATGATGCATGTCATATAGGGTTCATTTTTGTCTAAAATTAAAAGGGTCTAGTAGCACGAGAAAGCTCAATACTAGCCCTAAGCAACAAAGCAATCGCGTATTAGAAGAAAAGCACGAAAAGAATTGTCTTTGCACTTTCATGATGCTGATTTTAAATGAATAAATTTATTTGAGCACGATGGTCATACACAACTGCATCGCACACACCATAAGGTATCATATCCTGGATGCATAGCACTTGTTTGTATAAGCAATGAACTACGCTGAGAGTGCAAGGTACCCTAAGCCGTAGGGGTAGATATTCAGTTCCTTGGGGGTTATTTAGTGAGGTTTATTCATTATCTCCTAGATCAATCAATTGAAAGATTGGACTTTGTTTCGAATGTGTTCTATGTTCACTGCTCATCTTGGGGCCAATCCCCAAGGTGTAGGAGAGCTGTAGTGGAGCCGCAATGATCAACCGAGGGGTGCTCCCTTTATGTGTGCTTATGTGGTGTGCAACACAAATATGTTTAGGGACTCCCTTTGAGGAGTGGGAGAAGAATTATTTGTTGGACTACAAATCGTACAAACAGAAAGTTCTTAGATGCTCTTGGCTATGAGGCCATGTGGGGTGGTTTTAGGTGAGTAGTAGAGGCCCTCACATAGTGCCTTAGAGCCAGTGCTGGGCCCGTTTTGGGTCCCTACACTCCAACTAAAGCAAGTGATGATACTCCCAATCTAGAAGTAAATGAAATAGGTGACGATCAAGGTACTCATGCATCCAATGCTGGGGAGAACAAAAAGCAAGATGATTTGGATAATGATTGCATTATTCCTCAAGACATGGCAAAACCTTATGGTATTGAAATCCTTGAAGCATTGACAACCAATCCAAGCAGGGTTTCCCCTTTGATTCCTTTGTGTTGATGCATATGCAATCAAAGGGTGATGGAGCTTAGATAGGATTTATCTATGTTGAAGGTTGCATTTGAGAATGAGGGTTACATACCCAGCAAAGGCTCTTTCATCCTCTCACTAGCCTTGCCAAATGGAACACATCAAGAGGCGGATGACAACATTGTCTCTAAGTGGGACAAAAATTGGCAATTAGTAAATGAGGAGTTTGAAAATGAGTTGTAAAGAAATGAGAATTAGCGCATTCTCAGCAACAAAATGTTTTATGTTTGGAAGGGAAACCATAGGACTATAGCATGGATGCAGATTATCAAATAGTTGTATAGAAATCATAAGGCAAGACATGTGAGAGTGCATTCATAGGTCATTTCACAGAAGCCCAAAGAAGATGAGCTACTCTTGATTGCAGCTTTGCAAACATTCAACTTTGTAAGCTATTTGTGGTATTTTTTTCTTCTTTCTACTTCAATATGTGTGGTACTTTTGCAACTACTTTCACATTTGTGGGTTTCATTAGTGCCAAAAATGCTTCAAAAAATGCACTTTTTGTTAATCATAGGATTAAGGAAAGGGCCAAAGAGAGTTTGCCATGTGTGCAAGAATATGGTATTATTGTATCCTCATTTTTGAAGATAGTAGAGTCCACCTTATGATTCTCTCCTCTCTTTTAGCCAAAATCTCCAAACTCTGACATGTTTTGGTAGTCTCGAAGTCCTTATTTACTTATAAAATCTAATAAAACTAGCTATGATAAAGATGTTGTGAAGTTAATAATGACTTTTTTAAAAGTCGAGAGCTTTTGACACCCCCAATATATTTTCATTAGTCTTTTCAATATTTCTTCTTTGTTCATTTGTATTTCAGTGAGCTTCTTTCTTTGCTCATTTGTCTTTCTCAGTGAGCCCTTTTCTCTGCAAATTCAATCTAAGTATGGCATCCAAAAGGCGCCCATCTCGTTTAACAAACTCTTGCATTGTCAATAGCCAAGGAGTAGATGGAAATTGGGAGCCCAAAACCTTTTTTATAAACGATTGGGTGACCATGTTGCCCTCTTGCAAAGGCTCTCACAAGGTCAAAAGAAGAAAAACAGAGGATATAAAACATCACTAGAAAGAGCATATCATTGCTTTCAAAATTACACATGAAGGGAGGGTGGTTAGTCAAAGTGCAGCATGTTTACATGGCCAAGGATGTGCACTCATCTCCTAACGAACGTTTTTGCCAGAAGACACATTATAAGTCTTAAGTTGATAACATATGTGATATTTTTTTTCATGTAAGCAAGTATTAATATCGAATTCTTGGTTGTAGATATATTTCTATCAACTAGTACTAAATGGCAACCTATAGAGAGTTTGAGTGGAACTTTCAATGCGATTCATAAGGCATTTGCAGACATTATATATGTTGATGAGATCGTTGGTTCTTTTAGTGAGAGAAAATTTTTAATATATTATGCACAATATGTGGTTCCATCTAAAGAGGGTACATATTGACATATCAAGTATTTGCCATTGCCAAGTCTCTCATCTCTAATTTGGGAGGTTCATGATAAGGCAACCATGCATAGTTTTAAATTCAAAATATATCAAGATATTCAAAATTCCATGACAACAACTGGAAGGATCTCAAGAAGAATACGCATGTCATGGTTTATTCCCTTACATATCTTTGTGGGCTACTCCTTCAAAATAGCAAACTTATAAAGAACAAAAGTATCTTGGCTAAGTAGAAATTTTGCAGAAGTAGAACTAGATAACATTATAGGAAAGCTTTGGAAATCTAGAGAGGTTGACCATAAGGGCAACACCATGAGGTGTATTGTATGCCCCCAATCCTTGCCTCTGTGTTATAATATAGTACAACAAACTCTTGCTTTGGGCTTTGATTATAGGATATACAAACTTAAACTAGGCATCTGGATTCCCTTGGATTCTGATACAGATTGCACGCCCTTCAAACTTAAAGTTATAGAAAAGGAGGTAAATATCACTTCCAATTGGAATCCTAAAGATGTAAGGGATACCTTGGAGATGCTAGATTATACATTCCCAGAATGTAAGTTCAAAGTAAACAGTAAAATAGTTGGAAATAGAGCTGAACGCTCTTTCTCTTGTATAAGTTACTTGCCTCCCACAATTGTAACCTTCGAGCCATAAATATGAAAACATTGATGACATTTACATTTGACAAAAAGCTTTTCTTTGAATGAAGAGTTACAAAATTGAAGCATAGAAATACAAGGATCTTGCTTCATTTGCATCTATTTGTCTTCTTTCAGCTTTGTAACTTCTTCATCACTTTCTAAAAAAGATATCTAATCTCCTTACAATGGATGTTTTCTTTGGTTGGTTGAAGAATTTGACTTGGACAGGGGGCCTCTTCTCTTCAGGGGGCTGATGAGGAGATGGATGAGAAATTGTTGGCATTTCTGTCTTTTTGGAGCTTACCTTACTTGTCTTTCCAGATGACTTTCCTTTTTCCTTACTCTTAGTCTTAGTTAAGGATTTAAGTGGAAGAGAGTCGGGGTTGACTGGTGTGATTGCCCTGTCCAAAATTAACTCAATACATCTCTCTCTTATCCACCATGTGTATGAATCGGGTAATCTTGGCATTGCAAGGAAATTTGTAATAAATTGGAAAATGTACCCAATATGTATCTTAAAAAGTCAGTTGTCAGGCCAGTGATACTTCATACTTGTAGGGAGTTAAAACAAATAAATTGAATAATTATAAAGTTTAATGACAATGCAGTAGTTTCCATGAAAACTGAAAGACATGTTGCCCAAAAAAGAGAAAGACATGTTGCTCAAAAAAAAATGTGAAAGATACTTACATTAGCCCCATCTATCTTGAGAATCTTTGAATCTATTGTCCTACAAACATTCTCCATCCACAAGAATGTGAATCATTTTGCAAGGGCCCTTCTTGTAAGAGAAAGCTACATGGTTTTTGAGGATCAGCAAGATCCTCATATGTGGTATCCAAAAATGTAGCCATCAACCTGCCAGCACTATAAATGGAAACATGTTACTAAAAAAAGACAATCAAATAAAATAAATAATAAAATAAAAGGTGAGGATTATTGTATTCAACATACATTTTTTCTTGACCATGGATACCATTGAGAGAGTTCAGAATGATAATTTCTCTAGTGAGAATATCAATATATATTAAGATCCAATGTCCTCTGCAAAGTAAAATGTTAGTAAGAAATGCATACTATAAATAAGTATACATTAAGCCCTTTGCAAAATTGCATACCTTTCAACATAAGGAAAAAAAATATTGTAGTTTGTGATTGGATTGAACGTTTTAAAAAATAATTCTATATTTGAACGAGATCTTAAAAACAATTCCACTGATAATAGTGGATCAACAATAAATATAGTTTTAGAGATTTCTTAGCTAAGAGAAGCAATCAACACCCTAAAACCAATAGTAAAAACAAAGGAATGTCAGTTGCAATGAACATCACTATCATTCCATTTAAAAAAAAATTGAGTCAAAAAGTCTTACCTTATGCAACAAAAGACTACATAATCTAACAATTGAATATATCTTTCTTAACAAGCATGGATTTTTCCTCATGGGAAATACTAAGATAGTCTTCTTTTGAAGAAGTGCAAGAGACATTCACAACCATTTGCATGTATACCTCTCCCATTCTCTTCAGATTGACAGGACCAAGGATAGTGATTTTCCTCTTGCAAACTTCATCCTCTGACTCTATAATCTCTTGTGGTCGTTCTTGTTGGGCATACACTTGTTGGAGGGCGATCTTTGTAGGGTATAAATGTGTCACCTCTTCAATCACTGGTTGTTTTGCTCTCCTAGATATTTTTGGAGGAATGTTAAGGATCTCAAATGCTTTTTTATCAAGAATGGGCGAGGGCCTCAATACCTTGTCGAACCTATACTTGATTCTGTTGACCATACTAAAGTCTTTGTTCATCAAAGTCACTCTATGAGCGTGGGTAGCAGCAATGTAAGCATCGTTCATAAAATCAATAACAAAGTCTTCAGCAGCCTCCTGAAGGCAAAGAATGGCTGCAAGCTGCCTTTTTTTTTTTGCATGGCAACTTTAGTGGACTACCTTACTCACGCTGTATTTGAAGATGACTGATAGGGCGTGAATGTAGTGAAGCACAGATTCAAAAATCACCTACTCGCACC
Source organism: Lygodium microphyllum (assembly GCF_053477565.2). Classification (NCBI taxonomy): domain Eukaryota; kingdom Viridiplantae; phylum Streptophyta; class Polypodiopsida; order Schizaeales; family Lygodiaceae; genus Lygodium; species Lygodium microphyllum. Next base: position 117,056,464 of record NC_141138.1, read on the forward strand.
GTATTTACGGATGACCAATACAGGGCGATGCGACAATCCTTGAACTCAACGTTGTTGTGTTTTCACACTCGTGGATTCAAAAAATGAGCCATGTAAGCTGGCATCGTTGTTTTATACCTGCGGGATGGGCAACATGTGGCACTTTTTTATTGGATAGGGTTTGCACGGGCCATCCATGTGGCTTTCCATGTAGCAAATAGTTGTCGATCCATATAAACAAGTAATTAGATATTGATGATTTTTTTGGCAAATTATCAAGCCTAGCTAGAGTTGAGGTCCACTTTCAGTTTTTCATATGTCAATTTGCACCATTTCATGCACCCCTTGATAGAAGCGAGGAGATATTGTTCTTAAGATCACTTGCGCACTTTCGCGCCATATCATAGATTCACAAATACAAAGCGAGGAGGCATTGTTTGTGAGGTTGGGTGCACACTTTCACGCTGTATCATGCTTTCACTCATGTCTGAACCTAAGGATGTTGTAGGCTCCCAAGAGAAGGTAACCCCCTAATAAGAAAAGAAGAAGATTGTCATCAAGGTCAACACGGGCTTTCCTAAAATTCACATAGCTTCCTCCCCTTGTTCAGTAGCAAGTGTGGAAATGCCTAGGAAGTCTCCAGTCAAAGGCCAAGGCACCATTGAGGGTTTCTGGATTGTCTAAGATCACAGAGGTTTCTCCATCAAAAAGGCTCCTAGACTTTGTTCTTCAGAATGGCATGGAGCTATCTTGTTACGGAACTATAAATGATATTTTCAACCCTGACTGGGATATTGACCATGTATTGAACTCATGCAAGAAGTTATTCCTAGAGGAGTTTGCTGAGTCTAAAAGTCTTGCATTTTCGATAATTGAAAAGGATGCAAAGGAATATGTTCACATACCTATTGGGAGCTCACCTTCAGAGAAGGCTTTGTTTTCAAGAAAGTGTACATCTCATTCTCTTGATAGGTTTTGTACCTCAGATTTGTTTTGTTCTGCTTATTCTAGGAAATGCAAAATAATGTCAAAAAAAGCTACATTCATTGCATATACTCTTGTTAAATATTATGTTAAATTTAATGAACAACAATTAGAGGGTCCAAAATGTTCCAGCTTCTGCCTTTTGGACACGGTAGCAAATGACAAGGATGCAAAGGAATGTTTGGACCTTGGGCAAGAAGCATATATTGCTGGCAAACTAGATGTTGCCCAATTCAAAGTTGAGACCATTATTGAAGAAAACCATGCAAATGCAGATCTTGTATGTGACTCTTCTTTTTATACTGTTGCTTCACTTCCAACTTTCCCTATCAAGGACAAGGAGTACATACTGGTAGCAGACATCCAAAGGCTCTTCAATCATAGGGAGGATTATTGTTTAGCGATCATTGCATAGGCTTTTGATGCTGCAAATGGCATTGTTGACGTCGAAAGTGAATCAAAAGAAAAGTTACTTAAACTTGATACCAAAATTACGGATGACAAGTTTATTGAAGCAGGGGATGCTCTTTCTCTTTGTTTTCGTAAGGCAAATAATGTTGAGAAAGAGTATGGGATTACTGAAGAGTTCCACGGTCTTCAAGACTGACTTGGAATTTCAAATTTTGGAAGAGAAGAGTCGCAATATGTTAAAAAATTGGAAGATACCAATGAGGCACAGTCATCAATTAACATATGGAATCCAACTAAGCTAGAGAATGATGAAAATCATTTGGTACGATTATCTTGAATTCTGTAAGATACATTAATATGTTTGATTTCAACATTCATTTGACATTTATCTTTTTTTACAGTTGGAGATTGAAGATTTCGATAACTTCTTGGGATGGGGTAGAGGGACAAGAGTTGGTATTAGCTCACTGAAAGATGTTGCACTTGGCCATTACTTAGCAAGGAGTGATCTGAATGTTCTTTTGGTATTTCATAACATATTCTCAGAGGAAGAAATATGGCCTATACTATGGTCAAGGCACTTACAAGGCTACTTGGTTTCTTTGGGTTATAGTACAATGCACACAAGGTGATGTTTTTGGAGAAGACTGCAACAATTAAGATTTTTGGTTATGGTCTTGGTTTCTCTACTTCTAGAGCAGGATACTTTTTTGCCCTCTCATCTTATGCTTTGGCAGCAAAACGAACTGATTTAAAATCAATAGTTGGCTACAAGAGAAGAAAATTTTTGTGTTACAGAGGAAATATCCCGGAGGGGGAGGATGATATAAAGGCTCCTTAGAGCTAGCTTTGTAGACAATAATCCACTTCATTTCACATCAAATGACCCCAACCAATCGGCGTTCATTCGCCGGGTCATGTGGTGGTCATACCGACTTGATCTGAAGACTGTTGGTTCAAATCCAACCCCGAGAAACGGGGCAACGCCCATGAAGCTCCGTAAACGAAAGGCCTGCCTGTTCAGCCTACCCTTGGTACTTTTCTTTCTTGAAAAGTACTATGAATTCTCAAGTTGAAGTACTCATTCTTTAAAGCTATCATCGAAAAAACCAATTGAATAGCTCCTCAAGAGTATTTCTTTTTGTAACTCCTCCTCCATGTCTTTTGCTTTGAAAAAACCTTGTATGTGCTTGATAGTGAGATTTTTCCATGCCTTGGCCGCTATAAGTTGCTAGGGGCCCTTGCTCCTCCACAAAGTAAGGCCCATGGATATGAAGGATATGTTGCAAATTCATAAGAGTAATGATTATTTTATGCCAATTGAAATTTTATCGAAGAAAGCTTGGATTGAATATTCTCTCTTACTAAATAAAATATGGTATCTTTTTCTCCCCATGCCTCCTTTATTGCTTGAACAAGATTTGTAATTGAAAATTTGAACTCTTCTGAATACATGTAGGTTTTCATTTGTTACTTGAGGAGCTTTAGGAAGACATCGAGGTGTCTCCAAACCTCCATCCTTAGAAATGCAAGTCATGGTGTGCTTGCAACGTTTGTTGTTATCCCACACAGCTCTCTCCAATGCTCCCACCTATTTTCCTGTATGGTTTCCTAAAAAACATTTAGCTTTTGAACCTCCCATTGAGACATCAGCCAAGACATCTCTTGTTTTCCCTGAAAGTGTTGGATATTTTCTTAAGTGAACTTGACCTCCATGAAAACCCATTTTGGAGAGTAATGCCTCACATTTGTCAATATACTCATTCGATAAAGACAAAGGCTTAATTGAGTATGCATAGTCGAGATGCAACCTGAGAAGTTTATCAATAATTCTAATCTCTACATGTAAAGTACATATATGAACATTTGTAAGAGGAATTGAAAGAATTGGATCCCATACACTACAATATATAGACCTTATACCGACGTTAAAAGTGACAAAAATGTAAATAAAGAAAATTTCTCCTGTCATTGTAAAAAGTGTCGTTATTGGCAATGTCATAGAATAGTCGGTATTAGCATCGTTATCAGTGTCACTATTTGCGTCGATATCAACAAATAATGACGGTGATAATGACGCTTTGCAATGCTAATAATGACTCCAATAACGATGCGTGCAGTAAATTTGCGACACTAATAGCAACGGTAACAAGGAAAAAAATTGTGCTTTATTTGGGCCATACAAAATAGTTTCTGCACTGTGTACAATGCTCATATAAATAAAGACAAAGTGTACTTAAATCATAACACTAATACATGAAATAAATACATGATCGCATAATGAAAGCAACTGGTACAATCATGGCAAGATATCACTACTACATAGAAAATGCCCACACAGATCACGTGACAAAAAAAGAAGTGTGTGTGAGCTCCAGGGATCCAAGGGCGAGCTATAGATCATTGCCATCCGAAAGCTCGTCCCGCCGCAAAGAAGCATCGAATGGACTCTGCAAAAAAAGAAACAACTACAGATCAGTCCACCATACAATAATACATTCTAATTAAACATGGTAACTATTGACAAGAAAGATGAGTGATTTACATGGCCGCTGCGTCCATACAATCGGTCGATCAATGCAGTGAGACCATGCCTCTTTGCATATCAAGTCTCAAGGCCGGTCGGATCGCGATTTGTAATGGAGTGCTGCAAAGGAAACATAATACTAACAGTTAGAAACACGATTGTCAGTACAAAGGATATTGCAAAAAAGTAAGCAAGAAAAACAAAAGAAAAACTTACAAAGTCCTCCAAATATGTCCTATGGCCGCCACTCCCAAGATGATGGACCACTCTGGCCTCTAGTCGTTCCCTCGCCATCTCGCACTGCTGTCTCCAACGTCCTGGAGAATCTGTAGCCTCTTCCCTCAGTCGACGCTAGTCGTTCGTGTCTAGCCACTCGGGCTTTGCAGCCCCACTCTTGAGTGCCTTGCGTGTGTCTGATCATCTGTGTGACATATATACACGCATGTACTCCATCATCCAACCCATAGAAAACTATCTGCTACTGCGACTAGTACGGGAAACTCCTCATGCAAGGATGCTACTATGTAGTCCTTACTCCTCCCTGGTATGTTTCTCCAATGATCCAAGACATTGTGCCGAAAAACTTGTTGGCACAACTCTCTCATGCGAGCCATCACCCTCCTTCCCTCATCATTCATGATGATGGCTCTTGACCTATCATCTACAAGGTAGGTATAACCCTCTGGGGTATGCCTAAGATGGGTCCTCTCTCACCTGCGACCACGCTCCTAGGCATATCTAAGAGACCCCTGTACTTCTGGTGTACCAATCGGGGTAGTATCTATTGGAGTAGCACCCATAGGGGTGCCACATGCGGATGACTGAGAAAAAGCCGGAGTGACTGGAGTAGACGTCCCCACAGGTGTGACAAATCCTGGAGGTAATGCAACTCTAGCAAAACGACGAGACGGAGATATCGCGTTCGTGCCTCCATAGCAACCACTTAAGCCACGCTCTCTGGAACCGCCACGAGAGTGAGGAGTAGCACCTGTATATCCCGAGCCAACCGCGGGCTCACTACATCCGTATCTCTACAGCATTCCCCTGACCTTGAAGCACTCCCTCTGTCTGGCCCAAGTCTGGAGCGTCGACCTCGTCTGCTCGAAACTAAAGCATCTGATTGAGCCAAAGTAGATCTAATAGAGCGGCCTGACGATGTCTCAGACAGCTCCTGGTCTACCACGTGTGCGTGAAGATATATGCGTGAAGATATCCTGCAACTTCTCATTGCTCATCTCTCGACTCATCCTGATAATCTAAGTATCCACAAAGGTCACTTGCACAGACAAAAAATGATGTTAGCATAATCAATTTAAATCATACAAAGCACAATAATATAAATTTTTTAAAAATGATCTTAAGTATGAAGTATCCTATGGTCCCATGTTAATCTTCTGACACAACTTGGCATAAATTGGAAGGTCGATAGACATGTCACCACAAAAGGATGAGTCCATCTCATTCTCAAAGAATTCTTGGACTCCTGTATTTCCATCATTGTTACCCGATGCTGGCTCCTCTACATGCTCCAAGCTTTCGATGGCCTCCACCCCTTGCAATATCGACCCCTATATTTGCATATTGCCCTCATCTATGCTCGGACCATCTCTTTGATCATATACTCTCACACTTCAGGAAGCTAAAGGTATAACATACCACCATCGAGGTTGTCGGGGGTTTGAATAGAAGATTACCTGTTCACAAATACGTATAAGAGAGATTTAACTATTGTGACATGTACCATGTCGTAATACACAATGGTTCATGCACCTATTCACAATGGACCGGCAACACAAAGGTGTCGCGCAAATCCGTCCATTTTTTTTTCGGAATCTATTTCTAAAAATCCATATGGACCTCGTCGAATTGTTGCTCCAGCTCCTTCAAGTACCACTTTAAACCACTGCACATCGAATAGTATCATGGAGAAGCTACGGTAATCCATCGTAACAATACTTTGCAAGTTCCCAAAATACTCCATCTCATCTCTATAACCGTGTTTGAATCCGTTGCTCATCCTCGACTCTCTTGCTCAAACCTTACCATGATACCACAGTCTGTTGTGGAGTGTATTTTGTCAATACACTCCATATGGAAATGCTGTCTGCGCGACCATGCTGCACTATATATTTTGTACTGTACATTGAAACATTCAATTCATTTTCACATATAAAATATAGATACGACAAATCCTAAACACGTTATCACCTTTGGACTACATCCCCTCGAGAATTCCCACTCCTCGGTTGAGACCTCCGCCCCTTCGCGAGACGTTGCGGTCAAAGCTCCATGCAACCATCGCATTGACATAAACCGCAGCATATCCTCCATGCCCTCGGGATATCAAATCGATCGATGGTGCGTACTACGTCAAAATTTAGATCGCGCTTCCTCTCAATCTTGCCTAGCTTGCTAGTACTTGGCGAGCCACATCTCCATAGAGGCATGGTGCAACTTACAAAATCGATTCACTTTCTCCTCCATTGCAGCATCCATTCTTTTTTCTATCCCATTTCCAACCACCACATCTCCAGTCAGTCTATCATCGTCCTTCAGCAACCATAGCATACTGTTGTCTGGATCCACCATTGGTAGCCATTGTGAAATATGCACTAGCGCCTTAGATACCAACCAACCTTCACCCATGCTACCTTCTCGCCGAGCTCGTTGTCGCATAAAGCCTTTCAAGGTTTTTATGAAGCGCGTATATCATGGTTCGTGACCTTCGGGAGTCTAACTGTGGCCCGCACAATTGACATGCATGATAACCTAAGGTAACCAGACCTGTCCCAACACCTCTGTCCAATGAATACAAACTTGAACGAGCTATGATAGATATTACCAACAAGAATGGAATCCTATCTACGTAAGCACTCTCCGAATCCCGAAAAGTCATGCATCGTCCATATGAGAATGGCTCGAATATTGGTGGACCATCGACTATCGTGCTTGCTCATATCTTGCACTATGACCCCCTCCTCCCACAAAATCTTAAGCTCATCGACTAATGGACGAAGATACACGTCCATATTTTTGACTTTGTAGTGGCTGGGGACGAGTAAGCTAACGATGAGATATCCTTTCTTTGTAGAAAGCCATGGAGGGATATTGTAGTTGACAAGGACTATAGGCCATACACTGTAAGAAGTTGAGCGCAGACCAAATGGGTTCACGCCATCCATTGCAAGACCGAGCCGAAGATTCCTTGGCTCTCGAGCAAAGCCTGGGAAGGTAGAGTCAATGTGGCTCCATGTGCATGAATCCGCTGATATTTGTTGAACTCCATGTGTGGACCTATTTTGCGCATGCCACGTTGTCAAGCTCGCTATGCTGGACGTACAAAACATGTGGTTTATGTGGGGGATAAGCGGAAAGTGTCTAATAACTTTTTGAGGGATGGTTTGTCCTTGCAAGTCCTATCGATACCTGTGAGAACCACACTTTGGACATGTCTCCATAGTCTCGTATTCTCCTCGAAACAATATGTAATCATTGATACGTGCATGGATGCTGTTGTAGTCCATGCCAAGCTTTCGTAAAACATATCGTGCATCATCATGACGAGACTCAGGCATGGTATTTTCAAGTGGTAATATATGATACTTAAGTAATCTTAAAAAAATCATAAAACACCTTGAAAAAGCACAAATGTTTTTAATGAGTGTGCCGAAAAGAAATCAACGAAGCATACGTACAAGGTACCTGATCAACTCGATCATACTCGCATCGCTCCACCCGTATTTTGCTTCCACATTTAGGAGTGCAAGCAGTGTCTTTAGGCGAGATTCTCGGCACCTATCATATAATGGTATGGATGCTTCCTCTCTAAGCGGATCAGAAGTCTCGACATCCATGGGAATCAATGCATCAATCATTACCTCCATCTCAGGCTCCAAGATTGTAGGTAAGTCTCGAAGGTTGTTTGTCTCCTGTGGTATTGACGGTATATATTGGGGAGTACCTTCCAAGTGGTGGATTGGCTCAAGCATTCCATCCATCGCACACCCACGAACTCTTCTAATTGGCCGCAAAGGGTGTGCTCCTCCTTGGGATGAGACGTCACCTCCCTGGATAGAAAATTTGCCAGCCACACCTAATCTTTTTGTATATGGTATTCAATTAGCTTGTGAGTACAATGCATGATTGATATTAACTTTTCTTACCGTTTACTGAAAATCCAAGATCACCTGATCAATGATCTCATATTGAAACTCGCCGAAGCATCGTACGTTCTATAGACAATCGACGTATTCGTCTAATTTCCAGCTTACATTGAGAGCAAGGACATGGGACACGTTGATTAAGATATGCCTCGCGATCTTGAACATCAAGACATTCATTGTTTTCAATTTTGTCTACGGCACGACAAACAATTTGTTTTTGTTATCATTCTTTTTTTCATTCTTAAATTGTTTTAGAAGGGATTTCTTCTCTTGTAACTCAACAAAAATTAACGTATGTAAAGTCTGCACCCACCCACCCACAAATTAACGTATGTCGGAGTGTTTTTCGTCTCGTGATGTTGCACCGGACCTCGCCACCACTCTCTCTTTGTTTTTTATCCATTCATTATATCCTCTCCTTCCATCTCTCTCTCTTTTTCTCTTTCTTAATTATGTTGTATGTTTATTCCCTCTCTCTCATTCCTTCTTCCTTTTTCCCTTCCTCCCCCTCTCTCATTTTCTTTAACAAAACATATCTCTCTCTCTACAACAACAACAACAACTACTACTACTACCACTACCACTACCACTACCACTACCACTACCACTACCACTACCACTACCACTACCACTACCACTACCACTACTACCACTACTACCACTACTACTACTACTAACAAGAAAAGAAAAGAAAACTACTATTACTACCACTACTACAACAACAACAACAAATAAGAAAACTAGACAACTATAAACAAGAAACAAAAAAAAACTATTACCACCACCACCACTACTACTACTACTACTACTACAAACAAGAAAACCACTACTACTACTACTACTACCATGACTACAATGACTACGACTATGACCACGACTACGACTATGATCATGACTAGGACTATGACTATGACTATGACTATGACTATGGCCACAACTACGACTATGACCACGACCATGACCATGACCATGACCATGACCATGACCACGACCACGACCACGACCACGACCACTATAATAAACAAGAAAAGAAGAAAAAACTACTACTACTACTACTGCTACTACTACTACTACTACTACTAACAAGAAAAGAAAAGAAAACTACTATTACTACCACTACAACAACAACAACAACAAATAAGAAAACTAGACAACTGTAAACAAGAAACAAAAAAAAACTATTACCACCACCACCACCACTACTACTACTACTACTACAAACAAGAAAACCACTACTACTACTACTACTACCATGACTATAATGACTACGACTATGACCACGACTACGACTATGATCATGACTAGGACTATGACTACGACTACGACTATGACTATGACCACAACTACGACTATGACCACGACCACGACCATGACCATGACCATGACCATGACCATGACCACGACCACGACCACTATAATAAACAAGAAAAGAAGAAAAAACTACTACTACTACCACTACTACAACAACAACAACAAATAAGAAAACTAGACAACAATAAACAAGAAAACAAAAAAACTATTACTACAACAACAACAACAACAACAAACAAGAAAACCACCACTACTAGTACAACCACGACTACGACCATGATTATGACTACGACTACGACCACGACCACGACCCCAACTATGACTACCACTACCACTACCACTACCACTACCACTACCACTGTAATAAACAAGAAAAGAAGAAAAAACAACAACAACAACAACAACTACTACTACTACTAACAAGAAAAGAAAAGAAAACTACTATTACTACCACTACTACAACAACAACAACAAATAAGAAAACTAGACAACTATAAACAAGAAACAAAAAAAAACTATTACCACCACCACCACTACTACTACTACTACTACAAACAAGAAAACCACTACTACTACTACTACTACCATGACTACAATGACTACGACTATGACCACGACTACGACTATGATCATGACTAGGACTATGACTACGACTATGACTATGACTATGACCACAACTACGACTATGACCACGACCACGACCACGACCATGACCATGACCATGACCATGACCATGACCATGACCACGACCACGACCACTATAATAAACAAGAAAAGAAGAAAAAACTACTACTACTACCACTACTACAACAACAACAACAAATAAGAAAACTAGACAACAATAAACAAGAAAACAAAAAAACTATTACTACAACAATAACAACAACAACAAACAAGAAAACCACCACTACTAGTACAACCACGACTACGACCATGATTATGACTACGACTACGACCATGACCACGACCACAACTATGACTACCACTACCACTACCACTACCACTGTAATAAACGAGAAAAGAAGAAAAAACAACAACAACAACTACTACTACTACTACTACTATAACAATAAACAAGAAAAGAAGAAAAAACTACTACTACTACTACTACAAACAAGAAAACAATAACCTCTCCCTCCTTCTCTCTCTTCCTCCCTCTCCCTCTCTCTTTCTTTCTCTTGTTTCCTATTATGTTTAATGTATTCTCCCTCTCTCTCTCGTTCTTTCTTTCCTTTTCTCTCTTTCTCTACCTCTCTCATTTCCTCCTCTCTTTCTCTCTTTCCCTATTATGTTTAATGTTTTTTCTCTCTCCTATCCCTCTCTCATTTCCTTTTCTCTCTTCCTCTCTCTCTCTCATTTCCTCTCCCTCCCTCACGCTCTCCCTCTCTTTCTCTCTTTCCCTATTATGTTTAATGTTTTTTCTCTCTTCCTCTCCCTCTCTTTTTCCCTATTATGTTTAATGTTTCCCTCTCTTTCCTCTCCCTCCCTCATTTCCTCCCCCTCCCTCTCCCTCTCCCTCTCTTTCTCTCTTTCCCTATTATGTTTAATGTTTCCCTCTCTCTCCCTCTTCCTCTTCGTCTCCCTCTCTCATTTCCTCTCCCTCCCTCACCCTCTCCCTCTCTTTCTCTCTTTTCCTATCATGTTTAATGTTTTTTCTCTCTCCTCTCCCTCTCATTTTCTTTTCTCTCTTCCTCTCCCTCTCTCATTTCCTCTCCCTCTCTCTCCCTCTTCCTCTCTTTCTCCCTTTCCCTATTATGTTTAATGTTTTTTCTCTCTTCCTCTCCCTCCCTCTCCCTCTCCCTCTCTTTCTCTCCCTCTTTTTCCTCTCCCTCTCCTCCCTCTCTCATTTCCTCTCCCTCCCTCTCTCTCTCTCTCCCTCTTCCTCTCTTTCTCTCTTATTTCTTCTCCCTCTCTCAATACACATGAATTTTAATAAAAACAAGTAAAAGAGAAAGAGAAAACATAAAAACAAAGCAAGAAGGAACAATGCACTCACCATAAAGGCTTGAAGAAGGGTTCGACGGCTCCTCTTTGCGACGACGGCTCCTCTTCGCCCTTTGTACATTTCCTTCTCTTCTTCGCGAATGGCGGCAACGGCAGTGAGAAGCTTTCCTTCTCCCTCTTTCTCTCTTTCTCTCTTTCTCTCCCTCTCCCTCTCAAATGCAATATGTTCGCTCTCTCTTTCGTGTATGTGCGCAAAATAATGCGCTTGGGTTTCGGCCCGTGTTTTTTTCGTCTGAGTACCGTCGCTATTTGCATCGCATTTGTGATGCTAATAGCGACGCCGCTATTTTGTGTCGAAAAGTGCCGTTGCTATAGCTCCATATCCTTGTAGTGATATATCTTCCTTTAATTTAAAAAAAACTTAGATCTATAAAGTCTCTAGTTGGAGCTCTTCGTACAGGGTGCAAGTTGCTCCAATCTTTAGACCCAACACTTTCCATGCAATAAATACAATGATTTTTTACATTTGCATATATTTGATAGTTTTCAAGTTAGCGCTCATGTGCCATTCCAAATTAAAATTACCAAACCCATCAACAATCAACATTTCTCCTTCACTTTGAGACTTAATAATGTTTGGAATATCTGTATGAGTAAATAACCATTTCAGTGTTTGATGATTCTCAATTGGTACCTGAGCTACACCAACCCACCGAATCTCCATCTCAGACTGGAACTTATGCACTGGTGGTTGACCCCCACCATTGTTGTATTCCAATACCCTATTCATGATGCAAATTCTGACTCTTTCCATCTTTTTTCCTTTTTGAATCTGTGCTTCATCTAACTTCAAGGCAAACTTCAAAACAGCGTGACATTCCTCTAACGTGAGTCTATACATATGAACCATTGCAATTTACACTCTTCTTAGATCAACCCATATATTGTTAAATACATTGTATTCAAAACTAGATTTTCTTTTTGCCTTTTTATATGGCATAGATGCTTCAATATGAATGTATTCCTCGAAAACTTGTGGAATCTTACGATTCACGATAGTCCTTGCAATCGATACTCTTAGGGCTCGAGGTAACCCAAATGCAGTTATTCTATTACACTTTAGATTTTTAAACCATAATCTTGAGATAGCTCGATAACCTTTTCGAATAATTCCCATAGTATCACATGTCTCTACAATTTCATTTGATTTTAATATGTCCTTTAAGTCCTTGACCAATTCTTTGAGAGTTGGGCCTCTCATATCCATATTCTGAGGTGACCTAAGAATCCTCAAAATATCATTCTTATTCATGGTCTCTTTTAAAAAACTAATTCTCTCCTCACTCTCTCAAATATTAATACCTGACATGTTAGAGATATATTTCTTTACAAGATTCAATCTTCTTTTCTTTACTCTCTCACACAAGCTAGTTATATTTTTTAATGGTCTCTTTCTCTCTCTGAATCCTATTGGAGTTTTCTTTAAGTGTGTTAGCTTATCTTATAATGACTTATTAGCATTTTCCAAAACTTCAATCTTATTTGTAAGCTCAAAAATGTTTGTCTATGCAATAAATAATACTTTTCTCATTTCATTCATTTGAGCCATGTATGTGTAAGATGTAGAGTATAATCTTTTACAATAGCCAAGCTTCCCATTATAACCTTCCCCAACATATCTCATGTAGTCATGAATATTAAAAAATTTAAGAGGTTTACATTTTGAAGGATCCTTGGGAAAAATATTTCCATCCACCCACAAATCTTTATGTTTCTTTCCTTGAGTTTGCAATCTATTGGCCTCTATCTCATCTATTAGTACTCGACGATGTATAATTCTCCAAGATGAATAAATTGGATCTAGTTGGATGGTAAGTTTGTACTTGCATGTGATTGCATCTGTATTACTTGCAGAGATATTGCTAAAGATTTTAGCAAATCAACGATCACAATGATAAGAAAGTGAGCACAAAGAAGAGAATGGAGAAAGAGCATGGATAAAGAGTGTGTGAAAAGAATACGCGAGTGTAGACAAACCGCGATATAGGTGGACATTTCTCAAAAATACAAATTCTCCCAAGTTCCAAGGTAAAAAACGGCCAAAAAAGCGACCCTGACATAAATTAAAGATGAGGGACAATTAATGGTTGATCTCTTTAATGAATTCAATATTCTCTCATTAATCACATCTGAGTAACCAAATTTGGCATTTTCATTCTTCCAAAATCTCAACTAATTAGCAACTTAATCATTTTCTTACAAGTGTCTTTTTTGAAGATTTTTTTGCCCTAATGCAAAGATATGCCATTCATGTTGTGGATCTGATCAATTTTAAGTTCTCATTGGGGTACATACATGTGGTTGTAAATTTCTAGGCTGAATGAGGATGCGATTATGGTCACAAACCTCAAGGAATATTTGTTCCATATAAGTAGCTTGTGTTCATGTGATGAGCAAGAATTTATTGATAGGTTCATTGACAAGGAGAAAAGGTCTATTCAAAAAGCATGGGCCTTGGAAGCAAGCACAGAAAGAATAGTGTTGTATCCTCTTACCCAATCCATCCTTGGCCATATGGATATACTTTTGTTTTGTGACTTATGTCTCTAGTAAATTTTGGTTCCTCCTTTCTTATTTTTAGGGTAAGTGGAAGGTTGATTTTGAAATGGCATGCAAGAAGATCCCTTCCAATCTTCCAAAGGATGAGATTGAAGCAAATGTGAATTTGGCAAGAAAGGCCGTCACCAAAACTTATAATAGCAAAGTGTCCTCTTTCTTCTCTTGAGTCTGATCTCTATGGATTGAGAAAGACTTTAGACCCACCCTACAACATTTGTGGCAACTGAAATGGGTGTTGAAGCTATTGTTTCATTGGTGTGTACTGGGCATATCTTGGGAAACATAGGGCCTAGTGGGAGTGTTAGGCTCCCACTCGAGGTTGGTTGTCGATCCTATTGTAGAAGGAGAGGTAGTAGGGGCCAAAGAAGAGGAAGCACCTACCCTAGGAAAAGTGGTTGGTTGGCGAGGAAGGGAAAACCAACGATAGCTATATCGAAGGTTGGGACTACATATCTACATCTAATCATCATAATAAGCTAGTAGAGGCAACAAATAGGAATAAGGATCCACCAGTGTAGCTTGGAATCTCTACACTGCCTTGTCCCAAACTTCACATATCTTTGCTTGGAAGGACTCCTCCAACTCCTACAAGGTATTGGAAGAGATGGGCATAGATGTGCCTTCATTAGTGGCTGCTACCACCTATCCATGTAGGAAGATGGATTGTGTTTATGCTTGCTAAAGCTACTCCTAGATGGAATCCACAAAGTTCAGTTGAGCCTCTTGATAGGCCAAATGGCTCTATCATTTCTCTCGGAGTTCCACATACTATTGATGTTGCATTCTCCTAACACACATGCGCCATTTCTATCCTAAGAGTGTGAACTTATTGCTAAACTTGTTGATGTTGAGGAATTCCTACTACCACATAGCTGCGGCAACATTGTGAGATTTTGGGTAGAATCCTATCAGGATGTAAACACCAATAGAGGAAAGCATAGGTAGAGAGTGCAATCTCGGCTGGGGTTGAGATAGGGAGAATGGTAGTCCCAATAACAATTGTGGCAATCTGACTAGCCATCCATGAAGATTCCTTCCGGCTATGTTTTTGGCCACAAGAGGTCTACAACAGTGGAGCACAATGGGACTTGAAGTTGAGCTTGCTCTGGTTAGAGTGAAAGGCTTCTAATATAGAAGTGGGCTAAGGGGAAAATAGAGTTTCTTCTACGGCCACAAGCTACTCCTTGTTGGCTTCATTTTTGGAGCATCTGATAGATTGAGCCATGACTTCAAGCCTAAACTGCATTGGGTTGTCCATTTGGCTGGGCATGTGAACTAACATGTGGAGGAGAAGGGTGAAGGATACTGAAATCATTAATGGGACTAGGGCATGGAGGATCTATAGGGGTAGCAAGGGGAAAAAGGAAAGTGAAAATGGCCACACATGATCCTCAAGGATTTCACATCTGAAGGAGAGGTCACCACTTGCTTGCATCCACATTAAGTCTTTTCAGAAAGACTTCTACCCAAGCTATGGATGGAGTGTTGGGCATGAAGAATATATATTCAACTTTGTGGGACATATTGAAGGCCTTAGCCTACAAGTACAGTGCTTCCAAGAAAAATTAATACCTCTTATTTTGATTTGCGGTTGCCCACTACGCTACCAAGGTGATTCTCATTTTTTTTGGCAAGCCCAAAGATAACTTCCATGTTGGGGCTAGGGAGTTGAGAAGGGGCCTCTAACACATTATCCATGGGGAGGAGTAACTGCTCCTACATGCAATGGGGAGTGAGGTCATATTGATACCCTACCACTTCAACCTATGAGTCATGATACAATTTCCAAAGGATTGATTGAGCCGTGGGATAGACATGGATGCTCTCTTAGGACAAAGCTAGTGAAGCATCAAGGTGCAAGTGGTGCCCACAAGGCTTAACAATCTCCTTGCACTAAGTTAGTAATGGTGTTAACCTATCAAGCCAAACATAGGAGATAAACATGGATGACAGTAGCAAGAAGCTATCAATGAAGAAGAACGGGAAACAAACAAAGTGCATCAAGAGCACAAAATGGTGATGATAGGAATAGAAGGTAGAATAGGGCAAAAGATAATAAGAAAGTTTCTTTCGAGGGCCATTGATGCATGGAGATTTAGGTGTTTGAATGTGGCCAATGCATGTGTGCCACGTTAGCAAAATTATGAAGTCTACGAAAAACCATAAGTGCTATGCACTTCTTGATACATTGTACCGCCACATCGGTGAACCATGCCGGCAAACATTCCCAAGAATGTGCAACACAATGGATGGGGAATTCTAGAGGCATGGATTGCATAATAGCAACCACCTTGCAAGGGTCCATAGCAATCCCATCTCCTAAAATGGCATAGCGCAACAAAACACCATCTTTTATAGCAAAAACATGCTTCATGGGTTAAAACTAAGACTTACTTCTCAGTATCTAGTGAAGCATAGCCAAAGATGATGCAAATGTAGGAGTGCTATGCCAAAGGCACTTAATTCATCCAAAAATATTCTCATGAATTCAGTTAAGTAGGGCCCGAAGTTTTTTTGCAACTTATGCATAGTAAATGTTTCAACATTTCTTGTAATTGGTGTCCAAGCACAATTGCCACATCAATGACAACCGACATACTCAAAACTGACACATGCACGGACACTGACATCACTTTTGACATTCAGCACCTAGGTTGTAGAGTGTTACATGTTCATAGCACAGAGATCAAACACCGAAGTGTACTTAAGACTCGATCCAAAATATAGTTTTGAAGTAAGAATCAATACAACAGTTACAGACCGGAACGGTCACAACACAGATTCTTGAGAACCAAAGAGTACTAAACATTTGCAAGATGAGTAAATGTTTCAAAAATTCCTATAATCGGTGTCCAAGTACAATTGCCACATCAATGACAACTGACATACTCAAAACTGACACACACACGGACACTGACATCACTTTTAACATTCAACACCTAGGTTGTAGAGTGTTACATGTTCATAGCACAAAGATAAAAAACGGAAGTGTACTCAAGACTCGATCCAAAATATAGTTTTGAAGTAAGAATCAATACAACAGTTAGGGACCAGAGCGGTCTCAACACAGATTCTTGAGAACAAAAGAGTACTAAACAACAACAAGAATACAAGACCAAAGTAATACTACTATCGAATGCAATGATTGGGGAAAGTACAATGCAAGCTCTACTATTAGAGAGAGCACTCAGGATGCCAATCAAAGAAGACTAGCATAAAAGACTCAAGAAGGATATGGCATGGGGCAACAAGATCCTTTATTGCTTGACCTCTATGACTATTTGTATGCTTGAACAACAATAATAGTGATTCACTGCCTTACTTTACTACTTCTGTACCCGTCAGCTCTTTATTGCTTCTGTACCCGTCAGCTCTTTAATGCACCATCCGGTGGCGGCTCCTAGCTTCAAAGCCCATTAATTGCTCCCACCTTTAACAGCGGCATGCATGGTAGACTCGGACCTACAAAGTTACTCACTTATGTTACTGGCATCCTCTATGTCAACCTAAAATTTGTCTAGTGGTAGAGCTAGGGCGCGATGGGCCAACAATGGAAGGGAAGGTAGTAGGGGTGAGGTGGGTTGGGATTGGGTGGAGCCAAGATCGAGGTCCTGCTTAGCCAAGAGGTGGATGGTGAAGTGGTGGGAGGGGATTGTATTGGAGGTGGTACTACTGCAGCCACAAGTCTATGTGAGTCTAGAGGGGAGGCTATGGAATATTGTGGTAGATGATCTTTGATGTGAGCTTCTCTAGGGAAATAGTCCTAAGTTAGATTTTTTACTTGAGTTTCTCAAAGAGGGTGATATTGGCTTGCTTGAGGCAATCCACTTACACTACCAAGTCTTGCTCTACTGATGCTATTGCTTGGTCAAGAATCCATTGATGAAGTTCAATGATTGATAGGCTATCTCCCAACTGAATTCAGGTGGGATGATGATGAGCTATTGGGACAAGTTGGCAAGGAGGGTCATGGATGCAAGAGATGTATTGTTAGGACTAGTGAGGGAAAAAGTAGGAATGAGAAGCTTGGTGTCATATGTAGTTTCCTCCTCCCTTGGGCATTTTTGGGCCGTCGATTGAGAAGGGTGAGTTTGGCCAAGAGGTTAGTGGTAG
Source organism: Lygodium microphyllum (assembly GCF_053477565.2). Taxonomy (NCBI): domain Eukaryota; kingdom Viridiplantae; phylum Streptophyta; class Polypodiopsida; order Schizaeales; family Lygodiaceae; genus Lygodium; species Lygodium microphyllum. The sequence continues at coordinate 117,074,515 of NC_141138.1, forward strand.
ATTTGGACTTCTTGGGGGACCAGAGGTGGTGAGGCTCTTGTGATGTAGGACCTTGTTTAGCAGGTTGCTTGCTGAGGGGTTGGGAGACTGATTATCCTTATTGAGGACTTGGTGTTCACCACTCTATAGAGCGGTTGCTCCTATGATTTGAGTATTGAGATGACAAGCTCAACACATGCGGACATTAATGATGGACCGCCTGGTTAGATGGGTCCACACATCTACACTTAGCATGTCGGTGGTCATTATCACTCTCACATGGCCACTGACTCATTACTTATTATATTCAGGTTGTTACACCTATTTACAGCTGGCATAGTTATAGCGCCAGTCGACTAATGTAGTTGGTTATGCATTGTTTGACTTAGTGGGCTACTTTCCTTTATGTTGTATCTTATCTATACTTTGTGTACATTGTAAAGTGTGTGGAAGAAGAAGAAGAAGAAACCAGCAAGAAAACGTTTTGGCCTCCATCTCTCTTCTTATCTCTTGAGTGAGCTTCTCCTTATGCATTCTGTGTGTGTTCGACGCAGCATCTTGAGCAAGTCCCCCCACCACGCGATTCTTGACATGGTATCAAACCTGCATCACTGATTGAGGCTAGTTTTGAAGGCTAAAACAAAGGAGAGGAGCCAAGGATTCGAGAAAGCAAGCAACGGGTAAGAAGCTCTTTCATTCTCTACTTCTTCTCTTGGACAGCGCCTGTGGAGGCACCGAAAGCAAGGTAGGGCAAAAATTTCAAATTGCAGTGAGATTTGGTGTGTGCGAAGAGCACTATGTATTCTTCCAATTAGCCCTATAGGGCTGTCCCGCTGCTATTTTGGCCATCCGAGGTCATTTCAGGCCCCGTTTTAGACTCACAACGTTGCGGACAACAGTTTGAGGTATCCTACAATTTCAGGTGTGTCTGCCGTATACAGGTGCACAGGTTACAGATTTCAGATCTGTAAGTTCAAAGGTGTTTACCAACGAATAAACACAAGGTTTATCTGCAAACTGGTTGTGCAGATTGCATGTATTGTTGAGCAGACAGTGAAAAAGGCTGTCTAGTGTATTGCTGTGCACTACAGGTCGAGGATTGCAGAAGATTTGCTTGCTGTTTAGTATTAGTTTTGTGATAATGGCAGAGAGTAGTGGAAACCCCATCATTGAGAAGCTCGACAAGAACAACTACCCTTCATGGAAGTTCCATGTCATGAACTTCCTTATTGAAAAAGGCCTCTACGAGTTTGTTTCAAGTGAAGAAAAGGAGTCGGAGGTGAGTGATCCTCCAACTGCAGAAGAGACAAATGCACGGAAGGAATGGAATGCAAAAGACAAAAAGGTTATGTATTGGATGTCTGTAGTAATTGACAATAATATGCTGGGACATATTAGAAATGCAAAGAATTCATATGCAGATTGGACCATACTTGAAAGTATGTTTTCCGTAAATACAAAGGCACGAAAGATTCAACTCAAGCAAGAGTTGAATACATTGAAGAAAGGGAAGATGTCTATCAATGAGTATGCAAGCACTGAAGGTAAGGAGCATTGCAAGAGTGCCTTGGCAGTGATTGATGCAATGCTTGATGATGATGATTTGGTGTCGTCTACCTTGGGTGGACTTAACAATGAAAAGGCTTGGAAGTCTTTTGTAACTTCTGTATATGTCAGAAAGCCATTTCCAAATTTCGATGAGTTGGTCTCCCTTATGATCGTTGAAGAGATCAACATGCAAAGTGAGACATCTGACAAAACTGGTGAACATGTCCAAGCTTTCTACTCCATTTCAGGAAGGGGACGTGGCAGGTCCTCTTCAAGAGGCCGTGGTACAGGACGTGGTAGTGACAACCAACAAAACAAATTGAATCAACAATTTGGCGATATGTAGGTTGCAGGAGGTCGTGGTAACTTTAGAGGCAAGGGGAGCTTTAGAGGAAGTGTTGGATGGCAGAACAAAGGTTCTAACAACTCTGGTATTGTGTGTCGCTACTGTGGAAAAACAGGTCATATTGTAGCCCAATGTTATGCTAAGAAAGATGATATTTGTAGTGGTAAGTTGCAAGGAAACTATGCATCGTCTTCATGACAGAATGAAGAAAAAAATGAACATCTATTTGTTATGTAGCATATGTTGAATACTGTTATAGGAAAGGGAACACATGATGATGTTTGGTATGTTGATTCAAGTGCATCCAATCATATGACCAGCCATGCAGAATGGTTTGGAGAGATGCAGGATTTGCAAAATACAGGTTATGTGCAGAGGGGTGATGATTCATGCCACCCAATCTCACACATTGGAAAAGTTCCCTTGTCCTCGCATGATGGTAAGACAAAGAATCTTTTAGATGTATTACATGTGCCATCTATTATAAAGAACTTGGTGTTAGTCAGTCAGATGGTAGAGCAAGGGCTGCAAGTCAAATTTAATGCAAAGGGCTGCTTTGTAGAAAACTTCAATGACAAGTGTAGGTCGGTTGCAAAGGGAAGTAGAGTTGGACATATGTTTACTCTGGATGCTAGAATTCCTACTATGAATGCTGCTATGTATGCTAAAGGAAAAGGTGTTGTTGTAGATATTGAAATTTGGCACAAACTCATTGGACATGCAAATGTACAAAGGTTGAAATTAATGCAGTCCAAAGGGTTGGTTACAAGTTTACCTACATTTAGAATTGCAGAATTTCATAAGGTATGCGAAGCATGTCAGTTTGGTAAGCAGGCAAGACAACCCCTTTCACATGATAGAGATGTAAGCAGAAATATCCTTGATGTTGTGCATATACAGATATTTGGGGGCCTACACAAAATGTATCTCTTAGAGGCAGTTCATACTTTGTCACATTCATTGATGATTGTTCTAGAAAGCTGTGGGTATATTTTATGAAGGAAAAGAGTGAAGCGTTTGAGCACTTTAGAACTTTCAAGGCTGCAGTTGAAAGAGAAACATGTTTGAAAGTAAAGTGCTTGAGGTCAGATGGAGGGGAGAGTACCTCTCGAATGAGTTCAATGATTTTCTGAGGTCTCATGGGATAAAGAGACAATTCACATGCAGGTATACCCCATAGTAAAATGGTGTTGCAGAAAGAAAGAACAAGCATATTGTAGAAGTTGCACGGGCATTAATGGCTGAAAAGAATATGCCTAAACATTTTTTGTCTGAGGCTATCCATACTGTTGTCTACATTATGAATAGAACTCCCACAGCTAGAGTTCATGGGATGACTCTTGAAGAATGCTTTACTGGCAAGAAGCTTGATGTATCGCACTTGAAGGTATTTGGCTGTGTTGCATATGTTCATGTGCCAGATGAGCTACGGAAGAAGCTTGATCCAAAGGCAGAAAAATGTGTCTTTATTAGATACTCGTTAGAGCAGAAAGGGTATCGCTGTTATAACCATGTCACATGTAACTTCAGAGTGAGCAGGGATGTCATCTTTGATGAAATGAGCAGTTGGTATGCATCTAGTGGTGATGCATTGGATGATGATGATGATCATGACACTCATGTGCAGGATGAAAAACAAGAATCATGAACTCTTAGTGGACTAGAGACATCATCTGGTAGTGCATGATCTGGGAGACTAAGGAGTAGCTCTACATCTTCAGGTGCATCTAGTAGCACTACAGGTAAAGAAAAAGGAAAGAATAAAGTGTCAGATGACATTGATGCAGTTCTTGATGGAGACTCCAGTGGCTCAGAGAGCTTAGATAATGAGCTTGGTATTCCTTCTATCAGGACACCAGGTGTATAGAGAGCTCATAATAATGTAAAGGCTCCATTGAGTGATCCGGTGATACGCAGATCTAGTAGGGTCAGATACTCTGTCAAAAGATTTGGTTTTGAAGGTTATGCAGCTCACCATTATGCTTATATGGTGAAAGTGATTGAGGATGTTGAGCCCACGTGTTTTGAGGAGGCTGCTGGTCATGCTCATTGGGATGCAACAATGGATGAGGAGATGGCTGCATTAGAGGCCAATAACCCTACCACTTCAACCTATGAGTCATGATACAATTTCCAAAGGATTGATTGAGCCGTGGGATAGACATGAATGCTCTCCTAGGACAAAGCTAGTGAAGCATCAAGGTGCAAGTGGTGCCCACAAGGCTTAACAATCTCCTTGCACTAAGTTAGTAATGGTGTTAACCTATCAAGCCAAACATAGGAGATAAACATGGCTAACAGTAGCAAGACGCTATCAATGAAGAAGAACGGAAAACAAACAAAGTGCATCAAGAGCACAAAATGGTGGTGATAGGAATAGAAGATATAATAGGGCAAAAGATAATAAGTAAGTTTCTTTCGAGGGCCATTGATGCATGGAGATTTAGGTGTTTGAATGTGGCCAATGCATGTGTGCCACGTTAGCAAAATTATGAAGTCTACGAAAAACCATAAGTGCTACACACTTCTTGATACATTGTACCACCACATCGGTGAACCATGCCGGCAAACATTCCCAAGAATGTGCAACACAATGGATGGGGAATTCTAGAGGCATGGATTGCACAATAGCAACCACCTTGCAAGGGTCCATAGTAATCCCATCTCCTAAAATGGCATAGCGCAACAAAACACCATCTTTTATAGCAAAAACATGCTTCATGGGTTAAAACTAAGACTTACTTCTGAGTATCTAGTGAAGCATAGCCAAAGATGATGCAAAGGGAACACATGATGATGTTTGGTATGTTGATTCAGGTGCATCCAATCATATGACCAGCCATACAGAATGGTTTGGAGAGATGCAGGATTTTCAAAATATAGGTTATGTGCAGACGGCCGGTGATGATTCATGCCACCCAATCTCACACATTGGAAAAGTTCCCTTGTCCTTGCATGATGGTAAGACAAAGAGTCTTTTAGCTGTATTACATGTGCCATCTATTACAAAGAGCTTGGTGTTAGTCAGTCAGATGGTAGAGCAAGGGCTGCAAGTCAAATTTAATGCAAAGGGCTGCTTTGTAGAAGACTTCAATGACAAGTGTAGGTTGGTTGCAAAGGGAAGTAGAGTTGGACATATGTTTACTCTGGATGCTAGAATTCCTACTATGAATGCTGCTATGTATGCTAAAGGAAAAGGTGTTGTTGCAGATATTGAAATTTGGCACAAATGCATTGGACATGCAAATGTACAAAGGCTGAAATTAATGCAGTTCAAAGGGTTGGTTACAGGTTTGCCTACATTTAGAATTACAGAATTTCATAAGGTATGTGAAGCATGCCAGTTTGGTAAGCAGGCAAGACAACTCTTTTCACATGATAGAGATGTAAGCAGAAATATCCTTGATGTTGTGCATACATATATTTGGGGGCCTACACAAAATGTATATCTTAGAGGCAGTTTATACTTTGTCACATTCATTGATGATTGTTCTAGAAAGTTGTGGGTATATTTTATGAAGGAAAAGAGTGAAGCATTTGAGCACTTTAGAACTTTCAAGGCTGCAGTTGAAAGAGAAACATGTTTGAAAGTAAAGTGCTTGAGGTCAAATGGAGGGGAAGAGTACCTCTCGAATAAGTTCAGTGATTTTCTGAGGTCTCATGGGATAAAGAGACAATTCACATGCAGGTATACCCCATAGTAAAATGGTGTTGCAGAAAGAAAGAACAAGCATATTGTAGAAGTTGCACGGGCATTAATGGTTGAAAAGAATATGCCCAAACATTTTTGGTCTGAGGCTATCCATACTGCTGTCTACATTATGAATAGAACTCCCACAACTACAGTTCATGGGATGACTCTTGAAGAATGCTTTACTGGCAAGAAGCTTGATGTATCGCACTTGAAGGTATTTGGCTGTGTTGCATATGTTCATGTGCCAGATGAGCTACGGAAGAAGCTTGATCCAAAGGCAGAAAAATGTGTCTTTATTAGATACTCTTTAGAGCAAAAAGGGTATCGTTGTTATAACCCTATCACATGTAAGTTCAGAGTGAGTAGGGATGTCATCTTTGATGAAATGAGCAGTTGGTACGCATCTAGTGGTGATGCATTGGATGATGATGATGACCGTGACACTCATGTGCAGGCTGAAAAGCAAGAATCACGAACTCTTAGTGGACCAGAGACGTCATCTGATAGTCCATGGTCTGGGAGACTAAGGAGTAGCTCTACATCTTCAGGTGCATCTAGTAGCACTACAGGTAATGACAAAGGAAAGAATAAAGTGTCAGATGGCATTGATGCAGTTCTTGATGGAGACTCCAGTGGCTCAGAGAGCTTAGATAATGAGCTTGGTATTCCTTCTATCAGGACACCAGGTGTATAGAGAGCTCATAATAATGTAAAGGCTCCATTGAGTGATCCGGTGATACGCAGATCTAGTAGGGTCAGATACTCTGTTAAAAGATTTGGTTTTGAAGGTTATGCAGCTCACCATTATGCTTATATGGTGAAAGTGATTGAGGATGTTGAGCCCACATGTTTTGAGGAGGCTGCTAGTCATGCTCATTGGAATGCAGCAATGGATGAGGAGATGGCTGCATTAGAGGCCAATAAGACTTGGGATCTAGTATCATTGCCAAAGGGCAAGAAAGCTATTAGATGTAAGTGGGTTTATAAGATTAAGCACAATGCAGATGGTTCTATTAGTAGGTACAAAGCTAGGCTGGTTGCAAAAGGCTATGCCCAGACATATGGCATAGATTATGAAGAAACCTTCAGTCCAGTTGCTAGGATGGCAACTGTCAGATGTGTGATTGCTTTGGCAGCAGCCAAAGGTTGGAGGTTGCAGCAAATGGATGTGAAGAATACCTTCTTGCATGGTGATTTGCAAGAAGAAGTGTATATGGATCAACCAATAGGTTATGAAGATTTAGAGCATTCCACATGTGTGCAGGTTGAAGAATGCACTCTATGGGCTCAAGCAAGCACCTAGAGCATGGTCTGACAAGATCAGAGAGTATCTTGTCAATATTGGCTTTTATGTTTTTGATGCCAATCACTCACTTTATGTGAGAAAGGGAGATGCAGGTTTGGTCATCATAGTCATCTATGTGGATGACTTGATTATTACAGGTGATAGTGATAGTGGGATTGCTGAAGTTAAGGACTTTTTGAAAAAGAAGTTTGAGATGAAGGATTTAGGTGAGCTAAGGTACTTCCTTGGCATTGAGGTGATCAGATATAATGATGGTATATGGCTGTTCCAAAGATAGTATGGCTTGGATATGTTGTCCAAGTATAGTATGACAGCATGGAAACCACTTTCACTCCCGTTGGAGCAGAATGTAAAGTTGAGTGCTGATGTTGGGGATGAGATAGAAGACCCTACTATGTTCAGGAGGATAGTGGGGAGTTTGATCTACATGACCATTACAAGGCCAAACTTAAGCTACGCTGTTGGTCTTGTGAGTCAGTTTATGCAAGTACCTAGAAAGCCACATTTGGATGCAGTCAGATGCATATTGAGATATGTGAAGTCCGCATTACATTATGGACTTTTCTATGAGGCAGGTATAGATATATAGGTGTTTGGATACACATATGCAAATTGGGCTGGTAGTATGTCTAATAGAAGATCTGCTAGTAGATACATGTTCTCTCTTGGTAGTGCAGTAGTTACTTGGAGCAGCAAAAAGCAATCTACAATTGCTTTGTCGAGTACAGAGGCTGAGTATAGAGGTGCTGCTATTGCAGCATGTGAGGTAGTATGGATGCGAAAGTTATTGTCCGATTTAGATGTGCAAGTGGAAGGTCCAGTTGTCATTTATTGTGACAACATGAGCAGTATACAGTTGGCTAGGAACCCTGTGTTCCATGCCAGGAAAAAGCATATTAAGGTACACTACCACTTTGTGAGAGAGAAGGTACTAGCAGGTGAGATTGACTTGGTGTATATCAACACACAGGATCAGATAGCTGACATCTTCATGAAGGAATTGGGTACAGAGAAGCTTCAAAAGTTTCGAAGCTTACTTGGAGTTGCAGAGATGCAGTTGAGCTTGAGGGGGAGTGTTGAGATGACAAGCTCAACACATGTGGACATGAATGATGGACTGCCTGGTTAGATGGGTCCACACGTCTACACTTAACACGTCGGTGGTCATTATGGGTCTCACATGGCCATTGACTCATTACTTATTATATTCAAGTTGTTACACCTATTTACAGCTGGCATAGTTATAACACCAGCAGTTGGCTAGTGTAGTCGATTATGCATTGTTTGACTTAGTAGGCCACTTTCCTTTATGTTGTATCTTATCTATACTTTGTGTACATTGTAAAGCATGTGGAAGAAGAAGAAGAAACCAGCAAGAAAACGTTTTGGCCTCCATCTCTCTTCTTGTCTCTTGAGTGAGCTTCTCCTTGTGCATTTTGTGTGTGTTCGGCACAGCATCTTGAGCAAGTCCCCCCACCACGCGATTCTTAACATTGAGCACCTCGGTTCTCTCCATAGCATCCTGGGAAGGGTTGGTGGTGGGCTTGGTCGTTGCTCCTCGTGTCTTAGGATGAGGCTGAAAGGTATCTACCACTACTAATGAGGAAAGCTAGTGGGCCAGGTCAACAAGGGCGGGTGGAGGAAAGACAAGGGTGAAGTGTTGGCAACACATCACCTTGATGGTTTTGACAATGGATTCCCTATGAGATAAGTGCTTCACCTCTATAAAGGGACAATCCAGAAGCACATGCACCCAATAAATAGAAGTATCAAGGGAGAAGAAGAAAAGAGTAACTACTTTTCTCAAGATGTTGAATGCCTTGGCATATGAGTTATGACCTCGAGCAAGAATCTAAGGGCTTCAAGCTTGCTCTTGTGGTTGTCGACCGTGTTAGAACATGGTACTTTTGGGAGTTGGTTTCTTTTCCTAAGCACAGGAAGGAGATGCCCGAGGCCCACATCTTCCAGGCCGACCTGCCGGGGCTGAAGAAAGAGGAGATGAAGGTGCAGGTGGAGGGCGGGCGTGTGCTGTGCATTAGCGGCGAGTGCAGCAGGAAGGAGGAGAAGCAAGAGGGCGACAAGTGGCACCACGTGGAGCGGGCACACGGCAGCTTCCTGAGGCGCTTCCGCCTGCCCGACAACGCCAAGCCCGAGGAGCTGAGCGCCCGCGTGGAGAATGGGGTGCTCACCATCACCGTGCCCAAGCGCCAGACTCAGCAGCCCAACCAGCCCGCCATCACCGACGTGCCCATCTCCGGCTGAAGCCTATTCTCTACGACCCATCCCATATTGGTTGCAAATAAAACACCGTTTTCCATTCTGTAACGCTAACAACATGTGCAATGCAGTCCGGAAACTTCTTTGTAGTCCCATCCCAACAAAGGGGACAATAGCCCCCAAATTTTGTATTGCTTTTCCACCTTAATATACCAACACACATTTTCACACACTTCGTTTTCCCCTTCCTCTTTAATTTTGGGCTAGCGCCTTAGTGCTTCTTTCTTTCGGTAAAAGGGTTCCTACAATGCGCATTACGGGGTGAACAAGACTTGCGCAAGCAACATGAGTTGCACCAAGTAAGGCTCGAGAACCCCTCTTCGGACATCATATGCGAGTAGGTGGCAAGCTACACATTTGTGGTTGTCAATCGCCTATATCTCAACCTGTGCACATGCCCCTCGAATTCGACCATGAATGTTCAGCTAGCTAGCATACACCTCTATTAGTCCAAACGCAATCCATTTTCATTTGCTAAATGTACGTCGCTAGCCCATGTGCTTTGTGCGTAAGAGAGAAACAAAAATACAAAGTTGTAGTCTCCTTGTTGTGATTGTTCTCATGTATAATGTTGCCTATGTCTAATGCTCCTATGTAGAGTAAATGTGACAAGATTCGCCTTAATATCTATCCATTACATTTGTTTGAAATAATTGATACTCATTCACTATAATGTACCTACCTTGATACCTTAGATATTATGTATTGTTTAGTGATAAAAGTAATCAAACATTGACACTAGATCTTGAGTGAAAAACACAAAGATTGAAATTTGGGTGGTTGTACTGTATGCTCAATGTTAGGACCATTGGATACATCCTTATTTGTTCAAGGATTTTGACCTATCGAGCACATGATTGTTTCTCACCTAGCCTACTCACATACTTGATGAATCAAAAAATCTAGATACAAATAGAATGTAAACTTACCAACACTCACCACATTGTAGTCGTTGCATCACCTAGCTTGCTCCACACGTGTACTCCTTTGCTCTTGACCTTGCTTCTATTATTTCCCACAAATGAGAGGAGCTACCAAATATGACCGGTAGGATTATGTGGCTTTCATTTTCACAAATTGAAAGGATTCAATATCTTAGATCATTAGGGTTGGTATGATCATGTGGATCAAGATTTGAATCAAGACCATGAGGATCGCCATGAAGATGACCAAGATTGTGAGGATCATCACAAATATTGTTGTGTTCTCAAGGATCACTGCCAAGACTAATGTGGTTCAAGGTAGAGATCATGATCGGACTGTCCCTCCTATTCACCATCTTTTTATATGTCCCCTTCTCCTCTCCTCTTCTAAGATATCTCATTCCTCATCTCCCTCTTCTTGCACCACAAGTGCAGGTACCTATCCTACCCAATCTCTTCCTTGACCAAGTTAGATGGGATGAATTATGCCATCATTTAGTTATGCAAGATGAAGGCTATCCTCAATACAGTTGACCTACAAGATTTCATTACACTCCCTTATCCCCAACCTACTTTATACGTTCCTATCTAGTACAACCCTATTAGTTTGGTAGCAGGCCAACTCTATAGGCTAGGGCAAGACGGCTTGTTATGTAGGTGTGTGTGCGAGCATGAAATGCATGATATACTTACAGAAGCACATAACGGAATTGTTGGAGGACACTTTAGTGAAGACACGATAGCTCACAAGGTGTTGCAGTCTCAAATATGGTGGCATTTAAAAACCCCTTTTGTAAATATAATCTAATACCCTTTCTTTTGAACTCACGTAGTATCTTACATGTTCTATAAGGTGGACTCCCTAGGGGCCTGGCCAACAAAGTGGAAAGACGATCGAAAAGGGATTTATACAACATACTGGGAATGGACAAAGTTCTGGTCCACACTAATGATGGCATTAGCTTAGCTGATATCCCTAACCCAGAAGTCCAACTATAGGCCAAGATGGTGCATGCCTTGTTTTCCAGCCAAAGGTACAACACACTAATGAGTAGGATCAACGTGCTGATGCTCGAAAGCATTACATCCAAATCTTTAGATGAAGTGAACTTGAACGGCTTTGTGCGGAAGACAATCGAGACCTCACCAAAGGCACTGGCTATAGGTGGAAGACCCACAGGTGGAGATTCCTCGGCCTCCAAGGCAAGAATGAAGTCATCATCTAAGGCCTCGACCATAGGATTTGGTGGGGTCTTGATTTCCATCATCAGGGAGGCATTGGGGGAAGCACAAGGTGAAGAAGAAGTTGGTGAGACACCAAACATGACACCCCCCCACCATGAGCAGGAACAGTCTAGTGAGAGAACTGTGAGTGATGAAGAAGAAGAGCAGGAAACACGTCTAGCCATGGAGGGGCCAAAAAGTCCAAGAAGAGAACTCCCCAAGAGAAGGCAAAAGAAGAGAGAATGAGGAAAGAGAAAGTCGACCTACAGAAGGCACAAAGAGAATCCAAGAAGGCAAAGGAAGAAAAGAAAAGAAAAGAAAAAGCTAAGTTAGAGAAGATAAAAGAGGAGTCCAAGAAATCCGAGGAGAGGAAGAGGAGAACAAAAAAGGAAACATAACAGCTAGGGAGGAACAAAGAAGAGGACATAGCTTGAGCCACACACATGTCAATAAAGCAAAAGTTCAGGTAGGTGGAACTGGTTGCTATGAACCCATACATAGAAGAAGGCCCATGAACAAGTGTCCAAGTGCCAAAAATCACGCCATCCCCAGTAACAGAAGGCGAGGGCACGGGCCTGATTGATCCTATTCCAGTTGTCCTAGTGCCTACCACCCCAATCTCTGCACCCACCCAAGGCACTTCAACCACAATAGATGCAAGCAATCTTATGGCCTCGGTGTAGTTTTTGGTCAATAAAGAGATTTCTCTCAGGATGCAAGTGGAGGAACCCCAATGAAGGGAACAAAGAGATTGGAAGCTACTGCGGATGCTGAGTCCTCAAGACAAGATCCCAAGAGACAGAGAATAGAAGCATCCACAACAACTTTCCCTACAGCACTGTCGTCGTTATCTAATTATGATGATTACATCAAAGAACTCCTTCACAGCTAGAGAGAGCAAAGGAGGAAAATAAGATGGCCATTGTGAAGTTAGAAGCTGAGAAAGAGACACTACCAGCCTTCTAGCTTGAGAGAACCCACCAAGTGGCCAGTTACCAAAAAGAAATAAGTGTGCGAAAGGCGGAGCTCATGGCTAAGGAGGAATAAGAGAATAGCTAGCAAAAAAGGCTTGAAGACGAGAATCAAGAGCTAGTGGGAATTCAAAGGGAGTATAAGGTCCTGATCTTGCAACAAGAAGAATTGCAAGGATAGATGGAAAAAGCCCAGAATGCCATGGAGGAGTTCATAGCAAGACAAAAAGAGAGGGCCCAAGGATATAAAAAAAACGTGGAAATTTTGGAGAAGAGGGTAGTCCTAGAACTAGAAGACCAGAAGAGGCTAGAAAGAGAAATCAAGGAACAAGAGTAGAGAATAAGAACCTTAGCTCAAAGGCAAAGTGAAATCTTGGAAGAGATGAAAAGGAGAGCAGTCAAATGGGTGGGCAAAAGTGAAGGAAGAGTAAACGAGCTAGCGATCCGTCTAGCCCTTGCAAGAGGTGACAAGGTGCTAGCAGAAAGTAGGGCAGAGGCCGTGCAAACAAGCTTGGAAACCCAAGAACGTGCCTTCCTCAATACTATCTTGGATGTCACACAATCAGAGGAGGAGGAGGCCATTGAGTTACTAAAGAAAAATTTGGAGATCACCCACATGGCTCTAAAACATGGGCTACACATCCAACCACAAGCAACATGAGGCACCGTGAGCCTACATGACCAAAGAAGCTACTTACTAGAGTAGGCTTGACAATCCAAGAAGTGGAATCTCTAGGAGTCACAGAAGGAGAGCCATAAGAACACAAGGGAGAGAAGGTGCAAATGCCAACCGAAGAAGCATGACCAAGTTTTGAAATGGGGCAGCAAGATGAGGAGCTAGTCCCCCATCCTCCCTCTCCATGGCCAGAAGTACAGTTGGAGGTAGATATCACAATTGAAAGAAAAGTGCAAATTAAAAAGAAGAGATTGAATATGTTGGATCAGGCATGGAGGAGACTGAGAGCTCAATCGGTAGTGGCCCCAGAAGTGCCCATCCCTCTAAGAGAAGACTGTTTTCCAGTAGATTGGAATGCAGAGCTCATATTATGGGAGCAGAAAGAGAATAGCTGTAAACCCTTCGACTTTAATTTCCAATTCTCCACCACATTGAGCAGAGTACTATCAACCAAGGTGGTGGAAGAGGTGATTAATGTAGGAAAAAGGCTGGGAGATAAGTGGGTTGCTAAAAGAGAGAAGAACCCTACCTTATGGGGAACAGAGGCTCTTGACTACTAGGAGAACAAGGCCATGGAAGCACCCGAAATAATGAAAGGCTATGAGTGCCAGCCAAGGTGGAGAAGAAGAATCTGGGACAACAACGTGGACACATGGATGCCATTTTGCAATATCCTACCCTTCGAAAGAGATAACCCCACTAACATGCCATATCCTAGAAGGGTAGGAGTGGACTTTAATCCAAACATCCACGATCGATAGGACTTTTCAAGAATCTATAATGTCAATGCCACTAAGCCCAAGGAAGCACTCACCTTTTCTGAGCACGACTTATATGCCTCGATTGACCATTTCCTTAATGAGTTCAGTTCTTGCCCAGACCCCACTTTTCTCACAACTTGTAATTACGTTAGGCTTCTTAGAGTATTATTAAGGCAAGATCCTACTCCACAATAATACCATCTCCTGTTGTTCTTTTTTTATCTCAATGTTGGCATAGATAGCTGTGCAATGGCTAGGATATGTTTCCCTCTTACCATCTTTTTGTGTAGCCCTCTTAGAGGACATAGGCGACAGCCGCTTCACTAGCTGCAACCACCCGTTTTTGTCCACAACTCCCCTCAACATTTGAATGAGCCTAAAATAATATAAGCAGGGGAAAATATTTCTTAGTAAGTCCCTCAAACCCCCCACTTCTCCCTCTCGTGACCATGATGACAAAGATTAGCTCCTTGTTATGATTTTTTTTTAAATTAAAAAAAGAAAAAAGGCCAAAAAGAAAGAGAAAATAGAAAAAGGAAAGAAAAGAACAAGAGAACAGAGAGGGAAATCACAAGAAAAAGCAAGAAACTCATGAGTGCCACAATCACTACACTTAGGGGCCATCAAGCTAGGTGCGTTCGATGGCTTCGATTGTTCGGCTCCATCCCTAATCCCCTAGCCCATTTTGATTCTCCACTTCACACTTAGGACACATCAAGGGCAGAACATACCTAGGGAGGTCATCCTCGCCTATGGTTAGTGGTTAGACCTCTCTCCCTAAGCTGCACCAACTGCACCTCCCTTCTGCACAAACTGGGTCCTCAAGTGCGGGACAACACTAGGCTTACCCAACTCCTAGTTCCACTAGCACGAGCACAATGCACCACACGATAAGGTAGACACACCCCCTTGATAGTGCAATTTTCTTCTCTTTACAGATAAATATGAATGCTACCAACCAGTGATATCGGAGGCCCCACTGCCATCCACTCAACATACCCTCGACCTCCACGAGTGCATTCATTTGACAAGCTTCTCTCCCATGACCAATCCCCACAAGTCCCCATCTTCAACTCACATGACCACCCTTCAAATCATTGATCCCTCATCCAACAAAGACCCATAAGTGCCATGGGACTAGCACTCAACTAGGAAGGGGGTAATGTTAATCGCCATGTAAGATGAGAAAAAAGAGAGTAAAAAACATGGAATAATATAGAAAAAGAAAGCTTAGCAAATGAATAAGAGAGAAAAGGCCAAAAATGACAAAAAGTCAAGTGGAAGGCAAAGTTGAAGGCAAAGGCACATCTTAAAATGCAAAGGCGCCACTAAAATTTTGTAAAAGAGTGCCAAGCTTCCTCCTATGCAAATTGTAAAATCTAGACGGGCATAGGTGAAGGGATAAGGCAACTAGAAGAGAATAGGAAAAGAGGACCTTGGCAAGATGCCCGGTCATGTAAAAAGGGGATGGATGCCCAAGGGATTCAGGGTTTGTATATACACTCAAAAAGTGAATGAGAAGCTCATTCTTTTGATGTGTGGCTAAATTGGCTTCTTCTTCTTCTCTTCTTCTCTCCTTCTTTCTTGTGTATGCTTGTGTTGAGAGAGGGAGTGTGAGAGTGTGAGGGAGTGATTGTGTGAGGGTGAGGAGCTATGGTGGAGAAGCTCTCCATCTTCTCCTCTCTTCTCTTCTTCTCTTCTCTTCTCTCGCCTCACACATGTAGCTATGGTGGATGGAGCTTGACAGTAGAGGGTTGAGCTTCCTTGAGCTCGCATCCTGGATCATGGAACTACCAAAGTGCTTGAGGGAGGAGGCTACTCATTCGAGCATCAAGGTAAGCTTATTACACTCATAGGATCGGAGACGCATTGGCTAGGTGAGAGATAGCCATTAGAGCTTGCTTGAAACACTTGAACAATAAGTGGTCTTTGGGTCTTGGTGGTTGAGCATGAGCTCCAACTACACTCACTAACAATCTCATTGAAGTTGTTAGGCATTTTGACAAAACAAACAACTTGCAAAAATTTGTAATTTGTAATCATGCTAATACTAGGTGCACGACTAAACACATAGCCTTTTTCACTTACTACACAATAATAATCGCAATTTGCAATCTGTATGTAAATGCATTTTGTGTCTCCAACCTAGTAAAATTAGCTAAAATCTTATAGATTTGAGATCTATAACATGTGTACATGGAAACGGTCGAGAAAGCCAAAACTAGAGTATACCCAAAAATTGCTATCAAGACTGCTTGCAAGTCTAGAAACAGAGGCCAAAATAACCTAGAATGCCAAAAATCATAGTAGGTCTATCCTAAAGGGCTTATCTCTAGTATATAAAGTGTTATTTATGCTCAGTAAGTTTCACTGCAATCGGAGATTGAAGCCCTGCTAGTCTTAAGAACCTCCTACATCTATAATCCAAGGTAAAGTGAGCAAGGTGAAAGAGCTTCTTACACATTGCTTGCTTGCTTACTTTTGTGCTCCAACGTCTTCACCTCAGCATTTAATCAAGCTCCATGTAGCCATAGGAGGGCTTTGATACCATGAAAATAGACAACAAGAGAGAATGGTGAAAAACCCAAGAGCACACACAAAAACAATGGAGACTTGAGAACAAAGAGAGATAGGGTTGAAATCTTCTTCTTCTTCTCCCTTCTTATTCTGCACAAAAGAACTAAGTCTACAACATGATAAAAGACTAATATGAAAGTACCACACATATATACATGTACCCACTCAGTATAAATCTACTAAGGAAAGAAGAGGTGGCACAATAAATGTGCTATAACCAAGGGTGGACTATGTGGGTATAGTCCAGCTATTGAATCAACATGTCAATCACCTAACATGCTAGTGAGTAATATCATGACACATCACTAAGGTGAGTAGTGGATGGAAACTCATGTAGAGCTCGACATCTCAACAAGAGTTGTATCCTCCTTGGATTGAAGGTAAGCCTACCATGAAATTTATACCAATTAATTTCCATTTCATCTTAGAAATATCAAGAGGTCAAAGTTTGCCAAGTCATTTTAACATGCTTTGCATTCACCCTTTGGCAACTAAGGCATTCAATGATATACTTAAGTACATATCTTTGAGCTTTTCCCAATGATAGCTTTTCCTTACTGCATTTGAGTGTCTTAGTGTAGCCAAGATGTCCAAAAATATAGAATCATACACTTCCCAAAGTATCTTCTTTTTCAACTCATGACTAGAAGGAATGCATAATTTATTGAAGTGCACAAGCTCTTCCTCAATAGGGAAATATCAATGCTTAAGTTGTGACTTATGATCTTGATCTTGTAGTTGCACTTCCTTCCTTACCTACTGATGCTTAGGGTGCTTGAAACTTCTTTCTTTACCATTTGAATGATGGGGTTACTTACCATTGATACTATAACGACAAAGTTCTTCTATAATGAGAATATTAAGGAATGCCTTGTGGCTTAAAGCATTTGCAACTACCTTCTAGTTGCATGATTTGTATTTTATTTCAAAGTCATATTCTTGTAAATCTTCAATTCACCTTCATTGCCCCATGTTTAAATCTGGTTGGGTAAACATTCATTTGAGACTTTTGTGAACTATTACCAAGGTGAATTTCTTACCAATTAGCTAATGTCTCCACAACTTAAGAGTATGGATTACAATCAAATGACTCTAAGTCATGACTTGCGTAGCATAGTTTCTTTCAAGACTCTTCATCTTCCTTGAAGAATAGGTGATGGGATTCCCATCTTGCATTAGTGCATAGCCTAATATGATAGAACTTGCATTTGTCACAACTTCAACTATTGACCTAGATTTGGGAGCTTCAAAATAGAACCAATCACTAAGCTTTTCTTGAGTTGATCAAAGCTAGATTTCTCTATTAGAGTCCATACAATGTAAATCTACTTCTTTCAAGGCATAGTCTTGGATAAAATGTTGTCAAAGAAGAATATGTCCAAAAATTGTCCTACATTAATATGTTGAGGTTGTAGGAGTATTAATTAGTCCAAAAGACAATAATTATGAACTCATAGTGGTCATACCTTGTATTAAAGGCAGTTTGGGAATATCCTCCTTTTATCCTTATCTAATAGTATTCAAATCTCAAGTCAAATTTTGAAAAGTATTTTTCTCCTTGAATTTGATCGATTAGCGCATCAATCTTGAAGATTGGGTACTTTTTTTAAACCACTGTAACTTAATCTAGCCTATGGTATTTGATGCAATGACAAAGAGTTATATCCTTCTTTTTCTCAAAAAGAATTGAGGCTCCCCATGGCAAATTGCTAGGTTGAATGTATCCTTAATCTAGTAATAGCTTGACTTATTCTTTCAACTCAATAGCTTTAAGGATGGGCATTCAAGATGGCCTTTTTGCAACTGGAATAGCTCTTAGAACTAGGTTAACCTCATGGTCAACTTCCCTTGGAGGTGTAAGTTTAGTTAATTTTTCTAGAATAACATCTACATACTCCTTCATCCATGAAGGTTTATCTTCCTCTGATTTATTGTTCTCATTTATTTTATTGAGTTTGATTGTGTATACAAGCAATCCCTTTCTTAAACCTTATGCTATTCATTGTGAGGCTTTAGTTAACTAGATTTTTGGCTTCCTAGCTTTTCCTTAAGTTGTTAATTGATTTCCTTCTAAGCTTTAGAATGTGATGTTTCCCTTTCCATAATGGATCTAAGCATCATTGGGAATAAGTTAATCCATTTCTAGCAAGTAATCATAAGCACCCAAGTCTATGACACGAAATCTTATGCTTGTGGGCTCATTGCCCAGATAAAACTCTACATTTCTAGTTTGTTGTGATGACACAACTTTCTTTCCATTAGCTAACTCTACCAAGAGTTTAGATGTTGATACAATCTCTGCCAAGAGTCTAGTTTTATGTGATGACACAACTTTCGTTTCATTAGCTAATTAGCCTTTCACTGTTTAGATGTTGATGCAATCTCCATGTCTAATTTTTATCCACATTTTGGAGAAATAAAGGAATGAGTACTTCTGCATTCTATTAAAATATGGAAGGGTCTATCTTGGTAGTTTACCATTTTCTAAATCAATGGGAACTGAAAATTTGGTCCCTTCTTATCAAGAGTGGTTTGAATCATCCCTTTTTCTGCTTCGTTCTTCATTGAGGGCTCTTTTTTTTCCTCTCTTATGATAGTTAATGTGGCAGCTCTTCCTCTTCCTCTTGTCCCTCTATGTTTTAGCCCTAGGAAATCATCATTGTCAAGGGGTTTGGTTTAGTTTGGGACACTATCTTTTGTAGTGGCTCATTTAGTTGCAATGGAAACACCCTTGAGCACCATTATTGATTTACTAGAACGAAGTTGCTAGCTATATCAACTTTTGCCTTCTTCCTTGAATCAAAATGTTGTTGCCATTGCACTCTCTTTATAAAGGCACGAGATCCTTTGTTGGGAAACCCTCAATCCCAATATCTTGTGTTCCTTGATTGTGCTTGAAGACTAAGTGGTTTAGCTCTTATCAAAACATCTAGTAGATTTGTGGGCTGCATGGCTTCCAGTTGAGTATCCAAAGGATGATTGAGGCCTTAACAAAACTTGGCCACTTGTTGGGAAATATCTATATCTAGAGTGTACTTTTGAAGAGTTACAAATCGGAAGTAATATGCTTCCAAGCTCAACCCTAGCTAGTGAATCTTGAAGAGCTTTTTTATATTCAAGGCATGGTAGGAAGGTGGATTCCATGCACAACTTCTTTTATGAGTTTCCATGTAGCATTAGTTTCCAAGACACATAGTGTCAAGATTGTGGGAGAGAAGGAAGGAGTCTCGCTTGAAGCTTTCTTTCTTGCACAATGGGGGAAGACACACAAGGGTGGAGGCTGAAAACAGTTTTCCTCTTCTTAGTTGTGTAAGCCAAAAGAACTCTAAATAGAAGAACCCTATATATGGGTCTCAAACCAAACTCAACTAACTAAGGTGGCATACTAACTGAGCCACGAACTAGAGTAGATAAGGATAGCTATCATGTAGCTATTATTCATGGGCGGTGTACCAACCGCGTCTGCAACTGACAAGTCGGTGACATAAATATACAACGGTCACCCTGGCGTATCACGAGTGGAGCTCGATATCTCAACACTCCCCCTCGAGCTCAATCCCAATTCCTGCACACCAAGCAGGTCTCTGAACTTGCGCAGCTTCTCTGCGCCCAATGCCTTCGTGAATATGTCAGCTACCTGATCCTCTGTGCTGACATAAACTAGATCAATAAGACCTAGTAAAACCCTCTCTCGCACATAGTGATAATGCACCTCAATGTGCTTTGTTCTAGCATGATAGACTGGGTTATTTGCCAAGTGTATACTACTCATGTTGTCACAATAAATGACAACTGGTCCATCTGTAGACTGATGCATATCATAAAGTAGCTTATGCAACCAAGCTACCTCACATGCAGCCATTGCTGCACCCCTGTACTCAGCCTCTGTGCTCGACAAGGCAACTGTAGGCTGTTTCTTGCTGCTCCAAGTGACTGCAGCACTCCCAAAAGAGAATACATATCCACTGGTAGATCGTCTATCAGAAATACTACCAGCCCAATCAGCATCAGTGTATCCATGCAACTGTATCTGAACCCCAGTCTCATAAAATAGTCCATACTGCAATGTGGACTTCACATACCTAAGTATGCGTCTAGCCGCATCCAAATGTGGTTTCCTTGGAGCCTGCATAAACTGACTTACCAATCCAACAGCATAGCTCAAATCTGGCCTGGTAATAGTCATATAAATCAAACTTCCTACTATGCGTCTGTACATAGTAGGGTCTTCTAGAAGCTCACCTGCATCTGTGCTCAGCTTCACATTTTGCTCCAAAGGAACTGAAATAGGCTTACAGCCTGTCATCCCATATTTGGACAGCACGTCCAATCCATACTGCCTCTGCAAGAGCTGTATCCCACTTGGTGATCTAATCACCTCAATGCCCAAGAAATAACGCAACTCTCCCAAATCCTTCATCTCAAACTTCTGCTTCAATAGCATTTTCACATGAAGGATATCTTCATCACTGTCACCTGTCATAATCAAATCATCAACATAAATGACAAGTAGCATAATACCTTTCTCTGTTTTTCTCACATAAAGTGAGAAATCTGCCTTGGAAATCTGAAAGCCAATAGTGACAAGATACTGTCCTATCTTGTCAGACCATGCTCTAGGTGCTTGCTTCAAGCCATACAAGGCTTTCTTCAACCTGCAAACAAACTCAGGATGAACAGCATGCACATAACCTAGTGGCTGCTCCATATAGACCTCTTCTTGCAAATCACCATGCAAGAAGGCATTCTTTACATCCATCTGATGTAAAGACCATCCCTTTGATGCAGCCATAGCAATGACTGCTCTTACGGTTGCCATCCTTGCAACCGGACTAAATGTTTCTTCATAGTCAATGCCATATGTTTGTGCATACCCCTTGACTACTAATCTTGCCTTGTATCTGTTCACAGAACCATCTGCATTGTGCTTCACCTTATAAACCCACTTACAGCCAATTGCATTCTTACCTTTAGGCAAAGGTACTAAATCCCATGTAGCATTTGCTTCCAAGGCATCCATTTCTTCATCCATGGCTTTCTCCCATTTTTCTTTTCCCATGGCTTGCTCAAAAGATGTGGGTTCTGGTTCCTGTATCACTTTGACCATATATGCATAGTGAATGGCTGTAAATCCATCATATTTCAGCCTATCCACAGGATACCTAGCTCTTGTAGACCTGCGCAAAGTAGGTTCACTCCCAGGTGCTCTCAAAACATCCCTGGTCTTCCTTACTCCAGGTGTAACAATAGAAGGAATACCCAACTCATCATCAATGCTCTGTTCTGAGCCACTGGATTCACCATCCACATAAGAGTGACCTGCATTCACATCAAACATGGGCTGATCAACCTTCTCTTTTCCTTTTCGTGATACCTGCATACCACTATCTGCATTGCTTTGAGAAGATTCTCCTGATCTCAATCTGCCTGTCCATGGCGAAGAATGTGAACCACTGCTAGAGGACGCTCCAGGTCCACTAATATTTTGTGACTGCTGCTGTGAATTCTGTGTAGCATTACCATTTTGTGCATCTTCATCATCAATCACATTTACTGGTTTATACCAGCTACTCATCTCATCAAAAACAACATCTCTGCTCACTGTAAACTTACGAGTAGAAGGATTATAGCATCTATACCCTTTTTGCTGCAGAGAGTAACCAATAAAGATGCACTTCTCAGCTTTTGGATCCAACTTGGATCTCAGCTCATCTGGCACATGTACATAGGCAATGCAACCAAAAATTTTCAAATGAGAAATATCTGGTTTCCTACCAGTATACCTCTCCTCTGGAGTCATTCCATGTATTGCTGCAGTGGGAGTCCTGTTCATTATGTAGACTGCTGTAGCAACTGCTTCAGCCCAATAAAAATTTGGCAAGTCTTTTTCATTGAGCATGGCACGAGATACCTCTCCAATATGCCTGTTTTTCCTTTCTGCAATTCCATTTTGTTGTGGGGTATAACTGCATGAATATTGCTGCTTTATGCCATGCTCCTGCGAGAACTTTGCAAACTCATTTGAGAGGTACTCTCCCCCTCCATCTGACCTTAGGCATTTTATCTGCAAGCCTGTTTCTTTTTCAACCATAGCTTTAAGAGTTTTGAAATGCCCAAAAACTTCACTTTTCTTTTTCATAAAATACACCCAAACTTTTCTGCTATAGTCATCAATAAAACTGATAAAATAATGACAGCCTCCAAGAGATGCAGCTTTAGTTGTCCACACATCAGAGTGAATTAATTCCAATGGCTTCTCACTCTCTTGAACATGTCTAGGAAATGGTTTCCTTGCCTGTTTTCCAAACTGACAGGCTTCACATACCTTATGCATTTCTGCAACCTTGAATTTCGGCAAACCTGCAACAATATTTTGGGCCTGCATTGATTTAAGTCGCTGTACATTAACATGACCAATGCGTTTATGCCAGATATCAATATCTGCAACTACACCGGTCCCATGTGCAAACATTGCTGCACTCAATTCAGACATGTCTGCATCCAACGTAAACATTCTGCCCTTCTTCTTTCCTTTTGCTATCAAGCGACCTTTATTTTTCATATCCTCAACAAAGCATCCATGAGGATTAAATCTGACCTGCAAGCCCTGTTCAACCATTTGACCAACAGAAACCAGATTCTTGGTAATATTCGGGACATGAAATACATCGGACAGGTATTTCTTTTTCCCTCCCTGCATAGACAAGGGAATTTTTCCAATCTGCACAATAGGATGTGCAGTATCATCACCAGTCTCCACAAATCCTGGTTTTTCCATTTTCCTTGCATCCTCCATCCATTCTGCATGACCTGTCATGTGGTTTGATGCACCTGAGTCAACATACCATACATCATTGCTTTCTTCTGCACTTGTCATAGAATTGTTCATGTGCTGCACCATGAACAAATGCTCATTTCTGTCATCACCCTGTCTACTAGAAGATGCATAATTCCCTTGTTGCAGTTTTCCATTCATGATGTCATTCTGCTTTTTATAGCAGTCTTTAGCCATATGACCCATTTTACCACAGTAGTAGCATTCAACATTACTGTTTGCATTTTGGCCTCTTTGCCATCCACCACGACCTCTTTGGCTCCCCCTGCCTCTAGAGTTACCACGTCCTCCTCCATAGGACTGGTTTTCTTGAGTTTGCTGCATATTCTGATTTCTGCCACGGCCTCCAAATCGGCCTCCTCTACCTCTGCCTCTACCTCTTCCAGCATTTGAGTAGAAGACAGCTTCTTTTGAAGTTCCTCCTGAAGAAGATGCACCACCATTTCTCTGTTCCTCAGAAATTAGAAGAGCAATCAACTCCTCAAAATCAGGAAATCTTTCACGAACTGAAATGGATGTCCAAAACTGTGCATAATCCTTTCCTAGACCATTCAAGGTCACGGAAACTAAATCATCATCTTCCACTGGCGACCCAATGGAAGCAAGTGCATCTGCAATCTTCTTCACCTTCATGTGGTAGTCGTTGATGCTCATACTTTCTCTTTGCACATTATGCAACTCTTGCTTGAGCTGCATTTTCCTGGCTTGCGTATTTGTGCTATACATTTTTGACAAAGTATCCCATGCCTCCTTTGGCGTACTTGCATCCTGAATATGCACAATCATAGAGTCTGAAATACTGATAGACATCCAATACATAACTTTCCTGGCTCTCTCATGCCATGTTTTAAATGCCTGCATTTGTTGTTGATTGGGAACATCAGGAAGAACTGGTTCTTCTTCATTTCCTGCAACAAATTCCCAATATCCTTTTCCCATAAGGAAATTCGTCATTCTAAACTTCCATGCCTGGAAGTTGTTCTTGTCAAGCTTTTCAGTGACAATCTGTGAAAGAGAATCAGACGCCATTACAGAATACTGCAAGAAATTCTGTCACTGCAAAAAACACAGCTTCACCCTCACAAGGGCAAATCTGCAAAACTGGCGAAAGTGGTATTTGACCACACAGTCACTTCCTAGTGACGATTTTGCATAAACAGGAACCAAGGATGATTCTGAAACTCCCAATGTCTCTGCGCACAAGCATACGATGCAATTTCTACAGTAACTTTTCACCGACCTGTAGAACAGTGGTCGCACAGCATAAAACTGAGCCTTTTCTTGAGTGCGTGCAGAAAACTTCCATCTGCAAAACAGGCCTCGAAATGGCCTCAAATCAAAAAAACAAGGTCGCCTAGGGCTAAAGCCCTTTCCCGCAGCATATACTGCCCTCTTGCTTCACCGCGAAGGGCGTCTCAACCTGAGACAATGCACTCCTGCAATTTCCGGCTGTGCTACCTGCAGAGATCTGCTCCCAAAACAGGAAATGAAAGCAACACTGCTCCTCTTACCAGACCACCGCGAGCTTGGCTTGCTTTCTTGAGCTCCTTACCACGAACAAGGCTCTGATACCATGTCAAGATTGTGGGAGAGAAGGAAGGAGTCTCGCTTGAAGCTTTCTTGCTTGCACAATGGGGGAAGACACACAAGGGTGGAGGCTGAAAACAGTTTTCCTCTTCTTAGTTGTGTAAGCCAAAAGAACTCTAAATAGAAGAACCCTATATATGGGTCTCAAACCAAACTCAACTAACTAAGGTGGCATACTAACTGAGCCACGAACTAGAGTAGATAAGGATAGCTATCATGTAGCTATTATTCATGGGCGGTGTACCAACCGCGTCTGCAACTGACAAGTCGGTGACATAAATATACAACGGTCACCCTGGCGTATCACGAGTGGAGCTCGATATCTCAACACATAGCACCACTACTTTCACTAGAGACACACTCCCTTGTTTGTTTTAGCTTGGTCAACATGGCATGATTAGGGGTGCTTGTTCTTACAACGCACAAATAGTCTTCCATAGACTTAGTGTAGACTTTAGCACATTTGTTTCCACATCATTACCCTTCCCATAGAATTTGCAAGGTTTGATCTACTTGAGAAGGCATTTCTTCTCTTGTAGTTTGATATGATTAATGATAGGTGGAATATCTTGGGATTATTAATACATAAGAACTAGTTTAATACATGTATATAAACCTTTGTCACATTTAACTTAACATTTTCTTTTAAAATTATAATTTTTGCATAGGTTGAAGAGAAAGAAACATCCATTATTCAATTTATTTTTCAATAGCTAAAGGCATTACATCATGAATAGGGCTCTACTATAAGATTCACCAATGGAACTTAGATACATCAATAGTACTACGAGAAGATGGGAGTTTGGTAAACACATCTAAGATTCTGCATTTGGAGAGAAGGTTGGGATAGCCCTATTTATAGTAATTATTGCAACAAGAGCGGCCTAAAATAGCAACTGTATTGAGATTACATTGGTTACTTTGTTGTAAATGTAACAATTTAGATGGACTTGCCGTCATCTTATAAAAAGAGTAAGAATAACCCTAGACTCTTCACAAATAAATATATTAATGACTTTCAAATTTTCCATCCATTGTAGCCTTTTAAGGTTAGTTCATATATATGAAAGACGATTGAATTCAACAATGGAGCAATATACTCCATTTTGCATCCATCATCTTTCATGATACAATGGGGAAGGATCATAAAGTTAGCCTAGAATGTGTAGGAACTTATCTCTCCATCCAAAGTCAGAGGAGTGTATAATTGGTATGAACATGGATTAAAACACAAGGAAAAGGTTCTAGGCTTTGTCATTTTAGCAAAATTTCATCAAACATTAGTGGTAGAATAACTCATAATAAATTTCTTAATTTTATTCTTATCTAACCTTAGTAATTTTCAAACAATACTTAATATTTTCTCTAATACCAAGTGTCATGTGCGTACCTAATTGAATATCGATAGTATGTATTAGTAGCCCATAAAGAAGTAATCAAGATAGCTACCATTTGAAAATCCTTAGAATAATCAAACATATGTAATCTTCAACTACTTGAGTCTACCTCATAGGGGAAGCTTTGCCTTAACCCCGTAAGGATTGACCTAAAAATAGGAAACCTGATATAAAATAGGGGAATTTTTTTTGGCAAGCTTACTTGGGTGATATTCTTTGGAATATCTTTCATTTTTGGAGAGCTTTCACACCAATATTTACATCAAGGATAGCCTAGTTCATTATGCATTGCCACATCATTACAACAAGTGGGTGTTCTAAAAGATGCTCGGGGGGGCCGTGGGGTCACTCATGAATATATATATATATAACGTGAGTTCAAAATAAGGTGTTTTTAAAACACATTTTTTACATACAAAGGGGTGTCATATAAAGGGGTTACTTACAGATTGAATAGAAAAGGGTTGTGTTTTATTCAAGAAAAATTCACAAATTAGGATATTTATAAATAGGCCATGAACGCACATTATTTAGAGAATATATATATATAGTGAGCCCCCCAAGAAAATATGTCAAGAAAAAACATAAGCATAAACAAATATGTGTCTTATACAAGAGTAGTAAATGAACTTTAAAGTGGAGTGCCACTATAAAATTCTATCATGAGTGTTGAGATATCGAGCTCCACTCGTGATACGCCAAGGTGACCGTTGTGTATTTATGTCACCGACTTGTCAGTTGCAAACGCGGTTGGTACACCGCCCATGAATAATAGCTACATGATAGCTATCCTTATCTACTCTAGTTCGTGGCTCAGTTAGTATGCCACCTTAGTTAGTTGAGTTTGGTTTGAGACCCATATATAGGGTTCTTCTATTTCTTTGTACTTTAGTTCTTTTGGCTTACACAACTAAGAAGAGGAAAACTGTTTTCAGCCTCCACCCTTGTGTGTATTCCCCCATTGTGCAAGCAAGAAAGCTACAAGTGAAACTCCTTCCTTCTCTCCCACAATCTTGACATGGTATCAGAGCCTTGTTCGTGGTAAGGAGCTCAAGAAAGCAAGCCAAGCTCACGGTGTTCTAGTAAGAGGAGCAGTGTTGCTTTCATTTTCTATTTTGGGAGCAGATCTCTGCAGGTAGCACAGCCGAAAAGTGCAGGAGTGCATTGTCTCAGGTTGAGACGCCCTTCGCGGTGAAGCAAGAGGGCAGTATATGCTGCGGGTGAGGGCTTTAGCTCTCGGCGACCTTGTTTTTTTTATTTGAGGCCATTTCGGGGCCTGTTTTGGAGGCGGAAGTTTTCTGCACGCACTCAGGAAAAGGCCCAATTTTATGCTGTGCAGCCATTGTTCTACAGGTCGGTGAATAGTTACTGTAAAAATTGCATTGTATGCTTGTGCGCAGAGACATTGGGAGTTACAAAATCATCCCTGTTGCCTGTTGATGCAAAATCGTCACTAGGAAGTGACTGTGTGGTCAAATACCACTTTCGCCAGTTTTGCAGATTTTCCCTTGTGAGGGTGAAGCTGTGTTTTTTGCAGTGACAGAATTTTTTGCAGTGTTCTGTAATGGCATGTGATTCTCTTTCACAGATTGTCACTGAAAAGCTTGACAAGAACAACTTCCAAGCATGGAAGTGTTGAGTGTTGAAATGACTTGTTTTTTGGCTGATTTTTGTTGTTTTTGAGAGCTGAATGGTTGATTTTAAGGGATGATTGATTGATTAGGAAGTGGATTGAGAGGGTTTTGGATGATATTGATTGTGTTTTGGAAGATCATGATGTTTGTTGATGGTTCTGTGATGTTTTGATAGGTTCTGATTGGTTCTGTATACCTTCTGTTTTGCTCTGTTTTGGTCTGTTTTGTTCTGATTGTCTTCTGTAAAGAGGGATAGAGTATTGATTGATGAAGAATGAGATATTGTGAAAGCTTATTGAATGTTTTGTGAGAGTTTGAAATGGTTTGAGAGTGAGTTATGTAGTTTTGATGACCTTCTGTAACCTTCTGTAGGTCTTCTGTAGAGCTTCTGCTTCTGTTCTGTTTCTGTTCTGTTCTGTACTGTCTCTGTACTGTAGCTGTTCTGGTACTGTTTTGTAGACTGTTCTGTAAGTGTTCTGTGGAATGTATGTGTGATTTTGGGAAAGTTTTCTAGCCTTGGAAAGAGGTGAATACAAGTGCAAAAGAGCTGAAGGAAGTGGAAGAAGTAGCTGCTGAAGACTCAAGAGAAGACTAGAGTGAAGTGACAGTAGTGAGCTATGAAGAGACACTGTAGTGGCTCTGGTGACCTTTCATATCAGACATACCTCTTGGGAGGGGTATCCACGACCTAAGAGTGATTATTGAGAGTAATTTTTTGAGAGATTGTAGTGAGGATATGATGTATGATTGATGGAATGTGTGAGAGAGAGTCAGAGATAGCCAATTCTACTCAAACAAAGTGATTGTATATGGGAGATTGAGAGAGAAGACTATGAAGATATTGAAGATGAATACTATGTGATGTATTTCCATTCAAAGATGGTGTATTTCTTTGTTTTCTTTGTGATATTGATGGATTTTGTGAAGATGTTGAAGAATATGGTTGATTCTATTAAAAACCGTGGGAGATTTACATGATGCTGTATGAAGATTTGTTGTGCCTGGTGTTCCTTTCTTCATTATGATCATATAAAACATGATAAAAAAGCTTGTTGATGTTACAAGATAGATTTTCTTGCAAGAGAATTCCCTTTTCCTTGGTGTTCCTCTCGGGGCTCCATGTTTTTGGTGCGCAGCCGGGGAAACTTGCCATCAACAAGCACCAAAAGAGGCTGAAAATGAAGGAAATGGCATTGTCAAGAATAGACGAATTCAATGGATGTTTGTAAAGTTCCTTCTTCCATTGAAGAGTTGGAATTCCTCATAATCAAAGCCACTTTTCACAAGAAGTTCATCCCACAATGGCGGAAACATATCACCATCATGATGCATGCTCTATGTGTTGGACAGTTTCCTCTTCCTATTGAAGCAGCAGAAACTTGCATCTTGGTGGCAAACTGTTTGGGAACAAACTGAAGAGCAGAAATAGAGAGAATGAACATCCATGGAAGATTTGGCATTCATTGAGAAGTTTCCAGACAACATCAAGTGGGAGATTGTGAAGAAGCTTCAGGAGTCTTGGTCTGTAGAGGTTCACGGGGACAAGAAGGAAAAGAGTTGGAATTTGTTCGTGGATGCTCAACAGCAAGATACATGGGATGCTTGGTGTACTGATAATCTTCTGTTTGTTCAATTAGCAACCCACTGGAAGTTGGTAGACAGAGTGTTTTTCACAACATACACTATTGAAACCATCAGAAGCTGGCATTACTATGATGATGGCACCACCACCATGCTCAGACGTATGCATTTTGACACCTTCAGAACCGAATACCTTCCTCTGTGCAGTGGCATGAAAGCAGAATTTAGGGACGTTGAGAGGAAAGAAGTAGAAGAAATGTTGGCCAGAGAGTCCTCAAGAGACTGAAGTCTTCTGTTAACCCTCTGTGGAGCACTAACAACATAGTGGAGTCAACCCCCTGATGAATGACGCAATAAAAAGGCAAGCGTTAGAACGAGTCCAGAGGTACGTAAGAAGAGAGAAAGCAAGAATCAAAGCTGAGAGCGAGCTCGCAGCAGAAGCCGCCTTGGACGCCCTTGCGGAACTCTTTACAGAAGTCCCAATGGCACATCAAGCCCTTCCTCCTCCTGCTGGAGGTCCACTTCCAAGCCAGATCCGTCCTGGAAATATTGATGACAGACCAGCGAATGTAGTCCCATTGCCAGTTTTTAAGGGAGAGTACAATGAAGACCCCGATCTTCATGTAGCAGAGTTTATGGTAGCGTGTGTGGCTAACAATGCCAGAACCCCTGAGCATTGGTTGGCAATATTCCCCGCCACTTTCAAGGGCGCGGCGTTTCAGTGGTATGAGAGACAAGCAGCAGGAACTTTTGGCACATGGGACGACCTGAAGTTGGCCTTCCTCACTAAATTCAGGCGTGAAGGTTTTGAAGAGCGGATGAGAGAGGAATTCATGAACCTAAGTCAGTCCTCTGGAGAAAGAGTAGAAGCCTATGTCTCACGAATGGAATCCATCCTGAAGAGATGGACTAACCATAATCTAGATGATGGCATTCAAAAGGGGGTATTTCTCAGAGGATTACAACCAGAAGTCCGTAAGTTTGTGGAGCTGCAAAGACCAGCCACCCTA
Source organism: Lygodium microphyllum (assembly GCF_053477565.2). NCBI lineage: Eukaryota > Viridiplantae > Streptophyta > Polypodiopsida > Schizaeales > Lygodiaceae > Lygodium > Lygodium microphyllum. The sequence goes on from NC_141138.1 coordinate 117,104,841, forward strand.
CAAGCTGCAACAGAAGGTGCAAGACTGTACGATGAAGTGGAAGCTAGATTAGCAATGAATACAGGAAGAGGAGTCCTACCTCCTCTGGTGCCAGGAATGATGTACCCACCAAATGCAGTCCCTGGGACTGTTCCCTATCCCTACCAACAGATGCCCTCAGTATCACAGTACAATGCACCAAATTCACAGTGGCCACAATCCATGCCTCAAATGATGGCTCAACCACAACAACAATGGCCCCAACCAATTTCCTCAATGCCAAATCAACAGCAACAGTGGAACCCTACCAACTGGAGTCAACAGCCAACAGTTCAAACAGGAGCTCTGAATCAGAACCAGAACAGAGACCCCTCTGTACCAACCCAACCAGTTTATGCAGTGATTACAGAGCCTCCTCAAAACCCTCCTGCCAGTACGCCCGGAGGAGAAAGCTTGAAGGATTATTTATCCAACTCAGTTGCAAACATAAAAAAGGAGTTGATGGATGTGATTACAGAGCAACTACAGACGCTGAAAGTGAACACAGCGAGCATATCCAACGTTGCAGGAGCAGGAAGAGATGTGATGCGGTCAAATACTTGGTGTGGTAAGTGTCATCAGGCAGGTCATTTAGCCACTGAATGTACACGGAAACCAACCATCCCTGGAGCCTTCTGTTCCTACTGTTTCCGGAAGAATCATACAGAGGACATTTGCTCTCTGAAGGAGATGCATGATAGGAGAAGAAAGGAAGAAGACGCAAGATTCAACTTGCTGGAATCCAAAATGACAACACAAGATATTGGACCCAAGCCTAGAGAGTTTGGTCCTAATTTCGGACCCAGAAGATTTCCTTCTCAAAGTTACAGAGGAAGACAGTCTGGCGGTGGTCAGAGATCAGAAGTGGAGTGTTACAGATGCGGGGAAAAGGGACACATCTCACCAAACTGTCCAAATCCTCGAAGGTCAGTGGATTACAAGCCCTTATGCAGTCGATGCAAAGGAGAAGGCCACACTGCAAAAGACTGTCCAAGCCCAGCCCCAGTGAAAAACAGTGCTACTAATAGTCCGTCTAAGGCCCAAGAGCCTACCTCTAATTTGGTGGAATTGGAAGTTGCTGCCATCACGCGTGCAAAGCAGAAGGAACCACCTACCCAGAAAGAAAATAACCCTCCTGCCAGAACAGTGAAGTTCAATCTTCCACCAGAAGAACAGAACAGAACAGAGCCTAACAGTGCCGTACAGAGCCCTACAGTGCCACAGAGAGTTACAGAGACAGTTACAGAGACAGGACCAGAGGTCCAGGAGACAGAAGAGGAGGAAGTGCCACAAGTGGCAGAAGAAGTTCCTGTAATTCCTCTGTTGGAAGAAAGAGGAAAAATGAAAATGGGTGTTGCCCCATTCCCTAACCGATTAGAGAAGCCAGTGGATCCTATTAAGGAATACGATCTAGTTAGAGATCTAGATACCTTTAAACCAAACCTCACATTCCGACAATTATTGATGTTGTCTCCCAGTTGCCGGAAAAGATTCAAAAGCATACTGACAAAAAGACGTGGTTTAAGGATTGCTTCCTCCACAGTGACAAAGTCCAACAAGGCTCCAGAGCCTGTAAAAGAAGTGGATGTGGCTAATGCTTTTCTAGATCCGGGTACTCCAGAGACTGGCGTGTGGATAGAAGGCTGCTTCATTGCAAATGCACTGATTGATGGAGGTTCATCAGTAAACATTATGACAGATGTGACAATGAAGGATCTAGGCTTACAAGGTGTGCAACCAACCCAATGGCTCATCAGATTGGCGGATCAGAGTAGAATCAAGCCTTTGGGCATTCTTCCATATGTGAAGACTACAGTGGCTGGAAAAGATTATTGGCTGACCTATTTGGTGGTGAAGCCAAACTCTTATGGTACATCCTATCCTCTGTTACTAGGTAGACCATGGCTTTTTGAAGCCCGAGCAAGGACTGATTGGTTCAAAGGAACCTTGACCTTGGGTCGAGGACCCAACAAAGTGGTGCTGAAACTGTATGGTTCTCAAAAAGGACATGGCTCCACCTCCTTGGAATTATCTTCTGATTCCCCTAACGAGGCTACAGATGGAACATCAGCAGACGAAGATGCTGTCAAACAGATCCTTCCTAAGAAAACAGTGGCACATTCTTTAACAGTGGATACTGTAAGCCGACTTCCAAAAGATGCAAAGCCATTATCAATGGGTGAATACTTCCTGCCTGAACCAGGCATGACTTCTGAAATCACTTCTGACAGTGAGATAGAAGCATGGATGTACTGCTCTCCCTGTTATATGGCCACAGCAGAGCCAGAGACAGAGGCCGAAGAGGAGACAGAGAATCTATTCTTCTGTTACAGAGCTCCTACAGAAGCAGAAGCATCAACAGAGACAGAAGCAAAAGCAGAGACAGAGACAGAAGAGGATGGATATGATATGGACGAAGAAGATTATGAAAGTAAAATGGAAGGGTCTATTCCACCTAAAGAGGATACAATTGGGGAAGAAGTTCCAGAAGTATCAGAAGCCGATGAGCTCATGCTACGGGACAGAATGGTAATGGTACCATTTGGTTTGGTAAATGGATCATCTCATATGCAAAACCATTATAAGACATGGATTAAGAAGAACAAGCCGTCTTTCAGCAGTGGCTCATGCCGTCCTAACCCATCCTTGCCAAAGAAAGATGATGATGATGCATCGTGCCAACAAGCACCAATCCCACAAACCCAACAGGCATCAGAGGGTCCCTGTTATGTGACGTTCCTGGATGTATCATCAGAAGATGAGTCTTCAAGCCACGAGGTAATTAATTTTGAAACCAAACCCGAAACAGCTTTAATCCCATTCCAATATCTTAAAGAGCAACCTAAGTCCCCACCAAAAGAAGAAATCGGTTCTAGTGGGACATCAGAAGAGGACACCACTCCCTTGAAGGAGTCGGATCTCTACCCAGAAGCAGTCCGCGGGACCTTTATCCGTGAAGTAGAAGGTGAAAGGCAGTTAACCTTTATGGATTCAGAAGGCACTAAACGCCACTTGAAGGTGGGTAGCAGTCTCCCAGAAGAGGAGTTGTTAACCTTGTACAACTTGTTGAAAGAAAATTTGGACGTGTTTGCATGGTCTTACAACGACCTAAAGGGGATTGATCCCACAATATGTCAACATCATATTGATTTGGAGCCTGATGCCAAGCCAGTACGGCAACGACAGAGGCGAATGAACCCGAATTATTCCACATTGGTGAAAGCGGAGCTGCTGAAGCTTCTGGAAGCCGAGTTCATCTATCCAGTGGCAAACAGTGAATGGGTTTCACCCATCGTGGTTGTACCCAAGAAGAATGGAAAATTGCGAATATGTGTGGATTTTCGAAAGCTTAATTCCAAGACAAAGAAGGATCACTTTCCTATCCCTTTCACAGACCAACTATTGGACACAGTGGCAGGACATGAGCTTTATTCCCTTCTGGATGGATTCAGTGGATACAACCAAGTGCAGATCGCAGAAGAAGACCAGTCCAAAACAACCTTCACCACAGAATGGGGGACCTACGCTTATCGAGTGATGCCATTTGGGCTTTGCAATGCCCCTGCTACTTTCCAACGCGTCATGATGGCTGCATTTCAAAATCATCTGCACGACTTTATTGAAGTATATTTGGATGACTTCTGTGTTTATAGTTTGATCAGTGAACACTGGGGACATTTGGAACAATGCTTTGACCGATGCCGGGAGTATGGGATTTTCCTCAATCCCGACAAATGCATATTTGGGGTTTCTTCTGGAGTCTTGTTGGGCCACATTGTCTCTGCACAAGGGATATCAACAGACCTTGCAAAGATCGAAAAGATTGCAGCTCTACAGGCACCCACCAACCTCAAACAGTTGAGGGGATTCCTAGGCCATGTGGGTTACTACAGAAGGTTCATAGCCCATTTTGCGACAAAGGCAACCTCCTTGCACAAGCTCCTGAGGAAAGATGCAGAGTTTACTTGGACAGAAGAATGTGACAAAGCCTTCCACACTCTGAAGCAGTGTCTGATAGAGGCACCCATTCTGCAACCTCCTGATTGGACGAAAGAGTTCCACGTACACACTGATGCATCAATTGAAGGCTTAGGTGCTGTCCTCTGCCAGAAGGGCTCCTCGAAGTTGGATCAACCGATCTATTATGCAAGCCGAAAAGTCACTGATAGGGAACGAAACTATACAGTGACAGAGTTGGAGTGCTTGGCAATGGTGTTTGCCTTGGAAAAGTTTCGCCATTACCTCCTATCTACCCACTTTAAATTTTATGTGGATCATGAGGCCCTGTCTTTCTTGATGAACAAAGCAGATGTGAAAGGACGAATGATGAGATGGCTCCTTCTATTCCAGGAGTTCGACTTTGAGGTGGTTACTAAGCCTGGTCGTTCCCATGTTCTGGCTGATCATCTGTCGCGTATCCCACAAACTGCAGACGAGGAACGAGATGATCCAGACCTCCCTGATGCTTCCCTATTTTTGGTGGAAACTGTCACTCCCTGGTATGCAGACATTGCCAATCTGTTGGCAACCCAACAGTACCCTCCTGGTATTTCTAGTCGGGAAAGGAAGAAGCTCATGCTAGAATCAGCCCCATACACCCTGCTAGGCGGTGCACTGTACAAGAAAGGCAAAGATGAAATGCTCAGAAGATGTGTTGCAGGAGACGAGATTGGGATTGTTTTGAAGGCTTGCCACGACGAGCCATGTGGAGGTCACTTCGCAGGAGAAGCTACAGCCAGGAAGGCTCTGCTAGCAGGATATTGGTGGCCTACCATTCACAAAGATTCCTATGATTACTGTAAAAGATGTGATGCTTGTCAAAGAATGGGGAAACCCACTAAGACAAGTGCCATGCCATTGCAACCTATCCTTCCGTTGAAGCCGTTTGAGAAGTGGGGCATTGACTTCGTAGGTCCAATCGATCCTCCCACCAGAAGGAAACAGAACAGATACATCCTCGTATGTACGGATTATGTCACAAAGTGGTGTGAAGCTAAAGCCCTCAAGCGGGACGATGGTAACAGCGTGGCCCTGTTCATGTACGAGAATATCATCACCCGTTTTGGCAGTCCCTTAGAGTTGGTAAGTGACAGAGGCACTCATTTCCTCAACAAAGTCATGGAAGAGTTGACAGAGTTGTATAAGATCCGCCATCGCAAGTCCACTCCTTATTACCCTAGAGCCAACGGCCAAGTCGAAGTCACCAATCGCATCCTCTGCTCGATTCTGACAAGGACGATTGCTGCACATCGTCGTGATTGGGATGATTGACTTACAGAGGCCCTCTGGGCGTACAGAACCTCCCATAAAGCAGCAACGGGACAGACACCTTTCCAGCTGGTGTATGGTACAGAAGCAGTTTTTCCTGTTGATTTGGAGCTACCCTCTTTGAGAGTAGCTATCAAAGAGCGTTTGGGGGATGATGATTCACTGCAACGCCGTCTCCTGCACTTGGAATGTTTGGACGAAATTCGTAGGATGGCTCTACAGTGCATGGAAGCCACGCAAGCTCGACGTAAGGCTTACCATGATAGTTTCATCAAGCACAAGGAGTTCAAAGAAGGTGATTTGGTCCTAGCCTATGATTCACGCTTTGGCAAGTTTCCTGGCAAGCTCCAACAGCGGTGGATGGGCCCCTATAAGGTACTTGCAGTCAACCCTAATGGCTCTGTCCAAATACAGACCCTGGATGCCTCTGATGATCCCTTTTTGATCAATGGATATCGCCTGAAGAAGTACTTCCCTCCTTGGGGATCTTGACAATTACGGTCACTTGATCTTTTCCCTCGTTGTCGCGGCACTGTATTTCTTATGTTGACACTTCTGTTAGCTGTTCTTCAATCACTCCTGATGAAGTGGACCCAACCCTCTGTCCCCTCAAAACCCCCTTCTAGCCTTGATCTCTTATCCTCTATTTTCCACCAGCGACAGTGGCGAGGTGGGTTCTGACACATGGTCTTTCCACCATTCCCTTGTTCAATTTGAAGAAAAGAGAAAAAGAAAAAAAAAAGAGACCAAAACCAAACATATCGGTCATGGGAGAAAAGGACTTAGGTCCCTGTCATGCCGACCTATTCTTCGAGAAAAGGTGGAAACACCCTCGGGAATAGGGGAAAATTATTATTTTAAAAAAAAAAACAAAACAAAACAAAACAAAACAAGTCTGTTATGAGAGAAAAGGAAGCAATTCCCTGTCATAGCAGGCCTCGTTCCAAGAAAAGGTGATAAACACCCTTGGGCGAGAAGCTGGCTGTGGAAAAGGTGGTAACACCCAGCAGTCCAGAAAGTGGATTCATTGATTGATATCCCTCGGATCCAATTCCGAAGCTGCCTCCCTTGGTACGCTGTGTCATGGGTCTTTCTGCAAAGTGACTAACTGTCCTCTAGCAGACGGCATGTTCCTATCCAACACAATGTTCAAATTTGATGGCTACCTCCCTGGGTACGCCTCCTCAACAACTGATGACGCGATCTTCATCGACAACCCCTTGAGTGATGTGAGCTTTCATCCTAACCGGATGGGGACATGAGTATGGTTGCCCTCTGTATCTATCAACAGAGAGTGAGACAGAGGGTGGGGCGAGAGACCAGTCTTTTCCCTTCCAATCGAATGAGAGGTGAGAAGTATGAATGAAGTGTTGCACGCACGGGATGGGCCTCTCAATGCACAAAGCACGATTTGTTTCTGTGCACTGCACCATAAGGCTCCCTGGCCTTCCTTCTCGCACCGTATGCCGGCACAGGGCGGGATGCACAGTTGCACCATCAAATGCGCACAAGGCATACACTTTTTCACAAGTGACTGTGAGGATTACATCAATGGATTTCAGGAAAAGGCTGCCCTCCTGTATCTATCCACAGAGAGTGAGACAGAGGGTGGGATGAGTGTGACTGGAGTTTCTTCAATCAATTACTGAGAGGTGAGATTGAGAGACGTTACGACACTTGGAGTCAGGTATGTTCCCGTTTCCCTATGCACCCACGGGATGGGTTTTTACCGTCATCACAAGACACATCACCCTGTTCTGTACACTGCACTGTAAGGCTCCCTTGCCTTCCTCCTTGCACTTATGCCAGATGGGTTGGACGCACTAATGCACCATCAACTGTGCACCCTGGCATACTCCTTCTGCACCATTCCCCCCTTGTTGATTCCTCAACCGGGTATGAGATATGGGGTTCCATCATTCTTCCTTGAATGATATTAGTCATGGGGCGAGTGACTGTTCTTTCATTTCATTTGAGTGACTGTGAGTTGAGTGCAATATCCCTCATCATCGACGAATTTCTTGCGATTCCTTCCATCAGCTACCTCCTTGGGTACTGCTGCGTGGTCCCTACCATGATGAACGTGTGCCAAGAAGATGCCTTGGTTCCTCCAGCGCCGACAACAACACTAGACGTGCCATCGATATTCAACCTTGATTCTTGACGAAATGGGCCAAGTTTTTCTAACCCTACAACTTCTGTTTCTTAGTGATGTTCATGTTTTAAGTGTGGGGAAGTTAGTGGATGGTCTGTGGCATGGTCCTAGGTCCCTAATGTTCGGTTAACCCTATCCGTTAAGGTCTTAAGTGTGGGGACGCGTCCCTGCGCGTCTACATTGCATATGCCTTATCTTGTTCATGCATGTATACCATGACTTGCTTTTATCCTAATGGGATCCCTTCCCACCCGCCCGATTATGTTCCACCCACCCTTGGGACTGTTCCCTTGCAGTATTCCTTCATTCCCTGATTTTGAGGTTTTTCTATGTGAATGCACCCTACGTTCACTTAAATCCAAATCCAACCTTATAGCCCTGTTCCTCCCATTGAACGGTCCATTTTTCCTTTTTACCTACCCCTGTTCCGGTGCACGGTTTTTGAGTTATTAATTTTTGACGCATTTTACGCAATTTAGCTGGTTTTCCATGTGAACGCGCTTGTCTTGCTTCGGAACCATGATCTGATGTCATAGCCCTGCCAACCACTTTTCCCCTGCCATTTTTCCTTTTTATTCCACATCATTCCGATACATGGTTTGTCCGTTATTAATTTTCCGGGTTTTTTAAGACTTTTTCGTGCGTATTTTCGACATTTTTCCATGTGAACTTGCCCTATTTGTATCGGAATTCCAATTTGATTTGACAGCCATGTCCCCTGTGCCTTCCCCTCCCTTTTTCCTTTTTCCTCCACCCTTTTTCGACTTCTGTCTTTTCACTTATTAATTTTTAAATGAGTTTTCGGGAGTATTTTTGGAGTTTTTCACATGTGAATCCCTCCTATTTCCCCCGGAACTGTGTTTTAACATGATCACCCTGTGCCACCCCTTCCTGCACACATTTTTCCTTCTTACTGCATGTCATTCCGGTGACCGGTTTGTCAGATATTAATTTCCGATCCCATTTTCGGGTTTGTTTTTTGGGTTTTTCCCATGTGAACGCGTCTTACCTTCGTCGGAATTATGTTTTGACATGATCGGATTGTCGGGCACATCTTTTTGCCCAGTTTTCCTTTTTTCTACACCTCATTCCGATGCACGAATCTTTCGATATTAATTTTTAAATTGCGTTTTTGGTTCGTTTTTTGTGTTTTTTGCACGTGACTGCCCTTTACCCCTCCCGGAACCCCCGTCCCATATTTTTCTTGTTTCCCCCCTGTCGTCCTGCCCACTTTTCGTTTTTACGATATTTCATTTTGACATCCGGATTGGGAGTTATTAATTTTTCTGTATTTTTGTGTTTTTTCTCGCGCTCGTTTTGCGCGTGAACGCGCCCTTTTTCAATTTAATGCGTCTCCACGCGCCCCGGTCGTGTCCGCGTACCCCGTACCGTCATCCCTGCGTCGTTTCAATCCCGTCACGGCAAATTTTTTTACCCCGCCCCGCGCACGTGCGCGGGACGGGGATCCGTCCCCTCTTGAACCCGCCCATCCTCCTTTACCCCTGCCCGCCCACCTTTTATTTAAAAAAATAAAAACAATTTATTTCAAAAAAAAAATGGATACCCCCTCCCGCCAACCGTCCCTTCTCTTCTCTCTCTTCTCTTTCTTTCTCCTTCCTCTCTCTTTTCTCTCTCTCCCTTCTTCTTTCCTCTCTCTCTCTCTCCCTCTCTGCGCGTATTCTCCTTCTCCACCTTCCTTCTTTCTCCCTCCATCTCCACCATCTCTCTCCTTCCTTTCCTCTCCCTTCCCTCCTCCCTCTCCTCCCTTCTTCCTTCTCTCCTCCCTCTTCTTTCTTTCTCCTCCCCTCTCTCTCCTCGCTGGGTCATTGAGCAGCCGCCTGGTCCAGTCGCCTCCGCCGCCCTGCCCCAGTCGTCTCCGCTATCCTCTGGCCCAGCGTCGTGACACGTATCCTAGTCCGCTTCTCCCGTCGCGACGGCTTCCCCTTCTCCTTCGACCCCTCCCAGGGCCCTGGCTACATCTGGCGTACGCGCCGTCCCGCCTCTCCTCCCTTCGCCTCGGCACCCTCTCGGCCGCCGTCCTCCTCGCCTTCACGCCCTGCCGTGATACCGTGTTGGACCTCCTCGTTCGGCGTCTGCGGGCGCTTCCTCTGGGTAGCCACGTGGCGGTCCACCAAACTTATTGCCTGGACCTCACCGAGTCCACCCTGGCCATGTGCTTGGGCTTCCTGCCCGACGACTGACGCCGACAATAGGGTGGCCGCCCGCCGTCGCGCAGTGGCACCCCTCACCCTCTAGGACTTCTTCCCCCGATGCCCGCTGTCATCGCCGTCGTCCGCCGCCCGGTCCACGTCGCCGCCGCCAGCGCCGCCACGTTGCCGTCGCCAGAGCCGCCGGCGCCGCCTCCACCTCCTGTCGCCTCCCTCCACACCCCCACCTCCAACCTCCACCACCTAACCTAGGTTAGTCACTTAACTAACCTCAGTTAGCAACTAACCTAACTTAGTTACACCTTAACTAACTTAACTAAGTTAACACTTAACTAAACTAACTTAGTTAAAATATAACCTAACTACCTTAGTCAACACCTAACTTAACTAACTTAGTTAGACTTACTTAACTAACTTAGTTAGACTTAACTAACCTAGGTAGATTTCCCTGACTAACATGACTAACCTAACTTAAGTGACTTAAGTGCCTTAAGTGCCTTATGACTAATGTGATTAATGTGATTAATGTGACTTAATTAATCACAACATTCATTTTTCCATTAAAAAATTTCAAAAAAATTTCTAAAAATTCCTTCTGTCTTTTGTTAATTTTTGGACCTTTGTCTGCTAGGAATTGCCTTTCCTATAATTTTAGAAAAATCCATCTTTCCTAAAATTACCCATAAATTGCCAAAAAAATAGGAAAAATCATTTAAAAATGGTAAAAATTTGTAAAAAAATCTAAAAACCTTCTAAAAATTTTCTCTCACCTCCCTTGCTCATTTTCCATTTATTCAAACATTTTTTTAAAAAAAAATTACAACTAAAAATAAAATAAAATAAATAAAAATTAAAAAAAACCAACATAAATCAACTTAACACATCTACTAAGGTGTTCATTGTTGTTTCATCAGTGCTTCTTGCTTTTCCTTTACTGGGACTCTTCCGTGCGCATTCCTGCATTTCATACACACCCTTCCAGGTATTTATTTTCTGTTATGTTATTTATTTATTTATTTTCCCCCTTAATCACAATTAATTGTTAAAATACATTCTTTAATTCACCCACCATGGCACGCGCATTCGTGCTAAACACACATTTTTTTAAATTAAAATAAACCAGTCGTTCACTTAGCACGCGCTACGTGCGCTACAGAGGCACTCTAAAATTTTAAAATTAAAAAGAACCAGCCGTCACATGAGCACGTGCTGGCAAAAAAGCGCTCCACATCACTTTAATTATAATCAATGAATTGCATTTAGAGACCCAGTCGGGAATCGAAGTCCGGGAATCGTATAAAAGCACCGGTTTAACCTAATAATTGGTAATTAAATTTATAATAAGGAACCGCCGTTTTCTTATTAAGGTTTATCACCTAATAAAACTTCACCCATTTTTAATAATTGATTAAAATCAACCCTTCATTAAATTAATTCCCCCCTCACTGCACTTAATCCCCTTTTTAATGAAGCGTTTCGTGGGATGGGTTTACGCAGTTCTTAGTGTTGTTTTCCATGGTCCAGTCTTGGTTCTATCATAGATGTCGTATTGATAGATGTTGGATATGATATGGTTTTGGTTTCCTGTTTTCGTTACGGTTACGGTTACGGGTACGGTATGTAGTATTTTATTTTATTGCCTGATACGGGGTTCAGGGTGTTTGTTTGATGCATCGCATGAAGCTTTCGGTCGCATTTGTCTCGAGGTCATGTCAAATTTTTTCTAGGATGTGGTTTGCCTGGGGTTAGTAGGTCGAGTTAGGTTTGATTGGTAATTCTCTTATCCTTGGTTTTTGTCTGTTGCTTTGCAGGCCTTCTCTTTGATTGTCTGTGTTTGTGGTGTGTGTGTAACCATCTGAATGGCGCCTTCTCATGCTCCTCCCCCTATCCAGTACGTCCCACTAGTTAGTAGGGATTACTCGTCCCTACTTACTTTTGAGCCTCTCATGAAGGCAGGACTTGCTGCTTTTGTGGCCACTCCTTTTCCATTACTTCCAGAGGATCCGTCCGTATGTGATGAGTTCCTGGCCTCTTACAGCAAGAAGACAGGAGTAGTCCAAGGCATGTCTATGACATTGACGTCTCGAGGCTTAGGGAAGGCTCTGTCTTTACCCTTCAAAGGAGAACCTTTTGTGACCACTCGTCAGCTCTTCTCTACTGAAGAGATTCTCAAACTGTTGCAGAAGCAGACAAGGGAAGTCCTTGATGTTAAGAAAGTGATAAACTCTTCAGGAGTTTCGTTTTCTATGATCACTGATCCCGTATGGAAGACCATGTGCCAGTTCCTTCAGGACCGGTTCATGCCTGCCAAAACGCCATCCCACTATTTGTCCAAAGAGCTTTTCACAGCTTCCAGGATGGTGCTAAAAGGAGTTGCCATTGATTAGAGCACATACCTCCTTACTAAGATGGATCAGCATTTTGTTAAAGTTACGAGGGGTACTGTTACCAATGTTACCTACGGATCCTATTTGTCAGCCTTCTTGACCTATTCAGGTTTACAGAAGACTGTATCTCCACCTCCTCCATCAGATCCAGTACCTCCTCCTCCACCTTCAGAAGAGTCAGCACCTATTGACATTGAGGATGATGATTCTCCGCCTCCCCTGGTCATACAACGCAAACGCTTGAAGAGGGTAGCGGATAAAGCCCCTGCTGTACTTCCCTCGGTGCCTATCCCTGCTACTTCTGGCAGTGACCTCCCTGGGTTTCTCACTTGCAATAATCTGTTCCGAGCACATAGAGAAGGATCCTTGGATATCTCCGTTCCTTCCCTGAACAGTCTCGTTTCAGGAGATGCCATTCCTTTCCTCTGCAAGGATATTCAAAGTTCCATTGAGTTGTCAGTGACAGCCTGTGTTCAACAGCTGTACGCATCTTTCTATGAGGAGCTCATGCAGTCCAAGGACCAGTTGCATAAGGCAACATCTGAGTTAGCATCTGCTAAGGATACCCTAGCAGATCTATTTAAGCAAATGGAACAGCAAACCCAACTGGTTGCCACTCAAAGTGATGAGATTTCTTCATTAAAAACCCAGTTACTAGAGGCTCAGTCACAGGTTACTAGCCTTTCAGCAGAGAAGGAGAGGATGTCCAGTGAAGCGAAAGAATTCCAAGTTCAATTAGATGACAAGCTTTCAGCTTTACAGATGGCTAATGACACAGTGGCCAACCAAGCCTCCCAAATCCAGCAGTTGCAAGATCAGCTTGCAAAGTCCCGCTCTGTTCCTCCAAGCCCTCCTGTTCCATTAATTCCTTATCTTTCACAGCAGGACTTGGCTGCCCTACAGAGACAGGCTACTTTGTGCCCTCTATTCCAAGACAAAGTGGAAAGATTGCAGTCCAGAATGGACTTGTTATGGTCTACCTTTGAACAGTTTCAGGAATATGTCTTACCAGACCATTCTTTCTTTGTCCACTACCATTTACAGAAGCTGGTCTTCTATATGAAGCTTTCCACGATGGATTTACCTTTTCCAGAGGATGGCTGGAGTGGGGCTTGGTCTGCTGAGTTGTTGACAGAGGTAGTTAGAATGCTCTTTGAAGATTCTGTCACGCCAGACACCATGCTGATGTCATACATGTATCTCCGAGGAGATTTGTTAATTCCAGATGAGGTAGATATGGCATGGTATGTGGGGGATGTGGTCTTACAGGCTGTTCTATATGTCAATCATTTGGAGTTGCGCATAGCTGATATGTTCCAGAGTTATTCCTCCAAAGTAGCTAATTGTCAGGATAATTCATGGCATCCCATGATTGATTCGGTGGTCCTCAATCAAAGACAAAACACAGCTCCTACCTTTGTACAGAGTACTAACCAACTGAGGATGGATCTCTTAACCTATCTTTCCAAACATAATCCATTTGATGCTACCTTCTTTGATGCCTATCATAGACGATCTCTCTTGGGACCTTCTGTTCCTACCCTCCTTTATTATCAACAATTGGCTCACCGTTATGCTATATATTTTTCCCTTTGTCAAACTCATTCCACAGTAATTTTACCACTTCTTTTCCAACCTTCCAATTTCCCTCAAATTCCTATTTTCACTTACTGTTCCTTTATTGAGGATCGGGTATTTTCCCCTTCTCCACCCTGTCCTTCACCCCTCATTAATGTACCCTCCACATTTCCTATTTATCAATTAACACCTTTCCTTAGTGATTCCTTACAAATTTCTGCCACTCCTTCTTTAACCTTTTCTTCCTTTTATGATTTTTCCTATCCTTCCCTACATCCACTTTCCCTTATTCCATTATCCTCTCCTAACACTTCCATCTCTCAACCACCTCAGTTGGTTAGTGACTGTGACGGTTTTGATACTCAGATTTCCAGAAGAAGGGGATGGAGTTCGGATGATTGCCTTACAGGACCGCAAATTAATTGGCCAGTAATTCCAGGGGAATGGACAGTTTCAAGTCAAGCTTATCAAAACTATGTTCATTTTGCCCAACAATATTCACAGTCTGCAGATCCCTCAGTGAGATTAACTGCTCACTTTGCTTGGTACCTGGCGTATATGCATAGGCATTCCCATACTGATTCAAAGCCTATCCCAAAGTTGTGCATGAATGTCAATGTTAGCATTGATTCCCAACAGTTGGAGATACTGTATTTTCATGCCCTCTGTTTGCCTAGCAGATACTTGGTCCTATTGGAAAGGATGTGTTGTCTCCAATTTTTCCAAAATCCTCCTAAAAAATTTGTAGATGAATCCTTATCTATGGATCGATTCAGACAACATCAATCTTTTAAAAGGGATCATCTTCATTGATGTCTTTCCAATGTATGGTGCAAGCTTTTTAATGCCAAAACTCTTCTTTTTGAAGAAGTCATTCAGATGGTTGTGTATTAGTGTTTGTGTTGTGAGTTCATGTATGTCCTACGAACGTGGTGGTTTCCTATTGGATCTTGTGTACGAGCTATGTTTTGGAGATTTGTCGAGATGGGGTCGTGGTTGGAGAGTTGAAGCAAATGAAGATGATGAAGAAGGAGCAAACTCTTATATCCTTTACAAATTTGTGATGATTTTTCGTTTGATAAGAGGTGTTAATGTATACAGAGTTTTCCTTTCTTTGTACTTTTATATCAGAAACAGGTTATGAGTTGGGGTCGTGGTGGATGGATTCTTTGTGAGAAGATATTGACGATCAAAGTGATTCGTTTCTATGAACTTGTATTCCCTTTTTCCTAGGTCACGAGGACGCTTCCTTATTAAGTGTGGGGATATGTTGAGTGTTGAAATGACTTGTTTTTTGGCTGATTTTTGTTGTTTTTGAGAGCTGAATGGTTGATTTTAAGGGATGATTGATTGATTAGGAAGTGGATTGAGAGGGTTTTGGATGATATTGATTGTGTTTTGGAAGATCATGATGTTTGTTGATGGTTCTGTGATGTTTTGATAGGTTCTGATTGGTTCTGTATACCTTCTGTTTTGCTCTGTTTTGGTCTGTTTTGTTCTGATTGTCTTCTGTAAAGAGGGATAGAGTATTGATTGATGAAGAATGAGATATTGTGAAAGCTTATTGAATGTTTTGTGAGAGTTTGAAATGGTTTGAGAGTGAGTTATGTAGTTTTGATGACCTTCTGTAACCTTCTGTAGGTCTTCTGTAGAGCTTCTGCTTCTGTTCTGTTTCTGTTCTGTTCTGTACTGTCTTTGTACTGTAGCTGTTCTGGTACTGTTCTGTAGACTGTTCTGTAAGTGTTCTGTGGAATGTATGTGTGATTTTGGGAAAGTTTTCTAGCCTTGGAAAGAGGTGAATACAAGTGCAAAAGAGCTGAAGGAAGTGGAAGAAGTAGCTGTTGAAGACTCAAGAGAAGACTAGAGTGAAGTGACAGTAGTGAGCTATGAAGAGACACTGTAGTGGCTCTGGTGACCTTTCATATCAGACATACCTCTTGGGAGGGGTATCCACGACCTAAGAGTGATTATTGAGAGTAATTTTTTGAGAGATTGTAGTGAGGATATGATGTATGATTGATGGAGTGTGTGAGAGAGAGTCAGAGATAGCCAATTCTACTCAAACAAAGTGATTGTATATGGGAGATTGAGAGAGAAGACTATGAAGATATTGAAGATGAATACTATGTGATGTATTTCCATTCAAAGATGGTGTATTTCTTTGTTTTCTTTGTGATATTGATGGATTTTGTGAAGATGTTGAAGAATATGGTTGATTCTATTAAAAACCGTGGGAGATTTACATGATGCTGTATGAAGATTTGTTGTGCCTGGTGTTCCTTTCTTCATTATGATCATATAAAACATGATAAAAAAGCTTGTTGATGTTACAAGATAGATTTTCTTGCAAGAGAATTCCCTTTTCCTTGGTGTTCCTCTCGGGGCTCCAGGAAGTTTAGAATGACGAATTTCCTTATGGGAAAAGGATATTGGGAATTTGTTGCAGGAAATGAAGAAGAACCAGTTCTTCCTGATGTTCCCAATCAACAGCAAATGCAGGCATTTAAAACATGGCATGAGAGAGCCAGGAAAGTTATGTACTGGCTGTCTATCAACATTTCAGACTCTATGATTGTGCATATTCAGGATGCAAGTACGCCAAAGGAGGCATGGGATACTTTGTCAAAAATGTATAGCACAAATACGCAAGCCAGGAAAATGCAGCTCAAGCAAGAGTTGCATAATGTGCAAAGAGAAAATATGAGCATCAATGACTACCACATGAAGGTGAAGAAGATTGCAGATGCACTTGCTTCCATCGGGTCGCCAGTGGAAGATGATGATTTAGTTTCTGTGACCTTGAATGGTCTAGGAAAGGATTATGCACAATTTCGGACATCCATTTCAGTTCGTGAAAGATTTCCTAATTTTGAGGAGCTGATTGCTCTTCTAATTTCTGAGGAGCAAAGAAATGGTGGTGCATCTTCTTCAGGAGGAACTTCAAAAGAAGCTGTCTTCTACTCAAATGCTGGAAGAGGTAGAGGCAGAGGTAGAGGAGGCTGATTTGGAGGCCGTGGTAGAAATCAGAATATGCAGCAAACTCAAGAAAACCAGTCCTATGGAGGAGGACGTGGTAACTCTAGAGGCAGGGGGAGCCAAAGAGGTCATGGTGGATGGCAAAGAGGCCAAAATGCAAACAGTAATGTTGAATGCTACTACTGTGGTAAAATGGGTCATATGGCTAAAGACTGCTATAAAAAGCAGAATGACATCATGAATGGAAAACTGCAACAAGGAAATTATGCATCCTCTAGTAGACAGGGTGATGACAGAAATGAGCATTTGTTCATGGTGCAGCACATGAACAATTCTGTGACAAGTGCAGAAGAAAGCAATGATGTATGGTATGTTGACTCAGGTGCATCAAACCACATGACAGGTCATGCTGAATGGATGGAGGATGCAAGGAAAATGGAAAAACCAGGATTTGTGGAGACTGGTGATGATACTGCACATCCTATTGTGCAGATTGGAAAAATTCCCTTGTATATGCAGGATGGGAAAAAGAAATACCTGTCCGATGTATTTCATGTCCCGAATATCACCAAGAATCTGGTTTCTGTCGGTCAAATGGTTGAGCAGGGCTTGCAGGTCAGATTTAATCCTCATGGATGCTTTGTTGAGGATATGAAAAATAAAGGTCGCTTGATAGCAAAATGAAAGAAGAAGGGCAGAATGTTTACGTTGGATGCAGACATGTCTGAATTGAGTGCAGCAATGTTTGCACATGGGACCGGTGTAGTTGCAGATATTGATATCTGGCATAAACGCATTGGGCATGTTAATGTTCAGCGACTTAAATCAATGCAGGCCCAAAATATTGTTGCAGGATTGCCAAAATTCAAGGTTGCAGAAATGCATAAGGTATGTGAAGCCTGTCAGTTTGGAAAATAGGCAAGGAAACCATTTTCTAGACATGTTCAAGAGAGTGAGAAGCCATTGGAATTAATCCACTCTGATGTGTGGACTACTAAAGCTGCATCTCTTGGAGGCTGTCATTATTTTGTCACTTTTATTGATGACTATAGCAGAAAAGTTTGGGTGTATTTTATGAAAAAGAAAAGTGAAGTTTTTGGGCATTTCAAAACCCTTAAAGCTATGGCTGAAAAAGAAACAGGTCTGCAAATAAAATGCCTAAGGTCAGATGGAGGGGGAGAGTACCTCTCAAATGAGTTTGCAAAGTTCTTGCAGGAGCATGGCATAAAGCAGAAATATTCATGCAGTTATACCCCACAACAAAATGGAATTGCAGAAAGGAAAAACAGGCATATTGGAGAGGTATCTCGTGCCATGCTCAATGAAAAAGACTTGCCAGATTTTTATTGGGCTGAAGCAGTTGTTACAGCAGTCTATATAATGAACAGGACTCCCACTGCAGCAATACATGGGATGACTCCAGAGGAGAGGTATACTGGTAGGAAACCAGATATTTCTCATTTGAAAATTTTTGGTTGCATTGCCTATGTACATGTTCCAGATGAGTTGAGATCCAAGTTGGATCCAAAAGCTGAGAAGTGCATCTTTATTGGTTACTCTCTGTAGAAAAAAGGGTATAGATGCTATAACCCTTCTACTCGTAAGTTTACAGTAAGCAGAGATGTTGTTTTTGATGAGATGAGTAGCTGGTATAAACCAGTAAATGTGATTGATGATGTAGATGCACAAAATGGTAATGCTGCACAGAATTCACAGCAACAGTCACAAAATATTAGTGGACCTGGAGCGTCCTCTAGCAGTGGTTCACATTCTTCGCCATGGACAGGCAGATTGAGATCAGGAGAATCTTCTCAAAGCAATGCAGATAGTGGTATGCAGGTATCACGAAAAGGAAAAGAGAAGGTTGATCAACCCATGTTTGATGTGAATGCAGGTCACTCTTATGTGGATGGTGAATCCAGTGGCTCAGAACAGAGCATTGATAATGAGTTGGGTATTCCTTCTATTGTTACACCTGGAGTAAGGAAGACCAGGGATGTTTTGAGAGCACCTGGGAGTGAACCTACTTTGCATAGGTCTACGAGAGCTAGGTATCCTGTGGATAGGCTGAAATATGATGGATTTACAGCCATTCACTATGCATATATGGTCAAAGTGATACAGGAACCAGAACCCACATCTTTTGAGCAAGCCATGGGAAAAGAAAAATGGGAGAAAGCCATGGATGAAGAAATGGATGCCTTGGAAGCAAATGCTACATGGGAGTTAGTACCTTTGCCTAAAGGTAAGAATGCAATTGGCTGTAAGTGGGTTTATAAGGTGAAGCACAATGCATATGGTTCTGTGAACAGACACAAGGCAAGATTAGTAGTCAAGGGGTATGCACAAACATATGGCATTGACTATGAAGAAACATTCAGTCTAGTTGCAAGGATGGCAACGGTAAGAGCAGTCATTGCTATGGCTGCATCAAAGGGATGGTCTTTACATCAGATGGATGTAAAGAATGCCTTCTTGCATGGTGATTTGCAAGAAGAGGTCTATATGGAGCAGCCACCAGGTTATGTGCATGCTGTTCATCCTGAGTTTGTTTGCAGGTTGAAGAAAGCCTTGTATGGCTTGAAGCAAGCACCTAGAGCATGGTCTGACAAGATAGGACAGTATCTAGTCACTATTGGATTTCAGATTTCCAAGGCATATTTCTCACTTTATGTGAGAAAAACAGAGAAAGATATTATGCTACTTGTCATTTATGTTGATGATTTGATTATGACAAGTGACAGTGATGAAGATATCCTTCATGTGAAAATGCTATTGAAGCAGAAGTTTGAGATGAAGGATTTGGGAGAGCTGCGTTATTTCTTGGGCATTGAGGTGATTAGATCACCAAGTGGGATATAGCTCTTGTAGAGGCAATATGGATTGGACATGCTGTCCAAATATGGGATGACAGGCTGTAAGCCTATTTCAGTTCCTTTGGAGCAGAATGTGAAGCTGAGCACAGATGCAAGTGAGCTTCTAGAAGACCCTACTATGTACAGACGCATAGTAGGAAGTTTGATTTATATGACTATTACCAGGCCAGATTTGAGCTATGGTGTTGGATTGGTAAGTCAGTTTATGCAGGCTCCAAGGAAACCACATTTGGATGCGGCTAGACGCATACTCAGGTATGTGAAGTCCACATTGCAGTATGGACTATTTTATGAGACTGGGGTTCATATACAGTTGCATGGATACACTGATGCTGATTGGGCTGGTAGTATTTCTGATAGACGATCTACCATTGGATATGTGTTCTCTTTTGGGAGTGCTGTAGTCACTTGGAGCAGCAAGAAACAGCCTACAGTTGCCTTGTCGAGCACAGAGGCTGAGTACAGGGGTGCAGCAATGGCTGCATGTGAGGTAGCTTGGTTGCATAAGCTACTTTATGATATGCATCAGTCTACAGATGGGCCAGTTGTCATTTATTGTGACAACATGAGTAGTATACACTTGGCAAATAACCTAGTCTATCATGCTAGAACAAAGCACATTGAGATGCATTATCACTATGTGCGAGAGAGGGTTTTACTAGGTCTTATTGATCTAGTTTATGTCAGCACAGAGGATCAGGTAGCTGACATATTCACGAAGGCATTGGGCGTAGAGAAGCTGCGCAAGTTCAGAGACCTGCTTGGTGTGCAGGAATTGGGATTGAGCTCGAGGGGGAGTGTTGAGATATCGAGCTCCACTCGTGATATGCCAAGGTGACCGTTATGTATTTATGTCACCGACTTGTCAGTTGCAGACGCGGTTGGTACACCGCCCATGAATAATAGCTACATGATAGCTATCCTTATCTACTCTAGTTCGTGGCTCAGTTAGTATGCCACCTTAGTTAGTTGAGTTTGGTTTGAGACCCATATATAGGGTTCTTCTATTTCTTTGTACTTTAGTTCTTTTGGCTTACACAACTAAGAAGAGGAAAACTGTTTTCAGCCTCCACCCTTGTGTGTATTCCCCCATTGTGCAAGCAAGAAAGCTACAAGTGAGACTCCTTCCTTCTCTCCCACAATCTTGACAATGAGCATACAAAATTTTCATTGGGATATCATGACATTCCAATGTGGAAACTAGGTAAGTGGAAAAATAAGCATAGGCTAAGGAAAAGGGACTTGCAATGTAGGGATAGGATGGATGCAAACTAGGTCAACAAAGAATGGTTGATGTATCCCAATGGAAATCTTGGATTGGTACATGAGTGTGTATTATTTTCAATAAGGCCCAAAACTTTCATAAATACAAAGTAAAAATGTTGGTCAACAAAGAAAGTAAAAGGCATAGCCAACAGATAATGTCAAAATTTCTTTACCAGCAAACACCATGGCTAAACCTTCTCTCTTTGGCCTGGAATAGTTCATTTTGGTATCCATGAGTTGTCTACTAGCGAAACTCACTGGATAGTCTAGACTGTGTTCACTAGGTTGGAACAACACTACTCCCACAATAAACTTTGAGGCGTTAATGTGGACGTGGAAGGTTATGGTCCCATTTGGGGCTCATAATATTGGTGGGGTTGTCAGAGACTTTTTCAACTCTTCATATGCACGTTGGCATTCCTTAGTCCATTTGAATACTATCAGCAGTTTGTAGAGTGGTCTAGCAATTAATGCATAGTTTAACACAAATCACTGGTAGTATCATGTATGCCCTAGTAAGTACTGAACTTCCTTGTAATGGTTTGGTGGTAGAAGGTCAACAATAACTTAACTTTCAAGAAGTTAGTGGCAATGCCATTCTTGGACACCACATGCCCTAGGATGCATCCATGCTTCACCCAAAAGTGGCATTTAAGGGGGTTCAATGAAAGACAATATAGTCTGCAATATTCAAAAACTGCATAGAGTTTGTCTAGCTGTTCTTTCTAGCTCGTGTGAACACATAGGTCATCAACAAACACTTCTAATCCCCTGCCAAAGTATGTCCTTGAAGATGACACATATGAGCCATTGAAATGTGGCTGGTACATTTGTTAGCCCAAAGGGCATGACTATGTAGGCAAATATGCCCTACTCGGAAGTGAATGCAGTCTTATGCTTGTCATGAGGATACACTTGCACCTGATTGTAACTTGAGAAGCCATCCAAGAAACTGTAGGCTTCTTTGCCAACTACTCTTTGGAGCACATGCTCAGTGTACGGTAGTGGATAGTTCTGTCTTTGTAGCAGTGTTGACTTTCTTATAATTGATGCACACTTTGATATTTCCATTCTTCTTCAATACAATCACGATGGGAAAAACCTAGTCTCTGTGTGCTATATTTCTTAAATGAATCTAGCTTTTAACACCTTATCGATTTCCTCATTGACGACATGAGCATGGTTGGGATTCATAAGATATGGTCACTGCTTGACCGATGTTGCATTAGGTGTCATGGGGATATAATGAATCACTACCCTCGGATCCACTCCTTTTAGCTTGATGAGTGACCAAGCAAAGATGCCTATGAACTCTCGTAGGAGAGTAATGAGACTTGCTTCTTCCTGCTTTCTCAAGTCATCGGCTATAAAGACATGTCGAGGTGTCTCCCCTTCCTCATCCAAATTAACCTCTTTCACTTTGGTAGGTCCTTCTATCGGTTCGCTCACTTTTCCTTGTCGTTTGGTTCCTAGCAAGATCACTACCCTATCACCTTTCTTAAACTTTGTGAATCGTTTTGGTAGGCCTTGCAATTTTGTATATTTCCTAGCTTCCAATTCCTTGGATTTCCTCTTCCTTTCCTCCTTCAACCATCGGGCCTTAGATGGATCAGTAGGTCTCCCTTGGTGCATTTTGTATTAGGAGGTAGAGGTATCTCATGGTCGCTATCTGACCTTAATTTCAACTTAGAGTCGAACTCTCCATCTTCACTAGAAGAGGAAGTCTCTCTTGGTGGTTGTAGTGTTGATGGTGATTCTATTCTTAATAGAGGCATGACACTTGGCTTAACTAACCATGTTTGCTCATAGTCTATCATCCCTAAATGGTCTAGCCAAGTGCAATCACATTCGGTTTTGAAAACTCATCTTTCAATTCTAAACGTGTTGGCACTCTCCGTGGCTTTGAGTCTACTCTGATCCGCTCAATTTCCCAACCATCTCCATGTCGTATTCTATTGTGTCGGTATCCTCTTCACTGTCTTCGTTCATGAGAGAGTAATTCTTGCACTCATCGTCTAAACTGTCCTCATCATCTCCTAGGTCTTGATACTCCATTTCTTTCTCTTCGGTGACTAAGGCCCAATTATACATCAAGTTCAAATCATGCACCTTGGTCCGCCTTTACTTGGGTTTGTCCAAGAGATCCTTGAGGGGTTTGAGATTAGTGGCTGGGTTGCCAGCTAGCTCGTTCATCAAGTGCTTTAAGATCTTGTGGAGCTCTAGCTTGTTGTTCTTTAGGTTATGGAATGTGATAAGGGTGGGCCGTCTACTAGGGATTTTGGCCATCATGCATAATGGCACTGAGGATTTGTCCTTGGGCTCACCAATTTTATTAGCAGCTTGCTCATATTCCTCATTGTCTAAGAATAGCGTATCGATCATAGCTAGCACGTGCATCCAATCACACTCATCCTCAGGGAAAGGGATATACTTCATTGGTAGCCTGTAAGATTTTCTAACCTAAGTATCACCCTTGGTGTCTCCTAGTGCTAGGACTGGCAAGACCACATGCATCTATATGCCTTTCCAAAAAGCATTGACACATAAGGACTTGGGCACTGAGTGTAGCATCAAGCTCAGTATCTGCATCACTGTATCATGGTCATGCAAGTCAACTACTGAAGCGGTCCTTCCACCCACTGTTCCAACTCTTGCCACAACATTGGATGCTACCTAAGCAAGTCTCCTAAGCTCAAAGTCATTGGGGTGGATAGTTGTCAAGATTGTGGGAGAGAAGGAAGGAGTCTCACTTGTAGCTTTCTTGCTTGCACAATGGGGGAATACACACAAAAGGTGGAGGCTGAAAACTGTTTTCCTCTTCTTAGTTGTGTAAGCCAAAAAGAAGTCTAATACAAAGAAATAAAAGAACCCTATATATGGGTCTCAAACCAAACTCAACTAACTAAGGTGGCATACTAACTGAGCCACGAACTAGAGTAGATAAGGATAGCTGTCATGTAGCTATTATTCATGGGCGGTGTACCAACCGCGTCTGCAACTGACAAGTCGGTGACATAAATACACAACGGTCACCCTAGCGTATCACGAGTGGAGCTCGATATCTCAACAATAGTAACATCATAAGAAGATCACCCATTACTTTCTTATCTCCTAATTTTGCAATCCTTGGCCAATGGCCTTGGCTAGCTTGCTAGCCCATGGCATTCAAGCTCTCTATGTTCGACACTGGTTGAGGTGCAATGGCATCTCTCGACTTCGGTCGCATAGGTGAAACCAGTGTGCTCACACTAGAGAGATCATAGATTTCATCCTCCAAGATGGGCTCAACGTTCTCTTTATGGGCTTCTCTAACCCACTCCTTGACCTTATCTATGGTTTCAAGTTGGTGCTTCGAATTGGGGTACTCCCTGACCACCTTAGCACTCCATTTTTCTGCAGTCTTCGGAGCGAACGTTTCTGCCTTTGTGCCCGTGACTTTCTTCCCTACGGGTATTGTTGTAGCACTCTCAATTTTAAGCATAATCTTTGCTTCACTTTTCTTCTTCCTTCGCATATGGCTCTTCTTTCCTATTGAGGCTACGTCTAGGTTGCTAGGCCCTAGCAGTGATACACAAGCCTGCTTTGTCTATGCTTGGGTCATAACATGCAACAGCATGGGCATAGCCTCTCCATCATGCATTTCAACTCCAAAAAGCCCCAACGGTATTGATGGCATGATTGTCGAGCTAGAGGATCGTTTTTGTCTAGGGAAATCAGCAAAAAATAGGTGGGTAATTCCACACTCTACGCATCTAACGTCATCCTTTTCTGGGTTGGCTTACTCCCTCTTGGGGTAGTGTGAGGAAATGTGCCCTGGGTGACTGCAAGTCCAACAAGCAATCGACTCTTGGGTTTGCCCTCCTAGGCCTATACCTCTGCCTAATGCCATCCTCAGCACTGTGGTCGATAGTTCATAAGGATCAGATTTTCCTCTTTGTCGTATGAGACGTAAGTGTTCACATATGCTTCTTCGTCATTTGGCTCCTCTACATAGTGGACTAGAGCATCGCTTGGCCGGTGGGTTACAAAAGGTTCAGGCGGCTGAGGCATGCCTACGGGATTAATTTCCATCCTAGGGATGGTTGGCTTCGTTTCATTAGGTACTGGAAGAGCCAATGAGGCTCCTCTCCCAAAGAAATTCAATGGCCTATTCCCTAGGTACGGTTAGTTGTAAGGTTGCAAGTATGAAAGTCTCCTTCGTAGTCTACAATGCATGGCATCATGACTGAACCTATCACAATTGGCGCAAGGTAAAGATTGAGGGTCTTGACACTCTCCTAGAATGTGGTTTCTGTTGCAATGCACACATTAGACATGTGGATGCGTAGGTCTCATTATGTTGAGGGTTGAGATTACTTGCTTTTTTGGATGACTTTTGTTGTTTTTGTGGACTGAATGGTTTATTTTTTATGGATTTTATATGATTATTAGTTGTTTTGGAAGTTTTTGGGAGTGTTTTGGATTATGTTGATTATGTTTTGGAAGCTCATGATGTTTTATAGTGGAGATACGATGCTATGACATGTTTTGTTAATGTCTTGTCAGTGTCTGATTGGTTCTGTTTGAGTCTGTTGAGCTTCTATTTTGCTCTATTTTCCTTCTGTATGAGGGATTGAAATAGTGATTGATGAAGTTTGAGAGTTTTTGGAAGCTTATTGATTGATTCTTCATGGTTTTTAATGAATTAAGTTGAGCTAAAGGCTTTATGATGTATTTATGTTAACCCTCTATTGACCATCTGTAGAGCCTCTATCTCTGTTCTGTTTTGTTCTGTATGCCTCTATAAGTGTGACGATGGATGTATATGTAGCTTGGGAAAGTTTTCCAACCTTGGGAATAGATGAATATAAGTTCAAAATATCTTGAAGAAGTGGAAGAAGTAGCTGCTAAAGACTTGAAGTAAAGACTGAAGTGACAGTGATAGTAGTGAGCTCTCAAATGACACTATAGTGGTCTTGGTGACCTTTCATACTAGACATACCTCCTTGGAGGGTTATCCATGATCTAAGAGGAGTTATCAATGATAATTTTTTATTATCTCATTGTATTATTGTAGAGCATTAGAGAAAGAGAGAGAGTGTGTGTGTGTGTGAGTGAGTGAGTGAAAGATAGCCAAATCTATGCAAAACAATGTATCTATGAGTGAGAGATTGTGATGAGAGAAAGCTATAAACCTTTGAAGAAGAATACTATTGTTATGATTTCCATTCAAGGTAGTGTATTCTCTTGTGTCTTTGTGGTATCTTGATGAATTCTTTGAAGAATATGAAGAGCATAATAAATGTTGTTCAAGTTAAAGCCGTGGGAGAATTGTTTCTATGAAGATGCGTGAAGATTTCTTATTCCTGGTAATCTTTTCCTTTTTGTGGTCACACCAAGTATGAAAAAGATATTTTTTTATAATACAATATAGATTTTATTATAGTAGAATCCCTATTTTCTTGGTGTTCGTCTTGTGGCTCCATGTTTTGGTGTGCAGCCAAGGAAAACTACCATCAACAAGCATCAGAATAGGTTGGAAATGAAGGAAATGGCAGTACCAAGAGGAGAAGAATTCAATGGATTCTTGCAAGGTTCTTTCTACCACTGAAGAATTGGAGATTCTCATTTCCAAAGCCACTTTCTAAAAGAAGCTCATCCCACAATGGTGGAGACATATTACCCTCATGATGTAGGCTCTATGTGGTGGACTATTTCCTCACACCTTGTTGAAGCAATAGAGATGTGCATCTTGGTAACAAACTATTTGGGAGCAAACTAAAGTGCAAAAATAGAGAGAATGATCATCCATAGGAGATTTAGCATTCATTGAGAAGTTTCCAGACATCATCAAGTGGAAGATTGTGAAGAACCTTCAGCAATTGTGGTCAGTGGAAGTTCACGGGAACAAGAAGGAAAAGGGTTGGAATCTGTTCTTGGATGCTCAACAGTAGGATATAGGGGATGCATGATGCACTGACAACCTTCTATTTGTCCAATCAGCAACCCATTGGAAGTTGGTGAACAGAGTGATCTTTACAACATACACTATGGAGACCATCCAAAGTTGGCATCAATATAATGATGGCACCACAACAATGCTCAAAAGAATGAGTTTTGATACCTTCATAACTAAATACCTTCCCCTCTATAGTGGATTGAAAGCTGAATTCAGAGATGTCAAAAAGATGAAATTAGAAGAAATGTTGGCAAGAGAGTCCTCTAGAGACTAAAGCCCTTCTGATTCTGTTGTGTGGAGTACATACCAATTGGGTGGAGCTAACTCCCTGATGAATGACACAATCAGAATGAGTCCAAAGGTATGTGAGACGAGAAAGGCAAAAATTAAATCCAAGAACTAGATAATAGTAGAAGCCTCCTTTGATGCCTTAGCAACACTCTTTATAGAAGTCTCCATGGCGACTCAAGGTTCCCTTCCTAGTCAGATCCATCCTAGAAATATTGATTGATAGGCCAACAAATGTAGTCCCATTGTCCATCTTTAAAGGAGAGTACAATGAAGACCCTGATCTTCATGTAGTAGAGTTTATGGTAGCGTGTGTAGCTAGCAATGCCAGAACCCCCGAGCGTTGGTTGGAAATATTCCCCGCCACTTTTAAAGGTGCGACATTTCAGTCGTATGAGAGACAAGCAGTAGGAACCTGAAGTTGGTCTTCCTCACTAAATTCAGGCATGAAGGTTTTGAAGAGTGGATGAGAGAGGCGTTCATGAACCTAAGCCAGACCTCTGGTAAATAGGTGGAAGGATATGTCTCTAGAATGGAATCCATATTGAAAAGATGGACCAACCATTACTTGGATGAAGGTATCCAAAAGGGAGTTTTCCTTAGAGGCCTACAACCAAAAGTTTGTAAGTTTGTCAAATTGCGAAGACCAGTTAATCTGCAAGCTGCGGTGGAAGATGCAAGACTATATGATCAAGTTGAAGCAAGGCTATCAATGACCTCAGAAAGAGGTGTCCTACATCCTCCCATGCTAGGAATGGTACACCCACCAAATGCAATCCGAGAGACAGTTCCCTACCCCTATCAGGCCCCTACCCTCAAATGCAAACAATCTTGTAATGTAGTGCATCGAATCCACAGTGGCTACAGATGACAGTCCCTCAAATGATGGTTCAACCACAACAATAATGGCCTCAAACGATTCCCCCAATGGAAACTCAACAACAACAATGGAACCCTAACAACCGGAATCAACAATCTCCAGTTGCACAATAAGAGCTTTGAATAAGAAATCAGAACTAAGGACCCTCTGGAGGATCAACCCAACCAATGTACGTAGTGATTACAAAAGCTTCCCAAAACCCTATTGCAAGTACTTCAAGAGGTGAAAATTTGAAGGACTACCTGTCCAATTCAGTCACAAGCATTAAGAAGGAGTTGATGATGTGATTACAGAATAGCTATATAGCTGAAGGAAAATACAGCCAATATATCCAGTCCAGCAGGAGGCAAAAGAGATGTGATGCAATCTAATACATGGTGTGGAAAGTTCCATCAAAAGTGGAACATTTAGCTATTGATGAATGTACTTGAAAACTAACCATTCATGGAGCCTTCTATTCATACTGATTGAGGAAGAACCATACATAAGATATCTACTCTCTGAAAGGAGATGCATAAAAGAAGAAAGAAAGATGAATAAATGAGGTTCAACTTGTTGGAATCAAAGATGACTACACAAGATATTGGACCAAAGCCTAGGGAGTTCAGTCCTAATTTGGGCCTAAGGAGATTTTCCTCTCAAAGTTACAGAGAATGACAATCTGTTGGCAATGGCCAGAGATCAGAAGTGGAGTGTTTCACATGTGGAGAAAAGGGTCATATCTCACCAAATTGTCGAAACCCTAGAAGGTCCATGGACTAAAAACCCTTATGCATTCGATGCAAAGGAGAAGGCCACACTGCAAGAGATTGTCCAAGTCCAGCTCCTATAAAAGCTACCTTTAATACCCAATAGAAGATGCAAAAACCTACTTTTAATTTGGTGGAATTGTAGGTTTCCGCAATAATGAGTGCAAAGAACAGAGACCCTATAGTTCCAAAAGAGAATGTTCCCTCTGGCAAGATAGTGAAATTCAACCTTCCCAAGGAGAAACAAAATTATGCAAAGAAGAACAATGTAGTATAGAGCACTGCAGGGCCACAGAGAGCTACAGAGATAGTTACAAATATAGGACCAGAGGTCCAGGATATAGAAGATACGAAAGTATGTCCATAAGTAGAAGAAGTGCATATGTTGCCATTCCTAGAAGAAAGAGGGAAGATAAAAGTGGGTGTTGCCCATTCCCTAGGCGATAGGAGAAGCTTGCACATCCTATCAAAGAATATGACTTGGTCAAAGACCTAGAAATCTTTAAACCAAATCTAACATTTCAAAAGTTGTTGATATTGTCTCCTAGCTATCAAAAGAAATTCAAAATCATACTAATGATAAGAAGAGGTCTAAGGATTTCTCCCTCCATAACAACCAAGTCCAACAAAGCCCCAAAGCTCGTGAAAGAAGTGGATGTGGATAATGCCTTCTTGGATCCTCATACCCTAGAGATCGTGTGTGGATTGAAGGATGCTTTATTGCAAATGCATTGATTGATAAAGGTTCTTTAGTGAACATCATGAGACGGATGTGACAATGAAGGATCTAGGCTTGGAAGGGATGCATCCTATGCAGTGGCTTATCAGATTAGCAGACCAAAGAAGAATTAAGCCTTTGGGCATTCTCTGATATACGTAAAGACAACCCTCGTAAGAAGAGATTATTGGCTAACATATCTAGTGAATACCTCTTGCCTAAACCCAAATTGACTTCTAAAGTCACCTATGATAGCGAGATAGAAGCATGTATGTACGTATTCTCCCTGTTACATGGTCGTAGCAGAGCCAGAGACAGAGACAGACGTAGAAGCAGAAGGAGAGGACATGATAGAGAGCTTGTTCTTCTCTTATAGAGCCCCCACAAAGGAAAAAATAGAGTCTGAAGAGGAGGAAGATGGCAGTGAGGAAGAAGACTATGATAGTTGGTTGGAAGAATATATCCTACTAGCAGAAGAGGCACAAATGAGAAAGAAGCTCTAGAGACCATAGAAGTAAGGGACAACCCTCGCAAGAAGAGATTATTGGCTGACATATCTGGTGGTCAAAACCAAATTTCTATGGGACCTCATAACCTCTGCTTTGCTGGGAAGACCATGGCTTTTTGAAGCAAGGGCATATCTGGTGAATACTTCTTGCCTGAATCCAAATTGACTTCTGAAGTCACCTTTGATAGCAAGATAGAAGCATGGATGTACTGTTTTCCCTATTACATGGCCGTAGTAGAGCATATGCAAAGACAAACACAAACACAAAAGTAGAAGTAGAGGACATAATAGAGAGCCTGTTCTTCTCTTATAGAGCTCCCACAAAGGCAGAAATAGAGTCTAAAAAGGACAAAGTTGGTAGTGAGGAAGAAGACTATGATAGTCGGCTGGAAGAATCTATCCTACTAGCAAAAGGCACAAATGAGAAAGAAGTTCTAAAGGCCACAGAAGCAAGAGATCCCATGCGGTTAGACAGAATGACTTTGATACCTTTTGGATTGGCTAATGAGTCACATTATGTGCAAAATATCCATAAGAAATGGATTAAGAAGAATAAGCCTTCCTTCAATAGTGGCTCTTGTTGCCCTATCCATGCTTCTTAAGAGAAAATGATGACGATGCACCGTGCCAACAACCACTAGTTTGATAGCTCAAACAAAAGTCAGAAGGTTCCTGTTATGTGACATTCTTAGATGAATCCTTAGAAGATGAATCCTCGATTCAAGAGATAAATAACCCTCCTATAAGATCTGAAAGAGCTCTAATATCTTTCAACTTCCCAAGGAGCGAGCTAAGTCTCCATTGACAGAGGACATCGGTTTGAATGGAGTATCAGAAGAGAAGACCACTCCCTTGAGGGAGTTGGATCTCTACCTAGAAGTAGTCCGTGGGACATTCATCTGTGAAGTGGACGGTGAGAAGCAATTGACATTCCTAGATGCAGATGGCACAAAACGTCACCTAAAGGTTGGTATCAGTCTTCCAGAAGAAGAACTGTCAATCTTGCATGACCTACTAAAAGAGAACTTGGACGTGTTTGCATGGTCATACAAATATTTGAAAGGGATTGATCCCATGGTATGTCAACATCACATTGACCTAGAGCCTGATGCCAAGCCTATAAAGCAAAGACAAAGGCGCATGAACCCAATTTACTCTGCCTTGGTGAAGGCCGAACTACTGAAGCTCCTTGAAACTGAGTTCATCTATCTAGTGGCCAATAGTGAATGGGTTTCACCCATTGTGGTAGTACCCAAGAAGAATGGAAATCTATGAATATATGTGGAATTCCAAAATTTAAACTCCAAAACTAAGAAGGATCATTTTTCTATCCCTTTCACAGACCAATTGTTGGACACAATGGCAGGCCATGAGCTTTATTTAGTCCCTCTTGGATGGATTTAATGGATATAACCAAGTCCAGATCGTAGAAAAAGATCAACCTAAAACAACCTTCACAACCAAATGGGGAACCTATGCTTATAGAGTGACATCGTTTGGACTCTCTAATGCTCTTGTGACCTTCCAATGAGTGATGATGGCTGCATTCTAGAACCATCTGCATGATTTCATTGAGGTGTACCTAGATGACTTATGTATCTATAGTCTGATCCGTGAGCATTGGGGATACCTAGAGCAGTGCTTTGACAGATGTCGAGAGTATGGGATCTCTCTCAACCTCAAAAAATGTGTCTTTGGAGTCTTGTTAGGAGTTCTTTTGGGCCACATTGTCTCTCCACATGGTATAGCAATAGACCTTTCAAAGATTGAGAAGATTGCAACTTTAATAGTGCCAACTAACCTCAAACAGTTGAGGGGATTCCTTGGCCATGTGGGATACTACAGAAGATTCATTGCACACTTTGCAACAAAGGAAGCTCCCTTGCATAAGCTCCTCAGAAAAGATGTAGAGTTTACATGGACCATTGATTGTGATGAGGCATTCAACACCCTAAAGCAATGCCTTATTGAAGCACCCATCTTGCAACCTCATAATTGAACAAAGGAGTTCAATGTGCACACTGATGCATCTATTGAAGGCCTAGGTGCAGTCTTATGCCAAAAGGGCTCCTCAAAGTTAGATCAACCTATCTATTATGCAAGCCAAAAAGTAATCGACAAAGAAAGGAACTATACAATGATGGAGCTTGAGTGCCTAGTAATGGTGTTCACCTTGGAGACGTTTCGACACTACTTGCTATCGACACACTTCAAATTCTACGTGGATCATGAGGCCCTATCCTTCCTAATGAACAAGGTCGATGTGAAGGGAAGAATGATGAGATGACTCCTTTTGTTTCAGAAGTTCCAACTTTGAAGTGGTTACCGAACCTGGTCGTTCCCATATCCTAGATGATCATCTGTCACGAATCCCTCAGAGTGACGAAGAAGAGTAGGATGATCCAGACCTTTCTCATACTTCCCTTTTTCTAGTTGAAATTGTTACCCCATGGTATGCAAACATATCCAACCTCTTGGCAACCCAACAGTATCCCCCTAGTATCTCTAGTTGCTATGAGAAGAAGAAGCTTTTGCTGGAATTAACCCCCTATACCCTATTAGGTGGCACTTTGTACAAGAAAGGCAAGGATGAAGTGTTGCAGGAGATGAGATTGAAATAGTAATGAAAGCATGACGACACGACGAGTGTTGAAACGCATGGATCTGGAGTATGATTATGGCAGATGGAACACAAACATAGATTAGAGAGACCAATTGTTACTCAAGTGAATTAGGTTCCAAGATGGAAGCTTGGACTCATAAACACAATCTTGAGTATGACACTAACTATGACTGAAAGGACAAAGTATAATATTATTCCAACATTGAATGATAAGAAGGTACATCACTTTATAGGCTCATGATGGTTCCCTTTTTCTCCACTATGCTTATGGGATTCATGCATCCTATATTTTAGGCATCCTCTCTAGTAAACTGTTTGAGTCTTGCCCTATTGCTCCATACAAAGAGAATGTCACATGGGTGTGATTGCATAACTCTCAACACCCCTCCTCAATCACAACCGTAAAGAAAGCACTAAGTGTACAGAGGCCGTCATGAGTAGAACCTTGCTAAGTGTGGGTATGCCACAAACATGGTAATCATCCCCAAAGGTTATTGCAAAAAAGACTAAGTGTGGATACCAAAAACATGGCTAATATCCAAGGACTATTACAAGGCCACACTAAGTGTGTAGGGGCTGTTATGCATAGGTTACATGAGGAGTTTTATAAGGCGTATGACAGAAGCATTAATGGCAAGTACATATAAGAAAACATTATAGTGAAAAGTTGAGACAAGGACTGCTGACAGGCCCTTGTGGTTTTCTTCATCAGATATGTCATGATAGGGATAGCAGATATTCTTTTCTTTGCCTTCTTCTTTAATGTAGTCCGCTTTGCTTTCTTTGATGGTCTTTTTGTCTTTATGGTCTTCTTTTTCTTGGTAATCTTTTTTTTGGTCTTTTTAGTCTTCTTCTTCTTTATTGACTTTATCTTCTTCTTTATGGTGTTTCTGGTCTTCTTCATTGACTTTGCTTGCATTAATCTTCGTGTAGATGTCCCCCTCAAGCAAAGGTATCATCATCTTTAAGGCAGCATAAATGTCTTCAGAGTCTTCAAATAAGATCATTGATTGCCCTTTAGTATGGGCAGCTACATTTCTTCCTTTTTTTCCAATAATAAGACCAAACTGTCTGAGAGTGAGATGGTGAAATGGCTCCACACCAATAAAATGCAGGAGGAGTGAGACTGAGAGCTGGATGTTAGGAGCCGCTTCTGAGCCGTGCTTGAAGCATTTGAGGCCGTTTTTCGGAGCAAGAAGTGCCTGAGAAGCACCAAAGACCAAATTTTCATGAAAAATCAAATGGTGGTGGATGGCCAACAAGCTAGAGTTTTCCTAGAGGCATTTTGATGCTAGGAATCCAACGCAAGTCTTGGTTCATCAATCAGATGTCATTTGACCCCCCATTTAATCCCCGTAAGGTTTGGTTTTATAAAGCAACTATTGGATCTGGGAGCCAAAAAGTGTGCGACAAATGCCAAGTTTATAGATTTCGATGTTGCGAAGCCATCTGTCCAAACGGATCTCGAATCAGAGTTCGGTTGCCCTCTCAAAACCAAAATATCCACTTGGTGATAGTGTGAACACAAAAAAACTAAACTAGTTATTTTGAAGTTTATAACCTTAGGCTTAATAAAAGCCTTGAAATCAACTAAAAATTTAATAAACAGGAAGGGGGGGAGGGGGTGCAAATTTTCCAAATCCCTCGATGCCTCTCCAATTCACATCATTCTAGAGAGGGGGAGAGAGAGATTCTTGATCAGAAGAGAGAAAGGAAGGAGATGTGTGTAAATTTTTTTATTTTCATGGAGCATTCAGAATTCTAAAAATTCAGTATTTCTCTCTCCTCTTAGCGGCTATTCATATGCATCAATTCAAGAGAGAAGGAGAAGGGTTGTGATGACGAATCCATAGCAAATGATGATGCTAGAGCGATGGAGGACATAGATCAGACTAAGAGAGTGCATCAGCAGCAAAGAAGAAGCATCAACGGCCTCCTATCTATGAGATACGAGCCTCGAAATTGCGGTTTCTATGCGTAAGTGAGCAGTTCTTTTGTTTTACAGAAAATGGTTGAAAAAAATGCTTGATTTTGTGTGTTTTTTATTTCCCATGTTGCGTGCTCGCTGAAATATGAAAGAAAAACCAGAAAAATATAATGGTATAATAATTTTCCACGAAACACGCAAAATCCAAAACTTACAAGTTTGATAAAAATAATGGAATTTGGGATTTTTGTTGAGTGTTTTGGGATCGTATGGGATGAAAATGAATATGAAAATGGTGATGAGTGTCTTTGATTATTAAGAACTCATAATTCTGAAATATCACATTTTTATGAAGAAAGAAATGAAAAAAAATAAGTAAAACTAAGAAAAAATTAGTTTTCTCACCTAAAATTTTAGAAAAAAATACATTTTACATCTGTGAGCATATAACAAGGTTGGATCATGAGGATCAAGCCTCGATCAAGCCTTGTTTCCATGTTATAGTGTATTTTCATCGATTTTTACATGAAAAACTACATAAAAATGAACCCTACACCTACCCAAGGAATGTAAAACCTAATTGGTAGGAGGGAAGAGAGATTATGAAAGTGAGCGATTACTGAAAATATTTTAAATTTTTATTTATTTGATTATGCATAGCATATAGGCCGATCACTATTTAAATTTAAGAGAGACTAGTAGAACGAAGAAACTCAGTGCTAGTCTCTAGCAATGTCGCAATTATGAGTAGCTTAGAAATCATTAAAGGATTAGTTTTGCACATCATGTGGCTGGTTTTTTAATCATAAATTGCTTGAGCATGAGGTGTGTCGTCCACAATTGCATTATGCCTATCACATGGTAACTCCTGGATGCATAGCAATTGATTGCCAATTACATGATCTACATTGAGTTGTGAGAAAACCTAAGCTATAGGATAGATAAACGGTTTCTGGGGGGCAAGCTTGGTAAGGAAAGATCAAATCTCCTGGATCATTCGAAATATATAGGAGTGGAGACTACTTATATGTGCTTTATGTTAGAGCAGTGTATTGAGGGGCCAATCCTCTTGGTGTAGAATTGGTGTAGAAGAGCTACAGTGGGGCCACGACATTTAGCCAGAGGGGTATCTCCTTTATGTTTGTGTTACATGGTATATTATACCAAGATGTATGAGATCTCCCTCTGAGGAGTAAGAAAGGGCAATCATTGGACTACATTCTACTACAAATGCATTATCTACAATAACGAGATTAGGGCAGTATAGCCCTTAGATGCTTATGGCCGCTCGTGAGACTGTGTGGGGTTATCTTGTGAGTGTTATAGAGGCTCGGCTAGTATCTATAGCTAGTGTCGAGCCTATTTTATGTCCCGAGAGGTGGTGCATTTATTAGGAGCTGCCTACAAGTGGGCGGTTTCTATGCCTTGGTTGATTGGGACCTATTTTCTAGTGTATGCCAGAAATTAGTGAGCTAGACTCACAAGACCATCAAGTGAAGCTCCAAAAGCAAGAAATGGCTGAACGAGCTAGATGATGGGCTAAGATAAATAGAAGATACTCTCTGTAAAGGAGTGGCCCGATATCTTTGGAAGGGCGGGATTTTAATAACCCTAGCTCAGCACACAATCCATTAGGGGGAGGAAGCTCTAGTTCTTTCCCCCCTCAAATCAATCCCTCCACTTCGAGTGGAGCTATAGTCCTAGTTGTTCGAACCCCTATAGAAAATTTAATTGCTACCATGGCATGAAAACCTATTGCTATACCTACTGGAATGGAAAATTTTTTAGCTTTAGGTTTCCCCTTGGCCATCTGTAATGGGTTAGTGGAGGAGGATACAGAACTGCACATTAACGAATTCCAAAAGTTGATGTTCAACTATCGTATCTGGGATGAAGGAAATTTAATGATGTTATTTAACATGACTCTCAAAGGAAGAGCTGCTATATGGCATCATGATGACCTAGAGGCCAGAACCATAACCACTATTGATTTATTTTTTGAAGCCTTTTGAAGGGAGTTTGCCCCTGAAAGGGGTGGTCAATATTGGCTACGTGTACTAAATGTGGCACGTCAAGAGCCACATAAGGATATCCGAGCATATGCCAAGAAGTTAAGAGAGGTCTTTCACAAATTGCAAGCCTCTATCTCTATCCCAATAGCTACACAACTGTAATATTTTTTGCATGGTCTGGATTTCAACATTCAGGTGTAGTTGAGTAGTGTCACTTTGTCGAATGTAGACACTGCTATTAGATGAGCACAAGATGTAGAATCCCAACTATAAGTGGACTATGCCTCTCGAACCAATCTTAATATGGGTCTAGTTTCAAGAAATAATTTGGCATTGACCAATGGCAATGGAAGTCAAGGGATAGCTATGACTAACTCAAATGTGAGAGGAATCATGGTCCAAAATATACCTTTATTGCCAGCTCCTCCTAGTGTGACTATGTCTATGGCTAGTCAGATGGCTCCACCAAATGTTGGAGGCCAAGCATCAAAGTCTAATGTTGTTCTTGTGAGTCAACAACCAATGCCCCATAAAATTGTTAGGCCAATGGAATGACCAATGGATGATCATGGCTATGAGTCAAGTGCATCGAATGTCCTTGCGAAGTTAAGGATATGATGAAGCACTACACTAACAAAAATTTCTGAACAATATCGACAAATAGTTGTTGATGTTAATTTTCTTAAAAAACAACATAATTTGATAGAAAGTAGATACCCTGAAGAGGGTGCACCCTCAAGATTTAGTTGTACATGGTGTGGCGGTCTCATATTTCTACCGAGAATCATCATGAGTTTCCAAAACATAATCAATATCATCCAAAACACTCTCAAACACTCCCATTAACAACCATACATCACTCTAAATCCATAAAAAATCAACCATTCAAACCTCAAAAATAACAAAAATTAGTCTTTTTTGACTCTCAACAGATCCCCGCACTTAGAAAGGAAGCGTCCTCGCGACCTAAGGAAAAGAAGAATGTAAGTTCAGTAAAGAGTTCAATTTGATCTTCCGTAGTATCTTCAATAATCACTCCACCATGACCCCAACTTATCACCTGTATCTAGAAAAGAATAATACTAAAGAAAAACTTCGTTATTCATTAACACATCTGATAAACAATAGAAAGTCATAAAAATTTTGTAAAGGATATCAGAGGTTCTTTAGCTTTACATCGTAGGCTTGCCATCCACCATCACCATCAATAGTTGAAAAGAGAGCTCTCGAACAAATAATTCAACCAGCACGAACTCATCACATACAAATTATTATAGCACAAACACAAACACAACCATCTGAATGGCACCTTCCAAAAAATATCTCATTAAGAAGCATAGAAGATACATTCAAGGGTATCAGTGAAAATGATCCCTCTTAAAAGCTTGGCAGACATGAACCTGTCTTGGAAAGATTGACAGACTAGCTTCCAGAGAGGATCAGAGTAATCATTGAGAAAGACACTCATGAAGTGTTAATCACCTTCTTGACATCGAGGACCTCTTTAGTCTGCTTCTGTAACAGCTTGAGAATCTCGTCATTTGAGAATAACTATTTGGCTGTAACAAAGGGTTCTCCTTTGTAAGGAAGAGACAAAGCCTTCCCTAACCCTCTAGGTATCATGACCATGGAAATACCATGCACGAAGCCCGATTTCTTACTGTATGATGCAAGAAACTCATCACAAAGGGTTGGATAATCTGGAATCGGAGGGAGTAAAGCAGCCACAAAAGATGCAAGGCCAGCTTTCGTAATAGGCTCAAAAGTCAGTAGGGAAGAATAATCCCTTATCAATGGGACATACTGAACATGAGAAGGAGCTTGAGGCACCATTCAGATGGAATATACACACACACCACAAACATGGACAATCACAGTGAATTCCTGCAAAATAACAAAATAGTCATTAAAAAAAAATCGATCAAAATAAACACACACATGCATAGCTAACCAACTGACCACCCCAAACATCCCACATCCTAGAAAAAATTCGACATGACCCCTACACATATGCGACCGAAAGCTTCATGCTATGCAATAAGCAGGCACCCAAGACCCCGTATCGGGCAGAAAAGAAAACTACAGGCACCCGTAATCGTATCACACAATCAAACCATAATACCTCAATAGCCTAATCAAGACATAACCAAAACTTTGATAAACATTGTCAGCTTAAAGGACTATACGTGCCCATCCCATGAAACATATTTATTAAAAAGGGAAAAAAGTACAGTGAGGAAAATGATTTTAGTGAAGGGTTCATTTTAATAAATTATTAACAATGGTTGAAATTTTATTAGGTTGTAAACCTTAATAAGAAAACGGCGGTTCATTTTTAAATTGTTAGTTACAATTTATTAATACGAAGCCCGGACTTCAATACCTAGACTCAGGTCTCTAAATGCATATTCATTGATTAAAAATTTAATGTGTCTTAAGCGCTCTTCTTTTTCAGCGCGTGCATTTTTATGACGGTTGGTTCATTGTTATTTAAAATTAAAGTACCTCTGAAGCGCATGTACCGCATGCAAAGTGAACGACAGGTTGATTTTAATTTATTAGAAAAATATGTGTTAAGTGTGAGCGCGCGTGGAAAAGTGGGTGAATAAATTTCATTTTAACAATTAACCATAGTAAAGAGATGTCAAAAACTAAATAAAGCACGAAAAATAGATACATGGTAGGGGTGTGTATGCAAGAGATTGAGGGCGCACGGAGTAGTCCCAAATGCAAGGAATCCAACAAAAAAGTAAAAAACCACTGATTGAAAAAAATAAAACATCTTATTATTTTTAAAAATAAAACAAATATTAAGACGATATTAGTGGGATCACATTTGATTTAGGTAAAATTTTGATTAGTATTTGGGTGATATTATTATTGGTTTTTTAATTGTAATTTAAGAGTGTTTTTTTATATTTTTTAATATTTTATTTATTAGGATATCAATCAAACCTAAGTGAGAATGAAACCATCGGGCTTCAACAATGGATCTGTAATTTTTTTGTAATTTTGCAACCCATTTTTGGAATTTAAAATAATTTTTTATGAATTTAGATTAAAAGTTTATCATTTTGATCCGAAAATAATAGAGTGATCATGTGTCAAGGCTTTTTCAACTTATAAAATATTCTAAAAGTAGTCAAATGCATTTTTGGAATTTTTGTGATTTTTGAAATTTAATTTTGATTTTTAGGGATTTTTAATGATTTTTTCTCAATTTTTAGTGAATTTTAAAAAGCATTTTAAATATTGTTAATTTTTTGTAATTAACTTTCTATATTATAATCAGTGAGATAAATTAAAAAATTACCCAATTTAGTAAGGATTTTTAAGCTTTTTTCAATTTGAAATTTTATGAATGTTTAAATGTATTTAAGTGTTTTTAGGAAATTTTAGGTATTTTTTGCGTGTTTGTGAAAAATGAAAGGAGATACCTGGGCTGCGTGTGAAAAGCTACGTGTGCTCGGGGACGGCACGCACAACCACACAGATAGGACCAAATGCATGTCCTCGCGCGTGAACACCCGCTGGCAGCTCACGTACACACATGCACACCTTGAGGCCTGCGTGAACATATGCACACAAGGGACCACCGGGTAGCAAGGGGGCCTGCATGTGGGGGCTGGGTGTAGATTTTTGTTTTCATAAGAAACGGGGGTGGCTGCGTGTTTGCTGCGGGTGGGGGTGGTGGGAAAGGGGGCTAGGATAGGGGTAACTAGGGTTAGGGGGGGTAGGTTTGGTTGGGGGAACTAGGGTTGGGGGGGTTAGGTTTGGTTGGGGGAATTGGGGTTAGGGGGGGTTAGGTTTGGGGGGGGGGGGGGGGGGGGGGGGGGTTTGGAGGCAGGGTTGGGGGTAGGTTTGGGGGGGTGGAGGAACAGGAGGAGGAGGAGTGGAAGGAGGTGTGGAAGGAGGAGGAGTGGAAGGCGCTATAGAGAGAGGGAGGAGGTGAGAAGGGAGGGAGGCGCGCGGGAGGGAGGAGCGCTACGGGAAGAGGGAGGAGGCGAGAAGGGAGGTGCGGAGGAGGGAGGAAGGAGCGCTGCGGGAAGAGGTGGAGAGGGAGATGGCACGCATGAGGAGACAACAACGCAAAGGAAGGAGAGGGGGACCGCGCAGTGCGACAGGTAGAAATGCAGTTTTTGTTTTTGTTTTTTTTTTTTTTGGGTTTCCTTTTATGTTTGGGTTTTATTGGTTCTTTTTTTTTCTTTGTGGTTGTTTTTTTTTTCATGTTTTTGTTTTTGTTTTCCTTGTTTTGTGGTTTTTTCGTTTTTGGTTGTTTTTTTTTGTTGGGTTTTCCCTCTCTCTCTCTCTCTCTCTCTCTTGTGTTTGTTCGTTGTGTTGTTTTTCTTCTTTGTTTTCTCTTTCTTTTTTTTCTTTGTTTTTTCTTTTGTTGTTTTTTTTGCTTTTGTTTTTGTTTTTTTCATGTGTGGTTCTGTTCTTTTTTTTCTTTTTTGTCGTTTGGGTTTTTTTTTGTCTATTTGGTTGTTTTTTGTTGTTTTTATTGTGGTTTTTTTTTGTTTTTTAAATTATGATTATTGTGT
Organism: Lygodium microphyllum; assembly: GCF_053477565.2. NCBI lineage: Eukaryota > Viridiplantae > Streptophyta > Polypodiopsida > Schizaeales > Lygodiaceae > Lygodium > Lygodium microphyllum. Next base: position 117,145,717 of record NC_141138.1, read on the forward strand.
TTTTGTATGTGTGTGTGTGTGTGTTTTGTTTTTTGTTTTTGTTTTTGTTTTTTTAATTGTTTTAGGGGTGTTGTTGTGGGATTGTTTTTTTGTTGTTTTTGTTTTTTGGTTGGTTTTCTTTTTTGGAAAATACATTAAATGATGAATGCACCTCCGTCCCACGCACATGTGAGGGACGGGAGAAATTTTTTTTTGCATTGGTGGGATCAGACGGGGCGGGGATGGCGACACACGAGGCATAGAGGCCATGAGGTGTCCCGAGGCGCTTAAAACCAAAAACATACGTGTTCACACGCGACACGAAAGATGCGGCCACATGTCAAGAGAAAGAAAAATTAATAAAACCCAAACCATACACCGGATCGAAAGACCATAAAAAGGAAAAATGTGCCAAGAGATGAGGAGAAGATGACAGAAAACTACGACACGGGTGCCGGGTCAAAATCAGGGTGTTCACATACGAAAAACACGAAAAATGGCTCCAAAAATACATACGAGGATTAATATGGAAAAATCCGCTCGATAGAATGCAGGGAAAAAAGAAGGAAAAATATACCAAATAACGTGCCTGAGAAATCTATCACATCAACACATGGTTTCGACTGAGAGAGGACACATTCACATGGAAAAAACCCAAAAAAACGGACCCGAAAATAGGCTCAAAGGTGAATACAAAAAGAATCGAGCAGTGAAATGAAGGGTAGTAAAAAGGAAAAATGTTCGTGGGAAGGGGATGCACAAGGCTGTCATGGCAAAACTCACTTCGGGTGGAGGTAGAAGGGGTTCACATGCGAAAAACACAAAAAACATAATTGAAAATATATTGAAAAATTAATAACGAAAAATACAGTGGTCGAAATAGGGTGGAGAAAAAAGGAAAAATGTGAGAAAAGGCTAGCAAGACACAGCAGTCAAATGAAACTAGAATTCTGGTGAAAATAGGGGATATTCACATGGAAAAGTGTTAAAAATATGCACGAAAATGATCCAAAAATGCACAAAAATTAATATTGGATTAACTGTGCATCAAAAGGATAGGGAGAAAAAAGGAAAAATGTCAAGGGGAGGATGGAGGACAAGGCTTTCATGCCAGATTGTTGTTCAGAAGCAATAAAGGTGAGTTCACATGGAAAACTGCCCAATTTACAAAAAATGCTTCAAAAATTAATAGCTCAAGAACTGTCAGCAAGAATAGGGGTTGGTAAAAAGAAAAATGGTCAGGTCAAAGGGACGAATAGGGCTGTAAGGGGGATGTGGGTTTTGGTGAATGTAGGATGCGTTCTCATGGAAAATCGTCACAATAAGGGATAAAGGGAAAAAGAGAAGGAACGGCCCCAAGGGTGGGTTGAACATGGACGAGTGGGTGGGGAAGGAACCTCATCAAGGTAAAATCAAATCATGGCATACATGCATGATTAAATTGAGGCATATGTAGGGGGTATGCATCATAAATGCGCAGGGATGCGTCCCCACACTGAAAACCTTAACGAACAGGGTTAGATGCAGCAACACAACCTAGGACTCGTCAACCAACTGGACTCTGGTGTCCCCACACTTAAAACATATCGTACACTTACAATCATTAGGATAAGGTTAGAAAGACTTGGCCTGTTTTGCATATGGTCGAAGGAACCATCACTACTAAACAGAAGGGTTGGAGTCGGCTGCAGGAGGTACCACGACTTGCTCCAACATTCAGCTAGCATGGCAGGGACCATGTAGCAGCACCCATGGAGGTAGTTGGTTGATAAAGCCTGTCGGGGTAGGTATCGTTGACAAAGGATAGTCACTCAACTCATGGGCACTCAAGAGGATGATAAAATAGTCACTCACCCCATGACGCACATTACTCAATGAATAAGCATGAAATCCCATAACTCACGACTGGTGTAGAATTGAATAAGGGAAAACTGATTTGGAGGGAGTATTCCAGTGTGCGCAATTGATGGTGCATTCATGCGTTCCACCTATCTGGCATAGGTGCAAGGAGGAAGGCTAGGGAGCCATGTAGTGCAGTGCAGAGAACAGAGTGGCGTGTCCTGTGGCGATGGCAAAGACCCATCCCATGGGTGCATAGGGAAACAAAAATGTACTTAACGCCAATGGTCGTAACGTCCCTCAATCCTCACCTCTCAATAATTGATTGAAGAAACACCAGTCACACTCAACCCACCCTCTGTCTCACTCTCTATTGAAAGATCTAGGAGGGCAACCCGTTCCTGAAACCCATTGATGTAATCCTCACTGTCACTTGTACAGAGGTTGTATGTCTTGTGCACATTTGATGGTGCAATTGTGCATCCCGCCATGCGTCGACATACAATGGAAGAAGGAAGGTCAGGGAGCCGTACGGTGCAGTGCATAGGAACAGATCGTGCATTGTGCATTGAGAGGCCCATCCCGTATATGCAATACTCAAGTCACACATCTCACCTCTCTCTTGATTTGAAGGAAAAGACTGGTCACTCAACCCACCCTCTATCTCACACTCACTGATAGATACAAAGGGCAGCCCATACTCATGTCCCCATCCTGTTAGGATGAAAGCTTGCATCACTCAGGGGGTTGGTGATGAAGATCATGTCCGCTCTTATTATCATCAGGATATTGAAGATGAGGTGGTACCCAGGGAGGCAGCCAACAAGTCTGGTACTTCAATAATTTGTAAGAAAGGTCGTTTGTTAAGAAGGGCAGACAGATTGAGATTGCAGAGACAGCGCACCAAGGGAGGTGGCTTCAAATTACTTGTTGGAAAGGTTCTACTGGTGAGGCAGTCATCTTGAACTGTGGGGTATTACCACATTTTCCACAGTCAACTTCCTGCCCAAGGGTGTTTCCACCTTTTCTTGGAACGAGGCCTGTTATGACAGGGAATTTCTTCCTTTTCTCCCATAACAGTTTTGTTTGTTTTGTTTTTCTTTTCTTTTCTTCTCTTTTTTCTTTCTTTTTTTCGTTAATAAAAAGAATGGTAGAAATACCATGTGTTAGGACCAACCTCGCCACCGTTGTTGGATCAGACGAGAAGAGAATAAGGTAGGGTTGAGAGGTATCTATGAGGGGCTAGCAGAACGAGACCGCCTCATAAGGAAGATCATAAGGGCTATCAGAAGCACGAAGAGAATGATAGTGCAACACCCAAAAGGGAAAGGGTGGGTAGACTGTGATTGTCAAGATCCCCAAGGAGGGAAGTACTTCTTTAGACAATAGCCATTGATCAGAAAAGGATCATAAGAGGTATCAACGATCTGCACCTGAATAGAGCCATTAGGATTGACAGCAAGTACCTTGTACGAGCCCATCCACTATTGTTGAAGCTTGCCAAATCTCGAATCATAGGCCAGGACAAGATTACCTTCTTTGAACTCCTTGTGCTTGATGAAATTGTCATGATAGGGCTTGCCTCGCGCTTGAGTGGTTTCCATACATTGTAGGGCCATCCATCGAATCCCATCCAAACATTCCAAGTGTAGGAGGCGGTGTTGTAGTGACTCATCATGTCCTATAGCTACCTTATGGGAGGTTATGTATGCCCATAGGGCCTTTGTAAGTCAATCGTCCCAATTGCGACGATGTGCGGCAATCGTTCTTGTCAGGATCAAACAGAGGATGAGATTGTGGACTTCAACTTGGCCATTGGCTTTGGGATAGTAAGGAGTGGACTTACCATGGCGAATCTTATACAGCTCTGTCAGCTCCTCCATGATTTTGTTAAGGAAATGAGTATCTCTGTCACTTACCAGCTTGAGGGGACTACCAAAACGGGTGATAATATTCTCGTACATGAACAGAGCTACGTTGTTACCATCATCCCGCTTCAGAGCTTTAACTTCACACCACTTTGTGACATAATTCGTACATACTAAGATGTATTTGTTTTGCTTCCGTCTAGTAGGTGGATCAATGGGACCCACAAAATCAATCCCCCACTTCTTGAACGGCTTTAGGGAAAGAATAGGTTGCAGTGGCATGGCACTTGTTTTGGTGGGTTTCTCCATTCGCTGACAAGCGTCATATCTCTTGCAGTAGTCATATGCATCCTTGTGGAGGGTAGGCCACCAGTATCTTGCTAATAGAGCCTTTCTGGCACAATTTGATGCATTTATTTTAGGGCTGGTAGGACCCTATTTCCTCCTTGGAATGGAGCATTTTGTTGAAATTCCGAAGGGGGGATATATAGAAGTTGTTTTGTTTTATTCCATTAGGCCAAGAGGGCTGGTTTTTTTCAAGGTTTTAATACTTTATTTCCTTAGACCAAGAGGGCCATATGTTTGTTTGGTGCAAGTACGTTTAATGGTTTTTTGTTTAGGTGGTTGCATTACACAGATTGGATGACATGCTTGGCGGGAGCCTTTGCTACGGAGGAGCTTCTTGTGTCCATTCCAAGTGGTTTTGTTCCCTTTTCGAGTCTTTTTGCCTTAAGCAAATAATATTATTATTTTTTTGTTTGTTGGGGATCGGCAATCAAGGCATGAAGTCCCAGGGTTTGGTTAGGTATATCTGGGGGAGATTTGAGCAGTTGTCTACCTCTTGTTTGGACATTGTTAGGTGTTCATGACCTGTGATAGAGGGTAGTCCTTGTAACCCTGTCCTACCTACTTGCTAGGTGGTTGTTCTAGGAGTCCTTGTTAGTGTGAGGCAGTTAGAGAAGCATGCCTAAATATCGAAGAAGAGCAAGTTTTGAATCTATCTAAAAATAAAAATTAGAGAGGTGTGTAAAAAGGGATTCTAACCCCTGAATAAGAACAAAAAGGAAAAAAGGAAGAAATTTTCTAAAAGCAATTAATTATTGCCTTGCAAAGGCATGGTAGGTTCTTGGGGATGAGTTAGTAGACCCAAGGCCAATGCCCTGTCTTCCTAGGGGTAGCAGCTAGCCGAAAAGAAAAGAAAGAAAGGTTGGAGCAAAAATAAAAGTAAGTGCTAATAACAGATTACATGTTACCTCGTAAGAGCTTGGTAGGTGCTTGGGTACGGAGTCATGACTTGAGGCCGATGCCCTATTCTCCTTGGGTCACTCTATGCTCAAGTCCCTCCTTTTTACACGCGCGAGTATGGAAACCCTGAACAGAAAATGTGTTATAAAAAGAAAATATGATGACCAGGCTATAGGAGTCCTCACCTAGTAGGAGGTGCTAGTCCAGTTGTCCTAAGTTAGATAGTAGTTCAGACGACCACTAGGATGACCCCTTTGATAGGCTTTTTAGCCAGTCCATGTTTGAGCAGTTGGTTAGAGACTTGTTATGGATTTCTGCCAAATTATGTTGGGCCTCCCTTGTGGATTTTCATGTCTTGATTTTGTCAAGGGGTAGGGTGAGAGTTGTGATGTGTTTTGTTGTGTATTTTTTATATCAACTTGATGCTCTTTATGATTATGCTTTGAGACATTTTTTGGAGCAAGAAGTGCCAAAGACCAAATTTTTATAAAAAATCAAATGGTGGCTAATGGCCGAGTTGGAGATTTATAGATGCATTTCGATGTCAAGAATCCAACGCAAGTCTTCGTTCCTCGATCAGAGGTCGTTTGATCCCCCATTTAATCCCCACAAGGTTTGGCATTATAAAGCAGCTACTGGATCCAAGAGCCAAAAAGTATGTGATGAAGGCCAAATTTATAGATTTCGATGCTGTGAAGCCACCTGTCCAGACGGATCTCGAATCCGAGTCCGGTTGCTCACTCAAAACCAAAATATCCACTTGGTAATAGTGTGAACACAAAAAAACTAAACTAGTTATTTTGAAGGTTATAACCTTAGGCTTCATAAAAGCCTTGAAATCAACTAAAATTTTGACGAACAGAAGGGGGAGGGGGCACAATTTTTTTTGTGCCCCTTCACCTGATGCCTCTCCGATTCACATCATTCTAGAGAGGGAGAGAGAGATTCTTGATAAAAAGAGAGAGAAGAAGGAGATGTGTATAATTTTTTAAATTTTCATGGAGTATTCAGAATTTTGAAAATTTAAGCTTTCTCTCTCCTCTCTCCTCTGAGTGGTTGTTCATATGCATCAATTCAAGAGAGAAGGGGAAGGGTTGTGATGACGAATCCAGAGTAAATGATGATGTTGAAGTGATGGAGGACGTAGATCGGGTTGAGAGTGCGTCAACGGCAAAGAAAAAGCATTAGTGGCCTAGCGTCTACGAGATACAAGCCTCGGAGTCGCAGTTTTTATATATAAGTGAGTGGTTCTTTTGTTTTATGAAAAATGGTTGAAGAAAGTGCTTGATTTTGTCTGTTTTTTATTTCCCATGTTGCATGCTTGCTAAAATATGAAAGAAAAACCAAAAAAATATAATGGTATAATAATTTCCCTCGAAACACGCAAAACTTGCAACTTGCAATTTTGATAAAAATAATGGAATTTGGGATTTTTATTGAGTGTTTTGGGGTCATATGGGATAAAAATGAATATAAAAATGATGTTGAGTGTTCTTGATTGGTAAGAACTCATAATTCTGAAATATCACATTTTTATGAAGAAATAAATGAGAAAAATTTAGATTTCTAATCTAAAAAATTAGAAAAAAATACATTTTACGTCTATAAGCGTATAACAAGGATGGAACATAAGGATCAAGCCTTAGTAAAGCCTTGCTTCCATGTTATAGTATGTTTTCATCAAATTTTACATGAAAAACTACAAAAAATGAACCCTACACCTACCCAACGAATGCAAAACCTAACCGGTAGGAGGGAAGAGGAATTACGAAAGTGAGCAATTGTCGTTGAAAATGTTTTAAATTTTGATTTTTTTGATTATGCATAGCATGCAAGCTGGTCACTATTTAAATTTAAGAGAGACTAGTAGCATAAGGAAACTTGGTGCTAGTCTTTAGCAGTGCCACAATTACGAGTAGCTTGGAAATCATTAAAGGATTGGTTTTGCACCTCACGTGGTTGGTTTCTTTATCATTAAATGCTTGAGCATGAGGTGTGTCATCCACAATTGCATTATGCATTTTACATGGTAACTCTTGGATGCATTGCAATTGATTGCCAATTACATGAGCTACATCGAGTTGTGAGGAAACCTAAGCTATAGGGTAGATGAATGGTTTCTTGGGGGCAAGCTTGGTAAGAAAAGATCAAATCTCTTGGATCGTTCAAAATATATAGGAGTGGAGACTATTTATATGTGCTTTATATTAGAGCAATGCATTGAGGGGCCAATCCTCTCAGTGTAAGAGAGATGCAGTGGGGCCACGACATTCAGCTAGAGGGGTGCCTCCTTTATGTTTGGGTTACGTGGTATATTATATCAAGATGTATGGGATCTCCCTCTAAGGAGTAAGAAAGGGCAATCATTGGACTACATTCTCTTACAAACCCAATATGTACATTAGCGAGGGCAGTGTGGCCCTTAGACACTCCTGGCCGCGAGACCATGTGGGTTTGTCTTGTGAGTGTTATAGAGGCCCAACTAGTGCCTATAGCTAGTGCCAGGCCCGTTTTAGGTTTCGACAGTGACTTGGAATAAAACAAGTCCATTGAACAATTCAAGGAAATAAAAAAATAACATTGTACTTGCTTTCTCTTCTCCACTTGTTTTGTCTGGAAGTTTCTTATGGATCAGTGTTGTGTACACTGTATAGAAAACAGCTGATACAAGGCAGAGTAAGTCGCCCCACGCTAGATTAGTAGCTATGCTGCTACCTGCCTCTAAATCTAATAGGCTCACAACTATTGTCCCTACCATACAAAGAAGCACACTCCATAGCTTTACCCATGTGAACTTCACTTGCATAAATTTCAGGGATATGAGGAATGTGAACAGACTGGAAGTTGAACTTAAGATTGTATTGGAGGTTACTGTTGTGTACTTGAGAGATAAAATTGAATGTGAACTATGCAAGGAACCAAAAGGGGCATATAAAAAAGCTAGCATAGGCGATTTCTTTCCTTGTCCACATTCGCGGGGATGCATAAGGCTATGAGGCCTCTTCTGTGACAGTCAATTTTTCGTAACCAACATCAACATGTTCAGCCATGCTAACCATATTATCAACTGAATTAGATTTCTCAACATCCCCATCTTTTTCCCTTGTTTAAACACCTTGCTCTTTTTCAATCCCATCCTCTAGAAGGTTTCGGTTTTTGATCCCACACCTTCCGGTGTATAGACTGGCATGCTGAGATCTGTGTAATGGTGTTGCCATAGCCGAGCAAATAGCAGCTACAAGATTTGGCTCGCTTCAACAATAGGTAAGTATACAAGAAAGAGCATGTTACAGATGTACGTGACTAGAAACTGAGAGACTTTGCTATCGATGACCAATTGGAAAATGAAGCTAGCCACAATCTAGATGACATGGATCTAGAAGCTCCAACTAAGGTATGTCCTTTTGCCTATGGATCTAGAAGCTCCAACTAAGGTATGTCTTGATGGCTATGGCTGCCATGGAAGCTAGCCACAATCTAGATGACATAGATTTAGAAGCTCCAACTGAGATATGTCCTACTGGCTATGGCTGCTATGGAAGCTAGCCACAATCTAGATGACATAGATCTAGAAGCTCCAACTAAGGAATACCCTGCTAGCTATGGCTGCCATGGAAGGTCAAGTGGGAATAGAGATGGAAACTAAGGTCATGAGCTAACAATGAGCTGATCAAAAGTAAAGAGGAGCTAAGAGAGTAGAGAAGGGAGGTAAGCCATGCCCAGCATGGCTCTGATACCATGTTGAAATGCATGGATCTAGAGTATAACTATGGTGGATGGAACACAAAGACAATGTTCATAATGACATAGATTAGAGAGACCAACTGTTACTCAAGTGAATTAGGTTACAAGATGGAAGCTTGGACTCCCTTCCCTCATTCTTGTCTTGTACCAATATTTTCGCTACACAAAGGAAAGGACAACTGGATCCACAGATTCCTTCTTCCTTGCAAATAGTACTTTTTGGATCTATGCTTCCACATCTAGTTTCTATTGTTTATAATGCTTTGGAGACTTCCATGGCTTCATGTCTTCAAACCATTTATACGGGAGTGTATACTCCATTGCAAGACAAGGTGGATTATTTGACTAGTCAACTTAGCCAAGCTCTTGTAGATTAAGCTTCTGAAAAGACTGCTTTGAGTGATATCCATACACAAATGACTGTAGCTATAGTTTTTATGGATTCATAGCAGGCCATGATTAAAGAGTTAGAAGCTAAGGTTGCCACTTTAGAGGAAGCAAATGTGTCGTTAACCAAAGAGAAGAATGCCACCCTTGAGGAAATGATTGAATCAACTCACAAGCTTGGTATTCTCAAGAGACTGTAGAGTCGCAAAAGAATTTTATTGATGAACTTAATTAGAAAATTGCCTCTCTTTTTGTTCCTCCTCCAGCCACACCATGATGTCTTCTTTGTTGTCTAAGGAAGAATTAGATCATTTGCAACAAAAGGCTAAACTATGTGATCGATTTTTTGCCAAAGTCGAGTGCCTTCAGCAGTGTATGAATTGTGTCCAACAAGATTTTGTCCATTATGCTAAATTGGTGTCACCCCCATCATCCTTTTGGATTCAATATCAATAGCATCACTTTGCTTTGTATATCTCCTTGAGTAATGTGTATTTAGAACCTCTAGAGGATGGGTGGCATAATATGTGGTCATTAGATTTACTCAAAGCAATATTTGACAAATTTGTTGATGACTTGATCTTTCATGAAGCTCAACTATTCTCTTTTATGTATCTCCAAGGAGATCTACATATCCGTGAATGAGGAGGATATAAAATTTATGTACGAGATGTGATTTTGCAAGTATTCATGTATGTCCATTCAGCTAAAATGATTTTGTTTGATGACCTAAAGGCTTATCATCAACATACATTATGGTGTAAAGGCTATACTTAGCATCCACCTTTGAAGGATGATGTTTTGGAACCTTGCTGTCGACATAGTGTATTTCACAAGTCAGATATTCATCCATTGAGATCCCAAATGTTGAACCATATTGCTAACAATCCTTTTTTCACTAAGGATTTCTTCTCAGCTTTTGATTTTCATTGTTCCATTTATCCTTATGATCCTCATGATATCCTATCGTATTCTTTAATCTCCTATCGATTTCCATTGTATATTGCCATTCTCCAATCTAATCTAGATAGTATTCCTCTTTTATCTTTTACTCTTGTAGTTTCCCCTCACATTCCAATTTTTACTACATGCCCCTTTATTGTTGATCTTATATCCTTGCCTACTCCTATTGAATCTACTTTTGTTGTTCAACCTATTCCTTCTATTTTTCCAATAGAATCCCTTCAAAAATTTCTACTTTCTTTCCCTTCTTTCCCACCCTCATTATCCCTTCAAATATCTTTGTTCTATGATTTATCTTACCCCATCTTCATTGTTCTCCTATTATCCCTTTACCCTCTCCATCTGATTATATTAATCTTCCTCCCCAATCAATTATGGATACTCTTGGATATAATAGTGATATCCTCCATCGACTACAATGGACATTGAACAATTCTTTGATAGGACCAATGTTTAATTGGCCTATCATTCATGGTTCTTGAGCTCGGGGGGTCCACTAATGTTTACCGTATGGTACCACGTGAGTGTAAGGGAGGGGGTTATTTAAGGGAAGAAGGGTACATTTTACAAGGTAAGGTCCCATAAATAGGGGGTAGATAAGGGGTATTTTCATATATTTATTGCACGTAGGTGACATCTCCTTACTATCACTAGTGAATCCCCCGTGTTCCTAGGACACTATAGTGCAATGTTCTTCTTCTTATCTTCAATTTGCTAGAACACATGCTTCTTCTGAGGATACTTCAGTATGCTTAGCATCTCATTTTTTCTGATATCTTGCTTTTATGCATCAGTAGTCTCACCTGAATACTAGGAAGAGTATTCCGAACTTGATGATTAATCTAAATGAGGATGTGGCTGTTGCTCAGATGGATATTCTGTATTATTTTGCACAAGCTTTTCCTGCTAGATTTATTGTCCTATTAGGAAGGATGAGTTTCTTACAATTTCTTCAGAATGTGCCTCTACATTTTGTGGATTAGAATAAGAGCCTGGAACGTCTCAAGTTGAGTATGAAGTTCAATAAAAAATATCTTCATCCTACATAGTCTGTGGACACTCTCTTGGATGTTTTGATCCTTTTTAATGAAAATATTCTCCTTTCTCTTCAGTTTTTGGGAGCATGTGCCATTTAGACCATTTAGACTACATTGTCTTGTATCCGTGAGTTGTGTATATGTTCTATGGTGTATATATGGTATTTTATCACTCTTGCATGGAGTTAAAGATGAAGATGATGCTGATTGAGAAGATGAGTAATGGTGGTTTGAGATTTTATCCATGCAATGGATGCTTATGGAGAAAGAAAACAAACCTCTTATATTCTTTAAAAGTTTGTCATGATTTTCTGTTTCAAAGCTATGATAATGGATAAATGTGTTTTCCTTTTGTTGCAATTCTTTATTAGAAATAGGTTATGAGTTGCGGTCATGTTTGGATGGTGTTTCTTGAAGAAGCTAAAGAAGATCGAGCTAAGCTAGATCTTGAACTTATATTCTCTCATTCCTAGGTCACGAGGACACTCCCTGATTAAGTATGGGGATATATTGAGGGTTGAGATGACTTGATTTTTTTGCTGACTTTTGTTGTTTTTAAAGACTTGATGGTTGATTTTTTATGGATTTTATATGATGATTAGTTGTTTTGGAAGTGTTTGGGAGTGTTTTGGATTATGTTGATTATGTTTTGGAATCTCATGATGTTTTATAGTGGAGATATGATGTTATGGCATGTTCTGTTAATGCCCTGTTAGTGTTTGATTGGTTCTATTTAAGTCTATTGAGCTTCTATTTTGCTCTATTTTCCTTCTGTATAAGGGATTGGAATAGTGATTGATGAAGTTTGAGAGTGTTTGGAAGCTTATTGATTGATTCTTCATGGTTTTTAATGAATTAAGTTGAGCTAAAGGCTTTTTGATGTATTTTTGTTAACCCTCTATTGACCATCTGTAGAGCCTCTGTCTCTATTCTGTTCTATTCTGTATGCCTCTATAAGTGTGACGATGGATGAATGCGTATCTTGTGGAAGTTTTCCAACCTTGGAAAGAGATGAATATAAGTTCAAAATAGCTTGAAGAAGTAAAAGAAGTAGTTGCTGAAGAGTTGAAGTAAAGATTGAAGTGATAGTGATAGTAGTGAGCTCTCAAGGGGCACTATAGTGGTCATGGTGACCTTTGAGAGAGAGAGTGTGTGTGTGAATGAGTGAAAGATAGCCAAATCTATGCAAAATAATGTATCTATGAGTGAGAAATTGTGAGAGAAAGCTATGGAACCTTTGAAGAAGAATACTATGCGATGATTTCCATTCAAACTGGTGTATTATTTTGTGTTTTTATGGTATCTTGATGAATTCTTTGAAAAATATTTGAAGAACATAATCAATGTTGTTCAAGTTAAAGCCATGGGAGAATTGTTTCTATGAAGATGTGTGAAGATTTCTCGTTCCCAGTGTTCTTTTCCTTGTAGTGGTCAAACTAAGTATGAAAAAGATGTTTCTTGATGATACAAGATAGATCTTCTTAGAGTATAATCCCTATTTCCTTGGTGTTCCTCTTGGGACTCCACCTTACTATTTCTTACAGTCTAGCTAGCTCCATCTTCATTTTTGCTAGCTCTCTTGACTCTAGTCAACGTTTTCCCCTTTATCTTGGGTGCTTGGGATTGACCGTTCGCTAGATGTTTGGGCCCTTTTTGAGGATCTATAATGAGCTTCATCCCAATTAGAGCTCCTAGAGCTTCTCTCCTTGAGCTGATTGTCCACTTGTATGGCCTCTTCAAAGACCCTAGGTAGTGCATCTCTTTGAAAGCTCGAGTTTCCTACCAAGGCCTTGTAGAGTTCCTCACTACGTATTCCGTTGATAAAGACTATGGAGACCTCTCTCTCGGTGGGTCATTTTTTAGTTGGAATTCTCTTATAGAGACTTCGTATGTGGGTAACATAGTCCCTAATGTCCTCTTTGTCCTTCTACTTGACATTTATCAGTTGAACTATGAGATTGTTAGAGTACCCAACCTTAGAGAATCTCTTAATGAAGAGAGTCTTAAGGTTGTTAAAGTTATTGGATTCCAACATGTCTAAACTCATGTACCATGTCCTATCCTTATCGCCTAGGCATAGTCCAAAATCTTGTGAGCGACGGTGCTGATCAAGATCTGTGAGGCCATTAGCCTCACAAAACTACTTGAATTGTTCTATGAAACTATATGGGTCGTTGCCCAGCTGGTATTTGTCTAGCTGGTTTGCGACTGCATGGATCTTTGATTGGCTTTTGGAGCCCTGGGTGACTCCTAATCCTACAAGCAATGAGGTTGCTAAGGCTGCTGCGCTCTACTCCATTGACATATTGTCAATGAGCCACTTTGTGAGAAGCTCACTCAACATTAAGTTTGCCTCTAGTGCTCTGTGTGTGTGTGTGTGTGTGTGTGTGTGTGTGTGTGTGGTCTTGTTCGATTCCTATTCGCTAGAGCTAACACCCGCTCAGACTTCTCACATCTCTATGTCCTGTCGCAATTTCCTAGTGTGCTACTCTTGGTTGTAGGCTGCAATCTACAATGCCTTATGTGCTAATTTCCTCTCTTCCTCGAGATATGCGATGATGTCCTCTGATGGCCTACCATGGTGGTCCATTTGGGTTCATAGATCGTATTTGCTCACCATTTGTTAGATTTTGACTTGGAAATCTCCCAAGTTGAGCTTGTCACTTCCATGGTTCGCACTGCTATGTCTATGGTCTCTTGCTCCACCAAGTTATTGATGAGGTTGATCTAGTCTCGGGAAGTGTTGTGTCTCCAATGGTGTCAATCCTTCTATGCGTTTGGTTTTCCATGTCGGGTCTCTCTTCTGGTCCTATAGATTGGGATTCTTAATAGCCCGTCTAAGTTTAAGAGTCGTCTCCTATTGGTGGGTTCGTTTTGCTTATTATTTTTGAATGTGTTCTCAACTTATGTACACTCCGTGTGTGTGGTATTCTTTTCGTGCATTGTGCAAAATCAGGCTTTCAGTTTTCACGAGCCATCCAATGCATCTAGAGGGCTATTTGAAGTTTTCCATGTTACGGAAGGTGCTCTTTTTCGCTGACCGGCATGTGTTGGATCTATCTATTTTCACTTCGAAATTTTGGCTCAATTATTTGACAAGGTCTGAAATCTCAGTATCCGATTCTCATAATTGGACATTTGGTCCGATTTTCAATTTTGTCTGAGTTTGACGTGTCCAATTTCCAAGCGGTCCAATTTTGGAAGGTCCGAGTGTTCAATGGCTGATAGTATGAATCAGTATTTTTGGACATCAATACCATGAAGAAAGTCATAGCAGTTATAGTCCATGGAGTGGCAGGTTGAGGAGTGCACTAAAGAGAGTAGAAATTACACAAGGGAAGAAGCCTATGGGTGAAATTTTTGAGGATGAGTCTATGGATGATGAGTTTGGCATACCACATGTAAGAACTTCAGGGAAAAAGAGTGCAAGAAAGTATGTTCCACCACATGCAAGAAGGGTTGAGACATCATCTAGTATATTGCAGTTGAGGAGTTCAAATAAACTAAGGCATTTGGTGGATAGATTGACAAAGATTGGAAGAATGTTATGGATGAAGAGATGGATGCACTAACAAAGAACAAGACAGCTGCCATCCAATATCGGATGGTTCAGAAGGGGTCCAAATCCAATTCTCAGTCTTGTGTCTGATCAAACGGTTTGAAGAGTGTCTCGGTGTTCAATTGTCTAGAATCGGACAGGTTTGATTATTTAGAATCAGATGTCCAAGTTCGATTCCTAGAATGGGACACTGTCAACTTAGTTTGATTCCCATGCCGCAACAACAATGAAGGCAAAAATCTAATTCATGGTGACGATTTATGGCATGTTAGGTCACATACACTTTCAAAATGCAAGCATGGACAAGGGACAAGGTTTGTATATACTTGGAATGGTTGAAAAAGTCATGGACAAGCCAATCAATCCGCTACAAGCTCTAGGTATCTCTCTTCTATATATATATATATATATATGCTGAAGCTAAAAATGAGCCTTCAGCCTCCCTTTCTTGGGTCTTAAACCTTTGTTCCAATACCCAAGTGTTGCCCTGTTAGTGCTCATGCCTTGTTAATGGATTTCAACCCCGTTTTTCCCTTGTTTTTTCCCTGTTTTGGGCCAATTTATAGCAACAACCCTAAGGTGATTCACTTTGATCTCTTGATCCTATCCTACTCTAAATGCAACAAAAATTAAAACTCAAGTAGTAAAATGATTTATCCTACTTGCCAAATCATCAAAACCCAAAATACTTACTTGCATTGAAGATTAAACTCCAAAATCTCCTACTTATATCAAGCACCCATTCCAGGATGAAACCCTACTTCGACACTCGATTTGAAGCATGCAAGTGCTCAAGCTTGAGTCCATCAGTCCCGGCCAACAGAACCAAAATGTAGTGGAAGCTCACGTGCTTGACCGCCAAGATCCACGAATTGCTTATTGTTCAAGCGTTTCAAGTGAGCTCTAATGGCTATCTCTCAATTAGCCAATACGCTTGCGATCCTACGGGTGTAGTGAGCTTACCTTGATGCCCGAATGAGTAGCCTCCTCCCTCAAGCACTTTGATAGCCCCACGATCCTAGATGCAAGCTCAAGCCTCCTCCCTCAAGCTCCATCCTCCATAGTCGTGCGTGAGACAAGAGAAGAGAAGAGAAGAGAGGAAGATAAGAAGAGAGGAGAAGATGGAGAGCTTATCCTCCCCGATCCCTCACCCTCAGACACTCACTCTCTTACACTCTCACACTCCCTCTCTCAACACAAGCATGTGCAAGCAAGAAGGAGAGAAGAAGAGAAGAAGAAGAAGCCACTTTAGCCACACACCAAAGAATACATATAACATTTGTTCATCTTTAGAGGTGCTTGGTTCTTCTTTGGATTTTACCTTCTTTTCTTCTTCTAGCAAGGAGGCCATAATATCAACCAGTTTAGGACTAGGCATGTTGATCAATGTAGTTGACACGTTATTATAGTCAAGAGGAGGCATGCTTTTTAACAACATGCCCATACAAATATTTTCATCCATCTTAAGATCAATTCCTACAAGCTGAGTTAAGAGACTTTCCATGTAGTTTAAGTGAGTTGTAAGAGATGTGTTTGATTTCATATCTAGCTTGAAAAATTCAATCAGTAATCAATACTTAGATGAATTTGATTGTGCACCAAACAAAGTATCTAATCTCTTCCATGTATCATTAGAGGTTTCACAAGTATCCACATGGTGGATGTACCTGTCATCCAATTCTATCTTAATGGTGGCATGTGCTTTGTCATCATTCTTTTGCCAAGTAACTACAAGGTCTGCATCCCGAGGATTCTTCTCCTTGCCATTGGTAATGGCCCAAAGACCCTTCTTTATCAAAATGAGCTTGATGCAGGTTTGCCATGTGTGAAACCCAACCCCTTTGAACTAAATAGTTGGAGAGTCTTTGCCCATGTGCTGGAGTAGCAAATTAGCACCAAAAGACTTAGATTTGAGTAGCACAATATTTAATTATGTCAAAAGACACAAGGAATGTAGTGTCAAATAACACTTGATAAGTATCAATAGATACTTTTAAGCACTTGAGTTTGATGCTTTGATGCTTGGATTTCTCCCCTCCTTCTTGATTTGATGGGAAATGCTTGATAGAAATAGCTTCAAAATGGCTTCACTTGATTGAGGTTGATCAGTAAACGAAGTTGACTTGTAGTGTGTTGAAAAACACAAGCAATGGTAGCATTAAATTTCACTATGCTTAATGATTGTACTTCAATGAAAGCTTCAAATCTTCAAAATATTTCCAAGGCTTGCTTGTTGGATACTGAAATATTGCTGGAAACTTTAATTCTCAGTGGATTAGAGTGGCAGAGGTTTGGTTTAAGTGGCAAGAGAGAGAAAATGAAGGAAAAAATGAGCTTGAAGGTAAGTGGCTATGGCTACCAGTTATGGTTTCAGAACAATAGTCTGATATTTTCACTATAGCAGCTCATCCACTAGACCATTTGAGTTGAGATTTTGTCAAGAGGTAACTTGTATGATAAAATTCAAAATCCTTATGGTAGCCCTTGAAATTGTGAGGTGTAATGATGGCACCATCAATTGAACAACAATAGGCTTGCTATGGCTTCTTGCAGTACCACCTTTGAGTAATCTTCTAATATCTCTCTGCTAGAGTGGAATTTTCTCAAGCCCTCTTAGGTGAAGTAAGTCACCTATATGACCAAAAAATGCCCTATGATAACTCATGAAATAATGCTCACAGTAGGGTGAGAGAATTGACAGACAAAATTTGTGCCAGATCTATGTATTTTCAACAATGTTGGACCATATGTTGTACAATATCAGACAATTTTGGTTTGGAAAGATGTGTCTTAACCTGAGGAACAACTCTTGAGAAGAAATCTCGAAGAGATATGGATGCTCCAACAGATGTAGATATGTGTTATCTATGGCAGCCAAGAGAGATAGAGTGAAGATGGAGGTGGAAGATAAAGGGTTTATGTCAAGCTGAGCTAATCAAAGGTTGAGAGGAGCCTTGTTAGAGAGAACTAATCTTGCTCCAACAAGTACTAGCTAAATGACCAGACTTCTGACATATGTTGCATTTAACATTTGGATAATTCCTAGGGAAATGTTGGCCACCACACCACTTACAACTAAATCTTGGGGGGGGCGCCCTCTTCAGGGCATCGACTCCCTATAAAATTCTATTGCTTCTTAAGAAAATTGACATCAATGGCTATTTGCCTATATTATTCACTAATCATGTGAGTATAGTGCTTCATCATATCCTTGATTTCGCCAAGGACATTCAAGGCACTTGATTCATAACCGTGATCATCTACCTGTCACTCCATTGGCCTAACCACTTGATTAGGAATAGGATGTTGATTTCCTAGAACAACAGTAGGATTTGTCATTTGGCTTCCAGCATTTGGTGGAGCCATCTGACTAGCCATAAGCATGGCCACACTGGGAGGAGTTGGCAACATAGGCACATTTTGAATCATACTTCCTCTCCCATTAGGAGGACTCATGGGCATCCCTTGATTGCCATTCGTCAATGCTAAAGTATTTCCAATTCCTAGACTTTGATTCTAGTTTTCCCTAGAGGTATAAACCGCTTCTAATTGTGATTCTACCTCCTCTACTCTCGTAATAGTCGTATCAATGTCGACAAGAGCAACACTACTCAACTGCACTTGAATATTAAAGTCTAACCCATTCAAAAAGTATTGCAATTGAGCAGTAGCTGGAATAGGAATATAAGTTTATAACTTACGAAATATTTATAGGTTTATAACTTATAGGTTTATTAAAATAGCCATAACCTTTTATCCAAAACACAGATTTCAAATTTGTTCAAATCATTGTAATCTTGGCAAAGAGCTCTACATTACAATTTTCTTACTTCACCTTAACTTTTGAGAAATTATTTAAAAACTCAAAATTTAATTTTGTGTTTTTCCATCAAGATTTCCTACCAGTATCTCAAAAAAGTCAATAAAACTAATGTCTTCAGCACTCCCAAAAATTGTTACTCTTTAAGGTTACTACTATGCAATAAAATATGCAACATCCTCGATTACTTCTATCACTAAATATTATATAAAATATGCAACATCCTCAATTACTTCTATCACTAAATAGTGTATAAAATATAAGATACTAAGTGGATACATTCAGTGATGAACACATACCAAAATTGTTTCAGCCAAATCCAACTAGTAGATATCAAAGTTAATGTTGTCATGTTTACTCTAGATAGGAACATTAGAAATAGGCAATGTTATATATATAAAAAATCACAACAAGGGGACTAGAGCTTTACATTTTTCTCTCTCGCTATAAACTCATGTAAAATTATTAACAAAACCATTTCAAGATAATGCCCATCCACTAAACTAACCTTTCTATTGCTACATTTTTTATCTAGTGGTCACCTTCGAGCTCTCGCCAAGTTACTATAATCTTTTTAACCTCAAGATTTAGTAGGCTTTTCACTTTGTCTAGGTATTGTCTTTACTTTTATAGCCATTGTTTACTCTACAACTTGTCATCCACATATTTTTACAGCTAGTCATGATCCACCACTAACTAAGATCCGTGTTTTTATTGTTTCCCATCCTACTCATTTTCATTCGATGTCAGAATTTACTACTAGCTCTCTTTAAGGTACTTCACATTTTCATTTTTTATATTCCATCACTAGAGGCATATTCATCATCACCATTCACTTATGGACAAATGGTTTTTTTATCCTTTCATTACTATCCACCTTCATTTGGTGTCTTCTTTAATATCCCCTTGTTCCAGAAAAGACTGTATTTTTCTCCCATGACATAGACACTCCTTCAAGAGTTGCCACCTTGATTAGTCAAACCATACATTTATCTCAAATTACACCTATAAACTCTAGATTCTGTTGGCCCACCTTTAGCCCTAGTCTTAAAGACATGGAGACTTGAGGCCGATTGTATCATTATACATCATTCATGATTTCATTCATTTTGTAATCTTTTGAGTTCGTAAATTTTTAGTGTTTTTTGTACACCATGTTTTCTCCACTTCAAGTCCTATTGCTTCTTCACAAGCCTCTCTTAGAGGGCTACTAATTTTGCAAAGGCACATGAATAGAAACTCATAAGTAGGTTGGAGACAAGGGAGTGCAACAAAATGCCATAGGTCAACTGTATTCAGGACAGCCTTGATCTTCCATGACTAAATGATGACATAATTAAGCCCATCTAACTTGGTCAAGGAGGAGATTGGGTAGGACAGTTGGGCACTTATACATGTGGTGTAAGTAGAGGGGGGTGAGGATGAGACACATTAAAAGAGGATAGGGGAAGGGAATACACAAAAAGATGGTAGATAGGAGGGATAGTGTGATCATTGAACCACATTAGGATTGAGTTAGCCTTGGTGTTGGTCCTCCTAAACATGATAATATTTGTGATGGTCCTCACAGTCCTGGTGGTCTTCATGGTGGCGATCCTCATGGTCTTGATTCAACTCTTGATCATACCCTAGTGGTCCTTTTATAACCATAACACACTTTGGAAATAGCAAAGGAGTGTGCACATGGATCGAGGATGTGGCTTATTGATGCAATGACTATACCATGGTGAGTGTTGGTAAGTGTGTTTTCTATTCGTATCAAGTAGTTTGATTCATCAAGCATGTGAGTAGACTAAGCAAGAGAGAACCGTGTGCTTTGTAGGTCAAAATCCTTGAAGGGATAAGAATGCATCCAAAAGTCTCAATTTTGATTTTGATGCACAATAAAACAAATAATACCCTTGATTACTTCTATCACTAAATAGTACATAACATCTAAGATACCAAGGTGGATACACTATAGTGAACAAGTGTCAAAAGTGCTTCAATCAAATGCAATTGATAGATATCAAAGCTAATCTTGTTTAGTCTACATAGGAGCATTAGAAATAGGCAGCATTAATAATGTTTACATTCAAAATAAGGTGACTATAGCTTTATATTTTTGTCTCTCCCATATAAACTCATGCAAATTTATTAAAAAATCCCTATTAAGAGGAAGTCCATCGATTAAACCCATGGAGTTCACTCTTTGTAAAGGAGACAATTATCACTATGCAAAAAATCATCGAAAATCCTATCTACGACTCGTGCAAGAGTCATATGACCCCCCTTTTTACACTTATATGATGTATCAAAAAATTTTATTGCGTACCTCCTTTCTTGGATATAAGATTTTATATTCTATATATTTTCTCATATTGATTAAGCTTAAAGACTAGAACATTTCTAACTTAATAATTACACCTTGCACTTTAACGGTGATACATTGTCACATCACTCCAAAATTATATTTCATGACAGTGCATTATTTTGAACACCAAAAAGGTAGTATTTCAAAAATGTAGCGGGTAACTTATATTTCCCTTGCCTCCCTCTTTCCCCCCACCCCCTTCCTTTTATGATTGGAGGGGGAAACTAATGGGGGTATACATATGCTTATGTACTTATTGAAAAAAAAAACTCTCCCTTGCACGTATGTGATTCCATAAGTTACCCATGGGAAACTCCCCATGCCATTAAATATAGTAGTTTTCAACCTCTCTACTACTATATTTTTAATATGCTGGTCACCTTCAAGATATAACTAGGTTGCTACAATCCTTTTACCTAAAGATTTAGAAGGATTTAAACTTTAGCTAAGTGTTTTCTTTACTTTTATAGTTGTTGTTCACTCTACAACTTGTGCCCCACATATTTTTACAATTTCCCATGCTTGAAGAGATTTCCAACACTAGTAGCAAATGTAACGTACCCGCCTTTGATTACGTGATGAGTAATGTTTTTAGTAGTCCCCCAAAGTTTACCTTCCAGCCGTCTCCACCCGTACTCTAAACAGAATGATCAGATCCGGCTGGTTAACCCTGCAAGGGAAGCGTCCTGTCGTTACCCACAGAGGACTGACCTGAAGGTTCCTAATTGATCTAACAGTCACCTATCAACAACTAACTCACATCCAGAGGTGTCCTTCGAGAGGCTTCTTGTTCGAAAGGAGAAACTACCATTACCCTTGGTTCATGGATTACAACGCTTTTTTCTAGTAGCGGACTAAGGATTTATGAAATCCCTCGCAATGCTCTGGCACAGCCGTCGTACCTTTCCACTAAGATAATTTACAGTTCAGGTTTTGAAACCAAACCCTAGGTAAGTCAGTGAATCGGCCCTTCCTAGGGTTTCTTCCTAGTGTTTGTTTTTGGGGAAACCTCTCCGCTAACCAAGACCACCCGGCCATAGGACTAGATTCGTCGAGAATCCATCCACCCGCTTCCCTCTATGGAAGTTCTTAGTTATCTAATTACCTACCACATTACGTGAAACATATAAAAATAGCTTTATTAATTAATATCCTTTTATGCATAGTTGTTCGTTTACGTAATTTACTCATGGACGTACAATCAAAATAAAAAAAATTCATTGATTATGTTTCATAATGTGTGTTCTCATCCCCATACAGGAGAAAATTTACAATTTCACGTGCTGCCATCCAACGCATCTGCACGTCACGTGATGCCTCATCCAGTGCATCTACACGTCACCAAGATCAAATCCACCTATAGCTAGCGTTTATAGGTGTCCCAAGTAAAACTCAGGCCATACAGGGGACCAAGTAGTTCCTAGGTGCAAAAAAGGATTTACTAGCCAGAGCCCCCTTGGCACCTTTCCACCCCCTACTTAATACGATCCTTGATGGGAGACCTCTCGCCATCGAAGCTGCTCCATGCTTCTGCGACTGTAAAAACATTCCCTCTTGGTATGGGGATTCAGCACCTATCCTTGGGGGAGGTATAGGGCTCCTCAATTCTTCTCTCTTCCAATTCTTAATTTAATCAGAATCTAATCTAGAAGATCACAAACAAGATTGATGTCTACAAGCAGTTATGACTTCAATCAATCATGTAGCTTTCAAGTGCTGCTTAATTCTAGTAGCAATCAACCTCGGGGCGGGGGGGGGGGGGGGGGTCACTTATGAAAGTTCAAAATAAGGGGTTTTTAAAACACCATTTTTATACATTTTTTACATACATAAGGGTGTCATATAAAGAGGTTACTTACAAATTGAATAGAAAAGGGTTGTGTTTTATTCAAGAAAAATTCACAAATTAGGATATTTATAAATAGGCCATGAATGCACATTATATAGAGAATATGTATATAGTGAACCCCCCAAGCAATCGACACTTGAGTTTCACATAATGAAATCTTCCCCTTGGAATTTAACTAAGGGCATCTAGATTTTGGGATCTCTAACTTCCAAGTTCTTGTAACCAATTCTCTTGGCCTTAAGTCAGTATTTCTCAAGAGACTTATCTTATTTGGATAGAACTTTTTTAGAAAAACCTGTGGTATCGCGGTTGGTAAAGGGTTGTCATCCTCGCATGTGACTCCGTTAGTGACTCTCGTGCTCGCAACTCCCACTGTTGCTTCCACATTAGTAGGGTTATTTGCAATTTCTGCTTCTCAACTCTTTTTCTTCGAGGCCATGATAGAGTAGAGATGAGAGTAGAGGTATGATAGAATAGGATAGAGTTCTTCAGTGTCTTCCCTTCTCAGATCAGAGTAGAAGAGGATGAGAGACCTTCAGCGTATCCCTTTCCTTGGGTTTAACGGGATGATGTCTCTTCATCTTGTGGAATAGAGTCTCCTCCTTCTCAATTAGTGTCTCATCCTCGTCAAGATTTATCGTTGTCGCTCCTTCTTCTCGATTAGCATCTCGTCCCATAAGGATTGCTCTTGTTGCTCCTCATATCGTAGGAGCTATGGAAGAAGCCTAACGAGTTTGGGCAGCGCTTCCGCGTAGGGTTGGGGAGAGAGAGAGAGAGAGAGAGAGAGAGAGAGAGAGAGAGAGAGAGAGAGAGAGAGAGAGAGAGAGAGAGAGAGAGAGAGAGAGAGAGAGAGAGAGAGAGAGAGAGAGAGAGAGAGAGAGAGAGAGAGAGAGAGAGAGAGGCTGATTACAGCAGAGCTTCATCACATCAATAGCAGCAGAGAGACTTCTGCATGGGTTGTTGTGTGTCTCTTACGTGATGCTCTACCCCTGTTTATATAGTAGTGAGAGAGGGGGGGGGAGGGGTAAAGAGAGAGCGCCTGCTTTTTGGCTTTTTTAATGGCATCATTGTTGACAAGATTTCTTCTTCTTTTTTCCATGCAACTTGTTTTGATCATAACTTCGTCATATGAACTCCAAATATAGATGTTTGGGTACTTAAAACGATCAGAACATATTTGATCGACAAGCTATTGTGAGAAGAATTGCAAAAATCCATTAAAAAAATGCAAGAATAAGGATTTTTGTAAATCACATTATTTTTATCCATCTTTTATCTTGGACGACTTATTCCCTTCAAAATAAGTCATAGTATATATTTGGATCCATCTAAGGTGGGAATTAAGTTATCTAAACATGATATTAGAGATTTCAAACTATTCTAGTAAACTAGTTCGGCTTCCTATAAATCCTGTAGAGATTCTGTAGTTTTTTCTTTTCCATGTGTGGACGTGAAACATAAATCAATTTTCTTTGGAATGTATATGCACATTGTTTATTAAAATAAACTAAGTAATGGGGGCATTACATTCTTCCCTTCTTAAAGAAATCGAGATGTCCTCATCTCGAGAGAAATTGGGGGTATTCTTTCATAAGGGTTACCTCATCGATCCAAGTGGCATCCTCTTGAGGATAATCCTTCCACTGGATGAGATATTCTCTAAGGGTTCTATTCCTAAGGATTCTTTCTTTTACATCCAAGATTCTATCAAGTTGAAGTTCAAGTAAACCTTGGCTTGGCATTACAACTTGCTGATCATCAAGAATATGATCAAGATTAGGTACATAGGGCTTCAAGAGACTGACATGGAATACATTATGAGCTTTTAGGGTTTCAGGGAGTTGCAGCTTATAAGCATTTGGTCCAAGAGCCTTTATGACTTTGTAAGGTCCACAATATCTTGGGCTTAGCTTCTTGAATTTTCACAAGGATAAGGAACTCCTCTTTAGGCGTACACTGATAAAAACCTTGTCCCCTTCTTGAAAGATTCACTCTTTTCTCCCTAGGTCAGCATAGGCTTTCTGCCGATCCTTGGTAGCTTGTATGTCTTGCTTGATGGTTTTGACTTGTTCCTCCATTTCTGCAAGCATCTTTTTAGAAGCTTCAACTTTCAAGGTAGGGTTAGAGAAGTTTAGCGGGGTTAGGCATTCTTGCCCATATAGAGCTTGAAATGGGGTCATTTGGATGCTCTGATGATAGGACGCATTGTAAGAAAATTCCACCAAAGGTAGATATTGTATCCACTGTCTAGGTTCTTTGCAACAATATGCCCTAAGTATGTCTTCAATGACCTGATTTACACGCTCTATCTGTTCATCAGTTTGAGGGTGATAAGCTGTACTAAAACAAAGCTATGTACCGAGAGCTTCAAATAATCCCTTCCAAAAATGTAAAGTGAATAGAGAATCACAATTGCTGATAATTCTCTTTAGTAGTCCATGAAGTCTAAAGATTTCTTTGACAAATAACCTGGCAATATCTGAGGCTTTATAGAGCTGGTTTTGACCAGAATAAGGTGGGTAACCTTAGTCAGCATGTCCACAATTACCATGATCGAGTTGTATCCACCTTGAACTGAGGGTAATCCAACTACAAAATGCATACTAATGAATTCCCATTTCATCTTAGGAATATCAAGTGGTTGTAGCTCTCCTGGCAGCTTAACTCGTTCGGCTTTTATTCGTTGGCAACTCAAGCATTCGATTACATATTTAAGTACGCCACTTTTGAGCTTTTCCCAATGATAGCTTTTCCTAACTGCATTGAGAGTTTTGGCATAGCCAGGATGTCCTAAAAATGGGGAATCATGAGCTTCCCATAAATCTTGTTCTGAAATAGGCAAGCCCTTTGTCAATGGAGAAGTTAAGATATTGTCTTAATCTTAGAGTCTTGTTCTTTATTCTGTATTTACTTCACCATTTGTTGATATTTGGGATCATTATTCACCTTCTCCTTCGCTAGCTCGATGATAGGATTGCTAGGCATTGATATCATTGTAGTTAGTGTTTGAGCTCTAAGAGGTTCTTCTAAGATAAGTGCATTGAGAAACGATTTGTGGCTTAAAGAATTTGCAATTACATTCTCTTTGCACGGTCTATACTTGATCTCAAAATCATACTCTTGCAAGACTTCAATCCACCGATGTTGCCTCATATTTAGATCTGGTTGAGTGAAGATCCATTTAAACCCTTTATGGTTAGTTACCAGTGAGAATTTCTTCCTGAGTAGATAATGTCTCCATAACTTAAGAGCGTGGATAATTGCAAGTAATTCCAAGTCATGAGTAGCATAATTTCTCTGGCGAGTCTTCAATTTTTTGGAGGAATATGCTACTGGATGTCCTTCCTACATGAGTACACATCCCAAGGCAAGAGAGCTTGCATCGGTCACCACTTTGAATTCTTTGCTAAGGTTGGGTAGTTTGAGGATCTGAGTTGTGACTAAACTTAGCTTGAGCCTATCAAAGCTAGACTATTCAACTTGGGTCCATTTAATGGCAATCTACTTCTTGAGTAGGTCGGTGAGGGGTGCAACAATCAAGGCATAATTCTTGATAAAAACCATATGCCATCCTGTTAAACCCAAAAAGCTACGAACTTTGCTTACAGTGGTTGGAGGCGGCCAATCTTGTACATCCTTGACCTTGGCCGGGATCTACTGAAATTCCCACTGCTGAAACTATAAACTCTAAATACTCGATTTCCTTCTTGAAGAACGCACACTTGTTCTTCTTAGCATAAAACTTGTGAGTCGCCATTGTCTCAAGAACTGCGTGTAGTTATGACTCATGACTTCCTTCATCCTTGGAATATGTTAAGATATCATCAAAGAATACAAGGATGAAATCATCAAGATAAGGTTTGAATATATCTTGCATTAATCTGTTGAAGGTAGTGGGGGTGTTGGTTAATCCAAACAACATTACAATAAACTTGTAATGACCGTACCTTGTGCTAAAAGCAATTTTTGGGATATCTTCTTGCTTGATTTTGATTTGGTAATACCCCAATCTGAGATCAATCTTGGAGAAAATCTTCGCTTCTTATAGTCGATCAAGTAGTTCATCGATCCTTGGAATCGGATACTTATTTTTTATTATTACTTGATTTAGCCCTCGATAATCAATGCAGAGATGGAGAGTCCCATCCTTCTTTTTCTGAAATAACACCGGAGCTCCCCAGGGTGAGTTACTGGGTCTAATGTATCCCTGATCTAAGAGATGTTTGAGTTGTTCCTTTAGTTCTATGGCTTCTAGAATGGACATTCGATATGGTCATTTTGCAACTGGTGCAACTCCTGGTACTAGCTTGATTTCGCGGTCGACTTCTCTTTGTGGTGAAAGTTCAATTAATTCTTCAAGGAATATGTCAACATATTCCTTAAGCCACGATGGTTCATCTTCAACTTCTTTATCTTGTCCAGTTTTATTTAATTTGATTAGGTATGCAGGTGAGCCTTTTCTTAAACCTTTAGCAATTCGAGAAGCTTTCGCTAATTGAATCTTCGGTTTTCTTGCTTCTCCTTGTGTGGTCGCTTGTTTTCCTATAAGATTCAAGAATGTGACTTGGCCCTTTTCACAATGAATATGAGCGTCATTGGGAATTAACCAGTCCATTCCTAACAGGCACTCATAGGTTTCTAGGTTCATCACTCTGAATTTCATGTTGGTCTGATTGCCACCCAGATTCAACTCCACCTTACTTGTTTTTTTATATTGAGGAAACTTCTTTTCCATTAGCTAACTCAACTATCAGCCCAGGTGCACGCATTGTGTCTATGCCTAGTTTTCTAGGACACCTTAGTGATATGAATGAATGTGTGCTTCCACAATTGATCAAAATTTTAAAGGGTTTACTGTTATAGGTTGATGGTGTTTGAATCACTAAGAATTGTCGATTTGATCCCTTCTTGTTGAGAGAGGCGTGAATTCTTGCTCTCTCCATGTCGATTTCCAAGGTGGGACCTTTGCGGTCTTCTATTTCCTTGAGGTTTATGCCAGAAAATCTTCCTCTAGCTGTGGTTGTCCATCTCTGGTTGTTACAGAAATTGCTTTGGCGTTCATTTTGTCCGAGTTTTGGGCATCATCTTTGGATGTGGCCAGATTCGTTACAATAATAGCACATGAAAGTGTATTTATTACCACTAGTAAAGTTCTCCACTACTAACATCTTAGACTTTTTGCTATTAGCAGATTGGAATTGACCTTGGGCTCTTTTTGCATAGCCCCTAGTTATATTTCTGTTTTGAAACTTAATATTCCAAGGCTTATCATTTCTTGGTTTAGACTGGAGTTGTTGTATAATCAGTCTTGCTCTTATCAATGCATCTTGGAGGTCAAATGGATGCATTGATTCAAGCCATGTGTTCAAGGGATCATCTAATCCATGGCAAAACTTGGATACTAGCTGCGCAATGTCCATAGACGGTGCATACTTGAGAAGTGTTACAAACTTTGAGTAATAGGCTTCCAGTGTCATTCCAAGTTGCTTTAGACCAAAGAATTCATTCATCTTTTGTGTGCGGTATGTTGGTGGAAGATACCCACCTCGCACTGCATTCTTTAATACGTCCCAATTTACAAATGCTTTGGAGATTCCTTGATTTTTACACCATTGTTTCCACCAAATTCGGGCTTCTTCTCTTAGCTTTGACTTACCGATCATTGCTTGATTAGTTGGGGTAATTCCAGCAGCAATGAAATAATCTTCCATGGGCTCAACCCATATTTTTGCTTCAATCTCGATATTTTTGCCTTGGCCAGGAAAATTACTCATATCTTAGGCCATAATACCAAGTTTCTGATTTCTTTTCTCTCTGATACCACTTGTAACATATCCGCCTTTGATTATGTGACGAGTAACATTTTAGTAGTCCCCCACAGTTTACCTTCCAGTCCGTCGCCACCCGTACTCTAACCAGAATGATCAGATTTTGTTCGGCTGGTTAACCCTAGGTCTACCCCACAAGGGAAGCGTCCTGGTGTTACCCACCGAGGACCAACTTGAAGGTTCCTAATTGATCTAACAGTCACCTATCAATAGCTAACTCACATCCGGAGGTGTCCTTCGAGAGGCTTCTTGTCCGGAAGGAGCAAGTGCCATTACCCTTGGTTCATTTGGTTCATGGAGTACAACGCTTTTTTCTAGTAGCGGACTACGGATTTATGAAATCCCTCACAATGCTCTGGCACAGCCGTCGTACCTTTCCCCTAAGACAATTTACAGTTCATGTTCTGAGACTAAACCTTAGGTAAGTCAGCGAATCGGCCCTTCCTAGAGTTTCTTCCTAGTGTTTGTTTTTGGGGAAACCTCTCGGCTAACCGAGACCACCCTGCCATAGAACTGGACTTGTCACAAATCCATCCACCCGCTTTGCTCTCTGGAAGTTCTTAGTTATCTAATTACCTACCACATTACGTGAAACATATAAAAACAACTTTATTAATTAATATCCTTTTATGCACAGTTGTCCGTTTACATACAATCAGAATAAAACAAGTTCATTGATTATATTTCATAATGTGTGTTCTCCTGCCCATATAGGAGAAAGATTACAATTTCACGTGCTGCCTCATCCGGTGCATCTGCACGTCATATGCTACCTCATCCGGCACATCTGCACGTCATCAAGATCAAATCCACCTATAGCTAGAGTTTATAGGTATCCCAAGTAAAACTCGGGCCATACAGGGGACCCAGTAGTTCCTAGGTGCGAAAAAGAATTTACTATCCAGAGCCCCCCTGGCACCTTTCCACCTCCTACTTAATACGATCCCTGCTGGGAGACCTCTCGCCATCGGAGCCGGTCCATGCTTCCGTGACGGTAAAAACAACCCCTCTTGGTATGGGGATTCAGCACTTGTCCTTAGGGGAGGTATAGGGCTATCTAATCTAGAATATCACAAACAAGATTGATGTCTACAAGTAGCAAAAGTGAGGATTTTCGTAAATCGCGTTATTTTTAACCATCTTTTGTCTAGGATGATTTATTCCCTTCAAAATAAGTCACAGTATATATTTGGATTCATCTAAGGTGGGAATTAAGTTATCTAAACATGATATTAGAGCTTTCAAACTATTCTAGTAAACCAGTCCGGCTTCCTGTAAATCATGTAGACATTCTGCAGTTTTTTCTTTTTCGTGTGTGGACATGAAACATAAATCAATTTTCTTTGGAATGTATACGCACATTGTTTATTAAAATAAACTAAGTAATGGGGGGCATTACAACAAAGATCTGTGTTTTTTTTTCTCTCACAACATGTTCATTTTTCTTCAATATCAAAAGTTACTGCTAGCTCTTTTAGAGGTGCTTTACATTCACATTTATTATCTTCTATCATTGGAGCTATCTTCACCATCACCATTCTGTTATACAAAGGACTATCTTTTGCTCCCTTCACTATTCTCTATCTTCATTTGGTGCCTTCTTTTATATTCCATTATGAAGAGGATTGTATTTTACTCCCATGACATAACACACTCATTCTACAAGTGCTTCCACCTTCATAAGTTAGGATCATGCATTTATCTTGAATCATTTTATCAAATCTAGAATCTATTGGTTCACCCCTTAGCACTAGTCTTTTAGACATGGACACTTCGGGCCTATTGTATTAGTATATACATAATTCATTATTTCATTCATTTTGTAAGCTTTTAAGTCAATTAAATTTTAGGGTTTTTTATACACTTTGTTTTCTCCATTGCAAAGGTTATTGCTTCTTTGCAAGCCTCTCCTAAAGGGTTGTTGATTTTGCAAAGGCAGTTGGATAGGAACTCATGAGCAGTTGGGGATAAGGGAGTGTAATGAAATCTTGTAGGTCAAATGTATTGAGCAAGTTAGGAATAAGGGAGTGTAATGAAATCATGTAAGTCAAATGTATTGAGATAGAATTCATCTTGTATGACTAAATGATGACATAATTCATCCCATTTAATTTGGTCAATGAAGAGATTGGGTAGGATAGGGGCACCTACCCTTGCGATGCAAGAAGAGGGAGATGAGGATGAGATCTCTTAGAAGAGAGGGGAAGGGAACATGCAAAAAGATGGTAAATAGGAGGGATAGTCTAATTATGGTTTACATCTTGAACCACATAAATCTTGGCATTAGCACTCCTGAACATGACAATATTTGTGATTATCCTCACAATCTTGGTAATCTTCATGGCACTCCTCATGATCTTGATTCAGTTCTTGATCCACAACACGATCCTACCAGCCCTAATGGTCGAATGTATTGAATCCCTTGAAATTGTGAAAATGAAAGCCATAGAATCCTACTAGTCATAATGGTCTAGCATATTGAATCTTTTGATGATAAATTGCTATGAAAGGTCCATCATTTGAATCCTTGACAAAGCTTCCACATGACCAATTAAACATAAGATGAGAAGAGGACTGAATGGAGAGAAAACTTGGCATGTTTCAGAGATGGCAGTATGTTGGAGCATTTCTATACCACAGCGCACTTTGCAAAATATACTATGTGAGTGTGCAATATGCAAGCAATGAAGGGAAAATAGAGAGAAGAAATAGTATATGTTGAAGAAAATCAAACTCAAATATAATTGAGATGACTAGGAGAAATGTTGATACAATAACCATGCATGTGCACTTGGCATGTCAAGGCATTAGACTTCAAAAGGCAAGAAACACAAAAAACACACAAAAGAGAGAGGAGAGAAAATGATGGTTGGAATTGCGAGAATAGTAGGAAGAGGCTGGATGTATGCCATGCAGAGGACAAGTAATGGTTGCCACATAAGTAGAAAAAAGAAATATATTTGCTAAAAATATTTTGAAATAGGATTATTGAAAAGGTGCCAAGTGTTGCAAATAGAATGCCATGTGGATCAAAAAGTGGCAATCTACTGCCGATATACATGGCTTGGAAACTACTAGTAGTGGAAAATGCTACTAGTAGTGGAAAATGCTACCATTTGACTGCTCTCCTTTTCATCTCTTCCAAGATTTCACTTTGCCTTTGAGCTAAGGTTCTTATTCTCTGCTCTTGTTCCTTGATTTCTCTTTCTAGCCTCTTCTGGTCTTCTAGTTCTAGGACTACCCTCTTCTCCAAAATTTCCACGTTTTTTTAATATCCTTGGGCCCTCCTCTTTTTGTCTTGCTGTGAACTCCTCCATGGCATTCTAGGCTTTTTCCATCTATCCTTGCAATTCTTCTTGTTGCAGGATCAGGACCTTATACTCCCTTTGAATTCCCACTAGCTCTTGATTCTTGTCTTCAAGCCTTTTTCACCAGCTTTTCTCTTATTCCTCCTTAGCCATGAGCTCCGCCTTTCGCACACTTATTTCTTTTTGGTAACTGGCCACTTGGTGGGTTCTCTCAAGCTAGAAGGCTGGTAGTGTCTCTTTCTCAGCTTCTAACTTCGCAATGGCCATCTTATTTTCCTCCTTTGCTCTCTCTAGCTATGAAGGAGTTCTTTGATGTAATAATCATAATTAGATAACGATGACAGCGCTATAGGGAAAGTTGTTGTGGATGCTTCTATTCTTTGTCTCTTGGGATCTTGTCTTGAGGACTCAGCATCCGTAGTAGCTGCCAATCTCTTTGTTCCCTTCATTGGGGTTCCTCCACTTGCATCCTGAGAGCAATCTCTTTATTGACCAAAAACTACACCGAGGCCATAAGATTGCTTGCATCTACTGTGGTTGAAGTGCCTTGGGTGGGTGCAGAGATTGGGGTGGTAGGCACTAGGACAACTGGAATAGGATCAATCAGGCCCGTGCCCTCGCCTTCTGTTACTGGGGATGGCGTGATTTTTGGCACTTGGACACTTGTTCATGGGCCTTCTTCTATGTATGGGTTCATAGCAACCAGTTCCACCTACCTGAACTTTTGCTTTCCTCTTCTTCGTTCCTCCCTAGCTGTTATGTTTCCTTTTTTGTTCTCCTCTTCCTCTCCTCGGATTTCTTGGACTCCTCTTTTATCTTCTCTAACTTAGCCTTTTCTTTTCTTTTATTTTCTTCCTTTGCCTTCTTGGATTCTCTTTGTGCCTTCTGCAGGTCGACTTTCTCTTTCCTCATTCTCTCTTCTTTTGCCTTCTCTTGGGGGGTTCTCTTCTTGGACTTTTTGGCCCCTCCATGGCTAGACCGTGTTTCCTGCTCTTCTTCTTCATCACTGACAGTTCTCTCACTAGACTGTTCCTACTCATGGTGGGGAGGTGACATGTTTGGTGTCTCACCAACTTCTTCTTCACCTTGTGCTTCCCCTAATGCCTCCCTGATGATGGAAATCAAGACCCCACCAAATCCTATGGTCAAGGCCTTAGATGATGACTTCATTCTTGCCTTGGAGGCCGAGGACTCTCCACCTGCGGGTCTTCCACCTATAGCCAGTGCCTTTGGTGAGGTCTCGATTGTCTTCCGCACAAAGCCGTTCAAGTTCACTTCATCTAAAGATTTGGATGTAATGCTTTCGAGCATCAGCACGTTGATCCTACTCATTAGTGTGTTGTACCTTTGGCTGGAAAACAAGGCATGCACCATCTTGGCCTATAGTTGGACTTCTGGGTTAGGGATATCAGCTAAGCTGATGCCATCATTAGTGTGGACCAGAACTTTGTCCATTCCCAGTATGTTGTATACATCCCTTTTCGATCGTCTTTCCACTTTGTTGGCCAGGCCCCTAGGGAGTCCACCTTATAGAACATGTAAGATACCACGTGAGTTCAAAAGAAAGTGTATTATCTTTAGTAAAATTTACAGGATTATATTTACAAAAGGGGTTTTTAAATGCCACCATATTTGAGACTACGACACCTTGTGAGCTATCGTGTCTTCACTAAAGTGTCCTCCAAACAATTCTGTTATGTGCTTCTGTAAGTATGTCATGCATTTCATGCTCGCACACACACCTACATAACAAGCCATCTTGCCCTAGCCTATAGAGTTGGCCTGCTACCAAACTAATAGGGTTGTACTAGATAGGAACGTATAAAGTAGGTTGGGGATAAGGGAGTGTAATGAAATCCTGAAGGTCAACTGTATTGAGGATAGCCTTCATCTTGCATAACTAAACGATGGCATAATTCATCCCATCTAACTTGGTCAAGGAAGAGATTGGGTAGGATAGGTACCTGCACTTGTGGTGCAAGAAGAGGGAGATGAGGAATGAGATGTCTTAGAAGAGGAGAGGAGAAGGGGACATATAAAAAGATGGTGAATAGGAGGGACAGTCCGATCATGATTTCTACCTTGAACCACATTAGTCTTGGCAGTGATCCTTGAGAACACAAAAATATTTGTGATGATCCTCACAATCTTGGTCATCTTCATGGCGATCCTCATGGTCTTGATTCAAATCTTGATCCACATGATCATACCAACCCTAATGATCTAAGATATTGAATCCTTTCAATTCGTGAAAATGAAAGCCACATAATCCTACTGGTCGTATCTGGTAGCTCCTCTCATTTGTGGGAAATAATAGAAGCAAGGTTGAGAGCAAAGGAGTACACGTGTGGAGCAAGCTAGGTGATGCAACGACTACAATGTGGTGAGTGTTGGTAAGTTTACATTCTATTTGTATCTAGATTTTTTGATTCATCAAGTATGTGAGTAGGCTAGGTGAGAAACAATCATGTGCTCTATAGGTCAAAATCCTTGAACAAATAAGGATGTATCCAATGGTCCTAACGTTGAGCATACAGTACAACCACCCAAATTTCAATCTTTGTGTTTTTCACTCAAGATCTCGTGTCAATGTTTGATTACTTTTATCACTAAACAGTACATAATATCTAAGGTATCAAGGTAGGTACATTATAGTGAATGAGTATCAATTATTTCAAACAAATGTAATGGATAGATATTAAGGCCAATCTTGTCACATTTACTCTACATAGGAGCATTAGACATAGGCAACATTATACATGAGAACAATCACAACAAGGAGACTACAACTTTGTATTTTGGTTTCTCTCTTACGCACAAAGCACATGGGCTAGCGACGTACACTTAGCAAATGAAAATGCATTGCGTTTGGACTAATAGAGGTGTATGCTAGCTAGCTGAACATTCATGGTCGAATTCGAGGGGCATGCGCACAGGTTGAGATATAGGCGATTGACAACCACAAATGTGTAGCTTGCCACCTACTCGCATATGATGTCCGAAGAGGGGTTCTCGAGCCTCACTTGGTGCAACTCATGTTGCTTGCGCAAGTCTTGCTCACCCCGTAATGCGCATTGTAGGAACCCTTTTACCGAAAGAAAGAAGCACTAAGGCGCTAGCCCAAAATTAAAGAGGAAGGGGGAAACGAAGTGTGTGAAAATGTGTGTCGGTATATTAAGGTGGAAAAGCGATACAAAATGTGGGGGCTGTTGTCCCCTTTGTTGGGATGGGACTACAAAGAAGTTTCCGGACTGCATTGCACGTGTTAGCGTTACAGCATGGAAAACGGTGTTTTATTTGCAACCAGTATGGGATGGGTCGTAGAGAATAGGCTTCAGCCGGAGATGGGCACGTCGGTGATGCCGGGCTGGTTGGGCTGCTGAGTCTGGCGCTTGGGCACGGTGATGGTGAGCACGCCATTCTCCACGCGGGCGCTCAGCTCCTCGGGCTTGGCGTTGTCGGGCAGGCGGAAGCGCCTCAGGAAGCTGCCGTGTGCCCGCTCCACGCGGTGCCACTTGTCGCCCTCCTGCTTCTCCTCCTTCCTGCTGCGCTCGCCGCTGATGCACAGCACGCGCCCGTCCTCCACCTGCACCTTCATCTCCTCTTTCTTCAGCCCCGGCAGGTCGGCCTGGAAGATGTGGGCCTCGGGCGTCTCCTTCCAATCCACCTGAGTGTTGGCCACGGCCGATGCCTCGCGGGCCAGCTGCCGCGACGGCTCGCTGTCCA
Source organism: Lygodium microphyllum (assembly GCF_053477565.2). Lineage (NCBI taxonomy): Eukaryota > Viridiplantae > Streptophyta > Polypodiopsida > Schizaeales > Lygodiaceae > Lygodium > Lygodium microphyllum. The sequence goes on from NC_141138.1 coordinate 117,181,222, forward strand.
GGAGGTGGAAGGGCCAGTCGGCAAAAGTCCTGCTGAAGAGGGCGGAGCTGCTGGCCGGGAAGGGATCCCAGGAGAAGGGGTCGAAGATGGCGCCGCTCTGGCCGAAGAATGGGCTCAGTGCCATATTCTAATCGCTCTGCTGGCTTAGCCTGCACTGCTTGCGCGTCTGAGAGAGGGAGTGGAAATAGAGATAAAACGTCGTATAGTGGCGTAGGCTATATATAGCCTGTGAGAGCGTGGACGCTGATGTGAGATAAAGGCGGCTGGATTAGCTGCTCCGATTCGTCTCTGATGACCCCTTTCGCGGCATTACTTGGAGAAACTTCTAAAAACTTCTAAAAGACTCGAGAAAGTGCTAGAAGATTCTAGAACATTACTTGGAGGTTTTAGGAGACTGCTTATATCGAGACTTACATAAGCATGGCTCATATCACTGGTTATGTTAGTATTGCCTATGTCATCGATGATATCATCATCCTTTTACTAGCGCTTATATCATCTCATATCTAGAAGCTTCCCCTCAACCTTCTTAACTCTAGTATGAATAGGGGTCTTGGGCTACTTGCCTTTCAATCTTGCCAAACTGATATGAGAGGAACAAGAACTTGGCAAAGGGCATCACAATGAAGATGTGCTAGGGATTCTTCATCGTCATAGATACACTTTGTTACCCCTACACCATTTTTAGTCATACCTCTCATACAGTAAATCATTATTAAGTATGTGACACCATAGCATAGATGAAAGAAAACTTTACAAATGTTATCAACGTCTACCAATATGCCATTGAGCTCACCTGCTTTCATCTTGTGCAAAAAACTGTGAAGACTTGGCTATAGAGCTTGCATTTTCTTGCAACGGTACTAGGGAGGATTAAGTTCCAAGAGGGGTACTTGGGAGACTCAAGGAGCAATGTAAATAAGCAAGGAAGAACCCAACAAAGAAGGATGAAAATTTCTAGGTAGGAGTACACTCTATTTTCTTCATTGTCATCCTATCACCTTTGGAAAAGGTAAACAAGTGAAAGGACTATCTTTAAATGGAGTACCCTTCATTGCAAGAAAAGTTGGCATTAAGGTGATGAAATTAGCATCATAGTTGCTCTCGAATAATATTTTTGTAATGTGAGGTTATTTTCTTTCAACTCCCTTTTTGCCTTGTAAATGAGAAAAATAAAAACTTAGGCATCTCTTACTTTGGTCGTGTGAGTTATTTTTGATTGATTAACTCAGAGTATTCATGGTGGAGGCGAGGCCTTTGGTAGAGGCCACATCTAATAATGAATGTTTTGATTCTCAAAACACAAATGGAAGAAGAAAAGGAATTGCAAGAAAGTAGGGGGAGCCAAAGATGTCAACAGGATACAATCAAAGCTAGTGTTCTCATTTTCAACTCCCTTTTTGCCTTGTAAAATGAAAACAATCAATTTTTAGGCATCTCTTGTTTTGGTCGTATGAGTTCTTTTTGATTGATTAACTCCGAGTGTTCATGGTGGATGCGAGTCGTTTGGTAGAGGCCATGGTGTAGGTCGTCCATTTGAAGGCAACATCTAATAATGAATGTTTTGATTCTCAAACACATGTTGGAGAAGAAAAGGAAGTGCAAGAAAGGAGGGGGAGCCAAAGATGTCAAGAGGATATAATCAAAGCTAGTGGATACCAAGAGATCTAATATCTTCTAGAAAACTTCTAAAAGATTTGAGAAAGTGCTAAAAGATTCTAAGAAGTTCTAGAACATCACCGAGAGTTTCTAGAAAAGTAGTCATATCAAGACGTACATAAGCATTGCTTATGTCATCGGTTATATTAGTAATGCTTATGTCATCGATGATATCATCATCCTTCTGCCAATGCTTATATCATCTCACATCGAGAAACCTCTCCTTAACCTTCTTAACTCTAGTATAGATAGGGGTATTGGGCTACTTGCCTTTTAGCCTTGCCAAACTAATATGAGAGCAACAAGAACTTGGCAAAGACAAGGATTGTCACCTCGCAACTTATAAGGGATTGACTTCAAGAAGAAGAAGAACTTAATTCTTTATTTAAGAAGACAAAGTACAAGAGTATATTTCTCTATACAAGATTCTCTACAATGATGCTTGCAATAAGATTGGATTCATGATACAAGACAACGCAAGATCTTGATGCAAGGCTAGACTGAATACAAGACAAGACAAGAATCGAAGATACAAGGCTTGAACAAGGACTCGAGAGGACTTATGTTGCATGATCCTTACAACCAAAATTTCATTTTCTTATACCAAAACAAAGCTCTAGCTGCACATTAAAATATCCCTGTGTAGATGCCCATGCAAGAAAGTTTTCTTGACATCCATTTATATAAGATCCATATTATCCTCCTTGGCAACCAAGGCAAGCCCTATATGAAGGGTAGTCATATTGACTATTGGAACGAAGATGTCATCAAGGTCTATCCCCTTCTTGTGCTTGAAGTACCATGTTCTAAAGTGGTTGATGACCACAAGAGCAAGCTTGAAGCCCTTAGATTCTTACTCGAGGTTGTAACTCATAAGCCAAGGCATTCAACATCTTGAGAAAAGTAGTTGCTCTTTTCTTCTTCCCCCTTGATACTTCTATTGCTTGGGTGCATGTGCTTCTAGATTGTCCCTTTATCAAGGTGAAACACTTATCTCATAGGGACTCCACTGTCAAAACCATCAAGGTGATGTGTTGCCAACACTTCACCCTTGTCTTTCCTCCACCCGCCCTTGTTGACCGGACCCACTAGCTTTCCTCAGTAGTAGTGGTAGATACCTTTCAGCCTCATCCTAAGACACGAGAAGCAACGACCGAGCCCACCACCAACCCTTCCAAGGATGCCATGGAGAGAACCAAGGTGCTCAATGTTAAGAATCGCGTGGTGGGGGGACTTGCTCAAGATGCTGCGCCGAACACACACAAAATGCACAAGGAGAAGCTCACTCAAGAGACAAGAAGAGAGATGGAGGCCAAAACGTTTTCTTGCTGTTTTCTTCTTCTTCTTCCACACACTTTACAATGTACAAAAAGTATAGATAAGATACAACATAAAGGAAAGTGGCCTTCTAAGTCAAACAATGCATAACCGACTATACTAGTCAACTGCTGGCGTTATAACTATGCTAGCTGTAAATAGGTGTAACAACCTGAATATAATAAGTAATGAGTCAGTGTCCATGTGAGAGTCATAATGACCACTGACGTGCTAAGTGTAGACGTGTGGACCCATCTAACCAGGCGGTCCATCATTCATGTCCACATGTGTTGAGCTTGTCATCTCAACATTCCCCCTCAAGCTCAACTACATCTCTGCAACTCCAAGTAAGCTTCGAAACTTTTGAAGCTTCTCGGTACCCAATGCCTTCATGAAGATGTCAGCTATCTGATCCTGTGTGTTGACATACACCAAGTCAATCTCATCTGCTAGTACCTTCTCTCTCACAAAGTGGTAGTGTACTTTAATATGTTTTTTCCTGGCATGGAACACAGGGTTCCTAGCCAACTGTATATTGCTCATGTTGTCACAATACATGACAACTAGACCTTCCACTTGCACATCTAAATCAGACAATAACTTTTGCAGCCATACTACCTCACATGCTGCAATAGCAACACCTCTATACTCAGCCTCTGTACTCGACAAAACAACTGTAGATTGCTTTTTGCTGCTCCAAGTAACTACTGCACTACCAAGAGAGAACATGTATCTGCTAGTAGATCTTCTATCAGACATACTACTAGCCCAATCTGCATCTGTGTATCCAAACACCTGTATATCTGTACCTGCCTCATAGAAAAGTTCATAATGTAATGTGGACTTCACATATCTCAATATGAGTCTGACTGCATCCAAATGTGGCTTTCTAGGTACTTGCATAAACTAACTCACAAGACCAACAGCGTAGCTCAAGTTTGGCCTTGCAATGGTCATGTAGATCAAACTCCCCACTATCCTCCTGAACATAGTAGGGTCTTCTATCTCATCCCCAACATCAGCACTCAACTTTATATTCTGCTCCAACGGGAGTGAAAGTGGTTTGCATGCTGTCATACTATACTTGGACAACATATCCAAGCCATACTGTCTTTGGAACAGCCATATACCATCATTATATCTGATCACCTCAATGCCAAGGAAGTACCTTAGCTCACCTAAATCCTTCATCTCAAACTTCTTTTTCAAAAAGTCCTTAACTTCAGCAATCCCATTATCACTATCACATGTAATAATCAAGTCATCCACATAGATGACTATGATGACCAAACCTACATCTCCCTTTCTCACATAAAGTGAGTGATCAGCATCAGAAACATAAAAGCCAATATTGACAAGATACTCTCTGATCTTGTCAGACCATGCTCTAGGTACTTGCTTGAGCCCATAGAGCGCATTCTTCAACCTGCACACATACGTGGAATGCTCTAAATCTTCATAACCTATTGGTTGATCCATATACACTTCTTCTTGCAAATCACCATGCAAGAAGGTATTCTTCACATCCATTTGCTGCAACCTCTAACCTTTGGATGCTGCCAAAGCAATCACACATCTGACAGTTGCCATCCTAGCAACTGGACTGGAGGTTTCTTCATAATCTATGCCATATGTCTGGGCATAGCCTTCTGCAACCAGCCTAGCTTTGTACCTACTAATAGAACCATCTGCATTGTGCTTAATCTTATAAACCCACTTACATCCAATAGCTTTCTTGCCCTTTGGCAATGATACTAGATCCCAAGTCTTATTGGCCTCTAATACAGCCATCTCCTCATCCATTGCTGCATCCCAATGAGCATGACCAGCAGCCTTCTCAAAACACGTGGGCTCAACATCCTCAATCACTTTCACCATATAAGCATAATGGTGAGCTGCATAACCTTCAAAACCAAATCTTTTAACAGAGTATCTGACCCTACTAGATCTGCGTATCACCGGATCACTCAATGGAGCCTTTACATTATTATGAGCTCTTTGTACACTTGGTGTCCTGATAGAAGGAATACCAAGCTCATTATCTAAGCTCTCTGAGCCACTAGAGTCTCCATCAAGAACTGCATCAATGCCATCTGACACTTTATTCTTTCCTTTTTCTTTACCTATAGTGCTACTAGATTCACCTGAAGATGTAGAGCTACTCCTTAGTCTCCCAGATCATGGACTACCAGATGACGTCTCTAGTCCACTAAGAGTTCGTGATTCTTGTTTTTCATCCTGCACATGAGTGTCATGATCATGATCATCATCCAATGCATCACCACTAGATGCATACCAACTGCTCATTTCATAAAAGATGACATCCCTGCTCACTCTGAACTTACATGTGACATGGTTATAACAGCGATACCCTTTCTGCTCTAAAGAGTATCTAATAAAGACACATTTTTCTGCCTTTGGATCAAGCTTCTTCCGTAGCTCATCTGGCACATGAACACATGCAACACAGCCAAATACCTTCAAGTGCGATACATCAAGCTTCTTGCCAGTAAAGCATTCTTCAAGAGTCATCCCATGAACTGTAGCTGTGAGAGTTCTATTCATAATGTAGACAGCAATATGGAGAGCCTTAGACCAAAAATGTTTGGGCATATTCTTTTCAGCCATTAATGCCCATGCAACTTCTACAATATGCTTGTTCTTTCTTTCTGCAACACCATTTTACTATGGGGTATACCTGCATGTGAATTGTCTCTTTATCCCATGAGACCTCAGAAAATCACCGAACTCATTCGAGAGGTACTCTCCCCTCCATCTGACCTCAAGCACTTTACTTTCAAACATGTTTCTCTTTCAACTTCAGCCTTGAAAGTTCTAAAGTGCTCAAACGCTTCACTCTTTTCCTTCATAAAATATACCCACAGCTTTCTAGAACAATCATCAATGAATGTGACAAAGTATGAACTGCCTCTAAGAGATACATTTTGTGTAGGCCCCCAAATATCTGTATATGCACAACATCAAGGATATTTCTACTTACATCTCTATCATGTGAAAAGGGTTGTCTTGCCTGCTTACCAAACTGACATGCTTCGCATATCTTATGAAATTCTGCAATTCTAAATGTAGGCAAACTTGTAACCAACCCTTTGGACTGCATTAATTTCAGCCTTTGTACATTTGCATGTCCAATGCATTTGTGCCAAATTTCAATATCTATAACAACACATTTTCCTTTAGCATACATAGCAGTATTCATAGTAGGAATTCTAGCATCCAGAGTAAACATACGTCCAACTCTACTTCCCTTTGCAACCAACCTACACTTGTCATTGAAGTTTTCTACAAAGCAACCCTTTGCATTAAATCTAACTTGCAGCCCTTGCTCTACCATCTGACTGACTAACACCAAGTTCTTTGTAATAGATGGCACATGTAATACATCTAAAAGACTCTTTGTCTTACCATCATGCGAGGACAAGGGAACTTTTCCAATGTGTGAGATTGGGTGGCATGAATCATCACCCCTCTACACATAACCTGTATTTTGCAAATCCTGCATCTCTCCAAACCATTCTGCATGGCTGGTCATATGATTGGATGCACTTGAATCAACATACCAAACATCATCATGTGTTCCCTTTCCTATAACAGCATTCAACATATGCTACATAACAAACAGATGTTCATTTTTGTCTTCATTCTGTCATGAAGACGATGCATAGTTTCCTTGCAACTTACCACTGCAAATATCATCTTTCTTAGCATAACATTGGGCTGCAATATGACCTGTTTTTCCACAGTAGTGACACACAATACCAGAGTTGTTAGAACCTTTGTTCTGCCATCCAGCTCTTCCTCTAAAGCTCCCCTTGCCTCTAAAGTTACGACGACCTCCTGAAACCTGCATATCGCCAAATTGTTGATTCAATCTGTTTTGTTGGTTGTCACTACCACGTCCCGCAGGTCTGATACCATGTCAAGAATCGCGTGGTGGGGGGACTTGCTCAAGATGCTGCGCTGAACACACATAGAATGCATAAGGAGAAGCTCACTCAAGAGATAAGAAGAGAGATGGAGGCCAAAACGTTTTCTTGCTGGTTTCTTCTTCTTCTTCTTCCACACACTTTACAATGTACACAAAGTATAGATAAGATACAACATAAAGGAAAGTAGCCTACTAAGTCAAACAATGCATAACCAACTACATTAGTCGACTGGCGCTATAACTATGCCATCTGTAAATAGGTGTAACAACCTGAATATAATAAGTAATGAGTCAGTGGCCATGTGAGAGTCATAATGACCAATGACATGCTAAGTGTAGATGTGTGGACCCATCTAACCAGGCGGTCCATCATTAATGTCCGCATGTGTTGAGCTTGTCATCTCAATACTCAAATCATAGGAGCAACCGCTCTATAGAGTGGTGAACACCAAGTCCTCAATAAGGATGATCAGTCTCCCAACCCCTCTGCCAAGCAACCTGCTAAACAAGGTCCTACATCACAAGAGCCTCACCACCTCTGGTCCCCCAAGAAGTCCAAATCTACCACTAACCTCTTGGCCAAACTCACTCTTCTCAATCGACGGCCCAAAAATGCCCAAGGGAGGAGGAAACTACATATGACACCAAGCTTCTCATTCCTACTTTTTCCCTCACTAGTCCTAACAATACATCTCTTGCAGCCATGACCCTCCTTGCCAACTTGTCCCAATAGCTCATCATCATCCCACCTGAATTCAGTTGGGAGATAGCCTATCAATCATTGAACTTCATCAATGGATTCTTGACCAAGCAATAGCATCAGTAGAGCAAGACTTGGTAGTGTAAGTGGATTGCCTCAAGCAAGCCAATATCACCCTCTTTGAGAAACTCAAGTAAAAAATCTAACTTAGGACTATTTCCCTAGAGAAGCTCACAACAAAGATCATCTACCACAATATTCCATAGCCTCCCCTCTAGACTCACATAGACTTGTGGCTGCAGTAGTACCACCTCCAATACAATCCCCTCCCACCACTTCACCATCCACCTCTTGGCTAAGCAGGACCTCGATCTTGGCTCCACCCAATCCCAACCCACCTCACCCCTACTACCTTCCCTTCTATTGTTGGCCCATCACGCCCTAGCTCTTCGACCAGACAAATTTTAGGCAGACATAGAGGATGCCAGTAACATAAGTGAGTAACTTTGTAGGTCCGAGTTTACCATGCATGCCACTGTTAAAGGCGGAAGCAATTAGTGGGCTTTGAAGCTAGGAGCTGCCACCGGATGGTGCATTAAAGATCTGACGGGTACAGAAGCAGTAAAGAGCTAACGGGTACAGAAGCAGTAAAGAGCTGACAGGTACAGAAGTAGTAAAGTAAGGTAGTGAATCACTATTATTGTTGTTCAAACATACAAATAGTCATAGAGGTCAAGCAATAAAGGATCTTGTTGCCCCATGCCATATCCTTCTTGAGTCTTTTATGCTAGTCTTCTTTGATTGGCATCCTGAGTGCTCTCTAATAGTAGAGCTTGCATTGTACTTTCCCCAATCATTGCATTCGGCAGTAGTATTACTTTGGTCTTGTATTCTTGCTGTTGTTTAGTACTCTTTTGTTCTCAAGAATCTGTGTTGTAACCGCTCTGGTCCCTAACTGTTGTATTGATTCTTACTTCAAAACTATATTTTGGATCGAATCTTGAGTATACTTCTGTGTTTGATCTTTGTGCTATGAACATCTAACACTCTACAACCTAGGTGTTGAATGTTAAAAGTGATGTCAGTGTCCGTGTGTGTGTCAGTTTTGAGTATGTCAGTTGTCATTGATGTGGCAATTGTACTTGGACACCGATTATAGGAAATTTTGAAACATTTACTCATCTTGCAAATGTTTAGTACTCTTTGGTTCTCAAGAATCTGTGTTGTGACCCTTCCGGTCCGTAACTGTTGTATTGATTCTTACTTCAAAACTATATTTTGGATCGAGTCTTAAGTACACTTCGGTATTTGATCTCTGTGCTATGAACATGTAACACTCTACAACCTAGGTGCTGAATGTCAAAAGTGATGTCAGTGTCCGTGCGTGTGTCAGTTTTGAGTATGTCGGTTGTCATTGATGTGGCAATTGTGCTTGGACACCGATTACAAGAAATGTTGAAACATTTACTATCCATAAGTTGCAAAAAAACTTCGGGCCCTACTTAACTGAATTCATGAGAATATTTTTGGATGAATTCAGTGCCTTTTGCATAGCACTCCTACGTTTGCATCATCTTTGGCTATGCTTCACTAGATACTGAGAAGTAAGTCTTAGTTTTAACCCATGAAGCATGTTTTTGCTATAAAAGATGGTGTTTTGTTGCGCTATGCCATTTTAGGAGATGGGATTACTATGGACCCTTGCAAGGTGGTTGCTATTGTGCAATCCATGCCTCTAGAATTCCCCATCCGTTGTGTTGCACATTCTTGGGAATGTTTGCCGGCATGGTTCACCGATGTGGCGGTACAATGTATCAAGAAGTGTGCAGCACTTATGGTTTTTCGTAGACTTCATAATTTTGCTAACGTGGCACACATGCATTGGCCACATTCAAACACCTAAATCTCCATGCATCAATGGCCCTCGAAAGAAACTTTCTTATTATCTTTTGCCCTATTCTATCTTCTATTCCTATCATCACCATTTTGTGCTCTTGATGCACTTTGTTTGTTTTCCGTTCTTCTTCATTGATAGCTTCTTGCTATTGTCATCCATGTTTATCTCCTATGTTTGGCTTGATAGGTTAACACCATTACAAACTTAGTGCAAGGAGATTGTTAAGCCTTGTGGGCACCACTTGCACCTTGATGCTTCACTAGCTTTGTCCTAAGAGAGCATCCATGTCTATCCCACGGCTCAATCAATCCTTTGGAAATTGTATCATGACTCATAGGTTGAAGTGGTAGGGTATCAATATGACCTCACTCCCCATTGCATGTAGGAGCAGTTACTCCTCCCCATGGATAATGTGTTAGAGGCCCCTTCTCAACTCCCTAGCCCCAACATGGAAGTTATCTTTGGGCTTGCCAAAAAAAATGAGAATCACCTTGGTAGCGTAGTGGGCAACCGCAAATCAAAATAAGAGGTATTAAAATTTTTCTTGGAAGCACTGTACTTGTAGGCTAAGGCCTTCAATATGTCCCACAGAGTTGAATATATATTCTTCATGCCCAACACTCCATCCATAGCTTGGGTAGAAGTCTTTCTGAAAAGACAAAGTGGATGCAAGCAAGTGGTGACGTCTCCTTCAGATGTGAAATCCTTGAGGATCATGTGTGGCCATTTTCACTTTCCTTTTTCCCCTTGCTACCCCTATAGATCCTCCATGCCCTAGTCCCATTAATGCTTTCAGTATCCTTCACCCTTCTCCTCCACATGTTAGTTCACATGCCCAGCCAAATGGACAACCCAATGCAGTTTAGGCTTGAAGTCATGGCTCAATCTATCAGATGCTCCAAAAATGAAGCCAACAAGGAGTAGCTTGTGGCCGTAGAAGAAAATCTATTTTCCCCTTAGCCCACCTTTATATTAGAAGCCTTTCACTCTAACCAGAGCAAGCTCAACTTCAAGTCCCATTGTGCTCCACTGTTGTAGACCTCTTGTGGCCAAAAACATAGCCGGAAGGAAGCTTCATGGATGGCTAGTCAGATTGACACAATTGTTATTGGGACTACTATTCTCCCTATCTCAACCCCAGCCGAGATTGCACTCTCTACCTATGCTTTCCTTTATTGGTGTTTACATCCTGATAGAATTCTACCCAAAATCTTACAATGTTGCCGCAGCTATGTGGTAGTAGGAATTCCTCAACATCAACAAGTTTAGCAATAAGTTCACACTCTTAGGATAGAAATGGCGCATGTGTGTTAGGAGAATGCAACATCAATAGTATGTGGAACTCCGAGAGAAATGATAGAGCCATTTGGCCTATCAAGAGGCTCAACTAAACTTTGTGGATTCCATCTAGGAGTAGCTTTAGCAAGCATAAACACGATCCATCTTCCTACATGGATAGGTGGTAGCAGCCACTAATGAAGGCACATCTATGCCCATCTCTCCCAATACCTTGTAGGAGTTGGAGGAGTCCTTCCAAGCAAAGATATGTGAAGTTTGGGACAAGGCAGTGTAGCGATTCCAAGCTACATTGGTGGATCCTTATTCCTATTTGTTGCCTCTACTAGCTTATTATGATGATTAGATGTAGATATGTAGTCCCAACCTTCGATATAGCTATCGTTGGTTTTCCCTTCCTCGCCAACCAACCACTTTTCCTAGGGTAGGTGCTTCCTCTTCTTTGGCCCCTACTACCTCTCCTTCCACAATAGGATCGACAGCCAACCTCGAGTGGGAGCCTGACACTCCCACTAGGCCCTATGTTTCCCAAGATATGCCCAGTACACACCAATGAAACAATAGCCCCAACACCCATTTCAGTTGCCACAAATGTTGTAGCTTGTTGTAGGGTGGGTCTAAAGTCTTTCTCAATCCATAGAGATCAGACTCAAGAGAAGAAAGAGGACACTTTGCTATTATAAGTTTTGGTGACAGCCTTTCTTGCCAAATTCACATTTGCTTCAATCTCATCCTTTGGAAGATTGGAAGGGATCTTTTTGCATGCCATTTCAAAATCAACCTTCCACTTACCCTAAAAATAAGAAAGGAGGAAACAAAATTTACTAGAGACATAAGTCACAAAACAAAAGTATATCCATATGGCCAAGGATGGATTGGGTAAGAGGATACAACGCTATTCTTTCTGTGCTTGCTTCCAAGGCCCATGCTTTTTGAATAGACCTTTTCTCCTTGTCAATGAACCTATCAATAAATTCTTGCTCATCACATGAACACAAGCTACTTATATGGAACAAATATTCCTTGAGGTTTGTGACCATAATCGCATCCTCATTCAGCCTAGAAATTTACAACCACATGTATGTACCCCAATGAGAACTTAAAATTGATCAGATCCACAACATGAATGGCATATCTTTGCATTAGGGCAAAAAAATCTTCAAAAAAGACACTTGTAAGAAAATGATTAAGTTGCTAATTAGTTGAGATTTTGGAAGAATGAAAATGCCAAATTTGGTTACTCAGATGTGATTAATGAGAGAATATTGAATTCATTAAAGAGATCAACCATTAATTGTCCTTCATCTTTAATTTATGTCAGGGTCACTTTTTTGGCCGTTTTTTGCCTTGGAACTTGGGAGAATTTGTATTTTCGAGAAATGTCCACCTATATCGCGGTTTGTCCACTCTCGCGTATTCTTTTCACACACTCTTTATCCATGCTCTTTCTCCATTCTCTTTCAATGATTTTCTTTCTAACGAAGTGCTTCATTACTTAGAAATAATACCAGACTAATCCTTGCTATTGTCCCTCTAAAAATATTAAACAAACCCTATATGCTTCATTTTAATGCACACACTTGTATTTCTATGTAAAATTCTTAATATTTTTGCTTTTTTATGTGTTCATTTATTATGTAAGGTGTTTCTTATATTTCATGATATTTTTTCTATAAAAACACCCAGACCACTTTAACACACAAATGGATATAGGCTAAGGCAAACCACATGCTCTACAGTCATTATATACTCACCAATAGAGACAGAGGCTCTAGAGAGGGTTTACAGAGGGTTACAGAAGGTCATCAGAGAATAGCAAATCCTCATAACTCATACTAAAACCATTTCAAACTATCAAAAACTATTCAATAAGCCTTTAAAAAATTTCAAAATTCATCAATCATCAATCCATGCTTCATATAGAAGAAAATTAAAAAAAAAAACAGAAGCTATACAGAAGGTGTCAAAACCAATCAAAACCTCAACAGAACCTATCAGAACATCACAGAGCTTCATATCTCCACTAAGAATCATCATGAGCTTCCAAAACACAATCAATATCATCCAAAACACTCTCAAACACTTCCATTAACAACCATACATCACTGTAAATCCATCAAAAATCAATCATTCAGAACTCAAAAACAACAAAAATCAGTCAAAAATTCAGTCTTTTTCCACTCTCAACAGCTGTAAAAGAGTATTAGTAGTTTCTTGTTTTCAAAATACAATGCGTGGATGTGTGAATTATAGTGTAAGTGATAAATGGATCAATGAAGTACAAAGGAGATGTCAGTCACTAGAAAAGAGCACCAACAATTTCTTGTTTTCAAAATACAATGCGTGCATATGCAAATTATAGCAGCATAAGCAATATTTTATTAAATTTTATGATGAATCTTTTGTTTTTGTGGTGGAGAATGATTTAATATGCTTGAAATAATATAATAATCACTAACTTCTAGTAATTCACATAGTAAAAATCAAAATCGTAAAACCCACAATGTGAGATTTAGTAGAAACATGGTAATTTCATAGGGTTTTATGGTTGAAATGGTGTTCCTATAGAGTTATATTGAATATAATGTTGAATCACAATGCAAATAAGCTTCATAAATCTTTAAAAAAAACAAAAAGTAATATTAACTTAAATAATAAAAAATAGATTTTTGATGAAAAATTTAGTTTAAGGGTGAGAAAAATGACCTGCTCTGTTCCTGTTCTGTAGATCTTCTGTAAGTGTTCTGTAGAGTGTATGTATAATATGATGAGATAGAGGCCAATACATTGCAAACTCAAGGAAAGAAACATAAAGATTTGTGGGTGGATGGAAATATTTTTCCCAAGGATCCTTCAAAATGTAAACCTCTTAATTTTTTTAATATTCATGACTACGTGAGATATGTTGAGGAAGGTTATAATGGGAAGCTTGGCTATTGTAAAATATGATACTCTACATCTTACACATACATGGCTCAAATGAATGAAATGAGAAAAGTATTATTTATTGCATAGACAAATATTTTTTAGCTAACAAATAAGATTGAAGTTTTGGAAAATGCTAATAAGTCATTATAAGATAAGCTAGCACACTTAAAGAAAACTCCAATAGGATTCAGAGAGAGAAAGAGACCATTAAAAAATATAACTAGCTTGTGTGAGAGAGTAAAGAAAAGAAGATTGAATCTTGTAAAGAAATATGTCTCTAACATGTCAGGTATTAATATTTGAGAGAGTGAGGAGAGAATTAGTTTTTTAAAAGAGGCCATGAATAAGAATGATATTTTGAGGATTCTTAGGTCACCTCAGAATATGGATTTGAGAGGCCCAACTCTCAAAGAATTGGTCAAGGACTTAAAGGACATATTAAAACCAAACGAAATTGTAGAGACATGTGATACTATGGGAATTATTCGAAAAGGTTATCGAGCTATCTCAAGATTATGGTTTAAAAATCTAAAGTGTAATAGAATAACTGCATTTGGGTTACCTCGAGCCCTAAGAGTATCGATTGCAAGGACTATCGTGAATCGTAAGATTCCACAAGTTTTCGAGGAATACATTCATATTGAAGCATCTATGCCATATAAAAAGGCAAAAAGAAAATCTAGTTTTGAATACAATGTATTTAACAATATATAGGTTGATCTAAGAAGAGTGTAAATTGCAATGGTTCATATGTATAGACTCACGTTAGAGGAATGTCACGGTGTTTTGAAGTTTGCCTTGAAGTTAGATGAAGCACAGATTCAAAAAGGAAAAAAGATGGAAAGAGTCAGAATTTGCATCATGAATAGGGTATTGGAATACAACAATGGTGGGGGTCAACCACCAGTGCATAAGTTCCAGTCTGAGATGGAGATTCGGTGGGTTGGTGTAGCTTAGGTACCAATTGAGAATCATCAAACATTGAAATGGTTATTTACTCATACAGATATTCCAAACATTATTAAGTCTCAAAGTGAAGGAGAAATGTTGGTTGTTGATGGGTTTGGTAATTTTAATTTGGAATGGCACATGAGCGCTAACTTGAAAACTATCAAATATATGCAAATGTAAAAAATCATTGTATTTATTGCATGGAAAGTGTTGGGTCTAAAGATTGGAGCAACTTGCACCCTGTAAGAAGAGCTCCAACTAGAGACTCTATAGATCTAAGTTTTTTTTTTAAAAAAGAAAGATATATCACTACAAGGATATGGAGCTATAGCAACGGCGCTTTTCGACGCAAAATAGCGGCGTCGCTATTAGCGTCACAAATGCGATGCAAATAGCGACGGTACTCAGACGAAAAAAACACGGGCCGAAACCCGAGCGCATTATTTTGCGCGTATACACGAAAGAGAGAGCGAACATATTGCATTTGAGAGGGAGAGGGAGAGAAAGAGAGAAAGAGGGAGAAGGAAAGCTTCTCACCACCGTTGCCGCCATTCGCGAAGAAGAGAAGGAAGTGTACAAAGGGCAAAGAGGAGCCGTCGTCGCAAAGAGGAGCCGTTGAACCCTTCTTCGAGCCCTTATGGTGAGTGCATTGTTCCTTCTTGCTTTGTTTTTATGTTTTCTCTTTCTCTTTTACTTGTTTTTATTAAAATTCATGTGTATTGAGAGAGGGAGAGGAAATAAGAGAGAAAGAGAGGAAGAGGGAGAGAGAGAGAGAGGGAGGGAGAGGAAATGAGAGAGGGAGAGGGAGAGGGAGAGGAAAAAGAGGGAGAGAAAGAGAGGGAGAGGGAGAGGGAGGGAGAGGAAGAGAGAAAAAACATTAAACATAATAGGGAAAGGGAGAAAGAGAGGAAGAGGGAGAGAGAGGGAGAGGAAATGAGAGAGGGAGAGGAAGAGAGAAAAGAAAATGAGAGGGAGAGGAGAGAGAAAAAACATTAAACATGATAGGAAAAGAGAGAAAGAGAGGGAGAGGGTGAGGGAGGGAGAGGAAATGAGAGAGGGAGAGGAAGAGGAAGAGGGAGAGAGAGGGAAACATTAAACATAATAGGGAAAGAGAGAAAGAGAGAGAGAGGGAGAGGGAGGGAGAGGAAATGAGAGAGGGAAAGGAAGAGGGAGAGGGAGGGAGAGGAAAGAGAGGGAAACATTAAACATAATAGGGAAAAAGAGAGGGAAAGGAAGAGAGAAAAAACATTAAACATAATAGGGAAAGAGAGAAAGAGAGGGTGAGGGTGAGGGAGGGAGAGGAAATGAGAGAGAGAGAGGAAGAGAGAAAAGGAAATGAGAGAGGGATAGGAGAGAGAAAAAACATGAAACATAATAGGGAAAGAGAGAAAGAGAGGAGGAAATGAGAGAGGGAGAGGAAGAGAGAAAAGGAAAGAAAGAACGAGAGAGAGAGGGAGAATACATTAAACATAATAGGAAAAGAGAGAAAGAAAGAGAGAGGGAGAGGGAGGGAGAGAGAGAAGGAGGGAGAGGTTATTGTTTTCTTGTTTGTAGTAGTAGTAGTAGTAGTTTTTTCTTCTTTTCTTGTTTATTGTTATAGTAGTAGTAGTAGCAGTAGCAGTAGCAGTAGCAGTAGCAGCAGCAGCAGTAGCAGCAGTAGTAGTAGTTGTTGTTTTTTCTTCTTTTCTTGTTTATTACACTGGTAGTGGTAGTGGTAGTCGTGGTCGTGGTCGTGGTCATAGTCGTAGTCATAATCATGGTCGTAGTCGTGGTTGTACTAGTAGTGGTGGTTTTCTTGTTTGTTGTTGTTGTTGTTGTTGTAGTAATAGTTTTTTTGTTTTCTTGTTTATTGTTGTCTAGTTTTCTTATTTGTTGTTGTTGTTGTAGTAGTGGTAGTAGTAGTAGTTTTTTCTTCTTTTCTTGTTTATTATAGTGGTCGTGGTCGTGGTCGTGGTCATGGTCATGGTCATGGTCATGGTCATGGTCATGGTCGTGGTCGTGGTCATAGTCGTAGTTGTGGTCGTAGTCATAGTCGTAGTCATAGTCATAGTCCTAGTCATGATCATAGTCGTAGTCGTGGTCGTAGTCGTAGTCATTATAGTCGTGGTAGTAGTAGTAGTAGTAGTGGTTTTCTTGTTTGTAGTAGTAGTAGTAGTAGTAGTAATAGTAGTAGTGGTGGTGGTAATAGTTTTTTTTTGTTTCTTGTTTATAGTTGTCTAGTTTTCTTATTTGTTGTTGTTGTTGTAGTAGTGGTAGTAATAGTAGTTTTCTTTTCTTTTCTTGTTTGTAGTAGTAGTAGTAGTTGTTGTTGTTGTAGTAGAGAGAGAGATATGTTTTGTTAAAGAAAATGAGAGAGGGGGAGGAAGGGAAAAAGGAAGAAGGAATGAGAGAGAGGGAATAAACATACATCATAATTAAGAAAGAGAAAAAGAGAGAGAGATGGAAGGAGAGGATATAATGAATGGATAAAAAACAAAGAGAGAGTGGTGGATTAGTCCGGTGCAACATCACGAGACGAAAAACACTCCGACATCCGTTAATTTGTGGGTGGGTGGGTGTAGACTTTACATACGTTAATTTTTGTTGAGTTACAAGAGAAGAAATCCCTTCTCAAACAATTTAAGAATGAAAAAAAGAATGATAACAAAAACAAATTGTTTGTCGTGCCGTAGACAAAATTGAAAACAATGAATGTCTTGATGTTCAAGATCACGAGGCATATCTTAATCAACGTGTCCCATGTCCTTGCTCTCAATGTAAGCTGGAAATTAGACGAAAACGTCAATTGTCTATAGAACGTACGATGCTTCGGCGAGTTTCAATATGAGATCATTGATCAGGTGATCTTGGATTTTCAGCAAACGGTAAGAAAAGTTAATATCAATCATGCATTGTACTCGCAAGCTAATTGAATACCATATACAAAAAGATTGGGTGTGGCTGGCAAATTTTCTATCCAGGGAGGTGACGTCTCGTCCCAAGGAGGAGCACACCCTTTGCAGCCAATTAGAAGAGTTCGTGGGTGTGCGATGGATGGAGTGCCTGAGCCAATCCACCACTTGGAAGGTACTACCCAATCTATACCAACGATACCAAAGGAGACAAACAACCTTCGAGACTTACCTACAATCTTGGAGCCTAAGATGGAGGTAATGATTGATGCATTGATTCCCATGGATGTCGAGACTTCTGATCCGCTTAGAGAGGAAGCATCCATACCATTATATGATAGGTGCCGAGAATCTCGCCTGAAGACACTGCTTGCACTCCTAAGTGTGTAAGCAAAATACGGGTGGAGCGATGCGAGTATGATGGAGTTGATCAGGTACCTTGTACATATGCTTCGTTGATTTCTTTTTGGCACACTCATTAAAAACATTTGTGCTTTTTCAAGGTGTTTTATGATTTTTTTCAGATTACTGAAGTATCATATATTACCACTTGAAAATACCATGCCTGAGTCTCGTCATGATGATGCACGATATGTTTTACGAAAGCTTGGCATGGACTACAATAGCATCCATGCACGTATCAACGATTATATATTGTTTCGAGGAGAATACGAGACTATGGAGACATGTCCAAAGTGTGGTTCTCACAGGTATCGATAGGACTTGCAAGGGCAAACCATCCCTTAAAAAGTTATTAGACACTTTCCGCTTATCCCCCACATAAACCACATGTTTTGTACGTCCAGCATGGCGAGCTTGACAACGTGGCATGCGCAAAATAGGTCCACACATGGAGTTCAACGAATATCAGCGGATTCATGCACATGGAGCCACATTGACTCTACCTTCCCAGGCTTTGCCCGAGAGCCAAGGAATCTTCGGCTCGGTCTTGCAATGGATGGCGTGAACCCATTTGGTCTGCGCTCAACTTCTTAAAGTGTGTGGCCTATAGTCCTTGTCAACTACAATATCCCTCCATGGCTTTCTACAAAGAAAGGATATCTCATCGTTAGCTTGCTCGTCCCCAGTCACTACAAAGTCAAAAATATGGACGTGTATCTTCGTCCATTAGTCGATGAGCTTAAGATTTTGTGGGAGGAGGGGGTCACTATGCAAGATATGAGCAAGCACAATAGTTGACGGTCCACCAATATTCGAGCCATTCTCATATGGACGATGCATGACTTTTCGGGATCCGGAGAGTGCTTAGGTAGATAGGCTTCCATTCTTGTTGGTAATATCTATCATAGCTCGTTCAAGTTTGTATTCATTGGACAGAGGTGTTGGGACAAGTCTGGTTACCTCAGGTTATCATGCATGTCAATTGTGCGGGCCACAGTTAGACTCCTGAAGGTCACAAACCATGATATACGCGCTTCATAGAAACCTTGAAAGGCTTTATGCGACAACGAGCTCGGCGAGAAGGTAGCATGGGTGAAGGTTGGTTGGTATCTGAGGAGCTAGTGCATATTTCACAATGGCTACCAATGGTGGATCCAGACAACAGTATGCTATGGTTGCTGAAGGACGATGATAGACTGACTGGAGATGTGGTGGTTGGAAATGGGATAGAAAAAAGAATGGATGCTGCAATGGAGGAGAAAGTGAATCGCTTTTGTATGTTGCACCATGCCTCTATGGAGATGTGGCTCGCCAAGTACTAGCAAGCTAGGCAAGATTGAGAGGAAGCGCGATCTAAATTTTGACGTAGTATGCACCATCGATCGATTTGATATCCCGAGGGCATGGAGGATATGCTACGGTTTATGTCAATGCGATGGTTGCATGGAGCTTTGACCGCAACGTCTCGCGAAGGGGCGGAGGTCTCAACCGAGGAGTGGGAATTCTCGAGGGGATGTAGTCCAAAGGTGATAACGTGTTTAGGGTTTGTCGTATCTATATTTTATATGTGAAAACTAATTGAATGTTTCAATATACAGTACAAAATATATAGTGCAGCGTGGTCGCGCAGACGGCATTTCCATATGGAGTGTATTGACAAAATACACTCCACAACAGACTGTGGTATCATGGTAAGGTTTGAGCAAGAGAGTCGAGAATGAGCAACGGATCCAAACACGGTTATAGAGATGAGATGGAGTATTTTGGGAACTTGCAAAGTATTGTTACGGTGGATTACCGTAGCTTCTCCATGATACTATTCGATGTGCAGTGGTTTAAAGTGGTACTTGAAGGAGCTGGAGCAACAATTCGACGAGGTTCATATGGATTTCTCAAAATAGATTCCAAAAAAAAATGGACGGATTTGCGCGACACCTTTGTGTTGCCGGTCCATTGTGAACAAGTGCATGAACCATTGTGTATTACGACATGGTACATGTCAAAATAGTTAAAACTCTCTTGTATGTATTTGTGAACAGGTAATATTCTATTCAAACCCCCGACAACCTCGATGGTGGTATGTTATACCTTTAGCTTCCTGAAGTGTGAGAGTATATGATCAAAGCGATGTTAGATGAGGGCAATATGCAAATAGAGGGGTCGATATTGCAAGGGGTGGAGGCCATCGAAAGCTTGGAGCATGTAGAGGAGCCAGCATCGGGTAACAATGATGGAAATACAGGAGTCCAAGAATTCTTTGAGAATGAGATGGACTCATCCTTTTGTGGTGACATGTCTATCGACCTTCCAATTTATGCTGAGTTGTGTCAGAAGATTAACATGGGACCATAGGATACTTCATACTTAAGATCATTTTTTAAAAATTTATATTACTGTGCTTTGTATGATTTAAATTGATTATGCTAACATCATTTTTTGTCTGTGCAAGTGACCTTTGTGGATACTTAGATTATCAGGATGAGTCGAGAGATGAGCGATGAGGAGTTGCAGGATATCTTCACGCACATGTCTCCAGATCAGATAGCGAGATTCGGAGACGTGGTAGACCAGGAGCTGTCTCAGACATCGTCAGGCCGCTCTATTAGATCTACTTTGGCGCAATCAGATGCTTTAGTTTCGAGCAGACGAGGTCGACGCTCCAGACTTAGACCAGACAGAGGGAGTGGAGATACGGATGTAGTGAGCTCGCGGTTGGCTCGAGATATACAGGTGCTACTCCTCACTCTCGTGGCGGTTCCAGAGAGCGTGGCTTAAGTGGTTGCTATGGAGGCACGGACGTGATATCTCCGTCTCGTCGTTTTGCTGGAGTTGCATTACCTCCGGGATTTGTCACACCTGTGGGGATGTCTACTCCAGTCACTCCGACTTTTTCTCAGCCATCTGCATGTGGCACCCCTATGGGTGCTACTCCAATAGATACTACCCCGATTGGTACACCAGAAGTACAGGGGTCTCTTAGATATGCCCAGGAGCGTGGTCGCAAGTGAGAGAGGACCCATCTTAGGCATACCCCAGAGAGGTATACCTACCTTGTAGATGATAGGTCAGGAGCTGTTTCTTTTTTTGCAGAGTCCGTTCGATGCTTCTTTGCGGCGGGACGAGCTTCCGGATGGCAATGATCTATAGCTCGCCCTTGGATCCCTAGAGCTCACACACACTTCTTTTTTGGTCACGTGATCTATGTAGGCATTTTCTATGTAGTAGTGATATCTTGCCATGATTGTACCAGTTGCTTTCATTATGCGATCATGTATTTATTTCATGTATTAGTGTTATGATTTAAGTACACTTTGTCTTTATTTATACGAGCATTGTACACAGTGCAAAAACTATTTTGTATGGCCCAAATAAAGCACAATTTTTCTCCTTGTTACCGTATGTAACGTGTCCGCTAGAATCATTCCGGACACGTCTTAGCAGTC
This sequence comes from Lygodium microphyllum, assembly GCF_053477565.2. Classification (NCBI taxonomy): domain Eukaryota; kingdom Viridiplantae; phylum Streptophyta; class Polypodiopsida; order Schizaeales; family Lygodiaceae; genus Lygodium; species Lygodium microphyllum. The sequence goes on from NC_141138.1 coordinate 117,202,655, forward strand.
CATCGGGAAGGATGTCTAGAAAGCTCCGCCCGGCACTCCCATGGAATGTTACGGGTTTTGCAATCTAGGTCTTCCCGAGTCTGCCACATAGCGGAAGTATCCTGGCCGTTCCCACTTAGGATCGACCTGAATTTGGGTTTTCCCGTTTGGTCATTAGCTAGCAACAACTAGCGTCAGACCTAAGCGAACTACTTTACGCAGAAACGCCAGGTCCGAAGCGGATTCACGCTGTACTTGGTTCAAGGAGAATGGGAAATGAGAGGAATGCAAGGCTCGACCTCTCTGCCATAAGGCATAGTCCCATTCCGTCCCCCTAAAACAGCGTAAATCGGGTAGGATGTAACACTAGGTCATCGTCCTCGTTATTCGCTTTGATGCTGAAGATCAACCCGCTGCTCGTCGAAGACTTTGAGAAAAGTTCCCGGCTAACCGGGACCACCCATCCATAGGACGGACCCATGGTCCATCCTCCGCACTTTCCTCAGTTTGTTTTAGTTATGTAATTACCTACCACATTAATTTGACATATAACAACCAGCTTCCTTGATTAGCCCTGTTAAGCACTGGTTCCTTCACGTAATCTTATCACAGGACATAAAGAAAACAATGTCAAACAACTCCTTTATTATCATTTTATCCTTTTATCTTTGAAATACAAGGAGTTCCCGCCCGTAGGCGTATTCATAATCCGCCCGAAGGCTATCCAGTAATCCACCAGGGATCACTAATCCAAGTTTCCGCCCGTAGACTAGTATGCGGGCCTCGAGATCCAATCTCGAGTCACGTTAGTCTCTTGTGCAGGGCCGGGAAGGCGAGGGATTTACAGCCAGAGCCCCCCTGGCACCCAAGCATCCTCCTGGTCCAAGTAGAACTCAACGGAGAGACCTCTCACGGCGGGTTCGGTCCACATTCCCGGCGCGGTTCACAACCCCCTTGGTTAGGGTCAGGCAGGCAGTCGGGGGTAACTGAAGCTGCCTCTCCCTTTAGGCTTCAACCTGAAGTATTTAGATATCTTTTCATCCTTTAGTTCATTGAGCAAACAATGCAAACAGTCCTTTCTAAACTGTTACAAGCACAATCAATTTCAATGGTCGTTTAGTTGGCAAACTGTTAAGGAGTGTCTCCTTTTCTCCGAATGCAACCCGCATTCGATCCGGAATCAATTGCAACTTGGCAAGATTCCTATCATTCTTGGTTTAGGGTTATACCCTACCAATGCTTAAGGTTCTGTTGTGGCAGGATCCAGCGACAATTGTCGCTTTAGTTTATTGACGGGTCATTTGCAAATACCTAACTTTCTTTTTCCTTGGCAATTATTCCCCAAGAAAAGTGAGTAACAGGATGATTACTCATCCTCTTGTAAATTAACTTGCCAACCTCATTTCGAGAGATGACAACTCTCTTGTGGACAAGTCTCAAGTCTATACAATGTTGCAGCTTTTTGCACATGTATTGCATCTAATTCCACGGAATCATTCCATTGCTTAGTGTTTCCGTTCACGGAATTTACCCCAACCGAGTAATAGGGTTTTAGGGTATCCTCCAAATCATTCCTAATTAGGTTGACCCATGGTTCTAGAAATAAGCAACTCTGTCGGAGTTTCGTCATGATCCTTAGATAACCTTAGATCATTTCATACATGAACATCCAAATGCTTCGACATTTTGTGAACGTGTGTAGGATCCTTAGAATCACGGTTTTTGTCTGAAGCTAGGTCAAATTGCACTAAACCCTAGTTAACACTTAGGATTCCTATCATATCGACTCAATCATGTCCATACGAATCCTTGTGGTTCAGATTACTTAGTCAATTCAATTATACCTATCTTGCGACGAGGATGATCCTTCTAAAGGTGATAAACTAAATCTAACGGAGAGCAATAGATACAATTCCACCAATACGCGTAAACATGCGATTGATTGCCTCTACGTATCACATGGTTCATGATAACTTAATCTTTCCTTGGTAAGGTAAAATGCTTGCCAATCTGTACGCTAACTTTCCTAGGTCCTGCTAGGATTTACCAATTAATCATGCCTACTACTTTGTAGTCTATACTTTCGAATCCTATGCTTTGACGAACCATGCAATCTTTCCTAAATGCGGTTTCTAATGAATGACGTTATCGCATGATGACTATGCAATATGCAACATTCTCCTAGCTACGAAGTGGTTAATGAAACTTATACAAAGCTAGTGTTAACTTATTCCATCTTACATGCTATTTGCAAGACCATACGTTCATTTTAGTATTCTATTATTTCTTTCCGGATAATACCTTATGGTGCTAACCTTTTTCCTATGAAATCATTGCGAGAAGTATGTTGCCTAATGTGCGGCACACACTTATTCCTTCCATGTCTATGACGAAAGAGAATGCATTTATAAATTCCATTTCTTTGCCTAAGTTTAGACTCATTACCTTGATGATGTACCAAAAACTACATGCAACTAGCCTTCTACTCGTTCAAATTCACGACATATATCAATCTTACCTAATGTTCAAGAGATGCCTTAACACCTGTGTTTCTTTCCAATTTCCGTATGCATTAAAATTAAACGTAAAAATGTGCAATTTCCTTTATGAGCTAAGCGCGCCTAATCATTTCCTTATGCGGAATTAACTCGAAAGAACCTGGACTTGAGGAGTCGGGAAGATGTCCACTTGTACATTCGGAGATGAGCCTTCCGCGGTCGCACCTTGCGATCTTTTTGGGGCCATCGTAGACGTAAATCCGACTTCCGATTCGCCTTTGGGATCTATGGAGTGACGGCCCTCGGAATGCGGCCTTCCAACCTTTGCCTTTATCCTTGTATGCGGGAGATTTCCTCTTCGGGATGGTGCTTGCGGCAAAAGTTTTAGGAGTCCTCCAAGAACTCGAATCGGCACGGTATTTATCCTCGGACGGCTTGCGGCTTTAAAAATCTATCTGCGAAATCCTTGTCGATGGGTCTCGTGGGGTCTTTACGGTCCTCACCTCCTCCTCTTCAAAGTTCCGGGGAGGGTATGAAAAGACCTTCTTGGCAAAGTGGTGGGAAGGGCCTTTGGGAAGGGACCCTTGGAAAGATGGTGGGAAGGGGGCTTAAGGAGGCCCCCCCCCCTTAGAAGCTCCTAAAGAAGCTTCTAAAGAAGCTTCTGCTTGCATAGGACCACGTGGGGTCGTGATCAGCGTGGCGGGCGGGTGCTGGCTGTCTGGCGGCTGTGGCGGCAGCGAAGGCGGCTGGCGGACAGGGCTGGGCGGCAGATGTGGCAGCTGGCGGCAGCGCGGTGTCAATGATCCTCTCCACGGCGGCCATCACGGCCCTCCCTCTGCAGCACGGCCCTCTCTCTCTCCCTCAATTCCTCCTCCACAGTCTCCCTCCTCACAGCCTCCCTCCTTAGCACACCCCCTTGATGAGGGGTGTTTATATAGGAATGGGGGTGGGGAAGAGGGTCTCCACCCACGTGGAGAACTTCCTCATGCAATCCCTCACTTGGCCATCCCCCCTCCACACTCCCTCTCCTCCAGCCATGCATCGGCTGGGGGAAGGGGTAATAGTAAAAAAATTTGCCTTAATTTAATTAAATTGTCCCTCCCAAGAGGGTGTTCACTTGCGGCTTCTACGGTCTCCAATCTCGGCCTCGTATTTACAATGTGGCGGCCTCATTTTTGAGCATGCACGGTATGGATAATGCTACCAGTAATACGATGTAGGGGATCACCTTGCACAGGATTTACACGGTGTGCGGAAAGTCAATATTTATGGCACGCAGTGTGCAGAAATATTACATTGTCTCCCCCTTAGAAGAATCGAGATGTCCTCATCTCGAGATAAACTGGGGATATCTGAAGATTGAGAGAGCTTTCATCCATCCAGGTAGCATCCTCCTTAGGATAATCTTTCCACTGGACGAGGCATTCTTTCAAGGTTCTGGATCTCAGTTGTCTCACCCTAGCATCTCAAATCTTGTCCGTCCTTAGTTCAAGGACTCCTTGACTAGGCATTACAATTTTGTTGGTCATCAAGTACATGATTAGGGCTAGGTACATACTTCATTCTTCAATAGACTGTTACATTATGAACCTTTAGGTTTTCAGGGAGTTGCAGTCTATAAACATTAGGTCTTAAGCACTTGAGGATCTTGTATGGTCCACAATACCTTGGACTTAGCTTCCTGCAATCTCCTAAGGATAGAGAATTCTTCCTTGGGCATACGTGAATGAAGACCATGTCTCCTTCCTCAAATATTCTATCTTGACACTTCAAATCCGTGTATGCCTTCTGTCTATCCTTCGCAGCTTTGATGTCCCATGAAAGTGAAATCATGAGCTTCGCACAATATCTTCTATTTAAATAACTGGCTTGCTCGTATACATACTCTCGTCCTATAGTAGACAAGTCCACTACTGACAGAGAATTCACGATACTTAGCCTCTAGCTTTTGTTCCTGGTCCTTGATAGAGACTTCCCTTAGCATCCTTTGATAGGCTAGATCATGGCATCCTTCCTCTCTAGCTAGTTCAAGTATTAGGTCGTTTGGCATGGACACCTCTGTAGCTAGAGATCTAGCTATTGATAGATTTTGAAAGATTAGTGAATTAAGGAATGCCTTGCGATTGAGTGCATCAACAACTACATTCTCCTTTCCAGGTCGGTACTTGATCTTAAAATCATATTCCTCCAATACTTCAATCCATCGACGTTGCCTCATGTTGAGCTTGTTCTGGGAAAAAATCCATTTGAGCCTCTTATGATCGGTTACTAGAGTAAACTTGTTACCCAACAGGTAGTGTCTCCAAAGCTTTAGAGCATGGATGACAGCTAATAACTCCAGATCATGAGTGGCATAATTCTTTTCGTGATTCTTCAATTTCCTTGAAGAATATGCTACTGGATGATTTTCCTACATGAGCACATATCTTAAGGCAAGCATGCTAGCATCAGTTACTACCTCTACTCCTTACTGTGGTCTAGAAGTTTTAGGATCGGTGCTGATACCAAACTTTGCTTCAACCTATCGAAGCTAGTTTGTTCGGCAGTTGACCATGCAATGGACGTTTGCTTCCTTAATAATTCTGTCAAAGGTGCTGCAATCAAAGCATCGTTTTTGATAAAGATCCTATACCATCCTGTCAAGCCAAGAAACTACGTATCTCTTTAACAGATACTGGTATTGGCCATTCAAGCATATCTCTGACTTTGGCTGGATCTACTGATATTCCTTCTGATGATACTATGAATCTTAGATATTCAATCTGACGTTTGAAGAATGCACACTTCTTCATTTTTGCATACAGCTTATGAGACCTCATTGTCTCCAAAACAATCCGTAGTTAGGTCTCATGATCTTCTTCCTGTTTAGAATAGACTAAAATGTCGTCAAAGAAGACAAGCACAAAATCATCAAGATATGGCCTAAAAATATCTTGCATTAATCTATTGAAAGTGGCAGGTGCATGTGTAAGGCCGAATGACATAACCAAGAATTCAAAGTGCCCATATCTTGTATTGAAGGCCGTTTTAGGAATATCCTCATCCTTGATCCTGATTTGATAGTAACTTGACATGAGATCAATTTTGGAAAAGATCTTTGCATCTTGAAGGCGATCAAAAAGCTCATCTATTCTAGGAATATGATATTTGTTCTTGACTGTTGATTGATTCAACCCACGGTAATTAATACATAGTCGAAGTGTTCCACCTTTCTTTTTCTGGAATAGGGCTGGAGCTCTCCATGGGGAACTACTAGGACGGATGTAGCCCTAATCTAGTAGTTGCTTGAGTTGTTCCTTCAACTCGATTGCTTCCAATATAGACATTCTATAGGTTCTCTTCACAATTGGCACAGCTCCTATTACTGGTTTGATCTCATGATCTACTTCTCTTTGAAGTGGGCGTTCTGTTAACTCTTCAGAACTACGTCCCCGTATTCCTTTAGCCAAGTGACCAAATCACTTTACTTCTTTATCAATATTCATAATCAAGACAATCGGGAAAAAGTTTTATTCCATTCATCTCAGCATAGCCCTTACAATTATTTCTTGGGCCGATGGAACAAGTTAATACATTAATTCGAGGAGAATAAGATATTATTGCATTCAGCTACAGGAACTGAGTAATAGTACGGATTGGGGTCATTGATCTTCAGGAATCGGTAGTTCATTGGAAGATTAGGGTATCTCTTCCTTCGATATCCATTCTTCTCACGACGCCCCAAAACCTTGATTCGGTCAGCAGGGATTCTTTGAATCACTTCCCCGTACACATACTTATTCTGGTTAACCCTTCGACCTCCAACCTGTAGGGTCGCGTTTGCGTGAGCCTCAATAAAGACGAACAACTTTACGATCTTCAAATCCTCCATCCACTTGAATCTCTTCAAGTTAATTTGAAGGTACGCAGGTTGATAGGCAGTTATGTAATAGATCCCTATAACACCCATCCATCTCCATTCCACGTACACAGGCGATGGATTGTAAATGCGATCTAGGATGTTCATCATCTCAACCCTTTGTCGATAATCCGTGGAATGCATCGCGGTCATAAACATGACTCGGAACACTAGGAACCTGTTCCATGCTTCATAATTCTGCAAGACAGTATTCAAAGTAAGGAAATGTTTGGGACACAACATTTGCTTTACTTCTTCTTATTAAAATTTCCTAAAAACAAGTCCTTTGTTGGTTGGCTCTGATACCAACTGTAACGTGTCCGCTAGAATCATTCCGGACATGTCTTAGCAGTCCATCGGGAAGGATGTCTAGAAAGCTCCGCCCGGCACTCCCATGGAATGTTACGGGTTTTGCAATCTAGGTCTTCCCGAGTCTGCCACGTAGCGGAAGTATCCTGGCCGTTCCCACTTAGGATCGACCTGAATTTAGGTTTTCCCGTTTGGTCATTAGCTAGCAACAACTAGCGTCAGACCTGAGCGAACTACTTTACGCAGAAACACCAGGTCCGAAGCGGATTCACGCTGTACTTGGTTCAAGGAGAATGGGAAACGAGAGGAATGCAAGGCTCGACCTCTCTGCCATAAGGCATAGTCCCATTCCGTCCCCCTAAAACAGCGTAAATCGGGTAGGATGTAACACTAGGTCATCGTCCTCGTTATTCGCTTTGATGCTGAAGATCAACCCGCTGCTCGTCGAAGACTTTGAGAAAAGTTCCCGGCTAACCGGGACCACCCATCCATAGGACGGACCCATGGTCCATCCTCCGCACTTTCCTCAGTTTGTTTTAGTTATGTAATTACCTACCACATTAATTTGACATATAACAACCAGCTTCCTTGATTAGCCCTGTTAAGCACTGGTTCCTTCACGTAATCTTATCACAGGACATAAAGAAAACAATGTCAAACAACTCCTTTATTATCATTTTATCCTTTTATCTTTGAAATACAAGGAGTTCCCGCCCGTAGGCGTATTCATAATCCGCCCGAAGGCTATCCAGTAATCCACCAGGGATCACTAATCCAAGTTTCCGCCCGTAGACTAGTATGCGGGCCTCGAGATCCAATCTCGAGTCACGTTAGTCTCTTGTGCAGGGCCGGGAAGGCGAGGGATTTACAGCCAGAGCCCCCCTGGCACCCAAGCGTCCTCCTGGTCCAAGTAGAACTCAACGGAGAGACCTCTCACGGCGGGTTCGGTCCACGTTCCCGGCGCGGTTCACAACCCCCTTGGTTAGGGTCAGGCAGGCAGTCGGGGGTAACTGAAGCTGCCTCTCCCTTTAGGCTTCAACCTGAAGTATTTAGATATCTTTTCATCCTTTAGTTCATTGAGCAAACAATGCAAACAGTCCTTTCTAAACTGTTACAAGCACAATCAATTTCAATGGTCGTTTAGCTGGCAAACTGTTAAGGAGTGTCTCCTTTTCTCCGAATGCAACCCGCATTCGATCCGGAATCAATTGCAACTTGGCAAGATTCCTATCATTCTTGGTTTAGGGTTATACCCTACCAATGCTTAAGGTTCTGTTGTGGCAGGATCCAGCGACCATGTCGCTTTAGTTTATTGACGGGTCATTTGCAAATACCTAACTTTCTTTTTCCTTGGCAATTATTCCCCAAGAAAAGTGAGTAACAGGATGATTACTCATCCTCTTGTAAATTAACTTGCCAACCTCATTTCGAGAGATGACAACTCTCTTGTGGACAAGTCTCAAGTCTATACAATGTTGCAGCTTTTTGCACATGTATTGCATCTAATTCCACGGAATCATTCCATTGCTTAGTGTTTCCGTTCACGGAATTTACCCCAACCGAGTAACAGGGTTTTAGGGTATCCTCCAAATCATTCCTAATTAGGTTGACCCATGGTTCTAGAAATAAGCAACTCTGTCGGAGTTTCGTCATGATCCTTAGATAACCTTAGATCATTTCATACATGAACATCCAAATGCTTCGACATTTTGTGAACGTGTGTAGGATCCTTAGAATCACGGTTTTTGTCTAAAGCTAGGTCAAATTGCACTAAACCCTAGTTAACACTTAGGATTCCTATCATATCGACTCAATCATGTCCATACGAATCCTTGTGGTTCAGATTACTTAGTCAATTCAATTATACCTATCTTGCGACGAGGATGATCCTTCTAAAGGTGATAAACTAAATCTAACGGAGAGCAATAGATACAATTCCACCAATACGCATAAACATGCGATTGATTGCCTCTACGTATCACATGGTTCATGATAACTTAATCTTTCCTTGGTAAGGTAAAATGCTTGCCAATCTGTACGCTAACTTTCCTAGGTCCTGCTAGGATTTACCAATTAATCATGCCTACTACTTTATAGTCTATACTTTTGAATCCTATGCTTTGACGAACCATGCAATCTTTCCTAAATGCGGTTTCTAATGAATGACGTTATCGCATGATGACTATGCAATATGCAACATTCTCCTAGCTACGAAGTGGTTAATGAAACTTATACAAAGCTAGTGTTAACTTATTCCATCTTACATGCTATTTGCAAGACCATACGTTCATTTTAGTATTCTATTATTTCTTTCCGGATAATACCTTATGGTGCTAACCTTTTTCCTATGAAATCATTGCGAGAAGTATGTTGCCTAATGTGCGGCACACACTTATTCCTTCCATGTCTATGACGAAAGAGAATGCATTTATAAATTCCATTTCTTTGCCTAAGTTTAGACTCATTACCTTGATGATGTACCAAAAACTACATGCAACTAGCCTTCTACTCATTCAAATTCACGACATATATCAATCTTACCTAATGTTCAAGAGATGCCTTAACACCTGTGTTTCTTTCCAATTTCCGTATGCATTAAAATTAAACGTAAAAATGTGCAATTTCCTTTATGAGCTAAGCGCGCCTAATCATTTCCTTATGCGGAATTAACTCGAAAGAACCTGGACTTGAGGAGTCGGGAAGATGTCCACTTGTACATTCGGAGATGAGCCTTCCGCGGTCGCACCTTGCGATCTTTTTGGGGCCATCGTAGACGTAAATCCGACTTCCGATTCGCCTTTGGGATCTACGGAGTGACGGCCCTCGGAATGCGGCCTTCCAACCTTTGCCTTTATCCTTGTATGCGGGAGATTTCCTCTTTGGGATGGTGCTTGCGGCAAAAGTTTTAGGAGTCCTCCAAGAACTCGAATCGGCACGGTATTTATCCTCGGACGGCTTGCGGCTTTAAAAATCTATCTGCGAAATCCTTGTCGATGGGTCTCGTGGGGTCTTTACGGTCCTCACCTCCTCCTCTTCAAAGTTCCGGGGAGGGTATGAAAAGACCTTCTTGGCAAAGTGGTGGGAAGGGCCTTTGGGAAGGGACCCTTGGAAAGATGGTGGGAAGGGGGCTTAAGGAGGCCCCCCCCCCCTTAGAAGCTCCTAAAGAAGCTTCTAAAGAAGCTTCTGCTTCCACAGGACCACGTGGGGTCGCGATCAGCATGGCGGGCGGGTGCTGGCTATCTGGCGGCTGTGGCGGCAGCGAAGGCGGCTGGCGGACAGGGCTGGGCGGCAGATGTGGCAGCTGGCGGCAGCACGGCGTCAATGATCCTCTCCACGGCGGCCAGCACGGCCCTCCCTCTGCAGCACGGCCCTCTCTCTCTCCCTCAATTCCTCCTCCACAGTCTCCCTCCTCACAGCCTCCCTCCTTAGCACACCCCCTTGATGAGGGGTGTTTATATAGGAATGGGGGTGGGGAAGAGGGTCTCCACCCACGTGGAGAACTTCCTCATGCAATCCCTCACTTGGCCATCCCCCCTCCACACTCCCTCTCCTCCAGCCATGCATCGGCTGGGGGAAGGGGTAATAGTAAAAAAATTTGCCTTAATTTAATTAAATTGTCCCTCCCAAGAGGGTGTTCACTTGCGGCTTCTACGGTCTCCAATCTCGGCCTCGTATTTACAATGTGGCGGCCTCATTTTTGAGCATGCACGGTATGGATAATGCTACCAGTAATACGATGTAGGGGATCACCTTGCACAGGATTTACACGGTGTGCGGAAAGTCAATATTTATGGCACGCAGTGTGCGGAAATATTACACCGTAGCTATTAGTGTCGCAAATTTACTGCACGCATCGTTATTGGAGTCGTTATTAGCATTGCAAAGCGTCATTATCATCGTCATTATTTGTTGATATCAACGCAAATAATGATGCTGATAACGATGCTAATACCGACTATTCTATGACATCGCCAATAACAACACTTTTTACAATGACAGGGGAAATTTTCTTTATTTACATTTTTGTCGCTTTTAACGTCGGTATAAGGCCTATATCTTGTAGTGTATGGGATCCAATTCTTTCAATTCCTCTTACAAATGTTCATATATGTACTTTACATGTAGAGATTAGAATTATTGATAAACTTCTCAGGTTGCATCTCGACTATGCATACTCAATTAAGCCTTTGTCTTTATCGAATGAGTATATTGACAAATGTGAGGCATTACTCTCCAAAATGGGTTTTCATGGAGGTCAAGTTCACTTAAGAAAATATCCAACACTTTCAGGGAAAACAAGAGATGTCTTGGCTGATGTCTCAATGGGAGGTTCAAAAGCTAGACGTTTTTTAGGAAACCATACAGGAAAATAGGTGGGAGCATTGGAGAGAGCTGTGTGGGATAACAATAAACGTTGCAAGCACACCGTGACTTGCATTTCTAAGGATGGAGGTTTGGAGACACCTCGATGTCTTCCTAAAGCTCCTCAAGCAACAAATGAAAACCTACATGTATCCAGAAGAGTTCAAATTTTCAATTACAAATCTTGTTCAAGCAATAAAGGAGGCATGGGGAGAAAAAGATACCATATTTTATTTAGTAAGAGAGAATATTCAATCCAAGATTTCTTCGATAAAATTTCAATTGGAATAAAATAATCATTACTCTTATGAATTTGCAACATATCCTTCATATCCATGGGCCTTACTTTGTGGAGGAGCAAGGGCCCCTAGCAACTTATAGCGGCCAAGGCATGGAAAAATCTCACTATCAAGCACGTACAAGGTTTTTTCAAAGCAAAAGACATGGAGGAGGAGTTACAAAAAGAAATACTCTTGAGGAGCTATTCAATTGGTTTTTTCGATGATAGCTTTAAAGAATGAGTACTTCAACTTGAGAATTCATAGTACTTTTCAAGAAAGAAAAGTACCAAGGGTAGGCTAAACAGACAGGCCTTTCGTTTACGGAGCTTCATGGGCATTGCCCCGTTTCTCGGGGTTGGATTTGAACCAACAGTCTTCAGATCAAGTCGGTATGACCACCACATGACCCGGCGAATGAACGCCGATTGGTTGGGGTCATTTGATGCGAAATGGAGTGGATTATCGTCTACAAAGCTAGCTCTAAGGGGCCTTTATATCATCCTCCCCCTCCGGGATATTTCCTCTGTAACACAAAAATTTTCTTCTCTTGTAGCCAACTATTGATTTTAAATCAGTTTGTTTTGCTGTCAAAGCATAAGATGAGAGGGCAAAAAAGTATCATGCTCTAGAAGTAGAGAAACCAGGACCATAACCAAAAATCTTAATTGCCGCAGTCTTCTCCAAAAACATCACCTTGTGTGCATTGTACTATAACCCAAAGAAACCAAGTAGCCTTGTAAGTGCCTTGACCATAGTATAGGCCATATTTCTTCCTCTGAGAATATGTTATGAAATACCAAAAGAACATTCAGATCACTCCTTGCTAAGTAATGGCCAAGTGCAACATCTTTCAGTGAGCTAATACCAACTCTTGTCCCTTTACCCCATCCCAAGAAGTTATTGAAATCTTCAATCTCCAACTGTAAAAAAAGATAAATGTCAAATGAATGTTGAAATCAAACATATTAATGTATCTTACAGAATTCAAGATAATCGTACCAATTGATTTTCATCATTCTCTAGCTTAGTTGGATTCCATATGTTAATTGATGATTGTGCCTCATTGGTACCTTCCAATTCTTTAACATATTGCGACTCTTCTCTTCCAAAATTTGAAATTCCAAGTCAGTCTTGAAGACCGTGGAACTCTTCAGTAATCCCATACTCTTTCTCAACATTCTTTGCCTTACGAAAACAAAGAGAAAGAGCATCCCCTGCTTCAATAAACTTGTCATCCGTAATTTTGGTATCAAGTTTAAGTAACTTTTCTTTTGATTCACTTTCGACGTCAACAATGCCATTTGCAGCATCAAAAGCCTATGCAATGATCGCTAAACAATAATCCTCCCTAAGATTGAAGAGCCTTTGGATGTCTGCTACCAGTATGTACTCCTTGTCCTTGATAGGGAAAGTTGGAAGTGAAGCAACAGTATAAAAAGAAGAGTCACATACAAGATCTGCATTTGCATGGTTTTCTTCAATAATGGTCTCAACTTTGAATTGGGCAACATCTAGTTTGCCAGCAATATGCTTCTTGCCCAAGGTCCAAACATTCCTTTGCATCCTTGTCATTTGCTACCGCGTCCAAAAGGCAGAAGCTGGAACATTTTGGACCCTTTAATTGTTGTTCATCAAATTTAACATAATATTTAACAAGAGTATATGCAATGAATGTAGCTTTTTTTGACATTATTTTGCATTTCCTAGAATAAGCAGAACAAAACAAATCTGAGGTACAAAACCTATCAAGAGAATGAGATGTACACTTTCTTGAAAACAGAGCCTTCTCTGAAGGTGAGATCCCAATAGGTATGTGAACATATTCCTTTGCATCCTTTTCAATTATCGGAAATGCAAGACTTTTAGACTCAGCAAACTCCTCTAGGAATAACTTCTTGCATGAGTTCAATACATGGTCAATATCCCAGTCAGGGTTGAAAATATCATTTATAGTTCCGTAACAAGATAACTCCATGCCATTCTGAAGAACAAAGTCTAGGAGCCTTTTTGATGGAGAAACCTCTGTGATCTTAGACAATCCAGAAAACCCTCAATGGTGCCTTGGCCTTTGACTGGAGACTTCCTAGGCATTTCCACACTTGCTACTGAACAAGGGGAGGAAGCTATGTGAATTTTAGGAAAGCCCGTGTTGACCTTGATGACAATCTTCTTCTTTTCTTATTAGGGGGTTACCTTCTCTTGGGAGTCTACAACATCCTTAGGTTCAGACATGAGTGAAAGCATGATACGGCGTGAAAGTGTGCACCCAACCTCACAAACAATGCCTCCTCGCTTTGTATTTGTGGATCTATGATATGGCGCGAAAGTGCGCAAGTGATCTTAAGAACTTCTCTTGGGAGCCTACAACATCCTTAAGTTCAGACATGAGTGAAAGCATGATATGGCGTGAAAGTGTGCACCCAACCTCACAAACAATGCCTCCTCGCTTTGTATTTGTGGATCTATGATATGGTGCGAAAGTGCGCAAGTGATCTTAAGAACAATATCTCCTCGCTTCTATCAAGGGGTGCACGAAATGGTGCAAATTGACATATGAAAAACTGAAAGTGGACCTCAACTCTAGCTAGGCTTGATAATTTGCCAAAAAAATCATCAATATCTAATTACTTGTTTATATGGATCGACAACTATTTGCCACATGGAAAGCCACATGGATGGCCCGTGCAAACCCTAGGCAATAAAAAAGTGCCACGTGTTGCCCGTCCCGCAGGTATAAAACAACGATGCCAGCTTACGTGGCTCATTTTTTGAATCTACGAGTGTGAAAACACAACAACGTTGAGTTCAAGGATTGTCGCATCGCCCTATATTGGTCATCCGTAAATACGGTGCGAGTAGGTGATTTTTGAATCTGCGCTTCACTGCATTCGCACCCTATCAGTCATCTTCAAATACAATGCGAGTAAGGTAGTCCACTAAAGTTGGCATGCAAAAAAAAAAGGCAGCTTGCAGCCATTCTTTGCCTTCAGGAGGCTGCTGAAGTCTTCGTTATTGATTTTATGAACGATGCTTACATTGCTACTACCCACGCTCATAGAGTGACTTTGATGAACAAAGACTTTAGTATGGTCAGCAGAATCAGGTATAGGTTTGACAAGGTATTGAGGCCCTCACCCACTCTTGATAAAAAAGCATTTGAGATCCTTAACATTCCTCCAAAAATATCTAGGAGAGCAAAACAACCAGTGATTGAAGAGGTGACACATTTATACCCTACAAAGATCGCCCTCCAACAAGTGTATGCCCAACAAGAACGACCACAAGAGATTATAGAGTCAGAGGATGAAGTTTGCAAGAGGAAAATCACTATCCTTGGTCCTGTCAATCTGAAGAGAATGGGAGAGGTACACATGAAAATGGTTGTGAATGTCTCTTGCACTTCTTCAAAAGAAGGCTATCTTAGTATTTCCCATGAGGACAAATCCATGCTTGTTAAGAAAGATATATTCAATTATTAGATTCTGTAGTCTTTTGTTGCATAAGGTAAGACTTTTTGACTCAAATTTTTTTTAAATGGAATGATAGTGATGTTCATTGCAACTGACATTCCTTTGTTTTTACTATTGGTTTTAGGGTGTTGATTGCTTCTCTCAACTAAGAAATCTCTAAAACTATATTTATTGTTGATCCACTGTTATCAATGGAATTGTTTTTAAGATCATGTTCAAATATAGAATTATTTTTCAAAACGTTCAATCCAATCACAAACTACAATATTTTTTTTCTTTACGTTGAAAGGTATGCAATTTTGCAAAGGGCTTAATGTATAGTTATTTATAGTATGCATTTCTTACTAACATTTTACTTTGCAGAGGACATTGGATCTTAATATATATTGATATTCTCACTAGAGAAATTATCCTTCTGAACTCTCTCAGTGGTATCCATGGTCAAGAAAAAATGTATGTTGAATACAATAATCCTCACCTTTTATTTTATTATTTATTTTATTTGATTGTCTTTTTTTAGTAACATGTTTCCATTTATAGTGCTGGCAGGTTGATGGCTACATTTTTGGATACCACATATGAGGATCTTGCTGATCCTCAAAAACCATGTAGCTTTCTCTTACAAGAAGGGCCCTTGCAAAATGATTCACATTCTTGTGGATGGAGAATGATTTCAAATGTTTGTAGGACAATAGATTCAAAGATTCTCAAGATAGATGGGGCTAATGTAAGTATCTTTCACATTTTTTTTTGAGCAACATGTCTTTCTCTTTTTTGGGCAACATGTCTTTCAGTTTTCATGGAAACTACTGCATTGTCATTAAACTTTATAATTATTCAATTTATTTGTATTAACTCCCTACAAGTATAAAGTATCACTGGCTTGACAACTAACTTTTTAAGATACATATTGGGTACATTTTCCAATTTATTACAAATTTCCTTGCAATGCCAAGATTACCCGATTCATACACATGGTGGATAAGAGAGAGATGTATTGAGTTAATTTTGGACAGGGCAATCACACCAGTCAACCCCGACTCTCTTCCACTTAAATCCTTAACTAAGACTAAGAGTAAGGAAAAAGGAAAGTCATCTAGAAAGACAAGTAAGGTAAGCTCCAAAAAGACAGAAATGCCAACACTTTCTCATCCATCTCCTCATCAGCCCCCTGAAGAGAAGAGGCCCCCTGTCCAAGTCAAATTCTTCAACCAACCAAAGAAAACATCCACTGTAAGGAGATTAGATATCTTTTTTAGAAAGTGATGAAGAAGTTACAAAGCTGAAAGAAGACAAATAGATGCAAATGAAGCAAGATTCTTGTATTTCTATACTTCAATTTTGTAACTCTTCATTCAAAGAAAAGCTTTTTGTCAAATGTAAATGTCATCAATGTTTTCATATTTATGGCTCGAAGGTTACAATTGTGGGAGGCAAGTAACTCATACAAGAGAAAGAGCATTCAACTCTTTTTCCAACTATTTTACTGTTTACTTTGAACTTACATTCTGGGGATGTACAATCTAGCATCTCCAAGGTATCCCTTACATCTTTAGGATTCCAATTGGAAGTGATATTTACCTCCTTTTCTATAACTTTAAGTTTGAAGGGCGTGCAATCTGTATCAGAATCCAAGGGAATCCAGATGCCTAGTTTAAGTTTGTATATCCTATAATCAAAGCCCAAAGCAAGAGTTTGTTGTGCTATATTATAACACAGAGGTAAGGATTGGGGGCATACAATACACCTCATGGTGTCGCCCTTATGGTCAACCTCTCTAGATTTCCAAAGCTTTCCTATAATGTTATCTAGTTCTACTTCTGTAAAATTTCTACTTAGCCAAGATACTTTTGTTCTTTGTAAGTTTGGTATTTTGAAGGAGCAGCCCACAAAGATATGTAAGGGAATAAACCATGACATGCGTATTCTTCTTGAGATCCTTCCAGTTGTCATGGAATTTTGAATATCCTGACATATTTTGAATTTAAAACTATGCATGGTTACCTTATCATGAACCTCCCAAATTAGAGATGAGAGACTTGGCAATGGCAAATACTTGATATGTCAATATGTACCCTCTTTAGATGGAACCACATATTGTGCATAATATATTAAAAATTTTCTCTCACTAAAAGAACCAACGATCTCATCAACATATATAATGTCTGCAAATGCCTTATGAATCGCATTGAAAGTTCCACTCAAACTCTCTACAGGTTGCCATTTAGTACTAGTTGATAGAAATATATCTACAACCAAGAATTCGATATTAATACTTGCTTACATGAAAAAAAATATCACATATGTTATCAACTTAAGACTTATAATGTGTCTTCTGGCAAAAATGTTTGTTAGGAGACGAGTGCACATCCTTGGCCATGTAAATATGTTGCACTTTGACTAACCACCCTCCCTTCATGTGTAATTTTGAAAGCAATGATATGCTCTTTCCAGTGATGTTTTATATCCTCTGTTTTTCTTCTTTTGACCTTGTGAGAGCCTTTGCAAGAGGGCAACATGGTCACCCAATTGTTTATGCAAAAGGTTTTGGGCTCCCAATTTCCATCTACTCCTTGGCTATTGACAGTGCAAGAGTTTGTTAAACGAGATGGGCGCCTTTTGGATGCCATACTTAGATTGAATTTGCAGAGAAAATGCTCACTGAGAAAGACAAATGAGCAAAGAAAGAAGCTCACTGAAATACAAATGAACAAAGAAGAAATATTGAAAAGACTAATGAAAATATATTGGGGGTGCCAAAAGCTCTCGACTTTTAAAAAAGTCATTATTAACTTCACAACATCTTTATCATAGCTAGTTTTATTAGATTTTATAAGTAAATAAGGACTTCGGGACTACCAAAACATGTCAGAGTTTAGAGATTTTGGCTAAAAGAGAGGAGAGAATCATAAGGTGGACTCTACTATCTTCAAAAAGGAGGAGACAATAATACCATATTCTTGCACACATGGCAAACTCTCTTTGGCCCTTTCCTTAATCCTATGATTAACAAAAAGTGCATTTTTTGAAGATTTTTTGCCCTAATGAAACCCACAAATGTGAAAATAGTTGCAAAAGTACCACACATATTGAAGTAGAAAGAAGAAAAAAATTACCACAAATAGCTTACAAAGTTGAATGTTTGCAAAGCTGCAATCAAGAGTAGCTCATCTTCTTTGGGCTTCTGTGAAATGACCTATGAATGCACTCTCACATGTCTTACCTTATGATTTCTATACAACTATTTGATAATCTGCATCCATGCTATAGTCCTATGGTTTCCCTTCCAAACATAAAACATTTTGTTGCTGAGAATGCGCTAATTCTCATTTCTTTACAACTCATTTTCAAACTCCTCATTTACTAATTGCCAATTTTTGTCCCACTTAGAGACAATGTTGTCATCCACCTCTTGATGTGTTCCATTTGGCAAGGCTAGTGAGAGGATGAAAGAGCCTTTGCTAGGTATGTAACCCTCATTCTCAAATGCAACCTTCAACATAGATAAATCCTATCTAAGCTCCATCACCCTTTGATTGCATATGCATCAACACAAAGGAATCAAAGGGGAAACCCTGCTTGGATTGGTTGTCAATGCTTCAAGGATTTCAATACCATAAGGTTTTGCCATGTCTTGAGGAATAATGCAATCATTATCCAAATCATCTTGCTTTTTGTTCTCCCCAGCATTGGATGCATGAGTACCTTGATCGTCACCTATTTCATTTACTTCTAGATTGGGAGTATCATCACTTGCTTCAGTTGGAGTGTAGGGACCCAAAACGGGCCCAGCACTGGCTCTAAGGCACTAGGTGAGGGCCTCTACTACTCACCTAAAACCACCCCACATGGCCTCATAACCAAGAGCATCTAAGAACTTTCCATTTGTACGATTTGTAGTCCAACAAATAATTCTTCTCCCATTCCTCAAAGGGAGTCCCTAAACATATTTGTGTTGCACACCACGTAAGCATACACAAAGGGAGCACCCCTCGGTTGATCATTGCGGCTCCACTACAACTCTCCTACACCTTGGGGATTGGCCCCAAGATGAGCAGTGAACATAGAACACATTCGAAACAAAGTCCACTATTTCAATTGATTGATCTAGGAGATAATGAATAAACCTCACTAAATAACCCCCAAGGAACTGAATATCTACCTCTACGGCTTAGGGTACCTTGCACTCTCAGCGTAGTTCATTGCTTATACAAACAAGTGCTATGCATCTAGGATATGATACCTTATGGTGTGTGCGATGCAATTGTGTATGACCATCATGCTCAAATAAATTTATTTATTTAAAATTAGCATCATGAAAGTGCAAAGACAATTCTTTTTGTGCTTTTCTTCTAATACGCGATTGCTTTGTTGCTTAGGGCTAGTATTGAGCTTTCTCGTGCTACTAGACCCTTTTAATTTTAGATAAAAATAAACCCTATATGACATGCATCATAAAACATTAGAATTTAGCATACTTTAAACACTCAACAACCCCCTTCTCCCTACCATTTAGAGTTATGCATTTGTTGGTAGGTTTAAGTAGTAAATTTTATGCACTTTTCTTTTACAAAAATAATAAAAAATCACTTCAACAAAGAGATAGTACTGAACTAAGGCTAAACCTCATGCTTCAGCTCTACCATACATTCACAAATATAATTCTTATTTTTTTACTTTTTTGAATGCAAAAAACTTAAAATTTTCTATTTTTGGCTATTTATTTATAGCATAATTAATTATATTTACTGATTTTTTGATTTACATTGATTGATCTTACTGAAAATGATTTTTAAAGAATGTTTCAACCCAAAAGAACAACATACACACACCAGAACCCAAAAAACCACATATTTCACCTGAAACTGCATAGTCTCAGATTTTGCGTGTTTAGCATAAAATTATTCTACGACTCATTTTTTATGATTTCTTCAATATTGCTAATAAATCAAAGTATTGGTAATCAAACATAAGCATTTCTAACCATTTTCAACCAAAATTGATCATAAAATGATGAAATCAATGACTTACTCATAAAATTGTGTATTATGACATACGTATTTTGGCATTAGAGACTCGATGATGCTCTTCAACAACCATTGTCGATTCGTCCAACCTTTTGAATTTGAGATCCGTCTAGTCGTTGGCTTCGTGACATCAAAATCTATAAATCTGGCTACCGTCATGCACTTTTTGTCTCCTAGATCACATAGCTGTTTTATAACGTGAAACATTGCGAGGATTAAATGGGGGGACAAACGGACTCCGATTGTGAAAAACTGAGACTTGTATTGGGTTCGTAGCATTGAACTCCATCTAGGAATACTCTAGCTCATTGATCTGGAAAATTGTTTCATTTTGCATGAAAATTTGGTCTTTTACGGCCTCCTTAGCTCTTTTCCACTTCAAAAAATGGCCTCTGAAATCCATTCTCATTGGTGACCATAGGATAGGGCAACTTAGCCCATCGAATCCCACGAATTGATCTGCACAAAAAAAAACCATAAAGAGCATCAAGATGGTATCAAGCTGCCACGAAAAAATACTCAACAAAGCACAATAACAACTTTCACCCTACCCCCTGACAAAATCAAGGCATGAAAGTCCTCAAGGGATAGGCCTGTCGAGAGTAAAGGCACCTTTGCCTAGCCGCCCGTGTATTACTACACTGATAGTCACCGCCACTACACACTGCAGGTAGTGGGTACCCATCATCGTCACTTTATTCTTTATTCTTTTAGTGACAGTTTGAATAAAGGAAGGCCCGGTCACACATTGTGACTGTTGGAGTTCCCATTTCTAGTCTCTCCCTTTCTTGCTCTTGCTCTCCCGCCATAGCTCTCGAGTCCAACCTTCGATCCATCGCTCCCTTTCAACTGGTATCAGAACTTTGCTTTCTGACTCTTGAGCTTGGTTCGTGGCATTCTCAGCATCCCATCGACTCCCTACTTGCATTGGGTCTCCTTCCCGACAGCCATATCCGACTCCTTCGAGCTCCCGTCACCCCCCAGCTTCTTGAGCACCTTTCGGGCATTGTTGGGCACCTTCAGGGAATTACATCAAAGGTATTTGATTATTTTTTTCAGGGTTTACTTCAGTTCTCAGGTCTCACAGGCTGTAAACAAGTTGTGGGCAGCCATAGCTCACACCTCTTGGAGCTTCCTTCAACTGGATCTTGCTTCCAGCCTATCAAGGCCTACTGAGGCTTGGTGTAGGCCTTCTTTGGCCCTCATTTGTGCCCCCTTTGGGCCCCATTGTTGACACGTGGGACAGCATACCCCCCAGCTAGCTCACGTTTTTTTTGTGCCTGTTTCAAAATCTGGCCCAAAAATCACTCTTTTTGTCATATCTCAGGCATTCGGAACCCGATTCAGGCAAGGTAAGAGTCTAAATTGGGGTTTTGGCACACTCCAGACGCGATGGTGATGTTGGATTTGCCAAATTCTGATGATAGAATCTTTTGCAACAGATTTCAGGTCTGAGACAGCATGTATTTGTATGCCTATGCTTGTTTGGGCATGACTACATAACCGGTTTGATACCTATTGCATCCTGATTGATTGGGGGATTGAAGCTACATATAATGCTATGATTTTGGCCTGATTTTGGGGCTGAAAATACACAATTTATAATAGTAAATGTATGCTGAATATTCTTGGGCTGAAGCTATCTTTCATGCTTTGACATATACCTATTGGTTCCGAATGTATATCTTGGGTTATGCTATGATGCATTGATCATCGAGAAATGACTTCGAGCTTGTCATTGGATCCGGATGCTTTTGGAAGCTTGAGCTTATTTCAGCCCACACTTATTGACATTGGTATATGCTTTAACAATGATGCTTCTTGGGTTTATGCATACCCGTTGCCTACGACTTGATGCTCATGTCACGGTTGATTACCCTATGCATACCTTGAGCTTGAGTGCTCATTGAAGCTCCACCTTGGATGCATTTTGGATTATCTGAAGTAGTCTTGGATGTTACTTGGCTTGTCAGATTTTGGATTGGGATGTATTTGATGTCTTACATTCTTATGGATGCTACATACGGATGCTCTACCGCCTACATATTCGGGATGTACTATTGATGTATTGTCTTGGACTTATGTCATTGGCACTGTGTCTTGCCTTGGCTTGAGCTCTTGAGCTCTTACATACAACTTTTGTGCCAGTGGGAGTAGGCTTATCAGACATTGAACATGTGGTACTTTTATGCATTGAGCCGTGATATGCTATTGAGCAATTACAGACACTTGAGACTTTGGGACTTCTTACATTTTGGGATGATACATCATATGTCTTGGTTCACTGTATGCTTATGAGCTAAGTCTTAGTTTTGGATCCGTATCTTTGTGAACTGACACCTACTTGTGCCAAGTTTTGGTTCTGGAAGGAACACTTTGCCCCATTGCCTAGGGGATGTGCCTACTCATTGGCAGATGTTTGTATGACATACTTGGGTGTTGGATTCATGCTTATCAACCGTCATATGCTTATGCTATGCCCACATGATGCCGGTTTTGGTCTTGGCAGTATCTGATTGCCTTGGGATCCGATTTTGGCATTGTTAGCTCTCTTTTACAGAAATCTGAAATTTATTACAGCAAGCATATATGTATGGACTGACATGGATTTTTCATGCTGAAACACTCTGAAATGATGTACTTTCACTAGTACTTCATGGGCATCAGCTTTGCTTCCACTTTCTTTGCCATTTTTCCTCGATTTTGGTGATTTTTCGGACATTTTCTGCAGTAAACAACAAGCAGTTTTGAACTGTTTATAGTCTTTCAGCCTACATTATGGCAAGTTTTTCTACTAATCATGCTATTTTCAACATCACTAAGCTTGATGGTATGAATTACTCTTATTGGAAGAGCCAGATTTGGTAAGTGTTGGTGCAGAAATCACAGATCAAACCTTTGAGGTTAAGCGGGCATCTGTCTGCAACTATGCCAGATGAGGAATGGCTTGAGCTTGATGAGTTATGCAAGTCCACTATTGTATTGTCTCTCACAGAACAGGTTCACTATAATGTCTTTGAGGAAGAACAGAGTGCATGGCAATTGTGGGAAAAGATAAAAAATCTCTATGACAAGAAAAGTCCAGCGAGTTAGATGTATTGGCTGAAGCAGCTTATGGATTTGCGCATGAAGAAGAATGTGAATATGTCTACTCACTTGAGCCAGTTCCATGCTATACTCAAGAACTTGACTTCACAAGACATCACTTTTACAGAGGATGTCACTCCTCTTTTCTTGCTTGGTACTCTTAATGAGTCATGGGATGTATTCTGCACTGCATTATGTGCCTCTACTACTACCTTGAAATTATCTAATGTTGAGAGTGCTCTTCTGCAAGAAGAGGTTAATCGTAAGAATTTGGATGCCTCTTGTGTGTCACATGCTATGACAGTTAGAGGTAGGAATGATGGATATGGAAAGCATGGCAGTGGCAGTGGTCGTGGACGGGATTCTCAAAAATCTCGGTCCAAGTCTCATGGGAAGTCACGTAGCAAATCCCGTGGCAGGAATGCTGATGTTACTTGTCACCATTGTGGGAAAAAGGGCCATATTAGGCCACATGCCATGAATTGCGCAATGAAAGGCGCAAAGATAAGGGGAAAGACAAAGTGCAGGATAATTCTTCTGATCGCAGCATAGTGCCTGCAAAGTCCAGTGTTAAAATTGAAGAGATTAATGTTATGCAACCTGAGGATGTTGATGATGATGATTATATCCTTGCAGCTTCTTCTAGTGCTTCGCAAATGACAAAGATATACTCTATGTATGCACAATGTTGGCTCTTGGACTCAGGTGCATCCTTTCATGTGACACCTTGCCGAGAGTGGTTTCATTCATATCGTATTGTTTCAGGTATTGTGCGCTTGGGTGATGACAACTCTCTTGATATTATGGGCATTGGTGATGTTAGGCTGCAGTTTCCTTCTAGCGGAAATTTTGTTATGCAAGATGTACGTCATGTACCTGCTTTTACACGCAATCTCACATTAGGGCCAAAAACATTTCAAAAATGGCACTTGTAAGAAAATGATTAAGTTACTAATTAGTTGAGGTTTTAAAGTAATGAACCCTCCAAATTTGGCCATTCAGACGTGATTAATGAGAGAATTTATTATTCATTTAAGAGGTTAGCCGTTAAATGCCTAAGGACGTTAACTCATGTTAGAGGTCACTTTTCGGTCATTATTCTTTCTTTTTGAATATTCTACTATCACATTTCCCACCAAAATCATGCTTCTTTTTTTGTCTACATTCATTTGAATCATCGTTCTCTCCTCTTCACTTTGTTTGTTAGTTCTTAAATCAGATTTTACTCTGTCATAAAATTTCTCACGAAAATCACGTTCGGTTCTTACCAGCAGCATGCATTGGTCTCCCTTCATCTCCTAAATCTTGAGAAGGTGATCAACAATCAAAAGAGTCTCTACACAGAGGATCAATACCACTTACTTGCCGATTGAGCTATAGAGATATGGTCCTCCATGGACCTGAGACGAGATCATCTCGTTAGTTTTCAGCAGACCCAACTAGGTTGGGACATCCAAGCCGCATCTTTACTTCTACCCCTAAGACATCCATTCTGTAAGATTTTGTTTCAACTAAATCCAAGCTTTTTCTTCAATCTCTTCAATTTTGATTCATAAGAAAATGGGTAAAAGAGTCCCAAAGTGTTGGGGCAAATTGGTAGGGATAGATATACTAAGGATAATCCTTAAGCTAATAGAATAGAAAGTGAAAATGTTCACCTTGATCTTGGCACTTGAAAATAGAATATCTTCATTATACAATGTTGTAATATCAACTTTAGCAAGCACTAATGGATAAGACAAGGATAATATATTATAATTAGAAGAAAGGAAGTACTTTGATTTTTGGGAGATAAAAATATTTACCTAGTAATAGATTAAAATTGTTTATTATTCAATTTTGTCTCTTAAAATATAAAAAATATTAAACAAGTAATAGATAGAAGTATTAGTGATATTGTGTATCATATCAACTTTAGGACTAAGACGATTTTATGTGTGCAGGATGCTTCAAAGAATATGGAGGATACAACTTCTTACTTGATATTAGCTCTTGGGAGTATTTTTCTCATCATACCCTCAACTATGATTAGCACTATGGGGTTTCAAGTTTCAATATCCTCAATTGTGATTCTTATTAGCACTATCAAATTTCAATACCTAAATGGTGGCTTGATGTCATGGGATGATACTACTCATGCTATCATATCCTAGCAAATCTCTTAAGATCTCTTCCCTTGATTTGTAAGAAGAAATAGAAAGGACTTGACTCTATTTCTTTCTCTCAAAACTCTGATTCTAATGCAGAATGATTTTATAATTGAAAGCATCACTACATTATTGATGCTTTATCCTTGTATATCTTTTTTCAAATGTAATATATCTCAATTTCACAAAAAAAAAGACCATCAAAATAATCTTTGTGATTATAGATCTCCTTTACTCTATAGCATTCATGATCTTATTTATTTTTTAAAAATAGTTTAAAGAGTATTATATGATGTTATACAAAGTTCTCTACATGAAATAACATGAACTTTTGACAAGTTAATGAAGTTAGATAAATAAATAACATGAACTTCCTTGAGCAGAAGAGGATCTAGATTGATTTGTTGGTTGATCAAGTACACTCTAGGGGAGATTGGGACCTTGACAATTGTCTGCTTTGTCCTTGTCATCATTGTTGCGCCTGAGAATATGACAGGAAGAGTAAAAAAAAACTATTCGTTGGTATGATCGATACGACATGGAGAGGATAAGTTGATATGACGCGAGAGCAGCAAAGCCAAATTTTCGCAAGGTCATATTTGCACTGTATCGTGGAGCAACTCATACGGCGCGAGCATGGCAAAGTATAATGTTTGGTACTATATTTCTCCCTCCGTATCGTGGGTGACTTGATATGGCACGAGAGTGGCACAACAATATCTCTGTAGGGGTCCTCCTTGCTCCGTATCGTGAAGGAGTTAACATGCGCGTGCAAAGTACACCCCCTTTGTAATGACTTATTTTTTGTGAGACCTTAAACCCATTAAAAATTTTCAAAAACTTTTCCATAAGTTTATTAGCCTCGTTTGTTATTTTAAAACTATTTTTTAGCAAAAAAGGGCCTAAAAATGACCAAAAAATAGCATATTCGATACGGCACAAAAATGGGGTGTTCAAGGCCCTCGAACATCCCATTTTCACGCCGTATTAGATATGCTATTTTTGGGAGATTTTTTGGTCATTTTTAGGTCATTTTTTGCTAAAAAATAGTTTTAAAATAGAAAATGAGCTTTAAAAAATCTTTAAAAAATTCTTTAAAAAATTCAGAGCCTAATAAACTTATGATTTTTTTTTGAATTTTTTAATGGGTTTAAGGTCTCACAAAAAATAAGTCATTACAAGGGGGGTGTACTTTGCATGCGCATGTTTACTCCTTCACGATACGAAGCGAGGAGGACCCCTACGGAGATTTTTTTGTGCCACTCTTGCGCCATATCAAGTCATCCACGATACGGAGCGAGAAGTATAGTACCAAACATTATGCTTTTTGCCATGCTCGCATCGTATGAGCTGCTCCACGATACAGTGCGAATATGACCCTGCGAAAATTTGGCTTTGCTGCTCTTGCATCATATCAACTTATTCTCACATGGTTGACTTTATGACTTTATGAATTATCCTTACATTATTGCTGCTCATGCTCATAAGATCACCCTAATGAACAAAGATTTTAATATGATTAGTAGAATAAGGTACCGAGGATGATGTTTGCAAGAGAAAAATCGATGTACTTGGACTTGTTAATTATAAGAGAATGGGTGAGGTGTATGGGCAAATGGTTATCAATGTTTCTTGCACTTTTGGGGAAGAGGACTATCTTAGTATATCTCATAAGGACAAGTCCATGCTAGTTGTAAAAAGGATATTTAATTGTTAGATTCTGTAGTTTATTATTGCATAAGGTAAGGCATTTTGACTCTAAAATATTTTAGTATATAGAATAATTGTGCTATTGATTGCAAATAACATGCCTTTATTTTTGCTATTAGCTTTAGGACATTGATTACATCTCTTAGCCAATAAATCTCTAAAATTGTGTGTATTGTTGATCCACTGTTATCAATGGAATTTTTTTCGAGATTTGGTTCAAATATAGCAATGTCTTTCAAAGCTTTTGATTCCATCATAACTACCATATTTTTTTTAATTACATCAGATACACTCACCAGAGAAATTATCCTCATGAACTCTCTAAGTGGTATGCATGGCCAAGGAAGAATGTGGGTTGAATGGAATACTGCTTGCTTTTTGGTTAATTATTTATTTTATTTGATTGTCTATTTTAGTTACATGTTTCCATTTGCAGTGCTGGCAGGCTCCTGACTACCTTCTTGGACACCACATATGAGGATATTGTTGATCCTAGAAAACCATATAACTCTCTCTAACAAGAAGTATCATCGCAAAGTCACAAAGTCATATATATACTTGTGGAAAGAGAGTGCTTTTCAAATGTCTGCAGGACAATAGATTCAAAAATACTCAAGATAGATGGAGTGAATGTAAGTCTCTTTCATATTGTTGGTTTTTTTAGGGACCCTTTTTTAGTTTACCAACTTGTTACATTTTTTCTCGTAGTGCTAAGATTACCCTAACTCATATATGCGGTGGATAAGGGAGCAATGTATTGAGTTGATTTTGGATAGGGTAATCACACTAATTGATTCCGATTCCCCTCCACAAAGCCACGAAACATGCATAATAAAAGAACCCACATAATGTCTGTGAACACCCTATGAATCGCATGGAAGGTTCCACTTAAGCTTTCTATAGGTTGTCATTCCGTACTTGTTGATAGAAATATATCTATAACCAAGAATTCATTATTAGTACTTGCTTAAATGAAAAAAAAAAACATTATCAACTCAAGTCTCACAATGTGTTTGCTGCGAAATACGCTCATCTGGAGGCAAGTGGATATCTTGTGCCATGTAAACATGTTGCAGTTTGATAAACCATCCTTCATGCATAATTTTGAAAGAAATGATACGTCCCTTCCAGTGATGTTTAATATCCTCTCGTTTTTTTCTTTTCACCTTGTGAGAGTCCTTGCAAGAGGGCAGCATGGCAACCTAATCGTTTATACTAAAGATCTTTGGCTCCTAATTTTCATCAACTCTATGGCTATAGACAGTGCAAGAGTTTACTAAACAAGAAGAGCGCCTTCTAGATGCCATACTTAAATTAAATTCACAGAGAAAGAAGCTCATCGAGAAAGATAATTGAACTAAAAAGTAGAGAAAGAAGCTCACTGAGAAAGGTGAATGAACTAAAAAGGAATATTAAGAAGACTAATGAAAATATATTGGGCGCCAAAAATTTCTCGACTTTCAAAAAAATCATCATTAACTTCATAGCAACTTTATTATGTCATTTGCCGGATTTTATAAGTAAATAAGGACTTCGGGACTACCAAAACATGTCAGACATTGGAGATTTTGGCTAAAAAGGAGGAGAGAATCACGAAGTGGACTCTACTATCTCCAAAAAAGAGGAGACAAGAATACCATATTCTTACACACGTGGCAAACTCTCTTTGGCCCTTTTCTTAATCCTGTGATTATCAAAAGTGCATTTTTTGAAGCTTTTTTGGCCCTAATGATGTCAGCTGGACGGCTTGATGATGCAGGATATCATGTATGTTTTGGAGACTCTACATGGAGGATCACTCGCGGCAGACTTGTGATTGTGAGAGGTGCCAAGGCTAGCAGTCTCTACCCCTTGATTGTATCAGCTTCTTCCCTTGATCATGTTTTTCTATGGGTTCTATCCCACATGTATCTCTTTGGCATGCTCGTTTGGGCCATATGTCTTTAAAGGGAATGAAAATGCTTTCTGGTTTGCAGTACTTACCACCCCTTGCTAATGCATGTTTTGATTCATGTGAGCATTGTCTTTATGGCAGGCAGACTAGGTCTACGCATAAGAAGTCTAGTAGGCCACGCATGAGTGAGCCCTTGGCATTGGTACATTCGGATGTTTGTGGGCCCATGCCTTGTCAGTCTATGGGTGGTGCAAAGTATTTTGTTACGTTCATAGATGATTTTTCACAAAAAGTTTGGGCTTATCCCATTAAGCTGAAATCCGATGTCTTGGCTGTGTTTCAGAGATGGCTTACATTGGTTGAGAATCAGTCTGGGTATAGGCTAAAATGCCTAAGGACAGATAATGGGGGTGAGTATGTCTCACGTGCTTTTGAGTAGTTATGTGATGAGAGGGGTATTAAGCGTCAGTTGAGCGCCCCCTACACCCCCCCAGAATGGTTTGGTTGAGTGGATGAATAGAACCATCTAGGAGCGTGTACACAGTATGCTTAGCCATGTAGGCCTACCACAGCTTTTGGGCTGAGGCAATTAGTACAGCTGTGCATTCCATAAACAAATCACCCTCTAGTTCACCCTCTAGTGGTTTGGATTTCCAGGTTGCAGAGGAGGTATGGACTGGAAAACCCCCCTCTTATGCGCATCTCCATGTCTTTGGATGTGAGGCATTTTGCCATGTGCCTAAGGACAAGAGAAGTAAGCTAGATCCCAAGAGTGTCAAATGCATTTTCCTTGGTTATGGGGTTGCAGGCGAGATGGGTTATCATCTCTAGAATCTGCAGGCGTGAAAAGTCATCCACAGTCATAATGTAGTCTTCCATGAAGACAAAATGCATAGGCAGCCTGAGAGAGTTGTTGAGATCTGCATGGTCATATTTTAGGAGGAGCCGAGAGCTCCCACACAGCCAGTTGGACAGCCTACAACTGTAGTAGATACTCATGGTCAGGGCATTGGACATGCAGCTGGGCAGGTAGCATAGCCTACTGTGAGATGGTCTACTAGAGACAGACGTCCACCAGATATATTTCAGCCCTCGATGCATTATGTCTTGGTTACAGATGTAGGAGAGCCTTTCACTTATGATGAGGCTATGCGCAGGGGGTGACAGTCACTCCTGGGAGAGGGCTATGCAGTCTCAGATAGACTCCTTGCATAAGAATGACACTTGGGATTTGGTTTCCTTGCCTATGAGCAAGAAGGCTTTGCCATGCAAGTGGGTGTACAAGCTGAAAAGTACCCCTGGACACCCCAAACCGGCATACAAGGCTAGATTGGTAGTAAAGGGTTTTAAGCAGGAGCATGGTGTGGACTTTGATGAGGTCTTTTCTCCTATGGTTAAGATGACCACCCTGCGCTTAGTCTTGGCTTTGGTTGCTCAGCTTGACTTGGATTTATACCAGATGGATGTCAAGAAGGCTTTCTTACATGGGGACTTGCATGATGAGATGAACTACCTATCTAACTAGGACAACTAGACCTAGAACTACTACTAGGTGGGGACTCTTATAGCTTATCATAAGATATTTTCTTTTAACACACTTTCCTTTCAAGGTTTCGATACTTGGGTATGTAAAAAGGAGGGAGCTAAGCATAGAGTGACCCAAGGAGAACAGGGTATCACCCTCGGGTTGTCCTGACTCAGTATCCAAGTACCTACCGAGCTCTCGCAAGGCAGCACAATCCTTTTCTTTTCCGCTCACTTTATTTTCACTCCAACCTTCCTTATTTCTTTATTTTGGCTAGGTGCTAACCCTAGGAAGACAAGGCATCACCCTCAGTCTATCTCATCCCTAGGAACCTATGAGACCTTCGCAAGGTGACAATCAACTGCTTTTAAGATTTTCTTTCTTTCCTTTCTTTTCATGTTTAGGGGTTAGAAACCCTTTCTACACACCTCTGTATTTTTATATTTCAAGTATATTTAGATTTTTCTATTCTTGATACTTCGGTAGGCTTATCTACCTGCCTCACACTAGGAGGGACTCCTAGAATAGCTGCCTAGCAGGCTAGTAGAACAAGGTACTAAGACGGCTTTCTAAAGCAAGTCTTTCAATGCTTTGACAATGTCATTATAGGAGGTAGACAACTACCCGAACCTCCCTTAGATATACCTAACCTAACCCTAGGACTTCATATGCCACCCTTGATTGCTAGTCCCTAAACAACAGACGAGAAGAAAATAGCCCCCACATACACATATAACACTATCATATTAAGGAAAAAACTTGGAAAGGCGATGACACCACCTAGAATGGCTACAAGAAGCTCCCATGTAGCAAAGGCTCCCTCCAGGCACTTCATTAAACTTTTTTGATGCAATCACTAAAATAGAAAACCATTAAATATACCTGCACCAAACAAACCTATGGCCCTCTTAGCCTTAAGGAATATAACATTTCACAACCAACAAACTGGCCCTCTTGACCTTATGAAATAAAACATTAGAACCCAATAGAAATGGCCCTCTTAGCCTTAGGAAATAATCTATTTCACTACCATTTAGTAGAGGCAAGCTGCTGAAACAAAACATTCATCCTAGCATGACTCTAATAAAGCACAAAATTTACCAAGGAGAAGGGCTCCTTAGGCCCTACACTAAGTGCATCAGGTTATTAGCTAATTTTCTTGCATAAATAGCAAGGGATATCTGACAAATATGAAATAAAAGATGCTCAATTGCTACCTGACTCGTAACCCAAGGTAACCATTAGTGACCAAAATGGGACATGTCAGTAGTAAGAAGATCCCAAAGTAGTCCAAGGCTAATGCTAGAAGGTAATTTGTAAGAGCTCCCCTGGACCACAATTGAAAAGGACATCTTTAATGAAAGCATAGTTGGAAAAGGAATCTGCAAAGTGATTCCACTATCAAGGAACTAACTGAAAAGTCACCGTCTCAAAAATATGCAACATATCCAAGGTTGCATGATGGTACATCCTTAGGATGGGATCCCGCACACTATAGGTCCCATGCAACTAATTGGTTACTAACTGCGAGTCCCCTTTTATCAATAATTGGTGGATACCACTACATCAAGCTACATTCAGTCCCATGATCAAGGCCTTGTATTTTGCCATATTATTAGTAAAAGAGGGTCCTAAATAGATCCACATCTTCATGACAACCCTACATCGGGGATCTTTAATGACCACACCAATGCTCACATGTTTAGTGGGCCCTCTAGAAGCTCTATCAAAATACAAAGTATAGATTCAATCTTTGATGATAGGCCACATCATATTGATCAACTCACTCATACTTATGATAATCAAAATCAAGAGGAGAGAGAGGATTTATGACAAGTACAATCCCTCCTTCTTCGCTGAACTCAATAGAAATGCTAGTTAGAATTCTATGACAATGGTGGCCACAGACCTTAATCTTCCATGTGAAAGATCCATCTTGCCACTCAATAACCTGATAGCCTTTACTTCACCAGATCACTCGACCTTGATGGTAACATTGCTCTAAATACGGATGCTCTAGATAGGGAATAGTTCTCGTCCCATTTGATTGTCTTAGTACCTACTGCACAATAAAGCTAAATCATGAAAGACTTGCATAGGCACCAAGCCCAACATCAGCCCTTACACATAGTAAGGCTTCAACTTATTAAATTTAACTTTTAGTCTTAAACTCTACTCCCTACTACAAATATGCTAAAAGGGTTGTAGAGCCATTCTTTCCTAAATGTACATTTTTGTATGGCCCATTCCATTTGGGTTCCAATTTACCTAGGAATAGCTCATGAGACAAGCATCATAATACAAATTTTTACTTCTTAGCCTACAGATCATGAAGGGCTTTCATTCTCTTCTTCCCTACTTCTTGATGTAGTAAAGCCTGCAAACCAAATCTCATCAAGATGTGCAACAGAGGTATATATTTCCTATAACACCTTTGCCTCTCCCAACGAATGATTGAGAGCAAAACACACTCCTCCCCATACACTAGCTTGAACGAGGTGTGGCATGTAGTTCTCTTGAATGTCATGTTGTAAACCCACACTACTACATATAATTTCTTATCCCAATCGCGCTTACTTTTTGATACTATCTTGGATAAAATTTCCACCAGCTATTTATTTGTACTCTCAACTTGGCCATTGGATTGAGGATTATATGGGGTAGTTTTATTATGCTTAATCTTCAAAGCTTTTGTTAAGGCTATGATAATCTTATTCAAGAAGTACGTCCCTCAATTAGACACTATTTCCTTGAGTGGAGCAAAATAGTAAATAATTTTCTCCATAATGAAATTGATTGTTTCCTTAGCATTATCCTTCACCATTGCTCAAGCTTTAGACCACTTCGTAAATAGTCCATTGCTACAATAATATACTGCTTTTGTGTAGTCGATGAAGGGTATATTGGTCCCATAAAATTGATACCCCATTTTTCAAAGGGTAATATAACCAAAATAGGGTTTAAATGTCACTTATGATTCTCCTTGGGATCGTGTCTTTGACAAACATGATAGCACTTAACATAACTAAAAGCATCTTAGAAAATCTATGGCCACCAATAGCTAGCATGGAGAGCTTTCTAGGCAGTAAGTTATCCCAGAAAAATGTCCCCCACATGTTGAGTAATGGCATTTCTCAAGAATGAATGGTACCTTACGCATCGGCGATAAATCTCATCCACTCCTCTCTAATACAAGACACCCACTGTAATCAAAAAGCATAATGCTTGTTGCTTAATCTTTCTCTTTGTAGACTTTGATAAAGTAGCCCCTAATCCTCCTATGGATAAATAATGTGTTAATAGCTACATACCAAGAAGGAATGGAAGTAGTATCAATCTTGAATAGGCCTTTAATATTACTTCCTTTAGTTAGAATTTTCTTTGGCTCCTTGAAATCCACAAGACATTCCACAATCTATAGCTTTGGTGGCTTACTCCTAATCTCATAATCAAACTCTTGCAAAGTGATTGACCACTTTGCTAGATGGTCATGCAGCTGCAACTTAATCATCAACAGTCTAAGTTCTTCCGCCTTTGTAAAAATTACTACCTTCTCATAGATAATATAATGCCTAAATTTCTTTGTGGTGAAAACCATTCCAAGGCACAATTTCTCCATATAAGTATAATCCACTTAAGATATCCCCAACTTCCTACTAGAAAAGGCTATTGGATGATATTGTTTATCTTCCCAAATTTGGGCTAAATAGTAGTTGATACTATGCATTCTGGCTACAAAAAATATATAGAAAACTTTACCTCTTCAGGGTGCTTTTAGGATTGGTGCTTTCTCTAGTTTCTGCTTCACATCCTTGAAGAATACTTGCAAGATTCATTCCACTCAAACAGATAGTTAAAAGATAGCAGGTTTGTTAATGGCAATGCTCTTTTTGCCCATGCATTGATAAATCTTCGATAATATCCCACTAATGATAGAAAACTATGTATCTCTTTTAGAGTACGTGGTAGGCTCATAGCGGCTATAACTTTTATCTTTTCAAGGCCAATTACAATACTAGTTGAACTAACCACATGGCCCAGTAACAACCCATAGGGCACCCCAAAGATGCACTTCCTAGGATTAAGAGCAATGCAAAATTGTTTGCAAGGGTCAAAACATTTCCTTAAAACAATCAGTTGTCTTTTTCTGCTGGTGGTTGCCCCGAGATCATCAATAAAGACTTTTAATTCCTCAAGGGAGATATCACAAAAAGTCTTATCAACTGTATGTTGCCAAGAACTAGGTGCATTCCATAATCCAAAAGGCATCACATGATATGCAAAGGTATCAAAAGATAGTGATAAATGTCATTTTCAAATTATCTTCCTTTGCAATAGCCATTTGGTTATATCCAGCAAAGAAATCCATAAATGAATAGATTTTCCTACCCACTAATTGATCCAAAATTTGATCAATAAATGGAAATTAATAGTAATCCTTAATTTTTTTCTTATTAAGCTCTCTATAGTCTACGCAAAGCCGAATTTGATTATTCTTCTTCTTCCTAATAACAACTAGTGAACACCACTCTTTGTGTTGAACCAAAAATATTAGGTCAGTTTTTTGTAGTTTTGTCAACTCTTCGAATAGCCATTCCTTAATTTGAAAGGCATACGCCCTACTTTTTGTCACACAGGGTGGCTACATTTCTTTAGAGGAATGGTATGAACAACCAGGCTGGGAGAAATATCTCTCAACTCGTCATAACTCCAAGGAAAGATGTCACAGAATTTTTAAATCAAGGACACATAGTCCTTCCTTTCTTCTAGACTGAGCATGGACCCTAATTTAATTGGCCGTGAACCATTCATTGTACCAAGGTCTAGCTCAATTACATTTGTATCCCTTATCCTCTCCTGAGCCCCTATTGGCTCATTCAAAGTTACTTGATAAATATCATCTATAGTAGTGGACCCCTCATTGGATTCGTCACTTGGTGATGACTCACTAGCAGATGAAGCATATAATGTGTCTAACTTTGACGAGGATAAAGGAAATATCGAGGAGATTCAAGGTAGGCATGTACTACTACACGTGTAGAACCTCTACCAAAGATCAATTGACTAGTGAGTATATCAACCTGATAATCTGCTCGTAAAATTCATGGCATGCCTAGCAATACTTGATAGCTAGGTTGCCCCGCAAACCTAATGACCCTAAAGTCTAGAATGCATTCCACATTGGCAACAATGACATGGAATTTAGGAATGCAACCTTCACATTGTCTTAAACTATTATCAGCCATTTGGAGAATCGTGGAGGAATCTTTTTTTATTTCTAATCCCAACCTATCCATCAATTCCAAACTCATAATGTTGACGGAGGATTCCGTGTCTACAATTGCATGATCCACTACTATTCTATCAACATACGCTGCTACCCTCAAACAATGCTTTTTAGCATGTTCAAACCAATCATCTCCTACTCGCCCTATTCTCAAGGGCTCAACGATATACCTTGTGCATAGAATTTTCTTAAATTCTTTACGCACTCTTGGAGAAAACTTAATCAACTACAGGAGGTTTATAATCAGTCTTAACTTTGCAAAGAGAACTCGCTAAATCAAATTCATTGATAACTAGCAAGAGCTCTCTTTTCTCACCACACCATTCTCTCCTTTGGTCTTTGAGCCAGTTTTGGTGCCTCTTTCCTAGCTTTTTCCTTCTTCTTTGGGAACTCCTTATCCTTCTTGGGGTCGGCTTTACCATCTACGGCCTTAGGAGGCTTGCCTTCCATATTGATTGAGGACTTGTGTCCCCTTATCATCTTGCTTAGCCATTCCCTCCACAGGTTTTACCTTGTCTTTGTTGGCTTCTTTACCTTTTTGACCTCTTGTAACAACCCACAAATTAGAAGTTTCTGAGCCATTGATACAAACAACTTCTATAAGACTAACTCCACTGCCACTAGGTAGCTCCTCTACCATAGCTTCCCCTCTCTGTAGTATTTTCTTTGGTCCCTCATCTTGCTAGAGATTATTTCCTTGTGCTTGATGATTAACTAGACTTGGCTGTCTACTTCCTTACTCGAGAGAACTAATCTTACTCCAACATGTAGTAGCTAAGTCGTTGGACTTTCGGCATATGTAACATTTAACATTTGGACAATTCTTAGGGAAATGTTGGCCACCACACCACTTATAGTTGAATCTTGAGGGAGCACCCTCTTCAGGGTGTCAACTCCCTATCAAATTTTGCTACATCTTAACGAAATTGACATCAATGGCTATTTGCCTATATTGTCACTTGACTCATAGCCACGATTTTCTACCTATCATTCCATTGGCCTAACCACTTGATTAGGGATTGGCTGTTGATTTCCTAGAACAATGGTAGGATTTATCATTTGGCTTCCAACATTTAGTGGAGCCATCTAACTGGCCATAGGCATGGGCACACTAGGAAAAGCGGGCAACATGGGCACATTTTGAATCATTCTTCCTCTCCTATCAAGAGTACTCATGGGCATCCCTTGACCCCCATTTGTTAGTGCTAAACTATTTCCAACACCTAGACTCGCGAGGTATAGGTTGCTTGTAATCATGATTCTACTTCCTCTGCTCTTGTAATATCAGTTTCAATGTCGACAAGAGCAACACTACTCAACTGCACTTGAATGTTAAAGTCTAGCCCATTCAAAAAATATTGCAACTGAGCAGCAGCTAGAATAGGAATATAGGTTTGCAACTTATGAAATGCTTCCTTTAGTTTCTTGGCATACCCAGGAACATTCTCATGAGGTTCTTGATGTGTTACATTGAGGACACGTAGCCAATACTGACCTTCCCTTTCAGGGGCAAACTCTCTTCATCAAAAGGCCACAAAGAAGAAGTCAATCGTAGTTATGGTTCCAACTTCTAGGCTATGATACCATACTGCATCTCGCCCTTTTAATGTCATATGAAAGAACATCATCAAGTGTCCTTCATCTTGAATTTCGACAGTTAAACATTAACTTTTGGAATTCATTAATGTGAAGTTTTGTGTCTTCCTCTGCTAACCCATCAAAAATGGGTGTAGAAAACCATAAGACTGGAAAGTTTGATGTTCCTATTGGGATTGCAATGGGTTGTGCCCATAGTAATAACGAGATTCACTAAAGGAGTTTGAACTTTAGGAACTATTACTCCACTCAAAGTAGGCTGGCTGACTAGAAGAGGGGAAATACTAGAACTTCCTTCTCCTAAACGGACTATGCGTAGGATTAGGATTGTGAGAGCGGAATTTTGATGATGAGAAGTGCTTAAAAAGAGCTAAAATTTACGAATATCAAGGGAAAAGTATTCAACGTCGAAGGCGGCGGCTCGACCTAGGACGATTTTAAGTGTCAAAGTGCTTTAAAGGCGCCCGAGCGACACTTGTTGATTTTTGATAATTTTTCAGATTGTCGTGCGGGTTGTCAAGAGTTACCGGCCAATGCGGGATGTCAAGCTGGACACCCAAGATTTTTCAAAGTTCGATTCGAACTCCGGACGGGGAAATGGCCAAGAAACCGATCAAGATGCGAAGGGGTGGACAAAATTTGGCCAAAATGGGCAAGTGACCTTTGGGAGCCCAAACTTTTAATGTGGCATGAAACTTTCATGCAAATGAGAAGCATGAAATCGTGGAGAAGAGGGGGCGCCATCAGCTCCGATTTTTGCGCTTGAATCATGGAGATGCATTTTCCTGGCTGTGAGAGCACCCCCCCAATGATCATTGACATTGATTCCCCTCTGCCTGCTGATCATTTCATTTCCCTTCGCTCGCGCAATGGTGGCCTCAATGGAAATATTTGATTCTAGTCTTTCTCTCTCCTCCCTCTCTCTCCCTTAAGGGGCTGTTCTTGTGTGGAAGAAGACAATGAAGAATGATGGAGGAAAGCTTGTCCGAATGAGACCGGATTGCTACCGGGTGAATGA
Source organism: Lygodium microphyllum (assembly GCF_053477565.2). NCBI lineage: Eukaryota > Viridiplantae > Streptophyta > Polypodiopsida > Schizaeales > Lygodiaceae > Lygodium > Lygodium microphyllum. The sequence goes on from NC_141138.1 coordinate 117,240,743, forward strand.
ATACATGAAGAGTGCTATTCTTGAAGTTGCTGGACATTGAATGAGGGCTAACACGTAATCCCATAGCAAAACCGAGATCCCGAGACACAAAGCCTAAGCGGTAATTCAATTTTTATGAAGAAAAAATGAGTTTTTATGCTATTTGGTTGATGCAATATTGTTCCCATGGGCTGATTATGCATTATGTTGTTGTTTGCTATGAGTTTGATCAGTTTATGCTTAGAAAATCAGAAAATCATAAGTGTTATGACTGAAATTAATGGTATAAAACTCGTAAAACATGCATTTAAGAGGCAAAATGGGGGTTTTTTTGCAAAATAAAGGGGAAACATGAGATATAATATCAATGAAATCTAAAATTTTGCTGTCAAGGAACCTAAGGGCCACAGCCCATAATCAATTTTAATTTCTAGTCATTTTTTATTGAAGAAAATAGAGGAAAAATACCAAAAAATGGTGAAAAATGGGTTTTAAATGGGAGAAAATTAGGAAACGATAAAAGGAAAATTCCAGAAAATTACATAAGTGTTTGTGCAATGTATAATGAAGGTAGAGCACGAGGTTGGCCTTAGTTTACCCTCATTTCTATGTTTTTGTCCGTATTTATTGCTTTCTCTACAAAGAAATACACATAAAATGACTCGTACACCTATCAACGATTGCAAAACATTAAATGGTAGGGTGAGAGGGGAGTTTGAGCATTAAAGTACAATCTTAAACCTGATTTATGCGTTGCATCATGGCTATAGGATGTTGTTTTAAAATAAAGGGAATGGCAGCATGAGCGTAAGGTTCCGTGTCTCTCCTTGTTTCAATACATAAACGTTAGCATGGAAATCATGAAAAGATTGGTTGCGCAGTTTGCACAATGCTGATTTTCTATTGTTTGTGCACTAAACCATTCACATTATGCACTATGCATGGTTCATGGTATTGAAGGAAAATCTCCTGGACTGCATAGCAATTGTTTTCTTAGGACTTTGACCCACGATTGAGAGTGTGAGGTTATCCCTTGCCGTAGGGTAGAGGGTCGGTTTCCTAAGGGACTGTGAAGTGAGGAAGCATAGTCTATCTCCTGGAAATACGAGAAATATAAAAGAGAGGAGTTTGTGCTTGTTTGTGTTATATGTTTAGCAGCGCATTAAAGGGCCAATCCCTGCGATGTAGGAGAGCTACAGTGGGGCTCCGACTATTAGTCGGTGGAGTGCCTCCTATGTGTGTGTGATTGTGGCATTGCTAATGTATAAGGGTTCTCCCTATGAGGAGTTTAAGGGAAATGTTGGACTATAAACTATGAACGCATGAATTAAGCTTTAGGGCGGGTTGTCCTTCAGCATTAGATTGACGATCCTGGTCCGTGAGGCCGTGAGGGTATTTGTGTGTCATGAGCATGAGTTCCGACTAGTGCTATAGCCAGTGCCAGCCCATTTCAGGTCCCATCAGATTGCTAAGACCTCTCCCTTGTAAGGATATTGGACCACTCCTTGCAGATAATATCTTCTAATAATGTCGGCCTACTTTCTAGCCCGTTCAGCTCTTTCTTGCTTTTGAAGCTCGGCTTGATGATCTTTTGAATCTATCTCACTGCCTTTTGGCATACACTAATAAACTCCTCCCTTTTGACCAAGATTTAAAAACTGCCACTTTATTAGCGGCTCTTGGAAAATGCACTTGTTGAGACCTAAAACGGGCTCAACACTGGCTCTAAGACACTAGCCGGGCCTCTACTACTTACTTAAAACCACCCCACACAACCTCGCGGCCAGGAGCATCTAAGAACTTTGCATTTATATAATTTTATTATCCAACAATTAATTCTTTCCCTACTCCTTAGAGGGAGTCCATGAAAATATTGGTGTTGTACCCCATGTAAGCACACATAAAGGGAGCACCCCTCGGTTGATCACCGTGGCTCTACTACGGCTCTCCTACACCTCGGGGATTGGCCCCAAGATACACCGTGAACATTGAACACATTCAAAACAAAGTCTACTCTTTCAATTGATCGATCCAAGGAGATAATGAATAAACCTCACTAAATAACCCCCAAGTAATCATATATCTAGCCCTATGGCTTAGGGTACCTCGCACTTTCAACGTAGATTATCGCTCATACAAACAAGGATTATGCATACAGGATATGATACCATATGGTGCGTACAATGAAATTGTGTATGACCATCGTGCTTAAAAAAATTATTCATTTAAAATCAACATTGTGAAAATGCAAAGATAATTTTTTTCATGCTTTTCTTCTAATATATGATTGCTTCATTGCTTAGGGCTAGTATCGAGCTTTCTCATGCTACTAGACCCCTTTAAGTTTCGACAATGACAAACCCTATATGACATGCATCATAAAACATTGGAATTCAATGTACTTTAAACAGTCAACAACCCCCTTCTCCCTACCATTTAGAGTTATGCATTCGTTGGTAGGTTTAAGGAGCAATTTTCATGTATTTTCCTTTCACGAAAATAATAAAAACTCACTTCAACAAAGAGATAGAGCTAAACTAAGACTAAACCCCATGCTTCACCTCTACCATACATTCACAAACATAAATCTTATTTTTCCATATTTTTCGGATGAGAAAAACTTTTTTTTTTGCTATTTATTTATAGAAAATTACTGATATTTATTGACTTTCTGATTTAGCTTGAGTGATCTTATTGAAATGGTTTTCTTATCATATTTCAACCTGTAGGAACATCATATGCACACCAAAACCCAAAAAACAACATATTTTTCCTTAAATCGCATAGTCTCGTGTTTTGTGTGTTTAATATAAAACTATTATACGATTGATTTTTTGTGATTTTTTCAACATGACTGATAAATCAAAGTATTGGCAATCAAATACAAGCATTTCTAACCATTTTCAACCAAAATTGATCATAAAACATTGAAATCGATGACTTACTCATAAAACCGTGCATTATGACGTACATATTTCGACATTGGAGGTCCGCTGACACTCTTGAACGGCCATTGACAATTTGTCCAACCTCAATTCACATATCTTTATACTATCGCATCATCGCACGATCAAAATCGTTCATCGCAGCCCACCCTCTTCTCTCATACACTAATCCATGAAAACAAACCACAAGAGGAGAGAGGAGAGAGGAGAGAGAAATACTAAAATCAAATCCCTTCATAGAATGCATCAAATTATGCATTGTTTTTCCCGATGAAGGGTGAGAAAATTGATCATCTTAAGGCTTGGAGCATTCCTTTGATCTCCAACAGCAGCAAAATGGCATTATTTTAATAAAAAATGGGGTGTTGAAAAAAATGGTGCCTCCTCCCCCCCACGTTTCATAAAATCATGTCTTTTTAAATCCTAAAGCTTAAGCCAAGCTTAAGCTTTTGAAAAAAAAAAAACTAGTTTACTTTTGAAGGTTTCACACTTTGGCTTAAGTGGTTTTTTCGATTTCGAAAGAGCAACCAAGGCTTGGATTTGAGATTCGTCTAGATGGCCATCTTTATGACATCAAAATCTATAAACTTGGCCACCATCATGCAGTTTCCGACTCCTTGATCACATAGTTGCTTCATAACGCGAAACATTGTGGGGATTAAATGGGGGGCCAAATGGACTTCAATTAACGAATTGAGACTTGTGTTGGGTTCTTGGCATCAAACTCCATCTAGGAAAATCTAGCTCATCAATCCACAATTGTTTCATTTTGCATGAAAATTTGGTAATTTACCTCCTCTTGGGCTCTTTTTCGCTTTAAAAAAACTGGCCTCTAAAATCCGCTCTCATGGAGTAATATTCGTCCTCTAATCTTGCTCACCATTTCTCTCTCTAGGATTTTTTTTTCCTCCCTTGGCTTGAGGTTGAGGAAACCCTTCGTTTCACCATGCCTATAATAAAATATGTTGAGCTATACAAGCACATTAAAGACATAGATTCTTCAACACACACGATATACATCCTTGTGAGCCATACAAGCACATTAAAATTTGTATCTAGAGACATTGTTGCTCTCTTAATGCTCTCTTTGTATCTAGACATTAAAACAACCCATTGTTGAAAACTGAGCTTTGGAATGGTAACACTTAGTGTTCCATTATACTCCTAAGTTTGTTCAAATTTGGCCTATCCTACTAATAGCAGTGCTTCATGGTTGACTCCAAACTGGTCACGTTTTTCCCTCTCAAAAGGAGATAGGGCCTTGCAATTTTCCATGTAGTTTGTGGTGGAAGATTAAACAAAAAAAATAGAAAGATCAAAAGTGTGATTGGATAACAAATGAGGTCCCTTCATTTTGTTTTGGCATAATACAAGGACCATTTAGGGGTTTCCCAACAATAGAGACCACACTCTAGTCATTAAGCAAGGTGCCCTCACATTGCTAGTGAACTTTTGAATGGTCCTTAGATTGTAATGAAAGAGAGCTAGGAGATGTCATTATATGGGACAAAAAACCCCCTCCTGCTGTTCAAGTGTATACAATATACAAATACCTCCGTCCAGACAACAAAAACAACTACATTTTAGTCCCAAGAAAATGCAAGTATGAGATCCCCTCATGTCGTTGGGTCACTCAAGAAGGGCCTTTAGATTGTGCTCAAAAAGCACAAAGGTAGGCCATCCTACATCAAGGAAGGAAACTCCCCATGATCTATCCTGTAATGGTTTATTCCCACGATCTATCCTCTATGGTTTCACGGATAAAACAAGGGTTTGGTTTAGTATTTTAATCAAATCATAACCGATGGGAAAATACTCGATTCTCCTTTTACAAGTAGGTGACTTTTATTGAGAATAGATACATTTTAAATCAACGATAGCAGACAATTCAATAGTTGTCTATGTTAATGGGATTGTACACATAATTTCCCCCACATCAATCACATGAATTTGCAGCATCTAAGCCAAGATTTATTTTACAAAAGAGCAGTCCGCTTAGCTTAGAGGATGTTGTACACTGTGTACAGCATCCACTTAGCTTAGTGGATTATCAAACAAGTTTAGTAAAGGAGATGTGTACACTGCTAAAGGCTATCTAGCGAATCTATCATCTAACGAGATGTAATCCTTTCATCGATGAAATGATCTATGTTGGAGAGGTAAAAGGCTGCACAACCTACACTCAAGAAGGAGGCCTAAATTTGACATAACTTTAATCATCAAGTGGCACAAAATTTTGCATATGTGAAACGACATTCATAGACCAAGGCATAATACACTCTCATGGAAGGAGGGAGCTCACAGCCATGGGTGAAAATCAAAAGAGAGATATAGTTGGAAAATAGTATAAACAGTGAAAGAGGACTTGTGGTCTATTTATATAAAGGGACGAGGGGTGTCTAAGTGGATAGAGAGAGAGAAGAGCTAACATATTTATGAAATGACATATCTCTGAAATGACATACTTTGAACTATGCAGCTTGTCAAATTTATGCCTTGCTCAAGATTGTTTGCCCGTGAAACATGCTGGTTTCAATGGCACGAATGGTTGCGATGGGCATGAATGGTTGCTATGTCGGCAGTGGAGATCGAATTTGTGATGGGCGTGAATGGAGGGTTTTACCGGTGAAATAGGCAACTAGAACGACCAGTTGGAAAATAAACTATTGCAACTTTAGTCTTCCAAATGGAAAAGCATTTGCACTAAAGGCACAATAATTGAAAGGGTAATAATTTGGCAATAAGTGAAGAATTGAAAGGGCAATAAGTTGGTAATAATTGAAAGAATGACTATTGTAATGCTAAGACAACTCACTCGACTTGGGCACACTAATCAAAATTGGATAAATCTCGGATGACCTCTACTTGTGGAAGAAAAGTTCCTCAAGTAGCTTATCGTAGGCATGACCTTCCATGCATTCTTCTTCTTGATGAAGAAAGATCACCATCATAGGCTTTAAGTTTACCAACATCATAACAAGGTGTTTGACCTTGTACAACGGAACCTAAAACCTCGCAAGTGAAGAGTCGACAATTGCATGCAGGGAAACGTTGGAAGATAATGCCTTGCAATGCATATGATTTAAAGACACTTGTGTAGTGCGATGCTTCCACTAGCTAGAAATGAAAGCAAGAATGAGTTTGGAGAAGTTTCCACATGTAGTTGCAAATGGGAGTGTACTACCCCTCTATGTCCACGTAAAGAGGAATAGTTTGCAAAGCAAGATACTGATAGGACAATAAATGCACAATGCCATGGCCAAGGTTTATTGTTGGCACACCACCGTTTGCCAATATCCTAGTTCAACTCAAATTGAAAATATGGGTAAAAGGGGTCAATAAGTGAAAATAAGGTGACCATGGCCATTCAACCAATTAGCTAGGAGAGAGATGCAATTTGATAAGTCAATCAATATCAACACTTGTTAGTGTATGGTCCACAATTGACTTGTTTAATGTGCCTCAATGCCATGCTTTAGATGGCCAATGTTTTATAATAATTTTGAATATGGTGTTGACGATAAGAAAGTTTTGTGTCATTACTCCACAAAATTTCCAAGTACTGACCTATGTACATGAAGAACAACACAAATTTCATTGGTGATATTCTACTAGCTCTGCCTCTTATTAGCATTAAATTTTTGTGAAAATTAAATGTAGGATTAGCCACCCGTGTCATGGGAAACTGAAGAGCCACTTGAAAAACATGCATAAAAGAATCAACTTTGGTATTTAAATTGTGGGCAGCACTAGAAATGATTAAATGATGTAGTTTAAAAAGTACCTTCTCATGGGAGATTGCATCACAATAAAAAATGTGCCATGGCTTGGTGGTAGCAAGAATAGGGCTGGCAACATGAGAACCATCATCATGATTAGAATCCAATACTTCATATCTCATCTTGCAAGGATATCTTGATCATAGTTCCAAGTTTTGTTGGCGAAACTAGAATAATTAGTTAGGGTACATCTTAGCTAATAGGGCAAGGTTTCATTAATTCATCATTGAAGAGGGTTCGAGTGCATTGAGAGAGAGAGAGAGAGAGAGAGAGAGAGAGAGAGAGAGAGAGAGAGAGAGAGAGAGAGAGAGAGAGAGAGAGAGAGAGAGAGAGAGAGAGTGAGTGAGTGAGTGATGCCTAGATATCAACAAGTTCAAGGTTTGGCATATTAATAAGAGTTGTTGATACATTATCATATTCAAGAGGCAAACTCTTAAGTAGAACACCAATGCAAACATCTTCTTCCATTTTAATGTTGATTTCTACAAGTTGGGTTAGAAGCACTGCTATTAGTAGGATAGGCCAAATTTGAACAAAACTAGGAGTATAATGGAACACTAGGTGTTACCATTCCAAAGCTCAGTTTTCAACAATGGGTTGTTTTAATGTCTAGATACAAAGAGAGCATTAAGAGAGCAGCAACGTCTAGATACAAATTTTAATGTGCTTGTATGGCTCACAAGGATGTATATCATGTGTGTTGAAGAATCTATGCCTTTAATGTGCTTGTATAGCTCAACATCTTTTATTATAGGCATGGTGAAATGAAGGGTTTCCTCAACCTCAAGCCAAGGGAGGAAAAAATAAATCCTAAAGAGAGAAATGTTGAGCAAGATGAGAGGACGAATATTACTCCATGAGAGCAGATTTTAGAGGCCAAAATTTTTTAAGCGAAAAAGAGCCCAAGAGGAGGTAAAATACCAATTTTTCATGCAAAATGAAACAATTGTAGATTGATGAGCTGGATTTTTCTAGATGGAGTTCAATGCCAAGAACCCAATGCAAGTCTCAATTCATCAATCAAAGTCCATTTGACCCCCCCATTTAATCCCCGCAATGTTTTGCATTATGAAGCAACTATGTGATTCAGGAGCCAAAAAGTGCATGATGGTGGCCAAGTTTATAGATTTTGACGTCACAAAGACAGCCACCTAGACGGATCTCAAATCCAAGCCTTGGTTGGTCCTCCGAAATCGAAAAAACCACTTAGGCCAAAGTGTGAAACCTTCAAAAGTAAACTAGTTTTTTTTTCAAAAGCTTAAGCTTGGCTTAAGCTTTAGGATTTAAAAAGAGATGATTTTATGAAACATGGGGGGGTGGAAGGGGGCACCATTTTTTTTAGCACCCCATTTTTTATTAAAATAATGCCATTTTGCTGCTGTTGGAGATTAGAGGAATGCTCCAGGCCTTGAGATGATCAATTTTCTCACCCTCCATTGGGACAAATGATGTAGAATTTGACGCATTCTATGAAGAGATCTGATTTTAGTCTTTCTCTCTCCTCTCTCCTCTCTCCTCTTGTGGTTTGTTTTCATGGATTAGTGTATGAGAGAAGAGGGTGGGCTGAGATGAACGATTTTGATAATGCAATGATGCAAGAGTATAAAGAGATGTGAATAGAGGATGGAAAAATTGTCAATGGATGTTGAAGAGTGTCAGCGGGCCTCCAATGTCGAAATATGTATGTCATAATGCACGGTTATATGAGTAAGTCATCGATTTCATCGTTTTATGATCAATTTTGGTTGAAAATGGTTAGAAATGCTTGTATTTGATTGCCAATACTTTGATTTATCAATCATGTTGAAAAAATCACAAAAAATCAATCGTATAATAGTTTTATGTTAAACACACAAAACACAAGACTATGCGATTTAAGGAAAAATATGCGGTTTTTGGGGTTTTGGTGTGCATATGATGTTCCTACGGGTTGAAACATGCTAATAAAATCATTTCAATAAGATCAATCAAGTTAAATTAGAAAGTCAATAAATATCAGTAATTTCTATAAATAAATAGCCAAAATTTTTAGGTTTTTCTCATCCGAAAAATATGGAGAAATAAGATTTATATTTGTGAATGTATAGTAGAGGTGAAGCATGGGATTTAGTCTTAGTTTAGCTCTATCTCTTTGTTGAAGTGAGTTTTTATTATTTTCGTGAAAGGAGAATACATGAAAATTGCTCCTTAAACCTACCAATGAATGCATAACTCTAAATGGTAGGGAGAAGGGGGTTGTTGAGTGTTTAAAGTACATTGAATTCTAATGTTTTATGATGCATGTCATATAGGGTTTGTCGTTGTCAAAACTTAAAGGGGTCTAGTAGCACAAGACAGCTCGATACTAGCCATAAGCAATAAAGCAATCACGTATTAGAAGAAAAGCATAGAAAGAATTGTCTTTGCACTTTCACGATGTTGATTTTAAATGAATAAATTTGTTTGAGTATGATGGTCATACACAACTGTATTGTACGCACCATATGGTATCATATCCTATATGCATAATCCTTGTTTATATGAGTGATAATATACGATGAGAGTGCGAGGTACCCTAAGCCATAGGGCTAGATATATGATTCCTTGGGGGTTATTTAGTGAGGTTTATTCATTATCTCCTTGGATCGATCAATTGAAAGAGTGGACTTTGTTTTGAATGTGTTCAATGTTCATGGTGTATCTTGGGGCCAATCCCCGAGAGGTGTAGGAGAGCCGTAGTAGAGCCATGGTGATCAACCGAGGGGTGCTCCCTAAATTGTGTGTGCTTACAAGGTGTACAACACCAATATGTTTAGGGACTCTCTCTAAGTAGTGGGGAAAGAATTAATCATTGGATAATAAAATTATACAAATGCAAAGTTCTTAGATGCTCCTGGCTGCGAGGCGGTGTGGGGTGGTATTAGGTAAGTAGTAGAGGCCCGACTAGTGTCTTAGAGCCAGTGTCAAGCCCGTTTTAGGTCTCAACAAGTGCATTTTCTAGGAGTTGCTAATAAGGTGGCAAATTTTGAATCTTGGTCAATAGGGAGGAGTTTATTAGTGTATGCCAAAAGGCAGTGAGATAGATTCAAAAGATTGTCAAGCCGAGCTTCAAAAGCAAGAAAGAGTTGAATGAGCTAGAAAGCAGGCCAAAATTATTAGAATATATTCTCCACAAGGAGTGGTCCAATATCCTTATAAGGGAGAGATCTTAGAAATCCTAATCCTATGCATAGTTTGTTTAGGATAAGGAAGTTCTAGTATTTCCCCTCTTCCAATCAGCCAGCCTACTTCAAGTGGAGTAATAGTTCCTATAGTTCAAACTAACTGTTGAATTCAAGATGAAGGACACTTGATGATGTTCTTTAATATGACTCTAAAAGGACGAGCTGCAGTATGGTATCACAGCCTAGAAGTTGGAACCATAACTACGATTAACTTCTTCTTTGTGGCCTTTTGATGAAGAGAGTTTGCCCCTGAAAGGGAAGGTCAGTATTGGCTACATGTCCTCAATGTAACACATCAAGAACCTCATGAGAATGTTCTTGGGTATGCCAAGAAACTAAAGGAAGTATTTCGTAAGTTGCAAATCTATATTCCTATTCTAGCTGCTACTCAGTTGCAATATTTTTTGAATGGGCTAGACTTTAACATTCAAGTGCAGTTGAGTAGTGTTGCTGCTGACATTGAAACGGATATTACAAGAGCAGAGGAAGTAGAATCGTGATTACAAGCAACCTATACCTCGCGAGTCTAGCTGTTGGAAATACTTTAGCACTAACAAATGGAGGTCAAGGGATACCCATGAGTACTCTTGATAGGAGAGGAAGAATGATTCAAAATGTGCCATGTTGCCCGCTTTTCCTAGTGTGCCCATGCCTATGGCTAGTTAGATGGATCCACCAAATGTTGGAAGCCAAATGATAAATCCTACCATTGTTCCAGGAAATCAACAGCCAATCCCTAATCAAGTGGTTAGGCCAATGGAATGATAGGTAGATGATTGTGGCTATGAGTTAAGTGGCTACAATGTCCTTCGCGAAGTTAAGGATATGATGAAGCACTATACTAATATGATCACCAAACAATATAGGCAAATAGCCATTGATGTCAATTTCCTTAAGATGTAGCAAAATTTGATAGGCAGCCGATGCCTTGAAGAGGGTGCCCCCCTCAAGATTCAGCTATAAGTGGTGTGGTGGCCAACATTTCCCTAGAAATTGTCCAAATGTTAAATGTTACATATGCCAAAAGTCCAGCAACTTAGCTACTACATGTTGGAGTAAGATTAGTTCTCTCTAGTAAGGAAGTAAAAAGCCAGGTCTAGTTAATAATCAAGCACAAGGAAATAATCTCTAGCAAGATGAGGGACCAAAGCAAATACTACAGAGAGGGGAAGCTATGGTAGAGGAGCTACCTAGTGGCAATGGAATTAGTCTTATAGAAGCAGTTTGTATCAATGGCACGGAAACTTCTAATTTGTGGGTTGTTACAAGAGGTCAAAAAGGTAAAGAAGCCAACAAAGACAAGGTAAAACCTGTGGAGGGAGTGCCTAAGCAAGATGATAAGGGGACGCAAGTCCTCAATTGATATGGAAGGCAAACCTCCTAAGGCCGTAGATGGTAAAGCCGACCCCAAGAAGGATAAGGAGTTTCCAAAGAAGAAGGAAAAAGCTAGGAAAGAGGCACCAAAACCGACTCAAAGACCAAAGGAGAGAATGGTCTAGTGAGAAAAGAGAGCTCTTGCTAGTTATCAATGAATTTGATTCAGCGAGTACTCTTTGCAAAGTTAAGACTAATTATAAACCTCCTATAGTTGATTAAGTTGTCTCCAGGAGTGCATAAAGAATTTAAGAAGATTCTATACACAAGGTATATCGTTCAGCCCTTGAGAATAGGGCGAGTAGGAGATGATTGGTTTGAATATGCTAAAAAGCAGTGTTTGAGGGTAGTAGCATATGCTGATAGAATAGTAGTGATCATGCAATTGTAGACATGGGATCCTCCGTCAACATTATGAGTTAGGAATTGATGGATAGGTTGGGATTAGAAATAAAAAAAGATTCCTCCACAATTCTCCGGATGGCTGATGACAATTTAAGACAACATGAAGGTTGCATTCCTAAAGTCCATGTCATTGTTGCCAATGTGGAACGCATTCTAGACTTTAGGGTCATAAGGTTTGCGGGGCAACTTAGCTATCAAGTATTGCTAGGCATGCCATGGATTTTAGGAGCAGACTATAAGGCCGATATACTCACTAGTCAATTGATATTTGGTAGAGGTGCTAGACGTGTAGTAGTAGATGCTTACCTTGAATCTCCTCAAAGTGAGATATTTCCTTTATCCTTGTCAAAGTTAGACACATTAGATGCTTCATCTGCTAGTGAGTTGTCACCAAGCGATGAATCCAATGAGGGATCCACTCATGGCCAATTAATTTAGGGTCCATGCTCAGTTTGGAAGAAAGGAAGGACTATGTGTCCTTGATTCAGGAATTTTGCGACATCTTTGCTTGGAGTTATGATGAGTTGAGAGGTATTTCTCCCAGCCTCGCTGTTCATACCATTCCTCTAAAGAAATGTAGCCACCCTGAGTGACAAAAAGTAGAGCGTATGCCTTTCAAATTAAGGGACGGCCTATTCGAAGAGTTGACAAAACTACAAAAAGCTGGCCTAATATTTTTGGTTCAACATAGAGAGTGGTGTTCACTAGTCGTTATTAGGAAGAAGAATAATAATCAAATTTGGCTTTGCGTAGACTATAGAGAGCTTAATAAGAAAATAGTTAAGGATTACTATTAGTTTCCATTTATTGATCAAATTTTGGATCAATTAGTGGGTAAGAAAATCTATTCATTTATGGATTTCTTTGCTGGATATAACCAAATGGCTATTGCAAAGGAAGAAAATTTGAAAATGACATTTATCACTATCTTTTGATACATTTGCATATCATGTGATGGCTTTTGGATTATGGAATGCGCCTAGTTCTTGGCAACATACAGTTGATAAGACTTTTGGTGATATCTCCCTTGAGAAATTAAAAGTTTTTATTGATGATCTAGGGGCAACCACCACAAGAAAAAGACAACTGATTGTTTTAGGGAAACGTTTTGACCCTTGCAAACAATTTTGCATTGCTCTTAATCCTAGGAAATGCATCTTTGGGGTGCCCTATGGGCTGTTACTAGGCCATGTGGTTAGTTCGACTAGTATTGTAACTAGCCTTGAAAAGATAAAAGTTATAGCTGCTATAAGCCTGCTATGTACTCTAAAAGAGATACATAGTTTTCTATCATTGGTGGGATATTATCAAAGATTTATCAATGCATGGGCAAAAAGAGCATTGCCATTAACAACCTCCTATCTTTTAACTATCTGTTTGAGTGGAATGAAGCTTGCAAGTATTCTTCAAGGATGTGAAGCAGGAACTAGCAAAAGCACCAATCCTAAAAGCACCCTGAAGAGGTAAAGTTTTCTATATATTTTCTGCAGAGCCACAATGCATAGTATCAACTACTGTTTATTGGAAAGAGAAACAGTATCATACAATAGCCTTTGCTAGTAGGAAGTTGGGGATATCTTAAGTGAATTATACTTATATGGAGAAATTGTGCCTTGAAATGGTTTTCACCACAAAGAAATTTAGGCATTATATTATCTATGAGAAGGTAGTAATTTTTACAAAGGCGGAAGAACTTAGACTGTTGATGATTAGGTTGCAGCTGCACAACCGTCTAGCAGAGTGGTTAATCACTTTGGAAGAGTTTGATTATGAGATTAGGAGTAAGTCACCAAAGCTATAGATTGTGGAATGTCTTATGGATTTCAAGGAGCCAAAGAAAATTCTAATATTAAAGGCCTATTCAAGATCGATACAGCTTCCATTCCTTCTTGGTATGTAGCTATTACACATTATTTATCCATAGGAGGATTAGGGATACTTTATCAAAGTCTAAAAAGAGAAAGATTAAGCAACAAGACTTATGCTTTTTTATTAGAGTGGGTGTCTTGTATCAAAGAGGAGTAGATGAGATTTATCGCCGATGTGTAAGATACCATTCATTCTTGAGAAATGCCATGACTCAGCATGTGGGGGACATTTTGCTGGGATGGCTTACTATCTAGAAAGCTCTTCATCCTAGCTATTGGTGGTCATAGATCTTCTAAGATGCTTTCAGTTATGTTAAGCGCTATCATGTCTGTCAAAGACACAATGCCAAGGAGAATCATAAGTGACCTTTAAACCCTATTTTGGTTATATTACCCTTTGAAAAATGGGTATCGATTTTGTGGGACCAATATACCCTTCATTGACTACACAAAAGCAATATATTATTGTAGCAATGGACTACTTTACGAAGTGGTCTAAAGCTCGAGCAACGGTGAAGGATAATGCTAAGGAAACAACTAGTTTCATTATGGAGGAAATTATTTATTGTTTTGGTCCACTCAAGGAAATAGTATCTAATCGAGGGATGTACTTCTTGAATAAGATTATCGTAGCCTTGACAAAAGCTTTGAAGATTAAGCATAATAAAACTACCCCATATAATCCTCAATGGCCAAGTTCAGAGTACAAATAAACAGCTGGTGGAAATTTTATCCAAGATAATATCAAAAAGTAAGCACGATTGGGATAAGAAATTATATGTAGCAGTGTGGGCTTACAACATGACATTCAAGAGAACTACATGCCACACCTCGTTCAAGCTAGTGTATGGGGAGGAGTGTGTTTTGCTCTCAATCATTCGTTGGGAGAGGCAGAGGCGTTATAGGAAATGTATATCTCTCTTGCACATCTTGATGAGATTTGGTTGCAAGCTTTACTACATCAAGAAGTAGGGAATAAGAGAATGAAATCCCTTCATGATCTTCAAGCTAAGAAGTAGAAATTTGTATTATGATACTTGTCTCATGAGCTATTCCTCGGTAAATTGGAACCCAAATGGAATGGGCCATACAAAATTGTACATTTAGGAAAGAATGGCTCTACAGCCCTATTAGCATATTTGTAGCAGGGAGTAGAGTTTAAGACTAAAAGTTAACTTTAATAAGTTGAAGCCTTACTATGTGTAAGGGCTAACGTTGGGTTTGGTGCCTATGTAGGTCCTTCATGATTTAGCTTTATTGTGCAGTAGGTACTAAGACAATCAAAGGGGACGAGAACTATTCCCTATCTAGAGCATCTGTATTTAGAGCAATGTTACCACCAAGGTCGAGTGACCTAGTGGAGTAAAGGTTATCAGGTTATTGAGTGGCAAGATGGATCTTTCACATGGAAGATTAAGTCTGTGGCCACCATTGTCATAGAATTCTAACTAGCGTTTCTATTGAGTTCAGCGAAGAAGGAGGGATTGTACTTGTCATACATCCTCTCTCTCCGCTTGATTTTGATTATCATAAGTATGAGTGAGCTAATCAATATGATGTGGCCTATCATCAAAGACTGAATCTATACTTTGTATTTCGATAGAGCTTCTAGATGGCCCGCTAAACATATGAGCATTGGTGTGGTCATTAAAGATCCCCGATGTAGGGTTATCATGAAGATGGAGGTCTATTTAGGACCCTCTTTTACTAATAATATGGAAAAATACAAGGCCTTGATCATGGGGTTGAATGTAGCTTGATGTAGTGGTATCCGCCAATTATTGATAAAAGGGGACTCTCACTTAGTAATCAATTAGCTGCATGGGACCTATAGTGTGCAGGATCCCATCCTATGGATGTACCATAATGCAGCCTTGGATATGTTGCATATTTTTTAGATGGTGACTTGTCAATTAGTTCCTTGATAGTGGAATCGCTTTGCAAATTCCTTGTCCAACTATGCTTTCATTAAAGACATCTTTTTCAATTGTGGTCCAGGGGAGCTCTTACAATTACCTTTTAACATTAGCCTTGGACTACTTTGGGATCTTCTTACTAACGTCCCATTTTGGTCATCGATGGTTGGCTTGGGTTATGAGTCAGGTAGCAATTGAGCACCTTTTATCATCATATTTGTTAGATATCCCTTGCTATTTATGCAAAAAAAATTAACTAATAACCTGATGCACTTAGTGTAGGGCCTAAGGATCCCTTCTTCTTGGTCAATTTTGTACTTTAATAGAGTCATGCTAGGATGAAGGGTTTGTTTCATCAGTCTGCCTCTATTGAATGGTAGTGAAATGGATTATTTCCTAAGGCCAAGAGGGCCATTTCTATTGGGTTCTAATGTTTTATTTCATAAGGCCAAGAGGGCCAGTTTGTTGGTTGTGAAATGTTATATTCCTTAAGGCCAAGAGAGCCATAGGTCTATTTGGTGCAGGTATATTTAATGGTTTTCTATTTTAGTGATTGCATCATAAAAGTTTGATGAAGTGTGTGGAGGGAGCCTTTGCCGCATGGGAGCTTCTTGTGGCCATTCCAAGTGGTGTCATCGCCTTTCCAAGATTTTTCCTTAATCTAATAATGTTTTATGTGTATGTGGGGCTATTTTCTTCTCATTTGTTGTTTATTAGGGACTAGCAGTCAAGGGTGGCATGAAGTCCTAGGGTTAGGTTAGGTATATCTAAGGGAGGTTTGAGTAGTTGTCTACCTCCTGTAATGACATTGTCAGGCATTGAAAGACTTGCTTTAGAAAGTCGTCTTAGTACCCTGTTCTACTAGCCTGCTAGGCAGGTTTTCTAAGAGTCCCTACTAGTGTGAGGTAGGTAGAGAAGCCTACTGAAGTATCAAGAAGATGAAAATCTAAATATACTTGAAATATAAAAATATAGATGTGTGTAACAAGGGTTTCTAACCCCTAAACATGAAAAGAAAGGAAAGAAAGAAAATCTTAAAAGCAGTTGATTATCACCTTGAGAAGGCCTGGTAGGTTCTTGGGGACGAGATAGAGCGAGGCTGATGCCTTGTCTTCCTAGGGGTAGCACTTAGCCAAAATAAAGAAATAAGGAAGGTTGGAGTGAAAATAAAGTGACCGAAAAAGAAAAGGATTAAGTGCCGCCTTGTGAGAGCTTGGTAGGTTCTTGGGTACTGAGTCAGGACAACCCGAGGCAGATGCCCTGTTCTCCTTGGGTCACTCTATGCTTAGCTCCCTCCTTTTTACATGCCCAAGTATCGAAACCTTGAAAGGAAACTGTGTTGAAAGAAAATATCTTATGAATAGGCTATAGAAGTCCCCACCTAGTAGTAGTTCTAGGTCTAGTTGTCCTAGTTAGATAGGTAGTTTAGGCCACAACTAGGATGACCTCTTTGATAGTTCTTTTTGTCAGTCTATGTTGGAGTAGTTGATTAGCGACTTGCTTTGGATCTCTATCAGATTATGCTGGCCTATCCCTTGAGGACTTTCATGCCTTGATTTTGTAAGGGGGTAGGGTGAAAGTTGTTCTTATACTTTGTTGAATATTTTTTAGTGGCAGCTTGATGCCACCTTGATGCTCTTTATGGGTTTTTTTTGTGCTGATCAATTTGTGGGATTCGATGGGCTACATCACCCTATCTTGTGGTCGCCAATGAGAGTGGATTTTAGAGGCCATTTTTTAAAGTGGAAAAGAGCTAGGGAGGCCGTAAAAGACCAAATTTTCATGCAAAATGAAACAATTTTGCAGATCAACGAGCTAGAGTTTTCCTAGATGGAGTTCAATGCTAGGAACCCAACACAAGTCTCAATTTGTCACAATCAGAGTCCGTTTGTCCCCCCATTTAATCCCTGCAATGTTTCACATTATAACGCAGTTATGTGATCCAAGAGACGAAAAGTGCATGATGGTAGCCAGGTTTATAGATTTTGATGTCACAAAGCCAACTTCTAGACGAACCTCAAATTTGAGAGATTGGACGGATCGTCAATGGCTGTTGAAGAGCATCATCGGGTCTCTAATGTCAAAATACATATGTCACAATACACGATTTTATGAGTAAGTCATTGATTTCATCATTTTATGATTAATTTTGGTTGAAAATTGTTAGAAATACTTATATTTGATTACCAATACTTTAATTTATCAGTAATGTTGAAGAAATCATAAAAAATCAGTCGTATAATAATTTTATGCTAAATACGCAAAATCTAAGACTATGCGGTTTCAGGTGAAATATGTGGTTTTTTTTGTTCTAGTGTGCGTATGTTGTTCTTTTGGGTTGAAGCATTCTTGAAAAAACATTTTCAATAAGATCAATCAATCTAAATCAAAAAATCAGAAAAAATTATTAATTATGCTATAAATAAATAGTCAAAAATAGAAAATTTAAGTTTTTTGCATTCAAAAAAGTAAAAAAATAAGATTTATATTTGTGAATGTATGGTAGAGCTGAAGCATTAGGTTTAGCCTCAGTTCAGCCCTATCTCTTTGTTGAAGTGATTTTTTATTATTTTGGTAAAAGGAAAGTGCATAAAAATTAATCCTTAAACCTACCAACAAATGCATAACTCTAAATGGGAGGGAGAAGGGGGTTGCTGAGTGTTTAGAGTACGCTATTAGAAGAAAATCATGAAAAGAATTGTCTTTGCAATTTCATGATACTGATTTTAAATGAATAAATTTATTTGAGCATGATGGTCATACACAATTGCATCACACACACCATATGGTATCATATCCTGGATGCATAGCACTTGTTTGTATAAGCAATGAGCTACGTTGAGAGTGCAAGGTACCCTTAGCCGTAGGGGTAAATATTCGATTCATTGGGGGTTATTTAGTGAGGTTTATTCATTTTCTCTTGGATCAATCAATTGAAAGAGTGGACTTTGTTTCGAATGTGTCATTTGTTCATGGCTCATCTTGGGGCCAATCCCCAATGTGTAGGAGAGCCGTAGCGGAGCCACGATGATCAACTGAGGGGTGCTCCCTTTCTGTGTGCTTATGTGGTGTGCAACACCAATATGTTTAGGGACTCCCTTTGAGGAGTGGGAGAAGAATTATTTGTTGGACTATAAATCATACAAACAGAAAGTTCTTAGATGCTCTTGGCTATGAGGCCATGTGGGGTGGTTTTAGGTGAGTAGTAGAGGCCCTCACCTAGTGCCTTACAGCCAGTGTCGGGCCCGTTTTGGGTCCCTACACTCCAACTGAAGCAAGTGATGATACTCCCAATCTAGAAGTAAATGAAATAGGTGATGATTAAGGTACTCATGCATCCATTGCTAGGGAGAACAAAAAGCAAGATGATTTGGATAATGATTGCATTATTCCTCAAGACATGGAAAAACCTTATGGTTTTGAAATCCTTGAAGCATTGACAACCAATTCAAGCAAGGTTTCCCCTTTGATTCCTTTGTGTTGATCCATATGCAATCAAAGGGTGATGGAGCTTAGGTAGGATTTATCTATATTGAAGCTTGCATTTGGGAATGAGGGTTACATACCCAGCAAAGGCTCTTTGATCCTCTCACTAGCCTTTCCAAATGGAACACATCAAGAGGTGGATGACAACATTGTCTCTAAGTGGGACAAAAATTGGCAATTAGTAAATGAGGAGTTTGAAAATGAGTTGTAAAGAAATGAGAGTTAGCGCATTCTCAGCAACAAAATGTTTTATGTTTGGAAGGGAAACCATAAGACTATAGCATGGATGCAGATTATCAAATAGTTGTATAGAAATCATAAGGCAAGACATGTGAGAGTGCATTCATAGTTCATTTCACAGAAGCCCAAAGAAGATGAGCTACTCTTGATTGCAGCTTTGCAAACATTCAACTTTGTAAGCTATTTGTGGTATTTTTTTTCTTCTTTCTACTTCAATATGTGTGGTACTTTTGCAACTACTTTCACATTTGCATGTTTCATTAGGGCCAAAAATGCTTCAAAAAATGCACTTTTGTTAATCATAGGATTAAAGAAAGGGCCAAAGAGAGTTTGCCACGTGTGCAAGAATATGGTATTCTTGTCTCCTCCTTTTTGAAGATAGTAGAGTCCACCTCGTGATTCTCTCCTCTCTTTTAGCCAAAATCTCCAAACTCTGTCATGTTTTGGTAGTCTCGAAGTCCTTATTTACTTATAAAATCTAATAAAATTGGTTATGATAAAGATGTTGTGAAGTTAATAATGACTTTTTTAAAAGTCGGGAGCTTTTGGCACCCCCAATATATTTTCATTAGTCTTTTCAATATTTCTTCTTTGTTCATTCATATTTTAGTGAGCTTCTTTCTTTGCTCATTTGTCTTTCTTAGTGACCACTTTTCTCTGCAAATTCAATCTAAGTATGGCATCCAAAAGGCACCCGTATCGTTTAACAAACTCCTGCACTGTCTATAGCCAAGGAATAGATGGAAATTGGGAGCCCAAAACCTTTTGCATAAATGATTGGGTGACCATGTTGCCCTCTTGCAAAGGATCTCACAAGGTCAAAAGAAGAAAAAGAGAGGATATAAAACATCACTGGAAAGGGCATATCATTGCTTTCAAAATTACGCATGAAGGATGGTTAGTCAAAGTGCAACATGTTTACATGGCCAAGGATATGCACTTGTTTCCTAACAAACGTGTTTGCCAATAGACACATTATAAGTCTTAAGTTGATAACATATGTGATTTTTTTTTTCATTTAAGCAAGTATTAATATCGAATTCTTGGTTGTAGATATATTTCTATCAACTAGTACTGAATGGCAACCTGTGGAGAGTTTGAGTGGAACTTTCAATGCGATTCATAAGGCATTTGCAGACATTATATATGCTGATGAGATCGTTGGTTCTTTTAATGAGAGAAATTTTGTATATATCACTACAAGATATAGACCTTATAGCGACGTTTAAAGCGACGAAAATACAAACAACAAAATTTGCCCCCGTCGTCACAAAAAGCGTCGTTATTGACGATGCCATGGAATCGTCGCTATTTGCGTCGCTATATGCGTCGCTATATGCGTCGCATTTGCGACGTATATAGCGACGCAAATAGCGACGCATATAGCGACGGTTACAGAGAATTTGCGACGCTGATAGCGACGACAATAGCAACGCCTGCAGTAAATTTGCGATGCAAATAGCGACGGTAACAGAGGAAAAAAAAAATTTGTGGCAGGGCAGCAAGCTGCCCTGCTACATATAGCACTGTGTGCTGTATGAGAGCCATACAAAATAGTTTCTGCACTGCTGCATACAAAGTGTTTGCAAACAAAAAGAATCTATACTGAAATCATAAAACTGATAGATGAAATAAATACATGATATCGCATAAAATGCGATTGGTACAATCATAAAACAATATCACTAATACATAGAAAATGTCTACATCGATCGGGCGACTAAAAACTAAAGGTATGTGAGCGCTAAGGATCCGAGGGCGAGCTACAAATCGTCGTCCCCCGAAAGCTCGTCCCTCTGCAAAGGAGCATCAAACGGATTCTGCAGAAAAAGAAACAACATATCAATCCACCATACAATAATGCATTCAAATATCTCATGGTAACTACGGACATGAAAGATGAGAGACTTACTGGGCCGCCGCGTCTGTACAATCGGTCGATCAATGATCTGAGATCGTGCCTCTCTGCATATTGAGTCTCAAGGCCTTGCGGATCACGATTTGTAATGGAGTGCTGCAAAGAAAACAAAATGCTAACTGTTAGAAATATGATTGTCAGTACAAATAATATCTCAAAAAAACAAATAAGCAAAACAAAAGAGAAACTTACAAAGTCCTCCAAATATGTCCTGTGGCCGCCACTCCCAAGATGATGTACCGATCCGGCCTCGATTCGTGCCCTCGCCGCCTCCCGCTGCTGACTCCAACGTCCTGGCGAATTTGTAGCCTCCTCCCTCAGTCGGCGCCAGTCCTCTGCATCTAACCACTCGGGCTTTGGAGCCCCACTCTTGATTGCCTTGCGTGCGTCGGATCGTCTATGTGACATGTATGCACGCATGCAATCCATCATCCAGCCCGTAGAGAATCTATCCACTGCGGCTGGCACCGGGAACTCCTCATGCAAGGATGCTACTATGTACTCCTTGCTCCCCTCCGGTATGTTCCTCCAATGATCCAGGACGTTGTGCCGAAAAACTTGTTGGCACAACTCCCTCATGCGAGCTATCACCCTCCTCCCCTCATCATTCATGATGATAGCTCCTGACCTGCCATCCACTAGGTATCCATAATCCCTAGGAGTGTGCCTCGTATGGGCCCTCTCCCATCTCCGTCCACGCTCCTGGGCATATCCAGGAGACCCCTGAACATCCGGTGTACCGACGGGGGTACCCTCTCCCGGAGTGCCACTGAAAGGGGTGCCACCAGAGGGGGTGCCACCAAAAGGAGTGCCACCAGAGGGGGTGCCACCAAAAGGAGTGCCACCAAAAGGCGTGACATCTGCCGACGGCTGCGCAAAAGCCGGAGTAACTGGAGTGGACGTCCCCACAGGTGTGACAAATCCTGGAGGTGACCGAGCTCTAGTTGAACGACGAGACGGAGACACTGCGTCCGTGTCTCCACAGCAGCAAACCCCTGATCCTCCTGCAGTCGCAGTCCCTCCCTCTGGCCCAAGTCGCGAGCGTCGAGATCGTCTGCTCGAAGCTGAAGCATCTGATCGCACTGAAGCTGATCTAGCAGAGCGCCCTGACGAAGAACGAGACAGCTCCTGATCTGCTATCTCTCTGAATCTCGCGAGCTGATCTGGAGACATACGTGCCATCATCTCCTGAAACTCCTCATCGCTCATCCCTCGACTCATCCTGAAAATAAAGATACCTGCAGAGATAAAAAATAATGTTAGAATAATCAATTGAAACTATACAAAGCGCATTAATATAAATCATTTTTGAAAAATCCATCTTAAAATGCATATCTTATCTACCTTTATGGAAGATCTAAACAACGAATTGAGTAATACAATTCTCCAAGAATGAAGTATTCTATGGTCCCATGTTAATCTCCTGACATAACTCTGCATACACTGGAAGGTCGATAGACATGTCACCACAAAATAACGAGTCTGCCTCGTTCTCAAAAAATTCTACGACTTCTGTATTTCCATCATTGTTAGCCGATGCGGGCTCCAAGCTTGCGGTGGCCTCCACCCCTTGTAATTTCGATCCCTCTATTTGCATATATTCTTCATCTATGCCTGGAACATCGCTTTGATCGTATACTCTCGCACCTCTAGGAGTTGAAGGTATAACATACCACCATCGAGGTTGTCGGGGATTTGGATAGAAGATTACCTGTTCACAAACACTTACAAACTGTCTTCAAACCATTGTGACATAAAGCATGTCGTATTACAATTAGCAAGCAAATGACTAGAAGATTACCTGTTCACAATGTGCCGACAACACAAAGGTGTCGCGCAAATCCATCCATTTTTTTCCGGAATCTATTTCGAGAAATCCAGATGGACCTCATCGAACCGTTGCGCCAGCTCCTCCAAGTACCACTTTGAACCACTGCACATCGAATATTATCATGGAGAAGCTACGGTAATCCACCGTAATAATACTTTGCAAATTCCCAAAATACTCCATCTCATCCACAACCGTGTTCGGATCCGTTGCTCGTCGCCGGCTCTCTTGCTCAAACCTTGCCATGACACCACAGTCCATTGTGGAGCGCATTTTGTCAATACGCTCCACCCGAAAATGCCGTCCGCGCGACCACGCTGCACTATATATTTTGTACTGCACATTGAAACACTCAAATTAGATGTAGCAAACAAATTCAGATACGACACATTCTAAACCCCTCATTACCTTTGGACTACATCCCCTCGAGAACTCCCACTCCTCCATTGAGACCTCTGCCCCTTCGTTGGATCCTGCGATCAAGGCTCCATGCAACCATCGTGTTGACATAAACCGCGACATCTCCTCCATGCCTTCGGGATATCGAATCGGTCGGTGACGCGTACTGCGTCGGAATTCAGCTCGCGCTTCCTCTCGATCTTGCCTTGCAATCTGGTACTTGGCGAGCCACGTCTCCATGGAGGCATGGTGCAACATACAAAAGCGATTCACTTTCTCTTCCATTGAGGCATCCATTCTTTTTTCTACCCCATTTCCAACCACCACATCTCCAGTCAGCCTGTCATCGTCCTTGAGCGTCCATAGCATTTCATTGTCTGGTTCCACCGTTGGTAGCCATTGTGAGATATGCACTAATGCCTCTGACACCAACCAACCCTCCGCCATGCTACCTTCCGGACGAGCTCGTTGTCGCACAAAGACTTTAAGGGTTTTCATGAAGCGCTCCAGGAAGAACATCCATCGCGTATGGACAGGTCCGGCAATCTCCACTTCGTCCACAAGATGCACAAGAAGGTGAACTTGTATCGTGAGCATGCTAGTGGGCAGGTATTTCTCAAAGAGACAGACCGTCTCAACTGCTCCCCGCCTTGCGGATTCAATAGAGGACGTCTTAATCTCTTTCTGTGAGATCCATTGCACCAAAGTCGACAGCTTGTAAATGGCCCCGCGAATTTCTGGAGTTAGGCATCCCGTGATCGCGATCGGTAGGACAAACTGCCACAAATGAGAAAGCATTAAGAATAATGGTCACTTTTCAAATTTCAAAATGTCCACGCTAATTAAAATTCATTCTGTTCACAAACCTGACATATCTTATGCCAATCATGGGATTTTAGCCCAGACATTTGGTCATCTTTAGAAAATGCGGACCTGAGAGAACGCATCATACCCGTCGGAGTGCGGATAGACTTGATTACTTGCTTCACAATGCGCTCTTCTTTGGTAGACAAAACCCAGGGAGCGCGAGGAAGCTACACTCCCCCTTCAGCACTCGACTGCGGCCAAAGCGCCTCCATCTTACCTACCTCCTTTAAATCCATTCGTGACCCTATAGTGTCTCTCTTTCCTGTGATGTGGTCCCATAGCAAGCTGCCCACATTTTTGAAAATATGCATGGGATCCAACAAGTGGTTGACCTGTAAGTGGGTCCAATATGGCAACTCGTAGAAAACTGAGAACTGTCGCATTCCATTTGGATGTGATTTCGGGTTTACCATTTTCAGCTCGTACCAGCTTGCAGCGTTCATACGTGCTGGAGGTCGTCCAAGAAAACCTTCCCTGAGTTCATGATCCTCCGGCAAGAAAGTGGCGTGTCCTTGATATACCATCTTCTTCATGGTTCGTGACCTTCGGGAGTCTAACTGTGGCCCACACAATGGACATGCATGATAACCTGAGGTAACGAGACCTGCAAGGCAATCCACGACCTAGTGAATACTTGATTGAATGAAATAAAATTTAGATATTACCGGCGTGAACAAAGGTCTGCTCACCTGAGCACTCTCCCAATCCCGGAAAGTCATGCATCGTCCACATGAGAATGGCTCGAATGTTGGCTGACCGCCGACCATCGCGCCTGCTCATATCTTGCACCGTGACCCCCTCCTCCCACAAAATCTTAAGCTCATCGACTAATGGACGAAGATACACGTCCATATTTTTTACTTTGTAGCGGCCCGGGACGAGCAAGCTAAGGATGAGATGTCCTTTCTTCGTAGAAAGCCATGGAGGAATGTTGTAGTTGACAAGCACTATAGGCCACACACTGTAAGAAGTCGAGCGCAGACCGAATGGGTTCACACCATCCATAGCGAGACCGAGCCGAAGATTCCTTGGCTCTCGCGCAAAGCCTGGGAAGGTAGAGTCAATGTGGCTCCATGCGCGCGAATCTGCTGATATTCGTTGCACTCCATCCGTAGACCTATTCTGCACATGCCACGTTGTCAAGCTTGCCATGGCAGACGTGCGAAACATGTGGTTTATGCGGGGGATGAGCGGAAAGTGTCTGAGGACTTTTTGAGGGATGGTCTGCCCTTGCAAGTCCTGTCGATACCTGTGAGCACCACACTTTGGACATGTCTCCATAGTCTCGTATTCATCTCGAAACAATATGCAGTCGTTGATACATGCATGGATGTTATTGTAGTCCATGCCAAGCTTCCGTAAAACATGTCGTGCATCATCACGAGACTCAGGCATGGTGTTTGCAGGTGGCAATATATGATATTTCAATAACCTGAAAACATCATAAAACACCTTGAAAAATCCATCCATATTTACAATAATACTGTTTTTAAAAAAAACAATGAAGTCTGTATGCAAGGTACCTGAATAACTCAGTCACACTCGTATCGCTCCAACCGTATTTCGCTTGCACACTTAAGAGTGCAAGCAATGTCTTCAACCGAGATACTCGGCACCCATCATATAATGATATGGATGCTTCCTCTCTAAGCGGGTCAGATGTCTCAACATCCATGGGAATCAATGCATCGATCATTGCCTCCATCTCAGGCTCCAAGATTGTAGGCAAGTCGGGAAGGTTGTCTGTCTCCTCTGGCATTGACGATATAGATGGGCCTTGCGAGTGGTCTATTGGCTCCTGCCATCCATCCATCTCACGTCCACGAACTCTTCTAATTGGCGGCAAAGGGTGCACTCCCCCTTGGGTCGAGACATCACCCCCCTGGACACAAAATTTGCCAACAAGACCCAATCTTATTGTGTATAGTTTTCAATTAGCTTGAGAGTACAATGCATGAAAAATGCTAACTTGAAAATACCGTTTGCTGAAAATCTGCAATCGCCTGATCAATAATCTCAGGTTGAAACTCGCCAAATCGTCGTACGTGTTCTATAGACAATCGGCGTTTTCGTCTAATTGCCAACTTGCATTGAGAGCAAGGACATGGGACATGCTGATTAAGATACGACTCGCGGTCTTGAACAATAGGACCTTCTTCGTTTGCCATCTGATCTACATTACAGCAAACGAGGCTTAAATGGATAGCTTTTTGGAGATGTACGTCAACTTGCAAGTTGACCATAAACCTTGCATTGTATATAGTAGTCGAGAGATTTTCCGATGTTATATCTCGGCCTTGTATCATGCTCAACGATTTGTTTGTCCCGGTAGATAATTTTTTGTTATATCTCGGCTTTGAGTATAAGTAATCCATTTTAAAATTAATGCGCACCATCTATGAAATTTTACAACTATAGTAATAAAATTTATTTCAATCAATTCTACTCATAGTCATAAGACCTGAGAGAAATTATCCTATACTCAATTTAAGGGATCTCCACTTCTATAACAATAATTTTGGGTTAATTTTGATGAAGTACGTGGCCGTATGCAAAGCACATTGCATACCATTATCGATACGTATATTATCTTAAATTTCATTCCCTTCCCTCTCCCTCTCCCTCTCCCTCTCTTTCTCTCACCCTCTCCCTCACCCTCTCGTTCTCTTTCTCTCCCTCTCTCATTTCCTCCCTCCTCCTCCCTCTCCCTCTCCCTCCCTCTTTCTCCCTCTTTCTCCCTCTCCCTCTCCCTCGCTCCCTCGCTCCCTCTCCCTCCCCCTCCCTCTTTCTCTCCCTCTCTCATTTCCTTCCCCTCCCCCTCCCTCTCCCTCTCCCTCTCCCTCTCTTTTTCTCCCTCTCCCTCTCTATCTCTCTTTCTCTCTCATTTCCTAAACAAGCAAAAAATAAAGTGATTTAAACATCCTCCAAGCAAAAGGGAGAGGGAGAGATACAATGCACTCTCCCTCTCTTTCTCTTTCTATCCCTCTCTCATTTCCTTCCCCTTCCTATCCCTCTCACTCTCTTTCTCTCTCATTTCCTCTCCTAAACAAGCAAAAAATAAAGTGATTCAAACATTAAACAAGCAAAAGGGAGAGGGAGGGAGAGAGAGAATGCACTCTCCCTCCTTCTCCCTCTCTTTTTCTTTCTCTCCCTCTCCTATTTCCTCCCCCTCCCTCTCCCTCTCCCTCTATTTCTCTTTCTCTTTCTTTCCCTTTCCCTCTCCCTCTCCCTCTCTTTCTCTCTTACTCTCTCGTTTCCTCTCCTAAACAAGCAAAGAAGAAAGTAATTTAAACATTAAACAAGCAAAAGGGAGAGAGAGAGAGAGAGAATGCACTCTCACTCTCTTTCTCTCCCTCTCCCTCTCTTTCTCTCCCTCTCTCTCCCTCTCCCTCTCCTTCTCTTTCTTTTCCTCTCCTAAATAAACAAAAGAGAACGATTTAAACCTTCAACAAGTAAAAGAAAGAGAGAGGGAGACTCACCAATGAGATATGGCGAGCGTGGGCGGCTTCTCTTTGCAACGAGGGCTCCTCCTCTCCTTCGCAAACAACGACGGTGGCGGTGGCGGTGGCGGCGGCGACGGCAACAAGTCTCTTCCTCCTCTTCTTTCACAAAGCCTTGGCTCTCTCCCTCGCTCTCGCTCTCAAAAGGCGAAGAAAACAAAATGAAAACGGCGCTCTGGTTTCGGCCGCGCTTTTTTTCCATGCGGCGTCGCTATATGCGTCGCTATTTGCGTCGCAAATGCGACGCAAATAGCGACGCATATAGCGACGCATATAGCGACGCAAATAGCGACGCCAATAGCGATGCCGATAAACGCCGTCGCTAATCGGCGTCGCTATTGCCCCAGTCCCTTGTAGTGTATGTGATTCCGTCTAAAGAGGATACATATTGACATATCGAGGATTTGCCATTGCCAAGTCTCTCATCTCTAATTTGGGAGGTTCGTGATAAGGCAACCATGCATAGTTTTAAATTCAAAATATGTCAAGATATTCAAAAGTCCATGACAACTGGAAGGATCTCAAGAATAATATGCCTGTCATGGTTTATCCCCTTACATATCTTTGTGGGCTGCTCCTTCAAAATAGCAAACTTACAGATAACAAAAGTATCTTGGCTAAGTAGAAATTTTGCAGAAGTAGAACTAGATAACATCATAGAAAAGCTTTGGAAATCTAGAGAGGTTGACCATAAGGGCGACACCATGAGGTGTATTGTATGCCCCCAATCCTTGTATCTATGTTATAATATAGCACAAAAAACTATTACTTTGGGCTTTGATTATAGGATATACAAACTTAAACTAGGCATATGGATTACCTTGGATTCTGATACATATTGCATGCCCTTCAAACTTAAGGTGCAAGTTATAGAAAAGAAGGTAAATATCACTTCCAATTGGAATCTTAAAGATGTAAGGGATACCTTGGAGATGCTAGATTGTACATCCCCAAAATATAAGTTCAAAGTAAACGGTAAAATAGTTGGGAAAAGAGCTGAACGCTCTTTCTATTGTATGAGTTGATTGCCTCCCACAATTGTAACCTTCGAGCCATAAATATGAAAACATTGATGACATTTACATTTGACAAAAAGCTTTTCTTTGAATGAAGAGTTACAAAATTGAAGTGTAGAAATACAAGGATCTTGCTTCATTTGCATCTATTTGTCTTGTTTTAGCTTTGTAACTTCTTCATCACATTCTACAAAGATATCTTATCTCCTTACAGTGGCTTTTTTCTTTGGTTGGTTGAAGAATTTGACTTGGACAGGGGGCCTCTTCTCTTCAGGGGGCTGATGAGGAGATGGATGAGTAAGTGTTGGTATTTCTATCTTTTTGGAGCTTACCTTACTTGTCTTTCTAGATGACTTTCCTTTTTCCTTACTCTTACTCTTAGTTAAGGATTTAAGTGGAGGAGAGTCGGGGTCGATTGGTGTGATTGCCCTGTCCAAAATTAACTCAATACATCTCTCTCTTATCCACCATGTGTATGAATCAGGTAATCTTGGCACTGCAAGGAAAATTGTAATAAGTTGGAAAATGTACCCAATATGTAACTTAAAAAGTCATTTGTTAGGGCAGTGATACTTTGTACTTGTAGGGAGTTAAAACAAAGAAATGGAATAATTATAAAGTTTGATGATAATGCAGCAGTTGCTGTGAAAACTGAAAGACATGTTGCTCAAAAAAGAATGTGAAAGATACTTACATTAGCCCCATCTATCTTGAGAATCTTTGAATCTATTGTCCTACAAACATTTGAAATCACTCTCCATCCACAAGAATGTGAATCATTTTGCAAGGGCACTTCTTGTAAGAGAAAGCTATATGGTTTTTGAGGATCAGCAAGATCCTCATATGTGGTATCCAAAAATGTAACCACCAACTTGCCAGCACTATAAATGGAAACATGTTACTAAAAAAAGACAATCAAATAAAATAAATAATAAACTAAAAAGTGAGGATTATTGTATTCAACGCACATTTTTGCTTGACCGTGGATACCACTGAGAGAGTTCAGAAGGATAAATTCTCTAGTGAGAATATCAATATATATTAAGATCTAATGTCCTCTACAAAGTAAAATATTAGTAAGAAATGCATACTATAAAGAAGTATACATCAAGCCCTTTGCAAAACTGCATACCTTTCAACGTAAGGAAAAAAAATATTGTAGTTTGTGATTGGATTGAACGTTTTGAAAAATAATTCTATGTTTGAATAAGATCTTAAAAACAATTCCATTGATAACAGTAGATCAATGAAAAATATAGTCTTAGAGATTTCTTAGCTGAGAGAAGCAATCAACGCCCTAAAACCAATAGCAAAAACAAAGGAATGTCATTTGCAATGAACATCACTATCATTCCATTTTTAAAAAATTTGAGTCTTATGCAACAAAAGACTACATAATCTAACAATTGAATATATCTTTCTTAACAAGCACGGATTTGTCTTCATGGGAAATACTAAGATAGTCTTCTTCTGAAGAAGTGCAAGAGACATTCACAACCATTTGCACGTATACCTCCCCCATTCTCTTTAGATTGACACGACCAAGGACAATGATTTTCCTCTTGCAAACTTCATCCTCTGACTCTATAATCTCTTGTGGTCGTTCTTGTTGGGCAGACACTTGTTGGAGGGCGGTCTTTGTAGAATGTGTTACCTCTTCAATCACTGGTTGTTTCACTCTCCTAGATAATTTTGGAGGAACGTTAAGGATCTCAAATGCTTTTTTATCAATAGTGGGAAAGGGCCTCAATACCTTGTCGAACCTATACTTGATTTTGTTGACCATACTAAAGTTTTTGTTCATCAAAGTCACTCTATGAGCGTGGGTAGTAGCAATGTAAGCATCATTCATACAATCACTAATGAAGTCTTCAGCAGCCTCCTGAAGGCAAAGAATGGCTGCAAGCTACCATTTTTTTTGCATGCCAACTTTAGTGGACACCCTTGATAAAAATCTAGACTTTCTTTTTCTCTTAGACTTGGAAGGGTCTTCTTCTCAATGGGCATAAGAGGATCTAGGTTTCTCTACTTGTTGAATAGGGGCTCTAAGGGAGGTTGGAAACTTGGCAGTTGTAAGGGAGGACTCTACATGATGAAGCTTACTATGGGCAGGAGAAGACACTATTTTTGCACTAGATTGCTTAGATTCCATGGCAAGAGACTGAGGGCAACCAGGGGTAGGAGGGATCTCAGGAGGAAAAGATTGAGGAGCTGATGGCCTTGTCTCTTCCTCATTATCTTTGCTATCTATCTGCACCTTCCTTGCACTCTGCTTTATCCTAGCCATGACTTGCTGGAAAATGAGACAAGTTAGAACATTCTAAAACCATAAATAAGAAACCTTAAACCCTAAACAAAAAAAACAAATACGGCAAAAAAGGAGTGGAGCGCGGGTTTGAAATCAAGCTACTCATGTTGTATTTGTAGATGACCAATACAGCGCGATAGGAGTGAAGCGTGGGTTCGAAATTAAGAAATTTGTGCCATATTTGCAAATGACTGATACGGCGCGATAGGAGTGAAGTGTGGGTTCGAAATCAAGCTACTCACATCGTATTTGTATATGATCGATACAGCGTGATAGAAGTGAAGCGCAGGTTCAAAATCAAGCTAATCACGTTGTACTTGCAGATGACTGATACGGCACAAAAGAAGTGAAGCATGGGTACAAAATTACCTTACTCGCGCTGTATTTGAAGATGACTGATACATCGCGTGGCAATCGAAATGGGTGTTGGGGCTATTGTTTCATTGGTGTGCACTGGGCATATATTGGGAAACATAGGGCCTAGTGGGAGTGTTAGGCTCCCACTCAAGGTTGGTTGTCGATCCTATTGTAGAAGGAGAGGTAGTAGGGGCCAAAGAAGAGGAAGCACCTACCCTAGGAAAAGTGGTTGGTTGGCAAGGAAGGGAAAACCAACGATAGCTATATCGGAGGTTGGGACTACATATCTACATGTGATCATCATAATAAGCTAGTAGAGGCAACAACTAGGAATAAGGATCCACCGGTGTAGCTTGGAATCGCTACACCGCCTTGTCCCAAACTTCACACATCTTTTCTTGGAAGGACTCCTACAAGGTGTTGGGAGAGATGGGCATAGATGTGCCTTCATTAGTGGCTACTACCACCTATCCATGTTGGAAGATGGATTGTGTTTACGCCTGCTAGAGCTACTCCTAGATGGAATCCACAAAGTTCAGTTGAGCCTCTTGATAGGCCAAATGGCTATATCATTGCTCTCGGAGTTCCACATACTGTTGATGTTGCATTCTCCTAACACACATGTGCCATTTCTATCCTAAGAGTGTGAACTTATTGCTAAACTTGTTGATGCTGAGGAATTCCTACTACCACATAGGTGAGGCAACATTGTGAGATTTTTGGGTAGAATTCTATCAGCATGTAAACACCAATAGAGGCATAGGTAGGGAGTGCAATCTGGGCTAGGGTTGAGATAGGGAGAATGGTAGTCCCAGTAACAACTGTGGCAATCTGACTAGCCATCCATGAAGCTTCCTTCCGACTATGTTTTTGGCCACGAGAGGTCTACAACAGTAGAGCACAATGGGACTTGAAGTTGAGCTTGCTCTGGTTAGAGTGAGAGGCTTCTAATATAGAGGTGGGCTAAGGGGAAAATAGAGTTTCTTCTACGGCCACAAGCTACTCCTTGTTGGCTTCATTTTTGGA
This sequence comes from Lygodium microphyllum, assembly GCF_053477565.2. Lineage (NCBI taxonomy): Eukaryota > Viridiplantae > Streptophyta > Polypodiopsida > Schizaeales > Lygodiaceae > Lygodium > Lygodium microphyllum. The sequence goes on from NC_141138.1 coordinate 117,273,157, forward strand.
GCATCCGATAGATTGAGCTATGTCTTCAAGCTCCTAAACTACATTGGGTTGTCCATTTGGCTGGGCATGTGAACTAACATGTGGAGGAGAAGGGTGAAGGATACTGAAATCATTAATGAGACTAGGGCATGGAGGATCTATAGGGGTAGCAAGGGGAAAAAGGAAAGTAAAATGCTGGCCACACATGATCCTCAAGGATTTCACATCTGAAGGAGAGGTTACCACTTGCTTACATCCACATTAAGTCTTTTCAGAAAGACTTCTACCCAAGCTATAGATGGAATGTTGGGCATGAAGAACATATATTCAACTTTGTGGGACATATTGAAGGCCTTAGCCTACAAGTATAGTGCTTCCAAGAAAAATTTTAATACCTCTTATTTTGATTTGCAGTTGCCCACTATGCTACTAAGGTGATTCTCTTTTTTTTTTGGCAAGCCCAAAGATAGCTTCCATGTTGGGGCTAGGGAGTTGAGAAGGGGCCTCTAACACATTATCCATGGGGAGGAGTAATTGCTCCTACATGCAATGGGGAGTGAGGTTATATTGATACCCTACCACTTCAACCTATGAGTCATGATACAATTTACAAAGGATTGATTGAACCATGGGATAGACATGGGTGCTCTCCCAAGACAAAGCTAGTGAAGCATCAAGATGCAAGTGGTGCCCACAAGGCATAACTGTCTCCTTGCACTAAGTTAGTAATGGTGTTAACCTATCAAGCCAAACATAGGAGATAAACATGGCTGATAGTAGCAATAAGCTATCAATGAAGAAGAATGGAAAACAAACAAAGTGCATCAAGAGCACAAAATGGTGATGATAGGAATAGAAGATATAATAGGGCAAAAGATAATAAGCAAGTTGCTTTTGAGGGCCATTGATGCATGGAGATTTAGGTGTTTGAATGTGGCCAATATATGTGTGCCACATTAGCAAAATTATGACTACAAAAAACGATAAGTGCTGCACACTTCTTGATACATTGTACCGCCACATCGGTGAACCATGCTGGCAAACATTCCCAAGAATGTGCAACGCAATGGATGGGGAATTCTAGAGGCATGGATTGCACAATAGCAACCACCTTGCAAGGGTCCACGGTAATCCCGTCTCCTAAAATGGCATAGCCCAACAAAACACCATCTTTTATAGCAAAAACATGCTTCATGGGTTAAAACTAAGACTTACTTCTCAGTATCTAGTGAAGCATAGCCAAAGATGATGCAAATGTAGGAGTGCTATGACAAAGACACTTAATTCATCCAAAAATATTCTCATGAAGTCAGTTAAGTAGGGCCCGAAGTTTTTTTGCAACTTATGCATAGTAAATGTTTCAAAATTTCTTGTAATTGGTGTCCAAGCACAATTGCCACATCAATGACAACTGACATACTCAAAACTGACACATGCATGGACACTAACATCACTTTTGACATTCAGCACCTAGGTTGTAGAGTGTTACATGTTCATAGCACAGAGATCAAACACCAAAGTGTACTTAAGACTTGATCCAAAATATAGTTTTGAAGTAAGAATCCTTACAACAACTAGGGACCGAAACTGTCACAACACAGATTCTTGAGAGCAAAAGAGTACTAAACGACTATACGAAGAGTAAATGTTTCAAAATTTCTAGTAATCGATGTCCAAGCACAATTGCCACATCAATGACAACTGACATACTCAAAACTGACACACGCATGGACACTGACATCACTTTTGGCATTTAACACCTAGGTTGTAGAGCGTTACATGTTCATAGCACAAAGATCAAACACCGAAGTGTACTCAAGACTCAATCCAAAATATATTTTTGAAGTAAGAATCAATACAACATCTAGGGACCGAAATGGTCACAACACAGATTCTTGAGAAAAAAAGAGTACTAAACAACTACAAGAATACAAGACCAAAGCAATACTACTGCTAAATGCAATGATTGGGGAAAGTACAATGCAAGCTCTACTATTAGAGAGCACTCAGGATGCCAGTCAAAGAAGACTAGCATAAAAGACTCAAGAAGGATATGGCATGGGGCAACAGGATCCTTTGTTGCTTGACCTCTATGACTATTTGTATGCTTGAACAACAATAATAGTGATTCACTACCTTCCTTTATATAGGCCGTTGCTTGTAGAAAGAAATACTCTCCACTCATGTGTCATGCTAAGTAGTCTTTACTGCTTCTGTACCCATCAGCTCTTTAATGCACCATCTGGTGGCTCCTAGCTTTAAAGCCCACTAACTGCTCCCTCCTTTAAAAGTGGCATGCATGGTAGATTCAGACCTACAAAGTTACTCGCTTATGTTATTGTCATCCTCTATGTCCGCCTAAAATTTGTCTAGTGGTAGAGCTAGGGTACGATGGGCCAACAGTGGAAGGGGAGGTAGTAGGGGGTGAGGTGGGTTGGTATTGGGTGGAGCCAAGATCAAGGTCCTGCTTAGCCAAGAGGTGGATGGCAAAGTGGTGGGAGGGGATTGTATTGGAGGTGGTACTAATGCAACCACAAGTTTATGTGAGTCTAGAGGGGAGGCTATGGAATATTGTGGTAGATGATCTCTGTTATGAGCTTCTCTAGGGAAATAGTCCTGAGTTAGATTTTTTACTTGAGTTTCTCAAAGAGGGTGATATTGGCTTTCTTGAGGCAATCCACTTACACTACCAAGTCTTGCTCTACTAATACTGTTGCTTGGTCAAGAACCCATTGATGAAGTTCAATGATTGATGGGCCATCTCCCAACTGAATTCAGGTGGGATGATGATGAGCTATTGGGACAAGTTGGCAAGGAGGGGCATGGCTGCAAGAGATGTATTGTCAGGACTGGTAAGGGAAAAGTTGGGGACGAGAAGCTTGGTGTCATATGTATTTTCCTCCTCCCTTGGGCATTTTTCAGCTGTCAATTGAGGAGGGTGAGTTTTGCCAAGAGGCTAGTGGTAGAGTTGGACTTCTTGGGGGAGCAGAGGTGGTGAGGCTCTTGTGATGTAGGACCTTGTTTAGCAGGTTGCTTGGCAAAGAGGTTGGGTGACTAATCATCCTTATTGAGGACTTGGTGTTCACCACTCTATAGAGCAGTTGCTCCTATGATTTGAGCACCTCGATTCTCTCCATGGCATCCTTGGAAGGGTTGGTGGTGGGCTCGGTCGTGTTGCTGCTTGTGTCTTAGGATGAGGCTGAAAGGTATCTACCACTATTATTGAGGAAAGCTAGTGGGTCGAGTCAACAAGGGCAGGTGGAGTAAAGACAAGGGTGAAGTGTTGGCAACACATCACCTTGATGGTTTTGACAGTGGAGTCCCTATGAGATAAGTGCTTCACCTCAATAAAGGGACAATCTAGAAGCACATGCACCCAAGCAATAGAAGTATCAAGGGGGAAGAAGAAAAGAGCAACTACTTTTCTCAAGATGTTGAATGCCTTGGCTTATGAGTTACGACCTCGAGCAAGAATCTAAGGGCTTCAAGCTTGCTCTTGTGGTCATCAACCACGTTAGAACATGGTACTTTTGGGAGTTGGTTTCTTTCCCTAAACATAAGCATGTACCACCATGTAAATGGATCTACAAGCTGAAAATGTCTCCATTTGATGCATTGCCTATTAAAGTATAATGCAAGATTGGTAGCCAAGGATTTCAAGCACAAGAAGGGGATAGACCTTGATGACATCTTCGTTCCAATAGTCAATATGACTACCCTTCATATAGGGCTTGCCTTGGTTGCCAAGGAGGATAATATGGATCTTATATAAATGGATGTCAAGAAAACTTTCTTGCATGGGCATCTACACAGGGATATTTTAATGTGCAGCTAGAGCTTTGTTTTGGTATAAGAAAATGAAATTTTGGTTGTAAGGATCATGCAACATAAGTCCTCTCGAGTTCTTGTTCAAGCCTTGTATCTTCGATTCTTGTCTTGTCTTGTATTCAGTCTAGCCTTGCATCAAGATCTTGCCTTGTCTTGTATCATGAACCCAATCTTATTGTAAGCATCATTGAAGAGAATCTTGTATAGAGAAATATACTCTTGTACTTTGTCTTCTTAAATAAAGAATTAAGTTCTTCTTCTTGAAGTCAATCCCTTATAAGTTGTGAGGTGACAATCCTTGTCTTTGCCAAGTTCTTGTTGCTCTCATATTAGTTTGGCAAGGCTAAAAGGCAAGTAGCCCAATACCCCTATCTATACTAGAGTTAAGAAGGTTAAGGAGAGGTTTCTCGATGTGAGATGATATAAGCATTGGCAGAAGGATGATGATATCATCGATGACATAAGCATTACTAATATAACCGATGACATAAGCAATGCTTATGTACGTCTTGATATGACTACTTTTCTAGAAACTCTCGGTGATGTTCTAGAACTTCTTAGAATATTTTAGCACTTTCTCAAATCTTTTAGAAGTTTTCTAGAAGATATTAGATCTCTTGGTATCCACTAGCTTTGATTATATCCTCTTGACATCTTCAGATCCCCCTACTTTCTTGCACTTCCTTTTCTTCTCCAACATGTGTTTGAGAATCAAAACATTCATTATTAGATGTTGCCTTCAAATGGACGACCTACACCATGGCCTCTACCAAACGACTCGCATCCACCATGAACACTCTGAGTTAATCAATCAAAAATAACTCATACGACCAAAACAAGAGATGCCTAAAAATTGATTGTTCTCATTTTACAAGGCAAAAAGGGAGTTGAAAATGAGAACACTAGCTTTGTCATTTTAGCACAATTTCATCAAACATTAGTGGTAGAATAGCTCATAATAAATTTCTTAATTTTATTCTTATCTAACCTTAGTAATTTTCAAACAATACTTAATATTTTCTCTAATACCAAGTGTAATGTGCGTACCTAATTGAATATCGATAGTATGTATTAGTAGCCCATAAAGAAGTAATCAAGATAGCTGCCATTTGAAAATCCTTAGAATAATCAAACATATGTAATCTTAAAATACTTGAGTCTACTTCATAGGGGAAGCTTTGCCTTAACCCCGTAAGGATTGACTTGAAAATAGGAAACCTAATATAAAATAGGGGTTTTTTTTTTTGGCAAGCTTACTTGCGTGATATTCTTTGGAATATCTTTCATTTTTGGAGAGCGTTCACACCAATATTTACATCAAGGATAGCCTAGTTCATTACACATTACCACATCATTACAACAAGTGGGTGTTCTAAAAGATGCTCGGGGGGGGGGGGGGGGGGGGGGGGGGGGGGGGGGGGGTCACTCATGAATATATGTATATATAACGTGAGTTCAAAATAAGGTGTTTTTAAAATACATTTTTTACATACAGAGGGGTGTCATATAAAGGGGTTACTTATAGATTGAATAGAAAAGGGTTGTGTTTTATTCAAGAAAAACTCATAGATTAGGATATTTATAAATAGGCCACAAGAGTAGTAAATGAACTTTAAAGTGGAGTGCCACTATAAAATTCTATCATGAGCATACAAAATTTTCATTGGCATATCATGAAATTCCAATGTGGGAACTAGGTAAGTGGAAAAATAAGCATAGGCTAAGGAAAAGGGACTTGCAATGTAGGGATAGGATGGATGCAAACTAGGTCAACAAAGAATGGTTGATGTATCCCAATGGAAATCTTGGATTGGTGCATGAGTGTGTATTATTTTCAATAAGGCCCAAAACTTTCATAAATACAAAGTGAAAATGTAGGTCAACAAAGAAAGTAAAAGGCATAGCCAATAGATAATGTCAAAATTTCTTTACCAGCAAACACCATGGCTAAACCTTCTCTCTTTGGCCTGGAATAGTTCATTTTGGTATCCCTGAGTTGTCTACTAGAGAAACTCATTGGATAGTCTAGACTGTGTTCACTAGGTTGGAACAACACTACTCCCACAATAAACTTTGAGGTGTTAATGTGGACGTGGAAGGTTATGGTCCCGTTTGGGGCTCGTAATATTGGTGGGGTTGTTAGAGACTTTTTCAACTCTTCATATGCACGTTGGCATTCCTTAGTCCATTTGAATACTATCAGCAGTTTGTAGAGTGGTCTAGCAATTAATGCATAGTTTAACACAAATCACTGATAGTATCATGTATGCCCTAGGAAGTATTGAACTTCCTTGTAATGGTTTGGTGGTGGAAGGTCAACAATAACCCTAACTTTTAAGAAGTTAGTGGCAATGCCATTCTTGGACACCACATGCCCTAGGATGCATCCATGCTTCACCCAAAAGTGGCATTTAAGGGGGTTCAATGAGAGACAATATAGTTTGCAATATTCAAAAACTGCACAGAGTTTATCTAGCTGTTATTTCTAGCTCGAGTGAACACATAGGTCATCAACAAACACTTCTAACCCCCTGCCAAAGTATGTCCTTGAAGATGACACATATGAGCCATTGAAATGTGGCTGGTGCATTTGTTAGCCCAAAGGGCATGACTATGTAGGCAAAGATGCCCTACTCGGAAGTGAATGCAGTCTTATGCTTGTCATGAGGATGCACTTGCACCTGATTGTAACTTGAGAAGCCATCCAAGAAACTGTAGGCTTCTTTGCCAGCTACTCTTTAGAGCACATGCTCAGTGTACGGTAGTGGATAGTTCTCTCTTTGTAGCAGCGTTGACTTTCTTATAATTGATGCACACTTTGATATTTCCATTCTTCTTTAATACAATCACGATGGGAAAAACCTAGTCTCTGTGTGCTATATTTCTTAAATCAATCTAGCTTTTAACACCTTATTGATTTCCTCATCGACAACATGAGCATGGTTGGGATTCATCAGATATGGTCACTGCTTGACCGACGTTGCATCAGGTGTCATGGGGATATAATGAATCACTATCCTTGGATCCACTCCTTTCAGCTTGTTGAGTGACCAAGCAAAGATGCCTATGAACTCTCGTAGGAGAGTAATGAGACTTGCCTCTTCATGCTTTCTCAAGTCATCGGCTATAAAGACATGTCGAGATGTCTCCCCTTCCTCAGCCAAATTAACCTCTTTCACTTTGGTAGGTCCTTCTATCGGCTCGCTCACTTTTCCTTGTCGTTTGGTTCCTAGCAAGATCACTACCCTATCACCTTTCTTAAACTTTGTGAATCGTTTTGGTAGGCCTTGCAATTTTTTATATTTCCTAGCTTCCAATTCCTTGAATTTCCTCTTCCTTTCCTCCTTCAACCATCGGGCCTTAGATGGATCAATAGGTCTCCCTTGGTGCATTTTGTATTAGGAGGTAGAGGTATCTCATCGTTGCTATCTGAGCTTAATTTCAACTTAGAGTCAAACTCTCCATCTTCACTAGAAGAGGAAGTCTCTCTTGGTGGTTGTAGTGTTGATGGTGATTCTGTTCTTAATAGAGGCATGACACTTGGCTTAACTAACCATGTTTGCTCATAGTCTATCAACCCTAAATGGTCTAGCCAAGTGCAATCACATTCGGTTTTGAAAACTCCTCTTTCAATTCTAAACGTGTTGGCACTCTCTATGGCTTTGAGTCTACTCTGATCTGCTCAATTGCCCAACCATCTCCATGTCATATTCTATTGTATCGGTATCCTCTTCACTGTCCTCGTTCATGAGAGAGTAATTCTTGCACTCATCGTCTAAACTGTCCTCATCATCTCCTAGGTCTTGATACTCCATTTCTTTCTCTTCGGTGACTAAGGCCCAATTATACATCAAGTTCAAATCATGCACCTTGGTCCACCTTTACTTGGGTTTGTCCAAGAGATCCTTGAGGGGTTTGAGATTAGTGGCTGGGTTTCCAACTAGCTCGTTCGTCAAGTGCTTTAAGATCTTGTGGAGCTCTAGCTTGTTGTTCTTCAGGTTATGGAGTGTGATAAGGGTGGGCCGTCTACTAGGGATTTTGGCCATCATGCATAATGGCACTGAGGGTTTGTCCTTAGGCTCACCAATTTCATTAGTAGCTTGCTCATATTCCTCATTGTCTAAGAATAGCATATCGATCGTAGCTAGCACGTGCATCCAATCACTCTCATCCTCAGGGAAAGGGATATACTTCATTGGTAGCCTGTAAGATTTTCTAACCTGAGTATCACCCTTCCTCATAGCTGAGATGGTGTCGAGGTCGACTCTGATGTAGTCTTCCACGTTTCCATCTCTACCCTCAATGCTTTCGTTTGATTGCCTAAGAAGATTAGACCATTTCCCTAGTCTTCTATGACTCGTGCATTCCGCATCCAAGGTCGGCAAGCCTAGCAGGATATCATAGTTGACCCTTCATGATGATGAAGTCTAGTGAGAACTCAACATCTACAATATTTAAAGGCCAACTTTTCAGCACTCCGAATGGTTTGACCTTTATCCCATTGGCCAGTGTGACGTTAAACCTAGCATTCTCAATCGGCAGGTTACCCCAAGCCTGGCACACTACATGGCTAAGCACACCGACTCTTGCCTCCGTGTCTACAATTCCTTTTCTTGTGGTGTCTCCTAGTGCTAGGACTGGCAAGACCACATGCATCTATATGCCTTTTCAAAAAACATTGACACATAAGGTTGGGCACTGAGTGTAGCATCAAGCTCAGTATCTGCATCACTGTATCATGGTCACGCAAGTCAATTGCTAAAGCGGTCCTTCCACCCACTGTTCCAACTCTTGCCACAACATTGGATGCTACCTAAGCAAGTCTCCTAAGCTCAAAGTCATTGGGGTGGTTAGTAACATCATAAGAAGATCACCCATTGCTTTCTTATCTCCTAATTCTACAATCCTTGGCCAATGGCCTTGGCTAGCTTGCTAGCCCATGGCATTCAAGCTCTCTATGTTTGACACTGGTTGAGGTGCAATGGCATCTCTCAACTTCGGTCGCATAGGTGAAACCAGTGTGATCACACTAGAGAGATCATATATTTCATCCTCCAAGATGGGCTCAACTTTCTCTTTATGGGCTTCTCTAACCCATTCCTTGACCTTAACTATGGTTTCAAGTTGGTGCTTTGAATTGGGGTACTCCTTGACCACCTCAGCACTCCATTTTTCTATAGTCTTCGGAGCGAACGTTTCTGCCTCTGTGCCCATGACTTTCTTCCCTGCGTGTATTGTTGTAGCACTCTCAATTTTAAGCATAATCTTTGCTTCGCTTTTCTTCTTCCTTCGCATATGGCTCTTCTTTCCTATTGAGGCTACGTCTAGGTTGCTAGGCCCTGGCATTGATACACAAGCCTGCTTTGTCTATGCTTGGGTCATAACATGCAACAGCATGGGCATAGCCTCTCCATCATGCGTTTCAACTCCAAAAATCCCCAACGGTATTGATGGCATGATTGTCGAGCTAGAGGATCGTTTTTGTCTAGGGAAATCAGCAAAAAATAGGTGGGTAATTCCACACTCTGCGCATCTAACATCATCCTTTTCTGGGTTGGCTTACTCCCTCTTGGGGTAGCGTGAGGAAATGCGCCCTGGGTGACTGCAAGTCCAACAAGCAATCGACTCTTGGGTTTGCCCTCCTAGGCCTATACCTCTACCTAATGCCATCCTCAGCATTGTGGGTCGATAGTTCATAAGGATCGGATTTTCCTCTTTGTCGTATGAGACGTAAGTGTTCACATATGCTTCTTCGTCATTTGGCTCCTCTACATAGTGAACTAGAGCATCGCTTGGCCGGTGGGTTACAAAAGGTTCAGGTGGCTGAGGCATGCCTACGGGATTAATTTCCATCCTAGGGATGGTTGGCTTCGTGTCATTAGGTACTGGAAGAGCCAATGAGGCTCCGCTCCCAAAGAAATTCAATGGCCTATTCCCTAGGTACTGTTAGTTGTAAGGTTGCAAGTATGAAAGTCTCCTTTGTAGTCTACAATGCATGGCATCATGACTGAACCTATCACAATTGGCGCAAGGTCAAGATTGAGGGTCTTGACACTCTCCTAGAATGTGGTTTCCGTTGCAATGCACACATTAGACATGTGGATGCGTAGGTCTCCTTATGTTGAGGGTTGAGATTACTTGCTTTTTTGGCTGAGTTTTGTTGTTTTTGTGGATTGAATGGTTTATTTTTTAGATTTTATATGATTATTAGTTGTTTTGGAAGTTTTTAGGAGTGTTTTGGATTATGTTGATTATGTTTTGGAAGCTCATGATGTTTTATAGTGGAGATATGATGTTATGACATGTTTTGTTAATGTCTTGTTAGTGTCTGATTGGTTCTGTTTGAGTATGTTGAGCTTCTATTTTGCTCTGTTTTCCTTCTGTATGAGGGATTGGAATAGTGATTGATGAAGTTTGAGAGTTTTTGGAAGCTTATTGATTGATTCTTCATGGTTTTTAATGAATTAAGTTGAGCTAAAGGCTTTATGATGTATTTATGTTAACCCTCTATTGACCATATGTAGAGCCTCTATCTCTGTTCTGTTTTGTTCTGTATGCCTCTATAAGTGTGACGATGGATGTATGTGTAGCTTGGGAAAGTTTTCCAACCTTGGGAAGAGATGAATATAAGTTCAAAATATCTTGAAGAAGTGGAAGAAGTAGCTGCTAAAGACTTGAAGTAAAGACTGAAGTGACAGTGACAGTAGTGAGCTCTCAAAGGACACTATAGTGGTCTTGGTGACCTTTCATACTAGACATACCTCTTGGGAGGATTATCCATGATCTAAGAGGAGTTATCAATGATAATTTTTTATTATCTCATTGTATTATTGTAGAGAATTAGAGAAAGAGAGAGAGAGAGAGAGTATGTGTGTGAGTGAGTGAGTGAGTGAAAGATAGCCAAATCTATGCAAAACAATGTATCTATGAGTGAGAGATTGTGATGAGAGAAAGCTATGAAACCTTTGAAGAAGAATATTATTGTTATGATTTCCATTCAAAGTAGTGTATTCTCTTGTGTCTTTGTGGTATCTTGATGAATTCTTTGAAGAATATGAAGAGTATAATAAATGTTGTTCAAGTTAAAGCCGTGGGAGAATTGTTTCTATGAAGATGCGTGAAGATTTCTTATTCCTGGTATTCTTTTCCTTTTTGTGGTCACACCAAGTATGAAAAAGATATTTTTTGTTAATACAATATAGCTTTTCTTATAGTAGAATCCCTATTTTCTTGGTGTTCATCTTGTGGCTCCATGTTTGGTGTGCAGCCAAGGAAAACTACCATCAACAAGCATCAGAATAGGTTGGAAATGAAGGAAATGGCATTACCAAGAGGAGAAGAATTCAATGGATTCTTGCAAGGTTCTTTCTACCACTGAAGAATTGGAGATTCTCATTTCCAAATCCACTTTCTAAAAGAAGCTCATCCCACAATGGCGGAGACATATTACCATCATGATGTAGGCTCTATGTGGTGGACTATTTCCTCACACCCTGTTGAAGCAATAGAGATGTGCATCTTGGTAACAAACTATTTGGGAGCAAACTAAAGTGCAAAAATAGAGAGAATGATCATCCATAGGAGATTTAGCATTCATTGAGAAGTTTCCAGACATCATCAAGTGGGAGATTGTGAAGAACCTTCAGCAATCGTGGTCAGTGGAAGTTCACGGGAACAAGAAAGAAAAGGGTTGGAATCTGTTCTTGGATGCTCAACAATAGGATATAGGGGATGCATGGTGCACTGACAACCTTCTATTTGTCCAATCAGCAACCCATTGGAAGTTGGTGAATAGAGTGATCTTTACAACATACACTATGGAAACCATCCAAAGTTGGCATCACTATAATGATGGCACCACAACAATGCTCAAAAGAATGAGTTTTGATACCTTCATAACTAAATACCTTCCCCTCTATAGTGGATTGAAAGCTGAATTCAGAGATGTCAAAAAGAAGGAAGTAGAAGAAATGTTGGCAAGAGAGTCCTCTAGAGACTAAAGCCCTTATGATTCTGTTGTGTGAAGTACATACCAATTGGGTGGAGTACATACTCAAGGTTCCCTTCCTAGTCAGATCCATCCTGGAAATATTAATTGATAGGCCAACAAATGTAGTCCCATTGTCCACCTTTAAAGGAGAGTGCAATGAAGACCCTGATCTTCATGTAGTAGAGTTTATGGTAGCGTGTGTAGCTAACAATGCCAGAACCCCCGAGCGTTGGTTGGAAATATTCCCCGCCACTTTTAAAGGTGCGACGTTTCAATCGTATGAGAGACAAGCAGTAGGAACCTGAAGTTGGTCTTCCTCACTAAATTCAGGCATGAAGGTTTTGAAGAGTGGATGAGAGAGGCATTCATGAACCTAAGCTAGACCTCTGGTAAATAGATGGAAGCATATGTCTCTAGAATGGAATCCATATTGAAAAGATAGACCAACCATTACTTGGATGAAGGTATCCAAAAGGGAGTTTTCCTTAGAGGCCTATAACCAAAAGTTTGTAAGTTTGTCAAATTGCGAAGACCAGTTAATCTGCAAGCTGCGGTGGAAGATGCAAGACTATATGATCAAGTTGAAGCAAGGCTATCAATTACCTCAGAAAGAGGAGTCCTACATCCTCCCACGCCAGGAATGGTACACCCACCAAATGCAATCCCAGAGACAGTTCCCTACCCCTATCGGGCCCCTACCCTCAAATACAAACAATCTTGCAGTGTAGTGCATCGAATCCACACTGGCTACAGACGACAGCCCCTCAAATGATGGTTCAACCACAACAATAATGGCCTCAAATGGTTCCCCCAATGGCAACTCAAAAACAACAATGGAACCCTACCAACCGGAATCAACAATCTCCAGTTGCACAATAAGAGCTTTGAATCAGAAATCAGAACTAAGGATCCTCTGGAGGATCAACCCAACCAATGTATGTAGTGATTACAAAAGCTTCCCAAAACCCTATTGCAAGTACTTCAAGAGGTGAAAATTTGAAGGACTACCTGTCCAATTCAGTCACAAGCATTAAGAAGGAGTTGATGATGTGATTACAGAATAGCTATATACGCTGAAGGCAAATACAACCAATATATCCAGTCCATCAGGAGGCAGAAGAGATGTGATGCAATCTAATACATGGTATGGAAAGTTCCATCAAAAGTAGAACATTTAGCTATTGCTGAATGTACTTGAAAACTAACCATTCATGGAGCCTTCTATTCATACTGATTGAGGAAGAACCATATAGAAGATATCTACTCTCTAAAAAGAGATGCATAAAAGAAGAAAGAAAGATGAATAAGTGAGGTTCAACTTGTTGGAATCAAAGATGACTACACAAGATATTGGACCAAAGCCTAGGGAGTTCAGTCCTAATTTGGGCCTAAGGAGATTTCCCTCTCAAAGTTACAGAGAACGACAATCTGTTGGCAATGGCCATAGATCAGAAGTGGAGTATTTCACATGTGGAGAAAAGGGTCATATCTCACCAAATTGTCGAAACCCTGGAAGGTCCATGGACTAAAAACCCTTATGCATTCGATGCAAAGGAGAAGGCCACACTGTAAGAGATTGTCCAAGTCCAGCTCCTATAAAAGCTACCTCTAATACCCAATAGAAGACGCAAAAACCTACTTTTAATTTGGTGGAATTGGAGATTGCCGCAATAATGAGTGCAAAGAACAGAGACCCTATAGTTCCAAAAGAGAATGTTCCCTATGCCAAGATAGTGAAATTCAACCTTCCCAAGGAGAAACAAAATGATGCAAAGAAGAACAATGTAGTACAGAGCACTGCGGGGCCACAGAGAGCTACAGAGATAGTTGCAGATATAGGACCAGAGGTCCAAGATATAGAAAATACCGAAGTATGTCCATAAGTAGAAGAAGTGCATATGTTGCCATTCCTAGAAGAAATAGGGAAGATAAAAGTGGGTGTTGCCCATTCCCTAGCCAATAGGAGAAGCTTGCACATCCTATCAAAGAATATGACTTGGTCAAAGACCTAGAAATCTTTAAACCAAATCTAACATTTCAAAAGTTTTTGATATTGTCTCCTAGCTATCAAAAGAAATTCAAAATCATACTAATGATAAGAAGAGGTCTAAGGATTTCTCCCTCCATAACAACCAAGTCCAACAAAGCCCCAAAGCTCGTGAAAGAAGTGGATGTGGCTAACGCCTTCTTGGATCCTCGTACCTTAGAGATCATGTGTGGATTGAAGGATGCTTTATTGCAGATGCATTGATTGATAGAGGTTCTTTAGTGAACATCATGAGACAGATGTGACAATGAAGGATCTAGGCTTGGAGTGGCTTATCAGATTAGCAGACCAAAGAAGAATTAAGCCTTTGGGCATTCTCTGATACACGTAAAGACAACCCTCGCAAGAAGAGATTATTGGCTAACATATCTAGTGAATTCCTCTTGCCTAAACCCAAATTGACTTCTAAAGTCGCCTATGATAGCGAGATAGAAGCATGGATGTATGTGTTCTCCCTGTTACATGGTCAGCAGAGCCAGAGACAGATGCAAAGACAGAGACAGACGCAGAATCAGAAGCAGAGGACATAATAGAGATCTTGTTCTTCTCTTATAGAGCCCCCACAAAGGCAAAAATAGAGTCTGAAGAGGAGGAAGATGGCAGTGAGGAAAAAGACTATGATAGTTGGTTGGAAGAGTATATCCTACTAGCAGAAGAGGCACAAATGAGAAAGAAGTTCTAGAGACCACAGAAGTAAGAGACAACCCTCGCAAGAAGAGATTATTGGCTGACATATCTAGTGGTCAAAACCAAATTTCTATGGGACCTCATAACCTCTGCTCTGTTGGGAAGACCATGGCTTTTTGAAGCAAGGGCATATTTGGTGAATACCTCTTGCCTGAATCCAAATTGACTTCTGAAGTCACCTTTGATAGCAAGATAGAAGCATGGATGTACTATTTTCCCTATTACATGGCCGTAGTAGAGCAGATGCAAAGACAAAGACAAACACAAAAGTAGAAGTAGAGGACATAATAGAGAGCTTGTTCTTCTCTTATAGAGCTCCCACAAAGGCAGAAATAGAGTCTAAAGAGGACAAAGTTGGCAGTGAGGAAGAAGACTATGATAGTCGGCTGGAAGAATCTATCCTACTCGCAAAAGGCACAAATGAGAAAGAAGTTCTAAAGGCCACATAAGCAAGAGATCCCATGCGATTAGACAGAATGACTTTGATACCTTTTGGATTGGCTAATGAGTCACATTATGTGCAAAATATCCCTAAGAAATGGATTAAGAAGAATAAGCCTTCCTTCAATAGTGGCTCTTGTTGTCCTATCCATCCTTCTTAAGAGAAAATGATGAAGATGCACCGTGCCAACAACCACTAGTTTGATAGCTCAAACAAAAGTCAGAAGGTTCCTGTTATGTGACATTCTTGGATGCATCCTTAGAAGATGAATCCTCGATTTAAGAGATAAATAACCCTCCTATAAGATCCGAAAGAGCTCTAATATCTTTCAACTTCCCAAGGAGCGAGCTAAGTCTCCATTGATAGAGGACATCAGTTTGAATGGAGTATCAGAAGAGAAGACCACTCCCTTGAGGGAGTTGGATCTCTACCCAGAAGTAGTCCATGGGACATTCATATGTGAAGTGGACGGTCAGAAGCAATTGACATTCCTAGATGCAGATGGCACAAAACGTCACCTAAAGGTTGGTATTAGTCTTCCAGAAGAAGAACTGTCAATCTTGCATGACCTACTAAAAGAGAACTTGGACGTGTTTGCATGGTCATACAAATATTTGAAAGGGATTGATCCCATGGTATGTCAACATCACATTGACCTAGAGCCTGATGCCAATCCTATAAGGCAAAGACAAAGGGACATGAACCCAATTTACTCTGCCTTGGTGAAGGCCGAACTACTGAAGCCCCTTGAAACTGAGTTCATCTATCTAGTGGCCAATAGTGAATGGGTTTCACCCATTGTGGTAGTACCCAAGAAGAATGGAAATCTATGAATATAAGTGGAATTCCAAAATTTAAACTCCAAAACTAAGAGGGATCATTTCTCTATCCCTTTCACAGACCAATTGTTGGACACAATGGCAGGCCATGAGCTTTATTTAGTCCCTCTTGGATGCATTCAATGGATATAACCAAGTCCAAATCGTAGAAAAAGATCAACCCAAAACAACCTTCACAACCAAATGGGGAACCTATGCTTATAGAGTGACGCCGTTTGGACTCTCTAACGCTGTTGTGACCTTCCAATGAGTGATGATGGCTGCATTCTAGAACCATATGCATGATTTCATTGAGGTGTACCTAGATGACTTATGTATCTATAGTTTGATCCGTGAGCATTAGGGATACCTAGAGCAGTGCTTCAACAGATGTCGAGAGTATGGGATCTCTCTCAACCTCGAAAAATGTGTCTTTGGAGTCTTGTTAGGAGTTCTTTTGGGCCACATTCTCTTTCCACATGGTATAGCAATAGACCTTGCAAAGGTTGAGAAGATTGCAACTTTAATAGTGCCATCTAACCTCAAACAGTTGAGGGGATTCCTTGGCCATGTGGGATACTACAGAAGATTCATTGCACACTTTGCAACAAAGGAAGCTTCCTTGCATAAGCTCCTCAGAAAAGATGCAGAGTTTACATGGACCATTGATTGTGATGAGGCATTCAACACCCTAAAGCAATGCCTTATTGAAGCACCCATCTTGCAACCTCCTAATTGAACAAAGGAGTTCAATGTGCACACTGATGCATCTATTGAAGTCCTAGGTGCAGTCTTATGCCAAAAGGGCTCCTCAAAGTTAGATCAACCTATCTATTATGCAAGCCAAAAAGTAATCGACAAAGAAAGGAACTATACAATGATGGAGCTTGAGTGCCTAGTAATAGTGTTCGCCTTGGAGAAGTTTCGACACTACTTGCTATCGACACACTTCAAATTCTACGTGGATCATGAGGCCCTATCCTTCCTAATGAACAAGGTCGATGTGAAGGGAAGAATGATGAGATGACTCCTTTTGTTTCAAAAGTTCAACTTTGAAGTGGTTACCGAACCTGGTTGTTCCCATATCCTAGATGATCATCTGTCACGAATCCCTCAGAGTGACGAAGAAGAGTAGGATGATCCAAACCTTCCTCATACTTCCCTTTTTCTAGTTGAAATTGTTACCCCATGGTATGCAGACATATCCAACCTCTTGGCAACCCAACAGTATCCCCCTAGTATCTCTAGCTGCTATGAGAAGAAGAAGCTTCTGCTGGAATTAACCCCCTATACCCTGTTAGGTGGCACTTTGTACAAGAAAGGCAAGGATGGAGTGTTGCAGGAGATGAGATTGAAATAGTAATGAAAGCATGACGACACGACGAGTGTTGAAATGCATGGATCTAGAGTATGGCTATGGCAGATGAAACACAAACATAGACTAGAGAGACCAATTGTTACTCAAGTGAATTAGGTTCCAAGATGGAAGCTTGGACTCATAAAAACAATCTTGAGTATGACACTAACTATGACTGAAAGGACAAAGTATAATATTATTCCAGCATTGAATGGGAAGAAGGTACATCACTTTATAGGCTCATGATGGTTCCCTTTTTCTCCACTATGCTTATGGGATTCATGCATCCTATATTTTAGGCATCCTCTCTAGTAAACTGTTTGAGTCTTGCCCTATTGCTCCATACAAAGAGAATGTCACATGGGTGTGATTGCATAACTCTCAACACCCCTTCTCTATCACAACCGTAAAGAAAGCACTAAGTGTATAGAGGCCATCATGAGTAGAACCTTGGTAAGTGTGGGTATGCCACAAACATGGTAAGCATCCCCAAAGGTTATTGCAAAAAAGACTAAGTGTAGGTACCAAAAACATGGCTAATATCCAAGGACTATTACAAGGCCACACTAAGTGTGTAGGGGTTGTTATGCATAGGTTACATGAGGAGTTTTATAAGGCATGACAGAAGCATTAATGGCAAGTATATATAAGAAAACATTATAGTGAAAAGTTGAGACAAGGACTGCTGACAGGCCCTTGTGGTTTTCTTCATCAGATATGTCATGGTAGGGATAGCAGATATTCTTTTATTTTCCTTCTTCTTTAATGTAGTCCGCTTTGCTTTCTTTGATGATCTTTTTGTCTTTATGGTCTTCTTTTTCTTGGTAATCTTTTTTATGGTCTTTTTAGTCTTCTTCTTCTTTATTGACTTTATCTTCTTCTTTATGGTGTTTCTGGTCTTCTTCTTCATTGACTTTGCTTGCATTAATCTTCATGTAGATGTCCCCCTCAAGCAAAGGTATCATCATCTTTAAGGCAGCATAAATGTCTTCAGAGTCTTCAAATAAGATCATTGATTGCCCTTTAGTATGGGTAGCTACATTTCTTCATTTTTTTCCAATAATAAGACCAAACTATCTGAGAGTGAGATGGTGAAATGGCTCCACACCAGTAAAATGCAGGAGGAGTGAGATTGAGAGCTGGATGTTAGGAGCTGCTTCTGAGCCGTGCTTGAAGCATTTGTGGCCGTTTTTCGGAGCAAGAAGTGCCTGAGAAGCACCAAAGACCAAATTTTCATGAAAAATCAAATGGTGGTGGATGGCCAACAAGCTAGAGTTTTCCTAGATGCATTTTTATGTTAGGAATCCAACACAAGTCTTGGTTCATCAATCAGATGTCATTTGACCCCCCATTTAATCCCCGCAAGGTTTGGCGTTATAAAGCTAGAGTTTTCCTAGATGCATTTTGGTGTTAGGAATCCAACGCAAGTCTTGGTTCATCAATCAGATGTCATTTGACCCCCCATTTAATCCCCGCAAGGTTTGGCATTATAAATCAACTATTGGATCTGGGAGCCAAAAAGTGTGTGACAAAGGCCAAGTTTATAGATTTCGATGTTGCGAAGCCATCTGTCCAAACGGATCTCGAATCAGAGTCCGGTTGCCCTCTCAAAACCAAAATATCCACTTGGTGATAGTGTGAACACAAAAAAACTAAACTAGTTATTTTGAAGTTTATAACCTTAGGCTTAATAAAAGCCTTGAAATCAACTAAAATTTTAATAAACAGGAAGGGGGGGAGGGGGCGCAAATTTTCCAAATCGCTCGATGCCTCTCCAATTCACATCATTCTAGAGAGGGGGAGAAAGATTCTTGATCAGAAGAGAGAGAGGAAGGAGATGTGTGTAAATTTTTTTATTTTCATGGAGCATTCAGAATTCTAAAAATTCAGTATTTCTCTCTCTCCTCTCCTCTTAGTGGCTATTCATATGCATCAATTCAAGAGAGAAGGGGGAGGGTTGTGATGATGAATCCATAGCAAATGATGATGCTAGAGCGATGGAGGACGTAGATCAGACTAAGAGAGTGCATGAGCAGCAAAGAAGAAGCATCAACGGCCGCATGTCTATGAGATACGAGCCTCAGAATTGCGGTTTCTATGCGTAAGTGAGCGGTTCTTTTGTTTTACAGAAAATGGTTGAAAAAAGTTCTTGATTTTGTGTGTTTTTTATTTCCCATGTTGCAAAATATAATGGTATAATAATTTTCCAGGAAACACGCAAAATCCAAAACTTACAATTTTGATAAAAATAATGGAATTTGGGATTTTTGTTGAGTGTTTTGGGGTCGTATGGGATGAAAATGAATATGAAAATGGTGATGAGTGTCCTTGATTATTAAGAACTCATAATTCTGAAACATCACATTTTTATGAAGAAGTAAATGAAAAAAAATAAGTAAAACTAAGAAAAAATTAGTTTTCTCACCTAAAATTTTAGAGAAAAATATATTTTACATCTATGAGCATATAACAAGGTTGGATCATGAGGATCAAGCCTTGGTCAAGCCTTGTTTCCATGTTATAGTGTATTTTCATCGATTTTTACATGAAAAACTACATAAAAATGAACCTTACACCTACCCAAGGAATGTAAAACCTAATTGGTAGGAGGGAAGAGGGATTATGAAAGTGAGCGATTACTGAAAATATTTTAATTTTTTATTTATTTGATTATGCATAGCATATAGGCCGATCACTATTTAAATTTAAGAGAGACTAGTAGCACGAAGAAACTCAGTGCTAGTCTCTAGCAATGTCGCAATTACGAGTAGCTTAGAAATCATTAAAGGATTAGTTTTGCACATCATGTGGCTGGTTTTTTAATCATAAATTGCTTGAGCATGAGGTGTGTCATCCACAATTGCATTATGTGTATCACATGGTAACTCCTGGATGCATAGCAATTGATTGCCAATTACATGATCTACATTGAGTTGTGAGAAAACCTAAGCTGTAGGATAGATAAACGATTTCTGGGGGGGAAATCTTGGTAAGGAAAGATCAAATCTCCTGGATCATTCGAAATATATAGGAGTGGAGACTGCTTATATGTGCTTTATGTTAGAGCAGTGTATTGAGGAGCCAATCCTCTTGGTGTAGAATTGGTGTAGAAGAGCTGCAGTGGGGCCAATCCTCTTGGTGTAGAATTGGTGTAGAAGAGCTGCAGTGGGGCCACGACATTTAGCCAGAGGAGTATCTCCTTTATGTTTGTGTTACATGGTATATTATACCAAGATGTATGAGATCTCCCTCTGAGGAGTAAGAAAGGGCAATCATTGGACTACATTTTACTACAAATGCATTATCTACAATAACGAGATTAGGGCAATATAGCCCTTAGATGCTTATGGCCGCTCGTGAGGCTGTGTGGGGTTATCTTGTGAGTGTTATAGAGGCTCAGCTAGTATCTATAGCTAGTGTTGAGCCCATTTTATGTCCTGAGAGGTGGTGTATTTGTCAAGAGCTGCCTACAAGTGGGCGGTTTCTAGGCCTTGGTTGATTGGGACCTATTTTCTAGTGTATGCTAGAAATTAGTGAGCTAGACTCACAAGACCATCAAGTGAAGCTCCAAAAGCAAGAAATGGCTGAACGAGCTAGACGATGGACTGAGATAAATAGAAGATACTCTCTGTAAAGGAGTGGCCTGATATCTCTGGAAGGGTGGGGTTTTAATAACCCTAGCTCAGCACACAATCCATTAGGGGGAGGAAGCTCTAGTTCTTTCCCCCCTCAAATCAATCCCTCCACTTCGAGTGAAGCTATAGTCCTAGTTGTTCGAACCCCTGTAGCAATTTTGATTGTTACCATGGCGGGAAAACCTATTGCTATACCTACTGGAATGGAAAATTTTCTAGCTTTAGGTTTCCCCTTGGCCATCTTTAATGGGTTAGTGGAGGAGGATGCAGAACTGCACATTAACGAATTCCAAAACTTGATGTTCAACTATCGTATCTGGGATGAAGGAAATTTAATGATATTATTTAACATGAGTCTCAAAGGAAGAGCTGCTATATGGTATCATGATGACCTAGAGGCTGGAACCATAACCACTATTGATTTATTTTTTGAACCCCTTTGAAGGGAGTTTTCCCCTGAAAGGGGTGGTCAATATTGGCTACATGTACTAAATGTGACACGTCAAGAGCCACATAAGGATATCCGAGCATATGCCAAGAAGTTAAAAGAGGTCTTTCACAAATTGCAAGCCTCTATCTCTATCCCAGTAGCTACACAATTGCAATATTTTTTGCATGGTCTGGATTTCAACATTCAGGTGTAGTTGAGTAGTGTCACTTTGTCGGATGTAGACACTGATATTAGACGAGCACAAGATATAGAATCCCAACTATAATTGGACTATGCCTCTCGAACCAATCTTAATGTGGGTCTAGTTTCAGGAAATAATTTGGCATTTCCTAGTGTGACTATGTCTATGGCTAGTCAGATGGCTCCACCAAATATTGGAGGCCAAGCATCAAACCCTAATGTTGTTCTTGTGAGTCAATAACCAATGCCCCATAAAATTTTTAGGCTAATGGAATGACCAATGGATGATCATGGCTATGAATCAAGTACATCGAATGTCCTTGGCGAAGTTAAGGATATGATGAAGCACTATACTAACATGATTTTTGAACAATATCGACAAATAGTTGTTGATGTTAATTTTCTTAAAAAACAACATAATTTGATAGAAAGTAGATACCCTGAAGAGGGTGCACCCTCAAGATTTAGTTGTACATGGTGTGGCGGTCTCATATTTCTACTGAGAATCATCATGAGTTTCCAAAACATAATCAATATCATCCAAAACACTCTCAAACACTCCCATTAACAATCATACATCACTCTAAATCCATAAAAAATCAACCATTCAAACCTCAAAAATAACAAAAATCAGTCAAAATTTCAGTCTTTTTTTACTCTCAATAGATCCCCTCACTTAGAAAGGAAGAGTCCTCGTAACCTAAGGAAAAGAAGAATGTAAGTTCAGTAAAGAGTTCAATTTGATCTTCCGTAGTATCTTCAACAATCACTCCACCATGACCCCAACTTATCACCTGTATCTAGAAAAGAATAATACTAAAGAAAAACTTCGTTATTCATTAACACATCTAATAAACAATAGAAAGTCATAAAATTTTTGTAAAGGATATCATAGGTTCTTTAGCTTTGCATCGTAGGCTTGCCATCCACCATCACCATCAATAGTTGAAAAGAGAGCTCTCAAACAAATAATTCAACCAGCACAAACTCATCACATACAAATTATTATAGCACAAACACAAACACAACCATCTAAATGGCACCTTCCAAAAAATATCTCATTAAGAAGCATAGAAGATACATTCAAGGGTATCAATGAAGATGATCCCTCTTAAAAGCTTGATGATTATGAAAGTGATCCAGGGATAAAGACTCATCTACAAAAGATTTTGGAGGATTCTGAAAGAATTGAAGGCAGTATATCCGTTCTAGCAAAACAAGGTATCTGCTAGGTAGATAAAGGGCATGCAAATATAGGACATCCAACTTTTGGGAATCAATGTTCACATTGATATTCATACAAAGCTTTGGAATGGCCTTTTGATCGTTATGGGAATGCCTATGCATATATGCTAGGTACCAAGCAAAATGGGCTAACAATCTCATTGAAGGATCTAGAGATTGTGAATATTGTTGAGAAAAATTGAGGTAATTTTGGTATACTTGACTAGCAGTTGTCTAGTCCCCTAGAATTAATGGCCAATTAATCTGTGGTCTCATGAGAGAAACAGTTGAGCTCCATCCTCTTCTTCTCGGAATCTGCTGATCAAATCCTTTGTACCCACTAACCAACTGAGGGGGTTGAGAAATAAAAGTGGCATGAGATGGAAGAGGAATGAGTAAAAGAGGATGAAGAGATGGGTAGGTAAAATCATAAAATGAGGAATAAACTAAAGAAGGAGTGACTGAAAATTTAAGCGAATCTGTTAGAAAATGTGTCAATCGATAAGCAGGAAAATTAGAAGGTATATGGATAGATGGGGAAGGACATGGTGGAGAAGGGAAAAAGAGTCGATCTTCAATGAAAGAACAATAGGTAAATATTGGAATTTGAGGAAAAACCTAAGGTTGAAAAAGGAGAGGTAAGATAGCTGATGAGTTAGATTGATAAAGGGAAAAATAAGCATCATAGCGATGGGCCATTTGTTGATAGAACAATAAGCTAGGAACAGAGGGACCTAAAATAGATCGTCGATGGTAGGCATCAAAGAAGGATGAATCAAATGGATGGTTCTTAGAAAGATAATCTAGGAGATCCACCCTTAGTTGGTTAGTGCTCTGCACATAAGTAGAAGCTGTATTCTGGTGTTGGTTCAGGACTACAGAATCAATCATTGAATGCCATAAAGTGTCAGGGCAAGCAGCCACTTTAGAAGAATAGCACTGGAAGATTTCATCTATCCTCAACTCCAAATGGTTGACATATAAGACAGCTTGTAAGACCACATCCCCCACATACCAAGCCAGATCTACATCATCTGAAATTAACAGATCACCTTATAGATACATATAAGACAGCAACATGGTATTTGTTGTCACAGAATCTTCAAAGACCATACGGACAACTTCTGTTAGCAAATCAGAAGACCAAGCCCCACTCCAACCATCCTCTGGAAGAGGGAGATCCATCATTGAGAACTTAATATAGAAGGCCACGTTCTGCAACTGATAGTGGACAAAAAAAGGAATGGTCGGGAGGAATATACTCTTGAAATTTCTCAAATGTAGACTATAATAAATCCATCCTGGATTGCAATCTTTCCACTTTATCTTGAAGCAATGGACATAATGTGGCATGTCTCTGGAGAACTGCCC
This sequence comes from Lygodium microphyllum, assembly GCF_053477565.2. Classification (NCBI taxonomy): domain Eukaryota; kingdom Viridiplantae; phylum Streptophyta; class Polypodiopsida; order Schizaeales; family Lygodiaceae; genus Lygodium; species Lygodium microphyllum. The sequence goes on from NC_141138.1 coordinate 117,297,166, forward strand.
AGTCTTGTTGAGATATAGATGGAATCATGGGGACACTGGGGCTTGGAGGAATGGACTGTGACTGCACTAGCTGGTCCTTCAACTGTTTAATCTGAGAAGCTTGGGATTCCACTATATTGTGAGCAGTCTGCAAAGCTGACAGTTTCGTATCCAAAAGAGTCTTAAACTCTTGAGCTTCTTTAGATATTTTCTCTTTCTCTTCCGAAACTCTCGTTACCTCTAACTGAGTCTTTGCTAACTGAGTTTTCAAAGAAGATATTTCTTCTCTATGGGTCTCAATCATTTATGTCTGCTGCTCCATCTACTTAAACAGATCGGCAAGAGTGTCTTTAGCAGAGGCTAACTCTGTGGTTGCCTTATGCATCTAGTCTTTGGATTGCATCAATTCTTCATAGAAAGAAGCATATAACTGTTGAACACAAGCTGTCACTGAGAGTTCAATAGAACTCTAGATGTCGTTACAAAGGAAAGGAATGGCATCCCTTGACACTAAACTGTTCAGTGAAGAAACTAATATTTCCAAAGAACCCTCTCGATGTGCCCTGAATAAGTTGTTGCATGTAAGGTAGGCAGGGAGGTCACTTCCAGAGGTGGCAGGAACTGACACTGAAGGAATGATTGGTGGAATTTTCTTCGCTACACGCTTCAAGCGCTTCTGTTGAATGACCAATGGAGGAGGGGAGTCAATATCCTCTATGTCAATGGGTTCTGAATCTTCTGAAGGTGGAGGGGGAGGAACTGGATCAGATGGAGGAGGAGGTAACACACCCTTCTTATTTAAGGCCTGAATATGTCAAGAAAGCATATAAATATGAACCATAGGTTACATTGGTAACATTCCATCTAGTCACTTTGACAAAATGTTGGTCCATCTTCATAAGAAGGTAAGTACTCCACTCAATGGCAACCCCTTTTAAAACCATCCTAGAAGCTGTGAAGAGCTCCTTGGACAAATAATGAGATGGTGTCTTGGCAGACATGAACCTGTCCTGGAAAAATTGGCAAACTAGCTTCCAGAGAGGATCAAAGTAATCATTGAGAAAGACACTCCTGAAGTGTTAATCACCTTCTTGACATCGAGAACCTCTTTAGTCTGCTTCCGTAACAGCTTGAGAATCTCGTCATTTGAGAATAACTATTTGGCTGTAACAAAGGGTTCTCATTTGTAAGGAAGAGACGAAGCCTTCCCTAACCCTCTAGGTATCATTACCATGGAAATACCATGCACGAAGCCCGATTTCTTACTGTATGATGCAAGAAACTCATCACAAAGGGTTGAATCATCTGGAATCAGAGGGAGTAAAGCAGCCACAAAAGATGCAAGGCCAACTTTTGTAATAGGCTCAAAAGTCAGTAGGGAAGAATAATCCCTGATCAATGGGACATACTGAACAGGAGGAGGAGCTTGAGGCACCATTCAGATGGAATATACACACACACCACAAACACAGACAATCACAGTGAATGCCTGCAAAATAACAAAATAGTCATAAAAAAGAAATCGATCAAAATAAACACACACATGCATAGCTAACCAACTGACCACCTCAAACATCCCACATCCTAGAAAAAATTCGACATGACCCCTACACATATGCGACCAAAAGCTTCATGCTATGCAACAAGCAGGCACCCAAGACCCCGTATCGGGCAGAAAAGAAAACTACAGGCACTCGTAATTGTATCACACAATCAAACCATAATACCTCAATAGCCTAATCAAGACATAACCAAAACTTTGATAAACAATGTCAGCTTAAAGGACTATACATGCCCATCCCATGAAGCGTATTTATTAAAAAGAGAAAAAAGTGCAGTGAGAAAAATGATTTTAGTGAAGGGTTTATTTTAATAAATTATTAACAATGGTTGAAATTTTATTAGGTTGTAAACCTTAATTTAAAAATGGCGGTTCATTTTTAAGTTGTTAATTACAATTTATTAATATGAAACGATGCTTTTAACGAAGCCCAGACTTCAATACCTAGACTCAGGTCTCTAAATGCATATTCATTGATTAAAAATTTAATGTGTCTTAAGCGCTCTTATTTTTCAGTGCGTGCATTTTTGTGACGGTTGGTTCATTGTTGTTTAAAATTAAAGTGCCTCTGAAGCGCATGTACCGTATGCAAAGTGAATGGCGGGTTGATTTTAATTTATTAGAAAAATATGTATTTAGTGCGAGCGCGCATGGAAAAGTGGGTGAATAAATTTCATTTTAACAATTAACCATAGTTAAGGGATGTCAAAAAATAAATAAAGCACGAAAAATAGATACCTGGTAGGGGTGTGTATGCAAGAGACTGAGGGTGCACGGAGTAGTCCCAAATGCAAGAAATCCAACAAAAAAGCAAAAAACCACTGATTGAAAAAAATAAAACACCTTATTATTTTTTAAAAATAAAACAAATATTAAGACGATATTAGTGGGATCACATTTGGTTTAGGTAAAATTTTGATTAGTATTTGGGTGATATTATTATTGGTTTTTTAATTGTAATTTAAGAGTTTTTTTCTTTTTTTATTTATATTTTTTTAATGTTTTATTTATTAGGATATCAATCAAACCTAAGTGAGAATGAAACCATCGGGCTACAACAATGGATCTGTAAAATTTTTGTAATTTTGCAGCCCATTTTTGGAATTTAAAATATTTTTTTATGAATTTAGATTAAAAGTTTATCATTTTGATCCGAAAATAATAGAGTGATCATGTGTCAAGGCTTTTTTAGCTTATAAAATATTCTAAAAGTAGTCAAATGCATTTATGGAAATTTTTCGTAATTTTTTTAAATTTAAATTTAATTTTTAGAGATTTTTAATGATTTTTTCTCAATTTTTAGTGAATTTTAAAAAGCATTTTAAATATTGTTACTTTTTTGTAATTAAGTTTCTATATTATAATCAGTGAGATAAATTAAAAAATTACCCAATTTAGTAAGGAATTTTTAAGATTTTTTTATTTGAAATTTTTTGAATTTTTAAATGTATTTAAGTGTTTTTAGGAGAATTTAGGTATTTTTTGCGGGTTTGTGGAAAATCAAAGGAGATACCTGGGCTGCGTGTGAAAAGCTGCGTATGCTCGGGGACGGCACGCACAACCACACAAATAGGACCAAATGCATGTCGTCGTGCGTGAACACCCCGCTAGCAGCTTAGGTACGCACATGCACATCTTGAGGCCCGCGTGAACATATGCATACAAGGTACCACCGGGTAGCAAGGGGGCTTGCGTGTGGGGGCTGGGTGTAGATTTTTGTTTTCATAAGAAACGGGGGTGGCTGCGTGTTTGCTGCGGGTGGGGGTGGTGGGAAAGGGGGGTAAGGATAGGGGTAACTAGGGTTAGGGGGGTTAGGTTTGGTTGGGGTAACTGGGGTTAGGTTTGGTTGGGAAAAGTGGGGTTAGGGGGGGTTAGGTTTGGTTGGGGGAACTAGGGTTGGGGGGGTTAGGTTTGGTTGGGGGAATTGGGGTTAGGGGGGTTAGGTTTGGGGGGGAGGGGGGGTTTGGAGGCAGGGTTGGGGGTAGGTTTGGGGGGGCAGGAGGAGCAGGAGGAGGAGGAATGGGAGGAGGAGTGGAAGGAGGTGTGGAAGGAGGAGGAGTGGAAGGCGCTATAGGGCGAGGGAGGAGGTGAGAAGGGAGGGAGGCGCGCGGGAGGGAGGAGCGCTACGGGAAGAGGGAGGAGGGAGGAGGCGAGAAGGGAGGCGCGTAGGAGGGAGGAAGGAGCGATGTGGGAAGAGGTGGAGAGGGAGATGGCATGCATAAGGAGACAACAACGCAAAGGAAGGAGAGGAGAACCGCGCAGTGCGACAGGTAGAAATGCAGTTTTTGTTTTTGTTTTTTTTTTTTTGGGTTTCCTTTTATGTTTGGGTTTTATTGGTTCTTTTTTTTTCTTTGTGGTGGTTTTTTTTCTTGTTTTTTGGTTTTTTCGTTTTTGGTTTTTTTTTTTGTTGGGTTTTCCCTCTCTCTCTCTCTCTCTCTCTCTCTCTCTCTCGTGTTTGTTCGTTGTGTTGTTTTTCTTTTTTGTTTTCTCGTTCTTTTTTTTTCTTTGTTTTTTCTTTTGTTGTTTTTTTCTGCTTTTGTTTTTGTTTTTTTCGTGTGTGGTTCTGTTCTTTTTTGTTTTTTTTTTGTCTATTTAGTTGTTTTTTGTTGTTTTTATTGTGGTTTTTTTTTGTTTTTTAAATTATGATGATTGTGTTTTTGTATGTGTGTGTGTGTGTGTGTGTTTTGTTTTTTGTTTTTGTTTTTGTTTTTTTAATTGTTTTAGGGGTGTTGTTGTGGGATTGTTTTTTTGTTGTTTTTATTTTTTGGTTGGTTTTTTTTTTGGGAAATACATTAAATGATGAACGCACCTCCGTCCCACGCGCATGCGAGGGACGGGAGTAAAAAAATTTTGCATTGGTGGGATCAGACGGGGCGGGGACGGCGACACGCAAGGCATAGAGGCCATGGGGTGTCCCGAGGCGCTTAAAACAAAAAACATACGTGTTCACGCGCGACACGAAAGATGCGGCCACATGTCAAGAGAAAGAAAAATTAATAAAACCCAAACCATACACCGGATGGAAAGACCATAAAAAGGAAAAATGTGCCAGGAGACGAGGAGAAGATGACAGAAAACTACGACACGGGTGCCGGGTCAAAATTAGGGTGTTCACATGGGAAAAACATGAAAAATGGCTCCAAAAATACATACGAGGATTAATATGGAAAAATTTGCTCGATAGAATGCAGGAAAAAAAGAAGGAAAAATGTGTCAAATAGCGTGCCTGAGAAATCTATCACATCAACACATGGTTTCGACTGAGAAAGGACGCATTCACATGGAAAAAACCCAAAAAAAGGACCCGAAAATGGGCTCAAAGATGAATACAAAAAGAACCGAGTAGTGAAATGAAGGGTAGTAAAAAGGAAAAATGTTCGTAGGAAGGGGATGCACAGGGTGTCATGGCAAAACTCGCTTCCGGTGGAGTTAGAAGCGGTTCACATGCGAAAAACACAAAAAACATAATCGAAAATATATTGAAAAATTAATAACAAAAAATACAGCGGTCGAAATAGGGTGGAAAAAAAAGGAAAATGTGGAAAAAGGATAGCAGGACACATCAGTCAAATGAAACTAGAATTCTGATGAAAATAGGGGATATTCACATGGAAAAATGTTAAAAATATACACGAAAATGGCCCAAAAATGCGCAAAAATTAATATTGGATTAACCGTGCATCGAAAGGACAAGGAGCAAAAAGGAAAAATGTCAAGGGGAGGATGGAGGACAAGGCTTTCATGCCAGATTGTTGTTCAGAAGTAATAAAGGTGAGTTCACATGGAAAACTGTCCAAATTACAAAAAATGCTTCAAAAATTAATAACTCAAGAATTGTCAACAACAATAGGGGTTGGTAAAAAGAAAAATGGTCAGGTCAAAGGGACGAATAAGGCTGTAAGGGGGATGTGGGTTTTGGTGAATGTAGGATGCGTTCTCATGGAAAATCGTCACAATAAGGGATAAAGGGAAAAAGAGAAGGAACGGCCCCAAGGGTGGGTTGAACATGGACGAGTGGGTGGGGAAGGAACCTTATCAGGGTAAAATCAAATCATGGCATACATGGGTGATTAAATTGAGGCATATGTAGGGGGTATGCATCATAAACGCGCAGGGACGCATCCCCACACTGAAAACCTTAACGAACAGGGTTAGATGCAGCAACACAACCTAGGACTCGTCAACCTACTGGACTCTGGTGTCCCCACACTTAAAATATATCGTACACTTACAATCATTAGAATAATGTTAGAAAGACTTGGCTTATTTTGCGTATGGTCGAAGGAGCCATCACTGCTACAGAAGGGTTGGAGTCGGCTGCAGGAGGTACCACGACTTGCTCCAACATTCAACCAGCATGGCAGGGACCATGCAGCAGCACCCAGGGAGGTAGCTGGTTGATAAAGCCTGTCGGGATAGGTATCGTTGACAAAGGATAGTCACTCAACTCACGGGCATTCAAGAGGATGATAAAATAGTCACTCAACCCACGATGCACATTACTCAATGAATAAGCATGAAATCCCATAACTCACGACCGGTGTAGAATTGAACAAGGGAAAACTGATTTGGAGGGAGTATGCCAGTGTGCGCAATTGATGGTGCATTCATGCGTTCCACCTATTTGGCATAGGTGCAAGGAGGAAGGCTAGGGAGCCATGTAGTGCAGTGCACAGAACAGAGTGGCGTGTCCTGTGACGATGGCAAAGACCCATCCCATGGGTGCATAGGGAAACAGAAATGTACCTGACGCCAATGGTCGTAACGTCCCTCAATCCTCACCTCTCAATAATTGATTGAAGAAACACCAGTCACACTCAACCCACCCTCTGTCTCACTCTCTATTGAAAGATCTAGGAGGGCAACCCGTTCCTGAAACCCATTGATGTAATCCTCACTTTCACTTGTGCAGAGGTTGTATGTCTTGTGCACATTTGATGGTGCAATTGTGCATCCCGCCCTGCGTTGACATACAGTGCAAGAAGGAAGGTCAGAGAGCCGTACGGTACAGTGCATAGGAACAGATCGTGCATTGTGTATTGAGAGGCCCATCCCGTGCATGCAACACTCAAGTCACACATCTCACCTCTCTCTTGATTTGAAGGGAAAGACTAGTCACTCAACCCACCCTCTATCTCACACTCACTGATAGATACAAAGGGCAGCCCATACTCATGTCCCCATCCTGTTAAGATGAAAGCTTGCATCACTCAGGGGGTTGATGATGAAGATCATGTCCGCTCTTGTTATCATCAGGATATTGAAGATGAGGTGGTACCCAGGGAGGCAGCTAACAAGTCTGGTACTTCAATAATTTGTAAGAAAGGTCGTCTGCTAAGAAGGGTAGATGGATTGAGATTGCAGAGACAGCGCACCAAGGGAGGTGGCTTCAAATTACTTATTGGAAAGGTTCTATTGGTGAGGCAGCTATCTTGAACTGTGGGGTATTACCACATTTTCCACAATCCTTCCTGCCCAAGGGTGTTTCCACCTTTTCTTGGAACGAGGCCTGTTATGACAGGGAATTTCTTCCTTTTCTCCCATAACAGTTTTGTTTGTTTTGTTTTTTTTTTCTTTCTTTTTTTCGTTAATAAAAAGAATGGTAGAAATACCATGTGTTAGGACCAACCTCGCCGCCGTTGTTGGATCAGACGAGAAGAGAACAAGGTAGGGTTGAGAGGTATCTATGAGGGGCTAGCAGAACGAGACTGCCTCATGAGGAAGATCATAAGGGCTATTAGAAGAACAAAGAGAATGATAGTGCGACACCCAAAATGGAAAGGGTGGGTCGACTGTGATTGTCAAGATCCCCAAGGAGGGAAGTACTTCTTCAGACGATAGCCATTGATCAGAAAAGGATTATCAGAGGTATCAATGGTCTGCACCTGAATAGAGCCATTAGGATTGATAGGAAGTACCTTGTACAAGCCCATCCACTGTTGTTGAAGCTTGCCAAATCTTGAATCATAGGCCAGGACAAGATCACCTTCTTTGAACTCCTTGTGCTTGATGAAATTGTCATGACAGACCTTGCCTCGCGCTTGAGTGGTTTCCATACACTATAGGGCCATCCGTCGAGTCTCATCCAAACATTCCAAGTGTAGGAGGCAGCGTTGCAGTGACTCATCATCTCCCAAGTGTTCTTTAACTGCCACTCGCAAAGAGGGCAATTCCAATTCAACAGGGAAGATGGCTTTTGTACTATACACTAACTAGAAAGGGGTCTGTCCTGTAGCTGCCTTATGGGAGGTTCTGTATGCCCATAGGGCCTTTGTAAGTCAATCGTCCCAATTGCGACGATGTGCGGCAATCGTTCTTGTTAGGATCGAGCAGAGGATGAGATTGTGGACTTCAACTTGGCCATTGGCTCTGGGGTAGTAAGGAGTGGACTTACCATGGCGGATCTTATACAGCTCTATCAGCTCCTCCATGATTTTGTTAAGGAAATGAGTATCTCTGTCACTTACCAGCTTGAGGGGACTACCAAAACGGGTGATAATATTCTGGTACATGAACAGAGCTACGTTGTTACCATCATCCCGCTTCAGAGGTTTAACTTCACACCACTTTGTGACATAATTCGTACATACTAAGATGTATCTGTTTTGCTTCCGTCTAGTGGGTGGACCAATGGGACCCACAAAATCAATCCCCCACTTCTTGAACGGCTTTAGGGGAAGAATAGGTTGCAGTGGCATGGCACTTGTTTTGGTGGGTTTCCCCATTCGCTAACAAGCTTCACATCTCTTGCAGTAGTCATATGCATCCTTGTGGAGGGTAGGCCACCAGTATCTTGCTAATAGAGCCTTTCTGGCACAAATTGATGCATTTATTTTAGGGCTGGTAGGACCCTATTTCCTCCTTGGAATGGAGCATTTTGTTGAAATTCCGAAGGGGGGATATATACAAGTTGTTTTGTTTTATTCCATTAGGCCAAGAGGGACGGTTTTTTTCAGGGTTTTAATACTTTATTTCCTTAGGCCAAGAGGGCCATATGTCTGTTTAGTGCAAGCACGTTTAATGGTTTTCTGTTTTAGTGGTTGCATTACACAGATTGGATGACATGCTTGGCGGGAGCCTTTGTTGCGGAGGAGCTTCTTGTGTCCATTCCAAGTGGTTTTGTTCCTTTTTCGAGTTTTTTTGCCTTAAGCAAATAATATTATTGTTTTTTTGTTTGTTGGGGATCGACAATCAAGGCATGAAGTCCCAGGGTTTGGTTAGGTATATCTGGGGGAGATTTGAGCAATCGTCTACCTCTTGTTTGGACATTGTTGGGTGTTCAGGACCTGTGATAGAGGGTAATCCTTGTGACCCTGTCCTACCTACTTGCTAGGTGGTTGTTCTAGGAGTCCTTGTTAGTGTGAGGCAGTTAGAGAAGCATGCCTAAATATCGAAGAAGAGCAAGTTTTGAATCTATCTAAAAATAAAAATTATAGAGGTGTGTAAAAAGGGATTTTAACCCCTAAATAAGAACAAAAAGGAAAAAAGGAAGAAATTTTATAAAAGCAATTAATTATTGCCTTGCGAAGGCATGGTAGGTTCTTGGGGATGAGTCAGTAGACCCGGGGCTAATGCCCTATCTTCCTAGGGGTAGCAGCTAGCCGAAAAGAAAAGAAAGAAAGGTTGGAGCAAAAATAAAAGTAAGTGCTAATAACAGATTACATGTTACCTCGTAAGAGCTTGGTAGGTGCTTAGGTACGGAGTCATGACCTGAGGCCGATGCCCTATTCTCTTGGGGGAGGGGGCACAAATTTTTTTGTGCCCCTTCACCTGATGCCTCTCTGATTCACATCATTCTAGAGAGGGAGAGAGAGATTCTTGATAAAAAGAGAGAGAGGAAGGAGATGTGTATAATTTTTAAAATTTTCATGGAGTATTCAGAATTTTGAAAATTTAGGCTTTCTCTCTCCTCTCTCCTCTAAGTGGTTGTTCATATGCATCAATTCAAGAGAGAAGGGGAAGGGTTGTGATGACGAATCCAGAGTAATTGATGATGTTGAAGTGATGGAGGACATAGATCGGGTTGAGAGTGCGTCAACGGCAAAGAAAAAGCATCAATGGCCTAGCCTCTACGAGATACAAGCCTTGGAGTCGCTGTTTTTATACATAAGTGAGCGGTTCTTTTGTTTTATGAAAAATGGTTGAAGAAAGTGCTTGATTTTGTCTGTTTTTTATTTCCCATGTTGCATGCTTGCTAAAATATGAAAGAAAAACCAAAAAATATAATGGTATAATAATTTCCCTTGAAACACACAAAACCCGCAACTTGCAATTTTGATAAACATAATGGAATTTGGAAATTTTATTGAGTGTTTTGGGGTCATATGGGATGAAAATGAATATAAAAATGATGTTGAGTGTTCTTGATCGGTAAGAACTCATAATTCTGAAATATCACATTTTTATGAAGAAATAAATGAGAAAAAATTAGATTTCTCATCTAAAAAATTAGAACAAAATACATTTTACGTCTATAAGCATATAACAAGGATGGAGCATAAGCATCAAGCCTTAGTGAAGCCTTGTTTCCATGTTATAGTGTGTTTTCATCAAATTTTACATGAAAAACTACAAAAAATGAACCCTACACCTACCCAACGAATGCAAAACCTAATCGGTAGGAGGGAAGAGGGATTATGAAAGTGAGCAGTTGTCATTGAAAATGTTTTAAATTTTGATTTTTTTGATTATGCATAGCATGCAAGCTGATCACTATTTAAATTTAAGAGAGACTAGTAGCACAAGGAAACTCGGTGCTAGTCTCTAGCAGTGCCACAATTACAAGTAGCTTGGAAATCATTAAAGGATTGGTTTTGCACCTCACGTGGCTGGTTTCTTTATCATTAAATGCTTGAGCACGAGGTGTGTCGTCCACAATTGCATTATGCATTTTACATGGTAACTCTTGGATGCATTGCAATTGATTGCCAATTACATGAACTACATCGAGTTGTGAGGAAACCTAAGCTATAGGGTAGATGAATGGTTTCTTGGGGGCAAGCTTGGTAAGGAAAGATCAAATCTCTTGGATCGTTCAAAATATATAGGAGTGGAGACTATTTGTATGTGCTTTATATTAGAGCAATGCATTGAGGGGTCAATCCTCTCAGTGTAAGAGAGATGCAGTGGGGCCACGACATTTAGCTAGAGGGGTGCCTCCTTTATGTTTGGGTTACGTGGTATATTATATCAAGATGTATGGGATCTCCCTTTAAGGAGTAAGAAAGGGCAATCATTGGACTATGCTCTATTACAAACCCAATATGTACATTAGCGAGGGCAGTGTGGCCCTTAGACACTCCTGGCCGCGAGGCCATGTGGGTTTGTCTTGTGAGTGTTATAGAGGCCCAACTAGTGCCTATAACTAGTGTCGGGCTCGTTTTAGGTTTCGACAGTGACTTGGAATAAAACAAATCCATTGAACAATTCAAGGAAATAAAAAAATAACAATGTACTTGCTTTCTCTTCTCCACTTGTTTTGTCTGGAAGTTTCTTATGGATCAGTGTTGTGTACACTATATAGAAAACAGTTGATACAAGGCAGAGTAAGTTGCCCCACGCTAGATTAGTAGCTATGCTGCTACCTGCCTCTAAATCTAATAGGCTCACAACTATTGTCCCTACCATACAAAGAAACACACTCCATAGCTTTACCCATGTGAACTTCACTTGCATAAATTTCAAGGATATGAGGAATGTGAACAGACTGGAAGTTGAACTTAAGATTGTATTGGAGGTTACTGTTGTGTACTTGAGAGATAAAATTGAATGTGAACTGTGCAAGGAACCAAAAGGGGCATATAAACAAGCTAGCGCAGGCGATTTCTTTCCTTGTCCACATTCGCGGGGATGCATAAGGCTATGAAGCCTCTTCTGTGATAGTCAATTTTTCGTAACCAACATCAACATGTTTTGCCATGCTGACCATATTATCAACTGATATTAGATTTCTCAACATCCCCATCTTTTGCCCTTGTTTAAACACCTTGCTCTTTTTCAATCCCATCCTCTAGAAGGTTTCGGTTTTTTATCCCACACCTTTCGATGTATAGATTGGCATGCTGAGATCTGTGTAATGGTGTTGCCATAGCCGAGCAAATAGCAGCTACAAGATTTGGCTCGCTTCAACAATAGGTAAGTATACAAGAAAGAGCATGTTATAGATGTAGGTGACTAGAAACGGAGAGACTTTGCTATCGATGACCAATTGGAAAATGAAGCTTGCCACAATCTAGATGACATGGATCTAGAAGCTCCAACTGAGGTATGTCCTTTCGCCTATGGATCTAGAAGCTCCAACTAAGGTATGACTTGATGGCTATGGCTACCATGGAAGCTAGCCACAATCTATATGACATAGATTTAGAAGCTCCAACTGAGATATGTCCTGCTGGCTATGGCTGCTATGGAAGCTAGCCACAATCTAGATGACATAGATCTAGAAACTCCAACTAAGGTATGTCCTGCTAGCTATGGCTGCCATGGAAGGTCAAGTGGGAATAGAGGTGGAAACTAAGGTCATGAGCTAACAATGAGCTGACCAAAAGTAAAGAGGAGCTAAGAGAGTAGAGAAGGTAGGTAAGCCATGCCCAGCATGGCTCTGATACCATGTTGAAATGCATGGATCTGGAGTATAGCTATGGTGGATGGAACACAAAGACAATGTTCATAATGACATAGATTAGAGAGACCAACTGTTATTCAAGTGAATTAGGTTACAAGATGGAAGCTTGGACTTCCTTCCCTCATTCTTGTCTTGTACCAATCTTTTCGCTACACAAAGGAAAGGACAACTGGATCCACAGATTCCTTCTTCCTTGCAAATAGTACTTTCTGGATCTATGCTTCCACATCTAGTTTCTATTGTTTAAAATGCTTTGGAGACTTCCATGGCTTCATGTCTTCAAACCATTTATACGGGAGTGTATACTCCATTGCAAGACAAGGTGGATTATTTGACTAGTCAACTTAGCCAAGCTCTTGCAGATTAAGCTTCTGAAAAGACTGCTTTGAGTGATATCCATACACAAATGACTGTAGCTATAGTTTTTATGGATTCATAGCAGACCATGATTAAAGAGTTAGAAGCTAAGGTTGCCACTTTAGAGGAAGCAAATGTGTCATTAACCAAAGAGAAGAATGCCACCCTTGAGGAAATGATTGAATCAACTCACAAGCTTGGTATTCTCAAGAGACTGTAGAGTCGCAAAAGAATTTTATTGATGAACTTAATTAGAAAATTGCCTCTCTTTTTGTTCCTCCTCCAGCCACCATGATGTCTTCTTTGTTGTCTAAGGAAGAATTAGATCATTTGCAACAAAAGGCTAAACTATGTGATCGATTTTTTGCCAAAGTCGAGTGCCTTCAGCAGTGTATGAATTGTGTCCAACAAGATTTTGTCCATTATGCTAAATTGGTGTCACCCCCATCATCCTTTTGGATTCAATATCAATAGCAGCACTTTGCTTTGTATATCTCCTTGAGTAATGTGTATTTAGAACCTCTAGAGGATGGATGGCATAATATGTGGTCAGTAGATTTACTCAAAGCAATATTTGACAGATTTGTTGATGACTTGATCTTTCATGAAGCTCAACTATTCTCTTTTATGTATCTCCAAGGAGATCTACATATCAGTGAATGAGGAGGATATAAAATTATATAGGAGATGTGATTTTGCAAGTATTCATGTATGTCCATTCAGCTAAAATGATTTTGTTTGATGACCTAAAGGCTTATCATCAACATACATTATGGTGTAAAGGCTACACTTAGCATCCACCTTTGAAGGATGATGTTTTGGAACCTTGCTGTCGACACAGTGTATTTCACAAGTCAAATATTCATCCATTGAGATCCCAAATGTTGAATCATATTGCTAAAAATCCTTTATTCACTAAGGATTTCTTCTCAGCTTTTGATTTTCATTGTTCCATTTATCCTTATGATCCTCATGATATCCTATCGTATTCTTTAATCTCCTATTGATTTCCATTGTATATTGCCATTCTCCAATCTAATCTAGATAGTATTCCTCTTTTATCTTTTACTCTTGCAGTTTCCCCTCACATTCCAATTTTTACTACATGCCCCTTTACTGATCTTATATCCTTGCCTACTCCTATTGAATCTACTTTTGTTGTTCAACCTATTCCTTCTATTTTTCCAATAGAATCCCTTCAAAAATTTCTACTTTCTTTCCCTTCTTTCCCACCCTCATTATCCCTTCAAATATCTTTGTTCTATGATTTATCTTACCCCCTCTTCACTGTTCTCCTATTATCCCTTTACCCTCTCCATCTGATTATATTAATCTTCCTCCCCAATCAGTTATGGATACTCCTGGATGTAACAGTGATATCCTCCATTGATTGCAGTGGACATTGAACAATTCTTTGATAGGACCAATGTTTAATTGGCCTATCATTCATGGTTCTTGAGCCCGGGGGGTCCACTAGGGTTTACCGTATGGTACCACATGAGTGTAAGGGAGGGGGTTATTTAAGGGAAGAAAGGTACATTTTATAAGGTAAGGTCCCATAAATAGGGGGTAGATAAGGGGTATTTTCATATATTTATTGTACATAGGTGACATCTCCTTACTACCACTAGTGAATCCTCCGTGTTCCTGGGACACTATAGTGTAATGTTCCACTTCTTATCTTCAATTTGCTAGAACACATGCTTATTCTGAGGATACTTGAGTATGCTTAGCATCTCATTTTTGCTGATATCTTGCTTTTATGCATCAGTAGTCTCACCTAAATACTAGGAAGAGTATTCTCGAACTTGATGATTAATCTAAATGAGGATGTGGCTGTTGCTCAGATGGATATTCTGTATTATTTTGCAAAAGCTTTTCTTGCTAGATTTATTATCATATTGGGAAGGATGAGTTTCTTACAATTTCTTCAGAACGTGCCTCTACATTTTGTGGATCAGAATAAGAGTTTGGAATGTCTCAAGTTGAGTAGGAAGTTCAATAAAAAATATCTTCATCCTACATAGTCTGTGGATACTCTCTTGGATGTTTTGATCCTTTTCAATGAAAATATTCAGTTATGGTTTCAGAACAACAGTCTGATATTTTCGCTATAGCAGCTCATCCACTAGACCATTTGAGTTGAGATTTTGTCAAGAGGTAACTTGTATGATAAACTTCAAAATCCTTATGGTAGCCCTTGAAATTGTGAGGTGTAATGATGGCACCATCAATTGAACAACAGTAGGCTTGCTATGGCTTCTTGCAGTACCACCTTTGAGTAATCTTCTAATATCTCTCTGCTAGAGTGGAATTTTCTCAAGCCCTCTTAGGTGAAGTAAGTCACCTATATGACCAGAAAATGCCCTATGATAACTCATGGAATAATGCTCACAGTAGGGTGAGAGAATTGACAGCAACAAAATTTGTGCCAGATCTATGTATTTTCAACAATGTTGGACCATATGTTGCACAATATCAGAAAATTTTGGTCTGGAAAGATGTGCCTTAACCTGAGGAACAACTCTTGAGAAGAAAGCTCAAAGAGATATGGATGCTCCAACAGAGGTAGATATGTGTTATCTATGGCAGCCAAGAGAGATAGAGTGAAGATAGAGATGGAAGATAAAGGGTTTATGTCAAGCTGAGCTAACCAAAGGTTGAGAGGAGCCTTGTTAGAGAGAACTAATCTTGCTCCAACAAGTACTAGCTAAATGACCAGACTTCTGACATATGTTGCATTTAACATTTGGATAATTCCTAGGGAAATGTTGGCCACCACACCACTTACAACTAAATCTTGGGGAGGGGGGGGGGTGTTGAGATATCGAGCTCCACTCGTGATATGCCAGGGTGACAATTGTGCATTTATGTCACCAACTTGTCAGTTGTTGCAGATGCGGTTGGTACACCACCCATGAATAATAGCTACATGATAGCTATCCTTATCTACTCTAGTTCATGGCTTAGTTAGTATGCCACCTTAGTTAGTTGAGTTTGGTTTTGAGACCCATATATAGGGTTCTTCTATTTCTTTGTATTTGAGTTCTTTTTGGCACACACAACTAAGAAGAGGAAAACTGTTTTTAGCCTCCACCTTTGTGTGTATTCACCCATTGTGCAAGCAAGAAAGCTACAAGTGAGACTCCTTCCTTCTCTCCCATAATCTTGACATGGTATCAGAGCCTTGTTCATGGTAAGGAGCTCAAGAAAGCAAGCCAAGCTCGCGGTGTTCTGGTAAGAGGAGCAGTGTTGTTTCCATTTTCTGTTTTGGGAGCAGATCTCTACAGGTAGCACAGCCGAAAATTGCAAGAGTGCATTGTCTCACGTTGATCCACATCCAAATGGAATGCGATGGTTCTCAGTTTTCTACGAGTTGCCATATTGGACCCACTTACAGATCAACCACTTGTTGTATCCCATGCATATTTTCAAGAATTTGGGTAGCTTGCTATGGGACCACATCACATGAAAGAGAGACACTATAGGGGCACGAATGGATTTAAAGAAGGTAGGCAAGATGGATGCGCTTTGGCCAGTCGAGTGCTGATGGTCACGTGCAGCTACCTCGTTCTCCTTGGGTTTTGTCAACTAAAGAAGAGCACATTGTGAAGCAAATAGTCAAGTCTATCCACACTCTGATGGGTATGATGCGTTCTCTCAGGTCTGCAATTTCTAAAGACGACCAATTATTAGGGCTAAAATCCCATGATTGGCATAAGATATGTCAGGTTTGTACTATGAATGGATTGTTAGTGACCTGCGCATTTTGCTATTTGGAGTGTAGTCATTGTTCATAATGCTTTCTCATTTGTGGCAGTTTGTACTATCGATCGCGATCACAGGATGCCTTACTCCAGAAATACGCAGGGCCATTTACAGGTTGTCAACTTTAGTGCAATGGATCTCACAGAAGGAGATTAAGACATTCTCTATTGAATCCACGAGGCGGAGAGCAGTGGAGTCGGTCTATCTCTTTGAGAAATACCTGCCTACCAACATGCTCATGATACAAATCCACCTTCTTATGCATCTTGTAGATGAAGTGGAGATTACTAGACCTGTCCATACGCGATGGACATTCTTCTTGGAGCGCTTCATAAAAACCTTGAAAGGCTTTATGCGACAACGAGCTCGGCCAGAAGGTAGCATGGCTGAAGGTTGGTTGGTGTCTGAGACGGTAGTGCATATTTCACAATGGCTACCAATGGTGGATCCAGACAACAGTATGCTATGGTTGCTGAAGGACGATGATAGACTGACTGGAGATGTGGTGGTTGGAAATGGGGTAGAAAAAAGAATGGATGCTACAATGGAGGAGAAAGTGAATCGCTTTTGTATGTTGCACCATGCCTCTATGGAGATGTGGCTTGCCAAGTACTAGCAAGCTAGGCAAGATTGAGAGGAACCGCGATCTGAATTTCGATGTAGTATGCACCATCGATCGATTTGATATCCTGAGGGCATGGAGGATATGTTGTGGTTTATGTCAATGCGATGGTTGCATGGAGCTTTGACCGCAACATCTTGTGAAGGGGCGGAGGTCTCAACCGAGGAGTGGGAATTCTCGAGGGGATGTAGTCCAAAGGTGATAACGTGTTTAGGGTTTGTCGTATCTATATTTTATATGTGACAACTAATTGAGTGTTTCAATGTACAGTACAAAATATATAGTGTAGTATGGTCACGCAGACTGCATTTCCACATGGAGCGTATTGACAAAATACACTCCGCAACAGACTGTGGTATCATGTCAAGTTCGAGCAAGAGAGTCGACGATGAGCAACGAATCCGAACACGGTTATTGAGATGAGATGGAGTATTTTGGGAACTTGCAAAGTATTATTACGGTGGATTACCGTAGCTTCTCCATGATACTATTTGATGTGCAGTGGTTTAAAGTGGTACTTGAAGGAGCTGGAGCAGCAATTCGATGAGGTCCATATGGATTTCTCGAAATAGATTCCGAAAAAAAATGGACGGATTTGCGCGACACCTTTGTGTTGTCAGCCCATTGTGAACAGGTGCACGAACTCATTTGTTTGTTAAATTGTATTACGACATGGTACATGTCACAATAGTTAAATCTCTCTTGTACATGTTTGTGAACATGTAATCTTCTATTCAAACCCCTGACAACCTCGATGGTGGTATGTTATACCTTTAGCTCCCTGAAGTGCGAGAGTATATGATCAAAGCGATGTTCCGAGCATAGATGAGAGCAATATGCAAATAGAGGGGTTGATATTGTACGGGGTGGAGGCCACCGAAAGCTTGGAGCATGTAGAGGAGCTAGCATCGGGTAACAATGATGGAAATACAGGAGTCCAAGAATTCTTTGAGAATGAGGTGGACTCGTCCTTTTGTGGTGACATGTCTATCGACCTTCCAGTTTATGACGAGTTTTGTCAGAAGATTAACATGGGACCATAGGATACTTCATAATTGGAGCATCCACTTACTCAATTCATTGACTAATTGCTTATAAGGGTACACAAGATATGCATTTTAAGTAAGATCATTTTTAAAAAAATTATATTACTATGCTTTGTATGATTTAAATTGATTATGCTAACATTATTTTTTGTCTGTGTATGTGACCTTTGTGGATACTTAAATTATCAGGATGAGTCAAGAGATGAGCGATGAGGAGTTGTAGGATATCTTCACGCGCATGTCTCTAGATCAGATATCGAGATTCGGAGACGTGGCAGGCCAGGAGCTGTCTCGGACATCGTCAAGCCGCTCTATTAGATCTACTTCGGCGCAATCAAATGCTTTAGTTTCGAGCAGACGAGGTCGACGCTCCAGACTTGGGCCAGACAGAGGAAGTGCTTAAAGGTCAGGGGAATGCTGTAGAGATACGGATGCACTGAGCCCGCAGTTGACTCGGGATATTGATGGGACCTGAAATGGGCTGGCACTGGCAATAGAGCTAGCCGGACCTCATGCTCATGACACACAAACACCCTCATGACCTCGCGGACCAGGAGCGTCAATCAAATGCTGAAGGACACACCGCCCTAAAGCTTAATTCATGTGTTTATAGTTCATAGTCCAACGTTTCCCTAAAACTCCTCAGAGGGAGATCCCAAAGTACTTAGGCATAAAGCCTGGTCACACACATATAGGAGGCACTCCACCGACTAATAGTCGGAGCCCCACTGCAACTCTCCTACTTCTCAGGGATTGGCCCTTTGATGCGCTGCTAAACATATAACACAAACGAGCACAAACTCCTCTCTTTTATATTTCTCGTATTTCCAGGAGATATACCATGCTTCCTCACTTCACAGTCTCTTAGGAAACCGACCCTCTACCTTACGGCAAGGGATAACCTCACACTCTCAAACGTGGGTCAAAGTCCTAAGAAAACAATTGCTATGCAGTCTAGGAGATTTTCCTTTGATACCATGAACCATGCATAGTGCATAATGTGAATGGTTTAGTGCACAAACAATAGAAAATCAGCATTGTGCATCGTGCGAAACCAATCTTTTCATGATTTCCATGCTAACGTTTATGTAATGAAACGAGGAGAGACACCGAGCCTTATGCTCATGCTGCCTTTCCCCTTATTTTAAAACAACGTCTTATAGCCATGGTGCAACACATAAATTAGGTTTAAGATTGTACTTTGACGCTCAAACTCCCCTCTCACCCTACTGTTTAATGTTTTGCAATCGTTGATAGGAGTAAGAGTCGTTTTATGTGTATTTCTTTGTAGAGAAAGCAATAAATACGGACAAAAACATAGAAACGAGGGTGAACCGAGGCTAACCTCATGCTCTACCTTCATTATACATTGCACAAACACTTATGTAATTTTCTGGAATTTTCCTTTTATCGTTTCCTAATTTTCTCCCATTTAAAACCCATTTTCCACCATTTTTTGGTATTCTTCCTCTATTTTCTTCAATAAAAAAAGACTAGAAATTGAGATTCATTATGGGTTGTGGCCCTTAGGTTCTTTGACAGCAAAATTTCAGGTTTTGTTGATGATATATCTCATGTTTCCCCTTTATTTTGCAAAAAACCCCTATTTTGCCTCTTAAACGCGTGTTTTACGGGTTTTATACCATTAATTTCAGTCATAACACTTATGATTTTCTGATTTTCTGAGCATAAATTGATCAAACTCATAGCAAACAACAACATAATGCATAATCAACCTATGGGAACAATATTTCATCAACCAAATAGCATAAAACCTCATTTTTTCTTCATAAAAATTGAATTACCGCTTAGGCTTTGTGTCTCGGGATCTCGGTTTTGCTATGGGACTACGTGTCAGCCTTCATTCAATGTCCACCATCTTCAAAAACAGCACTCTTCATGTCTTCATCCACACGGAAGCAATCCGGTCTCATCCGGATAAGCTTTCCTTCACCATTCTTCATTTTTCTCTTCCACACAAGAACAACCCCTTAAGGGAGAGATAGGGAGGAGAGAGAAAGACTGAAATCGGAATTCTCCAACCAGGCCACCATTTGATGGGCGAAGCACGGCAATAAGACCAGCAGGCAGAGGGGAAGCAAGGGCCAATGTCAATGGGGGGGGTTGTATTCAGCCTGCATGATGCATTGCCCAAGATCATGGCGCATTTTTCGATGCCTGCTGCCACGCTTCCTTCTTCTTTTTCCCTCACCACGATTTGCATGCCACATTTCATGTGGCATAAGTTGTCCAATGCCCAAAGGTCACCACTCATTTGGCCAAACTTTTGTCCACCTCTTCGTATCTTGACCGGTTCCTTGGCCATTTCCCTGTCCGGACTCCGAATTGAGCTTTGAAAAATCCTGGGCATCCGGCTTGACATCCGGCATTGGCCGGTAACTCTTGACAACCTGCATGGCAGTCTAAAAAAATATAAAAAATTAACAAGTGTCGCTTGGGTGCCTTTAAAGCACTTTGACGCTTAAAATCGTCCTAGGTCAAGCCGCCGCCCTCTACGTTGAATATTTTTCCCTTGATATTCGTAATTTTTAGCTATTTTTAAGCACTTCTTGGCATCAGGATTCCGCTCTCATTGGTGACCATGGGATAGGGTGACTCAGCCCATCGAATCCCACACGAGATCTGCACAAAACAACCAAAGGCAGCATCAAACTGATATAGAATAGATACATACTGAAACACAGCACAATGCTCTTCCTACCCCCTGAGAGAACCAAGGCATGACATCCACAAGGAGTAGGCCTAGCGTAATCTGATAAAAGGTCCGAAGCTAGTCACTAACCAACTGCTCCAACTATCAAAGAGGTTGCCCTAAGTGGTGGTCTGAACTACCTGCCTAACTAAGGACAACACATCTAGGAATTCCTCCTAGGCGAGGACTCCTATAGCCTGATCAAGAAGTATTTTCTTTTTAGCACATTTCTTCTTCCAGGTTTTTTTTAAATTTTAGTAATATACTCGGGTATGTAAAAAGGAGGGAGCTGAGTGTAGTGACCCAAGGAGAACAGGGCATCGGCCTCAGGTCCTGTCTCGATACCCAAGAACCTACCAAGCCCTCGCAAGGTGACACTTAATCCTTTTCTGACGCTCACTTTTATTTTCGCTCCAACCTTCCTTGATTTCTTCTTTTCTAGCAAGATGCCACCCCTAGGAAGACAAGGCATCGGCATCGGGTCTGACTCGTCCCCAGGAACCTACCAGGCCTTCCACTAGGCGATGATCAACTGCTTATAAATTTTCCTTTCTTTTCTTTTCTATTTTTATAGGGGTTAGAACCCCTTTTTACACACCTTTGTATATATTTATTGTCTATAAGATATTCAGGGTTTCTTTTCCTTTATCATCATTATTTTCTTCTTTCGCAGGCTTCTCTAACTGCCTCACAACTAACAAGAACTCCTAGAACGGATGCCTAGCAGGCTAGCAGAACACGGTCACTAGGACTCCCTTCTAAAACAGGTCTTTTAATGTCGGGTAATGTCTTTACAGGAGGCAACGACTATTCAAACCTCCCTCATACACACTGAACCTAAACCTCGAGACTTCATGCCCTGGACGCTGGTCCCCAACAAGAAACAGAAAAACTCCTTAACAAGTACACAACCACATAGAGCATAAAAACCACAGTACTCATAAAGGAGAAATATCACCTGGATAGGGCCACGAGAAGCTTCCGCGCAATAAAAGGCTCCTTCCAAGCTCTTCTTCCGAACTTGTCTAGCACAAAACTGAAACAAGAAACCATTAACCACACCTGCACTAAACAGACAACTGGCCCTCTTGACCTAATGAAATAAAGCACTTCACTACAAAACTTAATCGACCCTCTTGGCCTAATGAAATAAAATAATAAAACCTCGCAAAACTGGCCCTCTTGGCCTAATGAGATCAAACAGAATAGCACCTACACATCCCTCCCTGAAAGAGCACAGATATACAATAATAGGCTCCTTTCCAAGGAGGAAAAACAGGCTCGCAGCCCTAAACTAAATGCATAAGGTTATGACCCATCCCTCCTGCATAGATAGCAAGAGGCGTATGCATAATATGTTGTCTAATCAACCTATGGGTCCAGGATAATAACGATAGATTGGTCTCGGCTACTCTTTGCATCACCCATATCAACCATCGTCTGCCATATATCGCATGCTCTGATAACATTCCCCACAAGCGTCCGGGCCCTGTTTCATCATTGATAACAATATCCAAACTAGGACCACAATTGAAGAAGAGGTCTTCCTCATAAGCAAGATTTGCCAATGAATCCGCAAACTGATTCCAATAACGTGGAATCAGTTGAAAAGACACTCTCTCAAACTCCTCAAGTAGAGTCATAGCAGTCCGATGATACATACAGAGAATGGGATTCCGCATTGTGTATGTCCTATCTAGCTGATTCAGGATCAACTGGGAATCCCCTTTTACTAATAACGGACGAGTACCACCTTGTTTGGCAATATGCAGTCCCATAATCAAGGCTTTATACTCCGCCATATTGTTAGTGAATCCTACCCCAAGATAAGCAGCTAACTTCATCGTAACTCTACGTCAGGGATCTTGGATTACTACTCCAACACTCCCTTTTTTATTAGGGCCTCTGGACGCTTCGTCAAAATATAATGTATACGTCCACAATGGGTTTACACAGCCTGCCATCATGAACTCCTCTATTCGTAATTATGGTAATCAAAGTTTAGCATGTTGAGAGGATGAACTAACGGGTCCATCCCACCTTCTTCATTGAACTCAATAGGGATACTTGTCAACAGTTATAAGCAGTGATGGCGGAAGACTTTAATCTCCCACACAAAGGTTTCGTCTTCTTGCTCAATCACTTTGTATCCTTTGCTCCACCAGATAAGTTTCCCCATATGGTATCTATGCTCTAGATATGGGTGCTCCAAATAAGGGATTAACCAACCCATCAACCAGCTTTTAAGCTCTCTTGCAGGTCTCAAATCATCCCTAGCATGGACTTGCAATGCATTTCTCTATATTAGCATACTTAGAAATAATAAGGTTTAATCTTATTAAGATTAATATTATTTTTAAACTCTACTCCCTGTATATCAGCTAATAGGGTCGTAGATCTATTTTTTCCCTAACCTGACAATCTTGTAGGGGCCATCCCATTTAGGTTCCAGCTTCCCTGGAAACAACTCCCTACGCACATCATAATATAGGACTGTCCTTTTTTAAAGGTATATTTCTTCGCTCTAAGTTCATGCAACTGCTTCATCCGACGTTTAGCTACCTCCTGGTGTAATAAGCTCTACAACTTCAGCTCATCTAGGTGGGCTATGGTCGTGAAACATTCAAAAAGGGAATCCTTATCTCCCAAAGAATGATTAATTGCAAACCGTATGGTTGGCAACTCAATCTCGAGGGGTAACACACACTCTTTCCCATAAACCAATTTGAATGGAGTATGGTCGGTAGCTTGCTTGAACGTTGTATTGTATGCCCATACTGCCACATACAACTTCCTGTCCCAATCTTGTTTCTTCCCAGAGACTATCTTAGACAGGATCCCCACAAGTTGCTTATTAGTACTTTCAACTTGTCCGTTCGCTTGCAGATTATAAGGAGTCATTTTATTATGCTTGATTTGCCAAGTCTCAGTTAAGCTTTTGATCACCTTATTCAGAAAATGGGTTCCACGGTCCGACACTAATTCCTTTGGGGGACCGAAACGGCAGATGATCTGCTCTAAAAGGAAACTTGCAGTTTCTTTCGCATTGTCCTGCCTCGTCGCTCGCACTTCTGACCATTTTGTAAAATAATCAGTGGCCATTATAATATACCTCTTTTGGGTAGTAGACGACGGGGTAATAGGACCCACAAAATCAATGCCCCAATTCTCAAATGGAAGAATAGCCATAATAGGCGTAAGTGGACGTTTCCTATTTTCTCTACTGTCATGTCTTTGACAAGTATCACATCTCTTTACATACTCAAAATAATGTTGGAAGATGGACGGCCACCAATATCCAGCTCGTAAAGCTTTCTGTGCCATCAACCGTCCCGCGAAGTGACCTCCACATGCAGAGTCATGACACTCCTCCAAGATGAAAGGAACCTCGTCAGGCATCATGCATCGGCGGTAGATATCATCAACACCTTGCCAATATAGTGTCCCTGCGATCAAGGAAAACTTCAATGCCTGCTGTTTTATTTTCCTCTTTTCAGACTTTGACAAACTAGTTCCCGTCTCTCCTATTGATAGATAATGCGTAATAGCAGCATACCAAGATGGGATAGAAGCTGTATCAATTTTAAACATTTTCTCAATATCGCTTCCTTCAACCAAAGTCTCATTCGGCTCCCTGAAATCCACAAGGCATTCCACAATACCCTGCAACCTCGGTGGCTTACTCTTAATCTCATAATCAAACTCCTGCAAAGTGATTAACCACTTTGCCAAACGATCAGGCGGCTGCAGCTTGTTCATAAGCAATCTAAGTCCTTCCGCCTTCGTATATAATACTACCTTTTCATAGAGGATGTAGTGCTTGAATTTCTTAGTCCCAAAGACCATCGCAAGACACAACTTCTCCATGTAGGTATAATTGATCTCTGAAATGCCCAATTTTTGACTTGCGAAAGCTATCGGATGATACCACTTTTCCTCCCAGATTTGGGCTAAGCAGCAGCTTATACTATGCATGGTGGCTACTGAAAATATATAGAACATCTCACCCCTTTTAGCTGCCTTTAAACATGTGCTTTTACTAGCTCTTGTTTCACATCCTCAAAAGCTACCTTACAAGGGTCGCTCCATTCAAATGAACAACTAAAGGATAATAAATTCATTAATGGCAACGTCCTTTCTGCCAAGGCATTTATAAATCTTCGATAGTACCCTATCGACGACAGAAAGCTATGAACCTCTTTCGGAGTGCGTGGTGGACTCATAGCGACTATAACCTTGATCTTTTCAGGGTTAGTTGCTATCCCTACTGAACTGACCACATGGCCTAGCAATAGCCCATAAGGTACTCCAAAAACACACTTCCGTGGGTTAAGAGCGATACAGAATTGTCTGCAATGCTCAAAGAACTTTCTTAAAATAATCAACATCCTTTCCCTTACAGTGGCTGCCCCCAGGTCATCGATAAATACTTTCAACTCATCTGGGGAGATGTCACCAAAGGTCTTGTCTGCTGTTCGTTGCCGCGATCCAGGTGCATTGCATAAACCAAAGGCCATCACATGGTATGCAAAAGTACCAAAGACAGTAATAAAAGTTGTTTTCAATTTGTCCTCTTCTGCAATTGCCATCTGGTTATATCCTGCAAAGCAATCCATGAATGAATATATCTCCCTACCCGCTAATTGATCCAACATCTGGTCAATAAATGGCAATGGGTAGTAATCCTTAATTGTCTGCTTATTCAGCTCTCTAAAATCTACACATAATCGGATCTAGTTGTTTTTCTTCTTTCTGATAACAACGGGTGAACACCATTCTGTGTGTTATACAGGGAAGATTAAACCAGCTTTCCTTAACTTCTGTAACTCCTCAAATAGACCGTCCCTCAATTCAAAAGGCATACGCCTTACCTTCTGACGCACATGATAACTATCTTCTTTTAGAGGAATAGTATGAACAGCTAGGCTGAAAGGAATGCCTCTTAGCTCATCATAACTCCAAGTAAAGATATCGCGGAATTCTTGAATCAAGGACACATAGCCCTCCCTTTCTGCTAAAGTGAGCATGGAACCTAATTTAATTGGCTGCGAATCATTCGACGTGCCAATGTCCAACTCAATTACATCCGCATCTCTTATCCTATCTTGTGGTTCTATCGGCTCATTTAGAGTTATCTGATAGATATCCTCTGTAGTGGACCCCTCCTTAGATTCATCACTAGATGATGTCTCACCACCAAATGGATCGTCTGCTGTTTCTAATTCAGTAGAAGATAAAGGAGCTCTCTCACTTTGAGGAGACTCAGGATAAGCATCGACTATTACTCGATTAGCACCTCTACTTAGGACCACTCGACTGGCGGGTATATCGACTTAACAGTCTGTTCGTAAGATCCAAGGCCTACCTAGCAAAACCCGATAGCTAGGGTGTCCTGCAAATCTTATCACCCTAAATTCCAAGAAACATTCTACACTTGCAACTGTAACATGGACTCTAGTAACACGACCTTCTAGTTGTCTCAAACTATCATCAGCCATTCTCAAAAGGGTGGAGCTGTCTTTCTGGATGCCTAGACCCAACTTCTCCATCAATTCTAAACTCATGATATTGAAGGAGGATCCAATGTCTACAATGGCATGCTCCACTAATATTCCATCCACATAAGTTGGAACCCTAGGGCAGTTTTTTTCAGCATGGTCAAAGCAATCTTCCCCTACTCGTGCTATGCCCAAGGTTTCTACAATATACCCAATACGCAGGATCTTCTTAAATTCCTTGCGTACTTCTGGAGATAGTTTGATCAATTGCAAGAGGTTCACATCTGGTTTAACTTTGCAGAGAGAACTTGCTAAATCAAAGTCATGATAAGTAGCCAAAGCTCTCTTTTCTTGCCAAACCATCCTCTCTTTTGGTCTTTGGACCGGTTTTGGTGCTTCTTTCTTAGCTCTTGCCTTTTTCCTTGGCACTTCATCATCCTTCTTAGGGTCAACTTTCTTGTCAACCGGTCTTAGCGGTCCCCCTTCCATACTAGGATTCTGGGCTTGCATCCCCTTATCCCCTTGTTTAGGGTTTACCTCGACTGGTTTTGTATTATCTTTGTCAACCTCTTTAGCCTTTTGACCTCTTGTCACGGCTCTTAAGTTAGAGGTTTCAGCATCATTGACTCATACAGCCTCGATAAGGCTGACTCCGTTGCCTTGTGGCAACTCTTCTATATTTGTTTTTTCCCTTTGTAATATTTGCCTTGGTGCATCATTCTACTGCAAGGTATTTCCTTGCGCTCTATGATTCACTAGGCCCGGTTGTTTACTCCCTTGTTGGAGAGAGCTAATCTTACTCCAACAGGTAGCAGCTAAATGGCCTGACTTCCCACAAATGTCACATTTCACATTTGGATAGTTTCTGGGAAAGTGTTGTCCAGTACACCATTCACAACTAAATCTAGAGGGTCCACCCTCTTTAGGGCGTCGACTCCCTATCAAATTTTGTTGCTTCTTTAAGAAATTAACGTCGACAGCTATTTGTCGATATTGCTCGAAAATCATATCAGTATAATGCTTCATCATGTCCTTAACTTTGCCAAGGACATTAGATGCACTTGACTCGTAGCCTCGATCATCAACCCATCATTCCATTGGCCTAACAATCTGATTTGGCATTGGCTGTTGACCCACAGGAACAACATTCGAATTTGAAACTTGCCCTCCAACATTTGGTGGAGCCAACTGACTTGCCATGGGCATAGCCACACTGGGAGGAGTTGGCAATAAAGGTACATTCGAAACCATACTCCCTCTCCCAATAGGGTTAGTCATAGGCATCCCTTGACTTCCATTCGTCAATGATGGATTGCCGCCAGGTACTAAACCCCCATTAACATTCATTCGAGAGAAGTAGACCGTTTGTAATCATGCTTCTACTCCCTCTGCTCGTGTAATAGCGATGTCTATGTCTGCCAAGGCCACACTGCTCAATTGTACTTGGATATTAAAGTCCAATCCATGCAAAAAGTATTGCAATCGGGTAGCCGACAGAATGGGAATGTAAGTTTGTAACTTACAGAATACTTCCTTCAACTTCTTGGCATATGCTTTCACATTCTCGTAAGGATCTTGGCGCGTTACATTCAAGACCCGCAACCAATATTGGCCATCTCTTTCAGGGGCATATTCCGCTCGGAAAGCTGCATAGAATTGATCAATAGTGGTTATGGTTCGAGAATCTATGCTATGATACCATACCACAGCCCTTCCTTTTAACGTCATATTGAAGAACATCATGAGATGTCCCTCATCTTGGATGCGATAATTGAACATCAATCTCTGAAATTCACAAATGTGAAATTCTGCATCCTCTTTTGCTAACCCATTAAAAATAGGCAAGGGAACTCCTAAGGCTGGTAAATCCGGCGTCCCTGCAGGAATCACAATAGGCTATGCCATGGCGACAATCAGATTAGCAATAGGAGCTTGAACGGGTGAATTCACCCCCCCACTTGAACTGGGTAGACTTGGTGGAGGAGAGGAAGAACTTATGCTTCCTCTTGCACCTAACAGACTATGTAGAGCAGTTGGGTTACTAAGACCACTGCTTCGTATACGTACTAGACTACACCTTTGAGGAGAATAATGGCTTATGATCTCTAACCACCATCTAGCCCTCTTAGCACATTCTGCTTTCTGAATTTCGGCTTGACGATCCTTGTCAGAGGACATAAATCAACTTCCTTTTGGTCCCTAGAAACCCTAGATCCGAAAACCACCACTTATAAGTGGCTCCCGGCAGATGCACCACTGATGGGACCTGAAATGGGCCGGCACTGGCTATAGCACTAGCCGGACCTCATGCTCATGACACACAAACACCCTCACGGCCTCGCGGACCAGGAGCGTCAATCAAATGCTGAAGGATACACCGCCCTAAAGCTTAATTCATGTGTTTATAGTTCATAGTCCAACGTTTCCCTAAAACTCCTCAGAGGGAGATCCCAAAGTACTTAGGCATAAAGCCTCGTCACACACATATAGGAGGCACTCCACCGACTAATAGTCGGAGCCCCACTGCAGCTCTCCTACTTCTCAGGGATTGGCCCTTTGATGCGCTGCTAAACATATAACACAAACGAGCACAAACTCCTCTCTTTTATATTTCTCGTATTTCCAGGAGATATAGCATGCTTCCTCACTTCACGGTCTCTTAGGAAACCGACCCTCTACCTTACGGCAAGGGATAACCTCACACTCTCAAACGTGGGTTAAAGTCCTAAGAAAACAATTGCTATGCAGTCCAGGAGATTTTTCTTCGATACCATGAACCATGCATAGTGCATAATGTGAATGGTTTAGTGCACAAACAATAGAAAATCAGCATTGTGCATCGTGTGAAACCAATCTTTTTATGATTTCCATGCTAACGTTTATGTAATGAAATGAGGAGAGACACCGAGCCTTACGCTCATGCTGCCTTTCCCCTTATTTTAAAACAACGTCTTATAGCCATAGTGCAACACATAAATCAGGTTTAAGATTGTACTTTGATGCTCAAACTCCCCTCTCACCCTACCGTTTAATGTTTTGCAATCATTGATAGGAGTAAGAGTCGTTTTATGTGTATTTCTTTGTAGAGAAAGCAATAAATACCGACAAAAATATAGAAATGAGGGTAAACCGAGGCTAACCTCGTGCTCTACCTTCATTATACATTGCACAAACACTTATGTAATTTTCTGGAATTTTCCTTTTATCGTTTCCTAATTTTCTCCCATTTAAAACCCATTTTCCACCATTTTTTGGTATTCTTCCTCTATTTTATTCAATAAAAAAAGACTAGAAATTGAGATTCATTATGGGCTGTGGCCCTTAGGTTCTTTGATAGCAAAATTTCAGGTTTTGTTGATGATATATCTCATGTTTCCCCTTTATTTTGCAAAAAACCCCTATTTTGCCTCTTCAACGCGTGTTTTATACCATTAATTTCAGTCATAACACTTATGATTTTCTGATTTTCTGAGCATAAACTGATCAAACTCATAGCAAACAACAACATAATGCATAATCAGCCCATGGGAACAATATTTCATCAACCAAATAGCATAAAAACTCATTTTTTCTTCATAAAAATTGAATTACCACTTAGGCTTTGTGTCTCAGGATCTCGGTTTTGCTATGGGACTGTGTGTCAGCCCTCATTCAATGTCTAGCATCTTCAAAAACAGCACTCTTCATGTCTTCATCCACACGGAAGCAATCCGGTCTCATCCGGACAAGCTTTCCTTCACCATTCTTCATTTTTCTCTTCCACATAAGAATAGCCCCTGAAGGGAGAGAGAGGGAGGAGAGAGAAAGACTGAAATTAGAATTCTCCAACCAGGCCACCATTTGACGGGCGAAGCACGGCGATAAGACCAGCAGGCAGAGGGGAAGCAAGGGCCAATGTCAATTGGGGGGGTTGTATTCAGCCTGCATGATGCATTGCCCAAGATCATGGCGCATTTTTCGGCACCTGCTGCCACACTTCCTTCTTCTTTTTCCCTCACCATGATTTGCATGCCACATTTCATGTGGCATAAGTTGTCCAATGCCCAAAGGTCACCACTCATTTGGCCAAACTTTTGTCCACCTCTTCGCATCTTGACCGGTTCCTTGGCCATTTCCCCGTCCGGACTCCGAATTGAGCTCTGAAAAATCCTAGGCATCCAGATTGACATCCCGCATTGGCCGATAACTCTTGACAACCCAGACGGCAGTCTGAAAAATTAGTAAAAATTAACAAGTGTTGCTCGGGCGCCTTTAAAGCACTTTGACGCTTAAAATCGTCCTAGGTCGAGCCACCGCCTTCGACGTTGAATATTTTTCCCTTGATATTCATAATTTTTAGCTATTTTTAAGCACTTCTCGGCATCAAGATTCCGCTCTCAGATATACAGGTACTAATCCTCACTCTCGTGGCAGTTCCAGAGAGCGTGGCTCAAGTGGTTGCTATTGAGGGGATGGACGCGATATCTCCGTCTCGTCGTTTTGCTGGAGTTGCATTACCTCCAGGATTTGTCACACCTGTGGGGACGTCTACTCCAGTCACTCCGCAGCCGTCCGCATGTGGCACCCCTATGGGTGCTACTCCGATAGATACTACCCCGATTGGTACACCAGAAGTACAGGGGTCTCTTAGATATGCCCAGGAGCATGGTCGCAGGTGGGAGAGGACCCATCTTAGGCATACCCCAGAGGGGTATGCCTACCTTGTAGATGATAGGTCAGGAGCCATCATCATGAATGATGAGGGAAGGAGGGTGATAGCTTGCATGAGAGAGTTGTGCCAACAAGTTTTTCGGCACAACGTCTTGGATCATTGGAGAAACATACCGGAGAGGAGCAAGAACTACATAGTAGCATCCTTGCATGAGGAGTTTCCTATACCAGTCGCAGTAGCAGATAGGTTTTCTATGGGCTGGATGATGGAGTCCATGCGTGTATATATGTCACACAGATGATCGGACCCACACAAGGCACTCAAGAGTGGGGCTAAAGCCCGAGTGGCTAGACACGGACAACTAGTGTCGACTGAGGGAGGAGGCTACAGATTCTCCAGGACGTTGAAGACAGCAGTGCGAGATGGCGAGGGCACGACTAGATGCCAGAGTGGTCCATCATCTTGGGAGTGGCGGCCACAGGACATATTTGGAGGACTTTGTAAGTTTTTCTTTTGTTTTTCTTGCTTACTTTTTTGCAATATCCTTTGTACTGACAATCGTGTTTCTAACTGTTAGTATTTTGTTTCCTTTGTAGCATTCCATTACAAATCGCGATCTGACCGGCCTTGAGACTTGATATGCAGAGAGGCATCGTCTCACTGCATTGATCGACCGATTGTATGGATGCAGTGGCCCTGTAAGTCACTCATCTTTCTTGTCAGTACTTACCATGTTTAATTAGAATGCATTATTGTATGGTGGACTGATGTGTAGTTGTTTCTTTTTTTGCAGAGTCCGTTCGATGCTTCTTTGCGGTGGGACGAGCTTTCGGATGGCGATGATCTATAGCTCGCCCTTGGATCCCTGGAGCTCACACACACTTCTTTTTTAGTCACGTGATCTGTGTAGGCATTTTCTATGTAGTAGTGATATCTTGCCATGATTGTACCAGTTGCTTTCATTATGCGATCATGTATTTATTTCATGTATTAGTGTTATAATTTAAGTACACTTTGTCTTTATTTATACGAGCATGGTACACAATGCAGAAACTATTTTGTATGGCCCAAATAAAGCACAAATTTTTTCCTTGTTATTGTTGCTATTAGCGTCGCAAATTTACTGCATGCATCATTATTGGCGTCGTTATTAGCATTGCAAAGCGTCATTATCACCGTCGTTATTTGTTGATACCGACGCAAATAGTGATGCTGATAACGATGCTAATACTGACTGTTCTATGACATCGCCAATAACGAAACTTTTTACGATGACATGGGCAAATTTCTTTATTTACATTTTTGTCGCTTTTAACGTCGGTATAAGGCCTATATCTTGTAGTGTATGGGATCCAATTCTTTCAATTCCTCTTACAAATGTTCATATATGTACTTTGCATGTAGAGATTAGAATTAATGATAAACTTCTCAGGTTGCATCTCGACTATGCATACTCAATTAAGCCTTTGTCTTTATCGAATGAGTATATTGACAAATGTGAGGCATTACTCTCCAAAATGGGTTTTCATGGAGGTCAAGTTCACTTAAGAAAATATCCAACACTTTCAGGGAAAACAAGAGATGTCTTGGTTGATGTCTCAATGGGAGGCTCAAAAGCTAGACGTTTTTTAGGAAACCATACAGGAAAATAGATGGGAGCATTGGAGAGAGCTGTGTGGGATAACAACAAATGTTGCAAGCATACCATGACTTGCATTTCTAAGGATGGAGGTTTGGAGACACCTCGATGTCTTCCTAAAGCTCCTCAAGCAACAAATGAAAACCAACATGTATCCAGAAGAGTTCAAATTTTCAATTACAAATCTTGTTCAAGCAATAAAGGAGGCATGGGGAGAAGAAGATAGCATATTTTATTTATTAAGAGAGAATATTCAATCCAAGCTTTCTTCGATAAAATTTCCATTGGCATAAAATAATCATTACTCTTATGAATTTGCAACATATCCTTCATATCCATGGGCCTTACTTTGTGGAGGAGCAAGGCCCCCTAGCAACTTATAGCGGCCAAGGCATGGAAAAATCTCACTATCAAGCATGTATAAGGTTTTTTCAAAGCACAAGACATGGAGGAGGAGTTACAAAAAGAAATGCTCTTGAGGAGCTATTCAATTGGTTTTTTCGATGACAGCTTCAAAGAATGAGTACTTCAACTTGAGAATTCATAGTACTTTTCAAGAAAGAAAAGTACAAAGCTAGCTCTTAGGAGCCTTTATATCATCCTCCCCCTCCGGTATATTTCCTCTGTAACATAAAAATTTTCTTCTCTTGTAGCCAACTATTGATTTTAAATCAGTTCGTTTTGCTGCCAAAGCATAAGATGAGAGGGCCAGAAATTATCTTGCTCTAGAAGTAGAGAAACCAGGACCATAACCAAAGCATTAAATCAATTCGTTTTGCTTCCAAAGCATAAGATGAGAGGGCCAGAAAGTATCTTGCTCTAGAAGTAGAGAAACCAGGACCATAACCAAAAATCTTAATTGCCGCAATCTTCTCCAAAAACATCACCTTGTGTGCATTGTACTATGACCTAAAGAAACCAAGTAGCCTTGTAAGTGCCTTGATACATAGTATAGGCCATATTTTTTCCTCTGAGAATATGTTATTAAATACCAAAAAAACATTCGGATCACTCCTTGCTAAGTAATGGCCAAGTGCAACATCTTTCAGTGAGCTAATACCAACTCTTGTCCCTTTACCCCATCCCAAGAAGTTATCGAAATCTTCAATCTCCAACTGTAAAAAAAGATAAATGTCAAATGAATGTTGAAATCAAACATATTAATGTATCTTACAGAATTCAAGATAATCGTACCAATTGATTTTCATCATTCTCTAGCTTAGTTGGATTCCATATGTTAATTGATGATTGTGCCTCATTGGTATCTTCCAATTCTTTAACATATTGCGACTCTTCTCTTCCAAAATTTGAAATTCCAAGTCAGTCTTGAAGGCCGTGGAACTCTTCAGTAATCCCATACTCTTTCTCAACATTCTTTGCCTTACGAAAACAAAGAGAAAGAGCATCCCCTGCTTCAATAAACTTGTCATCCATAATTTTGGTATCAAGTTTAAGTAACCTTTCTTTTGATTCACTTTTGACGTCAACAATGCCATTTGCAGCATCAAAAGCCTATGCAATGATCGCTAAACAATAATCCTCCCTAAGATTGAAGAGCCTTTGGATGTCTGCTACCAGTATGTACTCCTTGTCCTTGATAGGGAAAGTTGGAAGTGAAGAAACAGTATAAAAAGAAGAGTTACATACAAGATCTTCATTTCAATGGTTTTCTTCAATAATGATCTCAACTTTGAATTGGGCAACATCTAGTTTGCCAGCAATATATGCTTCTTGCTCAAGGTCCAAACATTCCTTTGCATCCTTGTCATTTGCTACCGCGTCCAAAAGGCAGAAGCTGGAACATTTTGGACCCTCTAATTGTTGTTCATTATATTTAACAAGAGTATATGCAATGAATGCAGCTTTTTTTGACATTAGTTTACATTTCCTAGAATAAGCAAAACAAAACAAATCTGAGGTACAAAACCTATCAAGAGAATGAGATGTACACTTTCTTGAAAACAAAGCCTTCTCTGAAGGTGAGCTCCCAATAGGTATGTGAACATATTCCTTTGCATCCTTTTCAACTATCGAAAATGCAAGACTTTTAGACTCAGCAAACTCCTCTAGGAATAACTTCTTGCATGAGTTCAATACATGGTCAATATCCCAGTCAGGGTTGAAAATATCATTTATAGTTCCCTAACAAGATAACTCCATGCCATTCTGAAGAACAAAGTCTAGGAGCCTTTTTGATGGAGAAACCTCTATGATCTTAGACAATCCAAAAACCCTCAATGGTGCCTTGGCCTTTGACTGGAGACTTCCTAGGCATTTCCACACTTACTACTGAACAAGGGGAGGAAGCTATGTGAATTTTAGGAAAGCCCGTGTTGATCTTGATGACAATCTTCTTCTTTTCTTATTAGGGGGTTACCTTCTCTTGGGAGCCTACAACATCCTTGGGTTCAGACATGAGTGAAAATATGATACGGCGTGAAAGTGTGCACCCGACCTCACAAACAATGCCTCCTCGCTTTGTATTTGTGGATCTATGATATGGCGTGAAAGTGCGCAAGCGACCTCAAGAACAATATCTCCTCGCCTTGTATAAGGGGTACACAAAATGGTGCAAATTGACATATGAAAAACTAAAAGTGGACCTCAACTCTAGCTAGTCTTGATAATTTTCCAAAAAAATCATCAATATCTAATTACTTGTTTATATGGATCGACAACTATTTGCCACATGGAAGGCCTGTGCAAACCCTAGCCAATAAAAAAGTGCCACGTGTTGCCCGTCCCGCAAGTATAAAACAACGATGCCAGCTTGTGTGGCTCACTTTTTGAATCCACGAGTGTGAAAACACAACAATGTCGAGTTCAAGGATTGTCGCATCGCCCTGTATTGGTCATCCGTAAATACGGTGCGAGTAGGTGATTTTTGAATCTGCGCTTCACTACATTCGCGCCCTATCAGTCATCTTCAAATACAGTGCGAGTAAGGTAGTCCAC
This sequence comes from Lygodium microphyllum, assembly GCF_053477565.2. Classification (NCBI taxonomy): domain Eukaryota; kingdom Viridiplantae; phylum Streptophyta; class Polypodiopsida; order Schizaeales; family Lygodiaceae; genus Lygodium; species Lygodium microphyllum. The sequence goes on from NC_141138.1 coordinate 117,332,579, forward strand.
TAAAGTTGGCATGCAAAAAAAAAGGCAGCTTGCAGCCATTCTTTGCCTTCAAGAGGCTGCTGAAGACTTCATTATTGATTTTATGAACGATGCTTACATTGCTGCTAACCACGCTCATAGAGTAACTTTGATGATGAACAAAGACTTTAGTATGGTCAGCAGAATCATGTATAGGTTCGGCAAGGTATTGAGGCCCTCGCCCACTCTTGATAAAAAAGCATTTGAGATCCTTAACATTCCTCCAAAAATATCTAGGAGAGCAAAACAACTAGTGATTGAAGAGGTGACACATTTATACCCTACAAAGATCACCCTCCAACAAGTGTCTGCCCAACAAGAACGACCACAAGAGATTATAGAGTCAAAGGATGAAGTTTGCAAGAGGAAAATCACTATCCTTGGTCCTGTCAATCTGAAGAGAATGGGAGAGGTATACATGCAAATGGTTGTGAATGTCTCTTGCACTTCTTCAGAAGAAGACTATCTTAGTATTTCCCATGAGGACAAATCCATGCTTGTTAAGAAAGATATATTCAATTGTTAGATTCTGTAGTCTCTTGTTGCATAAGGTAAGACTTTTTGACTCAATTTTTTTAAAAATGGAATGATAGTGATGTTCATTGCAACTAACATTCCTTTTTTTTTACTATTGGTTTTAGGGTGTTGATTGCTTCTCTTAGCTAAGAAATCTCTAAAACTATATTTATTGTTGATCCACTGTTATCAGTGGAATTGTTTTTAAGATCTCGTTCAAACATAGAATTATTTTTCAAAACGTTCAATCCAATCACAAACTACAATATTTTTTTTCCTTACATTGAAAGGTATGCAATTTTGCAAAGGGCTTAATGTATACTTATTTATAGTATGCATTTCTTACTAACATTTTACTTTGCAAAGGACATTGGATCTTAATATATATTGATATTCTCACTAGAGAAATTATCCTTCTGAACTCTCTCAGTGGTATCCATGGTCAAGCAAAAATGTATGTTGAATACAATAATCCTCACCTTTTAGTTTATTATTTATTTTATTTGATTGTCTTTTTTTAGTAACATGTTTCCATTTATAGTGCTGGCAGGTTGATGGTTATATTTTTGGATACCACATATGAGGATCTTGCTGATCCTCAAAAACCATGTAGCTTTCTCTTACAAGAAGGGCCCTTGCAAAATGATTCACATTCTTGTGGATGGAGAATGATTTCAAATGTTTGTAGGACAATGGATTCAAAGATTCTCAAGATAGATGGGGCTAATGTAAGTATCTTTCACTTTTTTTTTTTTGAGCAACATGTCTTTCTCTTTTTTGGGCAACATGTCTTTCAGTGTTCACAGAAACTACTGCATTGTCATCAAACTTTATAATTATTCAATTTATTTGTTTTAACTCCCTACAAGTATGAAGTATCACTGGCCTGACAACTGACTTTTTAAGATACATATTGGGTACATTTTCCAACTTATTACAAATTTCCTTGCAGTGCCAAGATTAGCCAATTCATACACATGGTGGATAAGAGAGAGATGTATTGAGTTAATTTTGGACAGGGCAATCACACCAGTCAACCCCGACTCTCTTCCACTTAAATCCTTAACTAAGACTAAGAGTAAGGAAAAAGGAAAGTCATCTGGAAAGACAAGTAAGGTAAGCTCCAAAAAGACAGAAATGCCAACACTTTCTCATCCATCTCCTCATCAGCCCCCTGAAGAGAAGAGGCCCCCTGTCCAAGTCAAATTCTTCAACCAACCAAAGAAAAAAGCCACTGTAAGGAGATTAGATATCTTTTCAAAAAGTGATGAAGAAGTTACAAAGCTGAAAGAGGATAAATAGATGCAAATGAAGCAAGATCCTTGTATTTCTATACTTCAATTTTGTAACTCTTCATTCAAAGAAAAGCTTTTTGTCAAATGTAAATGTCATCAATGTTTTCATATTTATGGCTCGAAGGTTACAATTGTGGGAGGCAAGCAACTCATACAAGAGAAAGAGCGTTCAGCTCTTTTTCCAACTATTTTACTGTTTACTTTGAACTTATATTCTGGGGATGTACAATCTAGAATCTCCAAGGTATCCCTTACATCTTTAAGATTCCAATTGGAAGTGATATTTACCTCATTTTCTATAACTTTAAGTTTGAAGGGTGTGCAATCTGTATCAGAATCCAAGGGAATCCAGATGCCTAGTTTAAGTTTGTATATCCTATAATCAAAGCCCAAAGCAAGAGTTTGTTGTGCTATATTATAACACAGAGGCAAGGATTGGGGGTATACAATACACCTCATGGTGTTGCCCTTATGGTCAACCTCTCTAGATTTCCAAAGCTTTCCTATAATGTTATCTAGTTCTACTTCTACAAAATTTCTACTTAGCCAAGATACTTTTGTTCTTTGTAAGTTTGCTATTTTGAAGGAGCAGCCCACAAAGATATGTAAGGGGATAAACCATGACATGCGCATTCTTCTTGAGATCCTTCCAGTTGTCATGGAATTTTGAATATCTTGACATATTTTGAATTTAAAACTATGCATCACGAACCTCTCAAATTAGAGATGAGAGACTTGGCAATGGCAAATACTTGATATATCAATATGTACCCTCTTTAGACAGAACCACATATTGTGCATAATATTTAAAAAAAATTCTCTCACTAAAAGAACCAACGATCTCATCAATATATATAATGTCTGCAAATGCCTTATGAATCACATTGAAAGTTCCACTCAAACTCTCTACAGGTTGCCATTCAGTACTAGTTGATAGAAATATATCTACAACCAAGAATTCGATATTAATACTTGCTTACATGAAAAAAAATATCACATATGTTATCAACTTAAGACTTATAATGTGTCTTCTGGAAAAAACGTTCGTTAGGAGACAAGTGCATATCCTTGGCCATGTAAACATGTTGCACTTTGACTAACCACCCTTCATGTGTAATTTTGAAAGCAATGATATGCTCTTTCCAGTGATGTTTTATATCCTCTGTTTTTCTTCTTTTGACCTTGTGAGAGCCTTTGCAAGAGGGCAACATGGTCACCCAATCGTTTATGCAAAAGGTTTTGGGCTCCCAATTTCCATCTACTCCTTGGCTATTGACAGTGCAGGAGTTTGTTAAATGAGATGGGTGCCTTTTGGATGCCATACTTAGATTGAATTCGCAGAGAAAATGGCTCACTGAGAAAGACAAATGAGCAAAGAAAGAAGCTCACTGAAATACGAATGAACAAAGAAGAAATATTGAAAAGACTAATGAAAATATATTGGGGGTGCCAAAAGCTCTCGACTTCTAAAAAAGTCATTATTAACTTCACAACATCTTTATCATAGCTAGTTTTATTAGATTTTATAAGTAAATAAGGACTTTGAGACTACCAAAACATGTCAGAGTTTGGAGATTTTGGCTAAAACAGAGGAGAGAATCACGAGGTGGACTCTACTATCTTCAAAAAGGAGGAGACAAGAACAAAAAGTGCATTTTTTGCCCTAATGAAACCCACAAATGTGAAAGTAGTTGCAAAAGTACCACACATATTGAAGTAGAAAGAAGAAAAAAATACCACAAATAGCTTACAAAGTTGAATGTTTGCAAAGCTGCAATCAAGAGTAGCTCATCTTCTTTGGGCTTCTGTGAAATGAACTATGAATGCACTCTCACATGTCTTGCCTTATGATTTCTATACAACTATTTGATAATCTGCATCCATGCTATAGTCCTATGGTTTCCCTTCCAAACATAAAACATTTTATTGCTAAGAATGCACTAATTCTCATTTCTTTACAACTCATTTTCAAACTCCTCATTTACTAATTGCCAATTTTTGTCCCACTTAGAGACAATGTTGTCATCCACCTCTTGATGTGTTCCATTTGGCAAGGCTAGTGAGAGGATGAAAGAGCCTTTGGTGGGTATGTAACCCTCATTCTCAAGTGCAACCTTCAACATAGATAAATCCTATCTAAGCTCCATCACCCTTTGATTGCATATGCATCAACACAAAGGAATCAAAGGGGAAACCCTGCTGGATTGGTTGTCAATGCTTCAAGGATTTCAATGCCATAAGGTTTTGCCATGTCTTGAGGAATAATGCAATCATTATCCAAATCATCTTGCTTTTTGTTCTCCCCAGCATTGGATGTATGAGTACCTTGATCGTCACCTATTTCATTTACTTCTAGATTGGGAGTATCATCACTTGCTTCAGTTGGAGTGTAGGGACCCAAAATGGGCCCATCACTGGCTCTAAGGCACTAGGTGAGGGCCTCTACTACTCACCTAAAACCACCCCACGTGGCCTCATAGCCAAGAGCATCTAAGAACTTTCCGTTTGTACAATTTGTAGTCCAACAAATAATTTTTCTCCCACTCCTCAAAGGGAGTCCCTAAACATATTTGTGTTGCACACCACGTAAGCACACACAAAGGGAGCACCCCTCGGTTGATCATCGCAGCTCCACTACGGCTCTCCTACACCTTGGGGATTGGCCCCAAGATGAGCAGTGAACATAGAACACATTCGAAACAAAGTCCACTCTTTCAAATGATTGATCTAGGAGATAATGAATAAACCTCACTAAATAACCCCCAAGGAACTGAATATCTACCTCTGCGGCTTAGGGTACCTTGCACTCTCAGTGTAGTTAATTGCTTATACAAACAAGTGCTATTCATCCAGGATATGATACCTTATGGTGTGTGCGATGCAATTGTGTATGACCATCGTGCTCAAATAAATTTATTCATTTAAAATCAGCATCATGAAAGTGCAAAGACAATTCTTTTCATGCTTTTATTCTAATACACGATTGCTTTGTTGCTTAGGGCTAGTACCGAGCTTTCTCGTGCTACTAAATCCTTTTAATTTTAGACAAAACTGAACCCTATATGACATGCATCATAAAACATTAGAATTTAGCATACTTTAAACACTCAACAACCCCCTTCTCCCTACCATTTAGAGTTATGCATTTGTTGGTAGGTTTAAGTAGTAATTTTTATGCACTTTTCTTTTACAAAAATAATAAAAAATCACTTCAACAAAGAGATAGGCCTGAACTGAGGCTAAATCTCATGCTTCAGCTCTACCATACATTCACAAATATAAATCTTATTTTTTTACTTTTTTGAATGTAAAAAACTTAAATTTTTTTATTTTTGGCTATTTATTTATAGCATAATTAATTATATTTACTGATTTTTTGATTTACATTAATTGATCTTACTGAAAATAATTTTTAAAGAATGTTTCAACCCAAAAGAACAACATACACACACCAGAACCCAAAAAACCACATATTTCACCTGAAACTGCATAGTCTCAGATTTTGCGTGTTTAGCATAAAATTATTATATGACTCATTTTTTATGATTTCTTCAATATTACTATGTTGGAACCTCAAATGGGCTGGCACTGGCTCATGCACTAGCCGGACCTCTATCTCATGCGCTCAACAACCCCATGGCCTCGTGGCCAGGAGCGTTGATGACACATACATTGCCTTCCTAAATGTCTTGCGTTTGTATTACCTCGTTTGTAGTCCACTATTCTCTCACCCACTACTCCTCAAAGAGAGTCCCTTACACATTGCCTAATGGCACAAAGCACAGACATAGGGGGTCCTCCAACGGCTGAGTGCCGCCACCCCTCTGCGACTCTCCTACACCTTGGGGATTGGCCCCTTGATGCGTCGCTCAACATATAAATATTTCGCACAAAATCCACTCAAGGTACCATTTAATCGTATACAGGAATGTACCATTGTCCTTACTTCTCTTTTCCCCAGACCCCACGACTAGCCTATGGCTTAGGGTGTCTTGTCTCTCACTCAACGTGGGTCAAGGTCCTAATGAAAGCAATTGCTGTGCATCCAGGATTTCTGATACCTTTAAATATTTCCATGATTTATGCATATTTTGGATGCTAAGTGCTCAAACAATTATGAAATCAATATTGTGCACATTTGGAAAACATCATTTCAATGATTTTCAACTACCGTTCTTATGCGGCGTTGCATGAACCTAGCACCGAGGAAACCCTCGTGCTACTAGGCTCTTATTTTATAATTATTCACCGACCTATATGGCATGCAAACAAAAACAGTAGTCTTTTCATCATTTTACTCCACATTAAGACACATTTTAACCACTCTACCCTCCCATCGATCAAATGTTGCATTGTGATATGGATTTATAGGGCATTTGCCATCATTTTATGTATAGAAAGCGAGAAAAACACACTAGAACAAGAAGGTGGGGTTGAACTGAGGCAAATCCTCATGCTTCAGTCCCCACAAACATTCACAAACATTTTTCTTAATTTTCATTAATTTTCCACACCCAAAATGCATTTTTTCCTTATTTTTTATGGTTTTTCTCTATTTTCCTTGTATTTTTCCTTATTTTTTACATTATTTAATTACTAAAAATTCAAAATAGGTTATGGGCTGTGGCCCTTAGTTCCTTCTTGCAGCAAGAATGAAAATTTAGTTGGTGTTCCTATTCATTCTTCCATTTTTATGCCCAAAAACATCATTTTCCCTTGCTTTTTCATATTTTACGTGTTTTAGTGTATTATTTTGAACCACAAGATGCATATTTTTCTGATTTGCTGATTATGATCAGCAAGTACTCATGGAAAAAAGCAACATAAACAATTTTTAGCCCACATGAACAACATTTTATCAATCAAAAACCATGAGATCTCAAATTTCCTTTGAAAAGATTGAATTACCGCTTATTTGCGTGTTTCGGGTTTCATGTCCATGGCTGCAAATCTGAATATCAGCAGCACTTCATGCTCATGACGATCACAAATCACCATTTCCAGCCCGTGGAGCAATCCGATCCATGCCGGACAAGCCTCCACCATTCTTTCTTCTTCCTTCTTCTTCCCACATGAATTCCCCCTTAGAGGAGAGAGGGAGGGAGGAGAGAGAAATACTGATTTTCTCTCTCCCTCTAAAGGCTGCCATTCCTTGCGTGAATCGGAGCGATGCGGAGCGAAGATCGAATGTGGTTGCCTTCTATGATTGAATCCATGGCTTACTTTGAAGCCTGAACATCGATTTGTGTGGGGGGGCCACCGTTTTTTTCGGCGCTGATCCATTCATGGCTCTTCGTTGTCCTCCACGAAAAAAATTGGGGGTGGGGAAGCCAAAGGGCACCCCCCCCACTAGTCATGCCTTTTCATTTCTCCAATTTGGCCACTCTCTTGGGCGTCTCGGGCCGGTTTTTGGCTATCTTCCTCGTCCGAGCTCCGATTGACGTGCTATAAAATTCTGGGTGTCCGTCTCGGCATCCTGGACAGGCCTGCAGCTCCCGCATCTCGTCCCAACTGACAAAAAAATTACTAAAAATCCGGACGTGTCACTTGGGCGCCCGTCAACTGCTTGACACTTAAAATCGTCCTAGATCGAGCCGCCGCCTTTGACGGTGAATATTTTTCCCTTGATATTCGTAATTTTTAGCTATTTTTAAGCAATTGCCGGCACCAAAATTCCGCTCTCATTGGCAACCACGGGATAGGGCGACTCAGCCCGTCGAATCCACGAACATATCTGCACATAAACAATCAAAGAAGCATCAAACTGATACAAAACAAATATATAATAAAACTCAGCACAATGCTCCCCCTACCCCTGGACAGAACCAAGGCATGACATCCACAAGAAGTAGACTTGGCAGCATCTAATAGAAGATCCGAAGCGAGTCACTAACCACCTGCTCCAACACAACCAAACTAAAAAACCTATCAAAGAGGTTGCCCTAGATGGTAGTCTGAACTACTTACCAACTAAAGACAACACAACTAGGAGCTCCTACAAGGCGAGGACTCCTATAGCCTGATCAAGGAATATTTTCTTTCAGTACATTTCTTCTTCTAGGGTTTTTATTTTATGAACATACTTGGGCATGTAAAAAGGAGGGAGCTGAGCGTAGTGACCCAAGGAGAACAGGGCATCGGCCTCAGGACCTATCTCGGCACCCAAGAACCTACCAAGCCCTCGCAAGGCGACACTTAATCCTTTTCTAACGCTCACTTTTATTTTTGCTCCAACCGGCCTTGTTTTGTCATTCATTCTTCAACAAGAAGCCACCCCTAGGAAGACAAGGTATCGGCCCCGGGTCTGACTCGTCCCCAGGAACCTACCAGGCCTTCGCAAGGCAATGATCAACTGCCTATACATTTTTATTTCTTTTCTTTTCTTTGATAGGGGTTAGAACCCCTTTTTACACACCTTCGTATTTATATTCATCTTTTGTAGGATGTTCAGGGTTTCTTGGCATCATTATTATTATCTTCTGGCAGGCTTCTCTAACTGCCTCACTATTAACAAGAACTCCTAGAATGGCTGCCTAGCAGGCTAGCAGAACAGGGTCACTAGGATTCCCTTCTAAAACAGGTCTTTCGATGCCTGACAATGTCTTTACAGGAGGCAATGACTACTCCGACCTCCCTCAAACATACTTAGCCTAATCTTGGGACTTCATGCCTTAGTTACCGGTCCCCAACAAAAATGTATCCCCTCGACAAGTACAGATACACATATAACAGGAAAGGAAAGGTACTCGTAAAGGAGAGATATCACCTGGATTGGCCACAAGAAGCTTTCATCGCAGCAAAGGCTCCTCCAGGCTCCACCAAATTCCACGAAACACGAAACCTGTCCAGCACAACACTTAAAACAAAAACCCGATTAAACGCACCCGCACTAGACAGGGGAATGGCCCTCTTGGCCTAATGAAATCAAACATAACTTTGCTACCAAACTGAATCGGCCCTCTTGGCCTAATGAAATCCAACAATACTACGCATAACATCCTCCTAGAAACAACTATGATAGACATCAAAGCATACCATTCCCAGGGGAATAGAGGCTCGTAGCCCTAAACTAGGTGCATTAAATTATGACCCATCCCTCCTGCGTATATCGCAAGAGGTGTTCGCATCACATGTCGTCTAATCAGTCTATGGGTTCAAGATAGTAAAGGCAAATGAGTCTCGCTTACCCTCTGCATCACCCAGATCAACCATCGTCTGCCAAAGAGGGCATGTTCAGAAAGCATACCCCACAAACGACCAGGTCCTGTCTCACCATCAATAGATATATTGGGACAAGGGCCACAATTAAAGAAGAGGTCTTCTTCATACGCAAAATTAGCCAATGAATTGGCAAATTGATTCCAGATTCGTGGAATCAGCTGAAAAGACACTCTATCAAATTCGTCTAGCAGGGCTATGGCAGTATGATGGTACATGCAAAGGATGGGGTTTCGTACCATGTACGTCCCATTGAGTTGATTTAAAACCAACTGAGAGTCCCCTTTCACCAATAACTGGCGGATACCACCCTTCTTTGCAATATTCAAACCCATAATCAGGGCTTTGTATTCTGCCATATTATTGGTAAAATTCACCTCGAGATAAGCAGCTAACTTCATGACAATGCATCGTCGAGGGTCTCGGATGACAGCTCCTACACTTCCTTTTTTGCATGCACCCCTGGACGCCCCATCAAAGTACAAGGTGTACGTCCATAAAGGGTTTACATATTCAGCCATCCTGAACTCTACTCGTAATTATGGTAATCGAAATTCACCATATTCAACGGGTGGACTGTAGGCTCCATCCCTCCATCATCATTGAATTCAACAGGGATGCTCGTCAACATTTGTAGGCAGTGATGGCAGAAGACCTTGATCTCCCAAATAAATGTCCCGCCTTCTTGCTCGGTCACCTTATATCCTTTGCTCCACCAAATGAGCTTTCCCTGATGATACCTCTGTTCTAAATATGGGTGTTCTAAATAAGGGATCAGATGACCCATCAACCTCTATCACGATTTCCTTGCAGATATTTGATCGATCTCTCCTAGACCTGCAAGGCAGTCATAGCATTAGTGCAATCAGAAATAATAAGGTTTAATCTTATTAAGATTAACCTTATTTTTAAATTCTATCCCCTCAAGGTCAGCTAACAAGACTGTAGATTTATTCTTTCCTATTCTCACGATCCTATAGGGCCCGTCCCATTTGGGCTCTAGCTTGCCTGGAAATAATTCGCGTCGTGTGTCATAATACAGAACAAGCTGTCCTTTCTTGAAGGTATATTTCTTGGCTTTAAGGTCGTGTAGCTGCTTCATTCGGCACTTCGCCATTTCTTGGTGTAATAAGCTCTGCAGCTTAAGCTCATCTAAATGTGCTAGTGTCATCAAGCGCTCAAAAAGTGTGTCTTCATCACTCAAAGAATGATTGATGGCAAACCGAATAGTCGGGAGCTCAATCTCTAAAGGCAAGACACACTCCTCCCCATATACTAACTTGAACGGGGTATGGCCAGTGGCTCGTTTGAAAGTCGTATTATAGGCCCACACTGCCACGTATAACTTTTTATCCCAATCCCGCTTCTTTTCCGACACAATTTTGGACAGGATGCCCACAAGCTGCTTGTTGGTGCTTTCAACTTGCCCATTGGCTTGCAGATTATATGGGGTTGTCTTGTCATGCTTGATTTGCCAAGTCTCGGTCAAGTCTTTGATTACCTTATTCAGGAAATGGGTTTCGCGGTCCGACACTAATTCTTTCGGCGGACCAAAACGGCATATTATCTGCTCTAAAAGGAAACTAGCAGTTTCTTTAGCATCGTCTTTCCTTGTTGCACGTGCTTCTGACCACTTTGTGAAGTAGTCAGTTGCTACAATGATGTACCTCTTTTGCGTAGTCTACGACGGAGTAATAGGACCCACAAAGTCGATTCCCCACTTCTCAAATGGAAGTATCGCCATAATAGGAGTAAGTGGTCGTTTCCTATTCTCTCGACTATCATGTCGTTGACAAATATCGCATCTCTTAACATACGCAAATGCATCCTGGAAGATGGCAAGCCACCAATAACCTGCTCTTAAAGCCTTTTGTGCTGTAAGCCGTCCAGCAAAATGGCCACCGCAAGCAGAATCATGGCACTCTTCCAAAATGAATGGCACCTCGTCAGGCATCACACATCGGCGATAGATGTCATAAACCCCTTGCCGATATAATGTACCTGCGATCAAAGCAAACTTTAACGCTTGCTGCTTAATTTTCCTTCTCTCAGCTTTAGATAATTCGGATCCCGCCTCTCTCGTCGATAAATAATGCGTTATTGCAGCATACCAAGAGGGAATAGATGCCATATCTATTTTGAATAACAACTCCATGTCACTACCTTCAGCCACAGATTCTTTTGGCTCCCCAAAGTCCACAAGACATTCCACGATGCCTTGCAACCTTGGTGGCTTACTCCTGATTTCATAATCAAATTCCTGCAAAGTGATCAACCACTTTGCTAGACGATCAGGCGGCTGTAGCTTATTCATCAATAATCGAAGTCCCTCCACCTTCGTATAAAGCACGACTTTCTCATAGAGAATATAATGCCTGAATTTCTTGGTCCCAAAGACCATCGCTGGACACAACTTCTCCATGTAGGTATAACTGATCTCGGATACCCCTAGTTGCTGACTAGCAAAAGCAATCGGGTGGTACCACTTCTCTTCCCAAATTTGGGCTAAATAGCAGCTGATACTATACATGGTGGCTGCTGAGAATATATAGAGCACCTCACCTCTTTTAGGTGCTTTTAAAACGGGCACTCTTGCTAGCTCCTATTTCACATCCTCGAATGCTATCTTACAAGGGTCACCCCATACAAACGAACAGCTAAGGGACAATAAATTCGTAAGCGACAACGTTCTTTCTGCCAAGGCGTTTATGAATCTACGGTAATAACCAACCGAAGACAGAAAGCTATGAACTTCCTTCGAGTGCGTGGTGGACCCATGGCAACTATAACTTTCACTTTCTCGGGGTCTGTCGCAATTCCAACCGAACTGACCACATGACCCAGCAATAGCCCATAAGGTACTCCAAAAACACACTTCCGCAGGTTTAAGGCGATGCAAAATTGTCTACAGTGCTCAAAGCAATTTCTCAAAATGATCAACTGCCTTCCTCTCACGGTGGCAGCCCCTAAGTCATCAATAAACACCTTCAACTCTTCAGGGGATATGTCACCGAATGTCTTATCTGCTGTTCGTTGCCACGAACCAGGCGCATTGCATAAACCAAAGGCCATCACATGGTACGCAAAAGTACCAAATACAGTAACAAAAGTTGTTTTCAACTTGTCCTCTTCTGCAATTGCCATCTGGTTATATCCTGCAAAGCAATCCATGAACGAATATATTTCCCTACCCACTAATTGATCCAAAATCTGGTCAATAAATGGCAACGGGTAGTAGTCCTTAACAGTCTGCTTATTCAACTCTCTAAAGTCTACACACAATCGGATTTGATTATTATTCTTCTTTCTTATCATAATCAGTGAACACCATTCCATGTGTTGCACAGGAAAAATCAAACCCGCTTTCCGAAGCTTCTGTAACTCTTCAAACAGCCCGTCCCTTAGTTCGAAAGGCATACGCCTTACTTTCTGTCGTACAGGACGACTGCCCTCTTTCAACGGAATTGTATGAACAGCAAGACTAGGAGGAATGCCTCTCAACTCATCATAACTCCAGGCAAAGATATCACGGAATTCCTGGATCAGGGCCACATAGTCCTCCCTTTCTGCTATGCTGAGCATAGAACCTAATTTGATTGGTCGTGAATCATCAGGCGTACCAAGGTCTAACTCGATATCATCTGCATCTCTTATACAATCTTGGGCCTCTATCGGCTCGTTCAAAGTAATCTGATAGATGTCTTCCGTGGTGGATCCCTCTTTGGACTCATCACTCGATGATGTCTCACTGGCAGATAAATCTTCTAATGTCTCCAATTCTGTAGAAGATAGAGGAGCTCTCTCACTCTGCGGGGACTCAGGATAAGCATCAACTACCACACGCTCGGCACCTCTACCGAATATTAGTCAATCGGCGGGTATATCTACTTGGCAGTCCGCTTGCAAGATCCAAGGTCGTCCGAGTAATACTTGGTAACTTGGCCGGCCTGCAAAACGAATCACTCTAAAGTCCAACATGCATTCTACACTTGCAACAGTGACATGGACCTTAGTAGTGCAGCCTTCTGGCTGCCTCAAGCTATCATCTGCCATTCTGAGAATTGTGGAGGTATCTTTCTGGATCGCAAGACCTAACCTTTCCATCAGTTCAGAACTCATAATGTTAACAGATGATCCCGTGTCGACAATGGCATAATCTACTAATATCCCATTGACATAGGCTGCAACCCTTGGGCAATGCTTCTCAGCATGCTCGAACCAATCATCACCAACTTGCGCAATACCCAAAGGTTCCACGATATACCCGGTACGTAGGATCTTCCTAAATTCCTTGCGTACTCCTAGGGAAAGCTTAATAAGCTGTAAAAGATTCACATCCGGCTTGACTTCGCAAAGAGAGCTTGCCAAATCAAATTCATGATAGTTCGATAGAGCTCGCTTTTCACGCCAAACCATCCGCTCTTTAGGTCGCTGAACCGGCTTTATTGCCTCTTTCTTAACTTTCACCTTCTTCTTTGGTGGTTCCTTATCGGCTTTACTCTCCACGGGCTTCAAAGGTCCCCCTTCCATGGCAGGATCCAAAACTTGTGTTCCTTTGTTGCCTTGTTTAGGGTTTCCGTCGACAGCCTTATCCTTGTCGACTTCTCTACCCTTTTGACCTCTTGTAAGAGCAACTCGCAGATTAGAGGTTTCAGCATCATTAACGCGTACAGCCTCAATCAAACTAACCCCACTACCATTGGGTAGCTCCTCCACTGTAGTCTTTGATTGTTGAAGTATTTGTTTAGGCCTATCTTCTCGCTGGGAATCATTTCCTTGCACACGATGATTAACAAGCCCTGGTTGCCGGCTACCTCGCTGGAGGGAACTGATCTTACTCTAGCAAGTAGCTACTAAATAGCCGGATTTTCCACAGATGTCGCACTTAACATTTGGGCAATTTCTTGGATAGTGCTGCCCACCACACCATTTGCAACTAAACCTCGAAGGTGCACCCTCATCTGGGTATCTAGTTCCTATCAAATTTTGTTGTTTTTTAAGGAAGTTGACATCAACGGCTATTTGCCGATACTGCTCTGTAATCATGTCGGTATAATGCTTCATCATGTCCTTAACCTCGCCAAGAACATTGGAAGTGCTCGACTCATAGCCTTAGTCATTACCATGTCGTTCCATCGGCCTAACAATTCGATTAGGAACTGGTTGTTGAACCACATGCATGGTATTAGAATTGACCACCTGGCCTCCACCATTTTGAGCCATTTGACTGCTCATAGGCATCGATATGCTAGGGGGAGCTGGTAATAAAGGGACATTCTGCATCATGTTCCCTCTCCCATTAGGGTTAGCCATCGCTATCTCTTGACCACTACTGCCATTGGCCATCGCCATATTGTTTCCCAATACTAAACCCATATTCGAATTACCTCGAGAAGCATAGGCTGCTTGTAGTTGGGATTCCACTTCTTGTGCTCGCGTAATGGCAGTATCTATATCCCCCAAGGGGACACTACTCAACTGCAATTGGATATTAAAGTCCAAACCATGTAGGAAATATTGCAATTGGGCAGTCGCGGGGATGAGAATAGAGGTGTCCAACTTACGGAAAACCTCTTTTATTTTCTTCGCATACGCACGAATATCCTCGTGTGGTTCTTGGTGGGTCACATTGAGTACACGTAACCAATATTGCCCACCCCTTTCAGGGGCAAACTCCCTTCGAAAAGCTCCATAAAATGAATCAATATTCAATATGGTTCCGGCTTCTAAACCATGATACCATATAGCGGCTCTTTCTTTGAGAGTCATGTTGAAGAACATCATTAAAGGTCCTTCTTCTTGGATGCGACAATTAAACATCAGCTTTTGAAACTCCCTAATGTGGAGTTCTGCATCTTCCTCAACTAGCCCATTAAAAATGGGTAGCGGGTAACCTAGAGCCGGCAAATCCGTCGTTCCTGCAGGAATTGCAATAGGCTGCGCCATGACGAGGATTGGATTTGCACTAGGAATAAGGGATGGTGGGGTTACACCTCCCGCACGTGATGTAGACTGGCTTATGGAAGGAAGGGGAGCACCAGAGCTTCCACCTTCTCCTAACTGACTGCTTGTGGCACAAAGACCACTAGATCCACTCCCTTGTAAGGGTTCAGCACCGCAACGCTTAGGGCAATATCTCCTAAAAATTTCAGCACATCGCCTAGCTCTTTCGTCTCTCTCTTGCTTTTGGATTTCTGATAGACGATGCTTATCGATAAATAACGGATCAATCACAGTATCCTTTGGCATAAACTGCTAGTTGGTCCCTAGACAACCAGGATTCGAGGACCGCCACTTTTAAGCGGCTCCCCGCAGACGCACCACTGTTGGAACCTCAAACGGGCCGGCACTGGCTCGTGCACTAGCCGGTCCTCTATCTCACGCACTCAACAACCCCACGGCCTCGCGGCCAGTAGCGTTGATGACACATACATTGCCTTCCTAAATGTCTTGCATTTGTATTATGTCGTTTGCAGTCCACTATTCTCTCACCCACTACTCCTCAGAGGGAGTCGCTTACACATTGCCTAATGGCACGAAGCACAGACATAGGGGGTCCTCCAACGGCTGAGTGCCACCATCCCTCTGCGACTCTCCTACACCTTGGGGATTGGCCCCTCGATGCGTCGCTCAACATGATATAAACATTTCACACAAAATCCACTCAAGGTACCATTTAATCGTATACAGGAATGTACCATTGTCCTTACTTCTCTTTTCCCCAGACCCCACGACTAGCCTATGGCTTAGGGTGTCCTGTCTCTCACTCAACGTGGGTCAAGGTCCTAATGAAAGCAATTGTTGTGCATCCAAGATTTCTGATACCTTTAAATATTTCCATGATTTATGCATATTGTGGATGCTAAGTGCTCAAACAATTATGAAATCAATATTGTGCACATTTGGAAAACATCCTTTCAATGATTTTCAACTACCATTCTTATGCGGCATTGCACGAACCTAGCACCGAGGAAACCCTCGTGCTACTAGGCTCTTATTTTATAATTATTCACTGACCTATATGGCATGCAAACAAAAATAGCAATCTTTTCATCATTTTACTCCACATTCAGACACATTTTAACCACTCTACCCTCCCATCGATCAAATGTTGCATTGTGGTATGGATTTATAGGGCATTTTGCCATCATTTTATGTGTAGAAAGCGGAAAAAACACACTAGAACAAGAAGGTGGGGTTGAATTGAGGAAAATCCTCATGCTTCAGTCCCCACAAACATTCACAAACATGGTTCTTAATTTTCATTAATTTTCCACACCCAAAATGTATTTTTTCCTTATTTTTTATGGTTTTTCTCTATTTTTCTTGTATTTTTCCTTATTTTTTGCTTTATTTAATTACTGAAAATTCAAAATAGGTTATGGGCTGTGGCCCTTAGTTCCTTCTTGCAGCAAAAATGAAAATTTAGTTGGTGTTCCTATTCATTCTTCAATTTTTATGCCCAAAAACATCATTTTCCCTTGTTTTTCCATATTTTACGTGTTTTAGTGTATTATTTTGAACCACAAGATGCATATTTTTTTGATTTTCTGATTATGATCAGCAAGTACTCATGGAAAAAAGCAACATAAATAATTTTTAGCCCACATGAACAACATTTTATCAATCAAAAGCCATGAGATCTCAAATTTCCTTTGAAAAGATTGAATTGCCGCTTATTTACGTGTTTTGGGTTTCATGTCCATGGCTGCAAATCTGAAAATCAGCAGCACTTCATGCTCATGACGATCACAAATCACCATTTCCAGCCCGTGGAGCAATCCGATCCATGCCGGACAAGCCTCCACCATTCTTTCTTCTTCCTTCTTCTTCCCACATGAATTTCCCCTTAGAGGAGAGAGAGGGAGGAGAGAGAAAGACTGATTTTCTCTCTCCCTCTAAAGGCTGCCATTCCTCGCGTGAATCGGAGCGATGCAGAGCAAAGATCGAATGTGGTTGCCTTCTATGATTGAATCCATGGCTTACTTTGAAGCCTGAACATCGATTTGTGGGGGGGGGGGGGGGGGGGCAGGGGGCGCCGTTTTTTTTGGCGCTGATCCGTTCACGGCTTTTCCTTGTCCTCCACGAAAAATATTGAGGGTGGGGAAGCCAAAGGGCACCCCCCCCCCCCACTAGTCATGCCTTTTCATTTCTCCAATTTGGCCGCTCTCTTGGGCGTCCCGGTCGGTTTTTGGCTATCTGCCTCGTCCGAGCTCTGATTGACGTGCTATAAAATTCTAGGCGTCCGTCTCGGCATCCCGGACAGGCCTGCAGCTCCCGCATCCTGTCCCAACTAGCAGAAAAATTGCTAAAAATCCGGACGTGTCACTTGGGCGCCCGTCGACTGCTTGACGCTTAAAATCGTCCTAGATCGAGCCGCCGCCTTTGACGGTGAATACTTTTTCCTTGATATTCGTAATTTTTAGCTATTTTTAAGCAATTTCCGACACCATAATTCCGCTCTCATACTAATAAATCAAAGTATTGGTAATCAAATATAAGCATTTCTAACCATTTTCAACCAAAATTGACCATAAAATGATGAAATCAATGACTTACTCATAAAATCGTGTATTATGACATACGTATTTTGGCATTAGAGACTCGATGATGCTCTTCAACAACCATTGACGATTCATCTAACCTCTCGAATTTGAGATCCGTCTAGTGGTTGGCTTCGTGACATCAAAATCTATAAACCTGGCTACCGTCATGCACTTTTTGTCTCCTAGATCACATAGCTGTTTTATAACGTGAAACATTGCGGGGATTAAATGGGGTAACAAACGGACTCCGATTGTGAAAAACTGAGACTTGTATTGGGTTCGTAGCATTGAACTCCATCTAGGAATACTCTAGCTCATTGATCTGCAAAAATGTTTTATTTTACATGAAAATTTGGTCTTTTATGGCCTCCTTAGCTCTTTTCCACTTCAAAAAATGGCCTCTGAAATCCATTCTCATTGGTGACCACAGGATAGGGCAACTTATCCCATCGAATCCCATGAATTGATCTGCACAAAAAAAAAAACATAAAGAGCATCAAGGTGGCATCAAGTTGCCACGAAAAAATACTCAACAAAGCACAAGAACAACTTTCACCCTACCCCCTGACAAAATCAAGGCATGAAAGTCCTCAAGGGATAGGCCTGTCGAGAGTAAGGGCGCCTCTGCCTAGCCGCCCATTGTCAAAGAGTTTACTGTTCATAATATAAATCATGGGATTCTTATGAACACAGAAGAACTTCACTGGGAGTTATATGAGGAATTTGCATACAAAATTCAGACATTGTTATCCAATAACCAACTTAGTTACATAAGTTCTTTTGTATTTAGCATATAATTTTCAGTTATACCATGTATATTGATGAAAAATAAGTCTATGGGAACCTACAACTTGGTCAACTGGAAGTAATTGACAGTCTACAGGATAAATCACATTGATTCAGGTGCAAAAATATGGTCAGAACTCAAGAAAACTGCCAAAAGTTACCAAAAGTCCACTAAGTTCACAGGGGACCTGAAGTAATAGACTTAAGTGATCAGCAAGTGACCTGGGTAGGTCAAAAAGTGACCTGGGCCTGAGCAGGGAGCAGCCCACATTTTTCAGCGCAAAATGCGGGCTGCACAGTCTGAGCACAACTGGAGAAAGCTGAAGCTATGGTGCATGCTTTGGAGCATGCAAACTGAAGATCAACAGGCCCAGAAGCTGAAGATGTAAACACGATGAGAGCTCCACTTCTTTGCCCGTTTGGTCTGACGAAAATGCATGTTGAAACAGTCTATAAAAGGGGGAAATCTGAAAGAAAAGTATTCAGCTTGCTCTTATAACACCATATTGGGAAATATGGGAATTTCCCATAAGTTTGGGATACGTGGTCAAATCTTTTGATTTTTCATAACTTGAACACTATAACTCCAAATCGAGCGCTCTATAGCTCAATAAAGTCCATTTTTTAAGCGCTTTCCAATGATAGGTCACATCATATGGTTTTGAAAAACTTATGGGCATGTTATCCGAGTGCCACCTTTTTAGTATTCAAAAAATGGAAATTGGGAGATTCCCAAACTCATTAATATTGTGTTTTATGCATGACTTCACTCATTTTGTCTACCTCATTCTTAGTCCAATGAAGCCCGACTTGTATCCAAGTACTTGAGTGACTTTGGGGCAAGCAAAGGGTGAGGATTTTGAAGATATATGGGCTGTTATGGGCTAGAATAACCAGTCATAAATAGGGTAGCCCACTGTTATTGTCCATTTTTTATGAGCATACAAGAGATTTATGTGGTTGTAATGGAAGGAAATGACCTCTTTTCATTAGGACTTTGTTCATTAATGATTAGAGGAGCTTCTTCATGAGTTTATGAACTCATTTTGAGCTTGATTATGGGCTGGAATTTTCTGTTTTAAAACAGGGCTGAAGCTAAAATTATGCTTCTTTAATTCTTTTCATGTATCATTGGCTCAAATCTTGAATGTATTTGAGTCTATCAACATAATACTTGTTCCAAAGGGTTGAAATCCATCTATGTACTTGAAATAAAAGCCATTAGAACTTGCATTTGATATTCATAACTGAATCGAGAATCTGAAAATATCCTTTATGTTATGATGTATGTATCCAGAGGCATTTGATGTAATCAAGATAGACTTATTTCTTCCGTTCATGTATGCTAAATACATAGAGAAAAAGCTTGAATTCTTCTTCCGTATCTAAATCATTTCTAAATCTCGAATCTTATTAAACCCCAATCTATTACCCCTTCCTGAACTTTGAATCCTAAACTCCTCTTCTGCACTAAAGCCCTGGTGGTAGACCTTCAGCCCTTAACATGACGACACCGTATATTACTACACTGATAGTCACCACCACTACACACTGCAGGTAGTAGGCACCTGTCACCGTCACTTTATTCTTTATTCTTTTAGTGACAGTTTGAATAAAGGAAGGCCCGGTCACACATTGTGACTGTTGGAGTTCCCATTTCTAGTCTCTCCCTTTCTTGCTCTTGCTCTCCCGCCATAGCTCTGGAGTCCAACCTTCGATCCGTCGCTCCCTTTCAACTGGTATCAAAGCTTTGCTTTCTGACTCTTGAGCTTGGTTCGTGGCATTCTCAGCATCCCATCGACTCTCTACTTGCATTGGGTCTCCTTTCTGGCAACCATATCCGACTCCTTCAAGCTCCCATCACTCCCCGGCTTCCTGAGCACCTTTCGGGCATTGTTGGGCACCTTTAGGGCATTACATCAAAGGTATTTGATCATTTTTTTCAAGGTTTACTTCAGTTCTCAGGTCTTACAGGCTGTAAACAAGTTGTGGGTAGCCATAGCTCACACCTCTTGGAGCTTCCTACAACTGGATCTTGCTTCCAGCCTATCAAGGCCTGCTGAGGCTTGGTGTAGGCCTTCTTTGGCCCTCATTTGTGCCCCCTTTGGGCCCCATTGTTGACACGTGGGACAGCATATCCCCAGCTAGCTCACATTTTTTTTGCGCATGTTTCAAAATCTGGCCCAAAAATCACTCTTTTTGTCATATCTCGAGCATTCGAAACCCGATTTAGGCAAGGTAAGAGTCTAAATTTGGGGTTTGGCACGCTCCAGACGCGATGGTGATGTTAGATCTGCCAAATTCTGATGAACAAAATCTTCTGCAACAGATTTTAGGTCTGAGACAGCATGTATTTGTATGCCTATGCTTGTTTGGGCATGACTACATAACCGGTTTGATGCCTATTGCATCCCGATTGATTGGGGGATTGAAGCAACATATAATGCTATGATTTTGGCTTGATTTTGGAGCTAGAAATACACAGTTTATAACAGCAAATGTATGCTGAATATTCTTGGGCTGAAGCTATCTTTCATGCTTTGATATATACCTATTGGTTCCGGATATATATCTTGGGTTATGCTATGATGTATTGATCATCAAGAAATGACTTCGAGCTTGTCATTGGATCCAGATTCTTTTAGAAGCTTGAGCTTATTTCAGCCCGCACTTATTGACATTGGTATATGCTTTAACAATGATGCTTCTTGGGTTTATGCATACTCGTTGCCTACGACTTGATGCTCATGTCACAGTTGATTATCCTATGCATACGTTGAGCTTGAGTGCTCATTGAAGCTCCACCTTGGATGCATTTTGGATTATTTGAAGTAGTCTTGGATGTTACTTGGCTTGTCAGAGTTTGGATTGGGATGTATTTGATGTCTTACATGCTTATGGATGCTACATACGGATGCTCTATCGCCTACATATTCGGGATGTACTATTGATGTATTGTCTTGGACTTATGTCATTGGCACTATGTCTTGCCTTGGCTTGATCTCTTGAGCTCTTACGTACGGCTTTTGTGCCAGTGGGAGCAGGCTTATCAGACATTGAGCAGGTGGTACTTTTATGCATTGAGCCGTTACATGCTATTGAGCAGTTACAGACACTTGAGACTTTGGGACTTCTTACCTTTTGGGATGATACATCATATGTCTTGGTTCACTGTATGCTTATGAGCTAAGTCTTAGTTTTGGATCCGTATCTTTGTGAACTGACACCTACTTGTGTCAAGTTTTGGTAGTGGCAGGAACACTTTGCCCCATTGCCTAGGGGATGTGCCTACTCACTGGCAGATGTTTGTATGACATACTTGGGTATTGGATTCATGCTTATCGGCCATCATATGCTTATGCTATGCCCGCATGATGCCGGTTTTGGTCTTGGCAGTATCTGATTGCCTTGGGATCTGATTTTGGCACTGTTAGCTCTCTTTTACAGAAATCTGAAATTTATTACAGCAAGGTATATATGTATGGACTGGCATGGATTTTTCATACTGAAACACTCTTAAATGATGTACTTTCACTAGTACTTCGTGGGCATAAGCTTTGGTTCCACTTTCTTTGGCATTTTTCCTCGATTTTGGTGATTTTTTTGTCATTTTCTGCAGTAAACAACAAGCAGTTTTGAACTGTTTATAGTCTTTCAGCTTGCATTATGGCGAGTTCATCCACTAATCATGCTATTTTCAACATCACCAAGCTTGATGGTACGAATTACTCTTATTGGAAGAGCCAGATTTGGCAAGTGTTGGTGCAAAAATCACAGATCAAACCTTTGAGGTTAAGCGGGCATCTATCTGTAACTATGCCAGATGAGAAATGGCTTGAGCTTGGTGAGTTATGCAAGTCCACTATTGTATTGTCTCTCACAGAACAGGTTCACTATAATGTCTTTGAGGAAGAACAGAGTGCACGGTAGTTGTGGGAAAAGATAAAAAATCTCTATGACAAGAAAGTTCCAGCAAGTCAGATGTATTGGCTGAAGCAGCTTATGGATCTGCGCATGAAGGAGAATGTGACTATGTCTGCTCACTTGAGCCAGTTTCATGCTATACTCAAGAACTTGACTTTACAAGACATCACTTTTGCAGAGGATGTCACTCCTCTTTTCTTGCTTGGTACTCTTAATGAGTCATGGGATGTATTCCACACTGCATTATGTGCCTCTGCTACTAACTTGAAATGATCTGATGTTGAGAGTGCTCTTCTGCAAGAAGAGGTTAACCGTAAGAATTTGGATACCATTTGTGACGAGTTTTTAACCTCTTATAGTAAGAGGTCTGATCCAGTCCGTGGCACTACTTTTCTTCTGACACCGAAGAGTCTAGGCCTCTTGTGTGTCACATGCTATGACAGTTAGAGGTAGGAATGATGGATATGGAAAGCATGGTAGTGGCAATGGTCATGGACGGGATTCTCAAAAATCTCGGTCCAAGTCTCATGGGAAGTCACGTAGCAAATCCCGTGGCAGGAAAGCAGATGTTACTTATCACCATTGTGGGAAAAAGGGCCATATTAGGCCACAATGCCATGAATTGCGCAATGAAAGGCGCAAAGATAAGGGGAAAGACAAAGTGCAGGATAATTCTTTTGATCGCAGCATAGTGCTTGCAAAGTCCAATGTTAAAATTGAAGAGATCAATGTTATGCAACCTGAGGATGTTGATGATGATGATTATATCCTTGCAGCTTCTTCTAGTGCTTCGCAGATGACAAAGATACACTCTATGTATGCATAGTGTTGGCTCTTGGACTCAGGTGCATCCTTTCATGTGACACCTTGCCGAGAGTGGTTTCATTCATATCGTATTGTTTCAGGTACTGTGCACTTGGGTGATGACAGCTCTCTTGATATTATGGGCATTGGTGATGTTAGGCTGTAGTTTCCTTCTGGCGACAGTTTTGTTATGCAGGATGTACGTCATATACCTGCTTTGACACGCAGTCTCACATTAGAGCCAAAAACGTTTCAAAAATGGGACTTGTAAGAAAATGATTAAGTTACTAATTAGTTGAGGTTTTAAAATAATGAACCCTCCAAATTTGGCCATTCAGACATGATTAATGAGAGAATTTATTATTCATTTAAGAGGTTAGCCATTAAATGCCTAAGGACGTTAACTCATGTCAGAGGTCACTTTTCGGCCATTATTCTTTCTTTTTGAATATTCTACTATCACGTTTCCCACCAAAAACACGCTTCTTTTTTCATCTGCATTCATTTGAATCATCGTTCTCTCCTCTTCACTTTGTTTCTTAGTTCTTAAAGCAGATTTTACTCTGTCGTAAAATTTCTCACCAAAATCACGTCCGGTTCTTACTAGTAGCATGCCTTTGTCTCCCTTTGTCTCCTTTCACAAAATCTTGAGAAGGTGATTAACAATCAAAAGAGTCTCTACACAGAGGATCAATACCACTTACTTGCCGATTGAGCTATAGAGATATGGTCCTCCATGGACCTGAGACGAGATCATCTCGTTAGTTTTCAGTAGACCTAACTAGGTTGGGAATCCAAGCCGCATCTTTACTTCGATCCCAAAGACATCCATTCTGTAAGATTTTGTTTCAACTAAATCCAAGTTTTTTCTTCAATCTCTTCAATTTGATTCATAAGAAAATGGGTAAAAGAGTCCCATGGTGTTGATGCAAATTGGTAGGGATAGATATACTAAGGATAATCCTTAAGCTAATAGAATAGAAAGTGAAAATTTTCACCTTGATCTTGGCACTTGAAAATAGAATATCTTCATTATACAGTGTTGTAATATCAACTTTTTAGCAAGCACTAATGGATAAGACAAGGATAATATATTATAATTAGAAGAAAGGAAGTACTTTGATTTCTGGGAGATAAAAATATTTACCTAGTAATAGATTAAAAATGTTTATTATTCAACTTTGTCTCTTAAAATATAAAAAACATTAAACAAGTAATAGATAGAAGTATTAGTGATATTGTGTATCATATCAACTTTAGGACTAAGAAGATTTTATGTGTGCAGGATGCTTCAAAGAATATGGAGGATACAACTTCTTACTTGATATTAGCTCTTGGGAGTATTTTTCTCATCATACCCCCAACTATGATTAGCACTATGGGGTTTCAAGTTTCAATATCCTCAATTGTGATTCTTATTAGCACTATCAGATTTCAATACCTAAATGGTGGCTTGATGTCATGGGATGATACTACTCATGCTATCATATCTTAGCAAATCTCTTAAGATCTCTTTCCTTGATTTGTAAGAAGAAATAGAAAGGACTTCACTCTATTTCTTTCTCTCAAAACTCTGTTTCTAATGCAGACTGATTTTATAATTGAAAGCGTCACTACATTATTGATGCTTTATCCTTGTATATCTTTTTTCAAATGTAATATATCTCAATTTCACAAAAAAAAGACCATCAAAATAATCTTTGTGATTATAGATCTCCTTTACTCTATAGCATTCATGATCTTATTTATTTTTAAAAAATAGTTTAAAGAGTATTATATGATGTTATACAAAGTTCTCTACATTAAATAACATGAACTTTTGACAAGTTAATGAAGTTAGATAAATAAATAACATGAACTTCCTTGAGCAGAAGAGGATCTAGATTGATTTGTTGGTTAATCAAGTACACTCTAGGGGAGATTGGAACCTTGACAATTGTCTACTTTGTCCTTGTCATCATTGTTGCGCCTGAGAATATGACAGGAAGAGTAAAAAAAAACTATTCGCTGGTATGGTCGATACGACATGGAGAGGATAAGTTGATATGATGCGAGAGTAGCAAAGCCAAATTTTCGCAGGGTCATATTCGCGCTGTATCGTGGAGCAGCTCATACGGCGCAAGCGTGGCAAAGCATAATGTTTGGTACTATATTTCTCGCTCCGTATCGTGGATGACTTGATATGGCATGAGAGTGGCACAACAATATCTCCGTAGGAGTCCTCCTCGCTCCGTATCGTGAAGGAGTAAACATACGTGTGCAAAGTATACCCCCTTTGTAATGACTTATTTTTTGTGAGACTTAAACCCATTGAAAAAATTCAAAACAATTTCCATAAGTTTATTAGGCTTTGAAATTTTTTTATAAAATTTTAAATATTTTTTTGAGCTTGTTTGCTATTTTAAAACTATTTTTTAGCAAAAAAGGGCCTAAAAATGACTAAAAATCACAAAAAAATCACCCAAAAATAGCATATCCGATACGACACGAAAATGGGGTGTTCAAGACTCTCAAACATCCCATTTTTGTGCCGTATCGGATATGCTATTTTTGGGTGATTTTTTGGTTATTTTTAGGCATTTTTTTGCTTAAAAATAGTTTTAAAATAACAAACGAGCTTTAAAAAAATTTAAAAATTTCTAAAAAAAATTCAGAGCCTAATAAACTTATTATTTTTTTTGAAGTTTTTTTATGGGTTTAAGGTCTCACAAAAAATAAGTCATTACAAGGGGGTGTACTTTGCACGCGCATGTTTACTCCTTCACGATACGAAGCAAGGAGGACCCCTACGGAGATTTTTTTGTGCCACTCTTGCGCCATATCAAGTCATCCACGATATGGAGCAAGAAGTATAGTACCAAACATTATGCTTTTTGCCATACTCGCGTCGCATGAGCTGCTGCACGATACAATGCGAATATGACTCTGTGAAAATTTGGCTTTACTGCTCTTGCATCATATCAACTTATTCTCACATGGTTGACTTTATGAATTATCCTTACATTGTTGTTGCTCATGCTCATAAGATCACCCTAATGAACAAAGATTTTAATATGATTAGTAGAATAAGGTACCGAGGATGATGTTTGCAAGAGAAAAATCGATGTACTTGGACCTGTTAATTATAAGAGAATGGGTGAGATGTATGGGCAAATGGTTATCAATGTTTCTTGGACTTTTGAGGAAGAGGACTATCTTAGTATATCTCATAAGGACAAGTCCATGCTACTTGTAAAAAGGATATTTAATTGTTAGATTCTGTAGTTTATTATTGCATAAGGTAAGACATTTTGACTCTAAAATTTTTTAGTATATAGAATAATTATGCTATTGATTGCAAATAACATGCCTTTATTTTTGCTATTAGCTTTATGACATTGATTACATCTCTTAGCCAATAAATCTCTAAAATTGTGTGTATTGTTGATCCATTGTTATCAATGGAATTTTTTTCGAGATTTGGCTCAAATATAGCAACGTCTTTCAAAGCTTTAGATTCCATCATAACTACCATTTTTTTTTAAATTACATCAGATACACTCACCAGAGAAATTATCCTCATGAACTCTCTAAGTGGTGTGCATGGCCAAGGAAGAATGTGGGTTGAATGGAATACTGCTTGCTTTTTGGTTAATTATTTATTTTATTTGATTGTCTATTTTAGTTACATGTTTCCATTTGCAGTGCTAGCAGGCTCGTGACTACCTTCTTGGACACCACATATAAGGATATTGTTGATCCTAGAAAACCATATAACTCTCTCTAACAAGAAGTATCATCGCAAAGTCACAAAGTCATACATATACTTGTGGAAAGAGAGTGCTTTTCAAATGTCTACAAGACAATAGATTCAAAGATACTCAAGATAGATGGAGTGAATGTAAGTCTCCTTCATATTGTTGGTTTTTTTAAGGACCCTTTTTTAGTTTACCAACTTGTCACATTTTTTCTCATAGTACTAAGATTACCCTAACTCATATATGCGGTGGATAAGGGAGCAATGTATTGAGTTGATTTTGGATAGGGTAATCACACTAGTTGATTTCGATTCCCCTCCACAAAGCCACGAAACATGCATAATAAAAGAACCCACAATCTGATCAGCATAGATAATGTCTGTGAACACCTTATTAATCGCATGGAAGGTTCCACTTAAGCTTTCCATAGGTTGTCATTCCGTACTTGTTGATAGAAATATATCTATAACCAAGAATTCATTATTAGTACTTGCTTAAATGAAAAAAAAACATTATCAACTCAAGTCTTACAATGTGTTTGCTACGAAATACGCTCGTTTGGAGGCAAATGGATATCCTTTGCCATGTAAACATGTTGTAGTTTGATAAACCACCCTTCATGCATAATTTTGAAAGAAATGATACGTCCCTTCCAGTGATGTTTAATATCCTCTCGTTTTTTTCTTTTCACCTTGTGAGAGTCCTCGCAAGAGGGCAGCATGGCAACCTAATCATTTATACTAAAGATCTTTGGCTCCCAATTTTCATCAACTCTGTGGCTATAGACAGTGCAAGAGTTTACTAAACGAGAAGAGCTCCTTCTGGATGCCATACTTAAATTAAATTCGCAGAGAAAGAAGCTCATCGAGAAAGATAATTGAACTAAAAAGTAGAGAAAGAAGCTCACTGAGAAAGGGGAATGAACTAAAAAGGAATATTAAGAAGACTAATGAAAATATATTGGGCGCCAAAAAGTTCTGGACTTTCAAAAAAATCATCATTAACTTCACAGCAACTTTATTATGTCATTTGTCAGATTTTATAAGTAAATAAGGACTTTGGGACTACCAAAACATGTCAGACATTGGAGATTTTGGCTAAAAAGGACGAGAGAATCACGAAGTGGACTCTACTATCTCCAAAAAAGAGGAGAGAAGAATACCATATTCTTACACACGTGGCAAACTCTCTTTGGCCCTTTTCTTAATCCTGTGATTAACAAAAGTGCATTTTTTGAAGCGTTTTCGGCCGTAATGATGTCAGCTGGACAGCTTGATGACGTAGGATATCATGTATGTTTTGGAGACTCTGCATGGAGGATCACTCATGGTAGACTTGTGATTGTGAGAGGTGCCAAGGCTAGCAGTCTCTACCCCTTGATTGTATCAGCTTCTTCCCTTGATCATGTTTTTTCGGTGGGTTCTATCCCACATGTATCTCTTTGGCATGCTCATTTGGGCCATATGTCTTTAAAGGGAATGAAAATGCTTTTTGGTTTGCAGTACTTACCACCCCTTGATTATGCATGTTTTGATTCATGTGAGCATTGTCTTTATGGCAGGCAGACTAGGTCTATGCATAAGAAGTCTGGTAGGCCACGCATGAGTGAGCCCTTGGTAGTGATACATTCGGATGTTTGTGGGCCCATGCCTTGTCAGTCTATGGGTGGTGCAAAGTATTTTGTTACGTTCATAGATGATTTTTCACAGAAAATTTGGGCTTATCACATTAAGCTGAAATCTGATGTCTTGGCTGTGTTTCAGAGATGGCTTGCATTGGTTGACAATCAGTCTAGGTATAGGCTAAAATGCCTAAGGACAGATAATGGGGGTGAGTATGTCTCACGTGCTTTTGAGCAGTTATGTGATGAGAGGGGTATTAAGCGTCAGTTGACCGCCCCCTACACCCCCCCCAGAATGGTTTGGTTGAGCAGATGAATAGAACCATCTAGGAGCGTGTACGCAGTATGCTTAACCATGTAGGCCTACCACAGAGCTTTTGGGTTGAGGCAGTTAGTACAGCTATGCATGTCATAAACAGATCACCCTCTAGTTCACCCTCTAGTGGTTTGGATTTCCAGGTTGCAGAGGAGGTATGGACTAGAAAACCCCCCTCTTATGCGCATCTCCGTGTCTTTGGATGTGAGGCATTTTGCCATGTGCCCAAGGACAAGAGAATTAAGCTGGATCCCAAGAGTGTCAAATGCATTTTCCTTGGTTATGGGGTTGCAGGCGAGATGGGTTATCGCCTCTAGGATCTGCAGGTGTGAAAAGTCATCCGCAGTCATAATGTAGTCTTCCATGAAGACAAAATGCATAGGCAGCCTGAGAGAGTTGTCGAGATCTGCAGGGTCATATTTTAGGAGGAACCGAGAGCTCCCACACAGCCAGTTGGACAGCCTACAGGTGCAGTAGATAATCATGGTCAGGGCGTTGGACATGCAGCTGAGCAGGTAGTAGAGCCTACTGTGAGATGGTCTACTAGAGACAAATGTCCACCAAATATATTTCAGCCCTCGATGCATTATGTCTTGGTTACAGATGCAAGAGAGCCTTTCACTTATGATGAGGCTATGCGCAGGGGTGACAGTCACTCCTGGGAGAGGGCTATGCAGTCTGAGATAGACTCCTTGCATAAGAATGACACTTGGGATTTGGTTTCCTTGCCTACAAGCAAGAAGGCTTTGCCATGCAAGTGGGTGTACAAGCTGAAAAGTACCCCTGGACACCCAAAGCCAGCATATAAGGCTAGATTGGTAGTAAAGGGTTTTAAGCACGAGCATGGTGTGGACTTTAATGAGGTCTTTTCTCCTATGGTTAAGATGACTACCCTGCGCTTAGTCTTGGCTTTGGTTGCTCAGCTTGACTTGGATTTATACTAGATGGATATCAATACGGATTTCTTACATGGGGACTTGCATGATGAGATTTATATGGAGCAGCCTAAGGGCTTTGCAGAACTTGGCAGGGAGCACCTAGTGTGCAAATTGAAGAAAAGTCTTTATGGCTTGAAACAAGCACCTAGGGAGTGGTATCATAAGTTTGATGCCTTTATGCAGTCACAGGGCTATCCGTGTCTTTACACAAAGAAAGCCCA
Organism: Lygodium microphyllum; assembly: GCF_053477565.2. Lineage (NCBI taxonomy): Eukaryota > Viridiplantae > Streptophyta > Polypodiopsida > Schizaeales > Lygodiaceae > Lygodium > Lygodium microphyllum. The sequence continues at coordinate 117,362,519 of NC_141138.1, forward strand.
TGATGGTTCTTTATTGATTTTGGTCCTCTATGTGGATGATATGTTGATAGCAAGGAAAGCTCATAATGAGCTAGATGCTCTTAAGGCTCATCTCAAGAAGAGCTTTGAGATGAAAGATCTAGGACAGGCTGCACACATACTTGGTATGCGCATTAGACGCGACAGGCATCAAAGACTCCTACAGAGGGAGTACATTCATAAAGTCCTTGAGCGCTTCCGCATGCAGGACGTAAAGCCTATTGGCTATCCATTGCCTTCTTATGTGATTGTCCGCAAACAGAAGAGCAGAAGGCCGAGATGGCCAAGATTCCCTATGCATCTGCAGTGGGCAGTCTTATGTATGCCATGATAGCCACTCGTCTAGATATTGCCTTTGCAGTTGGTATTGTGGCACACTATATCGCTACACCTAGCAAGAAGCATTGGGATGCCGTGAAGGGTATCATGAGGTACCTAAAGGGCACTGCAGATATGTGCATATGCTATGGCAACCAGGATACAGGAGTCGTGGGGTACACTGACTCTGATTATGCAGGACATGCAAATAGTAGGAAGTCCACTTCCGACTATGTATTCACCTATGCTAGAGGTGCTGTTTCTTGGATGTCCAGGGTGCACGACCCTTTCTACTACAAAGGCAGAGTATGTTGTAGCCACTGAGGCTTGCAAAGAGGCCATTTGGTTGGGTCGTTTAATTGCTGACCTTGGTATTGATGCTATTCCTACACTGCATTCGGATTCTATGAGTGCTATTCAGTTAGCCAAGAATCCGATCTTCCATGCGAAGATGAAACACATTGAGGTGAGGTATCACTTCATATGTGGGGTCGTTGAGGACAAGTCTGTTGATCTTGTCAAGATCTTGAATAACTAGAATCTTGTAGATCTGCTCATGAAAAGCCTCTCTACAGAGCCCTTTGCCTTGCTCAGGAGGTTGATGGGTGTGGGATGAGATGACGTCTTTCCTCATCCTATTGTACATGTGTACATGTTGTACTATCTTTTTTCTTTTTCTTTTCACTCCTCACTACGGCAGATTCGCCTTTAAGTGGGAGGTTGTTGGAGGTAAAGGTGCCTCTGCCTAGCCGCCCATGTATTACTACACTGACAGTCACACCGCCACTGCACACTGCAGGTAGTGGGCGCCCGTCACCGTCACTTTATTATTTATTCTTTTAGTGAAAGTTTGAATAAAGGAAGGCCCAGTCACACATTGTGACTATTGGAGTTCCCATTTCTAGTCTCTCCCTTTCTTGCTCTTGCTCTCCCACCATAGCTCTCGAGTCCAACCTTCGATCCGTCACTCCCTTTCAAGGCCAGCATAATCTGATAGAGATCCAGATCAAGTCGCTAATCAACTACTCCAACATAAACTGACGAAAAGAACTATCAAAGAGGTCATCCTAGTTGTGGCCTGAACTACCTATCTAACTAGGACAACTAGACCTAGAACTACTACTAGGTGGGGACTCTTATAGCCTAGTCATAAGATATTTTCTTTCAACACACTTTCCTTTCAAGGTTTCGATACTTGGGTATGTAAAAAGGAGGGAGCTAAGCATAGAGTGACCCAAGGAGAACAGGATATCACCCTCGAGTTGTCCTGACTCAGTATCCAAGTACCTACCAAGCTCTCGCAAGGCAGCACAATCGTTTTCTTTTCCGCTCACTTTATTTTCACTCCAACCTTCCTTATTTCTTTATTTTGGCTAGGTGCTACCCCTAGGAAGACAAGGCATCAGCCTCAGTCTATCTCATCCCCAGGAACCTACGAGGCCTTCGCAAGATGACAATCAACTGCTTTTAAGATTTTCTTTCTTTCCTTTCTTTTCATGTTTAGGGGTTAAAAACCCTTTTTACACACCTCTGTATTTTTATATTTCAAGTATATTTATATTTTTCTCTTCTTGATACTTCGGTAGGCTTCTCTACTTGCCTCACACTAGTAGGGACTCCTAGAATAGTTGCCTAGCAAGCTAGTAGAACAAGGTACTAAGATGGCTTTCTAAAGCAAGTCTTTCAATGCTTTCACAATGTCATTATAGGAGGTAGACAACTACTCGAACCTCCCTTAGATATACCTAACCTAACCCTAGGATTTCATATGCCACCCTTGATTTCTAGTCCCTAAACAACAGACGAGAAGAAAATAGCCCCCACATACACATATAACACTATTAGATTAAGGAAAAAACTTGGAAAGGCAATGACACCACCTGGAATGGCCACAAGAAGCTCCACATAGCAAAGGCTCCCTCCAGGCACTTCATAAAACTTTTTTGATGCAATCACTAAAATAGAAAACCATTAAATATACCTACACCAAACAGACCTATGACCCTCTTAGCCTTAAGGAATATAACATTTCACAACCAACAAACTGGCCCTCTTGGCCTTATGAAATAAAACATTAGAACCCAATAGAAATGGCCCTCTTGGCCTTAGGAAATAATCCATTTCACTACCATTCAGTAGAGGCAGACTACTGAAACAAACCCTTCATCCTAGCATGACTCTACTAAAGCACAAATTTGACCAAGGAGAAGGGCTCCTTAGGCCCTACACTAAGTACATCAGGTTATTAGCTAATTTCCTTGCATAAATAGCAAGGGATATCTGACAAATATGACAATAAAAGATGCTCAATTGCTACCTGACTCGTAACCCAAGCTAACCATTGGTGACCAAAATGGGACATGTCAGTAGTAAGAAGATCCCAAAGTAGTCCAAGGCTAATGCTGGAAGGTAATTTGTAAGAGCTCCCCTGGACAACAATTGAAAAGGACATCTTTAATGAAAGCATAGTTGGACAAGGAATCTGCAAAGTGATTCCACTATCAAGGAACTAACTGAAAAGTCACCGTCTCAAAAATATGCAACATATCCAAGGTTGCATGATGGTACATCCTTAGGATGGGATCCCGCACACTATAGGTCCCATGCAGCTAATTGATTACTAACTGCGAGTCCCCTTTTATCAATAATTGGCGGATACCACTACATCAAGCTACATTCAGTCCCATGATCAAGGTCTTATATTTTTCCATATTATTAGTAAAAGAGGGTCCTAAATAGATCCACATCTTCATGACAACCCTACATCGGGGATCTTTAATGACCACACCAATGCTCACATGTTTAGTGGCCCTCTAGAAGCTCTATCAAAATACAAAGTATAGATTTAATATTTGATGATAGGCCACATCATATTGATCAACTCACTCATACTTATGATAATCAAAATCAAGCGGAGAGAGAGGATTTATGACAAGTACAATCCCTCCTTCTTCGCTGAACTCAATAGAAATGCTAGTTAGAATTCTATGACAATGGTGGCCACAGACCTTAATCTTCCATGTGAAAGATCCGTCTTGCCACCAATAACCTGATAGCCTTTACTTCACCAGATCACTCGCCTTGGTGGTAACATTGCTCTAAATACGGATGCTCTAGATAGGGAATAGTTCTCGTCCCATTTGATTGTCGTAGTACCTACTACACAATAAAGCTAAATCATGAAAGACTTGCATAGACACCAAGCCCAACGTCAGCCCTTACACATAGTAAGGCTTCAACTTATTAAATTTAACTTTTAGTCTTAAACTCTACTCCCTACTACAAATATGCTAAAAGGGTTGTAGAGCCATTCTTTCCTAAATGTACATTTTTGTATGGCCCATTCCATTTGGGTTCCAATTTACCTAGGAATAGCTCATGAGACAAGCATCATAATACAAATTTTTACTTCTTAGCCTGAAGATCATGAAGGGCTTTCATTCTCTTCTTCCCTACTTCTTGATGTAGTAAAGCCTGCGACCAAATCTCATCAAGATGTGCAAGAGAGGTATATATTTCCTATAACACCTCTGCCTCTCCCAACGAATGATTGAGAGCAAAACACACTCCTCCCCATACACTAGCTTGAACGAGGTGTGGCATGTAGTTCTCTTGAATGTCATGTTGTAAGCCCACACTACTACATATAATTTCTTATCCCAATCGCGCTTACTTTTTGATACTATCTTGGATAAAATTTCCACCAACTATTTATTTGTACTCTCAACTTGGCCATTGGATTGAGGATTATATGGGGTAGTTTTATTATGCTTAATCTTCAAAGCTTTTGTAAAGGCTACGATAATCTTATTCAAGAAGTACGTCCCTCGATTAGACACTATTTCCTTGAGTGGACCAAAATAGTAAATAATTTTCTCCATAATGAAATTGGTTGTTTCCTTAGCATTATCCTTCACTGTTGCTCAAGCTTTAGACCACTTCGTAAGTAGTCCATTGCTACAATAATATACCGCTTTTGTGTAGTCGATGAAGGGTATATTGGTCCCATAAAATTGATACCCCATTTTTCAAAGGGTAATATAACCAAAATAGGGTTTAAATGTCATTTATGATTCTCCTTGGCATCGTGTCTTTGACAAACATGATAGGACTTAACATAACTAAAAGCATCTTAGAAAATCTATGGCCACCAATAGCTAGCATGGAGAGCTTTCTGGGCGGTAAGTTATCCCAGAAAAATGTCCTCCACATGCTGAGTCATGGCATTTCTCAAGAATGAATGGTACCTTACGCATCGGCGATAAATCTCATCCACTCCTCTCTAATACAAGACACCCACTATAATTGAAAAGCATAATGCTTGTTGCTTAATCTTTATCTTTGCAGACTTTGATAAAGTAGCCCCTAATCCTCCTATGGATAAATAATGTGTTAATAGCTACATACCAGGAAGGAATGGAAGCTGTATCAATCTTGAATAGGCCTTTAATATTACTTCCTTCAGTTAGAATTTTCTTTGGCTCCTTGAAATCCACAAGACATTCCACAATCTATAGCTTTGGTGGCTTACTCCTAATCTCATAATCAAACTCTTGCAAAGTGATTAACCACTTTGCTAGACGGTCATGCAGCTGCAACTTAATCATCAACAGTCTAAGTTCTTCCGCCTTTGTAAAAATTACTACCTTCTCATAGATAATATAATGCCTAAATTTGTTTGTGGTGAAAACCATTCCAAGGCACAATTTCTCCATATAAGTATAATCCACTTAAGATATCCCCAACTTCCTACTAGAAAAGGCTATTGGATGATATTGTTTATCTTCCCAAATTTGGGCTAAATAGTAGTTGATACTATGCATTCTGGCTACAAAAAATATATAGAAAACTTTACCTCTTCAGGGTGCTTTAAGGATTGGTGCTTTCTCTAGTTCCTGCTTCACATCCTTGAAGAATACTTGCAAGCTTCATTCCACTCAAACAAATAGTTAAAAGATAGCAGGTTTGTTAATGGCAATGCTCTTTTTGCCCATGCATTGATAAATCTCCGATAATATCCCACCAATGATAGAAAACTATGTATCTCTTTTAGAGTACGTGGTAGACTCATAGCGGCTATAACTTTTATCTTTTCAAGGCCAGTTACAATACTAGTCGAACTCACCACATGGCCCAGTAACAACCCATAGGGCACCCCAAAGATGCACTTCCTAGGATTAAGAGCAATGCAAAATTGTTTGCAAGGGTCAAAACATTTCCTTAAAACAATCAGTTGTCTTTTTCTTCTGGTGGTTGCCCCGAGATCATCAATAAAGACTTTTAATTCCTCAAGGGAGATATCACCAAAATTCTTATCAACTGTACGTTGCCAAGAACTAGGTGCATTCCATAATCCAAAAGGCATCACATGATATGCAAATGTATCAAAAGATAGTGATAAATGTCGTTTTCAAATTGTCTTCCTTTGCAATAGCCATTTGGTTATATCCAGCAAAGAAATCCATAAATGAATAGATTTTCCTACCCACTAATTGATCCAAAATTCGATCAATAAATGGAAATTAATAGTAATCCTTAATTGTTTTCTTATTAAGCTCTCTATAGTCTACGCAAAGCCGAATTTGATTATTATTCTTCTTCCTAATAACAACTAGTGAACACCACTCTCTGTGTTGAACCAAAAATATTAGGTCAGTTTTTTGTAGTTTTGTCAACTCTTCGAATAGCCATCCCATAATTTGAAAGGCATACGCCCTATTTTTTGTCACATAGGGTGGCTACATTTCTTTAGAGGAATGTATGAACAACCAGGCTAGGATAAATATCTCTCGACTCGTCATAACTCCAAGGAAAGATGTCACATAATTTTTAAATCAAGGACACATAGTCCTTCCTTTCTTCTAGACTGAGCATGGACCCTAATTTAATTGGCCGTGAACCATTTATTGTACCAAGGTCTAGCTCAATTACATTTGTATCCCTTATCCTCTCCTGAGCCCCTATTGGCTCATTCAAAGTTACTTGATAAATATCCTCTATAGTAGTGGACCCCTCATTGGATTCGTCACTTGGTGATAACTCACTAGCAAATGAAGCATATAATGTTTCTAACTTTAACGGGGATAAAGAAAATATCTCACTTTGAGGAGATTCAAGGTAGGCATGTACTACTACACGTGTAGCACCTCTACCAAAGATCAATTGACTAGTGAGTATATCAACTTGATAGTCTGCTCGTAAAATCCATGGCATGCCTAGCAATACTTGATAGCTAGGTTGCCCCGCAAACCTAATGACCCTAAAGTCTAGAATGCATTCCACATTGGCAACAATGACATGGAATTTAGGAATGCAACCTTCACATTGTCTTAAACTATTATCAGCCATTTGGAGAATCGTGGAGGAATCTTTTTTTATTTCTAATCCCAACCTATCCATCAATTCCAAACTCATAATGTTGACGGAGGATCCCATGTCTACAATTGCATGATCCACTACTATTCTATCAACATACGCTGCTACCCTCAAACAATGCTTTCTAGCATGTTCAAACTAATCATCTCCTACTCGCCCTATTCTCAAGGGCTCAACGATATACCTTGTGCATAGAATCTTCTTAAATTCTTCACGCACTCTTGGAGAAAACTTATCAACTACAGGAGGTTTATAATCAGTCTTAACTTTGCAAAGAGAACTCGCTGGATCAAATTCATTGATAACTAGCAAGAGCTCTCTTTTTTCACTAGACCATTCTCTCCTTTGGTCTTTGAGCCAGTTTTGGTGCCTCTTTCCTAGCTTTTTCCTTCTTCTTTGGGAACTCCTTATCCTTCTTGGGGTCGGCTTTACCATCTATAGCCTTAGGAGGTTTGCCTTCCATATTTATTGAGGACTTGTGTCCCCTTATCATCTTGCTTAGGCGTTCCCTCCACAGGTTTTACCATGTCTTTGTTGGCTTCTTTACCTTTTTGACCTCTTGTAACAACCCACAAATTAGAAGTTTCCGTGCCATTGATACAAACAACTTCTATAAGACTAACTCCACTGCCACTAGGTAGCTCCTCTACCATAGCTTCCCCTCTCTGTAGTATTTTCTTTGGTCCCTCATCTTGCTAGAGATTATTTCCTTGTGCTTGATGATTAACCAGACTTGGCTGTCTACTTCCTTACTCGAGAGAACTAATCTTACTCCAACATGTAGTAGCTAAGTTGTTGGACTTTCAGCATATGTAACATTTAACATTTGGACAATTCTTAGGAAAATGTTGGCCACCACACCACTTATAGTTGAATCTTGAGGGGGCACCCTCTTCACGGTGTCGACTCCCTATCAAATTTTACTACATCTTAAGGAAATTGACATCAATGGCTATTTGCCTATATTGTCACTTGACTCATAGCCACGATTGTCTACCTATCATTCCATTGGCCTAACCACTTGATTAGGGATTGGCTGTTGATTTCCTAGAACAATGGTAGGATTTATCATTTGGCTTCCAACATTTGGTGGAGCCATCTAATTAGCCATAGGCATGGGCACACTAGGAAAAGCGGGCAACATGGGCACATTTTGAATCATTCTTCCTCTCCTATCAAGAATACTCATGGGCATCCCTTGACCCCCATTTGTTAGTGCTAAACTATTTCCAACACCTAGACTCGCGAGGTATAGGTTGCTTTTAATCATGATTCTACTTCCTCTGCTCTTGTAATATCAGTTTCAATGTTGGCAAGAGCAACACTACTCAACTGCACTTGAATGTTAAAGTCTAGCCCATTCAAAAAATATTGCAACTGAGCAGTAGCTAGAATAGGAATATAGGTTTGCAACTTACAAAATGCTTCCTTTAGTTTCTTGGCATACCCAGGAACATTCTCATGAGGTTCTTGATGTGTTACATTGAGGACACATAGCCAATACTGACCTTCCCTTTCAGGGGAAAAATCTCTTCATCAAAAGGCCACAAAGAAGAAGTCAATCGTAGTTATTGTTCCAGCTTCTAGGCTATGATACCATACTGCAGCTCGTCCTTTTATAGTCATATTAAAGAACATCATCAAGTGTCCTTCATCTTGAATTTGACAGTTAAACATTAACTTTTGGAATTCATTAATGTGAAGTTTTGTGTCTTCCTCTGCTAACCCATCAAAAATGGGTGGAGAAAACCGTAAGATTGGAAAGTTTGATGTTCCTATTGGGATTGCAATGGGTTGTGCCCATAGTAATAACGAGATTCACTAAAGGAGTTTGAACTTTAGGAACTATTACTCCACTCAAAGTAGGTTGGCTGACTGGAAGAGGGGAAATACTAGAACTTCCTTCTCCTAAACGGACTATGCATAGGATTAGGATTGCTAAGACCTCTCCCTTGTAAGGATATTGGACCACTCCTTGCAAAGAATATCTTCTAATAATTTTGGCCTACTTTCTAGCCCATTCAGCTCTTTCTTGCTTTTGAAGCTCGGCTTGATGATCTTTTGAATCTATCTCACTGCCTTTTGGCATACACTAATAAACTCCTCCCTATTGACCAAGATTCAAAAACTGCCACTTTATTAGCGGCTCCTGGAAAATGCACTTGTTGAGACCTAAAACTGGTGCGCAGTTCGGACGCAGATAGCTCACGTGGTGAATCCCGGAAGGTCCCCAAGAACAAAGTACTCTACTTTTTAGCACAAAAACCCATGTAAAAGCAAGCACGACATGAGACAAGAGACAAATTGGGTTCAATCTCCCCCATGCCTTGTGTGAGCGCTCCACAAAGCATGTATTTAATGTATATTTCTAATCTTCATGCTCAATAATAGCCCAATTACAAAAATATGACAAGCTTTTAGCTTTTGAGTTTGCTTTCTACCAAAAATAGGAAAATAAAGCTAATGGACGGTGCCCATAGTGTCTGGCACGCCCAATCTCAATGTCCAAATAGAAATAACATATCCAGGCGCATAAGCGCATACAAAATAATAATAAATAATCGATGTCTCTATAGACATAACAAAATATAGGCGTGGCGCCTATCAAAATATAGTCCAAAGGTCGAAAACCCGCTAGACTCCAATGCTTTCCTCCGCCACTGCTGCTATCTCTACACATCAACTGAAGCATTCACAATCGTTAGTAAAATAACACAATTAAACCGACAAAAGTGAATACCTAGCAGTCTTCAGCTACATAAATAAATCAACTGGTTAGAAATAAATCCTAACCTTAATTTATTACGAGTGCGCACTCTAAACTCATAAACGTTTATTAATTTAATATGCATTTTGCGGAATCACCCGCTATGGAATCACCCATGTACACACTAAATTAATGAAACGGCCGAAAAGGACAGGCGTCCCCATCAACTTCTCGCACAAAGAATCCTCTTTGTGTATGAGCCCCGGTCATCTAAGTTTACGGAATCCACCGTAAAACCTCACGGAATCCACCGTGGAATATGCCTCCTGGCATCATACCCCCGGGGTGGGATAGCAATTGACCTCAATTGCTATTAGCTCAATGTGGAGCTAACAGAGTGGGGAAAGCATTTAGGTCTCTAGCATGCATCCATTGTGCTTCTTCTACAGGATGGTTCTTAAATTTCACAAGATATCTAGAGTACCTTCGGCCAGTTCTAGTGGTCATGTAATCAGTGTCTATGATGGCTTCTGGTTCAAGGATTTCAGTCTCTTCTTCTAATAAAGGTGGGTTTTCATATACAGGGTGGATAGGTAATTGTCCTCTAAATGGTCTCAATAAACTAATATGAAATGTATTATGAATTTTCCAATGGGATGGCAATTCTAACTTGAATGCATTGTCATTAATTTTATGAATAATTCTAAATGGTCCGTAGAATCTAGGGGCTAATTTGACAACTGGATGTCTATCTACACTTTGCAGTCTACGCTTTTCTATTCTAAGCCAGACATAATCATCAACTTTGAAATTCATGGCTTGTCTTTTCTTGTTGGCTTGTTTGGTATATGATTGTTGGGCTTTAGCAATCATATCCTTTACCTCATCAAAAATAGTGTTATGCATAACAGCAATATCATCGGCACTTTGTATTCTATTAGACAAAGATGCAACAGGTGTAGATAATCTATGTCCATAAATAACTTCAAAAGGTGCTTTCTTTGTAGATGTGTGCGGTGTATTATTGTAAGCAAACTGTAATAAATGCAAATGGGTATCCCATGTTTGAGGTTTAGAGATAGTGTATGCACGTAAAAGATCTAGAATGGTGCTATTTGTGGCTTCTGTTTGTCCATTTGTTTCTGGATGAAATGCAGATGAGAAATCAATCTTTGTGCCTAGATTTGCAAACAGTGTAATCCAGAAATTATTACAAAATCTAGAATCTCTATCTGAAATAATCACTTTCGGCAATCCATGGTTAGTAAAAATAGTTTTCAAAAATAACTGTGCTGCTTGTGATGCTGTTAAAGTTTTCTTACATGCAATGAAATATGCTTGCTTACTAAATCTATCTACAATTGTCCAAATCATGTCATGGTTAGATTTAGTATTTGGTAAACCAGTAATGAAATCCATAGATATATGTTCCCAAGGTTTAGATGGAATAGATAAAGGCATTAATAACCCATACTGTTTACCATGATGTCTCTTTATTCTTTGACAAATCAAACATTCAGAAACAAAATTAGATACATCTGCATCCATATGCGGCCAATAAAAATCTTCAGTTAACATGCGTAATGTAGAAATGATACCTCTATGACCTTGATATGGGGGACAATGAATTTCATTCAAAACAAAAGATCGGAATGGAATAGTGACACACAGTCTCTTTTCAAAGAACATGAATCCATCATTATATGACAATGAATCAACAGGAATGAAATTATTTTGAACTAATTTTTGCCAATCAGAATGAAAAGTAATATCGTGGTGATATGTGTCTTTCATAGCAATCAAAGAATCAAAAGATATGATAGAAATATTATGAATTGCAGGTCTTCTACTCAATGCATCAGCAACTACATTTTCTTTTCCAGGTTGGTATTGAATGATAGGATGGAAACTTTGAATGAATGAAGCCCATTTGATATGACGGTCAGAAATTTGGGGTTGGCTAAGTAGATGTCTAATGCTTTGTTGGTCAGTCTTTATCATGAATTCTGAACCCATTAAATAATGCTTCCATTGTTTCAATGCTTGAACAACTGCTAAGAGTTCCTTGTCATAAGTGGAATATTTGAGCTCAGAGGGTTTCAGCTTAGAACTAGAATATGCTATTGGATGGTTGTCTTGCATTAGCACGGCTCCTATTCCTGATCCGCTAGCATCAGTCACAACTAAAAAGAATGGTCTATTAAAGTCAGGCAATTGTAGGACAGGGGCATTGGTCAATGCACATTTGAGTAAATCAAAAGATTTCTGCTGGTTTTCAGTCCATTGATAAACAATGCCTTTCTTAAGAAGTTTGGTCAGTGGTAAAGCAAGTAATGAGAAATTACGTACAAACTTCCTATAGAAACTAGCAAGACCAAGGAATGAGCGTAATTCATGTACATTTTTAGGAATAGGCCAATGCAATATTGCATCAATTTTCTTAGGATCAACTTTAATTCCTTCTTTTGATACAATATGACCTAGATATTCTATTTCTGTCTTAAAGAATTCACTCTTGTCAGGATTTGCAAACAATTGATTTTCTTTCAGTAATTGAAAAACTAATGATAAATGCTCATAATGCTCTTTTTCACTTTGACTGAACACTAAAATATCATCAAAGAAAACAATCACACAATATTGATATTTTAGAAAAATACGGTTCATCATTCTACTGAAAGTAGCAGGTGCATTAGTTTATCCGAATGGCATAACTAAGAATTCGTAATGGCCAAACTGTGTCCTGAATGCAGTCTTAAATATGTCGGATCTATCTAACCTCACCTGATGATATCCAGATTTAAGATCAATTTTACTAAATATAGAAGATCCTTGCAGTTTGTCCATAAGGTCGTCAACTCTAGGTATAGGATACCTATTCTTTACAGTGATCTTGTTTAATGCTCGGTAGTCAATACACATCCGATAAGTATTATTCTTTTTCTTGACTAGGAGCACAGGTGCACCGAATGGGGAACTGCTAGGTCGAATTAAACCTCTATTTAGTAATTCTTCTACTTGACTCTGGATTTCTTTTTGCTCTATTTGATTGTGCCTATATGGGGCTTTGCAAGGTGGTTGTGTGCCAGGTATTAGGTCAATCTTATGGTCTTCTGGACGTGATGGAGGTAAACCTGGTGGTAGGTCTTCTGCAAAACAGTCCTTAAAATATGCAAGAAATTCCTTATGTCTAGGGTGCATATGAGTTTCTTTTGCGTGCAATTCATTCACCCAAATGAGATATGATTTAGTATTCTTGCGTAGTGCACGTTTTGCTTGAGTATGCGAAAGCAGTGGAAACATATGAGATGCATGCATACCAAATAATGTAATAGATTTTCCTTGAAAATTTATATTCATTGTGTGTGTGGAATAATCTATATTGGAATTATGTTGGTGTCTCCATGGCATTCCTAGAATAATGTCGCTAGACTGTAATGGGACAACTAAGAAATTTCTTCTTTCAATATATGGACCAATTTGAATTTCTAAATTTTGAACTTCTTGTGTGCCATTGTACCTAGTGCCTAAAAATGCAGCTTTTATGCGATAGTGCGTAGGTACTGTATGCAATTTCAATTCCTTTACCAATTTTGCTGAAATAAAGTCATGCGTACTACCGTCATCATGCAATATAATTCTTTCTTTTCCATGCACCATACATTTCATAGTCAACAATGAATGTAAAGTAGGCATACCTGGTAAAGTGTCGGAAGTAGTAATAGGATCATCTTCATCTTCAGTGAAATCTGGCATATCCTCATGCTCTTCTTCGTCCATAGCTCCAAGGTAGTTGATATGTGCTGATGACTTCTTTGAATGACAATTTGCTGCGAGATGGCCTGGTTGGTGACACTTGTAGCATACGATGGGCTTGGCTTTGGTCACATTATTTGCAATGGCTGGGAGTCTGGGTATATTTGGATTTGCTTGTGGAATGGGCTTAGGATTTGGATTGACAGTGGATGGTAATGCAGGTGGTTTAGGCCAATTCTTGCGGAAAGATGGTGATGAAAAATGACCTGGATTAAACCTTCTGAAATTGGAATTGAATTGTTTAGATCCATAATTACCGTTTGCTTGGAATGGCTGTGGTCGTCGATCTCTTCCACGTAACTTATCTTCAGTGTCGTGAGCTAAGGAGATGGCGTCTTCAAGGGTAGCAGGCTTGAACATGTTCACCTCAGCGTAGTAATGTCCAAGAAGTCCAGACATGTACTTCCGCTTATGTGTCGTCTCTGGTACGTCTTCAAGCATGCGTAACTGTAAGAGTGCATTCCAAAAACGCTCTGTATACTGTGGAATAGGCTCACGATCGCGCTGTTGAAGTAAATCCCATTGCTTGATTGCCTTCTCATGAAATTGCGGTGGAAGGAAATTTTGCATGAACTTCTTCTTAAAATCTTCCCATGTAGCAGGACATTCTATGCTCTTGCGGACGACAGTCCACCAAAGTGATGCTCTATCTATCAGATGATTAGTAACACACTTGATTTTATCTTTCTCGGGATAAGTTTCCTCATGGAAATAGTCATCAAACTGGCTAATGAATGATAAAACAGTCTTTCCTTCTCTTATGCCATTGAAAGTGCGAAACTTGAAACTTCGTTTACTTATCTTGGATTCCTTGCGAATGGTTTGTGCTTCAAGAGTGGCGTCGATGGTACGGCGAATCAGATCTTCAGCTTGGGGTTCTTCTTTATCAGTGGACGCTCCTTGTAGCTTTGTCAATTGCGCTTGCAAGGCTTGCCTAGCTCTTCGCTCTTCGTCCAATTGTAACATGATAAGATCCAGCTTTTGTTCCATGGTAGGCTCGGGTAGATCGTCTTCAGCCATAGGATCATCCATATGTGGGGTAGTCATCCTGTAAAACTCAACAAACCTTTCTCACTCAAAATCAATTAGCGGGATGAGCGTAGCTCAAATTTGGGGTTACAAGGCTATGTATTTTTGGGTATTTTCTTCTTCAATTTTTAGAAATTCTGAAATATTTCTGTCTCTGTTTGCTGAAAGTACTTCAACGAACTTGTAGATAGGTAGAACAGCTTGCTGCGAACAACTTTCCAGTTCAGAGTTTTTGCATACGAACAAGTCTTCTAGGAGTTTCGTGCATTAGTCAGTTCTGATTTAGTCTGACTTGCAGAGTTGCAGACTTAACAGACTTGCAGGGTTGTGAACTTGCTGAACTTAGCCGACTTGCAGAACTTGCAGGACTTGTTTAGTGTCGACTTGCGAAACTTGACTTCTGATGCGCAGGACCCGGAGTTTACAGACTTCTCTGCCTTGTCTGACTTGAGAATAGCTTGATGACTTAAGCTTAATTTATTAAGCTTAAGCTTAATAATAAGAAGAAGGCCGCCGTTTTTCTGATCGTGGGGGGGGGGGGGGGGGGCGTTTTTTTTCTTCGCGCGATTTTCGGGGCTCCACTTCTTGATCACGATGAGAATTTTGAAGCAAATAAGCTTCTCTAATACCCTTAAGCTTTATGATTAAGCTTTTGATTAATAGGATTAAGAGCTTTTCTCACAGTTTCATCACGACTTGTTCATGGAGTTGAGGGAGTGGTCCTCCGCCGACAGAGAGTGGTCCTTCGCGATCTGAGAGTGGAAACAGGGGTTCTTGATCGCCAGAAGTCTGCCCGTATCGACGGTTTGCGACGAGATTAACTGTAGAGGCCGTTTGTTCCTGGAGCTCCGCCTTCGCCCGAGATTGGTAGCGATTGGAAGCCCTTGATCTCTGCTCCGCTCTGATACCACTGGTGCGCAGATCGGACGCAGGTAGCTCACGTGGTGAATCCCGGAAGGTCCCCAAGAACAAAGTACTCTACTTTTTAGCACAAAAACCCATGTAAAAGCAAGCACGACATGAGACAAGAGACAAATTGGGTTCAATCTCCCCCATGCCTTGTGTGAGCGCTTCACAAAGCATGTATTTAATGTATATTTCCAATCTTCATGCTCAATAATAGCCCAATTACAAAAATATGACAAGCTTTTAGCTTTTGAGTTTGCTTTCTACCAAAAATAGGAAAATAAAGCTAATGGACGGTGCCCATAGTGTCTGGCACGCCCAATCTCAATGTCCAAATAGAAATAACATATCCAGGCGCATAAGCGCATACAAAATAATAATAAATAATCGATGTCTCTATAGACATAACAAAATATAGGCGTGGCGCCTATCAAAATATAGTCCAAAGGTCGAAAACCCGCTAGACTCCAATGCTTTCCTCCGCCACTGCTGCTATCTCTACACATCAACTGAAGCATTCACAATCGTTAGTAAAATAACACAATTAAACCGACAAAAGTGAATACCTAGCAGTCTTCAGCTACATAAATAAATCAACTGGTTAGAAATAAATCCTAACCTTAATTTATTACGAGTGCGCACTCTAAACTCATAAACGTTTATTAATTTAATATGCATTTTGCGGAATCACCCGCTATGGAATCACCCATGTACACACTAAATTAATGAAACGGCCGAAAAGGACAGGCGTCCCCATCAACTTCTCGCACAAAGAATCCTCTTTGTGTATGAGCCCCGGTCATCTAAGTTTACGGAATCCACCGTAAAACCTCACGGAATCCACCGTGGAATATGCCTCCTGGCATCAAAAACGGGCTCAACACTGGCTCTAAGACACTAGCCGGGCCTCTACTACTTACCTAAAACCACCCCACATAGCCTCGCGGCTAGGAGCATCTAAGAACTTTGCATTTGTATAATTTTATTATCCAACAATTAATTCTTTCCCTACTCCTTAGAGGGAGTCCCTGAACATATTGGTGTTATACCCCGTGTAAGCACACACAAAGGGAGCACCCCTCGGTTGATCACCATGGCTCTACTATGGCTCTGCTACACCTCGGGGATTGGCCCCAAGATACATTGTGAACATTGAACACATTCAAAACAAAGTCCACTCTTTCAATTGATCAATCCAAGGAGATAATGAATAAACCTCACTAAATAACCCCCAAGTAATCATATATCTAGACCTATGGCTTAGGGTACCTCGCACTCTCAACGTAGATTATCGCTCATACAAACAAGGATTATGCATACAGGATATGATACCATATGGTGCGTACAATGCAGTTGTGTATGACCATCGTACTCAAACAAATTTATTCATTTAAAATCAACATCGTGAAAGTGCAAAGACAATTCTTTCCATGCTTTTCTTCTAAAACGTGATCACTTCATTGCTTATGGCTAGTATCGAGTTGTCTCGTGCTACTAGACTCCTTTAAGTTTGGACAAGAAAAAACCCTATATGACATGCATCATAAAACATTAGAATTCAATGTACTTTAAACACTCAACAACCCCCTTCTCCCTACCATTTAGAGTTATGCATTCGTTGGTAGGTTTAAGGAGCAATTTTCATGTATTTTCCTTTCACGAAAATAATAAAAACTCACTTCAACAAAGAGATAGAGCTAAACTAAGACTAAACCCCATGCTTCACCTCTACCATACATTCACAAATATAAATCTTATTTTTCCATATTTTTCGGATGAGAAAAACCTTTTTTTTGCTATTTATTTATAGAAAATTACTGATATTTATTGACTTTCTGATTTAACTTGATTGATCTTATTGAAATGGTTTTCTTATCATGTTTCAACCTATAAGAACATCATATGCACACCAAAACGCAAAAAATCGCATATTTTTCCTTAAATCGCATAGTCTCGTGTTTTGTGTGTTTAACATAAAACTATTATACGATTGATTTTTTGTGATTTTTTCAACATGACTCATAAATCAAAGTATTGGCAATCAAATACAAGCATTTTTAACCATTTTCAACCAAAATTAATCATAAAATGTTGAAATCGATGACTTACTCATAAAACCGTGCATTATGACGTACATATTTCGACATTGGAGGCTCGCTGACACTCTTGAATGGCCATTGACAATTTGTCCAACCTCAATTCACGTCTCTTTATACTCTCACATCATCGCACGATCAAAATCGTTCATCTCAGCCCACCCTCTTCTCTCATACACTAATCCATGAAAACAAACCACAAGAGGAGAGAGGAGAGAGGAGAGAGAAATACTAAAATCATATCTCTTCATAGAATGCGTCAAATTATGCATTGTTTGTCCCGATGAAGGGTGAGAAAATTGATCATCTCAAGGCTTGGAGCATTCCTTTGATCTCCAACAGCAGCAAAATGGCATTATTTTAATAAAAAAATGGGGTGCTGAAAAAAATGGTGCCCCCTCCCCCCCACGTTTCATAAAATCATGTCTTTTTAAATCCTAAAGCTTAAGCCAAGCTTAAGCTTTTGAAAAAAAAAAACTAGTTTACTTTTGAAGGTTTCACACTTTGGCTTAAGTGGTTTTTTCGATTTCGGAAGAGCAACCAAGGCTTGGATTTGAGATTCGTCTAGATGGCCATCTTTATGACATCAAAATCTATAAACTTGGCCACCATCATGCAATTTCCGACTCTTGGATCACATAGTTGCTTCATAACGCGAAACATTGTGGGGATTAAATGGGGGGCCAAATGGACTTCAATTGACGAATTGAGACTTGCGTTGGGTTATTGGCATCAAACTCCATCTAGGAAAATCTAGATCATCAATCCACAATTGTTTCATTTTGCATGAAAAATTGGTAATTTATGTCCTCTTGGGCTCTTTTTCGCTTTAAAAAAACTGGCCTCTAAAATCCGCTCTCATGGAGTAATATTCGTCCTCTCATCTTGCTCAACATTTCTCTCTCTAGGATTTTTTTTTCCTCCCTTGGCTTGAGGTTGAGGAAACCCTTTGTTTCACCATGCCTATAATAAAAGATGTTGAGCTATACAAGCACATTAAAGACATAGATTCTTCAACACACACGATATACATCCTTGTGAGCCATACAAGCACATTAAAATTTGTATCTAGAGACATTGTTGCTCTCTTAATGCTCTCTTTGTATCTAGACATTAAAACAACCCATTGTTGAAAACTAAGCTTTGGAATGGTAACACTTAGTGTTCCATTATACTCCTAAGTTTGTTCAAATTTGGCCTATCCTACTAATAGCAGTGCTTCATGGTTGACTCCGAACTGGTCACGTTTTTCCCTCTCAAAAGGAGATAGGGCCTTGCAATTTTCCATGTAGTTTGTGGTGGAAGATTAAACAAAAAAAATAGAAAGATCAAAAGTGTGATTGGATAACAAATGAGGTCCCTTCATTTTGTTTTGGCATAATATAAGGACCATTTAGGGGTTTCCCAACAATAGAGACCACACTCTAGTCACTAAGCAAGGTGCCCTCACATTGCTAGTGAACTTTTGAATGGTCCTTAGATTGTAATGAAAGAGAGCTAGGGGATGTCATTATATGGGACAAAAAACCCCCTCCTGTTGTTCAAGTGTATACAATATACAAATACCTCCATCCAAACAACAAAAACAACTACATTTTAGTCCCAAGAAAATGCAAGTATGAGATCCCCTCATGTCGTTGGGTCACTCAAGAAGGGCCTTTAGATTGTGCTCAAAAAGCACAAAGGTAGGCCATCCTACATCAAGGAAGGAAACTCCCCGTGATCTATCCTGTAATGGTTTATTCCCACGATCTATCCTCTATGTTTCACGGATAAAACAAGGGTTTGGTTTAGTATTTTAATCAAATCATAACCGATGGGAAAATACTCGATTCTCCTTTTACAAGTAGGTGACTTTTATTGAGAATAGATACATTTTAAATCAACGATAGCAGACAATTCAATAGTTGTCTATGTTAATGGGATTGTACACATAATTTTCCCCACATAAATCACATGAATTTGTAGCATCTAAGCCAAGATTTATTTTACAAAAGAGCAGTCCGCTTAGCTTAGAGGATGTTGTACAATGTGTACAGCATCCACTTAGCTTAGTGGATTATCAAGCAAGTTTAGTAAAGGAGATGTGTACACTACTAAAGGCTGTCTAGCGAATCTATCATCTAACGAGACGTAATCCTTTCATCGATGAAATGATCTATGTTGGAGAGGTAAAAGGCTGCACAACCTACACTCAAGAAGGAGGCCTAAACTTGACATAACTTTAATCATCAAGTGGCACAAAATTTTGCATATGTGAAACGACATTCATAGACCAAGGCATAATACACTCTCATGGAAGGAGGGAGCTCACAGCCATGGGCGAAAATCAAAAGAGAGATATAGTTGGAAAATAGTATAAACAGTGAAAGAGGACTTGTGGTCTATTTATATAAAGGGACGAGGGGTGTCTGAGTGGATAGAGAGAGAGAAGAGCTAACATATTTATGAAACGACATATCTGTGAAATGACATACTTTGAACTATGCAGCTTGTCAAATTTATGCCTTGCTCAAGATTGTTTGCCGGTGAAACATGCTGGTTTCAATGGCACGAATGGTTGCGATGGGCATGAATGGTTGCTATGTTGGCAGTGGAGATCGGATTTGTGATGGGCGTGAATGGAGGGTTTTACCGGTGAAATAGGCAACTAGAACGACCAGTTGGAAAATAAACTATTGCAACTTTAGTCTTCCAAATGGAAAAGCATTTGCACTAAAGGCACAATAATTGAAAGGGTAATAATTTGGCAATAAGTGAAGAATTGAAAGGGCAATAAGTTGGTAATAATTGAAAGAATGACTATTGTAATGCTATGACAACTCGCTCAACTTGGCCATACTAATCAAAATTGGATAAATCTCGGATGACCTCTACTTGTGGAAGAAAAGTTCCTCAAGTAGCTTATCATACGCATGACCTTCCATGCATTCTTCTTCTTGATGAAGAAAGATCACCATCATAGGCTTTAAGTTTACCAACATCATAGCAAGGTGTTTGACCTTGTACAACGGAACCTAAAACCTCGCAAGTGAAGAGTCGATCTACTCTCGAGACGATTGCATGGAGGGAAACGTTGGAAGATAATGCCTTGCAATGCATATGATTTAAAGACACTTGGGTAGTGCGATGCTTCCACTAGCTAGAAATGAAAGCAAGAATGAGTTTGGAGAAGTTTCCACATGTAGTTGCAAATGGGAGTGTACTACCCCTCTATGTCCACGTAAAGAGGAATAGTTTGCAAAGCAAGATACTGATAGGGAAATAAATGCACAATGCCATGGCCAAGGTTTATTGTTGGCACACCACCGTTTGCCAATATCCTAGTTCAACTCAAATTGAAAATATGGGTAAAAGGGGTCAATAAGTGAAAATAAGGTGACCATGGCCATTCAACCAATTAGCTAGGAGAGAGATGCAATTTGATAGGTCAATCAATATCAACACTTGTTAGTGTATGGTCCACAATTGACTTGTTTAATGTGCCTCAATGCCATGCTTTAGATGGCCAATGTTTTATAATAATTTTTAATATGGTGTTTGATTATAAGAAAGTTTTGTGTCATTACTCCACAAAATTTCCAAGTACTGACCTATGTACATGAAGAACAACACAACTTTCATTGGCGACATTCTACTAGCTCTACCTCTTATTAGCGTTAAATATGTGTGAAAATTAAATGTAGGATTAGCCACCCGTGTCATGGGAAAATGAAGAGCCACTTGAAAAACATGCATAAAAGATTCAACTTTGGTATTTAAATTGTGGGCAGCGCTAGAAATGATTAAATGATGTAGTTTAAGAAGTACCTTATCATGGGAGATTGCATCACAATAAAAAAGGTGCCATGGCTTGGTGGTAGCAAGAATAGGGGTGGCAACATGAGAGGAATCCAATACTTTATATCTCATCTTGCAAGGATATCTTGATCATAGTTCCAAGTTTTGTTGGCGAAACTAGAATAATTAGTCAGGGTACATCTTAGCTAATAGGGCAAGGTTTCATTAATTCATCATTGAAGAGGGTTCAAGTGCATTGAGAGAGAGAGAGAGAGAGAGAGAGAGAGAGAGAGAGAGAGAGAGAGAGAGAGAGAGAGAGAGAGAGTGAGTGAGTGATGCTTAGATATCAACAAGTTCAAGGTTTGGCATATTAATAAGAGTTGTTGATACATTATCATATTCAAGAGGCAAACTCTTAAGTAGAACACCGATGCAAACATCTTCTTCCATTTTAATGTTGATTTCTGCAAGTTGGGTTAGAAGCACTGCTATTAGTAGGATAGGCCAAATTTGAACAAAATTAGGAGTATAATGGAACACTAAGTGTTACCATTCCAAAGCTCAGTTTTCAACAATGGGTTGTTTTAATGTCTAGATACAAAGAGAGCATTAAGAGAGCAGCAATGTCTAGATACAAATTTTAATGTGCTTGTATGGCTCACAAGGATGTATATCATGTGTGTTGAAGAATCTATGTCTTTAATGTGCTTGTATAGCTCAACATCTTTTATTATAGGCATGGTGAAATGAAGGGTTTCCTCAACCTCAAGCCAAGGGAGGAAAAAAAAATCCTAAAGAGAGAAATGTTGAGCAAGATGAGAGAACAAATATTATTCCATGAGAGTAGATTTTAGAGGCCAGTTTTTTTTAAGCGAAAAAGAGCCCAAGAGGAGGTAAAATACCAATTTTTCATGCAAAATGAAACAATTGTAGATTGATGAGCTGGATTTTCCTAGATGGAGTTCGATGCCAAGAACCCAATGCAAGTCTCAATTCATCAATCAAAGTCCATTTGACCCCCCATTTAATCCCCGCAAGGTTTTGCATTATGAAGCAACTATGTGATTTAGGAGCCAGAAAGCGCATGATGGTGGCCAAGTTTATAGATTTTGACATCACAAAGACAGCCACCTAGACGGATCTCAAATCCAAGCCTTGGTTGCTCCTCCGAAATCGAAAAAACCACTTAGGCGAAAGTGTGAAACCTTCAAAAGTAAACTAGTTTTTTTTTTCAAAAGCTTAAGCTTCGCTTAAGCTTTAGGAATTAAAAAGAGATGATTTTATGAAACATGGGGGGGGGGGGGGGCACCATTTTTTTCAGCACCCCATTTTTTATTAAAATAATGCCATTTTGCTGCTGTTGGAGATAAGAGGAATGCTCCAGGCCTTGAGATGATCAATTTTCTCACCCTCCATTGGGACAAACAATGCAGGATTTGACGCATTCTATGAAGAGATCTGATTTCGTCTTTCTCTCTCCTCTCTCCTCTCTCCTCTTGTGGTTTGTTTTCATGGATTAGTGTATGAGAGAAGAGGGTGGGCTGAGATGAACGATTTTGATCATGCAATGATGCAAGAGTATAAAGAGATGTGAATTGAGGATGGAAAAATTGTCAATGGACGTTGAAGAGTGTCAGCGGGCCTCCAATGTCGAAATATGTATGTCATAATGCACGGTTTTATGAGTAAGTCATCCATTTCATCGTTTTATGATCAATTTTGGTTGAAAATGGTTAGAAATGCTTGTATTTGATTGCCAATACTTTGATTTATCAGTCATGTTGAAAAAATCACAAAAAATCAATCGTATAATAGTTTTATGTTAAACACACAAAACACGAGACTATGCGATTTAAGGAAAAATATGCGGCTTTTTGGGTTTTGGTGTGCATATGATGTTCCTATGGGTTGAAACATGCTAATAAAATCATTTCAATAGGATCAATCAAGTTAAATTAGAAAGTCAATAAATATCAGTAATTTCTATAAATAAATAGCAAAAAAAAAGAAAATTTAGGTTTTTCTCATCTAAAAAAATGGTGAAATAAGATTTATATTTGTGAATGTATAGTAGAGATGAAGCATGGGATTTAGTCTTAGTTTAGCTCTATCTCTTTGTTGAAGTGAGTTTTTATTATTTTCGTGAAAGGAGAATACATGAAAATTGCTCCTTAAACCTACCAACGAATGCATAACTCTAAATGGTAGGGAGAAGGGGGTTGTTGAGTGTTTAAAGTACATTGAATTCTAATGTTTTATGATGCATGTCATATAGGGTTTGTCGTTGTCAAAACTTAAAGGGGTCTAGTAGCACAAGACAACTCGATACTAGCCATAAGCAATGAAGCGATCACGTATTAGAAGAAAAGCATGGAAAGAATTGTCTTTGCACTTTCACGATGTTGATTTTAAATGAATAAATTTGTTTGAGTACGATGGTCATACATAACTGCATTGTAGGTACCATATGGTATCATATCCTCTATGCATAATTCATGTTTGTATGAGTGATAATATACGATGAGAGTGCGAGGTACCCTAAGCCATAGGGCTAGACATATGATTCCTTAGGGGTTATTTAGTGAGGTTTATTCATTATCTCCTTGGATCGATCAATTGAAAGAGTGGACTTTGTTTTGAATGTGTTCAATGTTCACGGTGTATCTTGGGGCAAATCCCCGAGAGGTGTAGGAGAGCCGTAGTACAGCCATGGTGATCAACCGATGGGTGCTCCCTAAATTGTGTGTGCTTACAAGGTGCACAACACCAATATGTTTAGGGACTCTCTCTAAGTAGTGGGGAAAGAATTAATCATTGGATAATAAAATTATAGAAATGCAAAGTTCTTAGATGCTCCTGGTTGCAAGGCTGTGTGGGGTGGTATTGGGTAAGTAGTAGAGGCCCGGCTAGTGTCTTAGAGCCAGTGTCAAGCCCGGTTTAGGTCTCAACAAGTGCAATTTCTAGGAGCTGCTAAAAAAGTGGCAAATTTTGAATCTTGGTCAATAGGGAGGAGTTTATTAGTGTATGCCAAAAGGCAGTGAGATAGATTCAAAAGATCGTCAAGCTGAGCTTCAAAAGCAAGAAAGAGTTGAATGGGCTAGAAAGCTGGCCGAAATTATTAGAAGATATTCTCCGTAAGGAGTGGTCCAATATCCTTACAAGGGAGAGATCTTAGCAATCCTAATCCTATGCATAGTCCGTTTAGGACAAGGAAGTTCTAGTATTTCCCCTCTTCTAGTCTGCGAGCCTACTTCGAGTGGAGTAATAGTTCCTATAGTTCAAACTAATTGTTGAATTCAAGATGAAGGACACTTGATGATGTTCTTTAATATGAATCTAAAAGGACGAGCTACAGTATGGTATCACAGCCTAGAAGCTGGAACCATAACTATGATTGACTTCTTCTTTGTGGCCTTTCGAAGAGAGTTTGCCCCTGAAAGGGAAGGTCAGTATTGGCTATGTGTCCTCAATGTAACACATCAAGAACCTCATGAGAATGTTCTTGGGTATGCCAAGAAACTAAAGGAAGCATTTCGTAAGTTGCAAATCTATATTCCTATTCTAGCTGCTGCTCAGTTGCAATATTTTTTGAATGGGCTAGACTTTAACATTCAAGTGCAGTTGAGTAGTGTTGCTGTTGCTGACATTGAAACGGATATTACAAGAGTAGAGGAAGTAGAATCGTGATTACAAGCAACCTATACCTCACAAGTCTAGGTGTTGGAAATACTTTAGCACTAACAAATGGAGGTCAAGGGATACCCATGAGTACTCTTGATAGGAGAGGAAGAATGATTCAAAATGTGCCCATGTTGCCCGCTTTTCCTAGTGTGCCCATGCCTATGGCTAGTTAGATGGATCCACCAAATGTTGGAAGCCAAATGATAAATCCTACCATTGTTCCAGGAAATCAACAGCCAATCCCTAATCAAGTGGTTAGGCCAATGGAATGATAGATAAATGATCGTGGCTATGAGTTAAGTGGCTCCAATGTCCTTCGCGAAGTTAAGGATATGATAAAGCACTATACTAATATGATCACCAAACAATATAGGCAAATAGCCATTGATGTCAATTTCCTTAAGATGTAGCAAAATTTGATAGGCAGTCGATGCCCTGAAGAGGGTGTCCCCCTCAAGATTCAGCTATAAGTGGTGTGGTGGCCAACATTTCCCTAGAAATTGTCCAAATGTTAAATGTTACATATGCCGAAAGTCCAGCAACTTAGCTACTACATGTTGGAGTAAGATTAGTTCTCTCCAGTAAGGAAGTAAAAAGCCAGGTCTAGTTAATCATCAAGTACAAGAAAATAATCTCTAGCAAGATGAGGGACCAAAGCAAATACTATAGAGAGGGGAAGCTATGGTAGAGGAGCTACCTAGTGGCAGTGGAGTTAGTCTTATAGAAGCTGTTTGTATCAATGGCACGGAAACTTCTAATTTGTGGATTGTTACAAGAGGTCAAAAAGGGAAAGAATCCAACAAAGACAAGGTAAAACCTATGGAGGGAATGCCTAAGCAAGATGATAAGGGGACACAAGTCCTCAATTGATATGGAAGGCAAACCTCCTAAGGCCATAGATGGTAAAGCCGACCCCAAGAAGGATAAGGAGTTTTCCAAAGAAGAAGGAAAAAGCTAGGAAAGAGACACCAAAACCGACTCAAAGACCAAAGGAGAGAATGGTCTGGTGAGAAAAGAGAGCTCTTGCTAGTTAAAAATGAATTTGATTCAGCGAGTTCTCTTTGCAAAGTTAAGACTGATTATAAACCTCCTATAGTTGATTAAGTTGTCTCCAGGAGTGCATAAAGAATTTAAGAAGATTCTATACACAAGGTATATCATTGAGCCCTTGAGAATAGGGCGAGTAGGAGATGATTGGTTTGAACATGCTAAAAAGCATTGTTTGAGGGTAGCAGCATATGTTGATAGAATAGTAGTGGATCATGGAATTGTAGACACGGGATCCTCCGTCAACATTATGAGTTAGGAATTGATGGATAGGTTGGGATTAGAAATAAAAAAATATTCCTCCACGATTCTCCGGATGGCTGATGACAGTTTAAGACAACATGAAGGTTGCATTCCTAAAGTCCATGTCATTGTTGCCAATGTGGAATGAATTCTAGAATTTAGGGTCATAAGGTTTGTGGGGCAACTTAGCTATCAAGTATTGCTAGGCATGCCATGGATTTTACGAAGCAGACTATCAGGCTGATATACTCGCTAGTCAATTGATCTTTGGTAAAGGTGCTAGACGTGTAGTAGTAGATGCCTACCTTGAATCTCCTCAAAGTGAGATATTTCCTTTATCCTTGTCAAAGTTAGACACATTAGATGCTTCATCTGCTAGTGAGTTGTCACCAAGCGATGAATCCAATGAGGGATCCACTACTATAGAGGATATCTATCAAGTAACTGTGAATGAGCCAATAGGGGCTCATGAGAGGATAAGGGATACAAATGTAATTGAGCTAGACCTTGGTAAGATGAATGGTTCATGGCCAATTAATTTAGGGTCCATGCTCAGTCTGGAAGAAAGGAAGGACTATGTGTCCTTGATTCAGGAATTTTGTGACATCTTTGCTTGGAGTTATGATGAGTTGAGAGGTCTGGTGGCTCCTAGATTTAAAGCCCACTAACTGCTCCCGCCTTTAAAAGTGGCATGCATGGTAGACTCAGACCTACAAAGTTACTCGCTTATGTTATTGTCATCCTCTATGTCTGCCTAAAATTTGTCTGGTGGTAGAGCTAGGGTGCGATGTGTTAGAAATGCGGGATCTAGAGCATGACATAACCGGAAGCTATGGAGGATGGAAGGAGAAGTGTAGACTCATGATGGAATGACACTGTTTGTTACACAAGTGAATTAGGTTCCAAGATTGAGACTTGGACTCATAAACACAATCTTGTGTATGTGGACAATGACATTGACACTTTACTTAAATGAAAAGAGTACTATCATTGCATTAAGAAAGGAAGCAAGTACAATGCTTTATAGGAAAGTAGGAAACTGCAGTAGGCACCATTGTGCATATGGGATAAGTTAGCCTGTATGTCCTTGACCCTGAGACTCCATACAAAGAGGCTGTTTGAGTGTGATTGCTGATTCTCAACACCCCTCCTCAATCACAACTAGGAAAGGCACAAAGTGTGTAGAGGCTGTAATGAGAACCACCTGCAAAGTGTGGGCATACCACAGACATGGCAAAACACCAGAGGCTGTCGCAGAAAAAGCTAAGTGTGGGTACCATAAACATGGTGGACATCCAGAGGCTGTAACAGGGGCCTCACAAAGTGTACAGGGACTGTAATGCCAAGTTACATAAGGAGTTTACAAAGCTTATGGCAGGAAGCATTAGGGCAAGGAAAATACAAGGCTATTTAAAACAGTCTATCAGAATTATGAGAGTACAAGGACTAATGAGTCTTGTCCTTCCGATCCTGGTGATCTTCATCTTCTTCTTCCTTTGCTTCATTTTCTTCTTCTTCTTTGACTGCGACTAGATAGGCCTTTTGGGATCTCTTTCTTGCATGGCAGAACCTCTCGGTGTGTCCGGTCCTTTTGCAGAAGTCACAAAAGAGCTGATCTTTCTTGCCTTTGTACCTGTTGCCAACATATAATGCATGCTCATCTCTAGAGGTACTTGGTTCTTCTTTAGTTTTTAGCTTCTTTTCTTCTTCTAACAGTGATGCCTGGATATCAACAAGTTCAGGATTTGGCATGTTGATTAAAGTTGTTGATACGTTATTATATTCAGGAGGCAAGCTCTTAAGTAGAACACCGATGCAAACATCTTCATCCATTTTAATGTTGATTCCTGCAAGTTGGGTTAGGAGTCCTTCCATGTAATTAAGATGTGTGGCAAGTGATGTGCTGGACTTCATTTCAAGCCTGAAGAATTCAATTAGGAGACCATACTTTGATGATTTAGATTGTGCACCGAATAGGGTGTCAAGTCTTTTCCATGTATCCTGTGAGGTCTCACAGTTATCCACGTGATGGATATAACTGTCATCTAGCTCCAATTTGATAATGGCATGGGCTCTGTCATCATTCTTTTGCCAAGTAGTTGCAAGGTCCGCGTCCCGCGGTTTCTTCTCTTTGCCATTTGTGATGGCCCAGAGACCCTTCTTCATCAGGATGAGCTTGATGCGGGTTTGCCAAGTGTGGAATCCGACTCCTTTGAATCGAGCATTTGGCGAGTCTTTGCCCATGTTAGATTTACGGGAACAGTAGCAAATCAACTTCAGACTTTATTAGATTTGAGCAACAGAAGAATTGATTGAGAGACACAAGTGCTAAAAAGCACTAACTGAGTGTCAATGAATACCAAATCTGCAAAAGTCTTTTACTCCAAGTGATCTTCCCCTTCTTGATTTGATGCTGATGCCTTCAGATCTGAGTGACAGTACTTTAACGAACTTCAAAGAGTATTGCTCAGTGATTAAAATCACTGTTGATAACTTCAGTGAGAGAAACAGTGAAAAATGTCAAGATTTTGAAGCTTTTGGCTGTGGTGGAATTAGGGTTTCTGAGACAGGGGCCTGGTTTTTTGCTGATTGCAGGAGCTACAGTGCATCATTTTCAAAACTTTTTACATATCTAGGAAGCTTATGTCATGGGCTACCAAAGCCCCATGGAGATTGTCAACATCGTGGTCAGTATGCAGCGCGCAGGTGCCGCGAACAGAATCGGCGCAGATCTGGACAGCGAGGTCGAATTTGAGCAATGCTGGAGCTGTAGATCATCAATGTTGGTGTTTAAAGTGACAGGAAGCTGCGCCCTAAGCCAAGGAACATTTATCCAGAAGAAATCGTGTTGAAATTCTGCCTGGTTGAAGAGTTATGGAAGCTCCAAGCAAGGTAGGTCCTGTCTGGCTATGGCAGACACAGAACAGAGATTGGGGATTTTCACAATGCTGAGCTCCAGATGGTCCAATGTCCTAGATTGATGTGATACAAGGAAGCTTTATGAGTTGGGGAATACTTTTCCAGAAGGAAGCTCCAAGAGATTGTTAGAATATCAAGCTCATTTAGTGTGTGTTGACCGACATGAGCTGGACACAGCTAGTCTAGCCATAGTAGTTAGATACATTAAATAAGTCGGTCCTTTGGTGTGAATGGTCTTATGACCGTAGGTTGTATCTTTCACTATTCAGTGTGGTTGGAATATATAGTGTGTGAGAGAGGAAGCTTGTTGCTTCACTCTGCCTCTTTGAATCTGAACATGGTATCAGAGCCATGAATGGGCTCACTGGTGGAATGCACTCAATAAGAAGACTTGAAGAGTGAACTGAAGAGCTGGAAAAAGAAGAGGACTGACTGTCATTTCCATCAAAGGTCACACTAGAGGTATGTACTGTGAAGCATTGGAGTCTCATGGCTTGAAGCAGGGTTGTGGCTTGCTGAGGAGTCTTCCAAGGACTGATTGAGCACCAGGGAGTGCATCATTATCATAGTAATGAGCAAGATGTGCAGCAGCACAGATCTGCCCAGGCTGCGTGTTTGCGCCTGCTGAAGGCATGGCTTCTGCTGAAGCAAAACTGACATGAGCACTGTACAAAAGGTCATCAAATGCTAGTGAGCAGACACTGGAAGGTAGTTCAGGGTTACAAGAAGTCATTGCTTGTGTTGGAGTTCTCTTATGAGCTAAAATCAGAGTACACAGACCTGGAACAGAAGGCTGAACTGCTGTATACAGTGTATATACAGCATATGCAATACTTTGGAAGAGCCTTGAAGCTCTCTGACATGCTTTATGGACCTCACTAGAGCCTAGGAGCATTCTAGAAGACATAAGTATCAGTTCTCAGGACTTTGAGCTGAAGTTCCTTGAAGAAAATACTCAGATTTGGAAGTGTAAACAGGCTGGAAACCTGTCTCAGAACAGTGGGCAGCAAGCATTAGCTTTCACTGAAGCATTACTTGACACTTGGCTGGGATCTACCATATGTATGACATGGGATATGTATGCTGGAGGTTTATGGATTGGGCTGAGCATCAAGGGATCATGGAAGTTGAAGTCTAAGGCTGGTGATTACTACAGTGACATTGTCTCAGTGGTTGCAAGCGGTAAATGCAATATATATAAATTGGATTCATGAAGACAGGATGCCTATAGTTACCCGAATGCTCATGTATTGAACCTAAAACTTCAAAGTGAATGTCTAACATGATTTGAGGCTATTTTTGGAGCTGGTTTGATTGTGGTTTACTGAGAAGTTGCTAACTGCAATTTGTAAGCAGAAGGCTTGATACTTATACTTGCTATTTATGCACTGATTTGTGCCCCATTGGTTATGCTCAGTTTGCTACATGTACTAGCAAATGTCTATGAAGGTTTAGGATATGTATGCCATGTATACTACTCAGTTTTGAGCTTGAAATCACTGCTGGTCACTCACAGAATTACAGTTTTCAGACTGCATATATGTACCCTGGCAGTGAGGTTGCAGGAGTTCAAACCGAAGTGAATACATAGTATTTGCATTGACTGCTTTACTCACAGGTTAAGCCACTTGGTGTGAGCTGTTTTGGACTGTTAGTGGGCTGAAATACCCTGGTTTTTTACTGCAATTAATTGCAGAAAACTGTCATAAACAGTTCCGGGCTGAAGTTGAACTGTTAAGAAAATCTTGGTTTGCAGGTAGTCAGGCAAGGTCTGCAACATGGCAAATGCTGATAGAACTGATAATGTAACCCAGATTGTGGGAGAAAAGCTTGATAGCAACAATTATGCAATATGGAAGTTCCGCATGGAGAACTTTCTGATAGGCAAAGGATACTGGGACTTAGTGACAGGTGTTGAGGCGGAACCTGAAGTTCCAGATAGGAATCCTACAGCTGATCAAAGACGAGCACATCGAGCTTGGACGGAAAGAGCTCGCAGAGTTTTACATTGGCTATCATTATGTATCTCGGATGCTATGGTGATGCAGATCATGAACTGTAAATCCCCAGCAGATGCATGGAACATATTGGTCAGGTACTATGGCACAACTACGAGTGCCAGGAAGATACAACTGAAGCAAAAATTCAACAACATAGAGAGGAGGAACAGATCCATACAGGACTATGTCACGGAAATTAAAACCTTAGCAGATCAGCTCGCATCTGTTGGCTCACAAGTAGAAGATGAGGATATGGTTGCAGTGACCTTAAATGGCTTGGGTCCGGAGTATAAGTCTTTTGACACTTCAGTATCTGTGCGAGCTGAGATGCCTGATTTTAATGAGCTGGTTGCATTATTGATTCATGAAGAGGTGAAGCTTGGCTTAGCTACAGGGTCAAGCAGCTCTAAGAATAAGGATGCAGTTTTTTATTCGAATCAGCGTGGTCGTGGTAGCCGTGGTAGAGGCTATGGATCTGGCAGAGGAGGCCAGCAGAATGCATCCTATAGTAATAGCAATCAGCAGTCATCAAATGCAAGAGGTAGTGGCAACTTTCGAGGCAGGGGGAGATCGAACTCCCGTGGCAGAGGCTCATGGCAGCAGCAGCGTCAGTCAGACAATCCAAATAAGGACAAGGATTGTCACTACTGCGGAAAGTATGGGCATATTGCAAAGGATTGCTGGAAGAAGCAGGGAAATCAGAAGGGCAAGCAGCATGGACATTATGCTACGTCTAGTCAGGCAGATGACTCTGGTGATAGACTGTTTGCCATGCAATATGTCAAAGATAAGGCTGCTGAAAAATCATCTGATGATGCAGTGTGGTACATTGACTCGGGGGCGTCGAATCACATGACCCCTCATGGTGATTGGTTCACGGATATGGTGGCTGAAAAGCATGGCTATGTATGCACAGGTGATGACACGCAGCATAGCATTGAGCATAAAGGCAAAGTGCCTCTAGTTGTACATGATGGCAGGAAGAAGAATCTTCATGATGTTTTGCATGTTCCTTCGATTACGAAGAACCTATTGTCTGTGGGTCAAATGACAGAGCAGAACTTGCAGGTTCGCTTCAATAAGCATGGATGCTTTATTGAAGAGTTTGGCAATGGATGCAAGTTGATCGCGAAAGGCCACAGAAATGGAAGAATGTTCACTCTTGATGCTACACTGCCAGAGCTGAATTCCGCTATGTTTGCTCAGGGTTCTGGCACTATCAGGGACTTAGAGATTTGGCACAAGAGAGTGGGGCATGTCAATTTGCAGAGGCTGCAGACCATGCAGAAGAAGCAGCTGGTAACAGGGCTACCTAGATTCCAATATTCAGATATTGGTCATGTCTGCGAGGCTTGCCAGTTTGGTAAGCAGTCACGATTGCCGTTTGTCAGGCATGTAAGACAGAGTACACGACCACTGCAGTTAGTGCACTCTGATGTTTGGGGACCAGCTCATAATGCATCTATGGGGGGTTCCAGATACTATGTATCCTTCATTGATGACTACAGTCGATATACCTGGCTTCACATATTGAAAACAAAAGATGAGGTCTTTGCTGTTTTTCAAAAATTTAAGGCACAGGTTGAGAAGGAATTTGAGTGTTACATCTCTTGCTTGAGATCTGATAGCGGTGGGGAGTATGTCTCCAATGAATTTGCTGATTTTTTGGCTGAAAATGGCATTCGTAGGCAGCTAACCTGCAGCTACACTCCGCAGCAAAACGGAGTAGCTGAAAGGAAGAACAGGGTTCTGATGGAAGCTGCTAGGGCCATGATGAATGAGAAGCATATGCCGCTCTACTATTGGGCAGAGGCTGTTGTGACAGCCGCATATATTCTAAACAGGACTCCCATTGCTGGCATTCATGACATGACACCGTTTGAGAGGCTCTATGGCTATAAGCCGGATGTAAGACACATGAAGGTCTTTGGCTGCCTTGCTTATGTGCACATTCCAGATGAGAAAAGGAAAAAGTTGGATCCCAAAGCGCATAAGAGTGTGTTCATTGGATACTCGCAGGAGAAGAAGGCATACAAATGTTATGATCCCTCTACCAGGGAGACTTTGGTAAGCAGGGATGTCATCTTTGATGAGCTGGGCTCTTGGTATGTCTCACCAGTTGCAGTGCCATCCGATCTGCCTTCCACTCATGTATCTACAGTTGATATGCAGCAGAGCACTGCTATGACAGGACCTATCAGTCAGACAGTATCCCCATGGACAGGGAGATTGAGGAGCTCACCGTCCACTGACACAGGTATGTCAGTGAGGGGGAGACATGATGTCTTGGACAGCAAAGGAAAAGAGAAAGTTAGTGAGGATGGTATGATGACACCTGGCAGAATGACTTCGGGCTATGAGTCTAGTGATACTTTAGACAGCGAACTTGGTATTCCGACTGTCTATACGCCTGGCACGAGGCAGAACAGGTACATTCCGCCTCATGAGAGAGGTGAATCGAGTAGTGCACCACAGCCTAGACAATCGCAGAGGGTCAGATACCCTGTTGACAGGTTGACGTACTCTGGTTATTCTGCAAAGCATTATGCATACATGACAAAAGTGATGGAGATCAAAGAACCAGGTACTTATGCTGAAGCAGCAAAGGATGAAAACTGGTGCATGGCTATGGACGAAGAGATGAAAGCCTTGGCTGAAAATCAAACTTGGGATTTGGTACCACTTCCTGAAGGGAAAAAGCCTGTTGGCTGCAAATGGGTTTATAAAATCAAATGTAAGTCTGATGGCAGTGTAGAAAGGTACAAAGCAAGGCTGGTCGCTAAAGGATATGCTCAGCAGTATGGCTTGGATTATGATGAAACGTTCAGCCCGGTTGCAAAAATGGCAACCATACGAACTGTTATTGCCTTGGCTGCTGCAAAAGGCTGGAAATTGCAGCAGATGGATGTTAAGAATGCATTCCTCAATGGTGATTTAACAGAGGATGTATACATGGTTCAGCCGGAAGGGTATGAGCACCCTGATTTTCAGCATTATGTGTGCAGGCTGAAAAAGGCACTGTATGGGCTGAAGCAGGCTCCGAGAGCCTGGCATGCTAGGATCAGCAGTTACTTGCAGAGTCTTGGATTTGTTGTTGGCAGGGCTGATCACAGCCTATTTACAAAGAAGACTGACAATGGCTTGGTAGTGCTGGTCATATATGTTGATGACCTGATAATCACTGGAAATGATGACATGGGAATTCAGCATGCTATGAAGATGCTGAAATCTGAATTTGACATGAAAGATCTGGGAGATCTGAAGTATTTCTTGGGTATTGAGGTCGTACCAGATGAAAATGGCTTATGGCTGATGCAGAAGCACTATGCCATGGAAATGCTTAAGAAGTATGGCATGGCTGAATGCAAACCACTGGATACACCTCTGGACCAGAATGTAAAGCTAGACATGAACACTGGGGCTGAAGTAGAAGATGTGACTATGTACAGGCAGATGGTCGGCAGTCTGATTTACTTGACCATCACTAGGCCTGACTTGAGCTATGCAGTAGGGCTGATAAGCCAGTTTATGCAAAAGCCGAGAAAGCCGCACTTGGATGCAGTTAGACGCATCATGAGGTATGTTAAGTCCACTGTAGACTATGGGCTGTTCTATGTCAGAGATAAGCCCTTGATACTGATTGGATACACAGATGCAGATTGGGCAGGATGCTCAACTAACAGACGATCTACGAGTGGCTATGCCTTTGGCTTTGGTAGCGGCATGATCAGTTGGAGCAGCAAGAAGCAGCCTACGGTTGCTTTATCTAGTACTGAGGCAGAGTACAGGGGGGCTGCATTGGCAGCATGTGAGATTGCTTGGCTGCTCAAGCTTATGGCTGACTTGGATATTCAGGTTGATGCTCCAGTGAAACTGTTATGTGATAATCTGAGTAGTGTACTCCTGGCCATGAATCCAGTTTACCATGCCAGGACAAAACACATAGAGGTACACTACCACTTTATTCGTGAGATGGTCCTTGCAGGAAAGGTTGATCTTATGCATGTGAGGACTGATGAGCAGGTAGCAGATATCTTTACCAAGTCTCTGGGTAAAGATAAGTTCTGTGGTTTTAGACAGCTACTTGGAGTACATATGCTGTCTTGAGCTTGAGGGGGAGTGTTAGAATATCAAGCTCATTTAGTGTGTGTTGACCGACATGAGCTGGACACAGCTAGTCTAGCCATAGTAGTTAGATACATTAAATAAGTCGGTCCTTTGGTGTGAATGGTATTATGACCGTAGGTTGTATCTTTCACTATTCAGTGTGGTTGGAATATATAGTGTGTGAGAGAGGAAGCTTGTTGCTTCACTCTGCCTCTTTGAATCTGAACAGAGATTTGACCTGTGGAGTGAGATATAAGCAGTTCAATCTGATAGGGCGCTGCTGGCTATGGCTGCCATGGAAGCTTCAGTGAGAGTAGAGTTGAGAAAAGAAGTCATACACTGACACTGAGCTGGATGGAGGTTCAGAAGAATCAAGAGAGGCTGGAGAAGCAATGCCATGCCCAACTGGGCTCTGATACCATGTTAGAAATGCGGGATCTAGAGCATGACATAACCGGAAGCTATGGAGGATGGAAGGAGAAGTGTAGACTCATGATGTAATGACACTGTTTGTTACACAAGTGAATTAGGTTCCAAGATTGAGACTTGGACTCATAAACACAATCTTGTGTATGTGGACAATGACATTGACACTTTACTTAAATGAAAAGAGTACTATCATTGCATTAAGAAAGGAAGCAAGTACAATGCTTTATAGGAAAGTAGGAAACTGCAGTAGGCACCATTGTGCATATGGGATAAGTTAGCCTGTATGTCCTTGACCCTGAGACTCCATACAAAGAGGCTGTTTGAGTGTGATTGCTGATTCTCAACACGATGGGCCAACAGTGGAAGGGCAGGTAGTAGGGGGTGAGGTGGGGTATTGGGTGGAGCCAAGATCGAGGTCCTGCTTAGCCAAGAGGTGGATGGCGAAGTGGTGGGAGGGGATTGTATTGGAGGTGGTACTACTGCAACCACAAGTCTATGTGAGTCTAGAGGGGAGGCTATGGAATATTGTGGTAGATGATCTCTGTTGTGAGCTTCTCTAGGGAAATAGTCCTGAGTTAGATTTTTTACTTGAGTTTCTCAAAGAGGGTGATATTGGCTTGCTTGAGGCAATCCACTTACACTACCAAGTCTTGCTCTACTAATGTTGTTGCTTGGTCAAGAACCCATTGATGAAGTTCAATGATTGATGGGCCATCTCCCAACTGAATTCAGGTGGGATGATGATGAGCGATTGGGACAAGTTTGCAAGGAGGGGCATGGTTGCAAGAGATGTATTGTCAGGACTGGTAAGGGAAAAAGTGGGGACGAGAAGCTTGGTGTCATATGTAGTTTCCTCCTCCCTTGGGCATTTTTGGGCCGTCAATTGAGGAGGGTGAGTTTGGCCAAGAGGCTAGTGGTAGAGTTGGACTTCTTGGGGGAGCAGAGGTGGTGAGGCTCTTGTGATGTAGGACCTTGTTTAGCAGGTTGCTTGGCAAAGGGGTTGGGTGACTAATCATCCTTATTGAGGACTTGGTGTTCACCACTCTATAGAGCAGTTGCTCCTATGATTTGAGCACCTGAAATTCTCTCCATGGCATCCTTGGAAGGGTTGGTGGTGGGCTTGGTCCTGTTACTACTTGTGTCTTAGGATGAGGCTGAAAGGTATCTACCACTATTATTGAGGAAAGCTAGTGGGTCGGGTCAACAAGGGCGGGTGGAGGAAAGACAAGGGTGAAGTGTTGGCAACACATCACCTTGATGGTTTTGACAGTGGAGTCCCTATGAGATAAGTGCTTCACCTCGATAAAGGGACAATCTAGAAGCACATGCACCCAAGCAATAGAAGTATCAAGGGGGAAGAAGAAAAGAGCAAATACTTTTCTCAAGATGTTGAATGCCTTGGCTTATGAGTTAGGACCTCGAGCAAGAATCTAAGGGCTTCAAGCTTGCTCTTGTGGACCCAAGCATAGACAAAGCAGGCTTGTGTATCACTGCCAGGGCCTAGCAACCTAGACGTAGCCTCAATAGGAAAGAAGAGCCATATGCGAAGGAAGAAGAAAAGCGAAGCAAAGATTATGCTTAAAATTGAGAGTGCTACAACAATACCCGCAGGGAAGAAAGTCATGGGCACAGAGGCAGAAACGTTCGCTCCGAAGACTATAGAAAAATGGAGTGCTGAGGTGGTCAAGGAGTACCCCAATTCGAAGCACCAACTTGAAACCATAGTTAAGGTCAAGTAATGGGTTAGAGAAGCCCATAAAGAGAACGTTGAGCCCATCTTGGAGGATGAAATCTATGATCTCTCTAGTGTGATCACACTGGTTTCACCTATGCGACCGAATTTGAGAGATGCCATTGCACCTCAACCAGTGTCGAACATAGAGAGCTTGAATGCCATGGGCTAGCAAGCTAGCCAAGGCCATTGGCCAAGGATTGCAGAATTAGGAGATAAGAAAGCAATGGGTGATCTTCTTATGATGTTACTAACCACCCCAATGACTTTGAGCTTAGGAGACTTGCTTAGGTAGCATCCAATGTTGTGGCAAGAGTTGGAACAGTGGGTGGAAGGACCGCTTCAGCAGTTGACTTGCATGACCATGATACAGTGATGCAGATACTGAGCTTGATGCTACACTCAGTGCCCAACCTTATGTGTCAATGTTTTTTGGAAAGGCATATAGATGCATGTGGTCTTGCCAGTCCTAGCACTAGGAGACACCACAAGAAAAGGAATTGTAGACACGGAGGCAAGAGTCGGTGTGCTTGGCCATGTAGTGTGCTAGGCCTGGGGTAACCTGCCAGGTGAGAATGCTAGGTTTAACGTCACACTGGCCAATGGGATAAAGGTCAAACCATTCGGAGTGCTGAAAAGTTGGACTTTAAATATTGTAGATGTTGAGTTCTCATTAGACTTCATCATCATGAAGGGTCAACTATGATATCCTGCTAGGCTTGCCGACCTTGGATGCGGAACGCACCAGTCATAGAAGACTAGGGCAATGGTCTAATCTTCTTAGGCAATCAAACGAAAGCATTGAGGGTAGAGATGGAAACGTGGAAGACTACATCAGAGTCGACCTCGACACCATCTCAGCTATGCGGAAGGGTGATACTCATGTTAGAAAATCTTACAGGCTACCAATGAAGTATATCCCTTTCCCTGAGGATGAGCGTGATTGGATGCACGTGCTAGCTACGATCGATATGCTATTCTTAGACAATGAGGAATATGAGCAAGCTGCTAATGAAATTGGTGAGCCCAAGGACAAACCCTCAGTGCCATTATGCATGATGGCCAAAATCCCTAGTAGACGGCCCACCCTTATCACACTCCATAACCTGAAGAACAACAAGCTAGAGCTCCACAAGATCTTAAAGCACTTGACGAACGAGCTAGCTAGAAACCCAGCCACTAATCTCAAACCCCTCAAGGATCTCTTGGACAAACCCAAGTAAAGGTGGACCAAGGTGCATGATTTGAACTTGATGTATAATTGGGCCTTAGTCACCGAAGAGAAAGAAATGGAGTATCAAGACCTAGGAGATGATGAGGACAGTTTAGACGATGAGTGCAAGAATTACTCTCTCATGAACGAGGACAGTGAAGAGGATACCGATACAATAGAATACAACATGGAGATGGTTGGGCAATTGAGCAGATCAGAGTAGACTCAAAGCCATAGAGAGTGCCAACATGTTTAGAATTGAAAGAGGAGTTTTCAAAACCGAATGTGATTGCACTTGGCTAGACCATTTAGGGTTGATAGACTATGAGCAAACATGGTTAGTTAAGCCAAGTGCCATGCCTCTATTAAGAATAGAATCACCATCAACACTACAACCACCAAGAGAGACTTCCTCTTCTAGTGAAGATGGAGAGTTCGACTCTAAGTTGAAATTAAGCTCAGATAGCAACCATGAGATACCTCTACCTCCTAATACAAAATGCACCAAGGGAGACCTATTGATCCATCTAAGGCCCGATGGTTGAAGGAGGAAAGGAAGAGGAAATCCAAGGAATTGGAAGCTAGGAAATATAAAAAATTGCAAGGCCTACCAAAACGATTCACAAAGTTTAAGAAAGGTGATAGGGTAGTGATCTTGCTAGGAACCAAATGACAAGGAAAAGTGAGCGAGCCGATAGAAGGAACTACCAAAGTGAAAGAGGTTAATTTGGCTGAGGAAGGGGAGACACCCCGACATGTCTTTATAGCCGATGACTTGAGAAAGCATGAAGAAGCAAGTCTCATTACTCTCCTACGAGAGTTCATAGGCATCTTTGCTTGGTCACTCAACGAGCTGAAAGGAGTGGATCCAAGGGTAGTAATTCATTATATCCCCATGACACCTGATGCAACGTCGGTCAAGCAGTGACCATATCTGATGAATCCCAACCATGCTCATGTTGTCGATGAGGAAATCGATAAGGTGTTAAAAGCTAGATTGATTTAAGAAATATAGCACATAGAGAATAGGTTTTTCCCATCGTGATTGTATTGAAGAAGAATGGAAATATCAAAGTGTGCATCAATTATAAGAAAGTCAACGCTGCTACAAAGAGAGAACTATCCACTACCGTACACTGAGCATGTGCTCCAAAGAGTAGCTGGCAAAGAAGCCTACAGTTTCTTGGATGGCTTCTCAAGTTACAATCAAGTGCAAGTGCATCCTCATGACAAGCATAAGACTGCATTCACTTCCGAGTAGGGCATCTTTGCCTACATAGTCATGCCCTTTGGGCTAACAAATGCACCAGCCACATTTCAATGGCTCATATGTGTCATCTTCAAGGACATACTTTGGTAGGGGGTTAGAAGTGTTTGTTGTGACCTATGTGTTCACTCGAGCTAGAAAGAACAGCTAGACAAACTCTGTGCACTTTTTGAATATTGCACACTATATTGTCTCTCATTGAACCCCCTTAAATGCCACTTTTGGGTGAAGCATGGATGCATCCTAGGGCATGTGGTGTCCAAGAATGGCATTGCCACTAACTTCTTAAAAGTTAGGGTTATTGTCGACCTTCCACCA
Organism: Lygodium microphyllum; assembly: GCF_053477565.2. NCBI lineage: Eukaryota > Viridiplantae > Streptophyta > Polypodiopsida > Schizaeales > Lygodiaceae > Lygodium > Lygodium microphyllum. The sequence goes on from NC_141138.1 coordinate 117,402,520, forward strand.
CCAAACCATTACTAGGAAGTTCAATACTTCCTAGGGCATACATGATACTATTGGTGATTTGTGTTAAACTATGCATTAATTGCTAGACCACTCTACAAACTGCTGATAGTATTCAAATGGACTAAGAAATGCCAACGTGCATATGAAGAGTTGAAAAAGTCTCTGACAACCCCACCAATATTATGAGCCCCAAACGGGACCATAACCTTCCACGTCCACATTAACACCTCAAAGTTTATTGTGGGAGTAGTGTTGTTCTAACCTAGTGAACACAGTCTAGACTATCCAATGAGTTTCTCTAGTAGACAACTCAGGGATACCAAAATGAACTATTCCAAGCCAAAGAGATAAAGTTTAGCCATGGTGTTTGCTGGTAAAGAAATTTTGACATTATCTGTTGGCTATGCCTTTTACTTTCTTTGTTGACCAACATTTTTACTTTGTATTTATGAAAGTTTTGGGCCTTATTGAAAATAATACACACTTCCATTGGGATACATCAACCATTCTTTGTTGACCTAGTTTGCATCCATCCTATCCCTACATTGCAAGTCCCTTTTCCTTAGCCTATGCTTATTTTTCCACTTATCTAGTTCCCACATTGGAATTTCATGATATCCCAATGAAAATTTTGTATGCTCATGATAGAATTTTATAGTGGCACTCCACTTTAAAGTTCATTTACTACTCTTGTATAAGACACATATTTGTTTATGCTTATGTTTTTTCTTGACATATTTTCTTGGGGGGCTCACTGTATATATATATTCTCTATATAACGTGCGTTCATGGCCTATTTATAAATATCCTAATCTGTGAGTTTTTCTTGAATAAAACACAACCCTTTTCTATTCAATCTGTAAGTAACCCCTTTATATGACACCCCTCTGTATGTAAAAAATGTATTTTAAAAACACCTTATTTTGAACTCACGTTATATATACATATATTCATGAGTGCCCCCCCCCCCCCCCCTCCCCCGAGCATCTTTTAGAACACCCACTTGTTGTAATGATGTGGTAATGTGTAATGAACTAGGCTATCCTTGATGTAAATATTGGTGTGAACGCTCTCCAAAAATGAAAGATATTCCAAAGAATATCACCCAAGTAAGCTTGCCAAAAAAAAATCCCCTATTTTATATTAGGTTTCCTATTTTCAAGTCAATCCTTACGGGGTTAAGGCAAAGCTTCCCCTATGAGGTAGACTCAAGTAGGTTAAGATTACATATGTTTGATTATTCTAAGGATTTTCAAATGGCAGCTATCTTGATTACTTCTTTATGGGCTACTAATACATACTATCGATATTCAATTAGGTACGCACATTACACTTGGTATTAGAGAAAAGATTAAGTATTGTTTGAAAATTACTAAGGTTAGATAAGAATAAAATTAAGAAATTTATTATGAGCTATTCTACCACTAATGTTTGATGAAATTTTGATAAAATGACAAAGCTAGTGTTCTCATTTTCAACTCCCTTTTTGCCTTGTAAAATGAGAACAATCAATTTTTAGGCATCTCTTGTTTTGGTCGTATGAGTTATTTTTGATTGATTAACTCAGAGTGTTCATGGTGGATGCGAGTCGTTTGGTAGAGGCCATGGTGTAGGTCGTCCATTGAAGGCAACATCTAATAATGAATGTTTTGATTCTCAAACACATGTTGGAGAAGAAAAGGAAGTGCAAGAAAGTAGAGGATTCGAAGATGTCAAGAGGATATAATCAAAGCTAGTGGATACTAAGAGATCTAATATCTTCTAGAAAACTTCTAAAAGATTTGAGAAAGTGCTAAAAGATTCTAAGAAGTTCTAGAACATCACCGAGAGTTTCTAGAAAAGTAGTCATATCAAGACGTACATAAGCATTGCTTATGTCATCGGTTATATTAGTAATGCTTATGTCATCGATGATATCATCATCCTTCTGCCAATGCTTATATCATCTCACATCGAGAAACCTCTCCTTAACCTTCTTAACTCTAGTATAGATAGGGGTATTGGGCTACTTGCCTTTTAGCCTTGCCAAACTAATATGAGAGCAACAAGAACTTGGCAAAGACAAGGATTGTCACCTCACAACTTATAAGGAATTGACTTCAAGAAGAAGAAGAACTTAATTCTTTATTTAAGAAGACAAAGTACAAGAGTATATTTCTCTATACAAGATTCTCTACAATGATTCTTACAATAAGATTGGGTTCATGATACAAGACAAGGCAAGATCTTGATGCAAGGCTAGACTGAATACAAGACAAGACAAGAATCGAAGATACAAGGCTTGAACAAGGACTCGAGAGGACTTATGTTGCATGATCCTTACAACCAAAATTTCATTTTCTTATACCAAAACAAAGCTCTAGCTACACATTAAAATATCCCTGTGTAGATGCCCATGCAAGAAAGTTTTCTTGACATCCATTTATATAAGATCCATATTATCCTCCTTGGCAACCAAGGCAAGCCCTATATGAAGGGTAGTCATATTGACTATTGGAACAAAGATGTCATCAAGGTCTATCCCCTTCTTGTGCTTGAAATCCTTGGCTACCAATCTTGCATTATACTTTAATAGACAACTGGAAGGATCTCAAGAATAATATGCCTGTCATGGTTTATCCCCTTACATATCTTTGTGGGCTGCTCCTTCAAAATAGCAAACTTACAAATAACAAAAGTATCTTGGCTAAGTAGAAATTTTGCAGAAGTAGAACTAGATAACATTATAGAAAAGCTTTGGAAATCTAGAGAGGTTGACCATAAGGGCGACACCATGAGGTGTATTGTATGCCCCCAATCCTTGTATCTATGTTATAATATAGCACAAAAAACTCTTACTTTGGGCTTTGATTATAGGATATACAAACTTAAACTAGGCATATGGATTCCCTTGGATTCTGATACATATTGCATGCCCTTCAAACTTAAGGTGCAAGTTATAGAAAAGAAGGTAAATATCACTTCCAATTGGAATCTTAAAGATGTAAGGGATACCTTGGAGATGCTAGATTGTACATCCCCAAAATATAAGTTCAAAGTAAACGGTAAAATAGTTGGGAAAAGAGCTGAACGCTCTTTCTCTTGTATGAGTTGATTGCCTCCCACAATTGTAACCTTCGAGCCATAAATATGAAAACATTGATGACATTTACATTTGACAAAAAGCTTTTCTTTGAATGAAGAGTTACAAAATTGAAGTGTAGAAATACAAGGATCTTGCTTCATTTGCATCTATTTGTCTTGTTTCAGCTTTGTAACTTCTTCATCACATTCTAAAAAGATATCTTATCTCCTTACAGTGGCTTTTTTCTTTGGTTGGTTGAAGAATTTGACTTGGACAGGGGGCCTCTTCTCTTCAGGGGGCTGATGAGGAGATGGATGAGTAAGTGTTGGTATTTCTAACCTTTTGGAGCTTACCTTACTTGTCTTTCTAGATGACTTTCCTTTTTCCTTACTCTTACTCTTAGTTAAGGATTTAAGTGGAGGAGAGTCGGGGTCGATTGGTGTGATTGCCCTGTCCAAAATTAACTCAATACATCTCTCTCTTATCCACCATGTGTATGAATCAAGTAATCTTGGCACTGCAAGGAAATTTGTAATAAGTTGGAAAATGTACCCAATATGTAACTTAAAAAGTCATTTGTTAGGGCAGTGATACTTTGTACTTGTAGGGAGTTAAAACAAACAAATTGAATAATTATAAAGTTTGATGATAATGCAGCAGTTGCTGTGAAAACTGAAAGACATGTTGCTCAAAAAAGAATGTGAAAGATACTTACATTAGCCCCATCTATCTTGAGAATCTTTGAATCTATTGTCCTACAAACATTTGAAATCACTCTCCATCCACAAGAATGTGAATCATTTTGCAAGGGCACTTCTTGTAAGAGAAAGCTATATGGTTTTTGAGGATCAGCAAGATCCTCATATATGGCATCCAAAAATGTAACCACCAACTTGCCAGCACTATAAATGCAAACATGTTACTAAAAAAAGACAATCAAATAAAATAAATAATAAACTAAAAAGTGAGGATTATTGTATTCAACGCACATTTTTGCTTGACCGTGGATACCACTGAGAGAGTTCAGAGGGATAAATTCTCTAGTGAGAATATCAATATATATTAAGATCCAATGTCCTCTACAAAGTAAAATGTTAGTAAGAAATGCATACTATAAAGAAGTATACATCAAGCCCTTTGCAAAACTGCATACCTTTCAACGTAAGGGAAAAAAATATTGTAGTTTGTGATTGGATTGAACGTTTTGAAAAATAATTCTATGTTTGAATAAGATCTTAAAAACAATTCTATTGATAACAGTAGATCAATGACAAATATAGTCTTAGAGATTTCTTAGCTGAGAGAAGCAATCAACGCCCTAAAACCAATAGCAAAAACAAAGGAATGACATTTGCAATGAACATCACTATCATTCCATTTTAAAAAAATTTGAGTCTTATGCAACAAAAGACTACATAATCTAACAATTGAATATATCTTTCTTAACAAGCACGGATTTGTCCTCATGGGAAATACTAAGATAGTCTTCTTCTAAAGAAGTGCAAGAGACATTCACAACCATTTGCACGTATACCTCCCCCATTCTCTTTAGATTGACACGACCAAGGACAATGATTTTCCTCTTGCAAACTTCATCCTCTGACTCTATAATCTCTTGTGGTCGTTCTTGTTGGGCAGACACTTGTTGGAGGGCGGTCTTTGTAGAATGTGTCACCTCTTCAATCACTAGTTGTTTCACTCTCCTAGTTAATTTTGGAGGAACGTTAAGGATCTCAAATGCTTTTTTATCAATAGTGGGCGAGGGCCTCAATACCTTGTCGAACCTATACTTGATTTTGCTGACCATACTAAAGTCTTTGTTCATCAAAGTCACTCTATGAGCGTGGGTAGCAGCAATGTAAGCATCATTCATAAAATCAATAATGAAGTCCTCAGCAGCCTCCTAAAGGCAAAGAATGGCTGCAAGCTGCCATTTTTTTTGCATGCCAACTTTAGTGGACACCCTTGATAAAAATCTAGACTTTCTTTTTCTCTTAGACTTGGAAGGGTCTTCTTCTCAATGGGCATAAGAGGATCTAGGTTTCTCTACTTGTTGAATAGGGGCTCTAAGGGAGGTTGGAAACTTGGCAGTTGTAAGGGAGGACTGTACATGATGAAGCTTACTATGGGCAGGAGAAGACACTATTTTTGCACTAGATTGCTTAGATTCCATGGCAAGAGACTGAGGGAAACCAGGGGTAGGAGGGATCTCAGGAGGAAAAGATTGAGGAGCTGATGGCCTTGTCTCTTCCTCATTATCTTTGCTATCTATCTGCACCTTCCTTGCACTCTGCTTTATCCTAGCCATGACTTGTTGGAAAATGAGACAAGTTAGAACATTCTAAAACCATAGATAAGAAACCTTAAACCCTAAACAAAAAAACAAATACGGTAAAAAAGGAGTGGAGTGCGGGTTTGAAATCAAGCTACTCGTGTTGTATTTGTAGATGACCAATACAGCGCGATAGGAGTGAAGCGTGGGTTCGAAATTAAGCTACTTGTGCCATATTTGCAAATGATTGATACGGCGCGATAGGAGTGAAGTGCGGGTTCGAAATCAAGCTACTCACATCGTATTTGTATATGATCGATACAGCGTGATAGAAGTGAAGCGCAGGTTCAAAATCAAGCTATTCACGCTGTACTTGCAGATGACTGATACAGCACAAAAGAAGTGAAGCGTGGGTACAAAATTACCTTACTCGCGCTGTATTTGAAGATGACTGATACATCGCGTGGCAATCGAAATGGGTGTTGGGGCTATTGTTTCATTGGTGTGCACTGGGCATATCTTGGGAAACATAGGGCCTAGTGGGAGTGTTAGGCTCCCACTCAAGGTTGGTTGTCGATCCTATTGTAGAAGGAGAGGTAGTAGGGGCCAAAGAAGAGGAAGCACCTATCCTAGGAAAAGTGGTTGGTTGGCGAGGAAGGGAAAACCAACGATAGCTATATCGGAGGTTGGGACTACATATCTACATGTGATCATCATAATAAGCTAGTAGAGGCAACAACTAGGAATAAGGATCCACCGGTGTAGCTTGGAATCGCTACACCGCCTTGTCCCAAACTTCACACATCTTTGCTTGGAAGGACTCCTCCAACTCCTACAAGGTGTTGGGAGAGATGGACATAGATGTGCCTTCATTAGTGGCTACTACCACCTATCCATGTAGGAAGATGGATTGTGTTTACGCCTACTAGAGCTACTCCTAGATGGAATCCACAAAGTTCAGTTGAGCCTCTTGATAGGACAAATGGCTATATCATTGCTCTCGGAGTTCCACATACTGCTGATGTTGCATTCTCCTAACACACATGTGCCATTTCTATCCTAAGAGTGTGAACTTATTGCTAAACTTGTTGATGCTGAGGAGTTCCTACTTCCACATAGGTGAGGCAACACTGTGAGATTTTTGGGTAGAATTCTATCAGCATGTAAACACCAATAGAGGCATAGGTAGGGAGTGCAATCTGGGCTAGGGTTGAGATAGGGAGAATGGTAGTCCCAGTAACAACTGTGGCAATCTGACTAGCCATCCATGAAGCTTCCTTCCGGCTATGTTTTTGGCCACGAGAGGTCTACAACAGTAGAGCACAATGGGACTTGAATTTGAGCTTGCTCTGGTTAGAGTGAGAGGCTTCTAATATAGAGGTGGGCTAAGGGGAAAATAGAGTTTCTTCTACGGCCACAAGCTACTCCTTGTTGGCTTCATTTTTGGAGCATCCGATAGATTGAGCGATGTCTTCAAGCTCCTAAACTACATTGGGTTGTCCATTTGGCTGGGCATGTGAACTAACATGTGGAGGAGAAGGGTGAAGGATACTGAAATCATTAATGGGACTAGGGCATGTAGGATCTATAGGGGTAGCAAGGGGAAAAAGGAAAGTGAAATGCTGGCCACACATGATCCTCAAGGATTTCATATCTGAAGGAGAGGTTACCACTTGCTTACATCCACATTAAGTCTTTTCAGAAAGACTTCTACCCAAGCTATAAATGGAGTGTTGGGCATGAAGAACATATATTCAACTTTGTGGGACATATTGAAGGCCTTAGCCTACAAGTATAGTGCTTCCAAGAAAAAATTTAATACCTCTTATTTTGATTTGCAGTTGCCCACTATGCTACTAAGGTGATTCTCTTTTTTTTTGGCAAGCCCAAAGATAGCTTCCATGTTGGGGCTAGGGAGTTGAGAAGGGGCGTCTAACACATTATCCATGGGGAGGAGTAATTGCTCCTACATGCAATGGGGAGTGAGGTTATATTGATACCCTACCACTTCAACCTATGAGTCATGATACAATTTACAAAGGATTGATTGAACCATGGGATAGACATGGGTGCTCTCCCAGGACAAAGCTAGTGAAGCATCAAGATGCAAGTGGTGCCCACAAGGCATAACAGTCTCCTTGCACTAAGTTAGTAATGGTGTTAACCTATCAAGCCAAACATAGGAGATAAACATGGCTGATAGTAGCAATAAGCTATCAATGAAGAAGAATGGAAAACAAACAAAGTGCACCAAGAGCACAAAATGGTGATGATAGGAATAGAAGATATAATAGGGCAAAAGATAATAAGCAAGTTGCTTTTGAGGGCCATTGATGCATGGAGATTTAGGTGTTTGAATGTGGCCAATGCATGTGTGCCACGTTAGCAAAATTATGACTACAAAAAATGATAAGTACTGCACACTTCTTGATACATTGTACCGCCACATCCGTGAACCATGCTGGCAAACATTCCCAAGAATGTGCAACGCAATGGATGGGGAATTCTAGAGGCATGGATTGCACAATAGCAACCACCTTGCAAGGGTCCAGGGTAATCCCATCTCCTAAAATGGCATAGCCCAACAAAACACCATCTTTTATAGCAAAAACATGCTTCATGGGTTAAAACTAAGACTTACTTCTCAGTATCTAGTGAAGCATAGCCAAAGATGATGCAAATGTAGGAGTGCTATGCCAAATACACTTAATTCATCCAAAAATATTCTCATCAAGTCAGTTAAGTAGGGCCCGAAGTTTTTTTGCAACTTATGCATAGTAAATGTTTCAAAATTTCTTGTAATTGGTATCCAAGCACAATTGCCACATCAATGACAACTGACATACTCAAAACTGACACATGCATGGACACTAACATCACTTTTGACATTCAGCACCTAGGTTGTAGAGTGTTACATGTTCATAGCACAGAGATCAAACACGAAAGTGTACTTAAGACTCGATCCAAAATATAGTTTTGAAGTAAGAATCCTTACAACAACTAGGGACCGGAACTGTCACAACAAAGATTCTTGAGAGTAAAAGAGTACTAAACAACTATAAGAAGAGTAAATGTTTCAAAATTTCTAGTAATCGATGTCCAAGCACAATTGCCACATCAATGACAACTGACATACTCAAAACTGACACACGCATGGACACTGACATCACTTTTGGCATTTAACACCTAGATTGTAGAGTGTTACGTGTTCATAGCACAAAGATCAAACACCGAAGTGTACTCAAGACTCAATCCAAAATATAGTTTTGAAGTAAGAATCAATACAACATCTAGGGACCGAAATGGTCACAACACAGATTCTTGAGAACAAAAGAGTACTAAACAATTGCAAGAATACAAGACCAAAGCAATACTACTACTAAATGCAATGATTGGGGAAAGTACAATGCAAGCTCTACTATTAGAGAGCACTCAGGATGCCAATCAAAGAAGACTAGCATAAAAGACTCAAGAAGGATATGGCATGGGGCAACAGGATCCTTTGTTGCTTGACCTCTATGACTATTTGTATGCTTGAACAAAGATAATAGTGATTCATTGCCTTACTTTATATAGGCCGTTGCTTGTAGAAAGAAATACTCTCCACCCATGTGTCATGCTAAGTAGTCTTTACTGCTTCTGTACCCATTAGCTCTTTAATGCACCATCTGGTGGCTCCTAGCTTTAAAGCCCACTAACTGCGGTTCATGCTAAGTAGTCTTTACTACTTCTGTACCCATCAGCTCTTTAATGCACCATCTGGTGGCTCCTAGCTTTAAAGCCCACTAACTGCTCCCGCCTTTAAAAGTGGCATGCATGGTAGACTCAGACCTACAAAGTTACTCGCTTATGTTATTTTCATCCTCTATGTCCGCCTAAAATTTGTCTGGTGGTAGAGCTAGGGTGCGATGGGCCAACAGTGGAAGGGGAGGTAGTAGGGGGTGAGGTGGGTAGCCAAGATCGAGGTCCTGCTTAGCCAAGAGGTGGATGGCAAAGTGGTGGGAGGGGATTGTATTGGAGGTGGTACTAATGCAACCACAAGTCTATGTGAGTCTAGAGAGGAGGCTATGGAATATTGTGGTAGATGATCTCTATTGTGAGCTTCTCTAGGGAAATAGTCCTGAGTTAGATTTTTTACTTGAGTTTCTCAAAGAGGGTGATATTGGCTTTCTTGAGGCAATCCACTTACACTACCAAGTCTTGCTCTACTAATGTTGTTGCTTGGTCAAGAACCCATTGATGAAGTTCAAGGATTGATGGGCCATCTCCCAACTGAATTCAGGTGGGATGATGATGAGCTATTGGGACAAGTTGGCAAGGAGGGGCATGGCTGCAAGAGATGTATTGTCAGGACTGGTAAGGGAAAAAGTGGGGACGAGAAGCTTGGTTTCATATGTAGTTTCCTCCTCCCTTGGGCATTTTTGGGCTGTCAATTGAGAAGGGTAAATTTGGCCAAGAAGCTAGTGGTAGAGTTGGACTTCTTGGGGGAGCAGAGGTGGTGAGGCTCTTGTGATGTAGGACCTTGTTTAGCAGGTTGCTTGGCAAAGAGGTTGGGCGACTAATCATCCTTATTGAGGACTTGGTGTTCACCACTCTATAGAGCAGTTGCTCCTATGATTTGAGCACCTCGATTCTCTCCATGGCATCCTTGGAAGGGTTGGTGGTGGGCTCGGTCGTGTTGCTGCTTGTGTCTTAGGATGAGGCTGAAAGGTATCTACCACTATTATTGAGGAAAGCTAGTGGGTTGAGTCAACAAGGGCGGGTGGAGGAAAGACAAGGGTGAAGTGTTGGCAACACATCACCTTGATGGTTTTGACAGTGGAGTCCCTATGAGATAAGTGCTTCACCTCAATAAAGGGACAATCTAGAAGCACATGCACCCAAGCAATAGAAGTATCAAGGGGGAAGAAGAAAAGAGCAACTACTTTTCTCAAGATGTTGAATGCCTTGGCTTATGAGTTACGACTTCGAGCAAGAATCTAAGGGCTTCAAGCTTGCTCTTGTGGTCATCAACCACGTTAGAACATGGTACTTTTGGGAGTTGGTTTCTTTCCCTAAGCATAAGCATGTACCACCATGTAAATGGATCTACAAGCTAAATCCTTGATATGTCAATATGTATCCTCTTTAGACGGAATCACATATATACAAAATTTCTCTCACTAAAAGAACCAACGATCTCATCAGCATATATAATGTCTGTAAATGCCTTATGAATCGCATTGAAAGTTCCACTCAAACTCTCCACAGGTTGCCATTCAGTACTAGCTGATAGAAATATATCTACGACCAAGAATTCGATATTAATACTTGCTTAAATGAAAAAATATATCACATATGTTATCAACTTAAGACTTATAATGTGTCTATTGGCAAACGCGTTTGTTAGGAAACAAGTGCATATCCTTGGCCATGTAAACATGTTGCACTTTGACTACCCATCCTTCATGCGTAATTTTGAAAGCAATGATATGCCCTTTCCAGTGATGTTTTATATCCTCTCTTTTTCTGCTTTTGACCTTGTGAGAGCCTTTGCAAGAGGGCAACATGGTCACCCAATCATTTATGCAAAAGGTTTTGGGCTCCCAATTTCCATCTACTCCTTGGCTATAGACAGTGCAGGAGTTTGTTAAATGATACGGGTGCCTTTTGGATGCCATACTTAGATTGAATTTGCAGAGAAAAGTGGTCACTAAGAAAGACAAATGAGCAAAGAAAGAAGCTCACTAAAATATGAATGAACAAAGAAGAAATATTGAAAAGACTAATGAAAATATATTGGGGGTGCCAAAAGCTCCCGACTTTTAAAAAAGTCATTATTAACTTCACAACATCTTTATCATAACCAGTTTTATTAGATTTTATAAGTAAATAAGGACTTCAAGACTACCAAAACATGTCAGAGTTTGGAGATTTTGGCTAAAAGAGAGGAGAGAATCACGAGGTGGACTCTACTATCTTCAAAAAGGAGGAGAAAAGAATACCATATTCTTGCACACGTGGCAAACTCTCTTTGGCCCTTTCCTTAATCCTATGATTAACAAAAGTGCATTTTTTGAAGCATTTTTGGCCCTAATGAAACCTGCAAATGTGAAAGTAGTTGCAAAATTACCACACATATTGAAGTAGAAAGAAGAAAAAAATACCACAAATAGCTTACAAAGTTGAATGTTTGCAAAGCTGCAATCAAGAGTAGCTCATCTTCTTTGGGCTTCTGTGAAATGAACTATGAATGCACTCTCACATGTCTTGCCTTATGATTTCTATACAACTATTTGATAATTTGCATCCATGCTATAGTCTTATGGTTTCCCTTCCAAACATAAAACATTTTGTTGCTGAGAATGCGCTAACTCTCATTTCTTTACAACTCATTTTCAAACTCCTCATTTACTAATTGCCAATTTTTGTCCCACTTAGAGACAATGTTGTCATCCACCTCTTGATGTGTTCCATTTGGAAAGGCTAGTGAGAGGATCAAAGAGCCTTTGCTGGGTATGTAACCCTCATTCTCAAATGCAAGCTTCAATATAGATAAATCCTATCTAAGCTCCATCACCCTTTGATTGCATATGCATTAACACAAAGGAATCAAAGGGGAAACCCTACTTGAATTGTTTGTCAATGCTTCAAGGATTTCAAAACCATAAGGTTTTTCCATGTCTTGAGGAATAATGCAATCGTTATCCAAATCATATTGCTTTTTGTTCTCCCTAGCATTGGATGCATGAGTACCTTAATCATCACCTATTTCATTTACTTCTAGATTGGGAGTATCATCACTTGCTTTAGTTGGAGTGTAGGGACCCAAAACGGGCCCGACACTAGCTGTAAGGCACTAGGTGAGGGCCTCTACTACTCACCTAAAACCACCCCACATGGCCTCATAGCCAAGAGCATCTAAGAACTTTCTGTTTGTATGATTTGTAGTCCAACAAATAATTCTTCTCCCACTCCTCAAAGGGAGTCCCTAAACATATTGGTGTTGCACACCACATAAGCACACAGAAAGGGAGCACCCCTCAGTTGATCATCGTGGCTCCACTACGGCTCTCCTACACATTGGGGATTGGCCCCAAGATGAGCCGTGAACAAAGGACACATTCGAAACAAAGTCCACTCTTTCAATTGATTGATCCAAGAGAAAATGAATAAAACTCACTAAATAACCCCTAATGAATCGAATATTTACCCCTACGGCTAAGGGTACCTTGCACTCTCAACGTAGCTCATTGCTTATACAAACAAGTGCTATGCATCCAGGATATGATACCATATGGTGTGTGTGATGCAATTGTGTATGACCATCGTGCTCAAATAAATTTATTCATTTAAAATCAGCATCATGAAAGTGCAAAGACAATTCTTTTCATGCTTTTCTTCTAATAGCGTACTCTAAACACTCAGCAACCCCCTTCTCCCTCCCATTTAGAGTTATGCATTTGTTGGTTGGTTTAAGGATTAATTTTTATGCACTTTCCTTTTACCAAAATAATAAAAAATCACTTCAACAAAGAGATAAGGCTGAACTGAGGCTAAACCTAATGCTTCAGCTCTACCATACATTCACAAATATAAATCTTGTTTTTTTACTTTTTTGAATGCAAAAAACTTAAAATTTCTATTTTTGACTATTTATTTATAACATAATTAATAATTTTTACTAATTTTTTGATTTAGATTGATTGATCTTATTGAAAATGATTTTTCAAGAATGCTCCAACCCAAAAGAACAACATACGCACACTAGAACAAAAAAAACCACATATTTCACCTGAAACCGCATAGTCTTAGATTTTGCATGTTTAGCATAAAATTATTATATGGCTGATTTTTTATGATTTCTTCAACATTACTGATAAATTAAAGTATTGGTAATCAAATATAAGCATTTTTAACAATTTTCAACCAAAATTAATCATAAAATGATGAAATCAATGACTTACTCATAAAATCGTGTATTGTGACATATGTATTTTGACATTAGAGACCCGATGATGCTCTTCAATAGCCATTGACGATCTGTCCAATCTCTCAAATTTGAGATTCGTCTAGAAGTTGGCTTTGTGACATCAAAATCTATAAACCTGGCTACCATCATGCACTTTTCGTCTCTTGGATCATATAGCTGCGTTATAACGTGAAACATTGTAGGGATTAAATGGGGGGACAAACGGACTCCGATTATGACAAAACTGAGACTTTTGTTGGGTTCCTAGCATTGAACTCCATCTAGGAAAACTCTAGCTCATTGATCTGCAAAATTGTTTCATTTTTCATGAAAATTTGGTCTTTTACGGCCTCCCTAGCTCTTTTCCACTTTAAAAAATGGCCTCTAAAATCCACTCTCATTGGCGACCACAGGATAGGGTGATGTAGCCCATCGAATCCCACAAACTGATCAACACAAAAAAAACCCATAAAGAGCATCAAGGTGGCATCAAGCTGCCACTAAAAAATATTCAACAAAGTATAAGAACAATTTTCACCCTACCCCCTGACAAAATCAAGGCATGAAAGTCCTCAAGGGATAGGCCAGCATAATCTAATAGAGATCCAAAGCAAGTCGCTAATCAACTACTCCAACATAGACTGACAAAAAGAACTATCAAAGAGGTCATCCTAGTTGTTGTTGAGATATCGAGCTCCACTCGTGATACGCCAGGGTGACCGTTGTGTATTTATGTCACCGACTTGTCAGTTGCAGACGCGGTTGGTACACCGCCCATGAATAATAGCTACATGATAGCTATCCTTATCTACTCTAGTTCGTGGCTCAGTTAGTATGCCACCTTGGTTAGTTGAGTTTGGTTTGAGACCCATATAGAGGGTTCTTCTATTTCTTTGTACTTGAGTTCTTTTGGCTTACACAACTAAGAAGAGGAAAACTGTTTTCAGCCTCCACCCTTGTGTGTCTTCCCCCATTGTGCAAGCAAGAAAGCTTCAAGCGAGACTCCTTCCTTCTCTCCCACAATCTTGACATGGTATCAGAGCCTTGTTCGTGGTAAGGATCTCAAGAAAGCAAGCCAAGCTCGCGGTGTTCTGGTAAGAGGAGCAGTGTTGCTTTCATTTTCTGTTTCGGGAGCAGATCTCTGCAGGTAGCACAGTTGGAAAGTGCAGGAGTGCATTGTCTCAAGTTGAGACGCCCTTCGCGGTGAAGCAAGAGGGCAGTATATGCTGCGGGTGAGGGCTTTAGCCCTTGACAACCTTGTTTTTTTTATTTGAGGGCATTTCGGGGCCTGTTTTGGAGGCGGAAGTTTTCTGCACGCACTCAGGAAAAGGCCCAGTTTTATGCTGTGCAGCCACTGTTCTACAAGTCGGTGAATAGTTACTGTAAAAATTGCATTGTATGCTTGTGCGCAGAGACATTGGGAGTTACAGAATCATCCCTGTTGCCTGTTGATGCAAAATTGTCACTAGGAAGTGACTGTGTGGTCAAATACCACTTTCGCCAGTTTTGCAGATTTTCCCTTGTGAGGGTGAAGCTGTGGTTTTTGCAGGGACATAATTTTTTGCAGTCTTCTGTAATGGCATCTGATTCCCTTTCACAGATTGTCACTGAAAAGCTTGACAAGAACAACTTCCAAGCATGGAAGTTTAGAATGACGAATTTCCTTATGGGAAAAGGATATTGGGAATTTGTTGCAGGAAATGAAGAAGAACCAGTTCTTCCTGATGTTCCCAATCAACAGCAAATGCAGGCATTTAAAGCATGGCATGAGAGAGCCAGGAAAGTTATGTATTGGCTGTTTATCAGCATTTCAGACTCTATGATTGTGCATATTCAGGATGCAAGTACGCCAAAGGAGGCATGGGATACTTTGTCAAAAATGTATAGCACAAATATGCAAGCCAGGAAAATGTAGCTCAAGCAAGAGTTGCACAATGTGCAAAGAGAAAATATGAGCATCAACGACTACCACATGAAGGTGAAGAAGATTGCAAATGCACTTGCTTCCATTGGGTCACCAGTGGAAGATGATGATTTAGTTTCTGTGACCTTGAACGGTCTAGGAAAGGATTATGCACAGTTTCGGACATCCATTTCAGTTCGTGAAAGATTTCCTGATTTTGAGGAGCTGATTGCTCTTCTAATTTCTGAGGAGCAAAGAAATGGTGGTGCATCTTCTTCAGGAGGAACTTCAAAAGAAGCTGTCTTCTACTCAAATGCTGGAAGAGGTAGAGGCAGAGGTAGAGGAGGCCGATATGGAGGCCGTGGTAGAAATCAGAATATGCAGCAAACTCAAGAAAACCAGTCCTATGGAGGAGGACGTGGTAACTCTAGAGGCAGGGGGAGCCAAAGAGGTCATGGTGGATGGCAAAGAGGCCAAAATGCAAACAGTAATGTTGAATGCTACTACTATGGTAAAATGGGTCATATGGCTAAAGACTGCTATAAAAAGCAGAATGACATCATGAATGGAAAACTGCAACAAGGAAATTATGCATCCTCTAGTAGACAGGGTGATGAAAGAAATGAGCATCTGTTTATGGTGCAGCACATGAACAATTCTGTGACAAGTGCAGAAGAAAGCAACGATGTATGATATGTTGACTCAGGTGCATCAAACCACATGACAGGTCATGCAGAATGGATGGAGGATGCAAGAAAAATGGAAAAACTAGGATTTGTGGAGACTGGTGATGATACTGCACATCCTATTGTGCAGATTGGAAAAATTCCCTTGTCTATGCAGGATGGGAAAAAGAAATACCTGTCCGATGTATTTCATGTCCCGAATATCACCAAGAATCTGGTTTCTGTTGGTCAAATGGTTGAACAGGGCTTGCAGGTCAGATTTAATCCTCATGGATGCTTTGTTGAGGATATGAAAAATAAAGGTCGCTTGATAGCAAAAGGAAAGAAGAAGGGCAGAATGTTTACATTGGATGCAGACATGTCTGAATTGAGTGCAGTAATGTTTGCACATGGGACCGATGTAGTTGCAAATATTGATATCTGGCATAAACGCATTGGTCATGTTAATGTACAGCGACTTAAATCAATGTAGGCCCAAAATATTGTTGCAGGTTTGCCGAAATTCAAGGTTGCAGAAATGCATAAGGTATGTGAAGCCTGTCAATTTGGAAAATAGGCAAGGAAACCATTTCCTAGACATGTTCAAGAGAGTAAGAAGCCATTGGAATTAATCCACTCTGATGTGTGGACAACTAAAGCTGCATCTCTTGGAGGCTGTCATTATTTTGTCAGTTTTATTGATGATTATAGCATAAAAGTTTGGGTGTATTTTATGAAAAAGAAAAGTGAAGTTTTTGGGCATTTCAAAACTCTTAAAGCGATGGTTGAAAAAGAAACAGGCCTGCAGATAAAATGCCTAAGGTCAGATGGAGGGGGAGAGTACCTCTCAAATGAGTTTGCAAGGTTCCTGCAGGAGCATGGCATAAAGCAGCAATATTCATGCACTCATACCCCACAACAAAATGGAATTGCAGAAAGGAAAAACAGGCATATTGGAGAGGTATCTCGTGCCATGCTCAATGAAAAAGACTTGCCAGATTTTTATTAGGCTGAAGCAGTTGCTACAGCAGTCTACATAATGAACAGGACTCCCACTGCAGCAATACATGGAATGACTCCAGAGGAGAGGTATACTGGTAGGAAACCAGATATTTCTCATTTGAAAATTTTTTATTGCATTGCCTATGTACATGTGCCAGATGAGTTGAGATCCAAGTTGGATCCAAAAGCTGAGAAGTGCATCTTTATTAGTTACTCTCTGCAGCAAAAAGGGTATAGATGCTATAACCCTTCTACTCGTAAGTTTACAGTGAGCAAAGATGTTTTTTTTAATGAGATGAGTAGCTGGTATAAACCAGTAAATGTGATTGATGATGTAGATGCACAAAATGGTAATGCTGCACAGAATTCACAGCAGCAATCACAAAATATTAGTGGACCTGGAGCGTCCTCTAGCAGTGGTTCACATTCTTCGCCATGGACAGGCAAATTGAGATCAGGAGAATCTTCTCAAAGTAATGCAGATAGTGGTATGCATGTATCATGAAAAGGAAAAGAGAAGGTTGATCAGCCCATGTTTGATGTGAATGTAGGTCACTCTTATGTGGATGGTGAATCCAGTGGCTCAGAACAGAGTATTGATGATGAGTTGGGTATTCCTTCTATTGTTACACCTGGAGTAAGGAAGACCAGGGATGTTTTGAGAGCACCTGGGAGTGAACCTACTTTGCGCAGGTCTACGAGAGCTAGGTATCCTGTGGATAGGCTGAAATATGATGGATTTACAGCCATTCACTATGCATATATGGTCAAAGTGATACAAGAACCAGAACCCACTTCTTTTGAGGAAGCCATGGGAAAAGAAAAATGGGAGAAAGCTATGGATGAAGAAATGGATGCCTTGGAAGCTAATGCTACATGGGAATCGGTACCTTTGCCTAAAGGTAAAAATGCAATTGGCTGTAAGTGGGTTTATAAGGTGAAGCACAATGCAGATGGTTCTGTGAATAGATATAAGGCAAGATTAGTAGTCAAGGGGTATGCACAAACATATGGTATTGACTATGAAGAAACATTCAGTCCAGTTGCAAGGATGGCAACCGTAAGAGCGGTCATTGCTATGGCTGCATCAAAGGGATGGTCTTTACATCAGATGGATGTAAAGAATGCCTTCTTGCATGGTGATTTGCAAGAAGAGGTCTATATGGAGCAGCCACCAGGTTATGTGCATGCTGTTCATCCTGAGTTTGTTTGCAGGTTGAAGAAAGCCTTGTATGGCTTGAAGCAAGCACCTAGAGCATGGTCTGACAAGATAGGACAGTATCTTGTCACTATTGGCTTTCAAATTTCCAAGGCAGATTTCTCACTTTATGTGAGAAAAACAGAGAAAGGTATTATGCTACTTGTCATTTATGTTGATGATTTGATTATGACAGGTGACAATGATGAAGATATCCTTCATGTGAAAATGCTATTGAAGCAGAAGTTTGAGATGAAGGATTTGGGAGAGCTGCGTTATTTCTTGGGCATTGAGGTGATTAGATCACTAAGTGGGATATAGCTCTTGCAGAGGCAGTATGGATTGGACATGCTATCCAAATATGGGATGACAGGCTGTAAGCCTATTTCAGTTCCTTTGGAGCAGAATGTGAAGCTGAGCACAGATGCAGGTGAGCTTCTAGAAGACCCTACTATGTACAGACGCATAGTAGGAAGTTTGATTTATATGACTATTACCAGGCCAGATTTGAGCTATGCTGTTGGATTGGTAAGTCAGTTTATGCAGGCTCCAAGGAAACCGCATTTGGATGCGGCTAGACGCATACTCAGGTATGTGAAGTCCACATTGCAGTTTGGACTATTTTATGAGACCGGGGTTCAGATACAGTTGCATGGATACACTGATGCTGATTGGGCTGGTAGTATTTCTGATAGACGATCTACCAGTGGATATGTGTTCTCTTTTGGGAGTGCTGCAGTCACTTGGAGCAGCAAGAAACAGCCTACAGTTGCCTTGTCGAGCACAGAAGCTGAGTACAGGGGTGCAGCAATGGCTGCATGTGAGGTAGCTTGGTTGCATAAGCTACTTTATGATATGCATCAGTCTACAGATGGACGAGTTGTCATTTATTGTGACAACATGAGTAGTATACACTTGGCAAATAACCCAGTCTATCATGCTAGAACAAAGCACATTGAGGTGCATTATCACTATGTGCGAGAGAGGGTTTTACTAGGTCTTATTGATCTAGTTTATGTCAGCACATAGGATCAGGTAGCTGACATATTCACGAAGGCATTGGGGGCAGAGAAGCTGCGCAAGTTCAGAGACCTGCTTGGTGTGCAGGAATTGGGATTGAGCTCGAGGGGGAGTGTTGAGATATCGAGCTCCACTCGTGATACGCCAGGGTGACCGTTGTGTATTTATGTCACCGACTTGTCAGTTGCAGACGCGGTTGGTACACCGCCCATGAATAATAGCTACATGATAGCTATCCTTATCTACTCTAGTTCGTGGCTCAGTTAGTATGCCACCTTGGTTAGTTGAGTTTGGTTTGAGACCCATATAGAGGGTTCTTCTATTTCTTTGTACTTGAGTTCTTTTGGCTTACACAACTAAGAAGAGGAAAACTGTTTTCAGCCTCCACCCTTGTGTGTCTTCCCCCATTGTGCAAGCAAGAAAGCTTCAAGCAAAACTCCTTCCTTCTCTCCCACAATCTTGACAGTTGTGGCCTAAACTACCTATCTAACTAGGACAACTAGACCTAAAACTACTACTAGGTGGGGACTTCTATAGCCTAGTCATAAGATATTTTCTTTCAACACAGTTTCCTTTCAAGGTTTTGATACTTGGGCATGTAAAAAGGAGGGAGCTAAGCATAGAGTGACCCAAGGAGAACAGGGCATCTACCTCGGGTTGTCCTGACTCAGTACCCAAGAACCTACCAAGCTCTCACAAGGCGGCACTTAATCCTTTTCTTTTCCGCTCACTTTATTTTCACTCCAACCTTACTTATTTCTTTATTTTGGCTAAGTGCTACCCCTAGGAAGACAAGGCATCAGCCTCGCTCTATCTCGTCCCCAAGAACCCACCAGGCCTTCTCAAGGTGATAATCAACTGCTTTTAAGATTTTCTTTCTTTCCTTTCTTTTCATGTTTAGGGGTTAGAAACCCTTGTTACACACATCTATATTTTTATATTTCAAGTATATTTAGATTTTCATCTTCTTGATACTTCAGTAGGCTTCTCTACCTACCTCACACTAGTAGGGACTCTTAGAAAACTTGCCTAGCAGGCTAGTAGAATAGGGTACTAAGACGACTTTCTAAAGCAAGTCTTTCAATGCCTGACAATGTCATTACAGAAGGTAGACAACTACTCAAACCTCCCTTAGATATACCTAACCTAACCCTAGGACTTCATGCCACCCTTGACTGCTAGTCCCTAATAAACAACAAATGAGAAGAAAATAGCCCCACATACACATAAAACACTATTAGATTAAGGAAAAATCTTGGAAAGGCGATGACACCACTTGGAATGGCCACAAGAAGCTCCCATGCAGCAAAGGCTCCCTCCACACACTTCATCAAACTTTTATGATGCAATCACTAAAATAGAAAACCATTAAATATACCTGCACCAAATAGACCTATGGCTCTCTTGGCCTTAAGGAATATAACATTTCACAACCAACAAACTAGCCCTCTTGGCCTTATGAAATAAAACATTAGAACCCAATAGAAATGGCCCTCTTGACCTTAGGAAATAATCCATTTCACTACCATTCAATAGAGGCAGACTGATGAAACAAACCCTTCATCCTAGCATGACTCTATTAAAGTACAAAATTGACCAAGAAGAAGGGATCCTTAGGCCCTACACTAAGTGCATCAGGTTATTAGTTAATTTTTTTTGCATAAATAGCAAGGGATATCTAACAAATATGATGATAAAAGGTGCTCAATTGCTACCTGACTCATAACCCAAGCCAACCATCAATGGCCAAAATGGGATGTTAGTAAGAAGATCCCAAAGTAGTCCAAGGCTAATGTTAAAAGGTAATTGTAAGAGCTCCCCTGAACCACAATTGAAAAAGATATCTTTAATGAAAGCATAGTTGGACAAGGAATTTGCAAAGCGATTCCACTATCAAGGAACTAATTGACAAGTCACCGTCTCAAAAATATGCAACATATCCAAGGCTGCATTATGATACATGCATAGGATGGGATCCTGCACACTATAGGTCCCATGCAGCTAATTGATTACTAAGTGAGAGTCCCCTTTTATCAATAATTGGCGGATACCACTACATCAAGCTACATTCAACCCCATGATCAAGGCCTTGTATTTTGCCATATTATTAGTAAAAGAGGGTCCTAAATAGACCTCCATCTTCATGATAACCCTACATCGGGGATCTTTAATGACCACACCAATGCTCATATGTTTAGCGGGCCATCTAGAAGCTCTATCGAAATACAAAGTATAGATTCAGTCTTTGATGATAGGCCACATCATATTGATTAGCTCACGCATACTTATGATAATCAAAATCAAGCGGAGAGAGAGGATGTATGACAAGTACAATCCCTCCTTCTTCACTGAACTCAATAGAAACGCTAGTTAGAATTCTATGACAATGGTGGCCACAGACCTTAATCTTCCATGTGAAAGATCCATCTTGCCACTCAATAACCTGATAACCTTTACTCCACTAGGTCACTCGACCTTGGTGGTAACATTGCTCTAAATACAGATGCTCTAGATAGGGAATAGTTCTCGTCCCCTTTGATTGTCTTAGTACCTATTGCACAATAAAGCTAAATCATGAAGGACCTACATAGGCACCAAACCCAACGTTAGCCCTTACACATAGTAAGGCTTCAACTTATTAAAGTTAACTTTTAGTCTTAAACTCTACTCCCTGCTACAAATATGCTAAAAGGGCTGTAGAGCCATTCTTTCCTACATGTACAATTTTGTATGGCCCATTCCATTTGGGTTCCAATTTACCTAGGAATAGCTCATGATACAAGTATCATAAGACAAATTTCTACTTCTTAGCTTGAAGATCATGAAGGGATTTCATTCTCTTCTTCCATACTTCTTGATGTAGTAAAGCTTGCAACCGAATCTCATCAAGATGTGCAAGAGAGATATACATTTCCTATAACGCCTCTGCCTCTCCCAACGAATGATTGAGAGCAAAACACACTCCTCCCCATACACTAGCTTGAACGAGGTGTGGCATGTAGTTCTCTTGAATGTCATGTTGTAAGCCCACACTGCTACATATAATTTCTTATCCCAATCGTGCTTACTTTTTGATATTATCTTGGATAAAATTTCCACCAACTGTTTATTTGTACTCTGAACTTGGCCATTGAGGATTATATGGGGTAGTTTTATTATGCTTAATCTTCAAAGCTTTTGTCAAGGCTACGATAATCTTATTCAAGAAGTACATCCCTCGATTAGAAACTATTTCCTTGAGTGGACCAAAATAGTAAATAATTTCCTCCATAATGAAACTAGTTGTTTCCTTAGCATTATCCTTCACCGTTGCTAGCGCTTTAGACCACTTCGTAAAGTAGTCCATTGCTACAATAATATATTGCTTTTGTGTAGTCAAAGAAGGGTATATTGGTCCCACAAAATCGATACCCATTTTTCAAAGGGTAATGTAACCAAAATAGGGTTTAAAGGTCACTTATGATTCTCCTTGGCATTGTGTCTTTGACAGACATGATAGCGCTTAACATAACTGAAAGCATCTTAGAAAATCTATGGCCACCAATAGCTAGCATGAAGAGCTTTCTAGATAGTAAGCCATCCTAGCAAAATGTCCCCCACATGCTGAGTCATGGCATTTCTCAAGAATGAATGGTATCTTACACGTCGACGATAAATCTCATCTACTCCTCTTTGATACAAGACACCCACTCTAATAAAAAAGCATAAGGCTTGTTGCTTAATCTTTCTCTTTTTATACTTTGATAAAGTATCCCTAATCCTCCTATGGATAAATAATGTGTAATAGCTACATACCAAGAAGGAATGGAAGCTGTATCGATCTTGAATAGGCCTTTAATATTACTTCCTTCAATTAGAATTTTCTTTGGCTCCTTGAAATCCACAAGACATTCCACAATCTATAGCTTTGGTGACTTACTCCTAATCTCATAATCAAACTCTTGCAAAGTGATTAACCACTTTGCTAGACGGTTGTGCAGCTGCAACCTAATCATCAACAATCTAAGTTCTTCCGCCTTTGTAAAAATTACTACCTTCTCATAGATAATATAATGCCTAGATTTCTTTGTGGTGAAAACCATTTCAAGGCACAATTTCTCCATATAAGTATAATTCATTTAAGATATCCCCAACTTCCTACTAGCAAAGGCTATTGTATGATACTGTTTCTCTTTCCAATAAACAGTAGTTGATACTATGCATTGTGGCTCTGCAGAAAATATATAGAAAACTTTACCTCTTCAGGGTGCTTTTAGGATTGGTGCTTTTGCTAGTTCCTGCTTCACATCCTTGAAGAATACTTGCAAGCTTCATTCCACTCAAATAGATAGTTAAAAGATAGGAGGTTTGTTAATGGCAATGCTCTTTTTGCCCATGCATTGATAAATCTCTGATAATATCCCACCAATGATAGAAAACTATGTATCTCTTTTAGAGTACATGGTAGGCTTATAGCAGCTATAACTTTTATCTTTTCAAGGCTAGTTACAATACCAGTCGAACTAACCACATGGCCTAGTAACAACCCATAGGGCACCCCAAAGATGCATTTCCTAGGATTAAGAGCAATGCAAAATTGTTTGCAAGGGTCAAAACGTTTCCCTAAAACAATCAGTTGTCTTTTTCTTGTGGTGGTTGCCCCTAGATCATCAATAAACACTTTTAATTTCTCAAGGGAGATATCACCAAAAGTCTTATCAACTATATGTTGCCAAGAACCAGGCGCATTCCATAATCCAAAAGCCATCACATGATATGCAAAGGTATTAAAAGATAGTGATAAATGTCATTTTCAAATTGTCTTCCTTTGCAATAGCCATTTGGTTATATCCAGCAAAGAAATCCATAAATGAATAGATTTTCTTACCCACTAATTGATCCAAAATTTGATCAATATATGGAAAATAATAGTAATCCTTAAATATTTTCTTTTTAAGCTCTCTATAGTCTACGCAAAGCCAAATTTGATTATTATTATTCTTCCTAATAACGACTAGTGAACACCACTCTCTATGTTGAACCAAAAATATTAGGCCAGCTTTTTGTAGTTTTGTCAACTCTTCGAATAGGCCGTCCCTTAATTTGAAAGGCATATGCTCTACTTTTTGTCACACAAGGTGGCTGCATTTCTTTAGAGGAATGGTATGAACAGCCAGGCTGGGAGAAATACCTCTCAACTCATCATAACTCCAAGCAAAGATGTCACAAAATTCCTGAATCAAGGACACATAGTCCTTCCTTTCTTCCAGACTGAGCATGGACCCTAAATTAATTGGCCGTGAACCATTCATCTTACCAAGGTCTAGCTCAATTACATTTGTATCCCTTATCCTCTCATGAGCCCCTATTGGCTCATTCAAAGTTACTTGATAGATATCCTCTATAGTAGTGGATCCCTCATTGGATTCATCGCTTGGTGACAACTCACTAGCAGATGAAGCATCTAATGTGTCTAACTTTGACAAGGATAAAGGAAATATCTCACTTTGAGGAGATTCAAGGTAAGCATCTACTACTACACGTCTAGCACCTCTACCAAATATCAATTGACTAGCAAGTATATCAGCCTGATAGTCTGCTCCTAAAATCCATGGCATGCCTAGCAATACTTGATAGCTAAGTTGCCCCGCAAACCTTATGACCCTAAAGTCTAGAATGCATTCCACATTGGCAACAATGACATGGACTTTAGGAATGCAACCTTGATGTTGTCTTAAACTGTCATCATCCATCCGGAGAATTGTGGAGGAATCTTTTTTTATTTCTAATCCCAACCTATCCATCAATTCCTAACTCATAATGTTGACAGAGGATCCCGTGTCTACAATTGCATGATCACTACTATTCTATCAGCATATGCTACTACCCTCAAACAATGCTTTTTAGCAAATTCAAACCAATCATCTCCTACTCGCCCTATTCTCAAGGGCTCAACGATATACCTTGTGTATAGAATCTTCTTAAATTCTTTACGCACTCCTGGAGACAACTTAATCAACTACAGGAGGTTTATAATTAGTCTTAACTTTGCAAAGAGTACTCGCTGAATCAAATTCATTGATAACTAGCAAGAGCTCTCTTTTCTCACCAGACCATTCTCTCCTTTGGTCTTTGAGTCGGTTTTGGTCCCTCTTTCCTAGCTTTTTCCTTCTTCTTTGGAAACTCCTTATCCTTCTTGGGGTCGGCTTTACCATCTACGGCCTTAGGAGGTTTGCCTTCCATATCAATTGAGGACTTTTGTCCCCTTATCATCTTGCTTAGGCACTCCCTCCACACGTTTTACCTTGTCTTTGTTGGCTTCTTTACCTTTTTGACCTCTTGTAACAACCCACAAATTAGAAGTTTCCGTGCCATTGATACAAACAGCTTCTATAAGACTAATTCCACTGCCACTAGGTAGCTCCTCTACCATAGCTTCCCCTCTCTGTAGTATTTGCTTTGGTCCCTCATCTTGCTAGAGATTATTTCCTTGTGCTTGATGATTAACTAGACTTGGCTTTTCACTTCCTTACTGGAGAGAACTAATCTTACTCCAACATGCAGTAGCTAAGTTGCTAGACTTTCGGCATATGTAACATTTAACATTTGGACAATTTCTAGGGAAATGTTGGCCACCACACCACTTATAACTGAATCTTGAGGGGGGCACCCTCTTCAGGGCATCGACTGCCTATCAAATTTTGCTACATCTTAAGGAAATTGACATCAATGGCTATTTGCCTATATTGTTTGGTGATCATATTAGTATAGTGCTTCATCATATCCTTAACTTCGCGAAGGACATTGTAGCCACTTAACTCATAGCCACAATCATCTACCTATCATTCCATTGGCCTAACCACTTGATTAGGGATTGGCTGTTGATTTCCTGGAACAATGGTAGGATTTATCATTTGGCTTCCAACATTTGGTGGATCCATCTAACTAGCCATAGGCATGGGCACACTAGGAAAAGCGGGCAACATGGGCACATTTTGAATCGTTCTTCCTCTCCTATCAGGAGTACTCATGGGTATCCCTTGACCTCCATTTGTTAGTGCTAAAGTATTTCCAACACCTAGACTCGCGAGGTATAGGTTGCTTGTAATCACGATTCTACTTCCTCTGCTCTTGTAATATATGTTTCAATGTCAGCAGCAACACTACTCAACTGCACTTGAATGTTAAAGTCTAGCCCATTCAAAAAATATTGCAACTGAGCAGCAGCTAGAATAGGAATATAGATTTGCAACTTACGAAATGCTTCCTTTAGTTTCTTGGCATACCCAAGAACATTCTCATGAGGTTCTTGATGTGTTACATTGAGGACATGTAGCCAATACTGACCTTCCCTTTCAGGGGCAAACTCTCTTCATCAAAAGGCCACAAAGAAGAAGTCAATCGTAGTTATGGTTTCAACTTCTAGGCTTGTGATACCATACTGCAGCTCGTCCTTTTAGAGTCATATTAAAGAACATCATCAAGTGTCCTTCATCTTGAATTCAACAGTTAGTTTGAACTATAGGAACTATTACTCCACTTGAAGTAGGCTGGCTGACTGGAAGAGGGGAAATACTAGAACTTCCTTATCCTAAACGGACTATGCATAGGATTAGGATTGCTAAGATCTCTCCCTTATAAGGATATTGGACCACTCCTTGTGGAGAATATATTCTAATAATTTTGGCCTGCTTTCTAGCTCGTTCAACTCTTTCTTGCTTTTGAAGCTCGGCTTGACAATCTTTTGAATCTATCTCACTGCCTTTTGGCATACACTAATAAACTCCTCCCTATTGAGCAAGATTCAAAATTTGCCACTTTATTAGCAGCTTCTAGAAAATGCACTTGTTGAGACCTAAAACGGGCTTGACACTGGCTCTAAGACACTAGTCGGGCCTCTACTACTTACCTAATACCACCCCACACCGCCTCGTAGCCAGGAGCATCTAAGAACTTTGCATTTGTATAATTTTATTATCCAATTATTAATTCTTTTCCCACTACTTAGAGAGAGTCCCTAAACATATTGGTGTTGTACACCTTGTAAGCACACACAATTTAGGGAGCACCCCTCGGTTGATCACCATGGCTCTACTATGGCTCTCCTACACCTCTCGGGGATTGGCCCCAAGATACACCGTGAACATTGAACACATTCAAAACAAAGTCCACTCTTTCAATTGATCGATCCAAGGAGATAATGAATAAACCTCACTAAATAACCCCCAAGGAATCATATATCTAGCCCTATGGCTTAGGGTACCTCGCACTCTCATCATATATTATCACTCATATAAACAAGGATTATGCATATAGGATATGATACCATATGGTGCGTACAATGCAGTTGTGTATGACCATCGTACTCAAACAAATTTATTCATTTAAAATCAACATCGTGAAAGTGCAAAGACAATTCTTTCCATGCTTTTCTTCTAATACGTGATTGCTTTATTGCTTATGGCTAGTATCGAGCTGTCTCGTGCTACTAGACCCCTTTAAGTTTTGACAACGACAAACCCTATATGACATGCATCATAAAACATTAGAATTCAATGTACTTTAAACACTCAACAACCCCTTTCTCCCTACCATTTAGAGTTATGCATTCATTGGTAGGTTTAAGGAGCAATTTTCATGTATTCTCCTTTCACGAAAATAATAAAAACTCACTTCAACAAAGAGATAGAGCTAAACTAAGACTAAATCCCATGCTTCACCTCTACTATACATTCACAAATATAAATCTTATTTCTCCATATTTTTCGGATGAGAAAAACCTATTTTTTTGGCTATTTATTTATAGAAATTACTGATATTTATTGACTTTCTAATTTAACTTGATTGATCTTATTGAAATGATTTTATTAGCATGTTTCAACCCGTACGAACATCATATGCACACCAAAACCCCAAA
The DNA here is from genome assembly GCF_053477565.2 of Lygodium microphyllum. NCBI lineage: Eukaryota > Viridiplantae > Streptophyta > Polypodiopsida > Schizaeales > Lygodiaceae > Lygodium > Lygodium microphyllum. The sequence goes on from NC_141138.1 coordinate 117,430,491, forward strand.
AACCGCATATTTTTCCTTAAATCGCATAGTCTCGTGTTTTGTGTGTTTAACATAAAACTATTATACGATTGATTTTTTGTGATTTTTTCAACATGATTGATAAATCAAAGTTATGGCAATCAAATACAAGCATTTCTAACCATTTTCAACCAAAATTGATCTTAAAGCAATGAAATCGATGACTTACTCATATAACCGTGCATTATGACATACATATTTCGACATTGGAGGCCCGCTGACACTCTTCAATGTCCATTGACAATTTTTCCATCCTCAATTCACATCTCTTTATACTCTTGCATCATTGCATGATCAAAATCGTTCATCTCAGCCCACCCTCTTCTCTCATACACTAATCCATGAAAACAAACCATAAGAGGAGAGAGGAGAGAGGAGAGAGAAAGACTAAAATCAGATCTCTTCATAGAATGCGTCAAATTCTGCATCGTTTGTCCCAATGGAGGGTGAGAAAATTGATCATCTCAAGGCTTGGAGCATTCCTTTGATCTCCAACAGCAGCAAAATGGCATTATTTTAATAAAAAATGGGGTGCTGAAAAAAATGGGTGGCTTAAGCTTTAGGATTTAAAAAGACATGATTTTATGAAACATGGGGGGGGGAATGCCATTTTGCTGCTGTTGGAGATCAAAGGAATGCTCCAAGCCTTGAGATGATCAATTTTCTCACCCTTCATCGGGACAAACAATGCATAATTTGATGCATTCTATGAAGGGATTTGATTTTAGTCTTTCTCTCTCCTCTCTTCTCTCTCCTGTTGTGGTTTGTTTTCATGGATTAGTGTATGAGAGAACAGGGTGGGCTGTGATGAACGATTTTGATCGTGCGATGATGCGAGAGTATAAAGAGACGTGAATTGAGGTTGGACAAATTGTCAATGGCCGTTCAAGAGTGTCAGCGGGCCTCCAATGTCGAAATATGTACGTCATAATGCACGGTTTTATGAGTAAGTCATCGATTTCAACGTTTTATGATCAATTTTGGTTGAAAATGGTTAGAAATGCTTGTATTTGATTGCCAATGCTTTGATTTATCAGTCATGTTGAAAACAACACAAAAAATCAATCGTATAATAGTTTTATATTAAACACACAAAACACGAGACTATGCGATTTAAGGAAAAATATGTTGTTTTTTGGGTTTTGGTGTGCATATGATGTTCCTACAGGTTGAAAAATGATAAGAAAACTATTTCAATAAGATCAATCAAGTTAAATCAGAAAGTCAATAAATATCAGTAATTTTCTATAAATAAATAGAAAAAAAAAAGGTTTTTCTCATCTGAAAAATATGGAAAAATAAGATTTATGTTTGTGAATGTATGGTAGAGGTGAAGCATGGGGTTTAGTCTTAGTTTAGCTCTATCTCTTTGTTGAAGTGAGTTTTTATTATTTTCGTGAAAGGAAAATACATGAAAATTGCTCCTTAAACCTACCAACGAATGCATAACTCTAAATGGTAGGGAGAAGGGGGTTGTTGAGTGTTTAAAGTACATTGAATTCTAATGTTTTATGATGCATGTCATATAAGGTTTGTCGTTGTCGAAACTTAAAGGGGTCTAGTAGCACGAGAAAGCTCGATACTAGCCCTAAGCAATGAAGCAATCATATATTAGAAGAAAAGCATGAAAAATTTTATCTTTGCACTTTCACGATGTTGATTTTAAATGAATAATTTTTTTAAGCACGATGGTCATACACAATTTCATTGTACGCACCATATGGTATCATAACCTGTATGCATAATCCTTGTTTGTATGAGCGATAATCTACGTTGAAAGTGAGAGGTACCCTAAGCCATAGGGCTAGATATATGATTACTTGGGGGTTATTTAGTGAGGTTTATTCATTATCTCCTTGGATCGATCAATTGAAAGAGTAGACTTTTTTTTTAATGTGTTCAATGTTCACGGTGTATCTTGGGGCCAATCCCCGAGGTGTAGGAGAGCCGTAGTAGAGCCATGGTGATCAACCGAGGGGTGCTCCCTTTATGTGTGCTTACACGGGGTACAACACCAATATGTTCATGGACTCCCTCTAAGGAGTAGGGAAAGAATTAATTATTGGATAATAAAATTATATAAATGCAAAGTTCTTAGATGCTCCTGGCCGCGAGGCTGTGTGGGGTGGTTTTAAGTAAGTAGTAGAGGCCGGCTAGTGTTTTAGAGCCAGTGTTGAGCCCGTTTTAGGTCTCAACAAGTGCATTTTCCAGGAGCCGCTAATAAAGTGGCAGTTTTTAAATCTTGGTCAAAAGGGAGGAGTTTATTAGTGTATGCCAAAAGGCAGTGAGATAGATTCAAAAGATCATCAAGCCGAGCTTCAAAAGCAAGAAAGAGCTGAACGGGCTAGAAAGTAGGCCGACATTATTAGAAGATATTATCTGCAAGGAGTGGTCCAATATCCTTACAAGGGAGAGGTCTTAGCAATCTGATGGGACCTGAAATGGGCTGGCACTGGCTATAGCACTAGCCGGACCTCATGCTCATGACACACAAATATCCTCACGGCCTCACAGACCAGGAGCGTCAATCTAATGCTGAAGGACAACCTGCCCTAAAGCTTAATTCATGCGTTCATAGTTTATAGTCCAACATTTCCCTTAAACTCCTCATAGGGAGAACCCTTATACATTCGCAATGCCACGATCACACACACATAGGAGGCACTCCACCGACTAATAGTCGGAGCCCCACTGTAGCTCTCCTACATTGCAAGGATTGGCCCTTTGATGCGTTGCTAAACATATAACACAAACAAGCACAAACTTCTCTCTTTTATATTTCTCATATTTCCAGGAGATAGACCATGCTTCCTCACTTCACAGTCCCTTAGGAAACCGACCCTCTACCCTACGGCAAGGGATAACCTCACACTCTCAATCGTGGGTTAAAGTCCTAAGAAAACAATTGCTATACAGTCCAGGAGATTTTCCTTCAATATCATGAACCATGCATAATGCATAGTGTGAATGGTTTAGTGCACAAACAATACAAAATCAGCATTGTGCAAACTGCGCAACCAATCTTTTCATGATTTCCATGCTAACGTTTATGTATTGAAACAAGGAGAGACACCGAACCTTACGCTCATACTGCCTTTCCCTTTATTTTAAAACAACATCCTATAGCCATGATGCAACACATAAATCAGGTTTAAGATTGTACTTTAACGCTCAAACTCCCCTCTCACCCTACCATTTAATGTTTTGCAATCGTTGATAGGTGTAAGAGTCATTTTATGTGTATTTCTTTGTAGAGAAAGCAATAAATACGGACAAAAACATAGAAATGAGGGTAAACCGAGGCCAACCTCGTGCTCTACCTTCATTATACATTGCACAAACACTTATGTAATTTTTTGGAATTTTTCTTTTATCGTTTCCTAAATTTCTCCCATTTAAAGCCCATTTATTACCATTTTTTGGTATTTTTCCTCTATTTTCTTCAATAAAAAATGACTAGAAATTAAAATTGATTATGGGCTGTGGCCCTTAGGTTCCTTGATAGCAAAATTTTAGATTTCGTTGATATTATATCTCATGTTTCCCCTTTATTTTGCAAAAAAACCCCCATTTTGCCTCTTAAACGCGTGTTTTACGAGTTTTATACCATTAATTTCAGTCATAACACTTATGATTTTCTGATTTTCTAAGCATAAACTGATCAAACTCATAGCAAACAACAACGTAATGCATAATCAGCCCATGGGAACAATATTGCATCAACCAAATAGCATAAAAATTCATTTTTTCTTCATAAAAATTGAATTACCGCTTAGGCTTTGTGTCTCGGGATCTCGGTTTTGCTATGGGACTACGTGTCAACCCTCATTCAATGTCCAACAACTTCAAGAATAGCACTCTTCATGTCTTCATTCACCCGGAAGCAATCCGGTCTCATCCGGACAAGCTTTCCTCCATCATTCTTCATTGTCTTCTTCCACACAAGAACAACCCCTTAAGGGAGAGAGAGGGAGGAGAGAGAAAGACTAGAATCAGAGATTTCCATTGAGGCCACCATTGCGCAAGCGAAGGGCGACAAAATGATCAGCAGGTAGAGGGGAATCAATGTCAATGATCATTGGGGGGGTTGCTCTCACAGCCATGAAGATGCATCTCCATGATTCAAGCACAAAAATCGGAGCTGATGGCGCCCCCTCTTCTCAACGATTCTATGCTTCTCATTTGCATGAAAGTTTCATGCCACATTAAAAGTTTGGGCTCCCAAAGGTCACTTGCCCATTTTGGCCAAATTTTGTCCACCCCTTCGCATCTTGATCGGTTTCTTGGCCATTTCCCCGTCCGGAGTTCGAATCGAGCTTTGAAAAATCCTGGGCGTCCAGCTTGACATCTCGCATTGGCTGGTAACTCTTGACAACCCGCACGATAGTCTAAAAAATTATCAAAAATCAACAAGTGTCGCTTGGGCGCCTTTAAAGCACTTTGACGCTTAAAATCGTCCTAGGTCAAGCCGTCGCCTTCGACGTTGAATACTTTTCCCTTGATATTCGTAATTTTTAGCTATTTTTAAGCACTTCTCATCATCAAAATTCCGCTCTCACAATCCTAATCCTATGCATAGTCCATTTAGGAGAAGGAAGTTCTAGTATTTCCCCTCTTCTAGTCAGCCAGCCTACTTTGAGTGGAGTAATAGTTCCTAAAGTTCAAACTTCTTTAGTGAATCTCGTTATTACTATGGGCACAACCCATTGCAATCCCAATAGGAACATCAAACTTTCCAGTCTTACGGTTTTCTCCACCCATTTTTGATGGGTTAGCAGAGGAAGACACAAAACTTCACATTAATGAATTCCAAAAGTTAATGTTTAACTGTCGAAATTCAAGATGAAGGACACTTGATGATGTTCTTTCATATGACGTTAAAAGGGCGAGCTGCAGTATGGTATCACAGCCTAGAAGTTGGAACCATAACTACGATTGACTTCTTCTTTGTGGCCTTTTGATGAAGAGAGTTTGCCCCTGAAAGGGAAGGTCAGTATTGGCTACGTGTCCTCAATGTAACACATCAAGAACCTCATGAGAATGTTCCTGGGTATGCCAAGAAACTAAAGGAAGCATTTCGTAAGTTGCAAACCTATATTTCTATTCTAGCTACTACTCAATTGCAATATTTTTTGAATGGGCTAGACTTTAACATTCAAGTGCAGTTGAGTAGTGTTGCTCTTGCCGACATTGAAACTGATATTACAAGAGCAGAGGAAGTAGAATCATGATTACAAGCAACCTATACCTCGCGAGTCTAGGTGTTGGAAATAGTTTAGCACTAACAAATGGGGGTCAAGGGATGCCCATGAGTACTCTTGATAGGAGAGGAAGAATGATTCAAAATGTGCCCATGTTGCCCGCTTTTCCTAGTGTGCCCATGCCTATGGCTAGTTAGATGGCTCCACTAAATGTTGGAAGCCAAATGATAAATCCTACCATTGTTCTAGGAAATCAACAGCCAATCCCTAATCAAGTGGTTAGGCCAATGGAATGATAGGTAGACAATCGTGGCTATGAGTCAAGTGACAATATAGGCAAATAGCCATTGATGTCAATTTCGTTAAGATGTAGCAAAATTTGATAGGGAGTCGACACCCTGAAGAGCGTGCCCCCTCAAGATTCAACTATAAGTGGTGTGGTGGCCAACATTTCCCTAAGAATTGTCCAAATGTTAAATGTTACATATGCCGAAAGTCCAACGACTTAGCTACTACATGTTGGAGTAAGATTAGTTCTCTCAAGTAAGGAAGTAGACAACCAAGTCTAGTTAATCATCAAGCACAAGGAAATAATCTCTAGCAAGATGAGGGACCAAAGAAAATACTACAGAGAGGGGAAGCTATGGTAGAGGAGCTACCTAGTGGCAGTGGAGTTAGTCTTATAGAAGTTGTTTGTATCAATGGCTCGGAAACTTCTAATTTGTGGGTTGTTACAAGAGGTCAAAAAGGTAAAGAAGCCAACAAAGACAAGGTAAAACCTGTGGAGGGAATGGCTAAGCAAGATGATAAGGGGACACAAGTCCTCAATCAATATGGAAGGCAAGCCTCCTAAGGCCATAGATGGTAAAGCTGACCCCAAGAAGGATAAGGAGTTCCCAAAGAAGAAGGGAAAAGCTAGGAAAGAGGCACCAAAACCGGCTCAAAGACCAAAGGAGAGAATGGTCTGGTGAGAAAAGAGAGCTCTTGCTAGTTATCAATGAATTTGATTTAGTGAGTTCTCTTTGCAAAGTTAAGACTGATTATAAACCTCCTGTAGTTGATTAAGTTTTCTCCAAGAGTGCGTAAAGAATTTAAGAAAATTCTATGCATGTAATATTTCCAATACCTAACCCGTGTTCTTCATAAGAACCTCCTCTTGGTAGGAGGCCAAAAGGATAATTGTTGGAATTATGGTAATTTTTTCAAAATTATTCCCTCTCCCCAACCGACGGTCATGCTGGAGGAGAGGGAGAGTGGCGTGGAACTCGTACAAGGGGTGAATGCCATGCAGCCAGGCCGTGTGGAGGGAGGGAGGTACCTCTCCCTCTACCTATAAAAACCATGGCTATGTGAGGAAGAAAGGGGGGACTGGACGAGAGGGCGGGACGCTGCCAGGCCTGGGAGGAGAGAGATCAGAGGACAACGCCGTGCTAAGGCCATGGAGAGAGAGAGAGGGAAGCTGTTGTTGATGCCATGCTGCACAAGGGGAGGAAGCAGCTGCTGTGTCACGAATAGGGAGAGAAGGGGAGGACAGTGAACTACCACCCAACCGTGGAGGTTTCCGTCCAGTCCAGTCTGGCAGCATCGCCGCCTTGCACCGCCATAGGCTCTCAGGCCGCCGCCATCTCCCTGACAGAGTCAGTTCCCCCCCAATCGACGTGATCTTCAACCTCATTATTACCCCCTCCCTCTTCCACGTGGGTTCTGATCATAGCCAAAAGCTTCTTAGAAGCTTCTTTTAGGAAGCTTCTAAGGGGGCTTTCTTAAACCCCAGTCCCACAAGGCCTCCATAAGTCCATTCCTAGCTATCCCACATTTTAAAAGAAGAAGAAGAAGCTCATAAAGCCTCCATTTTCACAGCTCTCTCAAAAAAAAGGCCCATCTCCACAATCCAAGCTCTAACCCCACAAGGCCTCCCATAAGCCCAAATCCCGCAAGACCGGTATTCTCAAGGATCCGCACTTCGGAAGGGATCCCCCGTGTACAAGGGAGAAGGGCAAGATCTTGAGGCTGTTTACGAAGGCTGAGGAGTTTCACCGATCAGGAGGATCTTCTCCTAACATTCACGTGGACATTTCCTCGAGCCCACGAGTCCAGGTTTTTAGTATTTTGATTTCACACAAAAAGTAATGCATTAAGCATGGGAACTTCATGGACTAGGAAACACCTAGGCATGTCAAATGCAATTGGAAATAAATTGACTATTTGAACAATTACTAGAATTAATTCATGACATGAAATTGGGAAAATTGGTATTTTCAATGCAATAAACGCAAATTTTCTATCCATCTTACGACCTTAATAGTATGTTGCCTTGTCGTGCTTTTCAAAGTGACGAGCCTAGAACACCTGTTGCCTATCATTATAAGGTTGGAATTGTTAAAGTGCACCGTTGACTAGACATGGAAAGATTAAGCGTATGTTGCATTTTTAGGCAACATCTTCCTTGTAATGATTCATGAGGAAAAGTTAACACCCATAAGATGTTATCCGAAAAGAAATAGAAGAGCACGAAATTGATCTTATGGACTTGCAAGTGGCATGTAAAATGGAATAAGTTAACACTAACTTTAGTTTTGTATGAACTTCATTAACTTCATTGTAGCTAGGAGAAAGTTGCATGTTGCATAGTCGTCATGCAAAAATATCATTCATCAGGAGCCGTATTTAGGAAAGGTTGCATGGTTTATCAAAGCATGAGATTCTAAAGTGTAGATAACAAGGTTGTAGGCATGATTATTTGATGTAAGTCCTAGTAGGTCCTAGGAAAGTTAGTATCGAGATTATCATGTATTTTTACTTTACCAAGGAAAGATAGAGTTATTGTGAACTATGTGATGCGTAGAAGCAATGAATCGCACGTTTACATGTATTGTGGTAGTTGCAACTATTTTTCTCCTTTAGATCTAGTTTATTATCTCTAGGAAAGGTTCATCCTTGTCGCAAGACAAGTATATTGAATTGTCTAAATCACCTAACCCACAAGGGATTCATATAGGCATGATTCAGTCGATATGATAAATATCCCAAGTGCTAACTAGGGTTTAGCACGTTAAGGATTCGACCTAGTTTTGCACTTGTTGCCAAGTCAAAACCCTCAAACCCAAAGATCATACCCACATTCACGAAATGTTGAGTCAATTGGATGGGCTTGCAAGAAACGATCTAGGGTTTCTACCCTAAGGATCACTCATTCAAATGATGAAACTCGAATTGAGTTGGAACCCCTAGGACCAAACGTTGTCGGCCTAGTGTAATTAGGAATAGGTTGGGTAAGAAGACACCATAAACCCTGCTTCTCGTCTGGAGATAATTCCGTGACCAGAAAACGCCATTCAATGGGTGAAACGATCCCATGGAATAGATGCGACACTTGTGCAAAAAGTTGCAACGTCGCATAGACTTGTGATTTGTTCACAAGAGAGTTTTGCCATTTCTTGAAATGGGGTTGGCAAGTTCTTGTGCAAGTTTAACTTGCAAGAGAATGAGTAATCATCCTATTACATCACCTTTCTTGGGGAAAAATTGCCAAGTAAAGGAAAGTTAGGTATTTGCTTGGAAGCAAATGATCAATCAATAAATTGGAGCGACATGGTCGCCAGGATTTACTATTAATAAAACCTAAGGTATTGGTTAAGTTGGGTTAACAGGGTATGTCCCTAACCCAAGGACAAAAGGGTGAATAAACAAACCCTTCGGGATCTTGTCAAGTCAAATTGATCCCGAATCGAATGTTGGATGCATTCGGAGAGAAGGATTCACTCCTTAACAGTTGGCAAATTAAACGACCACTGGAATTGATTGTGCTTGTAACAGTTTAGGAAGCACTGTTTGCATTGTTTGCTCAAGGAACTAAAGGATGAAAAGATATCTAAAGCTTCAGGTTGAAGGCCTGAAGGGAGAGGCAGCTTCAGTTACCCCCGACTGCCTGCCTGACCCTAACCAAGGGGGTTGTTGACCACGCCGGGAACGTGGACCGAACCCCCCGCGAGAGGTCTTTCCGTTGAGCTCTACTTGGAGCAAGAGGACGCTTGGGTGCCAGGGGGGGCTCTGGCTGTAAATCCCTCGCCTTCCGGGTCCTGCACAAGAGGCTAACGTGACTCGGGATTGGATCTCGAGGCCCGCATACTATTTTACAGGCGGAAGCTTGGAATAGTGATCCCTGTGGATTACTGGATAGCCTTCGGGCGGATTATGGACAAGCCTACGGGCGGAACTCCTTGTATTTCAAAGATAAAATGATGAAATGATAATAAAGAAGTTGTTTGATATTGTTTTTCTATGTCTTGTGATAAGATTACGTGAAGGAACCAGTGCTTAACAGGGTTAATTAAAGAAGCTGATTGTTATATGTCAAATTAATGTGTTAGATAATTACATAACTAAAACAAACCGAGGAAAGTGCGGAGGATGGACCATGGGTCCGTCCTACGGATGGGTGGTCTCGGTTAGCCGGGAACTTTTCTCAAAAATCTCGAAGAACAGCGGGATGATCATCATCATCAAAACGAATAACGAGAACGATGACCTAGAGTTACGTCTTACCCGATTTACGTTGTTTTAGGGGAACGGAATGGGACTATGCCTTATGGCTGAGAGGTTGAGTTTTGCATCCCTCTCGTTTCCCATTCTCCTTGAACCAAGTGCAGCGTGAATCCGCTTCGGACCTGGCGTTTCTACATAAAGTAGTTCGCTCGGGTCTGACGCTAGTTGCTGCTAGCTAATGACCAAACAGGAAAACCCAAATTCAGGTCGATCCTAAGTGGGAACGGCCATGATACTTCCGCTACGAGGCAGACGCGGGAAGACCTAGATCGCAAGTCCCGTAACATTCCATGGGAATGTCGGGCGGAGCTTTCTAGACATCCTTTCCGATGGACTGCTAAGACGTGTCCTGGATGATTCTAGTGGACACGTCACAATGCACAAGGTATATCGTTGAGCCCTTGAGAATAGGGCGAGTAGGAGACGATTGGTTTGAACATGCTAAAAAGCATTGTTTGAGGGTAGCAGCGTATGTTGATAGAATAGTAGTGGATCATGCAATTGTAGACACGGGATCCTCCGTCAACATTATGAGTTTGGAATTGATGGATAGGTTGGGATTAGAAATAAAAAAAGATTCCTCCACGATTCTCCAAATGGCTGATAATAGTTTAAGACAATGTGAAGGTTGCATTCCTAAATTCCATGTCATTGTTGCCAATGTGGAATGCATTCTAGAATTTAGGGTCATTAGGTTTGCAAGGCAACCTAGCTATCAAGTATTGCTAGGCATGCCATGGATTTTACGAGCAGATTATCAGGTTGATATACTCACTAGTCAATTGATCTTTGGTAGAGGTGCTACACGTGTAGTAGTACATGCCTACCTTGAATCTCCTCAAAGTGATATATTTCCTTTATCCTCGTCAAAGTTAGACACAATTATATGCTTCATCTGCTAGTGAGTCATCACCAAGTGACGAATCCAATGAGGGGTCCACTACTATAGAGGATATTTATCAAGTAACTTTGAATGAGCCAATAGGGGCTCAGGAGAGGATAAGGGATACAAATGTAATTGAGATAGACCTTGGTACAATGAATGGTTCACGGCCAATTAAATTAGGGTCCATGCTCAGTCTAGAAGAAAGGAAGGACTATGTGTCCTTGATTTAAAAATTCTGTGACATCTTTCCTTGGAGTTATGACGAGTTGAGAGATATTTCTCCCAGCCTGGTTGTTCATACCATTCCTCTAAAGAAATGTAGCCACCCCGTGTGACAAAAAGTAGGGCGTACGCCTTTCAAATTAAGGAATGGCTATTCGAAGAGTTGACAAAACTACAAAAATCTGACCTAATATTTTTGGTTCAACACAAAGAGTGGTGTTCACTAGTTGTTATTAGGAAGAAGAAGAATAATCAAATTCGGCTTTGCGTAGACTATAGAGAGCTTAATAAGAAAACAATTAAGGATTACTATTAATTTCCATTTATTGATCAAATTTTGGATCAATTAGTGGGTAGGAAAATCTATTCATTTATGGATTTCTTTGCTGGATATAACCAAATGGCTATTGCAAAGGAAGATAATTTGAAAACGACATTTATCACTATCTTTTGATACCTTTGCATATCATGTGATGCCTTTTGGATTATGGAATGCACCTAGTTCTTGGCAACATACAGTTGATAAGACTTTTGGTGATATCTCCCTTGAGGAATTAAAAGTCTTTATTGATGATCTCGAGGCAACCACCAGAAGAAAAAGACAACTGATTGTTTTAAGGAAATGTTTTGACCCTTGCAAACAATTTTGCATTGCTCTTAATCCTAGGAAGTGCATCTTTGGGGTGCCCTATGGGTTGTTACTGGGCAATGTGGTTAGTTCAACTAGTATTGTAACTGGCCTTGAAAAGATAAAAGTTATAGCTGCTATGAGCCTACCACGTACTCTAAAAGAGATACATAGTTTTCTATCATTGGTGGGATATTATCGGAGATTTATCAATGCGTGGGCAAAAAGAGCATTGCCATTAACAAACCTGCTATCTTTTAACTATCTGTTTGAGTGGAATGAATCTTGCAAGTATTCTTCAAGGATGTGAAGCAGGAACTAGAGAAAGCACCAATCCTAAAAGCACCCTGACGAGGTAAAGTTTTCTATATATTTTTTGTAGCCAGAATGTATAGTATCAACTACTATTTAGCCCAAATTTGGGAAGATAAACAATATCATCCAATAGCCTTTTCTAGTAGGAAGTTGGGGATATCTTAAGTGGATTATACTTATATGGAGAAATTGTGCCTTGGAATGGTTTTCACCACAAAGAAATTTAGGCATTATATTATCTATGAGAAGGTAGTAATTTTTACAAAGGCGGAAGAACTTAGACTGTTGATTATTAAGTTGCAGCTGCATGATTGTCTAGCAAAGTGGTTAATCACTTTGCAAGAGTTTGATTATGAGATTAGGAGTAAGCCACCAAAGCTATAGATTGTGGAATGTCTTGTGGATTTCAAGGAGCCAAAGAAAATTCTAACTAAAGGAAGTAATATTAAAGGCCTATTCAAGATCGATACTACTTCCATTCCTTCCTGGTATGTAGCTATTAACACATTATTTATCCATAGGAGGATTAGGGGCTACTTTATCAAAGTCTAGAAAGAGAAGGATTAAGCAACAAGCATTATGCTTTTTGATTACAGTGGGTGTCTTGTATTAGAGAGGAGTGGATGAGATTTATCGCCGATGCGTAAGGTACCATTCATTCTTGAGAAATGCCATGACTCAGCATGTGGGGGACATTTTTCTGGGATAACTTACCGCCCAGAAAGCTCTTCATGCTAGCTATTGGTGGCCATAGATTTTCTAAGATGCTTTTAGTTATGTTAAGTGCTATCATGTTTGTCAAAGACCCGATGCCAAGGAGAATCATAAGTGACATTTAAACCCTATTTTGGTTATATTACCCTTTGAAAAATGGGGTATCAATTTTATGGGACCAATATACCCTTCATCGACTACACAAAAGCGGTATATTATTGTAGCAATGGACTACTTACGAAGTGGTCTAAAGCTTGAGCAATGGTGAAGGATAATGCTAAGGAAACAACCAATTTCATTATGGAGAAAATTATTTACTATTTTGGTCCACTCAAGGAAATAGTGTCTAATTGAGGGACGTACTTCTTGAATAAGATTGTCATAGCCTTAACAAAATCTTTGAAGATTAAGCATAATAAAACTACCCCATATAATCCTCAATCCAATGGCCAAGTTGAGAGTACAAATAAATAGCTGGTGGAAATTTTATCCAAGATAGTATCAAAAAGTAAGCATGATTGGGATAAGAAATTATATGTAGTAGTGTGGGTTTACAACATGACATTCAAGAGAACTACATACCACACCTCGTTCAAGCTAGTGTATGGGGAGGAGTGTGTTTTGCTCTCAATCATTCGTTGGGAGAGGCAAAGGTGTTATAGGAAATATATACCTCTGTTGCACATCTTGATGAGATTTGCTTTGTAGGCTTTACTACATCAAGAAGTAGGGAAGAAGAGAATGAAAGCCCTTCATGATCTTCAGGCTAAGAAGTAAAAATTTGTATTATGATGCTTGTCTCATGAGCTATTCCTAGGTAAATTGGAACCCAAATGGAATGGGCCATACAAAAATGTACATTTAGGAAAGAATGGCTCTACAACCCTTTTAGCATATTTGTAGTAGGGAGTAGAGTTTAAGACTAAAAGTTAAATTTAATAAGTTGAAGCCTTAGTATGTGTAAGGGCTCACGTTAGGCTTGGTGCCTATGCAAGTCTTTCATGATTTAGCTTTATTGTGCAGTAGGTACTAAGACAATCAAATGGGACGAGAACTATTCCCTATCTAGAGCATCCATATTTAGAGCAATGTTACCATCAAGGTCGAGTGATCTGGTGAAGTAAAGGCTATCAGGTTATTGAGTGGCAAGATGGATCTTTCACATGGAAGATTAAGGTCTGTGGCCACCATTGTCATAGAATTCTAACTAGCATTTCTATTGAGTTCAGCGAAGAAGGAGGGATTGTACTTGTCATAGATCCTCTCTCTCCTCTTGATTTTGATTATCATAAGTATGAGTGAGTTGATCAATATGATGTGGCCTATCATCAAAGATTGAATCTATACTTTGTATTTTGATAGAGCTTCTAGAGGGCGCACTAAACATGTGAGCATTGGTGTGGTCATTAAAGATCCTCGATGTAGGGTTGTCATGAAGATGTGGATCTATTTAGGACCCTCTTTTACTAATAATATGGCAAAATACAAGGCCTTGATCATGGGACTGAATGTAGCTTGATGTAGTGGTATCCACCAATTATTGATAAAAGGGGACTCACAGTTAGTAATCAATTAGTTGCATGGGACCTATAGTGTGTGGGATCCCATCCTAAGGATGTACCATCATGCAACCTTGGATATGTTGCATATTTTTGAGATGGTGACTTTTCAGTTAGTTCCTTGATAGTGGAATCACTTTGCAGATTCCTTTTCCAACTATGCTTTCATTAAAGATGTCCTTTTCAATTGTGGTTCAGGGGAGCTCTTATAAATTACCTTCTAGCATTAGCCTTGGACTACTTTGGGATCTTCTTACTACTGACATGTCCCATTTTGGTCACTAATGGTTACCTTGGGTTACGAGTCAGGTAGCAATTGAGCATCTTTTATTGTCATATTTGTCAGATATCCCTTGCTATTTATGCAAGGAAATTAGCTAATAACCTGATGCACTTAGTGTAGGGCCTAAGGAGCCCTTCTCCTTGGTAAATTTTGTGCTTTATTAGAGTCATGCTAGGATGAAGGTTTTGTTTCACCAGTTTGCCTCTACTGAATGGTAGTGAAATAGATTATTTCCTAAGGCTAAGAGGGCCATTTCTATTGGGTTCTAATGTTTTATTTCATAAGGCCAAGAGGGCCATTTTGTTGGTTGTGAAATGTTATATTCCTTAAGGCTAAGAGGGCGATAGGTCTGTTTGGTGCAAGTAATTTAATGGTTTTCTATTTTAGTGATTGCATCAAAAAAGTTTAATGAAGTGCCTAGAGGGAGCCTTTGCTACATGGGAGCTTCTTGTGGCCATTCTAGGTGGTGTCATCGCCTTTCCAAGTTTTTTCCTTAATATGATAGTGTTATATGTGTATGTGGGGGCTATTTTCTTCTCGTCTGTTGTTTAGGGACTAGCAATCAAGGGTGGCATATGAAGTCCTAGGGTTAGGTTAGGTATATCTAAGGGAGGTTTGAGTAGTTGTCTACCTCCTATAATGACATTGTCAAAGCATTGAAAGACTTGCTTTAGAAAGCCGTCTTAGTACCTTGTTCTACTAGCCCGCTAGGGAGCTATTCTAGGAATCCCTACTAGTGTGAGGCAGGTAGAGAAGCCTACCGAAGTATCAAGAATAGAAAAATCTAAATATACTTGAAATATAAAAATACAGAGGTGTGTAAAAAGGGTTTCTAGCCCCTAAACATGAAAAGAAAGGAAAGAAAGAAAATCTTAAAAGCAGTTGATTGTCACCTTGTGAAGGCCTTGTAGGCTCCTGGGGACGAGATAGACTGAGGGTGATGCCTTGTCTTCCTAGGGGTAGCACCTAGCCAAAATAAAGAAATAAGGAAGGTTGGAGTGAAAATAAAGTGAGCGAAAAAGAAAAGGATTGTGCTGCCTTGCGAGAGCTTGGTAGGTACTTGGATACTGAGTCAGGACAACCTGAGGGTGATACCTTGTTCTCCTTGGGTCACTCTATGCTTAGCTCCCTCCTTTTTACATACCCAAGTATCGAAACCTTGAAAGGAAAGTGTGTTAAAAGAAAATATCTTATGATAAGCTATAAGAGTCCCCACCTAGTAGTAGTTCTAGGTCTAGTTGTCCTAGTTAGATAGGTAGTTCATCTCATCATGCAAGTCCCCATGTAAGAAAGCCGTCTTGACATCCATCTGGTATAAATCCAAGTCAAGCTGAGCAACCAAAGCCAAGACTAAGTGCAGGGTGGTCATCTAAACCATAGGAGAAAAGACCTCATCAAAGTCCACACCATGCTCCTGCTTAAAACCCTTTACTACCAATCTAGCCTTGTATGCCGGCTTGGGGTGTCCAGGGGTACTTTTCAGCTTGTACACCCACTTGCATGGCAAAGCCTTCTTGCTCATAGGCAAGGAAACCAAATCCCAAGTGTCATTCTTATGCAAGGAGTCTATCTCAGACTGCATAGCCCTCTCCCAGGAGTGACTATCACCCCTGCGCATAGCCTCATCATAAGTGAAAGGCTCTCCTACATCTGTAACCAAGACATAATGCATCGAGGGCTGAAATATATCTGGTGGACGTCTATCTCTAGTAGACCATCTCACAGTAGGCTATGCTACCTGCCCAGCTGCATGTCCAATGCCCTGACCATGAGTATATACTATAGCTGTAGGCTGTCCAACTGGCTGTATGGGAGCTCTCGGCTCCTCCTGAAATATGACCATGCAGATCTCAACAACTCTCTCAGGCTGCCTATGCATTTTGTCTTCATGGAAGACTACATTATGACTGTGGATGACTTTTCGCGCCTGCGGATTCTAGAGATGATAACCCATCTCGGCTGCAACCCCATAGCCAAGGAAAATGCATTTGACACTCTTGGGATCTAGCTTACTTCTCTTGTCCTTGGGCACATGGCAAAATGCCTCACATCTAAAGACACGGAGATGCGCATAAGAGGGGGGTTTTCTAGTCCATACCTCCTCTGCAACCTGGAAATCCAAACCACTAGAGGGTGAACTAGAGGGTGATTTGTTTATGGCATGCACAGCTATACTAACTGCCTCAGCCCAAAAGCTCTGTGGTAGGCCTACATGACTAAGCATACTATGTACACGCTCCTAGATGGTTCTATTCATCCACTCAACCAAACCATTCTGGGGGGGGTGTAGGGGGCGGTCAACTGATGCTTAATACCCCTCTCATCACATAACTGCTCAAAAGCACGTGACACATACTCACCCCCATTATCTGTCCTTAGGCATTTTAGCCTATACCCAGACTGATTCTCAACCAATGCAAGCCATCTCTGAAACACAGCCAAGACATCGGATTTCAGATTAATGGGATAAGCCCAAACTTTTTGTGAAAAATCATCTATGAACGTAACAAAATACTTTGCACCACCCATAGACTGACAAGGCATGGGCCCACAAACATCCGAATGTACCAATGCCAAGGGCTCACTCATGCGTGGCCTACTAGACTTCTTATGCGTAAACCTAGTCTGCCTGCCATAAAGACAATGCTCACATGAATCAAAACATGCATAATCAAGGGGTGGTAAGTACTGCAAACCAGAAAGCATTTTCATTCCCTTTAAAGACATATGGCCCAAACGAGCATGCCAAAGAGATACATGTGGGATAGAACCCACAGAAAAACATGATCAAGGGAAGAAGCTGATACAATCAAGGGGTAGAGACTGCTAGCCTTGGCACCTCTCACAATCACAAGTCTGCCACGAGTGATTCTCCATGCAAAGTCTCCAAAACATACATGATATCCTACATCATCAAGCCGTCTAGCTGACATCATTAGGGCCAAAAAATCTTCAAAAAATGCACTTTTGTTAATCACAGGATTAAGAAAAGGGCCAAAGAGAGTTTGCCACGTGTGTAAGAATATGGTATTCTTGTCTCCTCTTTTTTGGAGATATAGAGTCCACTTCATGATTCTCTCCTCCTTTTTAGCCAAAATCTCCAATGTCTGACATGTTTTGGTAGTCCCGAAGTCCTTATTTACTTATAAAATCCGGCAAATGACATAATAAAGTTGCTATGAAGTTAATGATGATTTTTTTGAAAGTCGAGAAATTTTTGGCGCCCAATATATTTTCATTAGTCTTCTTAATATTCCTTTTTAGTTCATTCACCTTTCTCAGTGAGCTTCTTTCTCTACTTTTTAGTTCAATTATCTTTCTCGATGAGCTTCTTTCTCTGTGAATTTAATTTAAGTATGGCATCTAGAAGGCGCTCTTCTCGTTTAATAAACTCTTGCAGTGTCTATAGCCACAGAGTTGATGAAAATTAGGAGTCAAAGATCTTTAGTATAAACGATTAGGTTGCCATGCTGCCCTCTTGCAAGGACTCTCACAAGGTGAAAAGAAAAAAACGAGAGGATATTAAACATCACTGGAAGGGACGTATCATTTCTTTCAAAATTATGCATGAAGGGTGGTTTATCAAACTGCAACATGTTTACATGGCACAGGATATCCACTTGCCTCCAGACGAGCGTATTTCGCAGCAAACACATTGTAAGACTTGAGTTGATAATGTTTTTTTTTTTCATTTAAGCAAGTACTAATAATGAATTCTTGGTTATAGATATATTTCTATCAACAAGTACGGAATGACAACCTATAGAAAGCTTAAGTGGAACCTTCCATGCGATTCATAAGGTGTTCACAGACATTATCTATGCTGATCAGATTGTGGGTTCTTTTATTATGCATATTTCGTGGCTTTGTGGAGGGGAATTAGAATCAATTAGTGTGATTACCCTATCCAAAATCAACTCAATACATTGCTCCCTTATCCACCGCATATATGAGTTAGGGTAATCTTAGCACTACGAGAAAAAATGTAACAAGTTGGTAAACTAAAAAAGGGTCCCTAAAAAAACCAACAATATGAAAGAGACTTACATTCACTCCATCTATCTTGAGTATTTTTGAATCTATTGTCCTGCAGACATTTGAAAAGCACTCTCTTTCCACAAGTATATGTATGACTTTGTGACTTTGCGATGATACTTCTTGTTAGAGAGAGTTATATGGTTTTCTAGGATCAACAATATCCTCATATGTGGTGTCCAAGAAGGTAGTCACGAGCCTGCCAGCACTGCAAATGGAAACATGTAACTAAAATAGACAATCAAATAAAATAAATAATTAACCAAAAAGCAAGTAGTATTCCATTCAACCCACATTCTTCCTTGGCCATGCATACCACTTAGAGAGTTCATGAGGATAATTTCTCTGGTGAGTGTATCTGATGTAATTAAAAAAAATATGGTAGTTATGATGGAATCAAAAGCTTTGAAAGACATTGCTATATTTAAACCAAATCTCGAAAAAAATTCCATTGATAACAGTGGATCAACAATACACACAATTTTAGAGATTTATTGGCTAAGAGATGTAATCAATGTCCTAAAGCTAATAGCAAAAATAAAGGCATATTATTTGCAATCAATAGCATAGTTATTCTATATACTAAAATTTTTTAGAGTCAAAATGCCTTACCTTATGCAATAATAAACTACAGAATCTAACAATTAAATATCCTTTTTACAACTAGCATGGACTTGTCCTTATGAGATATACTAAGATAGTCCTCTTCCTCAAAAGTGCAAGAAACATTGATAACCATTTGCCCATACACCTCACCCATTCTCTTATAATTAACAGGTCCAAGTACATCGATTTTTCTCTTGCAAACATCATCCTTGGTACCTTATTCTACTAATCATATTAAAATCTTTGTTCATTAGGGTGATCTTATGAGCATGAGTAGCAACAATGTAAGGATCATTCATAAAGTCATAAAGTCAACCATGTGAGAATAAGTTGATATGATGCAAGAGCAGCAAAGCCAAATTTTCGCAGGGTCATATTCGCACTGTATCGTGGAGCAGTTCATACGATGCGAGCATGGCAAAAAGCATAATGTTTGGTACTATACTTCTCGCTCCGTATCGTGGATGACTTGATATGGCGCAAGAGTGGCACAAAAAAATCTCCGTAGGGGTCCTCCTCGCTTCGTATCGTGGAGTAAACATGCGCGTACAAAGTACACCCCCCTTGTAATGACTTATTTTTTGTGAGACCTTAAACCCATAAAAAAATTCATAAAAACTTCATAAGTTTATTAGGCTCTGAAAAAGTTTTAGAAATTTTTTAAGATTTTTAAAAGCTCGATTGCTATTTTAAAACTATTTTTTAGCAAAAAAGGGACCTAAAAATGACCAAAAAATCACCTAAAAATAGCATATCTGATACGGCATGAAAATGGGATGTTTGAGGGCCTTGAACACCCCATTTTTGTGCCGTATCGAATATGCTATTTTTTTGTCATTTTTAGGCCCTTTTTTTCTAAAAAATAGTTTTAAAATAACAAACGAGCCTAATAAACTTATGGAAAAGTTTTTGAAATTTTTTAATGGGTTTAAGGTCTCACAAAAAATAACTCATTACAAAGGAGGTGTACTTTGCACGCGCATGTTTACTCCTTCACTATATGGAGTGAGGAGGACCCCTACGAAGATATTGTTGTGCCACTCTCGCGCCATATCAAGTCATCCACGATACGGAGCGAGAAATATAGTACCAAACATTATGCTTTGCCATGCTCGTGCCGTATGAGTTGCTCCACGATACAGTGCAAATATGACCTTGTGAAAATTTGGCTTTGCTGCTCTCGCGTCATATCAACTTATCCTCTCCATGTCGTATCGATCATACCAGCGAATAGTTTTTTTTTACTCTTCCTGTCATATTCTCAAGCGCAACAATGATGACAAGGACAAAGCACACAATTGTCAAGGTCCCAATCTCCTCTAGAGTGTACTTGATCAACCAACAAATCAATCTAGATCCTCTTCTGCTCAAGGAAGTTCATGTTATTTATTTATCTAACTTCATTAACTTGTCAAAAGTTCATGTTATTTCATGTAGAGAACTTTGTATAACATCATATAATACTCTTTAAACTATTTTTAAAAAATAAATAAGATCATGAATGCTATAGAGTAAAGGAGATCTATAATCACAAAGATTATTTTGATGGTCTTTTTTTGTGAAATTGAGATATATTACATTTGAAAAAAGATATACAAGGATAAAGCATCAATAATGTAGTGATGCTTTCAATTATAAAATCAGTCTGCATTAGAATCAGAGTTTTGAGAGAAAGAAATAGAGTCAAGTCCTTTCTATTTCTTCTTACAAATCAAGGGAAGAGATCTTAAGAGATTTGCTAGGATATGATAGCATGAGTAGTATCATCCCATGACATCAAGCCACCATTTAGGTATTGAAATCTGATAGTGCTAATAAGAATCACAATTGAGGATATTGAAACTTGAAACCCCATAGTGCTAATCATAGTTGAGGGTATGATGAGAAAAATACTCCCAAGAGCTAATATCAAGTAAGAAGTTGTATCCTCCATATTCTTTGAAGCATCCTGCACACATAAAATCGTCTTAGTCCTAAAGTTGATATGATACACAATATCACTAATACTTCTATCTATTACTTGTTTAATATTTTTTATATTTTAAGAGACAAAATTGAATAATAAACATTTTTAATCTATTACTAGGTAAATATTTTTATCTCCCAGAAATCAAAGTACTTCCTTTCTTCTAATTATAATATATTATCCTTGTCTTATCCATTAGTGCTTGCTAAAAGTTGATATTACAACATTGTATAATGAAGATATTCTATTTTCAAGTGCCAAGATCAAGGTGAAAATTTTCACTTTCTATTCTATTAGCTTAAGGATTATCCTTAGTATATCTATCCCTACCAATTTGCCCCAACACCATGGAACTCTTTTACCCATTTTCTTATGAATCAAAATTGAAGAGATTGAAGAAAAAGCTTGGATTTAGTTGAAACAAAATCTTACAAAATGGATGTGTTAGGGGTCGAAGTAAAGATGCGGCTTGGATGTCCCAACCTAGTTGGGTCTGCTAAAAACTAACGAGATGATCTCGTCTCAGGTCCATGGAGGACCATATCTCTATAGCTCAATTGGCAAGTAAGTGGTATTGATCCTCTGTGTAGAGACTCTTTTGATTGTTGATCACCTTCTCAAGATTTTGTGAAAGGAGACGAAGGGAGACCAATGCATGCTGCTGGTAAGAACCAGGAGTGATTTTGGTGAGAAATTTTACGACAGAGTAAAATCTGCTTTAAGAACTAACAAACAAAGTGAAGAGGAGAGAATGATGATTCAAATGAATGTAGACGAAAAAAGAAGCGTGATCTTGGTGGGAAACGTGATAGTAGAATATTCAAAAAGAAAGAATAATGGCCGAAAAGTGACCTCTGACATGAGTTAACGTCCTTAGGCATTTAATGGCTAACCTCTTAAATGAATAATAAATTCTCTCATTAATCACGTCTGAATGGCCAAATTTGGAGGGTTCATTACTTTAAAACCTCAACTAATTAGTAACTTAATCATTTTCTTACAAGTGCCATTTTTGAAACATTTTTTGGCCCTAATGTGAGATTGCATGTCAAAGCAGGTACATGACGTACATCTTGCATAACAAAATTGCCGCCAGAAGGAAACTGCAGCCTAACATCACCAATGCCCATAATATCAAGAGAGCTGTCATCACCCAAGCGCACAATACCTGAAACAATACGATATGAATGAAACCACTCTCGGCAAGGTGTCACATGAAAGGATGCACCTGAGTCCAAGAGCCAACATTGTGCATACATAGAGTGTATCTTTGTCATCTGCGAAGCACTAGAAGAAGCTGCAAGGATATAATCATCATCATCAACATCCTCAGGTTGCATAACATTGATCTCTTCAATTTTAACACTGGACTTTGCAGGCACTATGCTGCGATCAGAAGAATTATCCTGCACTTTGTCTTTCCCCTTATCTTTGCACCTTCCATTGCGCAATTCATGGCATTGTGGCCTAATATGGCCCTTTTTCCCACAATGGTGACAAGTAACATCTGCATTCCTGCCACGGGATTTGCTACGTGACTTCCCATGAGACTTGGACCGAGATTTTTGAGAATCCCGTCCACGACCACTGCCACTGCCATGCTTTCCATATCCATCATTCCTACCTCTAACTGTCATAGCATGTGACACACAAGAGGCATCCAAATTCTTACGATTAACCTCTTCTTGCAGAAGAGCACTCTCAACATTAGATAATTTCAAGGTAGTAGTAGAGACACATAATGCAGTGCGGAATACATCCCATGACTCATTAAGAGTACCAAGCAAGAAAAGAGGAGTGACATCCTCTGCAAAAGTGATGTCTTGTGAAGTCAAGTTCTTGAGTATAGCATGGAACTGGCTCAAGTGAGTAGACATAGTCACATTCTCCTTCATGCGCAAATCCATAAGCTGCTTCAGCCAATACATCTGACTCGTTGGACTTTTCTTGTCATAGAGATTTTTTATCTTTTCCCACAACTTCCATGCACTCTGTTCTTCCTCAAAGACATTATAGTGAACCTGTTCTGTGAGAGACAATACAATAGTGGACTTGCATAACTCATCAAGCTCACGCCATTCCTCATCTGGCATAGTTGCAGACAGATGCCCGCTTAACCTCAAAGGTTTGATCTGTGATTTCTGCACCAACACTTGCCAAATCTGGCTCTTCCAATAAGAGTAATTCATAACATTAAGCTTAGTGATGTTGAAAATAGCATGATTAGTGGACGAACTCGCCATAATGTAGGCTGGAAGACTATAAACAGTTCAAAACTGCTTGTTGTTTACTGCAGAAAATGTCCGAAAAATCACCAAAATCGAGAAAAAATGGCAAAGAAAGTGGAAGCAAAGCTGATGTCCATGAAGTGCTAGTGAAAGTACATCATTTTAAAGTGTTTCAGCATGAAAAATCCATGTCAGTCCATACATATATGCTTGCTGTAATAAATTTCAGATTTCTGTAAAAGAGAGCTAACAGTGCCAAAATCGGATCCCAAGGCAATCAGATACTACCAAGACCAAAACCGGCATCATGTGGGCATAGCATAAGCATATGACGGTCGATAAGCATGAATCCAACACCCAAGTATGTCATACAAACATCTGCCAATGAGTAGGCACATCCCCTAGGTGATGGGGCAAAGTGTTCCTGCCAGAACCAAAACTTGGCACAAGTAGGTGTCAGTTCACAAAGATACGGATCCAAAACTGAGACTTATCTCATAAGCATACAGTGAACCAAGACATATGATGTATCATCCCAAAAGGTAAGAAGTCCCAAAGTCTCAAGTGTCTGTAACTACTCAATAGCATATAACGGCTCAATGCATAAAAGTACCACCTGCTCAATGTCTGATAAGCCTGCTCCCACTGGCACAAAAGTCATATGTAAGAGCTCAAGAGCTCAAGCCAAGGCAAGACACAGTGCCAATGACATAAGTCCAAGACAATACATCAATAGTACATCCCGAATATGTAGGCGGTAGAGCATCCATATGTAGCATCCATAAGCATGTAAGACATCAAATACATCCCAATCCAAAATTTGACAAGCCAAGTAACATCCAAGACTACTTCAGATAATCCAAAATGCATCCAAGGTGGAGCTTCAATGAGCACTCAAGCTCAACGTATGCATAGGGTAATCAACCGTGACATGAGCATCGAGTCGTAGGCAACGGGTATGCATAAACCCAAGAAGCATCATTGTTAAAGCATATACCAATGTCAATAAGTGTGGGCTGAAATAAGCTCAAGCTTTCAAAAGCATCCGGATCCAATGACAAGCTCGAAGTCATTTCTCGATGATCAATACATCATAGCATAACCCAAGATATACATCCAGAACCAATAGGTATATGTCAAAGCATGAAAGATAGCTTCAGCCCAAGAATATTCAGCATACATGTACTATTATAAAATGTGTATTTTCAGCCCCAAAATCAGGCCAAAATCATAGCATTATATGTAGCTTCAATCCCCCAATCAATCGGGATGCAATAGGCATCAAATCGGTTATGTAGTCATGCCCAAACAAGCATAGGCATACAAATACATGTTGTCTCAGACCTGAAATATGTTGCAAAAGATTCTATCATCAGAATTTGGCAAATCCAACATCACCATCGCGTCTAGAGTGTGCCAAAACCCCAATTTAGACTCTTATCTTGCCTGAATCGGGTTCCGAATGCCCGAGATATGACAAAAATAGTGATTTTTGGGCCAGATTTTGAAACAGGCGCAAAAAAAACGTGAGCTGGCAAGGGGGTATGCTATCCCATGTGTCAACAATGGGGCCCAAAGGGGGCACAAATGAGGGCCAAAGAAGGCCTATACCAAGCCTCAGCAGGCCTTGATAGGCTGGAAGCAAGATCCAATTGAAGGAAGCTCCAAGAGGTGTGAGCTATGGCTTCCCACAACTTGTTTACAGCCTGTGAGACCTGAGAACTGAAGTAAACCCTGAAAAAAATAATCAAATACCTTTGATGTAATACCCTGAAGGTGCCCAACAATGCCCAGAAGGTGCTCAGGAAGCTGGGGAGTGACGGGAGCTCAAAGGAGTCGAATATGGCTGTCGGGAAGGAGACCCAATGCAAGTAGGGAGTCGATGGGATGTTGAGAATGCCAGGAACCAAGCTCAAGAGTCGAAAAGCAAAGCTCTGATACCAGTTGAAAGGGAGCAATGGATTGAAGGTTGGACTCGAGAGCTATGACGGGAGAGCAAGAGCAAGAAAGGGAGAGACTAGAAATGGGAACTCCAACAGTCACAATGTGTGACCGTTCCTTTATTCAAACTGTCACTAAAAGAATAAAGAATAAAGTGACAATGATGGGTACCCACTACCTACAGTGTGTAGTGGCGGTGACTATCAGTGTAGTAATACACGGGCGGCTAGGCAAAGGCGCCTTTACTCTCGACAGGCCTATCCCTTGAGGACTTTCATGCCTTGATTTTGTCAGGGGGTAGGGTGAAAGTTGTTATTGTGCTTTGTTGAGTATTTTTTCGTGGCAGCTTGATACCACCTTGATGCTCTTTATGGTTTTTTATTGTGCAGATCAATTCGTGGGATTCGATGGGCTAAGTTGCCCTATCCTGTGGTCACCAATGAGAATGGATTTCAGAGGCCATTTTTTGAAGTGGAAAAGAGCTAAGGAGGCCGTAAAAGACCAAATTTTCATTGAAAATGAAACAATTTTGTAGATCAATGAGCTAGAGTATTCCTAGATGGAGTTCAATGCTACGAACCCAATAGAAGTCTCAGTTTTTCACAATCGGAGTCCGTTTGTCCCCCCATTTAATCCCCGCAATGTTTCACGTTATAAAATAGCTATGTGATCTAGGAGACAAAAAGTGCATGACGGTAGCCAGATTTATAGATTTTGATGTCACGAAGCCAACGACTAGACGGATCTCAAATTCGAGAGGTTGGACGAATCGGCAATGGTTGTTGAAGAGCATCATCGAGTCTCTAATGCCAAAATACGTATGTCATAATACACGATTTTATGAGTAAGTCATTGATTTCATCATTTTATGGTCAATTTTGGTTGAAAATGGTTAGAAATGCTTATGTTTGATTACCAATACTTTGATTTATTAGCAATATTGAAGAAATCATAAAAAATGAGTCGTAGAATAATTTTATGCTAAACACGCAAAATCTGTGACTATGCAGTTTCAGGTGAAATATGTGGTTTTTTGGGTTCTGGTGTGTGTATGTTGTTCTTTTGGGTTGAAACATTCTTTAAAAATCATTTTCAGTAAGATCAATCAATGTAAATCAAAAAATCAATAAATATAATTAATTATGCTATAAATAAATAGCCAAAAATAAAAAAATTTAAGTTTTTTGCATTCAAAAAAGTAAAAAAAAAAGATTTATATTTGTGAATGTATGGTAGAGCTGAAGCATGGGGTTTAGCCTCAGTTCAGTCCTATCTCTTTGTTGAAGCGATTTTTTATTATTTTTGTAAAAGAAAAGTGCATAAAACTTACTACTTAAACCTACCAACAAATGCATAACTCTAAATGGTAGGGAGAAGGGGGTTGTTGAGTGTTTAAAGTATGCTAAATTCTAATGTTTTATGATGCATGTCATATAGGGTTCATTTTTGTCTAAAATTAAAAGGGTCTAGTAGCACGATGTCGTATTGCTGCGCATTCGAGGTGTGAAAACCACCCAAAAGTTGTGCATGAGATTTGTTACTTTGTACATACTTTGACGTAGACGTTGTGCTTTGCTTTGCTTGAACATTTTTCTTTCAGTTGGTTCATGTTCAATTTTACAGAAGAAACAAGCGTAAGTTCCTTAAGAGGTGAACTGTTCTTCCTCACAACTGAGAATGGAACGGTGGATATCTTGTTTATCCATCTCTTTCTACATTACACACACTTGATGCTCACACAGCAGGTTGTTATTGATTTGCCATTGATCCGACTAGGAGGTACTTTGCAATGGGGAGTGCAGATGCTCTTGTGAGTCTTTGGGGACTTTCTGAGATGCTTTGTGTTCGTACTTTTACCAAGCTTGAAGCAAAGCAAGAGACCTAGAGTTGAAGGGACATGCAATGTGAAGAGGAAAAGATGCTACTTTTCTGTGTGTGTAAGAGAGGAAAGTGTGGCTAAATAAGTGGGCTTTTTCCGGTTCATAAAAAGAAAACAAAAGGGGAAAAGAAAACACTAATGAAGAAAGCTAAAGAGGGATTTTCAAAAGAGCTAAAGAGGGAGAGAATGGGAAAAAAAAAGCATGAAGAAAAAAACTCTGTGTATCGGGAGCTAACCTCTGTCTGTCTCTGCGTATGCACCAGCTCCAAAACAGCACAATGAGACGACTTATACAAACAATGACGGATTGCATTGCAAGGGGAAAAATGTACGTCCACCACGAATGGGAATGAAGGCTGCAATCTGGAAACTGAAGAGGAAGGCAACGACGATAGAAAATTAAAGGGATTTTTTTTTACTTCACTGGAAGAGACAACAAGAGGATTGGAGGGAGAGGGAGGAGAAGTTCAGAGAGGCGAAAAGAAGAACGATGAGGGATCGTTGTTGGGGACGGATTGCTCTTCTCTGGCACCTCCTGGGCAACGCTTGTGAATGGAAAAACAGGAAAGGAAGATAAACAAAAGAAGAGGAAGCTAGAAGCTTCTCCAATTGCTTGATCTATGCTGGACATCAAGCATGAGAAGGACAAAGCAGCGATGTTCTGTAGGACTGATCGACGCCCTTGCTGTCCTTGGCACTGACAGCGTTACCACCAGTCACGAATCCTGCCATTTGGCGAATGCTCTGAACTACTGAGAAGGAGTAGCTGACCATCATTGAAAAGGCTCGTTCGTTTGATACTGAGGTCTGAGACATCCTCCAATAAACAGTACATTGATGTTAGTGGAGGAAAAGCCTCCAATTTTACTGAATCATCCTGCAACAAATGACAAGTCAGAGTCTCAAGGATAAAGCATGAGAATGCCGTGGAGCTTATTGAATACTACATTGATGGTTTGACACATTGAAGCTTTTCCCTAGCTATACTGGAATCTAGGATACAAGACTGAGTTCTTATTTTGGATATTCTAGCAGGGCCTAGTGAAGTGCCTAGGTTTTGAACAGCACTTTTATTCAAAAAGTGCAGAATCAGTTGTTGAAGGAGTTATGTAAAGGGATTCCCATGAACTGTTCAAGAGAGTACCCTGGGTTGATGGTAAAGGAGAGCTACATATTAACCGAGGCTTTAGAGTTCAGTTCAACTTTGGATATGTGTTTGCTGATGAAGACAAAGGTTTGAACAGAAATCCTGGTGTACAGAATTCAGACTATGCAAAATTAAAAATATGAGCTTTCAAATTAAATAGAGAAAGTTGTGTTTCAAAAATCCATTGAACTCTTCTTTGTAAACTTCTCCATTGACTAAAGATCGGTAACTCAATACCTGTCTGGATTAATGCTGAAATATGAACCATGAATCTTTTGTAAAATTCTGGAGTTCATATAGAAAACTTGAAAACAATTTGTTTACAGAATTGGAATGCTACCCTATCCGATTACGAATGTTATTTCTCTCTAAAATATCAAGAGTCCAGTCTTCTGCATACAAGTTATCTTGGTGTTTCTTATACAGTATCAACCAGCAGATTTCTTTTCGAAAAAAAAAATGACAAGAAGGGACGTGAAGAACTTCAATTTTTGAATAACCAGTTGGTTATTAAATCAGAATTGATTCCTTTGTGAAACTGAAGCTATTGGATGTTGATTAAGGTTGTAAATGTCACACTTGATTGATCTTCTATCCTGAAATTTAACAAGGACTTCTGAAGTTGCAACATTGCTTTCAAAACCCTTCGACAACGAGAAAGCTCAATACTAGCCCTAAGCAACAAAGCAATCACGTATTAGAAGAAAAGCACGAAAAGAATTGTCTTTGCACTTTCATGATGCTGATTTTAAATGAATAAATTTATTTGAGCACGATGGTCATACACAATTGCATCGCACACACCATAAGGTATCATATCCTGGATGCATAGCACTTGTTTGTATAAGCAATGAACTACGCTGAGAGTGCAAGGTACCCTAAGCCGTAGGGGTAGATATTCAGTTCCTTGGGGGTTATTTAGTGAGGTTTATTCATTATCTCCTAGATCAATCAATTGAAAGAGTGGACTTTGTTTCGAATGTGTTCTATGTTCACTGCTCATCTTGGGGCCAATCCCCAAGGTGTAGGAGAGCTGTAGTGGAGCCCCAATGATCAACCGAGGGGTGCTCCCTTTGTGTGTGCTTATGTGGTGTGCAACACAAATATGTTTAGGGACTCCCTTTGAGGAGTGGGAGAAGAATTATTTGTTGGACTACAAATCGTATAAACGGAAAGTTCTTAGATGCTCTTGGCTATGAGGCCATGTGGGGTGGTTTTAGGTGAGTAGTAGAGGCCCTCACCTAGTGCCTTAGAGCCAGTGCTGGGCCCGTTTTGGGTCCCTACACTCCAACTGAAGCAAGTGATGATACTCCCAATCTAGAAGTAAATGAAATAGGTGACGATCAAGGTACTCATGCATCCAATGCTGGGGAGAACAAAAAGCAAGATGATTTGGATAATGATTGCATTATTCCTCAAGACATGGCAAAACCTTATGGTATTGAAATCCTTGAAGCATTGACAACCAATCCAAGCAGGGTTTCCCCTTTGATTCCTTTGTGTTGATGCATATGCAATCAAAGGGTGATAGAGCTTAGATAGGATTTATCTATGTTGAAGGTTGCATTTGAGAATGAGGGTTACATACCCAGCAAAGGCTCTTTCATCCTCTCACTAGCCTTGCCAAATGGAACACGTCAAGAGGTGGATGACAGCATTGTCTCTAAGTGGGACAAAAATTGGCAATTAGTAAATGAGGAGTTTGAAAATGCGTTGTAAAGAAATGAGAATTAGCACATTCTCAGCAACAAAATGTTTTATGTTTGGAAGGGAAACCATAGGACTATAGCATGGATGCAGATTATCAAATAGTTGTATAGAAATCATAAGGCAAGACATGTGAGAGTGCATTCATAGGTCATTTCACAGAAGCCCAAAGAAGATGAGCTACTCTTGATTGCAGCTTTGCAAACATTCAACTTTGTAAGCTATTTGTGGTATTTTTTTCTTCTTTCTACTTCAATATGTGTGGTGCTTTTGCAACTACTTTCACATTTGTGGGTTTCATTAGGGCCAAAAATGCTTCAAAAAATGCACTTTTTGTTAATCATAGGATTAAGGAAAGAGCCAAAGAGAGTTTGTCATGTGTGCAAGAATATGGTATTATTGTCTCCTCCTTTTTGAAGATAGTAGAGTCCACCTTATGATTCTCTCCTCTCTTTTAGCCAAAATCTCCAAACTCTGACATGTTTTGGTAGTCTCGAAGTCCTTATTTACTTATAAAATCTAATAAAACTAGCTATGATAAAGATGTTGTGAAGTTAATAATGACTTTTTTAAAAGTCAAGAGCTTTTGGCATCCCCAATATATTTTCATTAGTCTTTTCAATATTTCTTCTTTGTTCATTTGTATTTCAGCGAGCTTCTTTCTTTGCCCATTTGTCTTTCTCAGTGAGCCCTTTTCTCTGCAAATTCAATCTAAGTATGGCATCCAAAAGGCGCCCATCTCGTTTGACAAACTCTTGCACTGTCAATAGCCAAGGAGTAGATGGAAATTGGGAGCCCAAAACCTTTTGCATAAAGGATTGGGTGACCATGTTGCCCTCTTGCAAAGGCTCTCACAAGGTCAAAAGAAGAAAAACAGAGGATATAAAACATCACTGGAAAGAGCATATCATTGCTTTCAAAATTACACATGAAGGGAGGGTGGTTAGTCAAAGTGCAACATGTTTACATGGCTAAGGATGTGCACTCGTCTCCTAACGAACGTTTTTGCCACAAGACACATTATAAGTCTTAAGTTGATAACATATGTGATATTTTTTTTCATGTAAGCAAGTATTAATATCGATTTCTTGGTTGTAGATATATTTCTATCAACTAGTACTAAATGGCAACCTGTAGAGAGTTTGAGTGGAACTTTCAATGCGATTCATAAGGCATTTGCAGACATTATATATGTTGATGAGATCATTGGTTCTTTTAGTTAGAGAAATTTTTAAATATATTATGCACAATATGTGGTTCCATCTAAAGAGGGTACATATTGACATATCAAGTATTTGCCATTGCCAAGTCTCTCGTCTCTAAGGGAGGTTCATGATAAGGCAACCATGCATAGTTTTAAATTCAAAATATATCAGGATATTCAAAATTCCATGACAACAACTGGAAGGATCTCAAGAAGAATACGCATGTCATGGTTTATTCCCTTACATATCTTTGTGGGCTGCTCCTTCAAAATAGCAAACTTACAAAGAACAAAAGTATCTTGGCTAAGTAGAAATTTTGCAGAAGTAGAACTAGATAACATTATAGGAAAGCTTTGGAAATCTAGAGAGGTTGACCATAAGGGCGACACCATGAGGTGTATTGTATGCCCCCAATCCTTGCCTCTGTGTTATAATATAGCACAACGAACTCTTGCTTTGGGCTTTGATTATAGGATATACAAACTTAAACTAGGCATTTGGATTCCCTTGGATTCTGATACAGATTGCACGCCCTTCAAACTTAAAGTTATAGAAAAGGAGGTAAATATCACTTCCAATTGGAATCCTAAAGATGTAAGGGATACCTTGGAGATGCTAGATTGTACATCCCCAGAATGTAAGTTCAAAGTAAACAGTAAAATAGTTGGAAAAAGAGCTGAACGCTCTTTCTCTTGTATGAGTTACTTGCCTCCCACAATTGTAACCTTCGAGCCATAAATATGAAAACATTGATGACATTTACATTTGACAAAAAGCTTTTCTTTGAATGAAGAGTTACAAAATTGAAGTATAGAAATACAAGGATCTTGCTTCATTTGCATCTATTTGTCTTCTTTCAGCTTTGTAACTTCTTCATCACTTTCTAAAAAAGATATCTAATCTCCTTACAGTGGATTTTTTCTTTGGTTCATTGAAGAATTTGACTTGGACAGGGGGCCTCTTCTCTTCAGGGAGCTGATGAGGAGATGGATGAGAAAGTGTTGGCATTTCTGTCTTTTTGGAGCTTACCTTACTTGTCTTTCCAGATGACTTTCCTTTTTCCTTACTCTTAGTCTTAGTTAAGGATTTAAGTGGAAGAGAGTTGGGGTTGAGTGGTGTGATTGCCCTGTCCAAAATTAACTCAATACATCTCTCTCTTATCCACCATGTGTATGAATCGGGTAATCTTGGCATTGCAAGGAAATTTGTAATAAATTGGAAAATGTACCCAATATGTATCTTAAAAAGTCAGTTGTCAGGCCAGTGATACTTCATACTTGTAGGGAGTTAAAACAAATAAATTGAATAATTATAAAGTTTAATGACAATGCAGTAGTTTCCATGAAAACTGAAAGACATGTTGCCCAAAAAAGAGAAAGACATGTTGCTCAAAAAGAAATGTGAAAGATACTTACATTAGCCCCATCTATCTTGAGAATCTTTGAATCTATTGGCCTACAAACATTTGAAATCATTCTCCATCCACAAGAATGTGAATCATTTTGCAAGGGCCCTTCTTGTAAGAGAAAGCTACATGGTTTTTGAGGATCAGCAAGATCCTCATATGTGGTATCCAAAAATGTAGCCATCAACCTGCCAGCACTATAAATGGAAACATGTTACTAAAAAAAGACAATCAAATAAAATAAATAATAAAATAATATGTGAGGATTATTGTATTCAACATGCATTTTTTCTTGACCATGGATACCACTGAGAGAGTTCAGAATGATAATTTCTCTAGTGAGAATATCAATATATATTAAGATCCAATGTCCTCTGCAAAGTAAAATGTTAGTAAGAAATGCATACTATAAATAAGTATACATTAAGCCCTTTGCAAAATTGCATACCTTTCAACGTAAGGAAAAAAAATATTGTAGTTTGTGATTAGATTGAACGTTTTGAAAAATAATTCTATATTTGAACGAGATCTTAAAAACAATTCCATTGATAACAGTGGATCAACAATAAATATAGTTTTAGAGATTTCTTAGCTGAGAGAAGCAATCAACACCCTAAAACCAATAGTACAAACAAAGGAATGTCAGTTGCAATGAACATCACTATCATTCCATTTAAAGAAAAATTGAGTCAAAAAGTCTTACCTTATGCAACAAAAGACTACATAATCTAACAATTGAATATATCTTTCTTAACAAGCATGGATTTGTCCTCATGGGAAATACTAAGATAGTCTTCTTTTGAAGAAGTGCAAGAGACATTCACAACCATTTGCATGTATACCTCTCCCATTCTCTTCAGATTGACAGGACCAAGGATAGTGATTTTCCTCTTGCAAACTTCATCCTCTGACTCTATAATCTCTTGTGGTCGTTCTTGTTGGGCATACACTTGTTGGAGGGCGATCTTTGTAGGGTATAAATGTGTCACCTCTTCAATCACTGGTTGTTTTGCTCTCCTAGATATTTTTGGAGGAATGTTAAGGATCTCAAATGCTTTTTTATCAAGAGTGGGCGAGGGCCTCAATACCTTGTCGAACCTATACCTGATTCTGTTGACCATACTAAAGTCTTTGTTCATCAAAGTCACTCTATGAGCGTGGGTAGCAGCAATGTAAGCATCGTTCATAAAATAAATAAATAACGAAGTCTTCAGCAGCCTCCAGAAGGCAAAGAATGGCTGCAAGCTGCCTTTTTTTTTTTGCATGCCAACTTTAGTGGACTACCTTACTCACGCTGTATTTGAAGATGACTGATAGGGCACGAATGCAGTGAAGCGCAGATTCAAAAATCACCTACTCGCACTCTATTTATGGATGACCAATATAGGGCGATGCGACAATCCTTGAACTCAACGTTGTTGTGTTTTCACACTCGTGGATTCAAAAAATGAGCCATGTAAGCTGGCATCGTTGTTTTATACCTGCGGGACAGGCAACACGTGGCACTTTTTTATTGGCTAGGGTTTGCATGGGCCATCCATGTGGCTTTCCATGTGGCAAATAGTTGTCGATCCATATAAACAAGTAATTAGATATTGATGATTTTTTTGGCAAATTATCAAGCCTAGCTAGAGTTGAGGTCCACTTTCAGTTTTTCATATGTCAATTTGCACCATTTCGTGCACCCCTTGATAGAAGCGAGGAGATATTGTTCTTAATATCACTTGCGCACTTTCGCGCCATATCATAGATCCACAAATACAAAGCGAGGAGGCATTTTTTGTGAGGTTGGGTGCACACTTTCACGCTGTATCATGCTTTCACTCATGTCTGAACCTAAGGATGTTGTAGGCTCCCAAGAGAAGTTCTTAAGATCACTTGCGCACTTTCGCGCCATATCATAGATCCACAAATACAAAGCGAGGAGGCATTGTTTGTGAGGTTGGGTGCACACTTTCACGCCGTATCATGCTTTCACTCATGTCTGAACCTAAGGATGTTGTAGGCTCCCAAGAGAAGGTAACCCCCTAATAAGAAAAGAAGAAGATTGTCATCAAGGTCAACACGGGCTTTCCTAAAATTCACATAGCTTCCTCCCCTTGTTCAGTAGCAAGTGTGGAAATGCCTAGGAAGTCTCCAGTCAAAGGCCAAGGCACCATTGAGGGTTTCTGGATTGTCTAAGATCACAGAGGTTTCTCCATCAAAAAGGCTCCTAGACTTTGTTCTTCAGAATGGCATGGAGTTATCTTGTTACGGAACTATAAATGATATTTTCAACCCTGACTGGGATATTGACCATGTATTGAACTCATGCAAGAAGTTATTCCTAGAGGAGTTTGATGAGTCTAAAAGTCTTGCATTTTCGATAATTGAAAAGGATGCAAAGGAATATGTTCACATACCTATTGGGAGCTCACCTTCAGAGAAGGCTTTGTTTTCAAGAAAGTGTACATATCATTCTCTTGATAGGTTTTGTACCTCAGATTTGTTTTGTTCTGCTTATTCTAGGAAATGCAAAATAATGTCAAAAAAAGCTACATTCATTGCATATACTCTTGTTAAATATTATGTTAAATTTAATGAACAACAATTAGAGGGTCCAAAATGTTCCAGCTTCTGCCTTTTGGACGCGGTAGCAAATGACAAGGATGCAAAGGAATGTTTGGACCTTGGGCAAGAAGCATATATTGCTGGCAAACTAGATGTTGCCCAATTCAAGGTTGAGACCATTATTGAAGAAAACCATGCAAATGCAGATCTTGTATGTGACTCTTCTTTTTATACTGTTGCTTCACTTCCAACTTTCCCTATCAAGGACAAGGAGTAC